>NC_141141.1:18278166-19747050 GCF_053477565.2 Lygodium microphyllum
TTCAATAAATGTGCTTCGCGGGGGATGGGCATGTGCAGTCTTTCGAGTTGTTTCTATGGTCCAATTTGATTACAGAACTTCTGATCATGTCTTGAGTGGGTTGTTGTATTATGGTCTGGTTGCTATGACATGATTATGTGTACAGTTTGTAGTTTTCTTTTCTGCTTGATACGGGGATTCATGGTGTTTGTTTGTCTTGCATTGCATGAAGCTTTCAGACGCATATGTGTAGAGGTCATGCTGAATTTTTTCTAGGATGTGGATTTCTTGGGGTGGTCAGTCAGTTGGTCACATCTATGTGTGTCTATTCTGGTCAATCTCTTATTTATGGTTATCATGTTGTTTTGCAGGCATTCACTGTGACTGTCTGTGTGTGTGATGCCTCATATCCCTCCCCTGATCCAATATGTCCCTCTAGTATTGCACGATTACTTCTTATTACTGGATTCGGACCTTGTCGCTAAAGCGGGCTTATCCAAGTTTGTGGGTCTTTCCTTACCACTAGTTCCACATGATCCTACCCTCTGTGATCACTTTCTAGTCCCTTATAGTAAGAGGTCTGGTTCTATCCGTGGTACTACTATTCTTCTGACGCCTAAGAGTCTGGGCAAGGCTCTTTGTCTGCCATGTCGTGGGGAGTTTGTCCCTGCTACTTGTCAATTGTTTTCCAATGAGGATATTTTGAAGTTGTTGCAAAAGCAGACTCAGGATGGTCTAGATCTGAAGAAGGCTACTACCACATCTTGGGTTAGTGTCTCCATGATTGCCAATCCCCTCTGGAAGCAGACATGCCAATTCCTTCAGGATAGGTTTATGCCTGCCAAAACCCCATCTCATTACCTCTCCAAGGAGTTGTTCACAGCTTTCCGTATGGTTTTGAAAGGCATCACTATTGATTGGAGTACCTACCTCCTGTCCAAGATGGATCAACATTTTTTCGGAGTTACTCGAGGAAATGTGAATAATGTCACATTTGGGTCTTACCTTCATGTCTTCTTGACCCATACTGCTCCTGCTAAGGAAGTCCCTTTCCCTCCAATTAATCCTCCTGAAGTTCCTCCTCCTCCTAATGAAGAGGCTGATGTGATCATTGAGGATGATGATTCTCCCCCTCCATTAGTCCTACAAAGAAAATGCCTTAAGAGGGTGGCTGAATCAGTTCTAATTCCTCCTCCTTCCGTTCCTGTTACCATTTCTGCTCAATCCTGCAGCACATTGCCTCCTTTCCTTCAGACGCCAAATCTTTTCAGAGCCCATAGAGATGGGATGCTAGACCTTACTATTCCTTCTATGCACCGCTTGGTCACGAGAGATGCCATTCCTTTCTTGTGCAAGGATTGTTAGATATGATCAATGCCCCACCCTCATTAGGTGCTACCAATGATCCATGGTGCTCAAAGTTGTAAGGCCCCCATTATGAGGAGAAGCCAAATGTGAGCCCGGACATTGGTGGAGTCCTGACTTGTATATCAGATGAGGTCTATGTGACCGGATGGCAAAAAGGTGACCATTGTGGGTCTAATCTTTGGGTTAGACAGAGTGGTTAAGCTGGTAGCAACTCGAGGCACATTGCATTGAGTTGCGTAGTAAGGGAGTTAAAAGGGGCCCCTATTGTGGGGTCCGGGGGCCGCGGAAGCGGCCCCTGGCTGGGGGGTCCCAGGGGGGCCAGCGGCCCCCCTGGCGGGGGTCCGGGGGCAGCGCCCCCGCCCCGATGGTAAAGGGAATATTCCCTGGAATATTCCCTGGCCGACTAGTGGAGGCTCATATGGTAGGTCGGTCAGCAGGCCGACCTAACGACCTTCGCGGGCTATAAAAGCTAAACCCCTTCGCAGCCATCTTACACTCATCTTTCACCCAATCAGAGTTGTTGTTCCAGCTAGCCTTAAGCTCTTCACCTATCTTCTGTCTAGATCGCCATCTAAGCTTCATTCATTGGAAGCGCACGGGTGGACAGAGCCATCTTTGTATCAGTTGTTTGGAGTTAAAGAATTTTACTGATTCTCCTCTTATCTGTTGTGTACTCTCTATCTCTTTCTCAGATTCTGTTCGCTGCGCCGTGTAATATTTTACATGGTATCAGAGCCCAGGGGGCTCTAGAGATCGGAGAGAGTGCAAGAGGCAAAGGCTTCAACAGCAAAGAGAAACGATGTCGACTCCGGGAAGCAGTTCTGGCGCATCAGGAAGCGGTGCAGGAGGTGGTGCTGCTGTACCGGCTATTCAAACACTGAGGATTCGTCCACCAACCTTCAGCGAAGGCAAGTTAGATGGTACAAACTACACCTTGTGGAAGTTCAAAATTACTACTATCCTTGATTCTTATGAGCTTCTGGAGACTGTGCTGGGGACTGACGCAGAACCACAGCCTACCCCCGACCCATCAAATCCTAGTGTGATGATTCCTCCGAATGCAGATCTTCTACGAGCTTGGAAACGAAGGAATGCAGATGCATTGTGTGCCTTAGTTACAAGCTGTTCTGACAGTGTTTTGACTCTGATTCAGCATACAACCAAAGCGTCAGAGGCTTGGAATGTACTAAGGAGTCAGTATGAAACACGAAACCAAACAAGGATTCAAAACTTGGAGAATCAACTAGCAGCGGAGAAGTTTGCTGAAGGAGAGACGGTTGAAGCATTCATCACTCGGATTAAGAATCTGCGCGACCAGATGGCTGGCGCTGGGATACAAAAGACTAGCGAAGAGCTAGCTCGGAGGTGTCTTCGGATTTGTCCACAAAAGTTTGATGGACTGGTAACTGCCCTTAATACTCAGGTGAGACCTCAAGCTTTGACTTTTGAGGAGTTTTGTGCATTATTAATGGAGGAGGAGTTGAGGCTGAAAGCCCGAGAAGGAAGCAACAATGGAGATGCTGCATTCTCTGCCAATGCAAAAGGCAAAGGTGTTTCCTCCACCAAAAATGATGGTGACAAAAAGAAGAAGGGCGGCAAGAAGAAGTTTCAAGGAGAGTGCTTCTACTGTAAGAAGAAAGGACATGCAATTGCAGATTGTCGTGTCAAGAAGGCAGATGAAAAGAATGGTACCCTTAAAAGTAAAGGGAAAGAGACAGCCAATACGGCTGAAGCAGAGTTGGAATTATTCATGGCGACCATTGAGGAAGTGTGCTCCTCGGCGCAAGAAGAATCTACCACTGACTCTTGGGTGTTGGATAGTGGGGCCTCCCGTCACATGACCAACAAGAAAGGTCTATACAGTTCTATGCAGCCTCTACAAGAATCCATCACTGTGACGGTTGGAAATGATGCTAAATGCCCTGCTGCGGGCACAGGTACTATTTCTTTTGTTGCTGCAAATGGTGAAGTAAAAAAGCTTTCAAATGTGTTGTATGTTCCCGAAATCAGGAGAAATCTCTTATCAGTTGCTGCCATAACTGATCTTGGTCATGAAGTGAGGTTCAAGAAGACAGGTGCAGAAATTATTGATAGTGCTGGCACAATTGTTGGCAAAGGAGAAAGAAGGAACAACCTGTATGAGCTAAGTGCTCTTACAGCCACCGCTGGAGTGGGCACAAGTAAGCTTTGGCATGAAAGGTTTGGACACATCGGATTTGCAGTATTGAAGGAGATGCAAAAGCAAGGTATGGTTGCTCACCTACCTACAATAACTGAATTGAAGGAACCATGTGAAGCTTGTATGATGGGCAAGCAACAGAGAAAGGCATTTCCACAAGAAAGCAAGAATAGAGCACATGCTCCTCTAGAGTTGGTGCATGCTGACTTGTGTGGTAAGATGCCTACACAGGCCTTGGGGGGATCTTCTTATTTTATGTTGATTGTCGATGACTACAGTAGGAAGATGTGGGTGTACTTCCTTCGTGATAAGGCTCAAGCTTTTGGTAAGTTTAAAGAATGGCTAATACTTGTTGAGAATGAAACAGGGAAAAGTGTGAAGAAATTTAGAACAGATGGTGGTGGTGAGTTCAACTCAAAGGAGTTTGAAGGCTTTTGCAAGAGCAAAGGGATCAAGCGTCAATTGACGACGCCTCACACACCTCAGCAGAATGGTGTTGTGGAACGCAGGAATCGTACCATTGTGGAGATGGCAAGATGCATGCTAAAGGGCAAGGGATTGCCTAACCATTTTTGGGCTGAAGCTGTTAATACTGCAGTCTACATTCTAAATCGGAGCTACACAAAGGCTCTCAAGGGAAAAACACCTCATGAGGCTTACACTGGTAAGAAACCATCTGTTTCACATTTCAGAATTTTTGGATGTGAATGTTATGCACATGTTCCAGATGAGAAGAGAAACAAGTTACAACCAAAAAGCAGAAAATGTATCTTCTTGGGTTATAGTGATGAGCAGAAGGCTTACAAGTTATATGACCAAGAGGCAAAGAAGATCATCGCGAGCCGTGATGTGGTGTTCAAGGAGGAGCCGCATACAGTGGAGGAGGAGAAGGCAAGGTCTTCCACTTTATCATCAAGCGAAGAAGTAGTCCACTATGAACCTGTCCCGAGAGCTATCCCTATCCTTAAGGAGGAGGAAGCATCATCTTCAGATGATGAGGAAAAAGTTCACCAACCTGACATCACCCCACCGGAAAAGCCATTGCCGCGCTGGGTGAAGCAGCTCTATGACCACAATAATCCTATGCCTGCATCTGTTGAGGAGAAGGCAGACGGACCAAGGAGGTCTCAGAGAATAGAGGAGCAAAGGAGGACTTCTGCTCACATAGTCAACATGGCCTTGATGGTTGAGATTATGAGAGAAGTAAAGGAGCCAACTGACTTAGAAGAAGCACTTGCAGATCCATCATGGAAGGCTGCTATGCAGGCGGAGTATGACAGCATAATGAAGAATGACACTTGGGAGCTAGTGGATCGACCAGCAAAGCGGAAGATTATTGGCACCAAGTGGATCTGGAAGGTAAAGTACAAGGCTGATGGTACCTTAGAAAAGTACAAAGCTAGACTGGTTGCCCAAGGATTTTCACAAGTTGAAGGGTTTGATTTTCAAGAGTCATTTGCCCCAACTGCCAGAATGACCACTATTCGCACGGTACTTGCAGTGGCTGCCCACAAGAAGTGGCCAGTGTACCAAATGGATGTTAAGTCAGCGTTCTTAAATGGTGACCTCAAGGAGGAGGTGTACGTGGCTCAGCCACCAGGGTTTGAGGCCCCCCATTCTGAGAACAAAGTGTGTAAACTGAAGAAGGCATTGTATGGGCTGAAACAAGCCCCCAGAGCATGGTACCAGCGGATAGATAGGTTCTTTTTAAACCTAAACTTCAAAAGATGTGCCTCAGATGCTAACTTGTATGTTTACAGGGATGGTAAAAAGTCTGTAGTGATTGTCCTATATGTGGACGACCTTCTTATTACAGGTGACTATGAAGATATGATCAACCAAACTCGAAAGGCTTTGAGTTCTGAGTTTGAAATGACAGACTTGGGCTTGCTGCACTATTGTTTGGGGATTGAAGTCTGGCAAGAGCCAGGAAAGATCTTCATCTCTCAGAAGAAGTATGCATGGGAGATCTTGAAGGCATTTGGCATGACCGAGTGCAAGGAGATAGCTACACCTATGGAGGTGAATGCAAAGTTATCCGTCGAGGATACATCAGCATTAGCAGACATTGGGAGGTATAGGAGGTTGGTCGGCAGTCTGATCTACTTGTGTAACACCAGACCAGATATCAGTTTTGCTGTTGGTGTTTTGAGCAGGTTCTCAAACAAACCTCATGAGAGTCATTGGAAGGCTGGGATGCGGGTGCTCAGATACTTGAAGAAAACTCTTGACTATGGTATCACATACAGTTTCGGAACTTCTCTTGTGGGGAACTGTGACTCAGATTGGGCAGGAGACATTGATTCCAGGAAGTCAGTTTCTGGTTATTGTTTCTCTTTGGGTTCAGGAATTTTCTCTTGGATTAGTAAGAAGCAACCAACAGTGGCATTGTCTTCTACCGAAGCAGA
Organism: Lygodium microphyllum; assembly: GCF_053477565.2. Taxonomy (NCBI): domain Eukaryota; kingdom Viridiplantae; phylum Streptophyta; class Polypodiopsida; order Schizaeales; family Lygodiaceae; genus Lygodium; species Lygodium microphyllum. The sequence goes on from NC_141141.1 coordinate 18,284,101, forward strand.
GTACAAGGCAGCTTGTTTTGCTGCATGTGAGGCCGTATGGTTGAGAAGGATTCTATGGCATATGGGAGTGCAGGATGAAGAACCAACTGTGCTGAGATGTGACAATCAGAGTTGCATCGCCATTGCCAAAAATCCAGTGTTTCATGCACGCACCAAACATATAGAGATCCAGTATCACTATGTGCGTGATTTGATGGAGGATGGGATAGTGGAATTGGTCTACTGTCCAACAGAGGAGAATGGAGCAGATATCTTCACCAAAGCACTTACGAAGGATCTGCTTCAAGTTCATCTTCAGAGACTCGGCATTGGGCCGAGGAGATAGTTCACCTATGGGTGGACATTGAGGGGGGGTGTTAGATATGATCAATGCCCCACCCTCATTAGGTGCTACCAATGATCCATGGTGCTCAAAGTTGTAAGGCCCCCATTATGAGGAGAAGCCAAATGTGAGCCCGGACATTGGTGGAGTCCTGACTTGTATATCAGATGAGGTCTATGTGACCGGATGGCAAAAAGGTGACCATTGTGGGTCTAATCTTTGGGTTAGACAGAGTGGTTAAGCTGGTAGCAACTCGAGGCACATTGCATTGAGTTGCGTAGTAAGGGAGTTAAAAGGGGCCCCTATTGTGGGGTCCGGGGGCCGCGGAAGCGGCCCCTGGCTGGGGGGTCCCAGGGGGGCCAGCGGCCCCCCTGGCGGGGGTCCGGGGGCAGCGCCCCCGCCCCGATGGTAAAGGGAATATTCCCTGGAATATTCCCTGGCCGACTAGTGGAGGCTCATATGGTAGGTCGGTCAGCAGGCCGACCTAACGACCTTCGCGGGCTATAAAAGCTAAACCCCTTCGCAGCCATCTTACACTCATCTTTCACCCAATCAGAGTTGTTGTTCCAGCTAGCCTTAAGCTCTTCACCTATCTTCTGTCTAGATCGCCATCTAAGCTTCATTCATTGGAAGCGCACGGGTGGACAGAGCCATCTTTGTATCAGTTGTTTGGAGTTAAAGAATTTTACTGATTCTCCTCTTATCTGTTGTGTACTCTCTATCTCTTTCTCAGATTCTGTTCGCTGCGCCGTGTAATATTTTACAAGGATATCCAGAGTTCCATTGCTTCTCCCTCCCTTGCCTTTAAGGTCTCTTTTAGTGCGATTACCTCCCTATTTATGATGGTCATCACTCTTGCTTGTTCCACTCTATAGGCTGCGAAGGCAATCTTCTCTTATTTGAGCTTTGCAAGCGTGGCCTTTCTCCCTTCTATTTCCTTGTTGAGTTGGCTTTGAAGCTCCTTTACTAGCTTGTCTTGATCTTCATTGTTGCGCATGGCTGAAGGCATCAAAGCGATTGACACTTCTAAGCAGGGTACCTTTGGCCCTTAGCATGATTTTGCATTGATAGTTGCTATTGCTGGCCACTTTGTTTTTGCAAGGGGGGCTCCTTTGCTAGGTGCAGATGCAATTTCTTGTACTTTGCTAACTAAATACTACATCCAGCCTATGATGTTGCTTTCATTGACCACCCTTTCCATAGTTCCTTATATTGGGGTGATTATTGATGTGTCCATGATTGGTGGGATTGGGTGTAGAGGGGATTTAGCCTTGCTTTCTGCCACCGATTTTGGTCCTATATCTTCGGCTACTATGCTTGTGTGTGGCACATCACCTTGTGTTGGGCTCATTATTGCCAATTCTTGAGATCGGGAGGGCTATTCCATTGATCTCCGAATGGCCAGGGCAATCTCCTCCTCCTCCTCTTGCCTCGGTCCTTCTTTTTCCTCTTCTTGTCTCTTTTTGTTCTCTTCTTCTTGCCTCTTTCTGTCCTCTTCTTTGATTCCTCCTCCACCCTTTGCAGCTCTTTGTTTTTCATGGAGATGGACCAAGTTCTTCTTATGGGGATGGACCAAGTTCTTCTTATGGGGATTTTAAGAGTGATCTTTTTCCTTCCCTCTTGAACACCATATTAGAGAATTTGGAAATTTTCCAAGTCCCAATTTAAATAAGTGATAAATATTTTACCACATGGCTAAATCTTATTTCATATTTGAAAGTGGGATTCGAGAAGGTAGCTTATATAGCATTTAGGATAGACTCCACCTTTAAGTAAGTAAGACAACAAGATTTGACCATGTGGTCACATAATAAAGGTATTGGGAATTCCCAAAGTGCATGGAAATTTCCAAATTTCCTAATATAGTATTCTTGGCTTGACAACTCTAAGTCTTGTTGCTCATTGATTGTCCTCTCGCTCAAGGCTTCTTGTTGTTGAGAGGGTTGGTCATTCTCCTTTTCATTAGCAACTATTTTCACATTGTCCTGCTGTTCCTTGTAGAATTTGTCTGCCCCTTTGTAATGGGAGCTCATGCTCAACTGCCAAGGCCCACGGACTGCTTATTGCTTCAAGTGTTTCAAGTGAGCACAAATGGCTATCTCTCACCTAGCCAATGCACCTTCGATCCTAAGGGGGTGTAGTGAGCTTACCTTGATGCCCGAATGAGTAGCCTCCTCCCTCAAGCAAGTCAGTAGCTCCACTATTTGAGATGTGAGCTCAAGCCTCCTCCTTCAAGCTCCATCCTCCATAGCTGCGCACGAGACAAGAGAAGAGAAGAGAAGAAGAAGAAGAAGAGAGGAGATGATGGAGAGCTTCTTCTCCAAGATCCCTCACCCTCACACACTCACTCCCTCAAACTCCCTCTCTTAAGCACACACAAGCAAGCAAGAAGGAGAGAAGAAGAGACCACTTTTGCCACACACCAAAGAATGAGCTCTCCGCTCAGCTCCCTCCTTTTTACACGCTCGTGTATGGAAATCTTGGAAGGAAAATGTGTTACGAGAAAACTATGATGATTAGGCTATAGGAGTCCTCACCTAGTAGGAGGCCCTAGTCCAGTTGTCCTAAGTTAGGTAGGTAGGTCAGACCACCACTAGGATGACCTATTTGATAAGTTTTTAAGCCAGTCTTTGTTGGAGCAGTTGGTTGGTGACTTGCTCTAGATTTTTGCCAAATTATGTTGGGCCTATCCTTCATGGATTCTCATGCCTTGATTTTGTCATGGGGTAGGGTGAGAGTTGTTCTTGTGCTTTGTTGAGTATATTCTTTGTGGCACCTTGATGCTTTCTTTGGTTGGTGTTTGTGTAGATCCATTCGTGGGATTTGACGAGCCGAGTTGCCCTATCTCGTGGTTGCCAATGAGAGCAGCTTTTAAATACCTGTAAAGTGCCAAAAAGAAGCACATTAATGCAAATTTTAGATGGGAATTTAAGGCCGATGGAAGCGGAACATGAAGATCCAACAATTTTTAGAGAATGAGGAAGATGAAAATGTAAAACTTCAGCCATTGCAGTGGTTGCATGTTTTTAGTAATTTTTTTAATATTTTGATTGAAGAGAGAGCTCCTCGACCATTCGGGATGTCAAGTTGGTCAAGCAGGATTTTTCAGATTTGAAATTAGGCGTCGGATAGATGTGATGCGAGTGACCAGGAATTTCAAAGGTCGAAAAGTGACCAACAAAAGATAAGTAAATTGGGCATGGACCTTTTGGGGGGCCAATTGGCCCCTTAACCAAAATAAATTCGTGATGGAAGGGTGCATTTTCAAAATGGCGGCAGCAAAAAACGATGCCTCCCCATGGTATTGATTTCATGAGGATGGGGGGTTAAAGCATGAGAACAAGCAATCAATCAGATAATGGCAATCATCATCTTCAATTTCTCACTCCTCATTGCCAGTCTTAGATCAAGAAATGGCTACCCAGTGAAGAAGCTGGAAAACTAGTATTTCTCTCTCCTCCCTCCTTTCTCCTCTTGATGGTTGTTCACACGCATGAGTCTATGGAAGAAGGGGAAAGAGTTGGATGCAAGGTACTGATGGAATAATGGAACCAAAGTGAAGGAGATCGTAGATCAAAGTTAGAGATAGCATCAGCGGAAAAAAATGAGCGTCAGCATCCTCCCAACCATTAAATACATGCCTCTAAAATCGGGTTTCTATGTGTAAGCAATCATTTCATTCGTTTTATGAAAGATGTTTGATGAAATTGTTTGTAAATGGATGCCTTTGATTGATAGTGATGAAATTTATCAGAAATAATGAAGAAAACTAGAAAATTTGGTTGTTTAACAATTATATCAAGACACACAAAACCCCCAATTATGCGATTTTCATAGAAATGATAAATTTTGGGGGTTTTGTTGTGATTTTGTGGGTTTCTATGGAGTAGAAATGAATATAAAATCAATTCTCAATGATTGTGATTAGTCCCAATCCATAAATAAAAAAAACATAATTTTTATTTAAATAAATGAAGAAAATAGTGAGAAAATAAAAACAATTAGTTTTTGCCCTATAAGGAAAAATATGCTTTAAGTTTGTGAATGTATGGCATGGCTACAGCATGAGGGATAAGCCTCAGTTCAAGCTTGTATTCGTGTTAAAGTCTGTTTTTACCAATTTTTACAAGAAAAACACATGAAAAAAAACTGCTTTCTACACCTATCCAACAATGCATAACCTAAATGGTGAGGGGGAAGAGGGGTTTTGATGGTGGTTAGTTGCTGAGAACATATGAAATTCTGATCTATTTGTTTGTGCATACCATATAGGATGTTTGTAAATTAAGTTTAAAAAGCAACAGAGAAGGCTCGGTGCTGACCCTTAACAATGCAGCATGACGTGTAGGCTGAAATCATTGAAAGAAATATCTTTGCACTTCACAATGTTGTTTGCTAAATCATAAAATGTTTGAGCACTGGGATTCATTCATAGTTGCCTTGCACATATCACATGGTGTAATTCGTGGATGTCTTATACATATGACCCATGTGGAGTTGTGAGATACTTAAGCTACTATAGGTTTAGGCGATCATGTTACTTGGGAAACTATTAAGTCATGAAATATCTTATCTCCTGGAATGTTTTAAAATAAGAGTGGAGTTTGTGACGCCTGTGTTATTTGTATTAGCAGTGCATCAAGGGGCCAATCCTCGAGGTGTAAGAGAGCTACAGTGGGGCCATGACATTCAATCGAGGGGTGCCTCCTTCTTTTTGTGTTACGAGGTGTTTTTACATTGAGATATGTGTAGGGACTCCCTCTGAGGAGTGTGGGGAAGGTTTAACCATTGGACTACAATCCAAAACAAATGTGAGATTCACAATAGAAGTTAGGGCAATGTGTCCCTTTGACGCTCCTGGCCACAAGGCCGAGGGGGTGTGTTCTTTGAGTGTAAAGAGGCACGGCTAGTGCATAGAGCCAATGTCTGCTGGGCCCGTTTTAGGTCTCGACAACTTCCTTGGTCTTCCTCTTCTTCTTTTTGGCTACATGGTCCATGTCCATGACATGTCTTGTAATATTACCCCCTCCTAGACGAGCGCCTGGTTGGTGGCTTACATTGTTTGAAGTTACTTGTGAAGAGAAGAAGGTGCATTGCCTGGGGGTGTGCCTACCTTACCATGTAGTGCATTGTGCTCGTGCTAGTGGAACTGGGAGTTGGGTCAACCACATGTAGGCATGGTTATTGTCCCACACTTGAGGACCTAGTTCTTGCCTAAGGGGGTGTGGTGAGTATGGCTTAGGGAGACAGGTCTAACAATAGTCAAGGGTGACCTCCCTGGGTATGCCCTGCCCTTGATGTGCCCTAAGCATGATAATCAAAATTGGCTAGAGGGTTAGGGACAGAATCAGCTGACCGAAGCCACCGGGCGTTCCTAACTTGAGGACCCCTAGGTGCAGTGACTATGGCCTACATATAACGAGATCATTCGATTGCTTTCTCTATGGTTTCCTTCTGGTGATCTCTTATTCATTCACTTTCTTTTTTTCTTTTCTTTGTCTTTTCTCTACTTTTATTTTATTTTCTTGTTTCTTTTTTTCTTTTCTTTCTTCTCTTTTTAATTTAAAATATATAAATAAACGAAGATCTAGCCCTCATTATCAGCGTCATGAGAGGGGGAGGTTGGAGGATTAATGGATTTGCAAAGAAATTGTCTACTTTGGATGGATCCCTTTAGGCCTATTCAAGCATTAAGAGGAGTGGTAGATAGGAAGGGATGGTTGTAGCTAGTCAAATAGCTATTGCTCATATCCTCTAAGAGGGCTATGCAAAAAGATGGTAGGAGGGCAATGTGCATCATTAGCCTAGCCATTGCACAACTATCTATGCTGGCATTGAGATAAAAAAAGAGTGGTGGGAGGCGGTATTCTTGCGAAGTAGGGTCTTGCCTTAATAACATTCTAATAAGGAGCCTTGTCTTCTGCCCCCTTTCAAAACTTAGCCCTATGTTTTTAGTCGGCTTTTACCTCTCTTGTCCCATGTGCTCTCGTGGCTCTGCTTCCTTGGGCTCTGCAGCTTGCGGTTGGACATGTAGCCAGTGTCTTAGAGCCCTACGGGCGATCTCCAGCTTTTCCCTCAATGATTCAATGGTCTCCTTCTCTTCATATTGCATGGCATCTAAGAGTGTTTAGAAAGGCATGTTGTTGGGCTTCCAGACTTATTTGTGTGGCCTCTGCCCTACTTTCTGCTAACACCTTATCGCCTTCTGCAAGGGCTAGACGGCATGCCAAGTTTGTCACCCTTCCTTTGCTCTTGTCCACCCATTCATTTGCTCTTTTCTTCATTTCCTCTAGGTTCTCATTATGCCTTTTGGCTAATGCCCTTAGCCTCCTCTCCTATTCGTCAATTTCTCTTTCCAAGCGTTTCTACTCTTTTAGCTTCGAGGCTACCCTCTTTTCCCAATCCTCTATATGCTTTTGGTGCCTTCGGCTTCTCTCTTCTTTCGCTGCTGCTAGTTGCTTCGTGGCTTCCTGGATCTTTTCATTCTCATTTTGCAGGTCTTTATACAATACTACTAGCTCTTCATAATGGTTTTGTAGGCTCATGAGGCTTTGTGTTTCTATCGTGAGCTTTGCTTGCCACCTTTCTTCTTCTCTTCCCTTTGCCTTGAGCTCCTCCTTTAGCTCCTTTATCTCTCTTTGATACATGGCCACTTGATGGGTTCTTTCTAATTAAGAGGTTTTCATTGTCTCCTTTTCAGCCTCGAGCTTAGCAATGGCTATTTTCTTTTCTTCTTTTACCCACTCCAGCTATGATAGGAGTTTCTGAACATAGTCATCGTAGTTTGTAGAAAACGGCAGTGCGGTGGGGGTAGTGGTTGTAGATGATTCTATCTTCTATCTTTTGGGATCTTGTCTAGACTCTGCATCTGCACAATTGCTGGTCTTTTTTCTCCAGTCATTGGAGTCCCTCCACTTGCACCTTGAGTCCTCTCTTTATTGACCAGGAACTACACCCAGGCCACAAGGTTATTGGCATCCACCGTGGTAGAAGAGGCTTGGGTGGGTGTGCAGAGACTAGGGTGGTGGGTTCTAGGACAGGTGGGATGGGGTTAATCAGACCCTTGCCCTTGCCCTTGGCAGCTATTAGGGGTGGCATGCTCTTGGGTGCTTAAGAGCTTGTGCTTGGGTGTTCTTTGTGAGATCTCATGGTTGCCAGCTCTTCTTCCCTTGAAGGCTGCTCCACTAAGAGGCAGATGGCTAGGGCTATGTCTTCTTCTTCCTTCCTCCTTAACTCCTCGACCTCTCACTTTGCTTTCCTCCTCCTCTCCTCTTCAACTTTCCTGGATTCCTCTTTTATACTTTTTCCTCCTCCTTTTCTATTCTCTTTCTTCTTTCTTCGGCACTTTTGAACTCACTTTGGGCTCTTCATAGATCTACTTTTTCTTTCTTCCTGCTCTCTTCTTCCGCCTTCTTCTGTGGAGTCTTTTTCTTTGACTTCTTGGTCCCTCCTCAGCTAGATTGTGCTTGTCGCTCTCCTTCTTCATCATTCATCATCCTCTCATTGGATTGCTCATGTTCTTGGCACGGAGGGGACCTATCTGGCGTCTCGATGACTTCCTCATCTTCTTGCGCTTCCCCCAAGGCGTCTCTGATGATGGCTGTCAAGACCCCTCTGAAGCCAATGGTAGAGGCCTTTGATGACGATGACTTCCTAGCTTTGGAGGCCGGGGACTCTCCACCCACTGGGTCTTCCACCTATGGCCAATGCTTTTGTCGATGTTGCTATCATCTTCCACATGAAGTTGTTTAGGTTCACCTCATCGAAGGACTTGAGAACGATGCTTTCCAGCATTGGTACATTGATTCTACTCATCAATGCATTGTACCTTTGGCTAGAGAACAAGGTGTGCACCATTTTTGCCTATAGTTGGAATTTGGGGTCGGGTATGTTAGCTAGGTTGATGCCATCGTTGGTGTGGACCATCACTTTGTCCATTCCCAATATGTTGTACATGTCCCTTTTTGGCCGTCTTTCAACTTTGTTGGGCAAGCCCAGTGCTCTCTGCACCAACTCGGGGCTTAGCTCGATTTCCACCTAGTGGGCTTCATTCTCTTGACACATCGTGATGGTGTCGTGGTTCCTATTGAAAGTCTGAAGGAATTTCGTGCACTTCTTGTAGTCCACGGCTTATTCCACCTTCTCCACATACTTCTATAGCTCACATTGCTTCATGATTTGCTTGATGGCTGGCTCTTCCATGACTATGTCTTCAAAATTTAGGATGTGCCTGAATTTGAATTGATTGTAGGCCCTTGTCTCCATTGAGAGGCCGTACTTTACCCGCTCTTCCTATGAGAATTCCTATGAGAATGACAGCTTGCTAGTCTCCTCTTATCCTACCATTGTAGCTGCATGTCATGAAGCCATAGCCCACCATTAATATTCTTTAGATAATTTTTATGGAAATATATGTAGGAGATGGAAGAAATGCTTATGAAAATTGAAAAAGTTTAAATATAGAACAATAATTTTTCTTTAAACAATCCATGCATTTCACAAAAGTTTCTAACACTTTTACTCAATCATGAGTTGATTTTTACTCATTCTTTTCCATTTTTGAACGTTGATTGAGGTTTTAGGGTTTGTTTTGATGTTCCATACCTTTTATCATTCACACCCTCCCCCCTTAGAGATGAGAAGAATCCTTCCTAGGATTAGAGGTTGAAGGGTGAAGACCATTCAGCACTTGCTCACTGTGTTTCACCTTTGCATGAGCCAAGCGTAGAATTTCAGGTTGTACTCCATTTGAGCATAATGGTCCATGTCGACATGTCAAATGGTTACGTGGGTGATGTAAGTGAGGACATCCATGAGGAAATCATCGAAGTCCATTCGGTTGGAAATGTGTAGCTCTTTCCCAACCAATATGAGATCTAAGTAGGGGTGAGTCATGATGTGCTCTTCAAGGGGCCGATGGCAGATGGTGGTCAACACTCGATAGGAGGTTGGGGATACATAAGTTGGGTCATATTCCGAGGTCTTGATTGTTGCAAATCAAAGTTGGAAGCATGAGAGAGTGTGCACAAGAGGGAGAGAGAGAGAGCTCAAGTACAAGAATAAGATCTTGTTTAGTCAGTTGTTCAAGGTACAACTAGTTGTTTAGTTAGTTGTTTAGTCAATTGTTCAAGGTACACTCTGCTCAACTGTAAGTGTGTACTTTAGGCTATTTATATAGCCTTTGGAGAAGTTAGGGTTAGGGTTTCCCCTTGCTCTAGTCCATTTACACCTAGCTACCCTTATCCTCTCCAGTATAAGGAGAGTTTCCATGCTTATTTCTCAACACCCCCCTCAATGCCAAGTGGCATTGGATAAAGAAAGATAGAATGCCCCCCCTTAATCCACAATGAGATGCCTTTATAAATCAGGCTGCAAAAGAAGGTTATAGGTAGAGAGTGTTACAAGACTCAAAAGAGTCAGTCATTTGTGGATTGGGAGGCAAAATTGGCCTTCAATTCCTTAGGTACTTTTGGAACACTGGAACACTTACTGGTGATATGCCCGGTCTTTTTGCATTTATTGCACTTCATTTTGTCAGAATATTTCTTCTAGCAATTGCTTACAATATGCCCTTTTTTGTGATAGAAGGAGCACTTAGTAGAAGCTATATGGACTAACACTTACTCACGGGAAGTAAATGCTGAAGTCCCTTTAGTATGGTTTCTCTTTTCTTCATCCAGGCAAGACTGGATGGTACTTGCCAAGGTTGGGTTTGGGATATTAGTTAGGGTAGTCACAAGAGTTGAAAATACCTTCTTCACATACTTCAAAAGGATGGCAATGGCATCTTCATCATGAATTGGTGCTTGAACGGAGGCCAACTGTGCCATGAGCCCCGTCATATGTGAAATATACTTGCTTAGATCTTCTCCTTATTTGTACTCCAAGCTAAAAAACTCAATCTTTAGAAAGATCTTAGAGTTCTTCCTTGTAGCCCCATAGAGCCTTTCAAGCTCATCCCACTTGTCCTTGGCAGTGGAGAGTTGGTCAATATGATGAATTAAAGATTCATCCAAATGAAGCATGATGATGGGCTGAGTCCTTTCATCATCTTCTACATCAAGATGGGTCAATAACTTTGGTCCCTTTTATGAAGAGCTAGTAGCCTTGCTCCATCATTTTATATTTTACCATAACTTGCCAAGGATGGAAATCTTTTCCATTGAACTTGCGAATTTGAGGCCTTACATCTGCATAGGTCATGGCCATTATAGGAAGGTCTTACCTATTGCCTTGAACAATGGCAGTGTCTAGTCCTTTACAGGTGGCCAAGTACAAACCAAATAACAGAACTAATATCCCTACACATGATAACCAACTTTAAAGCTGTAGAGATGAAAAGGGTTGGAAATCATACATATGTAATATCTCAAGATATGATTTTGGAGGTCCTGTTCTTCGAGCAACCCTTGATTTAAGCTTTATTGTTTTCCTAGGTTTCAATGAGGTGAGCTTTGATTGGACTTCAAGCTCCTCCTAATAATGTGGCCTATTAGAGGAGTTCTTGGTGGAGCACGACTTATCAATCAACTCTATGCTATGGGATGAATTAGATGAGAGTACAATAACACTTATATCTCTGATTTACCAGCAGCAATCAGTATGAAGCATCAGTTGAATGCATCAATAGTGCTAAGAAGCACTCTTACCAACATCCATTCTAGTACTCATAATGTAGGCTGATCTTTACAAGCTTAATATTGCCCATGGATTGAGAAGCACTCTGCATTTAAGCTCTACAAGGCAGGAACAAATCTTGGCAAGTGTTTTTCAGTGATTAAAATAAATGTTTATAATGCCCATGTTGAGAAAAGTTGAAAATGAGTGAGCTTGAAGCTCCCTAGCTATGGCTGCTAGAAACCCACAATTAGGGTTTGACTGATTGAAACCACCATAAGAGGAATTTCTCCAAACCCTCTTAGAGGGAGATAGCCCACTAGGGGGGCTTTGAAAGCCCTATGGTGGCCCCCATGATTACACCTTCTACAGGTCGAAATTCAGCTGGTGGTAGGTCATTGTTAGAAACTGTGCCGAATCTGCGTTTGCTGCAATGTCCTCCTTCTACGTGGCCAATGTGGGGGTTTATGGTGCTGGGCTACTACACCTTGAGTTGGAGAAGAGTTCCTTGGAAGAGCCCTTGAGCTGAAACCTCCTCCTTTGTTCTCACCAAGTCCTCCATCAGAGCTGGCTGTGGATATGGTGGTCAAGAGGTAAGAGGTAGAAAATGATAGCTCATGTGCACTTAATGATGTAGGGAAGCTGAGGAAGCTGAAGGATTAGAGAAGGCTTTGATACCATCTTGCAAATAAGAGTTGGAAGCATGAGAGAATGTGCACAAGAGGGAGAGAGAGAGCTCAAGTACAAGAATAAGATCTTGTTTAGTTAGTTGTTCAAGGTACAACTAGTACACTCTCCTCAACTGTAAGTGTGTATTTTAGAACACAATATTAGTGAGTTTGGGAATCTCCCAATTCCCATTTTTTGAATACTAAAATGGTGGCACCCAGATAACACGCCCATAAGTTTTTCAAAACCATATGATGTGACCTATCATTGGAAAGCGCTTGAAAAATAGAATCTATAGAGCTATAGACTGCTTGATTGGGAGTTATAATGTTCAAGTTATGACAAATCCAAAGATTTGACCATGTGTCCCAAACTTATGGGAAATTCCCATATTCCCCAATATGGTGTTTTAGGTTTTTTATATAGCCTCTAGAGAAGTTAGGGTTAGGGTTTCCCCTTGCTCCCCTGTCCTCCATTCCATTTACACCTAGCTACCCTATTCCTCTCCAATATAAGGAGAGTTCCCATGCTTATTTCTCAACATTGATTGCATATCTCTGCTTAGCATTGGTCATGATTTGGTAGCCTTCTTGCTCCCATTGGAGTCTGAGAACATACCATTGGTGCAAGAAAGAGGAGTCATTAGCAGCCACCTATTTTAGCTTCACAATTTCTTGGTCGGTGGCAAGGGCGGTGCCCTTGGTGTTAGACGTAATGAGGTGTTGGTTGCATGCTTGTTCACAAGAAATCTCAGTGTCTATTTCCTAGGGAGCCTTGATGAATACAAATTCCAATTCTTCCCATGAGCAAGGCAGTGTGTGTATCTCCATTGCTAACGGCTCGTCTAAGAGACCTAGGTCTAATCGGTCATAATTTTTAGCAAGTGTGATAAACTTGGCGTCCAAATGCCAAAGGCAACCAACTAATTCATCCCTTGTATTTTGAGCTAAGTTTGTGGCCAATGTAAGAATTGAATGTTGTTCGTAAGAAGGTTTGGGGGCTAGGGTTTTGATTGGACTTGATACCTCAATGGCCATTGACATCTGCGGTTGCGGCTATTCCAAAGTGTGTGGTTTAGCCTCTCGTTTGCTAGGCTTGGTTTGGGATTCTAACTTTGTGCTGCTAGATGTTTGTGAGGCTTGAGTAGCACTAATAGTGTTGGAGAGACATCAAGCTATGATTTTGACTGATAGACTCGTTGAGATTTTGGGTCAATAGTGTTGGGCTCTATGGGCTTCGCAACTTGCGGCCTTAGTGCCTGATCTGTCATGCAGCTTTGTAGAGTCAGGTTTGAGGGTGGCATTCAAATAGTGCTGCTGGCCAACTTAGCTTTAGGCACCCATATCCAGGTATTGCCCTCATAATAGCCTTGCACTTGTAATAAGGTCTTGGGGACCTATCGCGGCTTGTTGGTGCCTATAGTTTCTTCTTTTCCTTCTAGGTCTCGAGTATGAGTTCCTAGACTTGTGAGGTCATGATTGCATGCTCCTAGATGGCAATCCTTGATGTTTAGGCATCCACTTGAACTGTGGTTTAGGGGCCTTAGCCTTGATCTATGTGGCATGCTGACAATGTGGCGTGGCGGGTTGTGAGAAGCTTTGACCCCCCCTCCTTAGACTTGGTGGCAGCTTCCTCTACTAGTGGCCTCGCGAGCTTGGATGAAGCTACATTGCCGATGCTCAAAGTCGTGACTATTCATACATTTCCGATAGTAAGGTGAATACATTGTGAGTCATAGTCGACATTGCAATGTGCTTGCTTTTTAAATGAGCATCGTAACAGCTAATCCTAACCAACATCTTTTGTGTTCAGCAACACATAAAAGATTATGGGCATGCTTTCAGACTCGATAGAGGATGCTACTTTATACCTTCCTAGAATGGCATACGATTGACCCCCATATGGGCTAAGTTTGGCATTGGTAGGTTATAGTTCTGGGTGGCCAATTTGAGTCCAATGATTGTGAGTTAAGATATTGAAATCAGCTCTCTCATTTATCAATGCATTAGAGATATGTGTCTATTGGGCAGTGACCGTAATGCCCAGATAAGCGGGTGCTATTGCCTCCTCATCTTCCTCTTCAATTTCCATTATTGTGGCGACTCGAACTTTCACAAGGGGCTCTAGCATAGGAGGCTCATGTAGTGGATGCATGAGACGGCGTCGTGATGTTATGAGGACACAGTGTGAAAAAGTATGGAATGCATCATCATCCGACTTCTCTATTGATCTAGAGAGTCAATGTGATCTAAGCCATTAGTACTAGTGTGAGTTGCATGGATTATTCAAAAATACTAGATTTTTGGATAATTTTAGTCTATTTTTTATATTATTTATTGTAAAAATCTGAAAAAGTTAGAAAAAACTTCTAGATTAGGATGGCATGCAAAAAGCTAGTTGCTTTTTCAGCCAATTAGGAGATTTTTCATAAAAAAGACAGATTGACGAAATCGTGCGCGCGTCGCGATCGCTGTAAACAGGCTAAAAACCACAGATTGAACTAAAAGAAGGAGTGATCTGGGAGATCCACGACCAGGTGTCCTAGGGTTTTACCCCCCTTTCGAGCCAATGGAGCCATCAGATTTGGGTTCCAGGCGCAGCAGAGAAAGAGCTGATTTTTCTGATCCACGTTTTTGGTCTACAAAGGAGCTCCAGGAGAACTAATGCCTGGAGATTGCTTCTGAGTAGTGCAAAGATTCCAAGTTCTTTCAATACATATTGAATCAATTCATTGTGATTTGTCTTTGTCGTGTTTACCACTTGGGTATTCTCTATCTTCTCTTTCATCTCCTATCTCTACTTCCTTCTACTTCTGATCCCCGGTGGATTCGACCTTTACAAAAACCCCTCCGACATTGGTGAACCCGACGTGAAAGGTCGTCCACAGAAGAAGGAAAGACAAGATGGGAGAATCTTCGAATACATTCTCCAATGACGTTTTGCAACAGTTGGTGCAAAATATGAATATGCTTATGCAGGTACAACAACAACAACAATAGGTGATGCAAGCTTCAGCTCAAACAGAAAGTGTTGTGATGAATGCTTTGCAAGCAGTTGAGCGTGAGGTGAAGTTATTCAATGGCAGGAATGTATCTGCATATGTACATACCTATGCCCAGAAGATGGAATTCCTTGGAGTGGCTCAATCTGCATGGAGCTAGTATTTTGTATGTGTTACTGTTCATGAACTGAAAGCACGGATTATTGAATTATACTTGCAAGATGCAGACTGGGTAGCCTTCAAGAAGACACTCAGGGAAGAATTTTACATTGAGGACACCAGTTTGATCACGCGCAAGACTTTTCAGGAGTGGGTTATACAACCCAATAAGGGTCTTGTGGCTACAGAATTGTTAAGACAATTTTAAAGTAGATTTGAGCAGTTGGATCTTGCAGAACAGCAAGCTCTTGCAAGTCAAAAAATTGAATTGTTTCTACAGGCAGCTAATCCTGAGCTTCAAGAGAAGCTTGATGATTTGCTGAAGGATCTGACTACAGAGACAGGTTTGAAAACAGAGTGGAGACATGTCAAGGAAGCTATTACTGTGCTTGTGAAGAAACATGGAAGAAGAGAAAGATTGCATGTCTCTAGCTTGACCACTGTTATGGGTAAAACAGTTGAAGTATCTAGTAAGCCACCCGCTTTTGTGGCTAACCCTATGGCTATATCTGCTATTATTCCCTCTCTTAGGGAAGATCTCTTAGATGAATTGGTCAAAGGGATGCGGGATCTTCAATTGAAGGTTTCAAAATTGGATGAAAAAGGACAAGAGGAAAGGGGACGGGTAGCAGCCCCTAAGCCTGGAAAAAGATGTATGTGGTGTGACAGTTTGCAGCACGAGAGAAAGGATTGTGATGTCTATCAGGAGGCCTTGGCACGACAGCTTATCTTTTGGAAAGATAGCAAGATCAATGCACAAGAAACGGGGTTGCCTCTTGCTTTGAATTTTGGAAAGGGAGGTATGCAGAAGTTGTTGGAAGACTTGGCTGTCCGAAATGCTTATGCGGCGGTACATGCTTCTACATTTGGTCTATAGTTGGATAGAATGCATGGCCAAGTGATGGTTGGTCCAAAGACTGAAATATGGACACATGCTTTACATGCAGCTGAAAAGAGAAAGGTCATGATAGTGAAATGTCTCATGTAGGGCAAGATATTTGTGGCATAACTGGTTGGGAATCACCGGTAGATGCATATTCAATGTATGCATATTTAGCAAAGGTACAAAACATGGATGTACTTATGGAAGAAAAACGAAAAAGAGATGAAGATATTGCAGGGACATCTAAAAGAATGACAAGAAGAAGTGTGGATCAGCCTAAAGCTGCAAATCAGCCACCTCCCGAGCATGTTATGGAAGAGGTCAGTCAGGAGCAAAAACAGGATAACAAACAAGAGGGCAAAAAGAAGGGCAAGCAGCCAGGATATAAG
This sequence comes from Lygodium microphyllum, assembly GCF_053477565.2. Taxonomy (NCBI): domain Eukaryota; kingdom Viridiplantae; phylum Streptophyta; class Polypodiopsida; order Schizaeales; family Lygodiaceae; genus Lygodium; species Lygodium microphyllum. Next base: position 18,300,141 of record NC_141141.1, read on the forward strand.
TTGCAATCTGACATTGAGATAGCCACAGATCTTAAGAAGGTTCTTGAAGAACGGATCTTAAACACTCAGGTAGAATTTACCTTGGGAGAGGTGCTTAGCATTGCCAAGCGAGAATTTCATGATGAGATCATTGACATAATTAAAAGAAAGCATCAATTTCTTGGTGATACCACTAGTGCATTGCTGCAATTTGAAGAGGAAACTGGTTTGTTGGGTATTCAGGCTGAATATGAGCATGAAGTAAGTATTGGATTATCTATGCAAGATGCAACTAATCAATGGACAGCATGTGGAAAAGAGAAGAAAGTGGCTAAAAATGCATTGTCTTGTAGCAATATGCATGGTGGAGCAACGCAAATGCAACAATATGGAGAAGAGGCTCTAGGATCTATTCCTCGAAGTCACTACACAAGAAATCATTGGGCTAGAGCTACCACTGAAACGGTAGTGAAAATAGGGGAGCGTGAAACTCCTTGTGTTGCTTTACTTGACCATGGGTCTGAGATAAATGTCATTGAGCGGGGATTGTATGAAAATGGTGCATGGCCTATGGACACGATCATGGTTGGCATATGAGGGCTGCAAATAATTCTTCAGGGGAGCTCTATGCTGCATGTCCTAATGTAAAAGTGACAATTGGTGATGTACATGAAGAGCAACACTTCTTTGTGCAAGATAATTCCTCATATGCAGTGATTTTGGGACAACCCTATATTACAGGTGTGCATATGGAAACAAAGGTGCTTGATGATGGTTCTGCTTATGCAAGAGTCAGAAGTAAGGATGGAAGAAAAGCAGTCTAATTTCTTACTATTTGTGTTAATCATTTTAGAAATAGTGATACGCTTCGAGAGTCTTCTTTGGTTCCAAATGCAAGGGAATTCAAAGACCTGGATTTTCATTAAGCACTGCTGTAATGCGAGTCTACAGTAGTGCTGTTCAAAGGGTGTACTCGCCTCTTGATGAAATGAAGCATGTATTTACTATTGGTAATTCTCAGTTTATAGCAATTAGTTTACAGCAAGCAGTTCATGTTGGTTTAAGCCTATGGAAGCTATGTGTAGGGATGAACGCATATCTATGAAACAGGCTATTAAGAAACTGAGATCATTGGGCCTATTAGCTGAAAATGATGGCATTTCATGCATCTTTTATGGGCTGAATATTACTGACACTATGGCTGAAATTTCAGCAACTATACATGCAAAACATGAGGCTGAAAACAGAATGTTGTCAGTATATTCTTTGGATATGTATGATGTTATAGCATTGTTTGCTCAGCAGGAAGGATTACAATGGGCTGAAGCACTTGTGGAGACAAAGTATAAGACAGTTGAAAAAAAGGTGAAACCAATTGCTTTGCCACTTCCACCAGAGAGTGAGGGTATGTATGAAAAAGTGTCAAGGTAGCCAAGCTTACGGGATCCTAAAGATATAGGTCATCAGCTTACATCTGAAACATTACAGGAATTGAAAGTTGGTGCAGAAGGGTTTCTTTTGCCTGCTGAGAGAAACTATTTTATGTAGATGTTGGCTAGACATGGGAGAAGGAATTTGCATTTCAACTAGGTGAAATAGGTTGTGTGGATCCAAATGTTGTCTCTCCTATGGTCATATTTACTGTGCCACATGTACCATGGAACTTGAGGCCTATTCCAGTGCCTAAATCTTACTTGCCAAAGCTGATGGATTTGCTAAATGAAAAGATTTGCATGAAGATCTTGGAGCCTTCTTCAGCCCCGTACTCAAATCATTGGTTTATTGTGCCCAAAAAGAATGGGGCTTTGAGATTTATTCAAGACATGTAGCTGGCCAATAAAGTGACCATAAGAAATGCGAGTGCAAGTCCTGTGGTTGATGAATTTGTAGAGGCTTTTGCAGGCAGAGCGATCTATTCTTTGGGTGATATTTACTCGGGTTATGATCAGTTTCATCTTGCAATTGAAAGCAGGGATATCACAACCATGAAGACTCCTTTGGGGTTAGTAGGGATGTGTACTCTCCCACAGGGTGCAACAAACTCAGTGGCACACATGACAAATGCTATGAATAGGGTACTCATGGATTTTATACCACAATTGACTATGCCCTTCTTGGATGATGTTCCAATCAAAGGGTGTGCAGTGGATGAAAAGAATGAAGAGGTGGATGCTCATGGATGTAGATAGTTTGTTGCAAACCATATTGTGGATTGTGAGAGGATTTTGACACGTCTAGAAGAGGTGCATTTAACTCTTTCTGGACAAAATTCTGTCTTTGGAGTTGAAGAGGTTTTGATTGTTGGGCATATGTGTGGGCCTTATGGGCAAAGGCCATCACCAACAAAAATAGATGGGATTGATAGAATGCAAGAAGTATGCACGAATGTATCAGAGGTGCATAAATTCTTGGGTGCACGTGTGTTCTATTTGATATGGATTCCTCACTTTGCACATGTAGCCGATGCTCTTTATCAGCTTCTAAGGAAATGTCAGAAATTTCATTGGGAAAGGAAGCATCAGAAAGCAATGAAGAAATTGAAGCAACTCTTAAAATCTGCTCCAACGTTGAGAAAGGCTGACTATTCACATGGAAAGCCTATCATTATTACTGTTGATACAAGCCCAATCAAGATTGGATGGGCAATTGGGCAAGATGATGAGGAAGGGCAAAGATATGCAATACGCTTTGGTGCAAAAGTATTGACTGAACAACAGAGAAGATATCCACAGGTAAAAAGAGAATTATAGGGAATTGTGACAGCCCTTAAATGTGATAAGGAGTATTTTATGGGTACTCATGTAGTCATTGAGACTGATTGTTTGCTGGTATTGGGTATGATTACTAGTTGTGCTACCCCAAACATTGCTATGCTCTGGTGGATTGCATACATTAAATCTTTGAACCCTGAATTTCAGCATATTGCAGGAAGAGATAACCCAGTGTGGCAGACATGTTATCTCGAGCACGCTATGAGAATGAAGATGGGATGATGGGTGAGGAGGAAGAAGATGACTTTATTATGGCTGAAAATGATGTTGCAAGAGTGAATTTAGCAATGCAAGGTGTTACTACTGTTGAGATGACAAGCTCAACACATGCGGACATTGATGATGGACCACCTGGTTAGATGGGTCCACACGTCTACACTTAGCACGTCGGTGGTCATTATGAATCTCACATGGCCACTGACTCATTACTTATTATATTCAGGTCGTTACACCTATTTACAGCTGGCATAGTTATAGCGCCAGTCGACTAGTGTAGTCGGTTATGCATTGTTTGACTTAGTAGGCCACTTTTCTTTTATGTTGTATCTTATCTATACTTTGTGTACATTGTAAAGAGTGTGGAAGAAGAAGAAGAAACCAGCAAGAAAACGTTTTGGCCTCCATCTCTCTTCTTGTCTCTTGAGTGAGCTTCTCTTTGTGCATTCTGTGTGTGTTCGGCGCAGCATCTTGAGCAACCCCCTCCACCACGCAATTCTTGACATGGTATCAGAGCCGCGCCATTGAGAGAGGCTGATTTCGAAGGTTGAAGTGAAGGAGAAGAAGCAAGGTTTGAGCAAGCAAGCTACGGGTAAGAATCTCTCCCATTCTTCCACTCCTCTTGGATAGTGCCTGTGGAGGCACCGGAAGCAGGGCAGAGCAAAAATCTCAGATTGCAGTGAGATTTGGTGTGCGCGAAGAGCGCTGTATATTCTGCAGATGAACCCTTTAGGGCTTTCCTGCAGTTATTTTGGGCATTTGAGGCCGTTTCAGGGCCCGTTTTAGAGCCGCAAGGTTGCGGACAGCAGTTTCGGGGTACACTGTAACTTCGACTGTATTGACCGAACGTGGGGGCGCAGGTTACGGATTTTAGATCTGTAAGTTCAAAGGTGTGTTTACCAGTGAGTAAACACAAGGTTTATCTGCAAACAGATTGCAGATTGCATGTATTGTTGAGCAGACAGTGAAAAAGGCTGTCTGGTGTATTACTGTGCACTACAGATCCAGCGTTGCAGAAGATTTGCTTGCTGTTGGTATTAATTTTGTGATAATGACAGAGAACAGTGGAAGCCCCATCATTGAGAAGCTCGACAAGAACAACTACCCTTCATGGAAGTTCCGTGTCACGAACTTCCTTATTGGAAAAGGCCTCTACGAGTTCGTTTCAGGTGAAGAAAAGGAGCCGGAGGTGAGTGATCCTCCAACTGCAGAAGAGACAAAGGCACGAAAGGAATGGAATGCAAAAGACAAGAAGGTCATGTATTGGTTGTCTGCAGTAATTGACAATAATATGCTGGGACACATTAGAAATGCAGAGAATGCATATGCAGCTTGGACCATACTTGAAAGTATGTTTTCTGTAAATACAAAGGCACGAAAGATTCAACTCAAGCAAGAGTTGAATACATTAAAGAAAGGGAAGATGTCTATCAATGAGTATGCACTGAAGGTAAGAAGCATTGCAGATACATTGGCAGCGATTGATGCAATGCCCAATGATGATGATTTGGTGTCGTCTACCTTGGGTGGACTTAACAATGAAAAGGCTTGGAAGTCTTTTGTAACTTCTGTATATGTCAGAAAGCCATTTCCAGATTTCGATGAGTTGGTCTCCCTTATGATCACTGAAGAGATCAACATGCAGAGTGAGACATCTGAAAGAAGTGGTGAACAGGTCCAAGCTTTCTACTCCAGTTTTGGAAGGGGACGTGGTAGGTTCTCTTCAAGAGGCCGTGGTACAGGACGTGGTAGTGACAACCAGCTAAACAGATTGAATCAGCAATTTAGCGATATGCAGGTTTCAGGAGGTCGTGGTAACTTTAGAGGTAGGGGGAGCTTTAGAGGAAGAGGTGGATGGCAGAATAGAGGTTCTAATAACTCTGGTATTGTGTGCCACTACTGTGGCAAAATAGGTCATATTGCAGCCCAATGTTATACTAAGAGAGATGATATCCGCAGTGGTAAGTTGCAACAAGGAAACTATCCATCGTCTTCACGACAGAATGAAGACAAAAATGAACGCTTGTTCGTTATGCAGCATATGCTGAATGCTGTTACAGGAAAGGGAACACATGAAGATGTTTGGTATGTTGATTCAGGTGCATCCAATCATATGACCAGCCATGCAGAATGGTTTGGAGAGATGCAGGATTTGCAGAATGCAGGTTATGTGCAGACGGGTGATGACTCATGCCACCCAATTTCACACATTGGAAAAGTTCCCTTGTCCTTGCATGATGGTAAGACAAAGAGTCTTTTAGATGTATTACATGTGCCATCTATTACAAAGAACTTGGTGTCAGTCGGTCAAATGGTACAGCAAGGGCTGCAAGTCAGATTTAATGCAAAGGGCTGCTTTGTAGAAGACTTCAATGACAAGTGCAGGTTGGTAGCAAAGGGAAGTAGAGTTGGACGTATGTTCACTCTAGATGCTGGAATTCCTACTATGAATGCTGCTATGTATGTCAAAGGAAAAGGTGTTGTTGCAGACATTGAAATTTGGCACAAACGCATTGGACATGCAAATATACAAATGTTGAAATTAATGCAGTCCAAAGGGTTGGTTACAGGTTTTCCTACTTTTAAAGTTGCAGAATTTCAGAAGGTATGTGAAGCATGTCAGTTTGGTAAGCAGGCAAGACAACTCTTTTCACATGACAGAGATGTAAGCAGAAATATCCTTGATGTTGTGCATACAGACATTTGGGGGCCTACATAAAATGTATCTCTTGGAGGTAGTTCATACTTCGTCACATTCATTGATGATTGTTCTAGAAAGCTGTGGGTATATTTTATGAAGGAAAAGAGTGAAGCGTTTGAGCACTTTAGAACTTTCAAGGCTGCAGTTGAAAGAGAAACAGGCTTGAAAGTAAAGTGCTTGAGGTCAGATGGAGGGGGAGAGTACCTCTCCAGTGAGTTCAGTGATTTTCTGAGGTCTCATGGGATAAAGAGACAGTTCACATGCAGGTATACCCCACAGCAAAATGGGGTTGCAGAAAGGAAAAACAGGCATATTGCAGAAGTTGCACGCGCCTTGATGGGCTGAAAAGAATATGCCTAAGCATTTTTGGTCTGAGGCTGTTCATACTGCTGTTTATATTATGAACAGAACTCCCACAGCTGTAGTTCATGGTATGACCCCCGAAGAATGTTTTACAGGTAAGAAGCCTGATGTTTCACACTTGAAAGTATTTGGCTGCATTGCGTATGTTCATGTGCCAGATGAGTTGCGGAAGAAACTGGATCCAAAGGCTGAAAAGTGTGTCTTTATTGGATATTCTTTAGAGCAGAAAGGGTATCGCTGTTACAACCCTGTCACATGTAAGTTCAGAGTGAGCAGGGATGTCATCTTTGATGAAATGAGCACTTGGTATGCATCTAGTGGTGATGCATTGGATGTTGATGATGATCATGACACTCATGTGAAGAAGTAAAGGATATGGTTGCAAAGGATGAGGACTCAGAATCTAGTGACAACTAGGATTTTGGCACATACCGGAGGATGTGCAGGTTCAGAGGGGGTGGATGTCGTGATGTTATGAGGACACAGTGTGAAAAAGTATGGAATGCATCATCATCCGACTTCTCTATTGATCTAGAGAGTCAATGTGATCTGAGCCATTAGTACTAGTGTGAGTTGCGTGGATTATTTGAAAATACTAGATTTTTTGATAATTTTAGTCTATTTTTAATATTATTTATTGTAAAAATCCAAAAAAGTTAGAAAAAACTTCTAGATTAGGATGGGATGCAAAAAGCTAGTTGCTTTTTCAGCCAATTAGGAGATTTTTCATAAAAAAGACAGATTGACAAAATCGCGCACATCGCATTGCTGTAAACATGTTGAAAACTGCAGATTGAACTGAAAGAAGAAGGAGTGATATGGGAGATCCGTGAGCAAGTGTCTTGGAGTTTTACCCCCCTTTCGGAGCCAACGGAGCCATCAAATTTGGGTTCCGGGCAGCAAAGAAAGAGCTGATTTTTCTGATCCACGTTTTTTGTCTACGAAGGAGCTCCAGGAGAACTAATGCCTAGAGATTGCTTCTAAGTAATGCAAAGATTCTAAGTTCTTTCAATACATATTGAATCAATTCATTTTGATTTGTTTTTGTCGTGTTTACCACTTGGGTATTCTCTATCTTCTCTTCCATCTCCTATCTCTACTTCCTTCTACTTCTGATCCCAGTGGATTCGACCTTTCGACAAAAACCCCTCCAACAACGGTAGTATTTCTTTATGTGGCTCCCATTGAAGAAGCCTATATCCTCTCCATCTAGGGTCTTGAGCTCTACATTGCTGGTTTGGTTGATAGTGCAGACTCAAAAAGGTCCTAATCCCCTGAGCTTCATCTTTTGTTTGTGGCCTTTTATTGAGTATAACAACACCAAGTCACCTTCTTCGAATTCTCGCTACTTGAAGTGCTTGTCAAACCAACTCTTGCGACGTGCCTTTTTGCAAATCGGTGCATGGATGACTAGAAGTTGAGTCTCTGATAAGTGTTCTAGCTCAATCAGGCGATCATTCCATGTCTCATTTCTATCCCATCTCTCTTGGGTGGCTATTCTCAAGCTCAAGACAAGGAACTCTACAAGTAGAATGGCTTCAGCCCCATAGGTTAACTTGAAGGGAGCCTGTCCCACTGCTATTTTATAGGCTATTTGGTAGGCCCATAAGGTTGTCATTAGTTTGTTATCCCAGTCACTACGTGAGGCAGAGACCACTTTGGTCAGGAAGTTCACTAAGATCTTATTAGTAGACTCAGCCTGGGCATTTGCTTAAGGGTAGTAGGGTGAGTATTTTCAATGGATGATTAGAAAGGTCGACAGGAGGCGAGCGATCACTTCGTTAATGAAGTGCGTGCCTTGATCACTAACTAGTTCAATGGAGCACCTGAAGTGTGAGATCATCTACTCCCAAAGGAACTTAGCAGTGGTTTGAGCATTGTTTTTCCTCATAGCTCGTGCTTCTTCCCACTTGGTGAGATAGTCTGTAGCAACGATGATGTACTTGGCCTAAAAGTACTATGTCACAGGACAAATTGGCCTAATGAAGTTAATTTTTCATTTCTCGAATGGTTGTCTAGCAATATTTGGGCTTAGCTCCATTTTGTTCTTGAGAACTAGTACCTTGGTCTGTTGGCACTCGTCGTAGTGCTTTATAAATCGTGTTGCATCTCGAAAAAGAGTAGGACACCACGGTTGAGACTGCAGCACCTAGAGAAATTGTGTCTCCGTTGAAGTACCCTCCTACAATTCCGTCGTGTGCTTCAGCAAGTGCGTCATGCATCTCATGTTTGCATACGCATCTACGTAGCAAGCCATCGTGCCCTAACGTATAGAGTTGTCCTACTATCAACTGATAGGGTTGTATTTTAAGAATGAGTCACCTAAGTTGGTGGGCCTTCTCGATAGGTCTTTCTGGTAGTCCATGATCAAGTACTTAATATATGTTGTCTACCCAGTATGGCGTCAAGTCAGCTCTAAACAAGTCCCTTTCACTTGGATAGGTTAAATAGGTGTGTGTCCGGCAAGTCATCTATGTGTGATGCTATGTCCAGTGGCTTCTCCTGTGGGTATGCGAGACATATGGTTAGCCATGTAGTGCTACTTCCCTTTGGGTACAACCACAAAGAATTCAAACTCGAGAAGCAAAAGTAACCATCGAGCAATGCGTCTCGTAGCGCAGGGTTTGTTAACAAGATAAACCAAGGCTTGATGGTCAACAAAGAAAATAAAAGATGTGGCCAAAAGGTAATGCCGAAATTTCTTTGCAGCAAACACCATGGCTAACCCCTGTCTCTCCATGGTGGAGTAGTTCATCTTAGTATCTGTGAGTTTTCTGCTAGAAAGCTCACTAGATAGTTTAAATTGTGTTCACCTGCTGTCTGTTGGCACAACATAGCTCCCACAGTAGACTTTGAGTCATCAATGTGAACATGGAAGGTTATGGTCTAGTCTGGGGCTCGTAAGATTGGTGCTATGGTTAGAGACTTCTTTAAATCTTTGTATGCACATTGGCATTCCTTGGACCATTCAAATATCACCAACAATTTGTATAGTGGCCTAGCGATTAATGCATACTTTAACACAAATCATTGATAGTACTCTGTATGGCCGAGGAAGCACTAAACTCCCTTGTAGTTGGTTGGTGGTGAAAGATTGACAATAGCCCTCAATTTTGAGAAGTTGATGGCAATGCCATTCTTTTGACACCACGTGCCCTAGGATGCATCCGTGCTTGACCCACAACTGGCATTTCAAGGGGTTGAATGAGAGACAATATAGTCTACAACTTTCAAAGATTGCTCAGATCTTTCCTAGGTGTGCCTTCCAATTGGAGTGGACATATAGATCGTCAACAAATACCTTTAACTCTTGCATAAGCATGTATTTGAAAATGGCACACATAAGCCTTTGAAATGTGGCTGGTGCGCTCATCAACCTGAAGGGCATGACTACGTAGACAAAGACACCCCACTCAGTAGCAAAAGAGATCTTGTGCCTATCATCCGGATGCACTTGCACCTGATTGTATCCAAAGAATCCGTCCAAGAAACTATAGGCCTATTTACCAACCACCCTCTTGAGCATATGCTCAGTGTATGGAAGTGGATAATTTTCTCTCTTCATGGCAGCGTTGACTTTCTTATAATTGATGCACACTCTAATTTTTCCATTTTTCTTTATCACGATCACTATATGGGTGATACCTAGTCCATGCGCTCAATTTCATAAATGAATCCTACTCTCAGGAGATTATTCATTTCCTCCTTGATAGCATAAGCGTGTTTAGGATTCATTGGATATGGTCATTGCTTAACTAGCATTGCATCGGATGTCATCTGGATATTATGAGTTAATACACTCGAATCTATCCCCTTCAGCTCATCAAGGGACCAAGTGAATACATCTATATACTCTTGTAAGAGAGCAACAAGAGTTTCCTCCTATTGTTTGGCCATAAAAATAGGTCAGTGGGGCATCTCCCCTTCCTCCGCTAGATTGACCTCCTTGACTTTGGCGGATCCTTCTATAGGCTCATTTGCTCGTCCTCGTCTTTTGGCTCCTAGCAAGACCACTACCCTCTCACCTTTCTTAAATCTCGTGAATCATTTTGTTAGGTCTTGTGGCTTCCTCAGCTCCTTAGCTTGTGGATCCCTAGGATGTTTCCTCTTTTCCTCCTTCAACCTTTGAAACCTCAAGTGGATTGGTACATCTCCTCTAGTGTGTTTGGTCTTAGGTGGCCGGGGTATCTCGGGATCACTATCCAAGATTACTTTCGACTCGAAATCAAACTCTCCATCTTCGCTAGAAGAGGGAGTCTCTCCTGGAGGTCATAGCTCCGATGGTGATTTCTTCTTTAGTATTGGTGCAGATAAGACTTGCTTCATCATAATCAATCGCTCCTATGTGCTCCAACCATGTGCGATCACAGCCCATTTGCATGACTCCTTTCTCAATTTTTAAGATGCTCTTTTTTTGTGGTTTGGAGTCTGCCCTTATTTGTTCAATCTCATGTCTCTCCATGTCGTACTCTATTGTGTCGATCTCTTCTTTGCTCTCGTCATTGGAGGAACAACAATCTTTGTACTCATCATTAGAATCTTCCTCATCCAATTGCTTGTCATCTCTTAAGTGGAGTTCCTTGTCAGCGGTGGCTAAGGCCCAATGGTATGTCAATTTTAGGTCGTGCGCCTTGGTCCATCGCCATTTGGGTTCATCCAAGAGATCCTTGAGGGCTTAAGATTTATAGCTGGGTTACCAGCTAGGTGCTCTAAGATCTCGTGGAGGTTTTGTTTGTTGTTCGGGATGCGAAACGTGACAGAGGCAGGTCGCCCCTGCGAGCTTCTAGCCATCATGTAGATTGGCACTAAGGGCATGTCTCTGGGCTTACTGACAGAGGCGAGTCACCCCTGTGAGCTTCTAGCCATCATGTAGATTGGCACTGAGGACGTGTCTCTGGGCTAACGGACTGCCTTAGTGGCTTGCTCGTATTCCTCATTATCCGAGAATGGTAGATTGATCGTGGCTAGCATATGCATCCAATCTTGCTAATCCTCAGGGCAAGGGATATACTTAGTCAGTGACCCGTAGGATTTCCTGATCTAAGTGTCACCCTTGAGCATATTTGAGATGGTGTCTAGGTTGACTGGTGTAGTCTTCAAGGTATCCATCTCCACTCTTACCGCCTCTATTCGATTTCCTAGGAAGATCAGACCGTTACCCCTATCTTCTATGACTCATACATTGCACATCCAAGGTCAGCCTAACAGGATATCGTAGTCCACTCCTTTCATGACTATAAAGCCAATTTCTTAGCACTCCGCATGGCTTCACTTCCATTTCGTTAGCCAATGTGATATTGAACCTAGCATCCTTGATAGGTGAGTTACTCCAAACCTAGAGTATTGTATGGCTAAGTACATTGACTCCTGCCCCCGTCTCCATGATCCCTTTCCTCATGGTATCATCTAGATCTAGGACTGGCAACATCATTGCATTTCAATGCCCTCCAAGAAAGCATTAACATGCAAAGACTTGGGTACTGAGTGTTGCGTCAAGCTTGGTATTTGTGTTACTGCATCGTGGTCTTGCAGGTCAGCGACAGGTTGCTCCCATCGATCCTTCCACTCATTGCTTTAGCTCTTGCCATACCATTGGATGATGCCTAAGTAGATCTCCTAGGCTCAAAGTTACAGGGGTGGTCACTAGCATTACGAGAAGTTTGCTAGCTAATTGCTTGTCTCCTAATTTTGTGCTTCTTAACCAATAGCCTCGACTAGTTTGCTGGCCCGTGGCATTCAAGCTCTATCTAGGCAACCCGATTTGAGATGCATATACATCTCTCGATCGTGTGGGAGAGACTGGTGTGCTCATGCTAGAGAGATCATCAATCTCATCCTCCAAAATGTGCTCAGCATTCTTTAGGTGTTCCTAGGCTTCTCTCATCCACTCCTTAATCTTTTCAATGGCTACTACAAGTTGGTGCTTTGGGTTGGGGTACTCCCCTACCTTGGCACTTTCTTTTTCAACCATCTTTGGAGTGGATGTTTTGGCTCAGCATCTGTGACTTTCTTTTCGGCAGGCAGTGTCATTGCACTCTCGGTTTTCAATGTGACCTTTGCTTTGCTTTTCTTCTTTCTTCACCTATGACTTTTCTTTTTGATTGAGGCTATATCCAGGTTACTAGGCCTTGACAATGATATGATGGGCTACTTCGTCTGCATGCAGATCATAACATGCAACGGGATGGGTGTGGCCTCCTCATCGAGTGTCTCGATGCCAAACAGCCCCAATGGAACTGATGGTACCATTGCCAAATTAGAGGATGGTTTCTGCCTAGGGTAATTGGCAAATAGGTGGGTGATTCCACACTTAGCGCATCTAAGATCAGCCTTATCTCGATTGCTTGCTCCCTCTTGAGGAAATGCAAAGAGATGTGTCCTAAATGACCACAAGTCCAATAGGAAATCAGCTCTTGGCTCTGCCCTCCCAAGCCTCTACCTCTCCCTCTTCCTAATGCCATCGCCGGCACACTAGTCAATAGTCCATGAGAACTAGATTCCCCTATTCATCGTATGAGACATAGGGGCTCACATAAGGCTCCTCATCATTCGGTTCCTCCATGTTAGTGGACTAGAGCATTACGATGGGTTATGTAAGGTCTAGGCAGCCTAGGTATGCCTGTGGAATTGATCTCTATCCTAGGGATGGCTAGCTTTGCATCATTAGGTGATGGGAGGGCCAATGGGCCTCCTCTCTCAAAGAAAGTTGGAGGCCTATTCCCTAGGTAAAGCTAGTTGTAAGGCTATGAGTATGGGAGTCTCTAAAGTAGTCTTTGCAATGCATGGAATCATGGCCGAACCTTCCGCAATTGGTGCAAGGTTGGGACCTAGGGTCCTGACACTTGACTAGAAGGTGGTTTTCGCCACAATACAAGCATTGCACATGTGACTTCGTAGGTCTTCTCATCATCTCTTGCAACCTGGCTAGCTCCATTTTCATCTCTGCTAGCTTCGAGTTTGGGTCCACGTCCTTCCCTTTACCTTGGTTGAATGGGCCTAACTGTTCGCTAGACAGTGTTTCCGGGGTTCTAGAGTTGGCATTGTCTTGATTCGAGACCTTGGAGCTTCTCTTCTTAAGTTGGTCATCCACTCGTATGGCCTCTTCAAAGACCCTAGCTAGTGCGTCTCTCTGCAAGCTTGAGTTACACCCCAAGGCCTTGTAGAGTTCCTCACTGCGTATTCCATTGATGAACACTGCGGACACCGCTCTCTGGGTGGGTAACTCATTAGTGGGGATTCTCTTATAGAGACTCCAAACATGAGTAACGTAGTCCCTAATGTCCTCTTTGTCCCCCTGCTTGACATTGATCAACCGCACGATAAGATTATCCAAGTACACGGCCTCTCAGAATCTCTTAATGAAGAGACTCTTTAGGTCAATGAAATTGTTGCGCTTTGCAATGTCTAGGCTTGCGTACCACATCGTACCCTTATCACCTAAGCATAGGCCGAAATCTTGTGAGTGCTATGTAAGATTTGTGAGGCAGTTAGCCTTGTAGACCTGCTTGAAAAACTACTCTACAAAACTATATGGGTCGTTGCTCAACTAGCACTTGTCTAGTTGTTTCACAACTACGGGGATCCTTGACTAGCTCTTAGAGCCTTGGGTAACTCCTAATCTTGCAAGCAACGATGTTGCTAGTGCATCTCCGCTTTGCTCTGACGACATGTTGTCTATTAGTCACTTTGTGTGGCTGATGGTTTGATTCTCATTTGTCCAATTTAGGTGGTCCAATTTTGAGTGTTGAATTTGCATGAGTCAGATTGTCCGAGTGTCCAATTTTCTGAATTAAATGGGCCACGTGTCCAATCAAATAGGTTGGGTGGTGTCTGAGTGATCGATTTTCAAAATCTGACCATTCGATTATCTAGAATCGGATAGTTTGAGTCCGATTCTAGGAATCAGACTTTGTCAATTGCGTTTGATTCCGTTGGCTGTGTTTCTAGTCAAGGCTAAAATCAAATCGATGGCAACGATTTTGGGCATGCCTACCACGCAACCTTCCAGAATGCAAGAATACACAAGGGGCAAGGTTTTTATATACATGGGATGGCAAAAAAACTCCAATATAAGTCAATCAATTCGTTTTTTTGGCCCTGGACTCTCTCTTCTCTCACAAGCTCTCTCTCTCTCTCTCTCTACTCTGCAGAAACTAAAAATGAGCCTTCTACCCCCCTTCCTTGGGTCTTAAACCTTTGTTCTAATGCCCGAGTGCTACCCCATCAGTGCTTATGCCTTGTCAATGGATTGCAAGTCTAGTTTTTCTTTGTTTTTGCCCTATTTTGGGCCTATTTATAGGAAAAACCCTAAAATGATTTGCTTTCATTTCTTGATCCTATTCTACTCAAAATGCAACAAAAATCAAAATCCAAAAACTGAAATGATTTTTCCTACTTGTCTACTCATCAAAAACCCAAAATAATTACTTGTTTTGAATATTAAAAATCCCAAATCTCCTACATATCTCAAGCACCAGTTCAGGGATACAACCCTACTTCAACGCTCGATTTGAGACACACAAGTGCTCAAACTTGAATCCATTGGTCCTAGCAACAAAACCAAAATGTAGTGGGAGCTCATGCTCAACCACAAAGACCCATGGACCGCTTATTTCTTCAAGCATTTCAAGCAAGCACAAATGGCTATCTCTCACCTAGAGGATGCACCTTTGATCCTATGGGGGTGTAGTGAGCTTACCTTGATGCCAGAATGAGTAGCCTCTCCCCTCAAGCAAGCCAGTAGCTCCATGATTCGAGATGCAAGCTCAAGCAACCTCCTTCATAGAGGACCTCCTTGATCCTTGAGAGATCCTTGCTAGAATATTCAGTGTTCTCCCACATTTTTTCTGAGCTTGCCTTCTCCTCCACTTTTCTTGCCTAGGTAAAATGAGCTTCTTCATTCACTTTTTGACTTGGGCTTCCTTGGTCTTCCTCTACTTCTTTTGGCTGCATGGTTCGTGTCTGTGACATGTCTTGTAATACCCTTATTATCCTGTTGAAAGTGAGATGGTCATGCTTGCTAAGGTAGGGGAACGCTACTTCTCTTGGATAGGTGTAAGCTTCAAGGTCTCCTCTACTATTTCTCTTTTCACCTCTCCCAAAGCTTCCTGAATGATGGCCATTAATACTCCCCCAAAGCCTATGGTTGAATGCTTGGAGGCATGATGGCCATTAATACTCCCCCAAAGCCTATGGTTGAAGCCTTGGAGGCATGTTTTTTCCTCTCGGACTCCACTATGGTAGCCAGAGACTCCCCTCCTACCACCCTTGGTGCTATGGCTAGTACCTTTGCCTATGCCAGTATTGTCTTTCGAATGTAGGCATTCCAATTCACTTTGTCCAGGGCATTTTCTACAAGGCTCTCCAACAATGGTATGTCTATTCTATTAATGAGAGCATTATATCTCTAGCTTGACAAATGGGTATGGATCATTTTTTCCTACAGTTGAATGGTGGGATTAGGAATGTTAGCTAGGTTGGTTCAATAATTTGTGTGGACCTTCTTTTAGTCCATCCCCAGCATCCTGTACACATTTCTCTTCGGGCTCTTCTGCAGCTTCTTTGCTAATCCCAATGCCTTTTTCACAATCTCTGGATTAAGGGAAACTTCCACCCTTCTAGAGGTTTCGCCTTGCCTAATGGTCACCATGCTACTATTTCTTTGGACATCAAAGTTCTCAAGAATTATGTATATTTGATGTGGTCGATGTCTTGTCCCACCTTTTTTAGGTACTTGGCAAGATTACATTGTTCTATCATCTGTGCCATTGCCTCTTCAAATGTCACCACTCCTTCCAAATTGTGGATGTTGAAGTATTTTAATTGATTGAATGCTCAGATCTCCATGACTAATCCATATCTTCTATACTCCTCCTTCGATAAGGGAAGCATGTTGTCTCTATCATGTTGACCTACCATTTAGGTTCTATCACCACACAATATCCCACAATTAGTTTTCTTTAAAAGGCATCTCTTGCATAGAAAGTAAAATGACTAGAAAGATTAGTGTTCGACAATGAGGAATATAACCCACAAAATAATAATTCTCATACCAATCAACCCACACATTTTTTCACATTCATTCTTCCCTTTTAACAATCAATTTATATTTTGAGTTTTCATACATTTTTCCATTTTACCCTCACCCCCTTGGAGAATATAAAAATCCTTCCTAGGATTGTGGAAATCAAGGTGTATGGGGATTCAATGCATCTATGTTGTGCCTCACTTTCTCAAGATCCAATCATAAAACTTGGGATTATATTCTAGAGTCACATAATGGTCCATATCCTGTGGGCAAATTCCTATTTGTGTGATATAACCCCTTCCGTTAGAATCTTATCCAAGTATGGGTGAAGTATGATATTGTCTTCTAAGGGCTGATTCCTAGTTATGGCCAACACTCTAAATGAGATGGGGGCCACATATGTTGAGTTGTACTCAGAAGTCTTAATGTCATGTCATTGCTCCACATTAATCATGATTTGGTAACCCTCTTGAGGCCATGAAAGGTGCAAATTATACCACTTGCATAAGAAATTGGACTCAGATTCAACTAGTCATTGGAGTTCAAAAAGTTCCTGTGGTGGCATAGAAATTTTACTTTTCTTGTCGGATGTGATCAAGTGTTGTCTTACGGCCTTTTCTCATGAAATTTCATCACCAATCATCTTGTCTACAATAGTGAAAGTCTTAATAAAAGTGAATTCGTACTCTTCCCAAGAACACAACAAGAAACATACCTCATTTGCTATGGGTTCATCAAGTAGGTTTAGGTCTAAACATTTGTAACTTCTAGCAAACAATGTGAAAGTTGAATCCAGTCATTGGATGCACGTTGCCGAGTCATCCCCTATGTCCATGGCCATGTTAGATGCCACTTCAAGAATGGATCATTGTGGCTGTGTTGGCCTAAGGTCTACTGGTGGTTTAGGTTTAGTTGAGGTTTAGTTGAACAGGATAAGTTGATAAGTGGTACTTCCACTTGAATATTTCTAGTGGGTGTGGTAGGCTTGGCTTGTGAGGTTTGAAGTTCGATTGACACTTTGCCATCAAGTTTTGTAATGGTGATCATCTTAGAGTCACTAAGCAAGGGCTTACTTATGAGGGTTGCTCATGGAATTTTGGTTGAGCTTTGGGTTGATAGGCCATTTGATCACTCAAGGATTGAGCACCCTTCCTCTTAGTTCTTCTCCTCCCCTACTGCGGTTGACATTTCTGAAGCTTGGTTTTTGGGGCATGAAATTGAGGGTCATATATAACACTCGAGATTTTAGGCAACCACAACAGGGTGGTACCCTCATAATATCCTTAGACTCGCACCAAGGCTTTTGGAACCTAGCGCTACTCAGTCACGTGTGAACTATAGGAGCGCCAACTCTGTTGTTTAGGCCTAGATCTTGAGGCATGGAAACTATGCATTCCCAATGATTGACACTTGTGAAACTCTAGTCTATGCTTAGGGACCCACTTGAGTGTTTAGACCATGGTTCCTCGATGTGGCTATGAAGGTACTATGGGAGTACATTATGATGTACTATCCCTTTCCTTAGGGTTGACACTAGGTTTAGCTACTGGTGGCACTACATGATTTGGGACAGTGGTGGTTCCCTTGCTAAAATCCATTACTATTCTAACATGACCAATGGCAAGATGGATGTGCTGCGAGTCATAGTCAACATTACAATGAACTTGTTTTTTAAACATGCATCCCAACAGTGATATAGAACTTCATCTTTCCTCTACTTTTTACTACCATTAAAATGAGTCTTCATCAAATGACATAAAATAAAGTGATGTAAACCAAGCTTCAACTAATAAAGGCACAATAGTAGAAAGCACTAACTTGAGATCCTAGATCCTAAACCTGAAGTTATTGATGTCCCTACTAACTCAATCCACCGGTTAGACCACAGTGAGCCAACTGAAGCCTAGAATACTTCAAAGAAGATTGCTCAAGTTCACATGTAGATCAATGCCAAAAAACCTAATATGTCTAATAATATGAAATTTTTTCTAGTCTTTCAACCTCTAAGTATTTGGCAAAGAAGGACAATTCCTCTCAAGTAGAATGGCTACTCCAATTTGACTCCATATTCACTAATTATGCCAAGATGTTTGTAATGATTGATTTGGACCTTGTTGATAATGATACAATTCAAGCCACTTTCAACTAGCATCCCATTGGAAAGAGAGTGAACCCCTCTTCTAGAAAAGCCTCTTGGTTGAGGGTGAGTATGCTAAGATGGTTTCTTAGAAGCAATTGTATTCATACCAACTTATTTCCTCTTATACTTCTATAACTAAAATAAAAGACCATTCAGTACTTTATGAACTTGATCAAAATTACTATTCCTCAAGCTCATTCTTACAAAAATGGTTTTCTCGTCAAGTTGAGCTCCCTCATTGTGGCCTTCATCTTATGACAGTAGATGAGCACAATGATGTACAATTAGTACACTTCAATTTGACCACTTTAGGACCAGTTCACTATAGTCTATCATCTTGTCTTGAAATCTTTGCACACCATTAGAACCAAAATATCACCCAATGATTGATAAGATTTTGACTGAAGAGGAATTACATATAGCTAGTCACTTTGTAGGACCTTTCCTGCTTAGTGATTTGATTACTTACTTATATGAATTGGCGACCATACCAACTAACTTGGATGCTTTTGTTGAACTTGAGTATAACCCACATTTCTACAATTGGTGGATTCCCAAAATTGAAAAAAACATTCTCTTGCATATGATGATCCCTAGTTAACCTTGTATATATATTTCTATTTAGCTCAAAGTTTTGTACTGACAAGATCCAAGGCCCTTCTAAGTCTTAAAACAATGATATACCTTATGTGAGGTCAGGATTTGATGTACAATCTCAAAACTTTCACTCAAGATGTGGTGATAAAAAGTAAGACAAAGTTATACATAATCATTTCTATCTCTTGACTTTGAATCCACTACATGACACTCTCAAGGTTTCACCAAGTGAATGCAAGAACATGATATATCACATTGGTGGCAAAGCCCAGCAATGAACATCCATGACTTGAAGATGGCACTAGCGCCATAAACTTTTCTCAAAGTCTCAAAGTCCTAGAAATATCAATATGACAAATCATATGAACAAAAAGCTATTAAGATCATTTGAGAGACTCCAACGAGAGAAAATGACATCATAGAACCATCAACAATAACATCCAATTTTGTAATAAACCCCTCCCCCATGCATGTTCCTTAGAAACCCCCCCTAATTTTCCACTAAATTATCGCAATTTTTTTATCTCCTTCCCCTCCCCCCCCCTATCAATGTCAAATAGGTGGTAGGAGGGGAAGAGGAGTGAAGAAGATGATGATAACGATGATGAGGGGGAGGCCATGTGGCCTACCACCCCCCTAGCCCTCTCGGCCAGTCCATGGCCACCTGGGGGGCTGAGAACCCCCACCTCCGTGCAAACGGATAGGTGGTGGGTGGGGTGAGACACAACCACCACCCCATACTACCTCCCCCATTATAAAATCCCTTCTCCCCCCCCCCAATGGAAAAGGAGAGGACGCCTGACATGTTGCTGAGAGAGAGAGAGAGAGAGAGAGAGAGAGAGAGAGAGAAGGTTCTAGAAGGTTCCTTTTTTTTTCCCTCCTTAGCAGGAGATCACACACACCTCCCCTTCCCTTCTATCCCGTGAACCTTTTCTCCCATTTACCCCTCTATTGAGCAAGAGGCTACCGAAGTCCCTGCGGGAGGATTGCACTTAAAGAGAGGAAGATCGAGAAGGGCCCCCAAGTAGAGAATGTCATGTGCAGATGGTAATCCCACAACCCGCAACGAAGCTTTGAGCAAGGGCATCACTATTAATACAACTATGGTACTAGATATAAGTAATATGTTTCCAAGTTGTTAGATGCTTGCTTTGATTCCCACATGAGATACATTAGACTCGTACTATATCACATGAGAATAGTTCATTGAAAATGATGAATCTCATCTGAAATATTTGAAAGATTGAGTTTTCAAAATGCATGTATCAAGAGAAGTTAATTACACCTGGATGTTATGCGATAAATTCATACATAGTGTAAACAACATATAAGATTCCAAAGTATTGTCGACTCCCCTTTCTTGCAAATAGTAGGTATGTTTTCACCACATCGAAGGTATATGTTGTAGCTTCCACACCTGATGGATTGCACGGTAGGCAATCGAGTCTATAAGAAATTCATTTTTGAAACTCGAGATCTTTGCCCAAGCTCTTGCTAATATCACGGACTGATAGCTTATGTTTGATAGATTGGGATCTTGGTGATGTGCGTAGTTAGTACAAGCAATGATCATAAGGATTAAAACTAAGATGCCTTGAGATCTGTCTGATAACTACTACTTTCATCAATCCAATTTGGGGTTAGGCTAGATACAAATAACAACTCCCAGCCTCAAAGGCAAGTAGAGAGCTCAAGGAATAGAAAACCCTAAGTCAAAGGAAAGACCGATACTTTTATACTTGTTGGGAAGAAGGTTGGGTTGTCGATCAATGTAAGTGATCAATAGAACTTACATCTTGTATAGTTGTATGAGACCTTAACATCTACCTTAGCCAAAGGAAGGGAGTGTTAACTAAAATTTTGCATAGTATCGCTCATAGATCCCAAGGGGGAGAGCAAATATGCGAATGAAAATGTTATCACATCTATTCTTGCATTGTTTGGAAAAACACAATTTGTTTTGTTGGTTGATCAAACAACATCCTAAATGCTTTTACATTCAATTGATTGTTGGATTGTCGTTTGGATGATTATTCCAAGTGCTTGTGATTGATGGTAAATTCATGGAAGGGGTCTGTGATGACAAATTGCCATGGGGATAAAGGAATGTTTTCCTGGAAGATGATATTAGGGCTAACTGCCTTGACTGTTCTTGACTCTTAAGTGACTTAATTAAGAAAAGGTTATTTGCTGGGTGGATCACCTCCATGATCGCACCACGGATCAGCCCAAAAAGGCACTACTCGATTCATGGGCCGGAGGTTGAGTGGTGAAAAGGCAAACCACGAGAATAATGTTTCACTCTTAGGCAGTTTGCAGGTCAAGTGGAGCTCTAAAAACCCCTTGCCAAGTCTAGAATGGAGTTGAAGACCTCCATGGCTCCAACATCTGTGACGTTGGAAGATCCTATTCTAGATAAAGGATGGAAATTGTGGTACCATGTGATTTGGACTAGCTACTTCTACAGGGCAGAAGGGACATATAATTTCTCCTGTATGGGAAAGAGGCAAATATTAACTTGAAGATAAGTTAAGGAACTTGTTTGTGAAAAGGACTGCTTGATCTGTTTTCGTGTCGATGCTATAAATTACGCGAATGAACCATGTTCCCTAAAAGGCTTAATTAAGGAAGTTGATTTTAAATATCACACATAAATGTGGTAGGACCTAATTAAATAACTAAAGAATGCCTATTGAGGGAAGCAGGTGTGCGAAACCCCCAACGAGTCCACCTTATGACAGGGTGGTCCCAGAGAGCTGGGAGGCTTCTCACAAGGTTTTACCGATGTCTGCCGACCCTTAGGAATTGTTAGGTTAGAACCCCCAACGGGTCGAGCTTACAGCAAGGTGGTCCCAGAGAAGTGGGAGGCTTCTCACAAGGTTTTACCAATGTCCAAACCCTAGGAATTGTTAGGTTAGAACCCCGATTCATGCTATTTTAAGGGACTGGAATGGGACTATGCCCTACGGGTAGAGGGGTTGAGCGACGCATCCCTCATGTTTCCCATTCTCTTTGAACCAAGTGCGGCATGGATCTACTTCAGCTTGGGTATCTCTGTGTAAAGTAGGATGTCCAAGATCGACGCTAGAATGCTGTCAGGAGACCTTGACCACTAGGAACCCAAATTTTAGGTCAATCCCAGTGGGTTCTGCCGTGAACGTTCCATTGTGAGCAGACTCTAGAAACCCTATGTGACAAACCCCATAACATTCCATGGGAGTATCAAGAAGCATCGCTTAGATTCGAGATTGCTAAAAACGTGCCTGGACAATCGATAGGCATGCCTGTTACAAAATTTCTTTAATCATGACATACCTTGACTTCAATATTCAATGGTTATCAATCTTTGTAGGAAGAGTTACAATTTGCTTCATCAACAAGCACACAAGTCTTCATCAATCGTTTGGTTCTTCTTCAATAATAACTTCAATAACAACAAGGCATTGCTCTTCTAATGTCCATGCTTGGTATTCAATCTTGAGCATGTGCATTTTGGTATGCAACTTCACTCTTTGATGTTGAGATAACAAGCTCAACACATGCGGACATTGATGATGGACCGCCTGGTTAGATGGGTCCACACGTCTACACTTAGCACGTCGGTGGTCATTATGACTCTCACATGGCCACTGACTCATTACTTATTATATTTAGGTTGTTACACCTATTTACAGCTGGCATAGTTATAGCGCCAGTCGATTAGTGTAGTCAGTTATGCATTGTTTGACTTAGTAGGCCACTTTCTTTTATGTTGTATCTTATCTATACTTTGTGTACATTGTAAAGTGTGTGGAAGAAGAAGAAGAAATCAGCAAGAAAACGTTTTGGCCTCCATCTCTCTTCTTGTCTCTTGAGTGAGCTTCTCCTTGTGCATTCTGTGTGTGTTCGGCACAACATCTTGAGCAAGTCCCTCCACCACACGATTCTTGACATTTGAGCCAAATGTACTATTTTTAGTCAGTCTTCAAATCTTTCATGGATCCCTTTATCTTTGTAAGGTTGCATGCCTAGCTATATAGCAATGTGATTACTCATAGTATGAGACAAAGAACAAGAGAGGGAAAAAAGGGAAAAAAAGAGAGATAAATGGTAACCAAAAAAAGAGAAAACAAAAGCAAAAGAGATAGAAACGAGAGACATATCCGCTCACTTGCATTGCACTGCACCTAGGGTTGCTCACAATAGCTACATCTAATAGTTTTAAACGGTTGGCTCCATCTCTAAGTCCCTTTCCCACATCCCTCGCATTCACTTAGGGCACATCAAGGTAAGAACATACTGAGGGAGTCTTGGCTTGCCTTGGTTAGACTTGTCTCCCTGAGTCACTTGCATTTTCCCCCTTTTTCCCTCATCATTTCATTTCTCTCAACCTCACAACAAGATCGAAAATGAATTTCACACACCAAGAAGAGCCCAATTCCATCAACTACCACATGTGCTTGATCCATTGGAGAACCATGTATTTCAAGAGCTACTTAGTTTGGAATCCATCTTTTGTCCATTGTACCTTTTGGATTTTCCCAAAAACTTCTTCAACAACTCCCTTTTCCCTCATCAATGGCACTTCTTCCCATTTTCATCAATTCATCATCCCTTGCTTCATTAACAAAAATCATCAACAAAAAACATTCTTCTAACTATGCATCAGCCTATGTAAGCATATGCACTCACATATTATTTTCACCATAATCTATATATAGTTTTGGGTCCTTCAATGTGGGACAACACTTTAGGATTTCCTAAAGTTCAACCCATCTCCCAAACCAACAACATCATATGTCATGTACATAAGGCAAAATATTAGCATTGTCAGAAGTGAATGCACATGAGGTTTTACTTTGCTGGTACAATAGTTCAATCCAGACTCATGAGCCATCACTTCTACTTCAATGTTGAACTTCCTTCTCATGCAATCTCCCATTCATTTTCCAATAACCCTTCAAGTTTGATCCATTGAAAGTACCATCAATAAAGTGTAGTACAAGTAGCGAAGTCAACTTCTATACCTTTTGTCACCAATAACACCATCAATTGCTATTTATCACAGTATCAATCCCATCATCATCAATAGCTTCAATAATAAGGATGTTATCTTCATCATCTATAGTTCTATATCAATAGTATACATTAATATTGCACCACTTCCATTGCTCCAGCAAAGCTTCTTTAGTAATCATCCTAGTATTCCATGTCTACCTTGGTATGTGTGCCAAGGGATTGGCACTCATCTTGGAGGGGGACAATGTTAACATCAAATGTGGAAGGCCAAGAGTCAAAGTAAAGTCAAAGTGCAAGTGCCCAATTTAGTTAATTGCATTTATTATTTTTCAAGTGCTTCAGTAATTATTTTTAGGCACTTGTATTATGTTTGTACATCATGGACACATTATTATCATGGATGTATTGTTTTGTGAGAGTTGAGCTTACTACTCATGTACACATTGTATCATCTCTCGTAGTTATATTTGTCACAACCGCAATTGTTATATGCATTGCACACATGGATTTGTAATCACAATAGCATAGGCTAGGTCTAATTAGGCTAAGTTAGAAGCATGCTTCCAAGATTGACTAGTCTAGATCGGACAAATTGAATAGAACACCCAAAAGAGGCTATAAACCCTAATTCACAATCTTGCAAACCCTAAAATGCAAAAGATGTGCAAAACCTAAAATGAAAATAGGATGCCACAAAAGTGACCTAGTCCTAACCTAATCTTAGTCTATGTAAGGGTGGGAACTATTGAAGCTTTCCATTCACCTGTTTTATTCTATCGTCTTGCCTCCATTGTTGAGAGAGAGAGAGAGAGAGAGAGAGAGAGAGAGAGAGAGAGAGAGAGAGAGAGAGAGAGAGAGAGAGAGAGAGAGAGAGAGAGAGAGAGAGAGAGAGAGAGAGAGAGAGAGAGAGAGGAGGGAGGGAGGGAGGGAGGGAGGGAGGGAGGGAGGGAGGGAGGGAGGGAGAGGGAGAGGGAGAGGGAGAGGGAGAGGGAGAGGGAGAGGGAGAGGGAGAGGGAGAGGGAGAGGGAGAGGGAGAGGGAGAGGGAGAGGGAGAGGGAGAGAGAGAGAGAGAGAGAGAGAGAGAGAGAGAGAGAGAGAGAGAGAGAGAGAGAGAGAGAGAGAGAGAGAGAGGTGTGCAGAGTGAGGGACTAAGAGAAAGTAAAGCTCAATATCTTCTTCTTGCATTTTTTCTTCTTCTTTGGGTACATGTAATGATTAAGGCTTGCATAAAAAGATATCACATTTTATTTTATAAGTATTTTATCCTTGAACTTGATTTCATAAGTTTTATATTTACTCTTATAGCCCTAAAATGTTTTTTTCTCGTGCAACCTATTTTATCAAGGCATGAAATCCTTTGTTGATAATTATGGAACATTATCAACATGGAACACCCAAGTCATGGAATAAACCATCACCAAGCAAGAATGTTTTCACTTATGACCAGAAGCATGGTAGCATGCAAATACAAGACCATAACAAACTAAAGAAACATATAGTAAGATCTAAATGTTACTCAATATGATGTTTCCAATTCGTATAATGAGAATTTGTAAAATACATGTGATTTTAATCACATTACTTTGCAAAGAATTCAATCAAATAGCCTTCTCTTTTTACTTTTTTTAGCTTTTTCATGAAATAGCATTCTCTTTAGCAAGAGAGCATTTTCTGTATCTTTGTTTCTTGTAGCCTTGTGATGGGGATTCTCAAAATGATTAGCAACCAAGCCATAAGCATTATGGCATATGAAATATCCATTTCTTAAACCTTTGAAGCATAATTCTAATTGTAGCATACTATTCCATAAATATAATAACATTGCCTTTATTTGGAGATATGAGGAAAAGCCAAAAAAAGAAGAAGATAAAGTCTTGGCATTATAAATTTTTAAGATTTTCAATCTAAGCCGCCACGACAAGCAATGTTCCACCTCAATCTTAGCCCATGTGCCACCAAAAAAAGCTCGAAAGTTATTATCATTGTGAACTAATATTTATAAAACAAGTGAAGATTCAAGTTAGTAATATGCAAGAACTTAAAGAATTGGTCATCTAAATATAATATTAGAGCCCATTTTTATAGAATTCTTGTCTTTGCCACCCTTTCTTTTTCCAAAAGGTTGATGGAATCCACCTCTAGTTCCTCTATACTAATGTTTTCATCCACCTCCTTTTTCATCTACTAAGTACCGAGTCTTCTTTGGATACCCTTAAACTCTTCTTTAGTGTTGAGATGGCAAGCTCAACACGTGCGGACATTGATGATGGACCGTCTAGCTAGATGGGTCCGCACGTCTACACTTAGCATGTTGGTGGTCATAATGATACTCACATGGCCACTGATTTATCACTTATTATATTTAGTTTGTTACACCTACCTACAACTAGCAAAGACATAGCGCCAGTCGATTAGTATAGTCAGTTATGCACTGTTTGACTTAGTAGGCCACTTTCCTTTATGTTGTATCTTATCTATACTTTGTGTACATTGTATAGTGTGTGGAAGAAGAAGAAAAAATTAGCAAGAAAACTTTTTGGCCTCCATCTCTCTGCTTGTGTTCTTGAGTGAGCTTCCGCTTGTGTATACAGTGTGTATTTGGCGCAGCAGCTCAAGCAAGTCCCCCCACCACGCGATTCTTGACATGGTATTAGAGTCGCGCCACTGAGAGAGGCTGATTTTAAAGGCTGAAGTGAAGGAGAATAAGCAAGGTTTGAGCAAGCAAGCAATGGGTAAGAAGCTCTCCCATTCTTCCACTCTCTCTCTTGGATAGTGCCTATGGAGGCACCGAAAGCAGGGTCCAGCAAAAATCTCAGATTGCTGTGAGATTTGGTGTGCAAGCAGACCACTTATTCTGCAGATAAGGCCCTTTAGAGCTTTGTCGCAGTTATTTTGGGCGTCTGAGGTCATTCTAGGCCCCGTTTTAGAGCCGCAAGGTTGTGGACATCAGTTTCAGGATACACTGTGATTTCGGCTGTATTCCGAAAGTGGGTGCGCAGGTTACAGATTGCGAATCTGTAATTTTTGAGGTATTTGCATGAAGGAAACATAAGGTTTACCTGCAAACAGGTTGCAGATTACATGTACTATTGAGCAATCAATGAAAAAGGTTGCTTGGTGTATTACTGTGTACGTGTTGTGGAAGATTGCAGAAAACTAGCTTGCTGTGTTATATTCTTGTTTGTGATAATGGCAGAGAACAGTGGAAATCCCATTACTGAGAAGCTCGACAAGAACAATTGCCCTTCATGGAAGTTCCGTGTGATGAACTTCCTCGTTGGAAAGGGCCTTTATGAGTTTTTCTCAGGTGAAGAAAAGAAGCCAGAGCTGGGTATCCCTCCGACTGCAGATGAGTTAAAAGCATGGAAAGAGTGGAATGCAAAAGACAAAAAGGTGATGTACTGGCTATCTGTAGTAATTGATAATACTATGCTGGGACATATCAGGAATGCAAAAACTTCCATGCAGCTTGGACAATTTTTGAGAGCATATTTTCAGTAAATACAAAGGCACGAAAAAGATTCAACTCAAGCAAGAGTTGAATGCCTTAAAGAAAGGGAAAATGTATGTCAATGAGTATGTGTTGAAGGTGAGGAGCATTGCAGATGCTTTAGCAGCGATTGATGCAATGCCTGATGATGATGATTTGGTTTCATCCACTCTGAGTGGCCTTAATAATGAGAAGGCATGGAAATCATTTGTTACTTCAGTATATGTACGGAAGCCATTTCCAGATTTTGATGATCTGATCTCTCTCATGATTACAGAAGAGATCAATATGCAGGATGATTCATCTGAAAGAAATGGTGAACAAGTCCAAGTATTTTACTCGAGTTCAAGAAGGGAACGTGGTAGATCCTCTTCGAGAGGCCGTGGAATGGGACGTGCTGGCGATAACCAATAAAACAAGTTCAATCAACAGTTTGGTGAAATGTAGGTTTCTGGAGGCAGAGGAAACTTTAGAGGCAGGGGGAGCTCTAGAGGAAGAGGTGGATGGCAGAATAGAGGTTCTGGAAATTCTGCTATTGTTTGCCATTATTGTGGCAAAACAGGCCATATTGCAGCCCATTGATATGCAAAGAAGGATTATATTCGCAGTGGTAAATTGCAGCAAGGAAACTATGCATCGTCTTCACGACAGAATGAAGACAAAAATGAGCGTATGTTTGTTATGCAGCATATGATGAATGCAATTACAGGAAAGGGGACACATGATGATGTATGGTATGTCGATTCAGATGCATCTAATCATATGACCAGTCATGTTGAATGGTTTGGAGAGATGCAGGACTTACAAAACCCAGGTTATGTGCAGACAGGTGATGATTCATGCCACCCAATTTCACACATTGGAAAGGTTCCCTTGTCCTTGTATGATGGCCAGACAAAGAGTCTGACAGATGTATTACATGTGCCATCAATTACAAAGAATCTAGTATCTATTGGCCAAATGGTAGAGCAGGGGTTGCAGGTCCGATTCAATGCAAAAGATTGTTTTGTAGAAGACTCTAATGATAAATGCATGTTGGTCACAAAAGAAAGTAGAGTTGGTCGAATGTTCACTTTAGATGTTGGAATTCCTACAATGTGGATGCTGCTATGTATGCTAAAGGAAAAAGAGTAGTTGCAGATTTTAAAATATGGCATAAACATATTGGACATGCAAATGTGCAAAGGCTGAAATTAATGCAGTCCAGAGGATTGGTTACAGGGTTGCCTTCTTTTAGAGTTGCAGAATTGCATAAAGTCTGTGAAGTATGCCAGTTTGGTAAGCAGGCGAGGCAACCCTTCTTGCATAATAGAGAAGTGAGCAAAAACATGCTTGATGTAGTACATACAGATGTCTAGGGGCCTACACAGAATATATCTCTTGGTGGCAGTAAATACTTTGTCATTTTTATTGATGACTGTTCAAGGAAGCTATGGGTATACTTCATGAAGGAAAAGAGTGATGTGTTTGAGCACTTCAAATCTTTTAAGGTAGCTGTTGAAACAGAAACATGCTTAAAAGTGAAGTGCTTGAGATCAGATGGAGGGGGAGAGTACTGGCAAGATTGTGGGAGAGAAGGAAGGAGTCTCACTTGTAGCTTTCTTGCTTGCACAATGGGGGAATACACACAAAAGGTGGAGGCTGAAAACTGTTTTCCTCTTCTTAGTTGTGTAAGCCACAAAGAACTCTCATACAAAGAAATAGAAGAACCCTATATATGGGTCTTAAACCAAACTCAACTAACTAAGGTGGCATACTAACCGAGCCACGAACTAGAGTAGATAAGGATAGCTATCATGTAGCTATTATTCATGGGCGGTGTACCAACCGCATCTGCAACTGACAAGTCGGTGACATAAATGCACAACGGTCACCCTGGCATATCACGAGTGGAGCTCGATATCTCAACAGTCCCCCTCGAGCTCAATCCCAATTCCTGCACACCAAGCAGGTCTCTGAACTTGCACAGCTTCTCTGCGCCCAATGCCTTCGTAAATATGTCAGCTACCTGATCCTCTGTGCTGACATAAACTAGATCAATAAGACCTAGTAAAACCCTCTCCCGCACATAGTGATAATGCACCTCAATGTGCTTTGTTCTAGCATGATAGACTGGGTTATTTGCCAAGTGTATACTACTCATGTTGTCACAATAAATGACAACTGGCCCATCTGTAGGCTGATGCATATCATAAAGTAGCTTATGCAACCAAGCTACCTCACATGCAGCCATTGCTGCGCCCCTGTACTCAGCCTCTGTGCTCGACAAGGCAACTGTAGGTTGTTTCTTGCTGCTCCAAGTGACTGCAGCACTCCCAAAAGAGAACACATATCCACTGGTAGAACGTC
Source organism: Lygodium microphyllum (assembly GCF_053477565.2). Lineage (NCBI taxonomy): Eukaryota > Viridiplantae > Streptophyta > Polypodiopsida > Schizaeales > Lygodiaceae > Lygodium > Lygodium microphyllum. Next base: position 18,329,772 of record NC_141141.1, read on the forward strand.
TATCAGAAATGCTACCAGCCCAATCAGCATCAGTGTGTCCATGCAACTGTATCTGAACCCCAGTCTCATAAAATAGTCCATACTGCAATGTGGACTTCACATACCTGAGTATGCGTCTAGCCGCATCCAAATGTGGTTTCCTTGGAGCCTGCATAAACTGACTTACCAATCCAACAGCATAGCTCAAATCTGGCCTGGTAATAGTCATATAAATCAAACTTCCTACTATGCGTCTGTACATAGTAGGGTCTTCCAGAAGCTCACCTGCATCTGTGCTCAACTTCACATTCTGCTCCAAAGGAACTGAAATAGGCTTACAGTCTGTCATCCCATATTTGGACAGCATGTCCAATCCATACTGTCTCTGCAAGAGCTGTATCCCACTTGGTGATCTAATCACCTCAATGCCCAAGAAATAACGCAGCTCTCCCAAATCCTTCATCTCAAACTTCTGCTTCAATAGCATTTTCACATGAAGGATATCTTCATCACTGTCACCTGTCATAACCAAATCATCAACATAAATGACAAGTAGCATAATACCTTTCTCTGTTTTTCTCACATAAAGTGAGAAATCTGCCTTGGAAATCTGAAAGCCAATAGTGACAAGATACTGTCCTATCTTGTCAGACCATGTTCTAGGTGCTTGCTTCAAGCCATACAAGGCTTTCTTCAACCTGCAAACAAACTTAGGATGAACATCATGCACATAACCTGGTGGCTGCTCCATATAGACCTCTTCTTGCAAATCACCATGCAAGAAGGCATTCTTTACATCCATCTGATGTAAAGACCATTCCTTTGATGCAGCCATAGCAATGACTGCTCTTATGGTTGCCATCCTTGCAACTGGACTGAATGTTTCTTCATAATCAATGCCATATGTTTGTCCATACCCCTTGACTACTAATCTTGCCTTATATCTGTTCACAGAACCATCTGCATTGTGCTTCACCTTATAAACACACTTACAGCCAATTGCATTCTTACCTTTAGGCAAAGGTACCAATTCCCATGTAGCATTTACTTCCAAGGCATCCATTTCTTCATCCATGGCTTTCTCCCATTTTTCTTTTCCCATGGCTTGCTCAAAAGAAGTGGGTTCTGGTTCCTGTATCACTTTGACCATATAGGCATAGTGAATGGCTATAAATCCATCATATTTCAGCCTATCCACAGGATACCTAGCTCTGGTGGACCTGCGCAAAGTAGGTTCACTCCCAGGTGCTCTCAAAACATCCCTGGTCTTCCTTACTCCAGGTGTAACAATAGAAGGAATACCCAACTCATCATCAATGCTCTGTTCTAAGCCACTGGATTCACCATCCACATAAGAGTGACCTGCATTCACATCAAACATGGGCTGATCAACCTTCTCTTTTCCTTTTCGTGATACCTGCATACCACTATCTACATTGCTTTGAGAAGATTCTCCTGATCTCAATCTGCCTGTCCATGGCGAAGAATGTGAACCACTGCTAGAGGACGCTCCAGGTCCACTAATATTTTGTGACTGCTGCTGTGAATTCTGCGCAGCATTACCATTTTGTGCATCTACATCATCAATCACATTTACTGGTTTATACCAGCTACTCATCTCATCAAAAACAACATCTCTGCTCACTGTAAACTTACGAGTAGAAGGGTTATAGCATCTATACCCTTTTTGCTGCAGAGAGTAACCAATAAAGATGCACTTCTCAGCTTTTGGATCCAACTTGGATCTCAACTCATCTGGCACATGTACATAGGTAATCCAAACAAAAATTTTCAAATGAGAAATATCTGGTTTCCTACCAGTATACCTCTCCTCTGGAGTCATCCCATGTATTGCTGCAGTGGGAGTCCTGTTCATTATGTAGACTGCTGTAGCAACTGCTTCAGCCCAATAGAAATCTGGTAGGTCTTTTTCATTGAGCATGGCACGAGATACCTCTCCAATATGCCTGTTTTTCCTTTCTGCAACTCCATTTTGTTGTGGGGTATGACTGCAAGAATATTGCTGCTTTATGCCATGCTCCTGCAGGAACCTTGCAAACTCATTTAAGAGGTACTCTCCCCCTCCATCTGACCTTAGGCATTTTATTTGCAGGCCTGTTTCTTTTTCAACCATAGCTTTAAGAGTTTTGAAATGCCCAAAAACTTCACTTTTCTTTTTCATAAAATACACCCAAACTTTTCTGCTATAGTCATCAATAAAACTGACAAAATAATGACAGCCTCCAAGAGATGCAGCTTTAGTAGTCCACACATCAGAGTAGATTAATTCCAATGGCTTCTTACTCTCTTGAACATGTCTAGGAAATGGTTTCCTTGCCTGTTTTCCAAACTGACAGGCTTCACATACCTTATGCATTTCTGCAACCTTGAATTTAGGCAATCCTGCAACAATATTTTGGGCCTGCATTGATTTAAGTCGCTGTACATTAACATGACCAATGCGTTTATGCTAGATATCAATATCTGCAACTACACCGGTCCCATATGCAAACATTGCTGCACTCAATTCAGACATGTCTGCATCCAACGTAAACATTCTGCCCTTCTTCTTTCCTTTTGCTATCAAGCGACCTTTATTTTTCATATCCTCAACAAAGCATCCATGAGGATTAAATCTGACCTGCAAGCCCTGTTCAACCATTTGACCAACAGAAACCAGATTCTTGGTGATATTCGGGACATGAAATACATCGGACAGGTATTTCTTTTTCCCATCCTGCATAGACAAAGGAATTTTTCCAATCTGCACAATAGGATGTGCAGTATCATCACCAGTCTCCACAAATCCTGGTTTTTCCATTTTCCTTGCATCCTCCATCCATTCTGCATGACCTGTCATGTGGTTTGATGCACCTGAATCAACATACCACACATCATTGCTTTCTTCTGCACTTGTCACAGAATTGTTCATGTGCTGCACCACAAACAAATGCTCATTTCTGTCATCACCCTGTCTACTGGAAGATGCATAATTTCCTTGTTGCAGTTTTCCATTCATGATGTCATTCTGCTTTTTATAGCAGTCTTTAGCCATATGACCCATTTTACCACAGTAGTAGCATTCAACATTACTGTTTGCATTTTGGCCTCTTTGCCATCCACCACGACCTCTTTGGCTCCCCCTGCCTCTAGAGTTACCACGTCCTCCTCCATAGGACTGGTTTTCTTGAGTTTGCTGCATATTCTGATTTCTACGACGGCCTCCAGATCAGCCTCCTCTACCTCTGCCTCTACCTCTTCCAGCATTTGAGTAGAAGACAGCTTCTTTTGAAGTTCCTCCTGAAGAAGATGCACCACCATTTCTCTACTCCTCAGAAATTAGAAGAGCAATCAACTCCTCAAAATCAGAAAATCTTTCACGAACTGAAATGGATGTCCGAAACTGCGCATAATCCTTTCCTAGACCATTCAAGGTCACAGAAACTAAATCATCATCTTCCATTGGCGACCCAATGGAAGCAAGTGCATCTGCAATCTTCTTCACCTTCATGTGGTAGTCATTGATGCTCATACTTTCTCTTTGCACATTATGCAACTCTTGCTTGAGCTGCATTTTTCTGGCTTGCGTATTTGTGCTATACATTTTTGACAAAGTATCCCATGCCCCCTTTGGCGTACTTGCATCTTGAATATGCACAATCATAGAGTCTGAAATACTGATAGACAGCCAGGACATAATTTTCCTGGCTCTCTCATGCCATGCTTTGAATGCCTGCATTTGCTGTTGATTGGGAACATCAGGAAGAACTGATTCTTCTTCATTTGCTGCAACAAATTCCCAATATCCTTTTCCCATAAGGAAATTCGTCATTCTAAACTTCCATGCTTGGAAGTTGTTCTTGTCAAGCTTTTCAGTGACAATCTGTGAGAGAGAATCAGATGCCATTACAGAATACTGCAAAAAATTCTGTCACTGCAAAAAAACACAGCTTCTGCCTCACAAGGGCAAATCTACAAAACTGACGAAAGTGGTATTTGACCACACAGTCACTTCCTAGTGACGATTTTGCATAAACAGGAATCAAGGATGATTCTGTAACTCCCAATGCCTCTGCACACGAGCATATGATGCAATATCTGTGGTAACTTTTCACCGACCTGTAGAACAGTGGTCGCACAGCATAAAACTGGTCCTTTTCCTGAGTGCGTGCAGAAAACTTCCGCCTCCAAAACAGGCCCCGAAATGGCCTCAAATCAAAAAAACAAGGTCGCCAAGGGCTAAAGCCCTCACCCGCAGCATATACTGCCCTCTTGCTTCACCGCGAAGGGCGTCTCAGCCTGAGACAATGCACTCTTGCAATTTTCGGCTGTGCTACCTGCAGAGATCTGCTCCCAAAGCAGAAAATGAAAGCAACACTGCTCCTCTTACCAGAACACCGCGAGCTTGGCTTGCTGTCTTGAGCTCCTTACCACGAACAAGGCTCTGATACCATGTCAAGATTGTGGGAGAGAAGGAAGGAGTCTCACTTGTAGCTTTCTTGCTTGCACAATGGGGGAATACACACAAAAGGTGGAGGCTGAAAACTGTTTTCCTCTTCTTAGTTGTGTAAGCCAAAAAGAACTCTCATACAAAGAAATAGAAGAACCCTATATATGGGTCTTAAACCAAACTCAACTAACTAAGGTGGCATACTAACCGAGCCACGAACTAGAGTAGATAAGGATAGCTATCATGTAGCTATTATTCATGGGCGGTGTACCAACCACATCTGCAACTGACAAGTCGGTGACATAAATGCACAACGGTCACCCTGGCATATCAGGAGTGGAGCTCGATATCTCAACAAGTACCTCTCTAATGAGTTCAGTGGCTTCTTAGGGACTCATGGGATAAAGAGGAAATTTACTTGCAGGTATACCCCACAGCAAAATGGTGTTGCAGAAAGAAAAAATAGGCATATTGCAGAAGTTGAACGGGCATTAATGCCTGAAAAGAATATGCCCGAATATTTTTGGTCTGAGGCTGTCCATACTGCTGTTTACATTATGAATAGAACTCCCACAGTTGCAGTTCATGGGATGACTCTTGAAGAATGCTTTAGTGGCAAGAAGCTCGATGATGTATCGCACTTGAAAGTATTTGGATGTGTTGCATACATTCATGTGCCAGATGAGCTACGGAAGAAACTTGATCCAAAGGCAGAAAAATGTGTTTTTACTGGATACTCGTTAGAGCAGAAAGGGTATCGCTAGGTGAGTTCAGAGTGAAAAGGGATGTTAGCTTTGATGAGATGGGAAGTAGGTATACACCTGCTGGTGATGTTTTGGATGATGATAATGATCAGGACAGCTATGTGCAGAAAGATAAACAAGAATCACAGAGTCTTAGTGGACCAGAAACATCATCTGGTACTACACCTACAGTGAGCCCTTGGTCTGGGAGACTAAGGAGTAGCCCCACATCTTCAGATGGATCTATAAGTGTTGCAGGGAAGGATAAAGAAAAGAAGAAAGTGCTAGATGGTAATGATGTATCTACCAGTCATTTGGGATCAGATGGAGATTCTAGTGGTTCGGAGAGTTTGGATGATGAGCTTGGCATTCCTTCAGTCGGGATGCCAGGTGTACAGAGAGCTCATAGTAATAACGGCTCCATTGAGTGATCCGATGGTACACAGATCTAGCAGGGTCAGATATCTTGTTAAAATATTTGGTTTTGAAGGTTATGCAACTCACCATTATGCTTATATGGTGAAACTAGTTGAGGATGTTGAACCCACTCTTTTTGAGGATGCTGTTGGTCATGCTCATTGGGATGTAGCAATGGATCAGGAGATGGCTACATTAGAAGCCAACAAGACTTGGAATTCGGTACCCTTGCCTAAGGGTAAGAAAGCTATTGGCTGTAAGTGGGTTTACAAAGTCAAGCATAATGCAGATGGCTCCATTAGCAAGTATAAGACTAGATTGGTTACAAAAGGCTATGCTCAAACATATGGCATAGATTATAAAGAGACATTCAGTCCAGTTGCTAGGATGGCAATTGTTAGGTGTGTGATTACCTTGGCAGCAACCAAAGGTTGGAGTTTGCAGCAAATGGATGTTAAGAATCCCTTCTTACATGGTGAATTGCAAGAAGAAGTGTATATGGAGCAACCAACAAGTTATGAGGATTTAGAGCATCCTACATATGTGTGCACGTTAAAGAAGGCGCTCTACGGGCTCAAGCAAGCACCTAGAGCATGGTCTAACAAGATTGGAGATTATCTTGTCAATATTGGATTTTGTATTTTTGATGCTGATCACTCACTTTATGTGAGAAAGGGAGATGCAGGTTTGGTCATCATAATCATCTATGTGGATGACTTGATTATTACAGGTGACAGTGACAATGGGATTGCTGAAGTTAAGGACTTCTTGAAGAATAAGTTTAAGATGAAAGATTTGGGTGAGCTGAGATACTTTCTTGGTATTGAGGCGATCAGATGTGATGATAGTATATGGTTGTCCCAAAGGCAGTATGGTTTGGATATGTTATCCAAGTATAGTATGACAGCATGTAAGCCTCTTTCAATACCACTGGAGCAAAATGTGAAGTTGAGTGCTGATGTTGGGGATGAGATAGAAGATCCTACTATGTTCAGGAGGATAGTAGGGAGTTTGATTTACATGAATATCACAAGGCCAGACTTGAGCTATGTTGTTGGCCTTGTTAGTCAGTTTATGCAGATGCCTAGAAAGCCTCATTTGGATGCAGTTAGACGTATATTGAGGTATGTGAAGTCCACTTTACATTATGGACTTTTTTATGAGGCAGGTAAGGACGTACAAGTCTTTGGATACACAGATGCAAATTGGGCTAGTAGCATGTCAAATAGAAGATCTACAAGTGGATTCATATTTTCCCTTGGTAGTGCAGCAGTTACATGAAGCAGCAAAAAGCAACCTACAGTTGCTTTATCGAGTACGTAGGCTGAGTATAGAGGTGCTGCTATGGCAGCATGTGAGGTGGTATGGCTACAAAAGTTATTAGGTGAATTGGATGTGCAGGGAGATGGTCCAATTGTCATTCATTATGACAACATGAGCAGCATACAGCTAGCTAGGAATCCATTGTTCCATGCTAGGACAAAACACATTGAGGTGCACTACCACTTTGTGAGAGAGAAGGTACTTGCAGGAGAAATTGACTTGATATATGTCAGCACACAGGATCAGATACCTGACATTTTTACAAACGCATTGGGTGCAGAGAAGCTTCGAAAGTTTCGAAGCTTACTTGGAGTTGCAGAGATAGAGTTGAGCTTGAGGGGGAGTGTTGAGATGGCAAGCTCAACATGTGCGGACATTGATGATGGACCGTCTAGCTAGATGGGTCCACATGTTACACTTATCACGTTGGTGGTCATTATGATACTCACATGGCCACTGACTTATCACTTATTATATTTAGTTTGTTACACCTACCTACAGCTGGCAAAGACATAGCGCCAGTCAATTAGTGTAGTCGGTTATGCACTATTTGACTTAGTAGGCCACTTTCCTTTATGTTGTATCTTATCTATTCTTTGTGTACATTGTATAGTGTGTGGAAGAAGAAGAAAAAATCAGCAAGAAAACGTTTTGGCCTCCATCTCTCTTCTTGTGTTCTTGAGTGAGCTTCCTCTTGTGTATACAGTGTGTGTTTGGCGCAGCAGCTCAAGCAAGTCCCCCCACCACGCGATTCTTGACATTTAGTAGGAAGATTCCCTAAGTACTTGTGACCTTTCTACAAAGCAAATCCAAGTGCACTGATGGCATCCAAAATATCTATGGCATTGTTTTTCAAGAAGGAGAAATCATCATTGGAGTCATCCACAAAGTTATTCTCCTCTTCATGAGAATCTATAATAATACCCATATAGTACCCCTTTATAAGCCTCATGAATTTCTCTACATCATCTAGAAAAATCAATTCCTTCCTATGTACAATAAAGGTGCAAATTTTTCCTCGAGTGAGTAACTCAATAGCATTCGAGATGATGAGGGGAAGGGCAAGAAGCGAGCTTTTCTAGGCAACCTCCATTTCTTGTTCCATATAATCCACTTATTCCACCCCTGGATTTTTTTGACCTCCACCACCACTGCTTCCACCATCAACACTACCACCATGACTTCCACCATTAACACCACCACCACCATGACTTCCCCCACCACCACCATTGCCGCTGTTTGCCACCACTGCCACCACCTCCACCACCACTACCATTGCCGTCACCACCTCCATGATTTCCACCACTATCTTCACTCTATGTACCTCTCTTTCTCTCTCTCTCATCTCTCATTCTCACTTTCTCACTTTCTCTCTCTATGTGTATATTCTCTTTTTCTCTTTCTAGCACACTCGATCAAATAGCACTCCATCTCGTGTAAACGATTTCTCTCTCTCTAGCACATAATGTGGATTCATTCAACCTTAGGTAGTGCATGATGAATGGAAGAACAAATGTTCCATATATGGTCTACACTATCATTACAAAACCACATTAACATTACAAAACCACATGAATTGGTTGTTGCATTCCATGTTGATTGCTAGCTTATCCTCTTGAGCTAGACCACTCCATGATGCCCCAAAATCAAGGTGCAGGCACCCCATGTGTCATATTTTTTATAGGTTTTTTGCATTTTCCCTCTCTAGCAAACCATCCTTGACATTGTACACAATTGCGAGCTGGAATCCTTCTTATAGCCCAAATGGTGTCATGAAGGATAGTGTCCACTACCATTTCCTCCAAATAAATTGGTGATATTTCCCTTGATTGGTCAGAAGAAAAAGGGTCCTCAAAGTTTAGTTTTCTTGTACCCTTTCTTCTAGGTATGTTTTCGATCACATACTTAGATTTGTGAGAGGCATTGGCTTCCTTAGACCCCACTTTCCCATCAACCTTGCATTTTTTCTCTATAGTCACATTGTCCCCTCAAAAATCAAGATGTTGATGCAATTCAGTTCCTTGTGGCAACTCCTCAACCATCATTGCCATTGCTCAAGGTGTGGGGTTAATTCCTTGTTGTAGTCGACTCAAAAGCTTCTCTGCACTGGGTCTTGCACCATGGAACTTTCCACCAATGAATGCGTGTCATTTTGTGCTTTGTAGTAGAGCATTGGCCAAATCACTTACATATGCATTGTACAAGTTGATAGATCCCTTGAATCCCTCCGCTGCAACCAAATTGCATGCACTGGATTTGATAGGTTTGTGGTTGGCATATGAGAAATGTCCTTCACCACCTAGACAAAAATACAACACGAGAAGGTATGGAGCGTGAGAAAACAAATGGACCACAAATCACGTCCTACTATTACGGACTAGTCTTACCTCGAAAATTTATCGCCTCCAACATGGATATCTGATATGCCACCAACTAATCCAACAATCCATTGCTGGTATGTTGCAATTCGCAACTTTCCTAAGGCCCCACCAAGCCCGAACGAATCGATATTGCATTGTTGCATCATCTTCCATGGTCACCACATGTGGCACAAGTGCTTATGCTTATCTTGGAAACTCTTGTGCACATACTGTGATGTGTGTATTTGGAGACTTTGTTCCCAATGAAATAAGCAAGATCTCTACCTTGCATTACATTTTTCGGACCACCATTGAACACTATGCGGATGGCCCTCTAGTAGTTGGTGGCAGCCTCGTCTGCCATGAATCCTCGAAAATCAATGCTTTTGGATGTCCACACTTCTCCATCAATTCATTCAGCTTTTTCCAAAAAAAAGCTTGTGCATCTATATCCTCTTCCTTCATCTCACATATTGCAAGAGTCATCAACTCTTGTACACTATAGAAACACAAGACAAGAATGGAAGAGTAAAGAGAACTATGTTAGTCAAGTTTGTGTTGTGATGGTAGAATCATGTAAGAGAAACTACCTTGGATCATACACATGTGTTGCCATGGTGGTCCAATCATTAATGTGATGCACGTGATCAAAGCATACCCAGCTATTGCGTAGGTCCACAGTGTCATTTCTTTGCATACAATTCACTAGATCAACCCTTGATGCTGGCCCAGTCGTTGACATTTTGAATATAAAGCACCTACTATCATTGTCAACGACTTGCCCAAGAAATAGGCTACCATGGAGAAATCTGTACACATAACGTTGCTTTAACTTTATAAGACGAGATACCATTCCCTGATCGCTCTCAACATGTACTGCATGGACCATGTGTTTGAACCTGTATGCATAGAATATTGATCTTCATATGCATGGCCTTTTAATGATATTTTGGAATGTGTTGTGAATAGAATAATATGTTACATGTTTCTCTGAATGAGTGGTTGGAGTTCCTCGAGCATTGTCGAGAGTTCAATGTCAGACATGGGGACACCTTACTCATGAACCAAGGCACTTATCACTAGCCTTCTAGCCACAGTCATTTGCAAGTGGTGTCGAGGTCCAACTGCACTAAAGTCTCTTACCATATTCTCTACAGTCTTTTGCACATCTTTGACACTAGCTTTGCATATGCCTCTTTGCACCTCATGGTTATGTGTGCCTTGACGGATGAACAATCTTGACATTGGGCTTGCTAACATCACATAATACATTGCACACTTGCACTTAGAGAGCAGGGTGGGGGGGTTCTTACAATAGAAGCATCCAAGGCTTCCGAGACCATCAGCTGACATTGTCAAGATTGTGGGAGAGAAGGAAGGAGTCTCACTTGTAGCTTTCTTGCTTGCACAATGGGTCTCAAAACCAAACTCAACTAACTAAGGTGGCATACTAACTGAGCCACGAACTAGAGTAGATAAGGATAGCTATCATCTAGCTATTATTCATGGGCGGTGTACCAACCGCATCTATAACAACTGACAAGTCGGTGACATAAATGCACAACGGTCACCCTGGTATATCACGAGTGGAGCTCGATATCTCAACACTCCCCCTCGAGCTCAATCCCAATTCCTGCACACCAAGCAGGTCTCTGAACTTGCGCAGCTTCTCTGCGCCCAATGCCTTTGTAAATATGTCAGCTACCTGATCCTCTGTGCTGACATAAACTAGATCAATAAGACCTAGTAAAACCCTCTCCCGCACATAGTGATAATGCACCTCGATATGCTTTGTTCTAGCATGATAGACTGGGTTATTTGCCAAGTGTAAACTACTTATGTTGTCACAATAAATGACAACTGGCCCATCTGTAGGCTGATGCATATCATAAAGTAGCTTATGCAACCAAGCTACCTCACATGCAGCCATTACTACACCCCTGTACTCAGCCCCTGTGCTCGACAAGGCAACTGTAGGTTGTTTCTTGTTGCTCCAAGTGACTGCAGCACTCCCAAAAAAGAACACATATCCACTGGTAGATTGTCTATCAGAAATACTACCAGCCCAATCAGCATCAGTGTATCCATGCAACTGTATCTGAACCCCAGTCTCATAAAGTAGTCCATACTGCAATGTGGACTTCACATACCTGAGTATGCGTCTAGCCGTATCCAAATGCGGTTTCCTTGGAGCCTGCATAAACTGACTTACCAATCCAACAGCATAGCTCAAATCTGGCATGGTAATAGTCATATAAATCAAACTTCCTACTACGCGTCTGTACATAGTAGGGTCTTCCAGAAGCTCACCTGCATCTGTGCTCAGCTTCACATTCTGCTCCAAAGGAACTAAAATAGGCTTACAGCCTGTCATCCCATATTTGGATAGCATGTCCAATCCATAATGCCTCTCCAAGAGCCATATCCCACTTGGTGATCTAATCACCTCAATGCCCAAGAAATAACGCAGCTCTCCCAAATCCTTCATCTCAAACTTCTGCTTCAATAGCATTTTCACATGAAGGATATCTTCATCACTGTCACCTGTCATAATCAAATCATCAACATAAATGACAAGTAGCATTATACCTTTTTCTGTTTTTCTCACATAAGGTGAGAAATCTACCTTGGAAATCTGAAAGCCAATAGTGACAAGATACTGTCCTATCTTGTCAGACCATGCTCTAGGTGCTTGCTTCAAGCCACATAATGCTTTCTTCAACTTGCAAACAAACTCAGGATAAACAGCATGCACATAACCTGGTGGCTGCTCCATATATACCTCTTCTTGCAAATCACCATGCAAGAAGGCATTCTTTACATCCATCTAATGTAAAGACTATTCCTTTGATGCAGCCATAGCAATGACTGCTCTTACGGTTGCCATCCTTGCAACCGGACTGAATGTTTCTTCATAATCAATGCCATATGTTTGTGCATACCCCTTGACTACTAATATTGCCTTATATCTGTTCACAGAACCATCTGCATTGTGCTTCACCTTATAAACACACTTACAGCCAATTGCATTCTTACCTTTAGGCAAAGGTACCAATTCCCATGTAGCATTTACTTCCAAGGCATCCATTTCTTCATCCATGGCTTTCTCCCATTTTTCTTTTCCCATGGCTTGCTCAAAAGAAGTGGGTTCTGGTTCCTGTATCACTTTGACCATATAGGCATAGTGAATGGCTATAAATCCATCATATTTCAGCCTATCCACAGGATACCTAGCTCTGGTGGACCTGCGCAAAGTAGGTTCACTCCCAGGTGCTCTCAAAACATCCCTGGTCTTCCTTACTCCAGGTGTAACAATAGAAGGAATACCCAACTCATCATCAATGCTCTGTTCTAAGCCACTGGATTCACCATCCACATAAGAGTGACCTGCATTCACATCAAACATGGGCTGATCAACCTTCTCTTTTCCTTTTCGTGATACCTGCATACCACTATCTACATTGCTTTGAGAAGATTCTCCTGATCTCAATCTGCCTGTCCATGGCGAAGAATGTGAACCACTGCTAGAGGACGCTCCAGGTCCACTAATATTTTGTGACTGCTGCTGTGAATTCTGCGCAGCATTACCATTTTGTGCATCTACATCATCAATCACATTTACTGGTTTATACCAGCTACTCATCTCATCAAAAACAACATCTCTGCTCACTGTAAACTTACGAGTAGAAGGGTTATAGCATCTATACCCTTTCTGCTGCAAAGAGTAACCAATAAAGACGCACTTCTCAGCTTTTGGATCCAACTTGGATCTCAACTCATCTGGCACATGAACATAGGCAATGCAACCAAAAATCTTCAAATGAAAAATATCCGGTTTCCTACCAGTATACCTCTCCTCTAGAGTCATCCCATGTATTGCTGCAATGGGAGTCATGTTCATTATGTAGACTGCTGTAGCAACTACTTCAGCCTAGTAAAATTCTGGCAAGTCTTTTTCCTTGAGCATGGCACGAGATACCTCTCCAATATGCATGTTTTTCCTTTCTGCAATTCCATTTTGTTGTGGGGTATGACTGCATGAATATTGCTGCTTTATGCCATGCTCCTGCAGGAACCTTGCAAACTCATTTGAGAGGTACTCTCCCCCTCCATCTGACCTTAGGCATTTTATCTGCAGGCCTGTTTCTTTTTCAACCATAGCTTTAAGAGTTTTGAAATGCCCAAAAACTTCACTTTTCTTTTTCATAAAATACACCCAAACTTTTCTGCTATAGTCATCAATAAAAGTGACAAAATAATGATAACCTCCAAGAGATGCAGCTTTAGTAGTCCACACATCAGAGTGGATTATAATGGCTTCTTACTCTCTTGAATATGTCTAGGAAATGGTTTCCTTGCCTGTTTTCCAAACTGACTTGCTTCAAAAATCCATAGTCTTCCCAATAAAGTGGAGGGTATGAGTTCTTGTAGGAATTTCATTTTAGTAGCATTCAACATTACTGTTTGCATTTTGGCCTCTTTGCCATCCACCACGATCTCTTTGGCTCCCCCTGCCTGTAGAGTTACCACGTCCTCCTCCATAGGACTGGTTTTCTTGAGTTTGCTGCATATTCTGATTTCTACCACGGCCTCCAGATCGGCCTCCTCTACCTCTGCCTCTACCTCTTCCAGCATTTGAGTAGAAGACAGCTTCTTTTGAAGTTCCTCCTGAAGAAGATGCACCACCATTTCTCTGCTCCTCAGAAATTAGAAGAGCAATCAACTCCTCAAAATCAGAAAATCTTTCACGAACTAAAATGGATGTCCGAAACTGCGCATAATCCTTTCCTAGACCATTCAAGGTCACAGAAACTAAATCATCATCTTCCATTGGCGACCCAATGGAAGCAAGTGCATCTGCAATCTTCTTCACCTTCATGTGGTAGTCATTGATGCTCATACTTTCTCTTTGCACATTATGCAACTCTTGCTTGAGCTGCATTTTTCTGGCTTGCGTATTTGTGCTATACATTTTTGACAAAGTATCCCATGCCTCCTTTGGCATACTTGCATCTTGAATATGCACAATCATAGAGTCTGAAATACTGATAGACAGCCAGTACATAATTTTCCTGGCTCTCTCATGCCATGCTTTAAATGCCTGCATTTGCTGTTGATTGGGAACATCAGGAAGAACTGATTCTTCTTCATTTGCTGCAACAAATTCCCAATATCCTTTTCCCATAAGGAAATTCGTCATTCTAAACTTCCATGCTTGGAAGTTGTTCTTGTCAAGCTTTTCAGTTACAATCTGTGAAAGAGAATCAGACGCCATTACAGAACACTGCAAAAAATTCTGTCACTGCAAAAAACACAGCTTCACCCTCACAAGGGCAAATCTGCAAAACTGGCGAAAGTGGTATTTGACCACGCAGTCACTTCCTAGTGACGATTTTGCATAAACAGGAACCAAGGATGATTCTGTAACTCCCAATGTCTCTACACACAAGCATATGATGCAATTTCTGTGGTAACTTTTCATCGACCTGTAGAACAGTGGTCACACAGCATAAAACAGGGCCTTTTCCTGAGTGCGTGCAGAAAACTTCCGCCTCCAAAATAGGCCCCGAAATGGCCTCAAATCAAAAAAACAGAGCAACCTAGGGCTAAAGCCCTATCCTGCAGCATATACTGCCCTCTTGCTACACCGCGAAGGGCGTCTCAATCTGAGACAATGCACTCTTGCACTTTCCGGCTGTGCTACCCTGCAGAGACTTGCTCCCAAAACAAAAAAATGAAAGCAACACTGGTCCTCTTACTAGAACACCACGAACTTGGCTTGCTTTCTTGAGCTCCTTACCACGAACAAGGTTCTGATACCATGTCAAGATTGTGGGAGAGAAGGAAGGAGTCTCACTTGTAGCTTTCTTGCTTGCACAATGGGTCTCAAAACCAAACTCAACTAACTAAGGTGGCATACTAACTGAGCCATGAACTAGAGTAGATAAGGATAGCTGTCATCTAGCTATTATTCATGGGCGGTGTACCAACCGCATCTACAACTGACAAGTCGGTGACATAAATGCACAACGGTCATCCTGGCATATCACGAGTGGAGCTCGATATCTCAACAGACATTTCGACGGTCGGTATGATGGTATTGAGTTTACCTACATGGCATGTATTGGGACTTGATTAGTATGATTTACTTGCAGTAGGGTACTAGAACCATGTCATGCGACTCTGCAATCATTTTAATGATAGTGGAGCGAATGAAGAATCTTGTACCTATTCGTGCCACCTTGTTTGGGGAGCCAAAAATTGACCTCCTAGCACGATTTCTATTGGGATACTCTAGTTCTTTGACACATTTGCTTCGACGAACAATACTGGGGAATGCCATCGATGTTGACACGGGCTTTGTCCAGCAATGGCCATCATACTTTTGCTCCATACCCTCCATTGGACACATATTTTCTGCTACTAGTGGAAGTTGTATGCCACATTGCCATCATACAAAACTGGAATCTCCTCCACTCTCTCTATAGTGCTCGTATTCTAAAGCAAATGACGTAACACTCGATGGTGTCATCGCTAGGAAGACATTATGTACTTAACCACACTTACAACACAAGAGGATTGTCACATCCCCTCCTTTCCACATCAAGCGTGATAGTGCTGGTTTTGTTTTTCTCAATGTCCAGGGGGAGTGGTGAGGCTTCCACAATGGTTGTTTTTTTTTTAACGTTGCAAGGGCTCTGGGTGAGGTGGGGAAAGGCTGCAATGTAGACCCATTTCCTTGTTTGACAAGATAGTCTTGCGATACCAAGGTCTCCAGAACATATACCTGGCCAACCTCATGGTCATTATTACAATGGGTTGGTGTGGTTTGTATTCAGCCATTCGCATGGGTGATAGCAAGAACACGATAGCCATTGCCATTGCAAATGTCTTCCTTCTTCAAAATCAAGAACCGACTACTTGTGTAGTGTATAATAGGTTTGGCAGAGAGGAAGGATACATATATGTGGACCTCGGTGTTTGATGTAGCACTTGATGCTAGATCCATTTCCAAAGCTATCTACACATATACAAATATGCATGTTAGATATGGGTGTCATTGAAAAACAGTGTGGGGGTGTATGCCATATATAAGAGAGGGAGAGAGAGAGAGAGAGAGAGAGAGAGAGAGAAAGAATATATAAAGTGTGTGCATAAGAGAGAGAGAGAGAGAGAGAGTGTGTGTGTGTGTGTGTGTGCATGTGCGAGTGCCAAATATATAAAGTATTTGGCATGTGAGAGAGAGAGAGAGAGAGAGAGAGAGAGAGAGTGTGTGTGTGTGTGTGTGTGTGTGTGTGTGTGTGAATGAATATGCCTTATATGAGAGAGAGGGAGAGAGAGAGAGAGGATATATAGATTTGTGTGGGAGGGAGAGAGCAAAAGAGGGAGATAGAGAGAGTGTGTGTGTGAGTGGATGTGGGTGCTAGAGAGAGAGAGAGAGAGGGGGGTTGGAGAGTAGCAAGAGGGAGACAGGGGGAGAGAGAGAGAGAGAGAGAGAGAGAGATGGAGAAAGGGAGACTAGGAGACATGTGCCATATGAAGAGAGAGCTGCTACGGGGCCCCAAATATTAGAGCGTCGGCAACCCCTTCTTTGGGCGACAGGATGATTCTAGTCCACATGCACTCTCTCTCTCTTCAACCATCCTAGCCCACCATACTCTCACACATACCATCCTAGACCTTAAATCCAAATAACTAACATAGATGCTCGCACCAATGACCCCTTTCTTAGCGGGGGCAGAACGATCCTAATCCACGTACACTTACACTCTCTCTTCATTCCCTTTTTTTAAAATTCCATACAACTAACATATTAATGTACTATCATATTAACTAATTAATTAGTATTACTATACTAACACATTGATTTATATGAAATGGTTAATACTAACATATAAATTAATACACAAGCTAAGTAATATTAATATACCACTGGTTTACTTCATACTAATTGATCATTGTAATAACTAATTAATTAATAAACTAC
This sequence comes from Lygodium microphyllum, assembly GCF_053477565.2. Classification (NCBI taxonomy): domain Eukaryota; kingdom Viridiplantae; phylum Streptophyta; class Polypodiopsida; order Schizaeales; family Lygodiaceae; genus Lygodium; species Lygodium microphyllum. The sequence continues at coordinate 18,347,031 of NC_141141.1, forward strand.
TTGATATGCATGAACTAATAAACAAGCTAACTAATGTCAATTAATAGATTAATTAATAATCTAATTGATATAATTTGATCGATACACTAATTAACTAATCAATAAACTAATTAACACCATCTTAGTAAATATTAATTGATTTATATATGTTTTAATTAATTTTTATACTAATAAAAAATCATTAACAATTTAATTAATATATTAATATTAATCAATTAGGTAATAAATAGTATTAATTACTAAATAACTATGTGATAAAAATATTTAATAATAATTTAATAAAATAAATACATAAATTAAAGTTAGTAATTACTACTTAAATTAAAGATATTTATTAGCTATTGATAGTTATTTCAATCGATTTTAATTTAAGTAATTTATGACTAATAAATCAATAATAGATTATTAGTTATTAGTTATTAATTTTAACTAATTAACTAATACATAATTTTATTAGTTAATTAATTATTAATTAATTAGTTGATTGGTTTTTAATTAGTTAATTAATTAATTAGGTATTTAATTAGTTGGTTGGTTTTTAATTAGTTAATTAATTATTAATTATTAATTTTAAAGATTTATTGATTAATTAGTTAATTTAAAGAAGTTATCACTTAATTTTTATTACTTACTTAATGAATTAATAGGTTGATTAATAAGTTTAGAAAATTCAAATAGCTGGTTAATTGATTGAATTAGTATATTAATAGTTAGGTTTACTTTTTTGCTAATAATTAATTAAAATGGTGACTATTAATTATTAATTAATGTATTGATTCATATTTAGTTAAAAATTAGTTAATAATTAATAGTGACTAGTACTTACTTCTTAATTTTTAGTTAATAATTAATAATTAGTTAATCATTAGTTATAATTAAATTTAGTAATCAATAATTAGTAACTAGTAATTAAAGTATAACTAGTAATATATAATTAGCAACTAATAATTAATCATTAATAACTAATAAATATTAATTAAAATTTAATTGAAACTAATATCTATTTAAGTAGTTAACTATTTAATTAATTAATTAGTTTATTATTAAAAATTCTCTCTCTCATAAAGTTAATTAAGTAATTATTAGTTAATTAATTGAGAAAATGGGGGAGAGAGAAAGAGTGATGAGAGAGAGGGGGAAGAGAGAGAGCATGTGATATCTGTAATTTTTTATCGCCAGAAAAGTGGTCGCCAACAGTTCCTTGTTGGATGTTTTTTTTTTTGCGACCCATTTCTTGGCGAGAGTAATTTTTTTTCCAATTGGATTTATGGGTTTTTTTTCGTCCAAGAAGGGACTGTCGGCGATCCCTTATCGGCGAAAAAGCAAACCATAGCTCCGAGAATAGATAGCATGGGAAGAAGAGAGAGCAACAAAGTGTGGGTTTTTCTTTGCCCAAGAAGGGGTTATTGTCGAGAAGGCATCATCGGCAGTCCCTTCCTGGATAAAAAAAATATTGCATGCTCTCCCTCTCTCATCACTCTGTTACTTTCTCTTTCCCGCATGCTCTCTATTCTCGAATTTGTGGATCCTTTATTTTTAATGAGAAGAGGTCGTTGGCAGCCCCTTCTTGGGCGAAAAAAAAACCCACACTCTGTTGCTCTCGCTTCTCCCCATATTGTCTATTCTCGGAATTGTGGTTTGTTTTTTCGCAAAGAAGGGGTCACTGGTAGCCCCTTATTGGGCAAAGAAAAAACCACAAATCTAGTTGGGCAAAAATTTACTCTTGCCAAGAATGGATTGCCGAAAAAAAATCGTTTGATAAGGGGCTACCGACGACTCCTTTCTGGTGAGAAAAAATTACACATATCACATGCTCTCTCTCTCTTCCCCCTCCCTCTCTCCCCATTTTCTCTCTTTCACCTATAAAAGGACCGATCCCCCTCCTTTTCACATTGCAAATCGTTCCCATGACTCTCGATATATGTGACTCTCTCTATGTATCCCTCCCTCGCTCTCTCTCCTTTGTCTTTAAAAGGACCCCCCTCCCCTTGCAATTCACTTGCCCATGTTATGTGGAAGGTAGGTAGTTCTTCAAACTAACTTAACAATGTTTTTCCTGATGCATTTTTTCCTAATGCAATGACGTTGTCCTTAATTACCAAGTGCATGATGAGTATGATATGGTAGTGCAACCAATCGAACAAAAATGGACACAGCTCTCTGACTCTGAGTTTAGAACCCAGTGGGGTGAGGCATGCTATAGTGTTAATGAAAAGCTCATCAAGAAAATGCAACTTTTTCTAAGAGTTGCAGACCCCAGCCTCCTCGAAGAGAAGTGGTATCATTAAGTTGCTACCTCTTTGTACCTGCCATTAATATGTACTCAAACTACATTGGTCCAGAGTAACAATGTTTTTGTCAATGCAGAATTGTCTCATGCTTGGAGTGGGGCTCCAAGGCGGGGGGTGTATTGAATGAGGAGAGAATATACACATTGGCATCCTCAAAGCTAAACAAGGTAGATCGTGTCAGGATATTGAAGGCCATGGAGAGTTTTGACAAGAAAATTCAAACATTGATGGGCATTTTCACATGCCCGCCTATCAATTGTCCAAGCACATTTTAGCGGTCCATCGAGAAACAAATCTAAGCGACACCACCTAGCACTGCCATGGCATGTTCTGGGGTTTGTCACCAAGGGTTTCCCGAGTCCGCCTCGCAACGAACGTTTGCGGTCGAACCCACTAGGATCGACCTAAAACTTGAGTCCTAAGGGGTTAAGGTCTTCTAACAGTATTCCAGCGTCAGATTCTGGACATCCTACTTTACGTAGAGATACCCAATCCGATGCAGACCCATGCCACACTTGGTTCAAGGAGAATGGGAAATGAGAGGGATGCGCTGCTCAACCTCTCTGCCCGTAGGACATAGTCCCATTCCTGTCCCCTAAAATGGCATGAATCGGATTCTAACCTAGCACTACCTAAGGGTCAAATGATGGTGAAAGCTTTTGAGAAGCCTCCCAGTTCTCTAGGACCACCCTACTGTAGGACAAACCCGTTGGGGGTTCCGCCCACCTGCTTCCCTCAATAGGCACACTTTAGTTATCTAATTAACCCTATCATATTTCTGTGCAATATATAAAAGCAGATTCCTTAATTAATCCTTTTAAGGAACAAGGTTTGTTCGTATAATCTTATGGCACTGACACGAAAACAAATTCAAACAGGACCCTTGGAAGTAAACTTAATATTAGCATTTTATCAGAGATACAAGTCTTTTTCAAAAGGAACGACACCTGCAATCCGTAAGGATGCACTTTATTTCCACCAAGTTTCCGCCTTGCGCTAGTAATAAGGGGCCCTCGAGAATCTCTCTCGAGTCACGCTGATCATTTGAGTAGGACCCGGAGGCAGGGATTTTACAGCAGGATTCCCCCCCTGGCATCCAAGTGTCCTCCTACAATCAAGCCAACCCACGATGAGACCTCTCGTGGTGGGTTCGATCCACGTTCTCGTCACGACTATTTAGAACCCCCTTGGCTAGTGTTGGCGGCCAGCTGGGGGTGGTTTGGCACACCCTCCAAAAGTTCAACCTGATTCATTATTCCCATTTCTTTTATGAGTTTGGGGTCACACAATCCTTTTTATAAGAAGTGTTCCTAAATTTACAAGCACAAACAAGGGTGTAAGTGAGTGCTCGGGACATCTGCTAAGGTGGGGTGCCTCCCTTGACGCTTAGCATTTGTCCTTCTTGCCTTGGCAACAATTTCCAATATCCTCCGAGGGTTAGGGAATACCTTCTTTCCAACCCCGTTCCTATGTCATAGGAGCGAGAAATTATGCAATTGGATCTATATCCGATAGTTCTCGGATGGTAGTTGTCCTATCTTGCTAGTCTTTGGTCTAGGGTTATGGCCTTGGAAAAGGAAACCCGAATTTTTCTTGTATTAACATTGAGTTGCGCCATGGTTAAGAGTGATATCATCAAAGTTTTTTTGACTTTGTTGAGGCTAGATGTAGGACAAAGACCAAAGAGTGTTTTACTTGTCTTAGGGTCCTCCTAGTAGTTTGGTTCTAAATGCCTAATAAGTCAAGTTAAGCCCTATCCTTGCATATATAGGGTTCACTTTATTGAATGGCTCTGAGCAATTTTAGCATTTCATATGCGTGACTTACGGTTATCTTTAAGATGAATCCCTAACAGCGCAACTGAAACTGACCATGATGCCACACAATCTAGATGTGTGTCCTTCCTAAGACAATGATGCAATACATGGCTTTTGCTTTTATTTCGACACACTTATGCAAAACATAAATAGAGACTTGTATTTTTCTTTTGAGTGAGAGACGTGAAATTATCAGGCCTAATGCAAAAGCAAACCACTTCCCTCTGAAGGTTTATAGGAGCCTAATACCCGGCTTAGTATTGCAATAACCAAAATATACTTAACCGTTATTGTAGCAACTCACAATCCTCAGGTACTTAATTCAAGCCTTTACTCCTACCTTTCTAATTTCACAAATTTTGCGATGCAAAAAAGTATGATTTCCGCTTAATGACAAATATGTGTAAGCATCCTAACAACCCATTTTTCAATACCTTCAAGCATGCCAATGCTAGTGCATAATCTAAAGCACTACGAACACAATCAATAAGGTCCTTGATTTTTTTAGTGTGCATGAATGAAAAATCTTTTGTGCAATTTATTCGTTCAAAACATACCAAAGTGCAATAAAACACAATTTCCAACATGATAGAATGATGCAACCTAAATGGTGGTTAGTTATCATAGACTTTTGCCAAATACTTCTCCGTTCCCAATGAAGCCGGTCTGGTTCTTAAGGGCTCCCATCAAGGTAGGATTTATGGGATGCACCTCGTTACCAAGCGCCGTGATTCCTTGACCAACAGCTCCATCGGTTGAAGCGGGATTCGCACTCGATTAGACCTTACTTCGCTTGGAAGGCATCGTATAATTTGGCTTTTGCTTCGCGGCTACGCACTCAGGCTTCAGGAGAGTTGATTCCTTGCGAGAGGAAATTGTCAGCGGGATTCCTCTCAAAGGGGAAAAAAAGAAGGGTAAGCTTGGAGGCATTCAAAGGGGAAAATCTCTCTCTCTCTCTCTCTCTCTCTCTCTCTCTCTCTCTCTCTCTCTCTCTCTCTCTCTCTCTCTCTCTCTCTCTCTCTCTCTCTCTCTCTCTCTCTCTCTCTCTCTCTCTCTCTCTCTCTCTCTCTCTCTCTCTCTCTCTCTCTCTCTCTCTCTCTCTCTCTCTCTCTCCTCTCACACACACTCTCTCTCTCCCTTTTCTCTTACTCTCTCATCACCATTCGGACAGAAGCGATCCTCCCTCTCTCCTTTCAATGCCCAAGGGCCCTTTTATGGGGGGGGAGGGGGGGAGTTTTGGTAAGGTATGGAGGCCTCCCCCCTACTCCCAATAGGGCGGCTAACTGGATGGCCACCGCCATGCAGAGAATGGGGGAGGGGAAGAGGGAGTGTTTGTTACCCCCCAGCACATCGTCCCGGAGCTCCCCCCCTATCACACGTCATCAATGGCAGCCCTCCCACCAACGACGTGCACCAGTCCCCCCCATTGACACATGGCAGTCCCCCCCCGCCCCGACCAGTTTGGTAGCATGAGTAGGGGGGAATTTATTCTTTTTTTTTCAATTAACAAAAACTTTGTTTAATTGGGGGGGGGAGGGGGGGGTCATACAGCAGGAGGAAGGGGAAATGTTACATTCTTCCCCCCTTAAGGAATTGAGATGTCCTCATCTCAAAAGGAATTGGGGGTATTGTTGGTTGAGAGTACTCTCATCAATCCATGTGGCATCTTCTTCTGGAAAGTCCTTCCACTGGACAAGGTACTCCTTGAGGATTCTAATCCTCAATCTCTTTTCTCAAATGTCTAGGATTCTAGCTGGCCAGAGCTCAATGACTCCTTGGCTTGGCATTACAACTTGTTGATCATCAAGTACATGGCTAGGATTGGATACGTATTTCTATAGTAGGCTAACATGAAATACATTGTGAACCTTTATGTTCTTAGGGAGTTGGAGTTTGTAGGCATTGGGCCCTAGGTATTTGAGTATCCTGTAGGGTTCACAATACCTTGGACTCGGTTTTTTAAATTCCTCCAATGATATAAACTCCTCTTGGGCCACACACGAATAAAAACCATGTCTCCCTCATTGAAGAGTCGATCTTGTCTATTTAGATCTTCATAGACTTTCTGCCTATCCTTGGCGGCTCTAATGTCTTGTCTAATGGCCTTAACCTGCTCATCCATTTCCTTGAGCATTTTCTTAGAAGCTTCTACCCTTAAAGTAGGATCTGAAAAGTTCAATGGGGTATGGCAATCATGCCCATACAATGCTTGAAAAGGTGTCATTTGAATGCTTTGTTGGTAGGAAGCATTATAGGCAAACTCTACTAATGGTAGATATTGAATCCATTTCATGGGTTCACGACAACAATAAGCTCTAAGGATATCTTCAATGATTTGGTTGACCCTCTCTGTTTGGCCATCAGTAAGAGGGTGATAGGCTATGCTAAAACAAAGTTAAGTCCCAATGGCCTCGAATATCCCTTTCCAGAAGTGAGATGTGAAGAGGGAGTCGCAATCACTAACGATACTTCTAGGCAACCCATGGAGCCTGAATATCTCCTTGATGAACAGTCTAGCAATATCTGAAGCTTTATAATTTGTCTTGACTGAAATGAGGTGTGAAACCTTGGTGAGCATTTCTACTATAACCATAATTGAGTTGTAGCCCCCTTGCACTGAGGGTAACCCAACAATAAAATCCATGCTGATAAATTCCCACTTCATTTGGGGGATGTCAAGAAGTTGCAGCTTCCCAAGCATCTTGACATGTTTTGCCTTGATGCGCTAGCAAGACAAACATTCCATGATATATTTGAGCACCTCTCCCTTGATCCTTCCCCAATGGTAGCTCTTTTTGACCGTGTTGAGGGTCTTAACATATCCGAGATGGCCTGAAAAGGGGGAGTCATGTGCTTCCCAAAGTATTCTCTATTTGAGTTTGTTTCTCAAGGGTATGCATAATCTTCCTAAAATAGACAAGTCCCTCATTGACGGAGAATTCTTGATATTTGACCTTGAGTCTGGGGTTTTGGTCCTTTTCCAAAATTTCCTTTATCATCTCCAAATATTTTGGATCATGGGTAGCTTCTTCCTTGGCTAGTTCAAGGATGGGGTTGCTAGGAATTGACATCATGTCAAGAATCGCGTGGTGGAGGAGGTTGCTCAAGATGCTGCGCCGAACACACACAGAATGCACAAAGAGAAGCTCACTCAAGAGACAAGAACAGAGATGGAGGCCAAAACGTTTTCTTGCTGATTTCTTCTTCTTCTTCCACTCTCTTTACAATGTACACAAAGTATAGATAAGATACAACATAAAAGGAAAGTGGCCTACTAAGTCAAACAATGCATAACCGACTACACTAGTCGACTGGCGCTATAACTATGCCAGCTGTAAATAGGTGTAACAACCTGAATATAATAAGTAATGAGTCAGTGGCCATGTGAGAGTCATAATGACCACCGACGTGCTAAGTGTAGACATGTGGACCCATCTAACCAGGCGGTCCATCATCAATGTCCGCATGTGTTGAGCTTGTCATTTCAACACTCCCCCTCAAGCTCAACTGCATCTCTGCAACTCCAAGTAAGCTTCGAAACTTTTGAAGCTTCTCTGTACCCAATGCCTTCGTGAAGATGTCAGTTATCTGATCCTGTGTGCTGACATACATCAAGTCAATCTCACCTGCTAGTACCTTCTCTCTCACAAAGTGGTAGTGTACCTCAATATGTTTTGTCCTGGCATGGAACACAGGGTTCCTAGCCAACTGTATACTGCTCATGTTGTCACAATAAATGACAACTGGACCTTCCACCTGCACATTCAAATCAGCCAATAGCTTTTGTAGCCATACTACCTCACATGCTACAACAGCAGCACCTCTATACTCAGCCTCTGTACTCGACAAAGCAACTGTAGATTGCTTTTTACTGCTCCATGCAACTGCTGCACTACCAAGAGAGAACATGTATCCGCTGGTAGATCTTCTATCAAACATACTACCAGCCCAATCTGCATCTGTGTATCCAAACACCTGTACATCTGTACCTGCCTCATAGAAAAGTCCATAATCTAATGTGGACTTTACATATCTCAATATGCGTCTGACTGCATCCAAATGTGGCTTTCTAGGTACTTGCATAAACTGACTCACAAGACCAACAGCGTAGCTCAAGTCTGGCCTTGTAATGGTCATGTAGATCAAACTCCCCACTATCCTCCTGAACATAGTAGGGTCTTCTATCTCATCCCCAACATCAGCACTCAACTTTACATTTTGCTCCAACGGGACTGAAATGGTTTGCATGCTGTCATACCATACTTGGACAACATATCCAAGCCATACTGTCTTTGGAACAGCCATATACCATCATCACATCTGATCACCTCAATGCCAAGGAAGTACCTTAGCTCACCTAAATCCTTCATCTCAAAGTTCATCTTCAAACATCCCTTGACTTCAGCAATCCCACTATCACTATCACCTGTAATAATCAAGTCATCCACATAGATGACTATGATGACCAAACCTGCATCTCCCTTTCTCACATAAAGTGAGTGATCAGCATCAGAAACATAAAATCCAATATTGACAAGATACTCTCTGATCTTGTCAGACCATGCTCTAGGTGCTTGCTTGAGCCCATAGAGTGCCTTCTTCAACCTGCACACATACGTGGGATGCTCTAAATCTTCATAACCTGCTGGCTGATCCATATACACTTCTTCCTGCAAATCACCATGCAAGAAGGCATTCTTTACATCCATTTGCTGCAACCTCCAACCTTTGGCTGCTGCCAAAGCAATCACACATCTGACAGTTGCCATCCTAGCAACTGGACTGAAGGTTTCATCATAATCTATGCCATATGTCTGGGCATAGCCTTTTGCAACCAGCCTAGCTTTGTACCTGCTAATAGAACCATCTGCATTGTGCTTAATCTTATAAACCCACTTACATCCAATAGCTTTCTTTCCCTTCGGCAATGATACTAGATCCCAAGTCTTATTGGCCTCTAATGCAGCCATCTCCTCATCCATTGCTGCATCCCAATGAGCATGACCAACAGCCTCCTCAAAACATGTGGGCTCAACATCCTCAACTAGTTTCACCATATAAGCATAATGGTGAGCTGCATAACCTTCAAAACCAAATCTTTTAACAGGGTATCTCACCCTGCTAGACCTGCGTACCACTGGATCACTCAATGGAGTCTTTGCATTAACACGTGCTCTCTGCACACCTGGAGTCCTCACTGAAGGAATGCCAAGCTCATAATCCAAGCTCTCTGAGCCACTGGAGTCTCCATCAAGAACTGCATCAATACCTTCTGACACTTTATTCTTTCCTTTGTCTTTACCTGTAGTGCTACTAGATGCACTCGAAGATGTAGAGGTACTCCTTAGTCTCCCAGACCAAGGACTACCAGATGATGTCTCTGGTCCACTAAGAGTCCGTGATTCTTGCCTTTCAGCCTGCACATGAGTGTCATGATTATCATCAACATCCAATGCATCACCACTAGATGCATACCAACTGCTCATTTCATCAAAGATGACATCCCTGCTCACTCTGAACTTACATGTGACAGGGTTGTAACAGCGATACCCTTTCTGCTCTAAAGAGTATCCAATAAAGACACACTTTTCAGCCTTTGGATCCAGTTTCTTCCGCAACTCATCTGGCACATGAACATACGCAATGCAGCCAAATACTTTCAAGTGTGAAACATCAGGCTTCTTACCTGTAAAACATTCTTCGGGGGTCATACCATGAACTGCAGCTGTGGGAGTTCTGTTCATAATATAAACAGCAGTATGAACAGCCTCAGACCAAAAATGCTTAGGCATATTCTTTTCAACCATCAAGGTGCGTGCAACTTTTGCAATATGCATGTTTTTCCTTTTTGCAACCCCATTTTGCTGTGGGGTATACCTGCATGTGAACTGTCTCTTTAACCCATGAGACCTCAGAAAATCACTAAACTCATTTGAGAGGTACTCTCCCCCTCCATCTGACCTCAGGCACTTTACTTTCAAGCCTGTTTCTCTTTCAACTGCAGCCTTGAAAGTTCTAAAGTGCTCAAACGCTTCACTCTTTTCCTTCATAAAATATACCCACAGTTTTCTAGAACAATCATCAATGAATGTGACGAAGTATGAACTACCTCCAAGAGATACATTTTGTGTAGGCCCCCAAATGTCTATATGCACAACATCAAGGACATTTTTGCTTACATCTCTGTCATGTGAAAAAGGTTGTCTTGCCTGCTTACCAAACTGACATGCTTCACATACCTTCTGAAATTCTGCAACTTTAAATGTAGGCAAACCTGTAACCAACCCTTTGGACTGCATTAATTTCAGCCTTTGTACATTTGCATGTCCAATGCGTTTGTGCCAAATTTCAATGTCTGCAACAACACCTTTTCCTTTGGCATACATAGCAGCATTCATAGTAGGAATTCCAGCATCTAGAGTGAACACACGTCCAACTCTACTTCCCTTTGCTACCAATCTGCACTTGTCATTGAAGTCTTCTACAAAGCAGCCCTTTGCATTAAATCTGACTTGCAGCCCTTGCTCTACCATTTGACCGACTGACATCAAGTTCTTTGTAATAGATGGCACATGCAATACATCTGAAAGACTCTTTGTCTTACCATCATGCAAGGACAAGGGAACTTTTCCAATGTGTGAAATTGGGTGGCATGAGTCATCACCCGTCTGCACATAACCTGCATTCTGCAAATCTTGCATCTCTCCAAACCATTCTGCATGGCTGGTCATATGATTGGATGCACCTGAATCAACATACCAAACATCTTCATGTGTTCCCTTTCCTGTAACAGCATTCAGCATATGCTGCATAACGAACAAACGTTCATTTTTATCTTCATTCTGTCGTGAAGACGATGCATAGTTTCCTTGCTGCAACTTACCACTGCGGATATCATCTCTCTTAGCATAACATTGGGCTGCAATATGACCTGTTTTGCCACAGTAGTGGCACACAATACTAGAGTTGTTAGAACCTATGTTTTGCCATCCACCTCTTCCTCTAAAGCTCCCCCTGCCTCTAAAGTTACCATGACCTCCTGAAACCTGCATATCGCCAAATTGCTGATTCAATCTATTTTGCTGGTTATCACTACCACGTCCTGTACCACGGCCTCTTGAAGAGAACCTGCCACGTCCCCTTCCTGAACTGGAGTAGAAAGCTTGGACCTGTTCACCGCTTCTTCCAGATGTCTCACTCTGCATGTTGATCTCTTCAGTGATCATAAGGGAGACCAACTCATCGAAATCTGGAAATGGCTTTCTGACATATACGGAAGTTACAAAAGACTTCCAAGCCTTTTCATTATTAAGTCCACCCAAGGTAGACAACACCAAATCATCATCATCAGGCATTGCATCAATTGCTGCCAAGGCATCTGCAATGCTCCTTACCTTCAATGCATACTCATTGATAGACATCTTCCCTTTCTTCAATGTATTCAACTCTTGCTTGAGTTGAATCTTTCGTGCCTTTGTATTTACAGAAAACATACTTTCAAGTATGGTCCAAGTTGCATATGCATTCTCTGCATTTCTAATGTGTCCCAATATATTATTGTCAATTACTGCAGACAACCAATACATGACCTTCTTGTCTTTTGCATTCCATTCCTTTCGTGCCTTTATCTCTTCTGCAGTTGGAGGATCACTCACCTCCGGCTCCTTTTCTTCACCTGAAACGAACTCGTAGAGGCCTTTTCCAATAAGAAAGTTCGTGACACGGAACTTCCATGAAGGGTAGTTGTTCTTGTCAAGCTTCTCAATGATGGGGCTTCCACTGTTCTCTGCCATTATCACAAGAATAATACCAAACAGCAAGAAAATCTTCTGCAATCCTCGACCTGTAGTGCACAGCAATACACTAGACAGCCTTTTTCACTGTCTGCTCAACAATACATGCAATCTGCAACCTGTTTGCAAATAAACCTCGTGTTTACTCACTGGTAAACACCTTTAATCTTACAGATCTGAAATTTGTAACCTGCGCACTCACTGTCGGTCGATACAGCTGAAGTCACAGCGTACCCTGAAACTGCTGTCCGCAACTTGCGGCTCTAAAACGGGCCCTGAAATGGCCTCAAATGCCCAAAATAACTGCGGGAAAGCCCTAAAGGATTCATCTGCAGAATATACAGCGCTCTTCGCGCACACCAAATCTCACTGCAATCTGAGATTTTTGCTCTGCCCTGCTTCCGGTGCCTCCACAGGCACTATCCAAGAGAAAGAGTGGAAGGATGGGAGAGCTTCTTACCCGTGGCTTGCTTGCTCGAACCTTGCTTCTTCCCCTTTGCTTCAACCTTCGAAATCAGCCTCTCTCAGTGGTGCGGCTCTGATACCATGTCAAGAATCGCGTGGTGGAGGAGGTTGCTCAAGATGCTGCGCCGAACACACACAGAATGCGCAAAGAGAAGCTCACTCAAGAGACAAGAAGAGAGATGGAGGCCAAAACGTTTTCTTGCTGATTTCTTCTTCTTCTTCCACTCTCTTTACAATGTACACAAAGTATAGATAAGATACAACATAAAAGGAAAGTGGCCTACTAAGTCAAGCAATGCATAACCGACTACACTAGTCGACTGGCGCTATAACTATGCCAGCTGTAAATAGGTGTAACAACTTGAATATAATAAGTAATGAGTCAGTGGCCATGTGAGAGTCATAATGACCACCGACGTGCTAAGTGTAGACATGTGGACCCATCTAACCAGGCGGTCCATCATCAATGTCCGCATGTGTTGAGCTTGTCATTTCAACACATCATAGTTGCCAATGATCCGGCCATTGAAGGTTTCTCCATGATAAGGGAGTTGAGGAATGCCTTGCAACTTAGGGCATCAACGAACACATTCTCTTTACTGGGTCGATACCTGATTGTTGCCTCATGTTGAGGTTGGTCTGGGTGAAGATCCATTTAAGGCTCTTATGGTCTGTGACCAAAGAAAACTTGTTAGAAGTTCTAGGTCATGGGTGGCATAATTCCTCTCATGGGTTTTTAGCTTCCGTGAGGAATAGGCTATGGGATGACATTCTTGCATTAGTACACAGCCCAGTGCAAGTGCGCTAGCATCTATGACAACTTCAAATTCCTTGCTTAAGTCGGGGAGCTTCAAAATTGGTGATGTCACCAAGCTATGCTTGAGTTGATCAAAACTTACTTGTTCAGAGGGCGTCCACACTATGGCAACTTGCTTTTTCAGCAAATTTGTGAGGGGTGCTGCAATTAAAGCATAGTCCTTAATGAAGATCCTGTACAAACCTGTTAATCCAAGAAAGCTACGCACTTCTTTAATAGTAGCCGGTGAAGACCACTCTTGGACATCCTTAACCTTGGTAGGGTCTATAGAGATTCCTTCATTTGACACAATAAATGCAAGATATTCAATCTGCCTTTTGAGGAAGGCACGCTTTTTCTTCTTAGCATAGAGCTTATGAGTCCTCATGGTCTCAAGGATGATACGAACTTAGGATTCATGATCTACCTCTTCCTTGGAATAACCCAAGGTGTCATCAAAGAAGATGAGTAGGAAATCATCAAGGTATGGTCTAAAAATGTCATGCATTAGCCTATTAAATGTGGCATGCGCATTAGTCAATCCAAAAGACATTACTGTGAATTCAAAATGACCATATCTGGTATTGAATGTCGTCTTTGGAATATCCTCATCCTTGACGCGGATCTGATAATACCCTGACCTCAAATCAATCTTGGAGAATATTTTTGCTCCCTGCAATCGATCGAGTAACTCATTTATCCTTGGAATGGGGTACTTATTCTTGATGGTTACTTGGTTCAGGCTTCTATAATCGATGCAAAGTCGAAGTGTACCATCCTTCTTCTTTTGGAACAAGACTGGAGATCCCCAAGGAGAACTACTGGGGCGTATGTACCCTTGGTCCAGTAGCTGTTTGAGTTGTTCCTTTAACTCAATGGCTTCAGGAATGGACATCTTGTAGGGCCTTTTCGCAACTGGTGCTGCTCCTGGGACTAGCTTAATCTCATGATCCACTTCCCTAGGCGGTGGTAATTCAGTCAATTCCTTTGGGAACACATCCACATATTCCTTTAGCCATGATGGTTCTTCATTGGTGTCCTCTGCCTGATCTGGTTTGTTTAGCTTAATCAGGTAGACGGGTAATCCCTTCCTTATTCCTTGAACTATTCGCATTGCCTTAGCTAGCTGGATCTTTGGTTTACCTGCTTCACTTTGTGTTGTAACTAGCTCACCCTTAGGATTCCAAAAGGAGACTTGACCCTTTCCACAATGAATGTGAGCATCATTGGGGATAGCCAATCCATCATGAGTAGACATTCATTGACACCTAGATTCATTACCCTGAACTTAATAGTTGTGGGCTCATTTCTGAGTAGGAATTCCACCTTAGTAGTTTGTCTAGTGTAAGTGATTTCTCACCCATTTGCTAGTTCGATAAGCAAAGTTGGTGCAACTATAGTGGTTATCACTAACCTTCTTGCACAAGTAGGTGAAATGAAAGAATGAGTGCTACCACAGTCAATCAAGGTTTTGAATTCTTTACCCTAGTAGTCTGATGGTGTTTGAATCACCGAGAATTGGCGGTTCATGCCCTTCTTATGGAGAGCGGCATGAACGGTTGCCCTTCAATCTCGACTTCCATGCACAAATCCTCTTCTTCATCTAATCCTTTAGTGGTAATATTGAAAGTTTTTACCCTTCCCAATGCTGCATGACTGTGGCCACGACCGCGGCCATGGGTAGCCCTGGCTTGGCCTTTGAATTTCCCTTGACGGCGGTCTCTGCCAAGTTTGGGATGTTCCCTTTTCAAGTGCCAGGTTCATTGAAATGAAAACAACGTAGGCTTTGTTCACTTCTTTGAGTGGGGACAAATTCATTGATTGCATTTACTCTTGGCTTCTTCCGTTGGCCTTGACTTTGTCCTTGCGCCCTTTTAATTTGAGCTTTTGACATCCGTGGATTCTGGTCTATGTAAGCCCAAGGTCTGGACTTTGACTGGACTTCTTGGGCATAGGTCCTACTCTTATCAATGCATCCTACAAATCCAAAGGACGCATTGATTCCAACCGAGTGTTTATTGGTGGATTCAGCCCATCACAAAACTTCGAGACCTGTTGGGGGATACTCATTGTTGGGGCATATTTCAGCCTCAACTTAAAGAACTCGTTCATCTTCTGAGTTCTATACACAGGTGGCATATACCTTCCCTGCACTGCTTTCTTTAGTTTTTCCCAAGTTAATGTGCTTTCAGTGACTACTTGTTCTTTACACCATTGCTTCCACCACAACCTAGCTTCGCTGGTGAGCTTGAGCTTGGCAATCATGGCTTGGTTCATAGGTGTTGTTCCTGCTACACTAAAATAGTCCTCCATGGACTCGATCCATATTTCGGCATCAACTTCAACAATCATTCCTTTTCCGTCAAATTCTAGTGGTTTAATTTGTTTGAGAAGAAACTTCTTCTCTTGTGCCTCTGCTGGGCTTAGTGCGGAAACTTTCTGTGTTAGGATTGCATTTACACATCCCTATACAACTTAAATCAATGCGCACATATTCTCCATTGCTACTATGAAACCATTCGAATGAACATAAAATTTTTATTTAACCATAGGGAAGTGTAAGACTCGAGTACAATTATTCGGGAATAGATAGGATTTGTCTTAGATGATTTTCTTTTCAGAAGTTACATTAACGCCAAGTTAATAATTCCCTATTGGATTCAACTACAGGGATAGAATAGTAGCATGGATTGGGGGAATGGATTCTCGGAAAGTGATAAGTCATGGGAAGTTCAGGAAATCCCTATTTTTGATAGCCATGACGTTCGTTTTGCCCCATTACTTTAATTTTGTCCGCTGGTAGAATTTTAACCACCTCTTCGTAGATGTAGCGGTTCTGATCTACTTGCCGGCATCCGATGTGTAGGGTCGAGTTCACACGAGCCTCATGGAAGATGAATAACTTGATAATCTTCAAGTCTTCCAACCACTTTAACCTCTTCAGATTGTTTTGACAATAGGTGAGTCGGTTGGTGTCTATGTAGTAGTATCCCACACTCCAAGTCCAACACCTTTCCACATACAATGGTGAGGGGTTATAGAGCTGATCCAGGATCCCCATCATGTTTGACCATCTATGATAGCTTGAACAGTTCATAGCTGTCCTGAACATGTTATGAAATATGAGGAACCTGCTCCATGCCTCGTAAGTCTAGAAGAGGCAACAATCCACAAGTGAGTAAAAAGAAAAACATTTTCTAATGAAAACATCGCCTCACTCTTCTTGATTTTTTTTTCCTAATTGTTTTAGTTGTGGGTCGGCTCTGATACCAATTGTCATGTGCCTGCCTGTCCAAGCATGTTTTAGCAGTCCATGGAGAAACGAATCTAAGCGATGCCACCCAACACTGCCATGGAATATTCTAGGGTTTGTCGCCTAGGGTTTCCTGAGTCCGAAATATTCACGGCTGAACCCACTAGGATCAACCTGAAACTTGAGTCCCAAGCGGTCAAGGTCTCCTAACAGTATTCCAGCGTCAGATTTTGGACATCCTACTTTACGTAGAGATACCCAATTTGATGCAAACCCATGCCGCACTTGGTTCAAGAAGAATGGAAAATGAGAGGGATGCGCCGCTCAACCTCTCTGCCCGTAGGACATGGTCCCATTCCGGTCCCGTAAAACGGTATGAATCGGGTTCTAACCTAGCACTGCTTAAGGGTCCAATGATGGTAAAACCTTGTGAGAAGCCTCCCAGTTCTCTAGGACCACCTTGCCGTAGGACAGACCCATCGAGGTTTCCACCCACCCACTTCCCTCAATAGGCGTACTTTAGTTGTCTAATTAGCCCTATCACATTTATGTGCGATATGTAAAGGTAGCTTCCTTAATTAAGCCTTTTAGGGAACAAGGTTCATTCATGTAATCTTATGGCACTGACACGAAAAAAAATTCAAACGGGATCCTTGGAAGTATACTTAATATTAGCATTTTGTTAGAGATGCAAGTCTTGTTCAAAAGAAATGACATCTGCAATCCATAAGGATGCACTTTATTTCCACCAAGTTTCTGCCTTGCACTAGTAACAAGGGGCCCTTGAGAATCTATCTCGAGTCACACTGATCGTTTGAGTAGGACCCAGAGGCAGGGAGTTTACAGCCAGAGTCCCCCCTTGGCATCCAAGCATCCTCCTACAATCAAACCAATCCACGGTGAGACCTCTCATGGCGGGTTCGATCCACGTTCCCGTCATGACTAGTTGGAACCCCCTTGGCTAGGGTTGGCGGCCAGCAAGGGGTGGTTTGGTGCACCCTCCAAAAGTTCAACCTGATTCATTATTCCCATTTCTTTTATGAGTTTGGGGTCACACAATCCTTTTTATAATTAGTGTTCCTAAATTTACAAGCACAAACAAGGGTGCAAGTGAGTGCTCGGGACATCTGCTAAGGTGGGGTCCCTCCCTTGACGCTTAGTGTTTGTCCTTCTTGCCTTGGTGGCAATTTCCAATATCCTCTGAGGGTTAGGCAATACTTTCTTTCCGACCCCACTCTTGTGTGATAGGAGCGAGCAATTATGCAATTGGATCTATATCCTATAGTTCTAGGGTGGTAGTTGTCCTAGCTTGCTAGTCTTTGTTCCAGGGTTCTGGCCTTGGAAAATGACACCCGATTTTTTCTTGTATTAACATTGAGTTGTGTCATGGTTAAGGGTGATATCATCAATGTTGTTTGACTTTGTCGAGGCTAGATGTAGGACAGAGACCAAAGAGTGTTTCACTTGTCTCAGGGTCCTCCTAGTAGTTTGGTTCACTTCCTTTTAAATACCTAATAAGTCAAGTTAAGCCCTATCCTTGTATATATAGGGTTCATTTTATTGAACGGCCCTGGGCAATTTTAGCATTTCATATGCGTGACTTATGGCTATCTTTAAGATGAATCCCTAGCAACGCAATTGAAACTGACCATGCTGCCACGCAATCTAGATGTGTGTCCTTCCTAAGACGATGATGCAATACGGGCTTTTGCTTTTGGGAATTCATTTCGATGCACTTATGCAAAACATAAATAGAGACTTGTATTTTTCTTTTGAGTGAGGGACGTGAAGTTATCAGGCCTAATGCAAAAGCAAACCACTTCCCTCTAAAGGTTTATAAGAGCCTAATACCTGGCTTAATATTGCAATAACCAAAATATACTTAACCGTTATCATAGCAACTCACGATCCTCACGTACTTAATTCAAGCCTTTACTCCTAGCTTTCCAATTTCACAAATTTCGCGATGCAAAAAAGTATGATTTCCGCTTAATAACAAATATGTGTAAGCGTCCTAACAACCCATTTTTCAGTACCTTCAAGCATGCCAATGCTAGTGCATAATCTAAAGCACAACAAACCCAATCAATAAGGTCCTTGATTTTTTTAGTGTGCATGAATGCAAAATCTTTCGTGCAATTTATTCATTCAAAACATGCCAAAGTGCAATAAAACACAATTTCCAACATGATAGAATGATGCAACCTAAATGATGGTTAGTTATCATAGACTTTTGCCAATATTTCTCCCTTCCCAATGAAGTTGGTCTAGTTCTTAAGGGCTCCCATCAAGGTAGGATTAATGGGACGCACCTAGTTACCAAGCGTTGCGGTTCCTTGACCCATAGCTCCATCAGTTGAAGCGGGATTCGCACTCGATTGGACCTTACTTCGCTTGGGAGGCATCATATAATTTGGCTTTTGCTTCACAGCTACGCACCCAAGCTTCAAGAGAGTTGATTCCTTGCGAAAGGAAATTGTCCATGGGATTCCTCTCAGAGGGGGAAAAAAGAAGGGTAAGCTTGGAGGCCTTCAAAAAAGGGGAAATTTTCCCTCCCTCTCTCTCTATCTTTTCTCTTACTCTCTCTTTTCTCTCACACACACACTCTTTTTTTTCTCTTACTCTCTCTCTCTCTCTTTTCTCTCACACACACTCTCTCTCCCTTTTCTATTATCTCTCATCACCAATCGGACAACAACGATCCTCCCTCTCTCCTTTCAACTCCCAAGGGCCCTTTTATGGGGGGGGGGGGGGGGGGGGGGGGGGGGGGGGGTTGGGTAAGGGATGGAGCCCCCCCCCCCCCCCCACTCCCAACAGGGCGGCCAGCTGGATGGCTGCCGCCATGCAAAGAATGGGGGAGGGGAAGAGGGAGTATTCGTTTCCCCCCCTTCCCATGTCGTCTCGGAGCTCCCCCCTACCGCACGTCATCAATGGAAGTCCCCCCCCTCCGATGACACGTGGCAGTCCCCCCCATTGACTCACGGCAGCCCCCCGCCCCATTGACACATGGCAACCCATCCGCCAATTGGTGGCGTGAGTAGGGGGAATTTATTCCTTTTTTTTTCAATTAACAAAAATTTTGTTTAGTTAGGAGGGAGGGTCATACAGCGGGAGGGAGGGGAAATATTACAAGCATGACTAAACGTAGGTTATTCCTGTTCGTCTAAATTATGTGCATCATAAGTTTGACAAATTGCTATTAAATGACATAACTTTAATTCAAGTAGATGGAAATGCACCGCTTCGAAGTTGGGTAAGATAAGAGATCTTTTGGGCCATGTTGCAAGATGGCGAAAAGAGATTTCTTTTGAGTTGGGAGGACTACTATAACACTCGAGTGGAACACGATTTTTTATTCCAATATACGACCCATTGCTTTTGAGTTGGGAGGACTACTATAACACTCGAGTGGAACACAATTTTTTATTCCAATACACGACCCAGGAGATAAAGAGAAAACATGGAGAGCAAATGTTTCACATTGTCTTCCATGATTTCAAGCCAAATGAAGAGTCGCAAAAGTCCACAAAGTTGGTAGCATGGAGGCTTCTGTATAGGTAATTCACAATATCCTTCTTTAGTAGCATGTATGAGGTGCTATCTCGCCAATCCATTCCAGAAATGTAATGGTGACTTTGCAAGTCAGGTTCATGTACGGGCAGATGGAGAGGGGGGCTATACAAACTTTTCCAGGAGAATGTGAGGACTAGGCAAACTTGCAGGAGGATCAATGCATGTATGAGGATTACCAAATAGAGTAAGAGTGGGATGAGGAGGTATATCAAAGATGCCCTATTTTCCTCGACTATCTAGAAGGTAAATACCCCTCTAATGAGAAGGGTTTGTACCAAAAATACTCAAGGAAAAATCAAATACAAGAGACACAAGGATCCAGAGGCATGGTAAGTAAAATGAGTTGCATTCTTAGGAGTATATTGCACTTTGTTGTCTCCTAATAAAGAGACTGTGATGGATTCATAGGAAACTGATACTTGTAGTGCGGTTACTAAAAGAAGAAAACAGAAGAGCAAACGTATATCTAAAATCATTGAAGAGAGGCCAAGCAAAGATCAACCCTCATCACCAATTAATTTGGTTTCTCCACACCCAAAAGGTTTCATGATTTGAAGTAATATAGCCAAGACATCTCGTGTCCTTGTAGTGAAAATATTTCCTTGAATATGAATTGTAACCACCAAACCATATAGACCCCTTGATTGATACCACTAAAGAGCAGATTACAATGGAAGGCACCATCATGGAGGTTCGTGTCATTGACATGGATAGAAGGATACATCAAGTTCTTCTAGATCTTGCAGTCGAGAGTATTACCTTACACACCGCTATAGAGAGATGCATGACAACGACGAGAAGTAGTGAGGCATCACATCAAATTGACACATGTATTATAGTGTGAATATGGTAAGCTTGCTTTTGCGCAAAACTCATGATGTGAAGGCACGTAATTCTTGTTCATCACCAAAGTAACAACAATAATATTTGTTACCGTGAAGAGGGTGGAAAAATTGAGTAACTTGGATTTGAGGTCATATTATCGGACGTGGCTCATGTGCAAAGAGGTAAAGAAACGATGCTCGTGAATTTCACACATGTCGTGATTGGATGATGTCAGAGCTTTAAAACATTCTATCATTATATGATGTTAATAGTGATGTGTGTCCCTATGTAGGTAAGGAAAGAATGCAAGAACACAGACTAGTTGTGCCAGAGGACGTGTGGCAACTATCGGTAAACAAGCATGACTCGTGGTTCTTTTTTTCCCACAATACAATGTCAATAAGAATGATTTGTACTTTTGCAGCAGGGAATACAATTTTTTATTATCAACCTATAATACTTGAGGATGTGCCAAACAAAGTTTAGGACTGAGCTAGCATGCTTCCATGGTTCAGTCCTAAACTTTGTTAGGAATCACCAATTTCAAACCCTAGCAATGGAAGTCGATTGATATTTGATGTTCATGATGAATATGTACTTTCAAAATTATTAGATTGTGTTTATTTACAAGCACAATGAAATGAGGATGAGAGGGAAGAGGAGAAAATGTAACACACATTTGTAAGCACTACATATTGAATAAAATACAGCATGCTTCCTTTTAAAAAATAGTTCAATGAGAGTTATTTACAAATTATAATTTGTACACTATGATATTTATAATTGAATGTAAACACAATATTTTGGCAATTAGACTTTTATTGGTAATTTCTCCAAAGTCAAAGAGATATTGTACTTCAAATAGTTTACATGAATGATTAACCATTTATCAAAATCTAAAGTGAACATTCTCCTAATTGAGAAAAGGAGCATATATTTAAAGAGTTTAATGCATTTTTAACCGAACATGGGATAGAACACCAATGTACAATGCTATTTACATCTCAACAAAGTAGTGTTGTTCAGAGAAAGAATAGATCTCTCATGGAGATGACATGATCAAAGTTCAAGCTTTGCTACATGGTTTCTAGCATAAGACTATTTCATGCACATCTTATATGCTAAACAAGCATTATACCAAAGTGTTGTAATATATCGCTCCATATAATGATTGACATGGCAAACAACGATTTGTTGCTCACTTGCATTCTTTTTTAAGCCTACTTCAAATTTATTTTTAACATGTTAAATTTATACTTATTAAATCATTATTTGGATCGCTATATTAAGCATTGTGATGAAGGCATTGTTTTCTACTAAACAAAGTATATCAATACATTGATGCAAAGATTTAATATTAAGTATTGCAACCCTATTACTACTCCTACAAAGACAAGTTTCAAGTTGAGCCTTCATAATGCTAAAGTATACTTTGATATCTCTTCATATCAATGGATTGTTGGATGCTTGATTTCTATATGCATTACAAAGCCTAATATTCAATTTGTAAAATCATAGATAAGCAAATTTATACTTTGCTCTAACACCAAGCATTGACAAGTAATGAAGCATATCTTTTGCTACTTAAATGATACTCAACATCTTGAGGTATTTTATTACAAAATATCATTATGAACAAATCTACATACTTTCTCAAATTCTAAGTGGGCTAGTAAACACATATATCCACCACAAATGGTTTTTGCTTCATATTTAGTAACTAATACATATAATTGTTAGAGTAAGAAATAGCCAACTATGGCCACTGCTAGTTATGAAGCTAAGTATATGACTGCTTTCATAACTTCAAAATCAAGTGCATTTTGCTTACATATCATTTGGCCAATGTACATGTTGGACAACCATCTCCCATTACCATCTTCAAGGACAATCAAAGCACATTGATAGTTGTGTAGAACCTAATGTTCTATGATTGCACTAAGCACATTGAGATGCATTATCATCATATTAAGAGCCTTTGCAAGAGAGATTAACTAATCTATATACCATCACTACCAACTCTTTGTCACTATGTCACTTCCAAGGGGTATCTACTGTAGTATTTTAAGTGTGGTATATGTATTCTCCTCATTATTGTACCATATTTAAGTTATGCTTCCTCTCCTTATAAAATTTTAAAGTTATGATGATGGAGACTTCAAGATTGTGCTACTATCACACTAACATGCAAAATCCTTCACATGTAAATTGCTTCCCTCAACTTATTACAAAGTTGTAGGGAATATAAATATTTTAACTTGAAATTTTACCTCTTTGTCAAGTCACTCACTTGAGCATTACTACTATCATGATCTTTCCCTATAATTCAACCTTCTATTTGCACATCCTTGTAATTTTAGTCCTACAAGTGGTACTCAACCAACATTCCACCTTTCGTCAAATCACTATACAATGATATGTTTTTTTGTAACTTCACCTTTCCCAATGTTTCGACCTTTTGGTGAGCCTAGTGATTTTCCCACCTTGCAATTTTGGTCGCTTGACCAATCCATCTAACTATCCATTTCTTCATCATTTGATGTTTATCCACCTTATCAATGTCTACTTGTCAACATTCCAAGTCTCTAAACAAAAAAGATTTTGGTAACTATAATGAGTTTATCATATTGCAAAATGCCTACAATGTATTGATGAATGACTTGCCACAAGTTCTATATTTTGCTTGTTAAGAGAGAATAAGCAAGAGCTTTTAGTTGTATAGGAACATAAGGTCAATAATTTGACACACATCATGCAATCAACTATGCACAATTTGAAACTAAATAAATAAAATGTGATTCTAAAAGCTAGCACACCAAGACCCAAAAAGAAAGCTTTGGAAAGGGTAGATTCTCACCCTTAAATTACAAAATCATCCATTGATATTCCCTGCAAATTTGGTAGTTCCTATTGTTCAAACCTAACAAATATTCTTGACACCAAGATCATCATTTGTGCATGTTGGTAGTTGTTTATTGTTGAAGCCTAACAAATTCTCCCAATGCACCATAAATATCCTCTCCAATTTTGCCAATTATACATGAACAAAAATGCACTTCTCTTTGTTCCCATAGTGATCAAGTCACTAGGGCCCACCCATAATGACACCTACTTACTTAGAGGCCCATTCCATTAAGCCACCCTACACCCAATCCATGCTTAATCATCTAGGCTTGCTTGTCCTTTGAGGTCCATCCACTCACATTGTCACATTCATCAAAGTCTCCACATAAACTCAAATCATTGTGCTATAACACCACCCATATCCACCATAAAAGACATACCTCACTAGGGAGCACATGCACCTACATACCTCACTCAAACTTGCTAAACTAAAGCAGGCAGGATACAATCACTCCATCCATAATGTAGCTTTCATTCTAACGAGGATGAACAAGCACTTACAAACTTCCCATCCATCCACAATAGGGCTAACTCATGGCTTGATTGCATAAGGCCGCTTGTTTTAAGCACGAGGATTTGCATGCACAATCAACAAGTACATACATGAAACCTGCAAAAGATCAAACATCTGATGCCTACGAGTAGGCCATGCAGTTTATAGATTATATTGAATCCTTGAATCAGCTGGAACTGGACAGAAGTGTACCTTTGGCACCTACATGGAAATGGACCCTGTGGCACATTAACCCTTAACACAACTTGAAGGTATCCTATCACAATACCAAGCTATCTACTGAATTTATAAGCTAAAAGACCAACAGTGCTAGAATGCATCCCAAAACTGATCATGACTAGATAAGGAAAGCTCAAATTTTACATGGTTCGAACATACTGCACAATCCAAGTCCATACAAATGGGCACACTGCAGCTCTCAGAAAATATTCGGACCTTTCTCACCCAGGAGATTGCATGAATATTCAGCACCGTACAAAACAGATTCTTGCACTCACAAATAAGTTGAAATGTTAGTTTTAAGCTTCCATGTCCCATCCAAAATAAACACCACCTGTTTGATCCATCAGATCTACCTTATGTTGCACCTGCACCAAAACCTGCATTAAGAGCCAACATGATGCATTGCAGAGAGAGGTGAAGGACCAGGCAGATTCATACACACAGTATCCTGCAAAACATGCCACATTAAAAGCAACCAAACAGCATCTCCAATGGTCCCCTGCATGTCTTCAAACTGGAGGAAAATAACAGCAGCTAACAGCCACCTGCAACCTGACCCGTGCCCACACGCCTATCAGATAGCACTTGGAAGGTAAACTTGCAATACACCTGTAAACAACAGTAGAGTCAGCAAGAGACAGTGCAGTATCCCATCACACTGTGGGAACCCTGAGACCTGCACAATCCACACATGCAGGAAAGTTCCTAAACTGAACAAGAATGGAGAATACTGAGTATAGCAGTAGAAAGTACGTAAGTGCTACTAGTGCATTTCTTGATCACAACCATCCAAGCTAGCTCACACCACCTGCATGACAAACCTATTGCTCTCTAACTTAGCTGCTGACAACAAAACACCAAATACCTTCCACAAAAACTGTCTGCTTGCAGATGCATAAACAAGCATACTTCTCATGCAGATGCATACAGGCACAAGCAAACAAGCCAAAAACTAAAATTCAGACTGCAGAGCACAGCATCGTCAACCTGCACACCTGCACAAAATCAAACTACCTGTGAGCTACATCAGTAGCCAGCTTATGCAGAGTGAATGCCCTCCTGACTGTGCCAGAAAAAAATCAAGGCAACATTACCTACAGAGAGAAATCAGAATCCACTACTAATATCCTCCATTTGAATTGTCGTACACTCTAGATTGCTGTGCCTCACGTTCTCTATTCCACTGCTCTATCTTCGCTCTGCGCTCAGCACTGCCTTCTCTCACAGGGCTTCTGTTTCTGTGTCCAGAGGGGCTTCGTTGCTGGGTAGCAGGGCTGTTTCCTCTTTCATCATCCCTTCTTCGATGTCTTCGGTCATTGCTACGGTCAAACCGGCGACCATCCACATCACTGCCATGCCTGTGCCCTCGACCACCCTGAGGAGGATAGTCATCATAATATCTTTCTCGCCTGTCATAATCTCTATGAGGGCTTCGACTTCTACTACGACTACGGCTGTGACTCCGGCTATGCCTCCTGTAACTGCCAAAAAGCTTTCTTCGCAGTTCCCTGAATTGTTTGTGGAAACTCCATCAGAACCTCAAAAGCAGTCACAAGCGGAAGAAGACATTTACAAACAAACCAACCTGCTTGTTTTCTTCAGATGCATGAAGTTACAGTAACCCCCACGATTACAAGTATTCTCCTCATATTGCCTGCAAGTAGCTTCCCTGAAGTCGGTTACAGGAGAAAAGTCCACTATGATTGGACGCCCTGCCAAACTGTCATGCTTGAGTACGAAAGATCTCAATAAATGCAAAAAACCAAAGTTGATGCGCGTGTAGGATCCATTACCAGCATAAAACCTTCCTGTCATCCCTTGCAAAGCTGCTGCAGCCTGTTCTTCCTCCCGAAATTGAGCATACACATTGCCAACCTGTACATCAACGTATGAGCTAAGTAATCACAAGAAAGAAAACCTTTAATATAGACAATACATGCTGTCAAAACTTCAGAACTGTGGAAAACAATATACCATGTGATCTGCAAGGTTGTCGCATACATTCAAGCTTTCAAGCTCCCCATATTTGCTTAGTTCCTCAAAAATGTCCTCATAGAAGTCCTGTACGTTGATATAGGTATTTTGACACAGAAGCCCCATAGAAAAAAGTCAGGAGTACAAACTGCCATGTCAGCCAGATGCATAGGAGTTAGCATATGAATATGAAAATTTCAAAAACAAAAGCACAGCGACCAGACACTATGAATTGAAATACTGTGTGCTGATCCCTATACAATGAAGATGTCAAAATGAGCTTGCAAACTACGCATCTCTCACTGAGTGATTCCAAGAAAAATGTCACTAAGAGTTCAATTAAATAAAATGGATCATAAAAACCAGTGCTGTGATGGAGAAAAACGGGATTAAAAGCTCTATTAACTGCATTGGATAGACCGTGTAAAAGGCAGTGCTGTAATGGAGCAAAATACGACTAAAACTTTATTTTAAAATCGGTGCTGTAATGGAGCAAAATGTGACTGAGAGTTCAATTAAGTACAATGGATATGCTTGGTAAAAACCACTGCTGAAATGGAGCAAAACATGACTAAGAATTCAAAGAACACACAAGGAATATGATACGTGCTTGTTCTGGCAACGCGACTCGGAGCAAACGCGACTAGAGCAAACTAAAACTCGACAAAAAAGGAGATGGAAAGAGAGACATACACACATATACCTCAAAGTGCTCCTGGACCTTCCGAGGATCGATGTTCTGGCTCTGCAAGTCGACACCAGGGGTGACATAGTCAGGCCTTTGGTACATGTTAGAGAAGAGAAGCGTGGGACTGATGGTCGGCCTGTTGTGGAGGCGGGAGCAGCGATCGCCATGGCGACAGGCCCCGATCTTGAAGTAGAAAGGGCAATTGACCCTGTCTTTCTCGGTGCCAAAGATGGAGGCCAGATGCTCAGCCATGTCTTCTTCTTCTTCTTCCTTCTTCCTTCTTCTAAATCCAAAACAAAGGGTGACTCTGAGTCAGTGAGAGAGCGTGAGTGTAAAAGACTAGAGCCCTTTTAAACTCCATGGTAAATGTCATCGTGGTGACGCTAAGAAGTTTAGTGTTTCTACATTCTCACTCGTGCATCAAAAGTTCCACCTAGCTAGATTTTATTGGTGCTTCACACCAGCACTTCGTGTTGATGTTTTCCCGGTGTGAAGCAGAAAAAGTTTCACCTTCATCTTTACTAGGTGGTCTACACCTGGATTTTCTCGACACTTCACACCAACACTTTGCATCAATGTTTTTGGGGTTTGGAAGCACATCTCGTGTAGCAAGAGGGTTCATAGAAGGTTGATATAAGAAACACTAGGCACTTTTTGTACCCAAATTCTTTCTACACTTCGCGCTAGTGTTCTGTCAATGCTTCGTATCAAGGTTCGAAGGTGCATATTTCATGTGGTAAGATACTAACATTGCATGAATTTGGCAACCCATAAACTATATACAAAGTTACTTATTTTTCTTCCTTCTCACAAGCGCACACACGCGCGCACATATGCAAAGACACAGCCATCAACCATTGAAAACAAAATCGTAAATTTTTTTAAATTTACAAACAATTCTCTATGGTATTTGATTGCATTATGTTTGTCAACTTATATATTTCTACGAACTATCATATTTTATATATGCTATGTTTGTTTAGAGAATTAAGGGGAGCATTAAGTATTTGGAACGTATTCCCACCACCTTGATGGTTCGAAACCGCTTCGAAACTTATGTTGCACATGTGATAGGGTTTTAATATATAAATATTTTTTAACAACATCAAAGACTGTAATCGAATAAAATGTCATTTTCAACACATTAAAGCTTCTACTAGTTGTCAATTTTTACAGGCCATCCATGGCTGAAAGAAACTGTGAACCAACATTCACTTGTGATTCCACATGTCATGGAAACTCATAGGTTTTCAAACCAATTCTGAACCTAGTTTGAAACCTGGCCTCGATGGGTACAAGTCCTTAGTAGGTGATTAAGGTTCATGTAGAGGTCAAGTCAGGGGGTCCAACATTCGAGGTTAGAATCGACGGGAGAAGGAAGCTAGGGTTGTTGGATGGGATAGCTAGGTTTGAGAGATTGATTATCATTTTGGGAAGAGCTAGGGTTCTGGTTTGGCATTTCAGGGGCTATGGGGTCACAACTTGAGTTTTGGCAGCATAGGGGAGAGGGCATCAAAACTTAGGGAGATTAATCTTTTTAGGTGGGGAATTAAGTTTGGTGGAGGTTCACACACAAGCATATAATAATACTAATATAATAGCATACATATTATATATAGCTATAATAATACATATATTATAAATAGTATTTAATATTTATATTAAGTATATACATATAAATATTTAAATAATTATAATAATTCACATATATTATTAACACGTTTATATGTGTGTGTAATATATATACATGTATCTTATATATTGATAATATATTAATATAATATACATATTCATATAATTAATATTTATATTTATATATTTCTAATATAAATATTATGGATACATTAATGTATTTTTAACTCTATACACACACACGCGCGTATTAATATATATACATTGATTTACACACACACACAATGTAAGTTATATATGTTGCCATAAACTTAGTGAGAGTCTGATTTCATGTTAAGTTGAGAGGTCAAATTCAATTTCACATTAAGCCAAGAGATTAAGATAAATGAGAGCCTTGACCTTCTTTATATGCTCTCTCTAGGTGCTCTCTCAGTCTTTGCAGTCCAACTATGCCTATGGGACAAAAGCACTACCTTCTCTATGCAATTGTGAGTTGACAAGGTGCATAGGACTGGAGCCAACACATGGATATCGCAAATGATATCCGTCCCCCTCCCCCCCTTTCTTAATATGTAATAGAGATAATTCGAACTTTGAAAGCTTTGACAACTCAAACTGATACAATGTTGAATGTAAGAAAATGCAATATGGGGATGTGGCACTCACTAATGAATGGTGAACATTAACAAGATCAAGCCTAAAATATATCTTGAAAGGACCACTATGACGATTTCTCTAAATTTCTCAAATACAAACATATTTAATGGTGATTTTAATCACAATTCTACCAACAAGCTACATAAATATACAATTTGGGGTTGCCATGAAGAGCACTTCAATCTTCGTGAGTTTCACATTAAGCCTATCATGGCATGCATATTATCCTCACATTTTTAGGTGGATACCAATAGTTATCATAGTGTTAGTCCCCTTGCCCTATTTGTGCTATATTATCCTCCTTACAAGTTCAACATCACCAAACAAAGAAAGGGAGGCCGAATCTACATTTCAAGGGTATGATAATCATAAAACTCAATGACTTGTATTATATCTTTCCAAAAGAAATTGGACTTGGTTTAATCTAGAAAACATTGATCTTCACAATTGTTACCACAATATTCAATGACAATAGTGAATAAGTAGTATCATGGATGTAAAAAGACCTTAGAGTACATTGAAATGTTTGCATCCATTAATTAGCTTCATGGCATCTTCAAGCTAGTCTATTTGAGTAAGACTACTTCTCTCTCCAACATTTTTATAACCTTGTAACCCCTTCAAAGCATCATCCATTGTGATACATAGATGCTCCTTCACATCATGTATGTTCCAAAACAAATTGGCATGTACCATTTTTACCTATCCATTAGGTAGTTGTAGATGTAGTTTAATTCCACATCAATGTCTGACTCCAAAGGCACTTAGTTTGTGCCCTTCTACATAGAACATTGGTAGTAAAAGCACATATACAAGGATTGCCTATTGATTATTTATCAAAATATTATGATTTTAAATATTCACTATATATGTGTGCTTGTCCCCTTTTGTGTGCCTTTTTTCGCTTTCCATTCAAGCCTAAGAAAATATACACATGAAAAATGGAGGGGAGAGAACAAGTTTATACCATCTAATCTTGATCCACATAATAACTTCATCGATACATGCATATTATGTAGTATTTTTTTTCTCAAAGAATGTGTTCTAGTTTTGGACCACTCTTTTGGACCACTCTTTGGTAGCAATGAGTCGGCCAAAATACATGTGATATTTCAAAGGATAGGCCTTTTGAAGGCATTTCATATGTATATGTATTGAAGAAGATATCAAGGGTACAAGTTTGGTGTCAGTTTACCTTGATAAAGCAATGCAATGTATATGTATTGAAGAAGATATCAAGGGTACAAGTTTGGTGTCAGTTTACCTTGATATAGCAATGCAAATGTAATGAAGAACAAAAGAGGATGGAGGAGTCCAATCCTAATTTAGAAAGAAAATAATAATTAAAAAAGAGAGTGTAAATAGGGAGTATTATTTTAGGAGTATAAAAGAGGGCCTTAGTGTCGTTGTAAATATTTTTGGCTCATTTTTCAAGAATCCAACAAGAACTCTTAGTTAGAATCATTAGATTTACCTTAGATCTCTAGAAATCTAAGCTACATTATGGTTGGCTGAAAAGTCTAGAAAATCAAGACTACATCTACATACATGTTAGAATAACAAGTATGCTCTGATACCATGTCAAGATATGCGATGGGTCAAAGAGACAATAGGGTTTGCATGGAGAAACACAAAGTGTGTATGACAAATGCTAAGAGAGAAGAGAAACTCGAAAAACATAGAGAAACACAGGATGATTCATTGAATCATGCTATGATAAGAAAAGTTGATATAGTGGAGCTGAAAGCCAAAAGGCGACTACATTGTCCCATTTGAAGCAGGTAGCAATACCTTAGGGGAATCTACAGAGTTAAGGGAGCAAAACACGGTCCTCTTAGGTAGTAGCCTATCGGAGTAACCTAAAGATGAAGGGTAGCTATCCAAGAATCAAACCACAATCCTCTAATGCTATCAGAGATGAGGAAGATGGTCACCATATCCCAAGGGAGCGAAGCATAGTCCTCGAATGCCAAGAAGATGGGTTGGGCAGCAAATGCAAATCCTAGAAGCTAGAAAGCTGCAAACGCAAATGTCAAATGGAGACAAGTTGCAAACACAGATGAAATCACTAATGCTATGTTGTGGATGCCATTGCTAAGTGCAAGACTATCAACATCAAGCTATAAGAGATGATGTCAGTTAGGAGGAAGGAATTTAAACTACAAAATGCGGATGCTAGGGTAACACTAAGGCAATGGAAGCTGACGACTACTAGTGGAGAGACTTCGGATGCAGTAAACACAAGATGTAGAATGATGCTAGCAAGTGGAGACTAACAGCTGGATCTAGAAAGATGACAACTTATACGGGAAGATGACACCAAGGTAGGGAAGGTGGGGAGGTGTCCACAAACTATGATGTTCACTGATAATAGGGCTATGGGCAATAGTGGTGTGGAGAGGGAAGAGTGTCAGAGTGATAGAAGAAGTGGGGTGAAGAATGACTGAAAAGGTCAAGAATGAATGAAGCGATGGACTATTTATAAGCCTAAGTTATCTAGGGTGGCACACCATTGAGTGGGCACCCACTGATAAAATGACTAGAATGAGGACATTAACCCTTGTTGAGTTGATTAATGTGAAACCCTAAGTGAAGTGTTGTAATATTTCTATTGAAAAATATTACTAGCCCGTGTGAAACTCAAGCAAAGCTCAATTCTGGCATTGGAGTTACCGACGGTGCAAGATTTAAATTGTACGCAAGGTATCATAGCTCTCCACTGGCAAAAACGGGACTGAGGTTTAAAAACCTGCATAACCGTATGTGAACATCCTCTTGGGAGGAGGTTAAGAGGATAATGAGGGGATTAAAAAATTCAAATTTTTATTTATTACTCCTCCTTCCCCCAGCCGAATGCCGTGTTGGAGGAGAGAGAGTGTGGCAGCAATGGGTCCGCAGTGAGCTTGAAGTCGTGGGGGAAGGGGGCCATGCAACAAGCCACGTGGGGGGGGGGGGGGGGGAGGTCCCCTCTCCCCCAGACTATAAATACCCCCCCTCTAAGGGGTGGAGAAGAAGGGACCTGAGGAAATCTAAGCGTGAGAGTAGGGGACGGCGCCAGACTGTGGAAGGAGCCGCCAGCCACCGCGCCAAGGTGTGGAAGAGGAGGGAGCTGCGGAATCCGGTGTGGAGGAAGAAGGTGTCACTGTAGTCGTGGACCACCGTGCCGGAGGGGGACGCCAGCGACACACCGATCTACTACTGCCATTCCACCTCCTGCCTGCCATCGAGATCCTCATCGTCCACCCACGTGGTCATCACACGTTCCCAAAAGCTTCCAAGGAAGCTTCTTAGAAGCTTCTAAGGGGGCTCTCCAAGCCCCCCTTCCCATGGATTCTCCACCCAAGTCCCTTTAAAGTCCACCTTACCCCGGGTTTTTAAATCCCCTTTTCGTGGATTTCCATAAAGCCCTATTAGGCCCGGGTTTTTCTTTAAGTCCCTTCCCATTAGATCCTACACAAGTGGTCTTTACACCCCCATCCCCTAGGAATTAAGCCCTTTCCCCTTGCATCCCCCAAAATCCATTTTACCCCGCTTGTAAAGCCTTCCCGTGGATTTCCATAAAGCCCTTTTTAACCCCCCCAGTTTTCTTTTAAATCCCCTTCCCATTGCAACTCCCACAAGGCCATATTAGCCAGTTTTAAAGCCCCCTACCCGTGGAGACCCTCTAAAGTCCGTTGTAACCCGGGATTTTAAAGGCCCTTCCCTTTTGAACCCTCCAAGAGCCCAAATCTTTTTTTTTCCTTCTTAACCCTCGTAGTGGAAGCCTATAAGGTATTCCCATTAGTTCCCTAATATGCCTTTCCAGGGCTTTGAAGGAGAGGGAGCTACAAAGCCTTCCCACTCGATTTCCCCCATAAGGCCATTGGAGAGGATTTCCTTAAACTCCCGAGATTTTTAAAGAAAGAAGGCCCAAACTCCGAACCCTAAGGCCTTCCAAAGCCCAATTCCGCAAGACGGTGCTTCGGTCAAGGAAGCCGTACTGCAAAGGGAATTTCGCGTACGAGGGAGACGGGCCAAGATCATAAGACTGCGGCCAAGGCAAGAAGGTCGAATTCACGATGGCCCCTAAAAAGGCACAAGGCGCAACCGCAGGAGGATCATCTCCTAGCATTCATGTGGACATTTTACCGAACCCACAAGTCCAGGTTTTCTTCCTATTTTTGATTTACGTTGAAGTATTGCAATCATGCATGATTAATTCATGGAATTAGGAAGCGCTTATGCTTGTCAAATCCACCTAGTTTGATGAGAATGAATTACATTGGCTATTTTTAAAAGAAATAACTCATGATTGACGATTGGTCATTTGTAATTTTTTCAATGGAATGAACGAAAGATGTCTATGCATTTTAAGCAAGTTGCTTCCGTGCATTACAAAGTAACGAATCTAGAATAACTAATGACTATCATCACAAAGTCGAGATTATGGTTGTACACCTTCGATTGGGCATGGAAAGATTAAAATTGCATGTCGCATTATTAGACAAATCTTTCTTCGTAATGATTCATTAAGAAAGTTGCTAACAATTGTAGGAAATTGCAAGGCATAGAAATGATTCTAGGGCTGCATAAAGTAGGTTAACTCTAGTCAATTGGCATAAATCTCATTCAACTACGTAATAGTTAGGAAAGATTGCGTAATGCTCAATCAACGTACGAATATTTCATTCAAAAATGAAGTTAGGGAAAGGTTGCATGGTTTGTTTAACATAAAACCCTAAAATCTTAGTAGCATGAGTCGTGAATGCTTGTCCTAGTAGGACCAATGGAAGTTATGTGAATTTTAACATGTGCTTGGTCTTATTGGGAAAAGTTAGGGATTGCGAATCTAGAGGAAATGAATTGCATGCTTACATGAATTATGACGTAATACTATTAGTTTTTCCTCTCTTTGATCAAGGCAATATCTTTAGCAGTAGTTCGTCCTTGTAGTAAGACAAGTAAACTAGATTACCCAAACACCTAACCCGCAAAGGATTCGCTTAGGATGGTTAAATCAATACAATATACTCCAAGTGCTAACTAGGGTTTAGCACATTAAGGACTTGGCCTAGACACACTAAATTGCCAAGTCGAAACTCTCATAACCCTAAGTCCTGCCCACATTCACGGAATGTAGGGACAATAGGACGTACTTGCAGGAAACGATTTAGGGTTTCTACCCTAAGGATCGCTCGTTAAAAAGATGAAACTCGGATTGAGTTGGAACCTTAGGACCGACGATATCAGCCTAGTGCAATCGGGAATGGATTGGATATGAAGACACCCTAAAACCTGTTTCCTATCTAATCACGATTCTGTGATTAGAAGACGTCGTTCGATGGGTAAAATAGTCCCATGGATTAGATGCGACACTTGTGCAACAAGTTACAGAGTCGCATGATCTTGTGGTTTGATCACAAGGGAATGGCCAATTCCTTGGAATGAGATTGGCAGATTCTTTGGAAGTTTGTCTTGCAAGAGGATGAGTAGTCATCCTGATATAGCACCTTTCTTGGGAAAAGTGACCAAGATAAGGGAATTAGATATTTGCTTGAAAGCAAAGGACCAATCAATAATTTGGAGCAATATATTTACTGTTAATAAGGTATTGGTTAAAGTTGGGCTATGTAACGTGTCCACTAACAACCTCTAGGACACGTCTTAGCAGTCCATCGGAAAGGTTGTCTAGAAGACTCCACCCGGCACTCCCATGGAATGTTGCGGGTTTCGTAATCTAGGACTTTCCGCGTCTGCCCCGTAACGGAAGTGTCCTGGGCGCTTTCCACTTAGGATCGAACGGAATTGTTTGGTCGTTTACTAACAGCGACTAGCATCAGACCTGATCGAACTTCTTTACGCAGAACGCCCGGTCTGAAGCGAATTTATACTGCACTTGGTTCAAGGAGAATGGGAAACGAGAGGGATGCAAGGCTCGACCTCTCTGCCAAAAGGCATAGTCCCATTCCGTTCCCCTAAAACAGCTTGAATCGGGTAATTGGTATTTCCAAGTCATCGTTCTCCTTTCTTGTTTCGGTGATGTCCGTTGAAGACCTTGAGAAAAGTTCCCGGCTAACCGGGACCACCCATCCGTAGGACAGACCTATGGTCTATCCTCCGCACTTTCCTCAGTTTGTTTTAGTTATGTAATTACCTACCACATTAGTTTGACATATACAAACAGCTTCCTTGATTAGCCCTGTTAAGCACTGGTTCCTTCACGTAATCTTATCACAGGACATAAAGAAAACAATGTCAAACAACTCCTTTATTATCATTATATCCTTTTATCTTTGAAATACAAGGAGTTCCCGCCCGTAGGCGCTTTCATAATCCGCCCGAAGGCTATCCAGTAATCCTTCCTGTGATTACTATCCCAAGTTTCCGCCCGTAGACTAGTATGCGGGCCTCGAGATCCAATCCCGAGTCACGTTAGTCTCTTGTGCAGGGCCCGGAAGGCGAGGGATTTACAGCCAGAGCCCCCCCTGGCACCCAAGCGTCCTCCTGCTCCAAGCAGAACTCAACGGAGAGACCTCTCACGGCGGGTTCGGTCCACGTTCCCGGCGCGGTTCACAACTCCCTTGGTTAGGGTCAGGCAGGCAGTCGGGGGTAACTGAAGCTGCCTCTCAGGCACCAACCTGAAGCTTTAGATATATTTTCATCCTTTAGTTCATTGAGCAAACAATGCAAACAGTCCTTTCTAACTTTTACAAACACAATCAAATTCCAATGGCCGTTTGGCTGGCAAACTGTCAAGGAGTAACTCCTTACCTCCTCCGAATGCAACCCGCATTCGATTCGGAATCAATTGCAACTTGGCAAGATTCCTATCATTCTTAGGGTCAGGGTCATACCCTTCCAATACATTAGGTTTGTTGTGGCAGGATCCAGCGACCATGTCGCCTTAGTTTATTGTCGGACAACTGCTTCAAGGCAATTTACTTAACTTTTCTTTTCCTTGGCACCTTTCCCCAAGGAAAGTGAATAACAGGATGATTACTCATCCTTAATAATTTAACTTCCGTCAATAACTTGTCATCCTCATTTCGAGAGATGACAATACTCTTTGCGAACAAATTCTGAGACTATACAATGTTGCGGCTTGTGCGCAAGTATTGCATCTATTCTATGGAATCCTTTTATCCATTTCCTAGTGTTCCGACTGCGGGTTTTAACCCTAGCCGGTTAACAGGATTTTGGGGTATCCTTCAAGTCATTACAATTAGGTTTGGGTCATGATTCTGGAATGTGCACTCTCTCGGAGTTCCATCGTGATCCTTAGGTTCACAGTTTTTTTGTCTAAAGTGGGGACAATTTATCCTTGCGCTAAATCCTAGTTATCTCTTAGGATTCCTATGCTTATACGATTCCTTGTGGCTCATATTACTTAGCCAATCCGATTATGCCTGTTTGCGACAAGGATGATCCTTCTAGGGTGATAAACCAAATCTATGGAATCGAATTCGCGTAAACAAGCGATTGATTGCCGTTTTCTTGGTGAGGTAAATTACTTACTAATATGTACGCTAACTTTCCTAATTAATCCAGCCTACTACTTTGTAGTCTATGCTCTCGAACTTATGCATTGGCGAGTCATACAATCTTTCCTTGGTGCATGCTAATTTGGTTACTAACTTTCCCTAGGGCCTACTAGGTCTTGCATCAACAATCGTACCTACTACCTTGTAGTTTATCCTTTGGCATCCCATGCATTTACACCTAGTTACGACTCTTTAATGATTGATCCCTTTCTCATGAAGACTACGCAATTTCATAACATTCTCCTAGTCACTAAGTCGTGATGATACTCAAGCGAAAACTAGTGTTGCTCTATTCCATCGTATAACTATGTTGCAAGTCATACGTTCGTTTTAGTGCCCTATTAGTTCTTTCCGAATGAAATCTTATGGTGCTAGACTTTCCCTATGAAATCATAATGTGCATATACGCTTAATTCATCATATCTAGGATGGCAACTAATGCACATATAAACTTCGTCTTCTTGCTTAGGATTAGATTCTTACCTTTAAAAATACCATCTACATGCATCTAATTCTCTAATCGTTCAATCTTTCATAATGTTCAAAAGATGCATTTCTTTCAATTTTTCCATATGCTTCTAATTTAAACGTAACTTGAAAATCCCTTCCTAAGCGCGCCTAACCATTTCCTTATGCGGAATTTAATACGAAAGAACCTGGACTTGTGGTGTCGGGGTGATGTCCACTTGCACGTTTGGAGTCGAACCTCCCGCGGTTGCCTCCTGGGATCTTTTTGGAGCCGTCGTAGTCGTAATTTCGACTTATGATCCGCCTTTGTGCTCGTATGCGGATGGTTTCCTCTTCGGAGTAGAACCTCGACTAAGGCTTCAGATTCTCCACGAACTCGATTCGGCGCGGTAATTGGACTGCTTGCGGTTTTAACAATCTCGTCCGAAGTCTTGTTGACGGTCCTTGAGAGGTCTTTATGGCCTCATCGTCTCGTTCTTCGGAGTCCCGGTCTAAAGGGATCTTGGGGACTACGCGGTGGGAAAAGCCCTTTGGGCCAAGGGTGGAAATTTGCCCTTAAAATTGGTGGCACGGAATAGGTGGTTGGGGGGTCGTGGGAAAGGCCTTTAGGGAGGCCCCTATGGAAGCTTCTATAGAGGCTTCCAAAAGGCTTCTTGCACGTGGTGCAGCCCGTGGAGACGCGTCGACGGCTGGCGGCCCTGCAGTGTGGACAGCGCGGTGGACGGGGGGCGGGGCTGGACGGCGGCAGCTGACGGCGGCTGGGCGCAGCGTGGCGATGGGGTGGTAGCCGGTGGCGAGGCGGCAATACGGCGGCGAGGGCTGGGCACAGCACGGCCTTGCAGCCTCCCTCCCCTCTCTTCTTCCCACTCACACGTCCTCCTCTCTCACTGTCCGCCCAGAATCCTCCTCCTCTCTCCAGTCTCTGTAAGCACACCCCCCATCAAGGGGGTGTTTATATAGGCCGTGGGAGGTGGGGAAGGGGTCTCCCCCCACGTGGGAGAACTTCCCATGCAAACCCCTCTTTCCCATCCCCCCCACACACTCCCTTTCCTCCAGCCACGCATCGGCTGGGGGAAAGGGATAAATACATAAAAAAATTTGCCTTTAATTAATTGAATTTGTCCCTCCCAAGAGGGTGTTCCCGTGCGGTTAGCGGTTTTTATTCCCCGGGTCATTTTACCACTCGCAGAGGATCCTATTTTCCTCGTGCGGTTCACACATTACGCGGCCCATAATCCAAATGCGAGAGATACCCTTTGCACAGGGTTTACACGGTATACGGAAAGTTAATATTTACGGTACGGTACGCGGAAATATTACAGGCTAATAGGGTACGGCCCTAAGCCAAGGACATACGGGTTAACAAACAAACCCTTGGGGACCTTGCAACTGACCTTGCCGAGTTGCAATTGATCCTGGATCGAATGTTGGATGCATTCGGAGAGAAGGATTCACTCCTTAGCAGTTGGCCAAATAATGACCACTGGAAATGATTGTGCTTGTATCAGTTTAAAGAGCACCGGTTGCTTTGTTTGCTCAATGAACTAAGGGATGAAAAGATATCTAATGCTTCAGGTTGAAGGCCTAAAGGGAGAGGCAGCCTCAGTTCATTGCTTGCTCAATGAACTAAGGGATGAAAAGATATCTAATGCTTCAGGTTGAAGGCCTGAAGGGAGAGGCAGCCTTAGTTCATTGTTTGCTCAATGAACTAAGGGATGAAAAGATATCTAATGCTTTAGGTTGAAGGCCTGAAGGGAGAGGCAGCCTCAGTTACCCTTGACTGTCTGCCTGACCCTAACCAAGGGGGTTGTTAGCTGTGCCGGGAAGGTGGACCGAACCCGCCGCGAGAGGTCTCTCCGTTGAGTGCTACTTGGAGCTAGAGGACGCTTGGGTGCCAGGGGGGCTCTGGCTGTAAATCCCTCGCCTTCCGGGCCCTGGACAAGAGGCCAACGTGACTCGGGATTGGATGTTGAGGCCCGCATACTAGTCTATGGGCGGAATCTTGGATTAGTAATCCCTGTGGATTGCTGGATAGCCTTCGGGCGGATTATGGATAAGCCTATGGGCTGGACTTTATAAATGTATTCCAAAGATAAATATGATAACTTGTTGAAAAGGAACTTGTTTGACACTGCTTTTCTATGTCAAATGCTAAGATTACGTGAAGGAACCAGTGCCTAACGGGCTAATTAAGGAAGCTGCTTGATGCATGTCCAACTAAATGTGGTAGGTAATTAGACAACTAAAACAACCTGAGGAAAGTGTGGTGGACGTGGCCATGGGTTCGTCCTACGGATGGGTGGTCCCGGTTGGCCGGGAACTTTTCTCAATCATAATGGACAGCAAGGAGACTGTTTCAAAGGAAATGAATAGCAAGGGCGTTGACCTAGAGTCAAGATTATAATAATCTCAGTTTACGCTGTTTTAGGGAAACAGAATGGGACTATGCCTTATGGTAGAGAGGTCGAGCCTTGCATCCCTCTCGTTTCCCATTCTCCTTGAACAAAGTGCAATGTGAATCCACTTCGGCCTTGGCGTTTCTGCGTAAAGTAGTTCGCTAGGGGTTCGACTCTAGTTGCCGTTTAAGAAATGACCATTAGGGGAAACCCTAATTCAGGTCGGTCCTAAGTGGGAATGGCCAGAATACTTCTGCTACGTGGCAGACGTGGGAAGTCCTACATCTCAAACCTCATAACATTCCATGGGAGTGCCGGGTGGAGCTTTCTAGATCTCCTTTCCGATGGGACTTCTAAGAGGTGTCCTAAAGGGAACAGGTGGACACGTTACAATTGGTATTAGAGCGAACCAACAAAGGAT
Source organism: Lygodium microphyllum (assembly GCF_053477565.2). Lineage (NCBI taxonomy): Eukaryota > Viridiplantae > Streptophyta > Polypodiopsida > Schizaeales > Lygodiaceae > Lygodium > Lygodium microphyllum. Next base: position 18,387,240 of record NC_141141.1, read on the forward strand.
TTTTTAAAAGAAATCTTAATAAGAAGAAGTAAAGCAAATGTTGTTATTCAGAACATTTCCTTACTTTCGATGATGTCTTGCAGAATTATGAAGCATGGAACAGGTTCTTAGTGTTCCGAGTCATGTTTATGACTGCGATACATTCCCTGGATTATCGACAAAGGGTTGATATGATGAGCATCCTAGACCGTATTTATAATCCATCGCCTTTGTACGTGGAATGGAGATGGACGGGTGACTCAGGAATATACTATATAGCTGCCCACTGGTTTGCTTACCTTCGAACCAGCCTAAAGAGGATCAAGTGGTTGGAGGACCTGAAGATCGTGAAGCTGTTCATTTTTGTGGAGGCTCACGTAAACTCAACTTTACATATTCAAGGTCGGAGGGTTGAACTGAACTCATATGTATACGAGGAAGTGACCCGCGTAATCCCCGCTGACAGGATCAAGGTGTTGGGGTGCTATGAGAAGAATGGGTTCCAAAGGAAAGGATACCCTAATCTTCCGATGACTTACCGATTCCTGAAGATCCACGACCCGAAACCATACTATTATCTAGTTCCCGTAGATAAATGTAATACAACATTATTCTCCCCAAACTAAATGTAACAGTTGCTCTATCATCTCAGGAAATATTGTACTTTGAAAGGGCTATGCCCATATAAATACAATGAGACTTCCTTTTATCAATGTCTGTCTTGTCCATGAGAATTGATAAAAAGTTAAGTGGCTAGGATTCTTGGTTGATAGCTAAATTGGGTATGAAATATAAATCATAACAATTAGCGAGTTATAACGTTAAGAATCCTTTATTCAGGCGCAACCCCAGGTACGGATTCCCAGTTCGCCTGCTACATCAAGTACGGCCGTGATCCAGGAGAAGAAGTTTCTTCTCAAGCAGATTAAGCCGCCTGAATTTGACGGGAAAGATAGGACTGTCCAAGCGGATGCTGAAATTTGGATAGAGTCCATGGAGGATTACTTTGAAGCAGCCGGTACTGCACCCGGCCAGGCTATGCTCGCCAAGCTGAAGCTCACCGGCGAAGCCAGGCTTTAGTGGAAGCAATGGTGCAGAGATCAAGGGATCGCAGAAGGATCCGTTACCTGGGAAAAACTGAAGAAAGCTGTGCAAGGAAGATACTTACTACCTGTGTATCGCACGCAGAAAATGAATGAGTTCTACGAGCTAAAACAGTTGGGACTCACTCTTGACGCATACTATTCAAAATTTATCTCACTTCTTAAGTATGCGCCACAGTTGGACATGACACAGCAAGTGTCAAAATTTTATGCTGGTTTAAATCCACCAGTGAATACCTATCTCGAATCTATGCGCCCATCAGATCTACAGGACGCACTCATTTGAGCTGCGCCCATAATTCAGGAGGTGCGGGCTAGGCCAAGAAGTAACAAAACTTGGTCTTATAATGACCCGAACAGAGGAGCATATAGGCCTCAAATGAAGAGAGTTCAAGGTCAGAATCAGGGACAAAGAAAGAAAGCAAGGACTAATAATGTCAACAACTTTGTCCCTAAAAGCAATGGCCGAAACCTCCGTTGTTTCCACTGTAATGAGCCCGGTCATTTCAGGCAATGTCCCAAGCTTGGAGGAGGAAATGCATAAGGTATGTGAAGCCTGTCAATTTGGAAAACAGGCAAGGAAACCATTTCCTAGACATATTCAAGAGAGTAAGAAGCCATTGGAATTAATCCACTCTGATGTGTGGACTACTAAAGCTGCATCTATTGGAGGCTATCATTATTTTGTCACTTTTATTTATGACTATAGCAGAAAAGTTTGGGTGTATTTTATGAAAAAGAAAAGTGAAGTTTTTGGGCATTTCAAAACTCTTAAAGTTATGGTTGAAAAAGAAAGGCCTGCAAATAAAATGCCTAAGGTCAGATGGAGGGGGAGAGTACCTCTCAAATGAGTTTGCAAGGTTCCTGCAGGAGCATGGCATAAAGCAGCAATATTCATGTAGTCATACCCCACAGCAAAATGTCGCCAAGCACCTTTCCAAGGAACTGGCCGTGGCCAGGGAGCCGCCACCTGAGGCAAATGGAGAACCACCTGCGTTGCCAACAGGAAAATGTGCGAAGAAGAAGATCCGACCATGGAAGCAGAGTTTGAAAGGGTGACAATCCATGCCGCTCTTCACAAGAAAGGGCCGAATCACCAGTTTTCAGTGATTCAGACGCCATCGGATTATCAAGGTAAAGGTTTCAAAACCTTGATTGATTGTGGCAGTACACATTCCTTTATCTCACCAGCTTGTGCAAGAAGATGGAATAGCCACAATAGAAGCACCTACCTTGCTTGTGGAATTAGCAAATGGTCGTGAGGTCACTTGTACCCGGCAAACTGCTAAGGTGGAATTCTTTCTGGGAGGAAAGATGACTTCGGTCAAATTCAGAGTCATGAACCTAGGTATCCATGAGTGTCTACTTGGAATGGATTGCCTTAAACCTAATGACGCCCACATTCATTGTGGAAAGGGCCAAATTTCCTTTCGAAACTCTGAAGGGGAATTGGTCACAACTCAAGGTGAGATTGGAAAGCCGAAAATTCAATTGGCCAAAGCATCTTGGATTATAAAGGGAGTTAGAAAGGGACTACCTGTCTACTTGATTAAGCTCAATAAGTTAGATCAGAAGCAGGAGTCTAGTGAAGAATCTTCATGGCTAAAGGAGTACGCAGACGTATTTCCTGAAGAGCTGACAGAACTCCCTCCTCAAAGAGAAGTGGGTTATGAGATCAAGCTAGTACCAGGAGCTGCGCCAATTGCAAAGAGACCTTATAGAATGTCCATCCCGGAAGCAATTGAGCTAAAGGAACAACTCAAGCAACTACTAGATTAGGGCTACATCCGTCCTAGCAGTTCACCATGGGGAGATCCAGTATTGTTCCAGAAAAAGAAAGATGGAACGCTTTGACTGTGTATTGATTACAGAGGGTTGAATCAATCAACTATCAAGAACAAGTACCCTATTCCTAGAATACATGAGCTTCTTGATTTTCTTCAGGGTGCGAAGATCTTCTCCAAGATTGATCTCAGGTCTGGTTACTATCAGATAAGGATCAAGGAAGAAGATATCCCAAAGAAGGCCTTCAACACAAGATATGGACACTTTGAGTTCCTAGTTATGTCATTCGGACTCACGAATGCGCCTGCCACCTTCAACAGGTTAATGCAGGATATCTTTAGGCCATATCTTGATGACTTTGTACTTGTCTTCTTCGAAGATACTTTAGTCTATTCCAAACAGGAAGAAGATCATGAACCCCAACTTCGGATTGTCCTTGAGACAATGAGAGCACATAAGCTCTATGCTAAGATGAAGAAGTGTGCATTCTTCAAACGTCAGATTGAATATCTGGGATTCATCGTATCAGCAGAAGGAATCTCACTGGATTCGGCCAAAGTCAGAGATGTTCTAGAATGGCCAATACTAACAACTGTCAAAGAAATATGCAGTATTCTTGGATTGACAAGATGGTATAGGGTCTTCATCAAAAACTATGCTTTGATTGCAGCACCTCTGACGGATCTACTGAAGAAGCAAACATCCATTGCATGGTCAACTGCCGAACAAACTAGCTTTGATAGATTGAAGCAAAGTTTGGTATCAGCACCTATCCTAAAACTTCTAGACCTCAGTAAGGAGTTTGAGGTAGTAACTAATGCTAGCACGCTTGCCTCAGGATGTGTGCTCATGCAAGAAGGTCATCATGTAGCATACTCTTCAAGGAAAATGAAGAGCCATGAGAGGAATTATGCTACCCATGATCTAGAACTGTTAGCTGTCATCCATGCTCTAAAGCTTTGGAGACACTATCTATTGGGTAATAAGTTTACTCTAGACTGATCATAAAAGTCTCAAGTGGATCTTTACCCAGAACAAGCTCAACATGAGGCAACATCGGTGGATTGAAGTATTAGAGGAGTATGACTTTGAAATCAGATATCGACCTGGAAAGGAGAATGTAGTTGCCAATGCACTCAGTCGCGCAAGGCATTCCTTAATTCACTAATCTTGCAAAATCCATCAACAGCTAGATCTCTAGCCACAAAGGTGTCCATGCCAAACAACCCAATACTTGAGCTAGCTAGAGAGGAAGCATGCCATGATCTAGCCTATCAAAGATGCTAAGGGAGATCCCTATCAAGGACCAGGACCAAAAGCTACAAGGTAAGTATCATGAATTCTCTATCAATAGTGGACTTGTCTACTATAGAATGAGATTATGTATACCGGAAAGCCAATCACTTAAGCAAAAGATACTGTGGGAAGCTCATGATTCCCCTTTCTCAGGACATCCTGGCTATGCTAAGACTCTCAATGCAGTTAGGAAGAGTTGCTATTGGGAGAGGCTTAAAGGTGATGTTCTCAAATATGTCACTGAGTGTTTGTCATGTCAACTAATCAAAGCCGAACATGTCAAAATGCCTGGAAAGTTACAACCACTTGACATTCCCCAAATGAAATGGGAATTCATCAGTATGGACTTTGTTGTTGGCCTACCCCAAGTTCAGGGAGGATACAACTCCATCATGGTTGTGGTTGACATGCTTACTAAGGTTGCACACCTTATTCTAGTAAAGACAAACTATAAAGCCTCAAACATTGCAAGGTTGTTTATCAAGGAGATATTCAAGCTACATGGGTTACCCAGAAGAATCATTAGTGATCGTGATTCACTCTTCACATCACACTTCTGGAGAGCTATCTTTGAAGCCATTGGGACTCAACTCTGTTTTAGTACAGCTTACCATCCCCAAACTGATGGCCAAATGGAGCGAGTCAATCAATTCATCGAGGATATGCTGAGGGCACACTGTTGCCGTGAACCAAAAAGGTGGATTCAATACTTGCCTTTGGTTGAGTTTGCCTACAATGCTTCTTACCAACAAAGCATTCAGATGACCCCTTTTCAAGCATTGTATGGTCATGGCTGTTGAAGTCCCCTAAACTTCTCAGATCCAACCTTGAGGGTTGAAGCTTCAAGGTAGATGCTAGAAGAGATGGATGACCAAGTAAAGTCAATAAGACAGGACATCCAAGCCGCCAAATAAGACAGAAGGCATACGCAGATTTGAAGCGTCAAGATAGAATCTTCGAGGAAGGAGACATAGTCTTCATTCGCGTACGCCCAAAGAAGAGTTCCCTATCCTTAGGAGATTGCAAGAAGCTAAGTCCAAGGTGTTGTGGACCATACAAGATCCTCAAGTGCCTAGGACCTAATGCTTATAGACTGCAACTCCCTGAGAACCTAAAGGTTCATAATGTATTCCATATCAGCCTACTGAAGAAGTATGTACCTAATCCTAGCCATGTACTTGATGACCAACAAATTGTAATGCCTAGCCAAGGAGTCCTTGAGCTACGGCCTGATAGGATCTTAGATGTTAGGGAGAGACAACTGAGATCCAGAACCTTGAGAGAATGCCTCGTCCAGTGGAAAGATTATCCTGAGGAGGATGCCACTTGGATGGATGAAAGCACTCTCAACCATCAATATTCCCAATTTATCTCGAGATGAGGACATCTCAATTTCTCCAAGGGGGAGAGAATGTAATATTTCTATTGAAAAATATTACTAGCCCGCATGAAACTCAAGCAAAGGTCAATTCCAGCATTGGAGTTACCGACGGTGCAAGCTTTAAACTGATCACAAGGTATCATAACTCTCTACTGGCAAAAACGGGACCGAGGTTTAAAACCCCGCATAACCGCAGGTGAACAACTCTTGGGAGGAGGTTAACAGGATAATGAGGGGATAAAAAAATTCAAATTTTTATTTATTACTCCTTCTTCCCCCAACTGAATGCCGTGCTGGAGGAGAGAGAGTGTGGCAGGGATGGGTCCGCAGTGAGCTTGACGTCAAGGGAAGGGGGCCATGCAACATGCCACGTGGGGGGGGGGGAGGTCCCCTCTCCCCCAGACTATAAATACCCCCCCTCTAAGGGGTGGAGAAGAAGGAAGCTAAGGAAATCTGAGCATGAGAGTAGGGGACGGCGCCAAACTGTGGAAGGAGCCACCAGCCACTGTGCCAAGGTGTGGAAGAGGAGGGAGTTGCGGAATCCGGCGTGGAGAAAGAAGGTGTCGCTATAGTCATGGACCGCCATGCCGGAGGGAGACGCTAGGGACACGCCGATCTACTGCCGCCATTCCACCTCCTGCCCGCCATCGAGATCCTCATCGTCCACCCATGTGGCCATCACACATTCCCAGAAGCTTCCAAGAAGCTTCTTAGAAGCTTCTAAGGGGGCTCTCCAAGCCCCCCTTCCCGTGGATTCTCCACCCAAGTCCCTTTAAAGCCCACCTTACCCCGGGTTCTTAAATCCCCTTTTCGTGGATTTCCATAAAGCCCTATTAGGCCCGGGTTTTTCGTTAAGTCCCTTCCCATTGGATCCTACACAAGTGGTCTTTACACCCCCATCCCTTGGGAATTAAGCCCTTTCCCCTTGCATCCCCCAAAATCCATTTTACCCTGCTTGTAAAGCCTTCCCGTGGATTTCCATAAAGCCCTTTTTAGCGCCCCCCGGTTTTCTTTTAAAACCCCTTCCCATTGCAACTCCCACAAGTCCATATTAGCCAGTTTTAAAGCCCCCTATCCGTGGAGACCTCTAAAGTCCGTTGTAACTCGAGACTTTAAAGGCCCTTCCCTTTTGAACCCTCCGAGAGCCCAAATCTTTTCTTTCCCTCTTAAGCTTCGTAGTGGAAGCCTATAAGGTTTTCCCATTAGTTCCCTAATACGCCTTTCCAGGGCTTTGAAGGAGAGGGAGCTACAAAGCCTTCCCACTCGATTTCCCCCATAAGGCCATTGGAGAGGATTTCCTTAAACTCAGGGAATTTCATGTACGAGGGAGACGGGCCAAGATCATAAGACTGCGGCCAAGGCAAGAAGGTCGAATTCACGATGGCCCCTAAAAAGGCACAAGGCGCAACCGCAGGAGGATCACCTCCTAACATTCATGTGGACATTTTACCAAACCCACAAGTCCAGGTTTTCTTCCTATTTTTGATTTACGTTGAAGTATTGCAATCATGCATGATTAATTCATGGAATTAGGAAGCGCTTATGCTTGTCAAATCCACCTAGTTTGATGAGAATGAATTACATTAGCTATTTTTAAAAGAAATAACTCACGATTGAAGATTGGTCATTTGTATTTTTTCAATGGAATGAATGAAAGATGTCTATGCATTTTAAGCAAGTTGCTTCTGTGCATTACAAAGTAACGAATCTAGAATAACTAATGACTATCATTACAAAGTCGAGATTATGGTTGTACACCTTCGATTGGGCATGGAAAGATTAAAATTGCATGTCGCATTGTTAGACAAATCTTTCTTCGTAATGATTCATTAAGAAAGTTGCTAACAATTGTAGGAAATTGCAAGGCGTAGAAATGATTCTAGGGCTGCATAAAGTAGGTTAACTCTAGTCAATTGGCATAAATCTCATTCAACTACGTAGTAGTTAGGAAAGATTGCGTAATGCTCAATCATCGTACAAATATTTCATTCGGAAATGAAGTTAGGGAAAGGTTGCATGGTTTGTTTAACATAAAACCCTAAAAGCTTAGTAGCATGAGTCGTGAATGCATGTCCTAGTAGGACCAATGGAAGTTATGCAAATTTTAACATGTGCTTGGTCTTAACAAGAAAAGTTAGGGATTGCGAATCTAGAGGAAATGAATTGCATACTTACATGAATTATGACGTAATACTACTAGTTTTTCCTCTCTTTGATCAAGACAATATCTTTAGCAGTAGTTCATCCTTGTAGTAAGACAAGTAAAATAGATTACCCAAACACCTAACCCACAAAGGATTCGCTTAGGATGGTTAAATCAATACAATATACTCCAAGTGCTAACTAGGGTTTAGCACATTAAGGACTTGGCCTAGACGCACTAAATTGCCAAGTTGAAACTCTCATAACCCTAAGTCCTGCCCACATTCACGGAATATAGGGACAATAGGATGTACTTGCAGGAAACGATCTAGGGTTTCTACCGTAAGGATTGCTCGTTAAAAAGATGAAACTCAAATCGAGTTGGAACCCTAGGACCGACGATATCGGCCTAGTGCAATCGGGAATGGATTGGATATGAAGACACCCTAAAACCTATTTCCTATCCTATCTAATCATGATTCCATGATTAGAAGACGCCGTTCGATGGGTAAAATAGTCCCATGGATTAGATGCGACACTTGTGCAACAAGTTGCAGAGTCGCATGATCTTGTGGTTTGATCACAAGGGAATGGCCAATTCCTTGGAATGAGATTGGCAGATTCTTGTGCAAGTTTGTCTTGCAAGAGGATGAAAAAAGGTGAGCACTTCGTCGGGCTTAGTGGCATGGACATTATAGATTTTTGGGAAGTCCTATCGGCCATGGATGTCTGGATTGAAGTCCACTCCTACCTTCTAGGATATGGCATGTAGGTGGGTTTATTCCTCTAAAAGGGTAGGGTGTTGCAGAACAATATCTAGGCATCCATGTTGAAACCCAGATGTGCCTTCTCCATGTTGGTTGGTACTCGTAGCCCTTCACCATTCTGGGCACTTCCATGACCTTGTTCTCCTAGTAGTCAGGTGCCTGTGTGCCCCATAAGGTAGGATTCTTCTCTCTTTCTACAACCCACATGTCTCCCAATCTTCTTACTATATTGATCACCTCTTCCACCAACTTGGTTGATAGAACTCTTCTCAATGTGGTGGGGAATTGGAAATTAAAGTCAAAGGGCTCACAACCATTCTCCTTCTGCTCCCATACTATGAGTTTTGCATTCTAGTCTACTGGAAACAATCTTCTCTTGGAGGGATGGGTGCCTTTGGGGCCACTACTGGTTGAGCTCTTAGCCTTCTTCATGCTTGGTCCAACATGTTCATTCTCCTCTTTTTGATGTCCGGTTTTCTTTTAGCACTAGTGTCTACCTCCTATTGTACTTCTCACCATGGGGAGGAAGACTGGAGGACTAATTCCTTGTCTTGTTGCCCCATATCAAGGCTTGGTCTTTCTTTTTCAATCGACATTTGCACCTCCTCTCCCTTGTGTTCTTGTGGCTCTCCTTCCTTGAATCCTAGAAAGTCCACTTCTTGGACTATCAAGCCTACCATTAGTAAGTAGCTTCTTTGATCTTGTGGGCCCTGGTTGGTTCAATTCCACAACCACCCTCTTCTCCAACTTATCCATGGTTTCTTGATATCTTTGGGCCCTCTCTTCTTCTCAATCTATGAACTCCTCCATGGCATCCTGGACCCTCTTCATCTGTCCTTGCAGCTCTTCTTGTTGCCGGATCAGGAGCTTGTACTCCCTTTAAAGTCCCACCAACTCCTGATTCTCATCTTCAAGCCTCTTCCACCAGCTTTCCTCTTGCTCCTCCTTAGCCCTAAGCTTCGTTATTTCTCTATGATAACCAACTACTTGGTGGGATTTCTCGAGCTGGAAGGCCACTAATGCGTCTTTCTCTGCTTCTAACTTCCCCACAGCCACCTTTTTTTCCTCCTTTGCTCTATCTAGCTAGGAAAGGAGTTCTTTGACATAATCATCATAATTTGTAGATGACGACAGTGCTGTAGGGATAGTCATTGTGGATGCTTCCACCTTTTGTCTCTTAGGATCTTGTTGTGATTTTGCATCTGCATAGGTCTCTTTGTTCTCGTCACTGGGGTTCCTCTACTTGCATCTTGAGATATCTCTTTATTGACCAGAAACTACACCCAGGCCATAAGGTTACTGGCTTCTATTGTAGTTGAAGTGCCTTGGATGGGTGCAGACAACACTGGGGTGGTAGGCACTAGGATAGGTGGGATATGGTCAATCAAACCCTTGCCCTTGCCTTCTGCTATTGGGGGTGGCGTAATTTGTGGCACTTGGAACTTGTCCATGGGCCTTCTTCTTTGTGCATCATGGCAGCCAGCTCCTCCTCTCTAGAGGGTTGCTCCGTTGACAGGAGGATGGCCCTAGCTATGTCCTCTTCTTCTCTCCTTCTATGTTCCTCAGCCTCTTTGTCTACTTTTCTCTTTCTCTCTTCTTCCGTCTCCTTGGATTCCCTTTGTGGCTTGAGGTAGTCAGCTCTTCCTTTCTTCCTTCTCTCCTCTCGCACTCTCCTTTGGGGGGTTTTCTTCTTGGACTTCTTGGCGCCTCCGTGGCTAACCATGTTTCCTATTGTCCTTCTTTTTCACTCATGGTTCTCTCATTGGACTGCTCCTACTCTTGGTGGAGAGGTGACTCGTTTGGTGTCTCGTCAACTCCTTCATCGCCTTGTGCTTTCCCCAATGTCTCCTTGATGATGGCAGTCAAGACCCCACCAAATCCACTTCCTTGCCTTGGAGGCTGGGGACTCTCCACCCACAGGTATTCCACCTGTAGCCAATGCCTTAGCTGAAGTCTTGATGGTCTTCCACACCACGAAGCCGTTCAAGTTCACTTCATCAAATGATTTAGCTGCAATGCTTTCCAACATCGGCACATTGATTGTACTCATCAACGCATTGTACCTTTGGTTGGAAAACAAGGCATGCACCATTTTGGCTTGTAGCTAGACTTTGGAGTCGTGGATACTAGCTAAGCTGATGCCATCATTAGTGTGGACCAACACTTTTGTCCATTCCCAACATGTTGTACTCGTCCCTTTTCGGTCGTCTTTCAACTTTGTTGGCCATGCCCAATGCTCCCTCCACCAGCTCTTCGAGGTCAATTCAACTTCTACTTGGCGGGTGGCCTCTCCTTATCGCACAGTCTCATGGCGCCACGGTTCTTGTTGAAGGTATGGAGGAACTGCACACACTTTTCATAATCCATGGCTTGGCCAACCTTCTCCACATACTTCTGTAGCTTACATTGATTCACAATTTACCTTATGGCATGCCCCTCCATGACTACATCTTCCAAATTCAAGATGTGCTTGAACTTGAATTGGTTGTAGGCCCTTATCTCCACTGAGAGGCCATACCTTGCCTGCTCTTCCTCTGAGAATGGCAACTTGCTGTTTTCTCCTGTCCTGCCATTGTAGGTGCTTGTCATGAAACCATAGCTCACCATTAGTATTCTTCAGATAATTTTTTGTGGAAAGACATGTAGGAGATGGAAAAAAATGCTTATGGAAATTGAAATCCTTAAATATAGGAAGGGAATTTTCCTTTAAATAGTCCATGAATTCCCAAAAAAAATTATGACACTTTTCCTAAATCATAAGTTGATTTTTATCCATTCTTTTCAACTTTTGGACATTGATTGAGTTTTAGGGTCCACATCTTTGTTCCACACCTTATCCCCTCCTCCCTTGGAAAGGAGAAGAATCCTTCCAAGATCCTTCCTAGGATTATAGGCTAAAGGATTAATGCCATTCAGCACCTGCTCTTGGTGTTTTACTTTCGCATGAGCCAAGCGTAGAAGTTTAGGTTGTACTCCATGTGAGCATAATGGTCCATGTTGATGAGTCGGATGCTTACGTGGGTGAGGTAAGTGAGGACATCCATTAGGAAGTCACCAGAGTTGATTCGGCTGGCAATGTGTAACTCCTCCGTCAACTTGCGATCTAAATAGGGGTGGGTCATGACGTGCTCTTTTAGGGGTCGGTTGTGAATAGTGGTCAATGCTACATAAGTTGGGTCATACTTCGAGGTTTTGATGGCATGTCTCTGCTCAACGTTGGTCATGATTTGGCAGCCCTCTAGCTCCCATTGAAGTCAGAGAGCATACCATTTTTGCAGGAAAGAGGAGCCGTTGTTTTAGCAAGCTGTTTTAGCTCTTCAATTTCCTAGTCTATGGTAGGGATCGTGCTTTTGTCATACGAGGTGATGAATCATTGTTTGTAGGCTTGCTCATGGGAAATCTTGGTGGCCATCATCTCCTTAGCTGCTTGGGGAGCCTTAACAAATACGAATTTTGATTCTTCCCAAGAGTAAGGTAGTGTATGTACCTCTGCGACCAAAGGCTCTTCTAAAAGGCCTAGGTCTAGTTGGTCATAGCTTTTGGCAAGTGTAGTAAATGTAGCGTCTAAGTGTCGAAGGCAAGTAACCACATCATCACCTGTATTTTCAGCCAAGTCCAAGGCCAAGTTAAGAATTGATCATCACTCATAAGAGGGTTTTAGTCCTATGGGAGGTTGATTGGGCTAGACAGGTCTGCAGCTAAGATTGGCAATTTTGGCTGCTCTTTTGAGGAAGTGGTGTAGTCACTTATGCACGAGGCAAGGGTTGTGATGTAGATGTGCTACTGCTAGATGCTTGAGAGGCTTTGGGGACACTAGCAATGGTAGGTTGATGTGGTTTGGAGGCATCAAAATGCAGTTTCGGTTGGTAGACTTGTTGAGGCTCTACGGGTGTAGTGGGTTTGGGCTCTATGGGCTCTCAGCTTGAGTTGTTCGGGATTTTGGTTTTTGATTTGCCATGTGGGCTTGTGTGGGCAAGGTCGGGTGTTGCATTTGAGTAGTGTGCTTGCAATAAAGTCTTGGGGACTTAGCGTAGCTTGACCATTCTCATGGATGCCTATAGTTTCTTCTCTGCCTCTTAGGTTTCAAGGGTGAATTCCTAGCCTTGCAAGGTCATGCTTAGTTGCTTCTTGGAGGCGGTTCTGGATGTTTAGGTACCCATTTGAACTTGGGTTCATGGGCTTTGGCTTTTGTCTCCACGGTTTGCTGACATTGAGGCTTTGTGAGTTGTGACAAGTCATGACCCCCCTCTGTAGACTTGGTGGTGGATTCCTCCATTGGTGGCCTCGTGGGCTTTGATGCAGCTACTTTGCTCTTACTAAAAGCTATCACAATGTGTGCAATTCCGATGGCAAGGTGAATGCGCTGTGACTCGTAGTCGACATTGCAATGGGCTTGTTTTTTATAGGCGCATCCTAGCAGCGATTCCTTATCGGCACCTTTTGTGTTTAGCAACACATAAAAGATTATGGGTATGCTCTCAAACTCGATAGAGGTTGCGACTTTGCACTTTCCCAAAAGTGCATATGATTGGCCCCCCAAAAGGGCTGAGTTTGGCGCTTATGGGCTGTAGTTGTGGTCGGTCGATTTGAGCCCAATGATCGTGAGTTAAGATATTAACATCAGCTCTCCTTCATCGATCAATGGATGGAAGGTATGTGTTTGTTGGGCGATGACTATGATGCGGAGGTAAGTAGGTTCTATTGCTTCTTCATCCTCATCTTCAATTTCTGTAATTGTGGCGACTTGGACTTTCACAAGGGACTCTAGCATGGGAGGCTCGTGTAGTGGATGTGTGGGAGGGTAGTACTTCTTTATGCGGCTATAATTGAAGAAGCCTATGCCCTCTCCATCGAGGGTCTTGAGTTCCACATTTCCAGTTCGATTGATGGTGCAAATCCGGAAAGGCCCTAATCCCCTAAGATTCATTTTCTACTTGTGGCCTTTCACTGAGTATAATAGCACAAGGTCACCCCAATTGAAGTCTCGCTGCTTGACATGCTTGTCAAACTAGCTCTTATGTCGTGCCTTTTTGCAAATCAGTGCATGGGTAGCTAGAAGTCAAGTCTCTGATAGGCGTTCTAACTCAACTAGGCATTCTGTCCATGCCTCCTTCCCAACCCGTCTCTCATGAGTGGCCACTCTCAAGCTAGGGACAAGAAATTCTATTGGTAAATTGGCATCAATTCCATAGGTCAACCTAAAGGGAGTCTGTCCTACAGTCGTTTTATAGGTTGTTTGATAGGCCCATAAGGATGCCACCATCTTGTTGTCCCAGGCGCTGCATGAAATGGAGACAACTTTGGTCAAGACATTCACTAAGATCTTATTTGTAGATTCTACCTGGTCATTGATGTGAGGGTAGTACGGTGAGGATTTTTGATGTTTGATCAGAAAGGTGGACAGGAGGTGAGCAATCACTTCATTGATGAAATGTGTGCCTTGATCACTAACTAGTTCAAAGGGGCAGTCGAATCGTGTGATCACCTACTCCCAAAGGAACTTAGCTATGGATCTAACATCGTTCTTTCTAATGGCTCATGCTTCTACCCACTTTGTGAGGTAGTCTGTGGCAACTATGATGTACTTGCGAATATTGTGCTACGGGGCTAATTGGCTCGATGAAGTTAATTCCCCATTTTTCGAACGGCTGCCTTGCAATGATTGGGATTAACTCGATCTTGTCCTTGCAAATAGGTACCTTGGTCAGTTGGCATTCGTCATAGTGATTTACAAATCACACTGCATCTCAGAAAAGTGTAGGCCACCACAGTTGAGACTACAGCACCTTGCAAGCTGTGTTGTCTTTGCATAAGTGTCCTCCAACAATTCCGTTGTGTGCTTCTGCAAGTAGGTCATGCATTTCATGCTTGCAAACACAGACGTATAGCAAGCTGTCTTGCACCTATAGAGTTGTCATGCTATCAATTGGTACAGTTGCATCTTGAGAATGAGTTGCCTAAGTCGCAGGCCTTCTCAATGGGTCTTTTGGGTAGTCAGTGTTCAAGCACTTAGACTATGTCATCTGCCCAGTATGGCGTCAAGTCGGCTCTAAACAAATCTTTCTCACTAGTTAGGCTAAAGAGATGTGCATTTGGCCCTGTCCAGTGGCTTCTCCTGTGGGTATGTAGGACATGTGGTTAGCCATGTAATGACGTTTCCCTTTGTGCACAACCATGCAGAAGTCATGTCAACAAAGAAAGTAAAAGGCATAGCTAATAGATAATGCCGAAGTTTCTTTACAGCAGCAAACATCATGGCTAAACCTTCTCTCTCCATTGTGAAATAGTTCATTTCGGTGTTCAAGAGTTATTTACTAGCAAAACTCACTGGATAGTCTAGATTGTGTTCACTCGGCTAGCACAACACTGCTCCCACAGCAAACTTTGAGGCATCAATGTGGACGTGGAAGGTGATGGTCTAGTCTAGGACTGGTAGTATTGGTGCCATTGTCAAAGACTTTTTCAACTCTTCGTATGCATGTTGGCATTCCTCGGTCCATTCGAATATTATCAATAGTTTGGAGAGTGCTCTAGCGATTAACGCATAGTTCAACACAAATTGTTGATATAGTATCCTATATGCCCTATGAAGCATTGAACTCCCTTGTAGTTGGTTGGTGGTGGAAGGTCGAGAATAACCCTAACTTTTGAGAAGTCAGTGGCAATGCTGTTCTTGGATACCACATGCCCTAGGATGCATTTGTGCTTCACCCAGAACTAGCCCTTAAGGGGGTTCAACAATACAGTTTGCGTCGTTCAAAGACTGTGCAAAGTTTGTTTATATGTTCTTTCCAACTCAAGTGAACACATAGGTAATCTACAAACACTTCTAACTCCCACTAAAGCATGTCCTTAAAGATGGTACACATGGGTTGTTGGAATGTGGCTGGTGTGTTTGTTAGCCCAAAGGGCATGACCATGTAGGCAAAGACACCCCACTTGGTAGTGAATGTGGTCTTATGCCTATCACCAAGATGCACTTGCACCTGATTGTAACCTGAGAAAACATGCAGGAAACTGTAGGCTTCCTTGCCAGCTACTCTCTAGAGCATATGCTCAATGTATGGCAATGGATAGTTATCTCTCTTTGCTGCAGCATTGACTTTCTTATAATTAATGCACACTCTAATTTTTTCATTCTTCTTGAGGATGATTACAATGGGTGAGTTGACCCAGTCTATGTGCTCAATTTCATAGATGAATATTTCTCTTAAGAGTTTGTCAACTGCATGAGCATGCTTGGGATTCATCAGATACGATTGCTGCTTGACTAGCATTGCATCAGGTGTCATGGGGATGTTATGAGTCCCTATACTTGGATCCACTCCTTTTAGCTCATCGAGTGACCAATCAAAGATATCTATGTACTCTCGTAGGAGGATAATGTGACTTGCTTCTTCCTGCTCACTCAAGTCATTGACAATAAAGGTAGGTCGGGGCATCTCCCCTTCCTTAGCCAAAT
This sequence comes from Lygodium microphyllum, assembly GCF_053477565.2. NCBI lineage: Eukaryota > Viridiplantae > Streptophyta > Polypodiopsida > Schizaeales > Lygodiaceae > Lygodium > Lygodium microphyllum. Next base: position 18,403,155 of record NC_141141.1, read on the forward strand.
TAACCTCTTTCACTTTGGCAAGTCCTTCTATAGGCTCATTAGCTTGCCCTTGTCGTTTAGCTCCTAGCAAGACCACTACCCTATCGCCTCTCTTGAACTTCATGAATCATTTGAGTAGGTCTTGTGGTTTTTTCTGTTCTCTAGCTTCCAACTCCCTAGAGTGTCTCTTTCTTTCCTGCTTCAACCAGTGCCTTAGGTGGACCGGTAGGTCTCCCTAGAGTGTCTCTTTCTTTCCTGCTTTGACCAGTGCCTTAGGTGGACCGGTAGCTTCCAACTCCCTAGAGTGTCTCTTTCTTTCCTGCTTCAACCAGTGGCTTAGGTGGACCGGTAGGTCTCCCTTGGTGCATTTTGTATTAGGAGATCGAGGTATTTTAGGGTCACAATTTGAGCTCACTTCCAACTCAAAATCAAACTTTTCGTTGTTCACTAGAAGAGGGAGTCTCTCCTAGTGGTCATGGCTCTGACGGTGGCTCCATTCCTATAATAGAGGCGTGACAAGTGGCTGAACTAGACCTACTTGCTCATAGTCCATCATCCCTAAATGGTCTAGCCAAGTGTGATTACATTCCATTTTGAGAACTCCTCTTTAGATTCTAAATACATTGGTGCTATGTGGCTTTAAGTCTACTATGATCTGCTCGATTACTCAACCAACATGTTGTATTCTATTGTGTTGGTCTCCTCTTTACTATCTTCATTCAAAGAATAGCAGTCTTCATACTTATAATCTAAACTATCCTCATCCAATTGATTATCATCTCCTAAGCCTTGATGCCTTGTTTTTTGTTCATCGGTGACTAGGGCCCAATTGTACATCAAGTTGAGATTGCACACCTTGGTCCACCTCCACTTGGGTTCATCCAAGAGATCCTTGAGGGATTTGAGGTTAGCGACTGGGTCACTAGCTAGCTCATCCACCAAGTGCTCTAAGATCTCATGGAGCTCTCACTTGTTGTTTAGGATATGGAATGCGATAGGGGTGGGCCATTCACTCGGGCTTCTGGTCATCATGCATAGTGGCGCTGAGGGTGTCCTTGGGCTCACCGATTACATTAGTAGCTTGTTTGCTTTCCTCATTGTTTGAAAACGGCAGATTGATAGTGGCTAGCACATGCATCCAATCATGTTCCTCCTCAAGGAAAGGGATATACTTTGTTAGTGGCCCATAAGATTTTCTAACATGAGTATCGCAATGCATCCAATCATGTTCCTCCTCAAGGAAAGGGATATACTTTGTTAGTGGCCCATAAGATTTTCTAACATGAGTATCGCCCTTCAGCAGAGCTAAGATGGTGTCGAGGTCGACTGGCATAGTCTTCCAGGTGTCCATTTCTACCCTCACTGCTTTTGTTTGATTTCCTAAGAAGATCAAACAGTTTCCTCATTCTTCTACGACTTGTACATTCTGCATCCAGGGTCAACCTAATAGGATGTTATAGTCGACTCCCTTCATGATGATGAAGTCTATTGATGATTGGACTCCTACAATCTTTAATGGCCAACTTTCTCTAAATGGTTTGACCTTCATCCAATTGGCCAGTGTGACATTAAACCTAGAGTTCTCTGTTGAGATATCGAGCTCCACTCGTGATATGCCAGGGTGACCGTTGTGCATTTATGTCACCGACGTGTTAGTTGCAGATGCGGTTGGTATACCGCCCATGAATAATAGCTACATGATAGCTATCCTTATCTACTCTAGTTCGTGGCTTGGTTAGTATGCCACCTTAGTTAGTTGAGTTTGGTTTGAGACCCATATATAGGGTCCTTCTATTTCTTTGTATGAGAGTTCTTTTTGGCTTACACAACTAAGAAGAGGAAAACAGTTTTCAGCCTCCACCTTTGTGTGTATTCCCCCATTGTGCACGCAAGAAAGCTACAAGTGAGACTCCTTCCTTCTCACCCACAATCTTGACATGGTATCAGAGCCTTGTTCGTGGTAAGGAGCTCAAGAAAGCAAGCCAAGCTCGCGGTGTTTTGGTAAGAGGAGCAGTGTTGCTTTCATTTTCTGTTTTGGGAGTAGATCTCTGCAAGCAACACAGCCGGAAAGTGCAGGAGTGCATTGTCTCAGGCTGAGACGCCCTTCGCGGTGAAGCAAGAGGGCAGTATATGCTGCGGGCGAGGGCTTTAGCCCTCGGCGACCTTGTTTTTTTGATTTGAGGCCATTTCAGGGCCTGTTTTGCAGACGGAAGTTTTCTGCACGCACTCAGGAAAAGGCTCAGTTTTATGCTGTGCAGCCACTGTTCTACAGGTCGGTGAAAAGTTACTGTAGAAATTGCATCGTATGCTTGTGCGCAGAGACATTGGGAGTTTCAGAATCATCCTTGGTTCCTGTTTATGCAAAATCGTCACTAGGAAGTGACTGTGTGGTCAAATACCACTTTCGCCAGTTTGCAGATTTGCCCTTGTGAGGGTGAAGCTGTGTTTTTTGCAGTGACAGAATTTTTTGCAGTATTCTGTGATGGCATCTGATTCTCTTTCACAGATTGTCATTGAAAAGCTTGACAAGAACAACTTCCAGGCATGGAAGTTTAGAATGACGAATTTCCTTATGGGAAAAGGATATTGGGAATTTGTTGCAGGAAATGAAGAAGAACCAGTTCTTCCTGATGTTCCCAATCAACAGCAAATGCAGGCATTCAAAGCATGGCATGAGAGAGCCAGGAAAGTTATGTACTGGCTGTCTATCAGTATTTCAGACTCTATGATTGTGCATATTCAGGATGCAAGTACGCCAAAGGAGGCATGGGATACTTTGTCAAAAATGTATAGCACAAATACGCAAGCCAGGAAAATGCAGCTCAAGCAAGAGTTGCATAATGTGCAAAGAGAAAATATGAGCATCAATGACTACCACATGAAGGTGAAGAAGATTGCAGATGCACTTGCTTCCATTGGGTCACCAGTGGAAGATGATGATTTAGTTTCTATGACCTTAAATGGTCTAGGAAAGGATTATGCACAGTTTCGGACATCCATTTCAGTTCGTGAAAGATTTTCTGATTTTGAGGAGTTGATTGCTCTTCTAATTTCTGAGGAGCAGAGAAATGGTGGTGCATCTTCTTCAGGAGGAACTTCAAAAGAAGCTGTCTTCTACTCAAATGCTGGAAGAGGTAGAGGCAGAGGTAGAGGAGGCCGATTTGGAGGCCGTGGTAGAAATCAGAATATGCAGCAAACTCAAGAAAACCAGTCCTATGGAGGAGGACGTGGTAACTCTAGAGGCAGGGGGAGCCAAAGAGGTCGTGGTGGATGGCAAAGAGGCCAAAATGCAAACAGTAATGTTGAATGCTACTACTGTGGTAAAATGGGTCATATGGCTAAAGACTGCTATAAAAAGCAGAATGACATTATGAATGGAAAACTGCAACAAGGAAATTATGCATCTTCTAGTAGACAGGGTGATGACAGAAATGAGCATTTGTTCATGGTGCAGCACATGAACAATTCTGTGACAAGTGCAGAAGAAAGCAATGATGTATGGTATGTTGACTCAGGTGCATCAAACCACATGACAGGTCATGCAGAATGGATGGAGGATGCAAGGAAAATGGAAAAACCAGGATTTGTGGAGACTGGTGATGATACTGCACATCCTATTATGCAGATTGGAAAAATTCCTTTGTCTATACAGGATGGGAAAAAGAAATACCTGTCCGATGTATTTCATGTCCCGAATATCACCAAGAATCTGGTTTCTGTTGGTCAAATGGTTGAGCAGGGCTTGCAGGTCAGATTTAATCCTCATGGATGCTTTGTTGAGGATATGAAAAATAAAGGTCGCTTGATAGCAAAAGGAAAGAAGAAGGGCAGAATGTTTACGTTGGATGCAGATATGTCTGAATTGAGTGCAGCAATGTTTGCACATGGGACCGGTGTAGTTGCAGATATTGATATCTGGCATAAACGCATTGGTCATGTTAATGTACAGCGACTTAAATCAATGCAGGCCCAAAATATTGTTGCAGGATTGCCCAAATTCAAGGTTGCAGAAATGCATAAGGTATGTGAAGCCTGTCAGTTTGGAAAACAAGCAAGGAAACCATTTCCTAGACATGTTCAAGAGAGTGAGAAGCCATTGGAATTAATCCACTCTGATGTGTGGACTACTAAAGCTGCATCTCTTGGAGGCTGTCATTATTTTGTCACTTTTATTGATGACTATAGCAGAAAACTTTGGGTGTATTTTATGAAGAAGAAAAGTGAAGTGTTTGGGCATTTCAAAACTCTTAAAGCTATAGTTGAAAAAGAAACAGGTTTGCAAATAAAATGCCTAAGGTCAGATGGAGGGGGAGAGACCTCTCAAATGAGTTTGCAAGGTTCTTGCAGGAGCATGGCATAAAGCAGCAATATTCATGCAGTTATACCCCATAGCAAAATGGAATTGCAGAAAGAAAAAACAGACATATTGGAGAGGTGTCTCGTGCCATGCTCAATGAAAAAGACCTGCCAGATTTTTATTGGGCTGAAGCAGTTGCTACAGCAGTCTACATAATGAACAGGACTCCCACTGCAGCAATACATGGAATGACTCCAGAGGAGAGGTATACTGGTAGGAAACCAGATATTTCTCGTTTGAAAATTTTTGGTTGCATTGCCTATGTACATGTGCCAGATGAGTTGAGATCCAAGTTGGATCCAAAAGCTGAGAAGTGCATCTTTATTGGTTACTCTCTGCAGCAAAAAGGGTATAGATGCTATAACCCTTCTACTCGTAAGTTTACAGTGAGCAGAGATGTTATTTTTGATGAGATGAGTAGCTGGTATAAACCAGTAAATGTGATTGATGATGTAGATGCACAAAATGGTAATGCTGCACAGAATTCACAGCAGCAGTCACAAAATATTAGTGGACCTGGAGCATCCTCTAGCAGTGGTTCACATTCTTTGCCATGGACAGGCAGATTGAGATCAGGAGAATCTTCTCAAAGCAATGCAGATAGTGGTATGCAAGTATCACGAAAAGGAAAAGAGAAGGTTGATCAGCCCATGTTTGATGTGAATGCAGGTCACTCTTATGTGGATGGTGAATCCAGTGGCTCAAAACAGAGCATTGATGATGAGTTGGGTATTCCTTCTATTGTTACACCTGGAGTAAGGAAGACCAGGGATGTTTTGAGAGCACCTGGGAGTGAACCTACTTTGCGCAGGTCTACGAGAGCTAGATATCTTGTGGATAGGCTGAAATATGATGGATTTATAGCCATTCACTATGCATATATGGTCAAAGTGATACAGGAACCAGAACCCACTTCTTTTGAGCAAGCCATGGGAAAAGAAAAATGGGAGAAAGCCATGGATGAAGAAATGGATGCCTTGGAAGCAAATGCTACATGGGAGTTAGTACCTTTGCCTAAAGGTAAGAATGCAATTGGCTGTAAGTGGGTTTATAAGGTGAAGCACAATGCAGATGGTTCTGTAAACAGATACAAGGCAAGATTAGTAGTCAAGGGGTATGGACAAACATATGGCATTGACTATGAAGAAACATTCAGTCCGGTTGCAAGGATGGCAACCGTAAGAGCAATCATTGCTATGGCTGCATCAAAGGGATGGTCTTTACATCAGATGGATGTAAAGAATGCCTTCTTGCATGGTGATTTGCAAGAAGAGGTTTATATGGAGCAGCCACCAGGTTATGTGCATGCTGTTCATCCTGAGTTTGTTTGCAGGTTGAAGAAAGCATTGTATGGCTTGAAGCAAGCACCTAGAGCATGGTCTGACAAGATAGGACAGTATCTTGTCACTATTGGCTTTCAGATTTCCAAGGCAGATTTCTCACTTTATGTGAGAAAAACAGAGAAAGGTATTATGCTACTTGTCATTTATGTTGATGATTTGATTATGACAGGTGACAGTGATGAAGATATCCTTCATGTGAAAATGCTATTGAAGCAAAAGTTTGAGATGAAGGATTTGGGAGAGCTACGTTATTTCTTGGGCATTGAGGTGATTAGATCACCAAGTGGGATACAGCTCTTGCAGAGGCAGTATGGATTGGACATGCTGTCCAAAGATGGGATGACAGGCTGTAAGCCTATTTCAGTTCCTTTGGAGCAGAATGTGAAGCTGAGCACAGATGCAGGTGAGCTTCTAGAAGACCCTACTATGTACAGACGCATAGTAGGAAGTTTGATTTATATGACTATTACCAGGCCAGATTTGAGCTATGCTGTTGGATTGGTAAGTCAGTTTATGCAGGCTCCAAGGAAACCGCATTTGGATGCGGCTAGACGCATACTCAGGTATGTGAAGTCCACATTGCAGTATGGACTATTTTATGAGACTGGGGTTCAGATACAGCTGCATGGATACACTGATGCTGATTGGGCTGGTAGTATTTTTGATAGAAGATCTACCAGTGGATATGTATTCTCTTTTGGGAGTACTGCAGTCACTTGGAGCAGCAAGAAACAGCCTACAGTTGCCTTGTCGAGCACCGAGGCCGAGTACAGGGGTGCAGCAATGGCTGCATGTGAGGTAGCTTGGTTGCATAAGCTACTTTATGATATGCATCAGCCTACAGATGGGCCAGTTGTCATTTATTGTGACAACATGAGTAGTATACACTTGGCAAATAACCCAGTCTATCATGCTAGAACAAAGCATATTGAGGTGCATTATCACTATGTGCGGGAAAGGGTTTTACTAGGTCTTATTGATCTAGTTTATGTCAGCACAGAGGATCAGGTAGCTGACATATTTACGAAGGCATTGGGCGCAGAGAAGCTGCGCAAGTTCAGAGACCTGCTTGGTGTGCAGGAATTGGGATTGAGCTCGAGGGGGAGTGTTGAGATATCGAGCTCCACTCGTGATATGCCAGGGTGACCGTTGTGCATTTATGTCACCGACGTGTTAGTTGCAGATGCGGTTGGTATACCGCCCATGAATAATAGCTACATGATAGCTATCCTTATCTACTCTAGTTCGTGGCTTGGTTAGTATGCCACCTTAGTTAGTTGAGTTTAGTTTGAGACCCATATATAGGGTTCTTCTATTTCTTTGTATGAGAGTTCTTTTTGGCTTACACAACTAAGAAGAGGAAAACAGTTTTCAGCCTCCACCTCTGTGTGTATTCCCCCATTGTGCAAGCAAGAAAGCTACAAGTGAGACTCCTTCCTTCTCACCCACAATCTTGACATTCTCAACATGCAAGTCACCCCAGGCTTGGAGAACCATGTGGCTAAGCAGGTTGACTCTTGGCCTCGTGTCTATGATTCCTTTCCTTGTTGTGTCTCCTAGTGCTAGGATTGGCAAGACTACATGCATCTCCGTGCCTTCCTAGAAAGTGTTGACATGTAAGGTCCTAGGCACTGAGTGCAGTGTTAAGCTCAATATTTGTGTCATTGCGTCAGAGTCATGCAAGGCAGCTCCCCCTTGCTAAACCGGTCCTTCCACCCACTGTTTCAACTCTTTCCATAGCCTCAGATGCTACCTAAGCAAGTCTCCTAAGCTCAAAATTATTGGGGTGGTTACTAGCATTGCAAGAAGATTGCTAGTTGCTTTCTTATCTCCTGATTCCACTCTCCTTGGGCAATGGATGTGGCTAGTGAAATTGGTTTACTCACACTAGAGAGATTATTGATTTCATCCTCCAAGATGGGCTCGATGTCCTTTAAGTGTTCCTAGGCGTGCCTCACCCACTCTTTGACTTTATCTATGGCTTTGAGTTGACACTTCAGATTGGGTTACTCCCCAACCTTAGCACTCCCTTTTTCTGCAATCTTCAAAGCAGATGTTTTTGCCTTTGCGTCTGTGACTTTCTTCCCTGTGGGCAGTGTCATGGCACTCTTAGTTTTAAGTGTGACCTTTGCATTACTTTTCTTCTTCCTTTGTCTATGGCTCTTCTTTCCTATTGAGGCTGGGTCTAGGTTGGTAAGCCCTGGCAGTGGCATGCCTCGTCTGTGCTCGGGTCATAACATGCAATGGGATGGGTGTAGCCTCTTGTCGAGTGTTTCAACTTCGAATAGCCCCAATGGCATTGATGGCACGATTGCTAAACTAGAGGATGGTTTCCATCTAGGGAAATTGGAAAATAGGTAGGTGATTCCAAACTCTACGCATCTGAGGCTAGCCTTTTCTCAGTTGGCTTGCTCCCTCTCAAGAGATCACAAGGAAATGTGCCCTAGGTGATTGCAAGTCCAACAAGCAATCGGCTCTTGGGTTTGCCCTCCTAAGCCTCTACCTCTACCTTTGCCTAACGCCATCATTGGCACTGGTGGTCGATAGTCTATAAGGATTGGATTTCCCTCTTCATCATCATATGAGACATAAGGGTTCACATATGCCTCTTTGTCATTTGGCTCCTCCATGCAGTGGATCGGAGTTGGTGGTCGGGTTACAAAAGGTCCAGGCAGTCTAGGTATGCTTGTGGGGTTAATTTCCATCATAGGGATGGCTGGTTTTGCATCATTAGGTTCTGGAAGAGTCAATGGGGCTCCCTTCCCAAAGAAATTCAGTGGGCTACCCCCTAGGTATGGTTGGTTGTAAGGTTGCGAGTATGGAAGTCTCCTTGGAAGTCTACAACGCATGGCATCGTGACTGAACCTACTGCAATTTGGTGCAAGGTTGAGAACAAGGGACTTGACACTTTGTTGGGAGGTGGTTTCGACCGCAATGCACACATTGAACATGTGGGCACATAGGTCTCCTTACCATCTCTTGCAGTCTAGCTAGCTCCATCTTCATTTCTGCTAGCTCTTGACTCTGGTCTCTGGTCAATCCTTTTCCCTTTATCTTGGGTGCTTGGGACTAACCCATCGCTAGGTGTTGTGACCCTTTCTGAGGATCTAGAATTAGATTCATCTCAATTAGATTTCAATGGCACAACAATTATGATGGTGTGATTTCAATTTGTCTTGGGTAGAATAGATGATCACTTTGGTGGCAGAGATGGTGTGCACGGTTGGGATTGGTGGCAGAGATGGGGTGCATGCAGTCTAGCTAGCTCCATCTTCATTTCTACTAGCTCTTGACTCTGGTCTCTGGTCAATCCTTTTCCCTTTATCTTGGGTGCTTGGAACTAACCCATCGCTAGGTGTTGTGACCCTTTCTGAGGATCTAGAATTAGATTCATCTTAATTAGATTTCAACGGCATAACAATGATGATGGCGTGATTTCAATTTGTCTTGGGTAGAATAGATGATCACTTTGGTGGCAGAGATGGGGTGTGTTAACCCCGAGTCAAGATGGCTGAAAATGAAGGAAAAAGCAGAAAAAGCACGGAAAAAGAGCAAAGACACACGGGCGACCGCTAAAGCTAAGCCGGGACAAAAAGCGCAATTTTAAATGAAAGGTGCCTCAAAAACTTGGAAAACTCTTGTAAAAGAGCTCCAGGCTCCCTCCTGTGCCAATTGTAAAATATTAGATGGGTGTAGGCTAAAGGCATAATGCTAGAAGAGTAAAATTGAAAAAGGACCTTGCCACAATGGCCGGTCATGTAAAAAAGGGGATGGGTGCCCATGGGATTTTAGGGTTTGTATATATAAAGTTCAAAAAGTGAATGGAAGCTCATTCTTTGGTGTGTGGCTAACAAGAGCTCTCATCTTCTTCTCTTCTTCTCTCCTTCTTGCTTATGTGTGCTCTTGAGAGAGGGAGTGTGAGAGTGTGAGAGTGTGAGAGAGTGAGTGTGTGGGAGTGAGGGATCAAGTGGGCGAAGCTCTTCACCATCTCCTCTTCTCTTCTTCTCTTCTCTTCTCTTCTCTTCTCTCGCGCGCGCGGCTATGGAGGATGGAGCTTGGAGATGGAGGAGGCTTGAGGATGCTTGAGCTAGCATCAAGAATCGTGGAGCTACCGAGGTGTGCGAGGGAGGAGGCTACTTGCATCGGCATCAAGGTAAGCTCACTACACTCATAGGATCGACGACGCATCGGCTAGGTGAGAGATAGGTATTAGAGCTTGCTTGAAACACTTGAAGCAATAAGCGGTCCGTGGGTCTTGGTGGTTGAGCGAAAGCTCCCACATTTTGGTGCCGTTGCCAGGACCAATGGATTCAAGCTTGAGCACTTGCGCGCCTCATATCGAGCATCGAAGTAGGGGATTCATCCCTGAAATGGAGCTTGAGATAGATAGGAAGTTTGGGTGTTTTTGATCTTCAAAACAAGTAAGTATTTTGGGACATTTTGGTTGTTTGATGATTGGAAAACATAGAGAAACTATTTCAGTTTTTTGCTTTCGATTCTTGTTGCATTTAGAGTAGGCTAACATTAGGAAATCACACCCGAAATTGAGGATTGTATTTAATAAGTCAAGGAACTCACTCAGACCACTCAAGGAACCCACCAGCAAGAGAGAACCAAGACATAGACAAACCATCAAAGTGTAGAGTAGGACCAAGCAAGGAGTGCCAACGATGTGGATCTGTCAAGCCTATTCAACCTAATCGATAGCTTAATGGAGCGCGAGAACTCGACCATGGCAGAAGAGAGCTCAGACCATCAGTCTAATGAGGAGCTCGATTTGAACGTATTCCCAGATGCTATTCAGCAGATAGCTGGTGAGCAGTTACGACGCGCATGCCCAATACGAGCACTGCGGCACGACAGCAAACGCAATCATTGCAGATCTAGAAGAGGAGAGAAGGCTAGCCCGCAAAGCATTGCAGAGCATAGCCGAGTACAATAGGGATCAACAGGCTAGGAGCCAAAGGCAAAGCATGGAGCTGCATGAGGTGTAGCGACTGCTGAACTTAGCTGGCCGAAACCGAATGGACCATGAGAGAGCACTAGAGGGAGACTTGACATTGAGCGAGCTTCTCATGAAGCGGCTGCTCGATAATACAACAACACAGCAGAGTGCCACCGCACTAGCAATGTCACTGCTCGTAGGACTAGGGGCGAACCGAGGCTCAAAGAGCCAGTCCAAAATATTGATTGTTGCCAAGCAACTCGACAAGTTCCAACCCCATAACGACCCATACAGCTTTGTTGAGCAGTTTGAGCAAGTCTGCAAGGCCGACGACTTCAACGACCTAACTCAACGCTCACAAGCGTTCGGGCTTTGTTTAGGTGGCAAGGGTAGGACGTGGTATACGAGCCTAGATGTTGTAGAGAGAGCCAACTTCAATGGCCTCAAGGATCTCTTCATCAAGAGATTCGCCGAGCCCGGATACTCCGATAACCTACTAGTACGCTTGATGAATGTCAAGCAAAAAGAGAAGGAGGACATCCGCGACTACGTAACCCATGTGAGGAGTCTCTTCAAGAGAATCCCTCTGGGCGAGCGACCGACTGAAAGAGCAGTTTCGACTGTATTCATCAGCGGAATTCGAGACGAGGAGATATATAAGGCTTTGGCGGGCAATTCAAGCTTGCAGCGAGACGCGGTAGATAGAGTGTTTGAGGAAGCCATCAGAGTCGATGATCAGCTGAAAGAGCAGAGTTCCAGGAGCTCAAGTGTAGAGGAGACCAACTCGCGGGGTTCAAAGAGAGCGTCAGCCCCTAGTGAGCGATCAATCCCATCATCCCAAGATAAGGGGAAGGCCACCGAGACAGTTGGCTGATGTCAAGATGGAATTAGCCAAGTTGCAAGATATGTTGAGACGACCAATGCGCCCGCACGTCTAATGCGTGTACTGTGGCGGAAACCACTTACTGGCCGAGTGTCAAGACCCTAGGTCAAGACCTTGTGCTAACTGTGGTAGGTTTGGCCATGACGTCACGCAATGCAAATTACCAAGAAGACTTTCGTACTTGCAACCCTATGGCCAGCCTTACCTAGTGAACAGGCCACATCCATTCTTCGGAAGGGGAGCCCCATTGGCTCTTCCCGCGCCTAACGATATGAAACCAGCCATCCCTAGAATGGACATAAATCCTACAGGCATTCCTAGACCGCCTAGTCCTTACGTGACCCATCCATCGAGTGATGCTCCAGTCCACTACGTGGAGGAGCCGAATGAGAAAGAGACCTACATATACCCTTACATCTTGCACGACAACGAGGGCAACGTTGTCCTCATGGACTATCGACCTGTGCCGATGATGGTGTTAGGAAGAGGACGAGGTAGAGGCCTAGGAGGGCAGACGCAGGATCCAGTCACTTGTTGGACTTGTGGTCACCCCAGTCATGTCTCATCACGCTGCCCTGAAAGAGAGTAGCAAAACAGAGACAAGGTGGACCAAAGGTGTTCAGAGTGCAGAATCACCCATCTCTTGGTAGTTTGCCCAAAGCGAAAGCCATCTTCTAGCTCAACCAACATACTATCAGTCCCATTGGGGCTGTTTGGTTTCGAAAACCTCGATGGGGAGGCCATGCCTATCCCATTATGGGTCATGACCCGAGCCCAAACGAAGCAGACCGGCATCTCTCTACCAAGACCTAGCAACCTTGACGCAGCCTCGATAGGGAAGAAAAGCCGCAGGCGGAAAAAGAAGAGATCAAAAGCTAAAGTCGCACTAAAAACTGAGAGTGCTATGACTCTGCTTGCTGGAAAGAAGGTTTCAGATGCAGAGGCAGAGACTTCAGCCCCTAAGATGGCCGAAAAGGGAAGCGCTAAGGTAGGGGAATACCCGTATTTGAAGTGACAATTAGAGGCCATAGAAAAGGTGAAGAAATGGGTGAAGGAAGCTCAAGAGCATCTCAAGGACGCTAAGCACATCATAGAGGACGAGATCGATGATCTCTCCACCGTAAGCATGCCAATATCACCGCCTCAACCTAAGTTGGCAGAAGCAACCGCACCACAAGCAGTGCCGTTAAGACCAAGCCTTGATGCTACAGAGCCATAGATCAGTCGCGGCCAATGGCTAGGACAATCTAGGTTAGGGGAAAGATGAGTATCCAATGATCTCCTGACCACGCTAGTGACTACCCCTGTAGCACTTAGCCTGGGAGATCTGCCTAGGCAGCATCCTACCCTATGGCAAGATCTTAAGCAGTGGGTCGAAGGGTCATGAGAGCAGGTCACGGCAGACCCTCAAGACCATGATGCAAAAACGCAAATATCGAGTTTGACGCTGCACTCTGTGCCTAAATCCTTGCACGTCAATGCCTTCTAGGAAGGTTCTGAGATGCACACAGTCTTACCAGTCCTAGCCCTAGATGACACAACAAGAAAGGGAATCGTAGACATGGGAGCTAGGGTTAGTGTGCTTAGCCATGCAGTGCTTCAGACTTGGGAAAACCCGCCTGTCAAAACTGCTAGGTTTAATGTCACATTAGCAAACAGTATGAGAGTGAAGCCATTCGGGGTACTTAAGAATTGGCTAGTGAAGATTGCAGGTGTTCAGTTCTCTGTTAACTTTATAGTCATGAAGGGAGTGGACTACGATATCCTATTAGGCCGACCTTGGATGTGCAACACTAGAGTCATCGAAGATTGGGGTAACGGCTTGATCTTCCTTGGCAATAGAATGGATGCCGTAAGGATAGAGATGGACACTTGAAAGACCTCACCAGTTGACCTAGACACCATCTCTGCTATACTCAAGGGTAACACTTAGGTCAAGAAGTCTTATGGGCCCTTGACCAAGTATATCCCATGCCCAGAGGATGAGCGGGATTGGATACACGTTCTTGCTACAATCGACCTGCCATTCTCAGATCATGAGGTGTATGAGCAAGCCATTAAAATGATCGGCAAGTCTAACGAAGCACTCTCTATACTAGTCTGCATGGTGGCAGGAAGCCTCCGTGGAAAGCCTAAGCCTGTCACCTTCCAAGTACCATCCAACAAAAGGGAACTCTAGGGGATACTGGAATACCTAACGGACAAGCTAGCTGGCAATCTAGCTGCAAACTTCAAACCACTCCAGGATCTCTTAGAGGAATCCAAGTGGCAATGGACCAGGATGCATGATTTAAACCTCATGTATAATTGGGCCCTAGTTCCTATGTCAAGAATCGCGTGGTGGAGGGGGTTGCTCAAGATGCTGCGCCGAACACACAGAGAATGCACAAGGAGAAGCTCACTCAAGAGAAAAGAAGAGAGATGGAGGCCAAAACGTTTTCTTGCTGATTTCTTCTTCTTCTTCCACACTCTTTACAATGTACACAAAGTATAGATAACATACAACATAAAAGGAAAGTGGCCTACTAAGTCAAACAATGCATAACCGACTACACTAGTCGAATGGCGCTATAACTATGCCAGCTGTAAATAGGTGTAACAACCTGAATATAATAAGTAATGAGTCAGTGGCCATGTAAGATGTATAATGACCACCGAGGTGCTAAGTGTAGACGTGTGGACTCATCTAACCAGGCGGTCCATCATCCATGTCCACATGTGTTGAGCTTGCCATCTCAACACTCCCCCTCAAGCTCAACTGCATCTCTGCAACTCCAAGTAAGCTTCGAAACTTTTGAAGCTTCTCTGTACCCAATGCCTTCGTGAAGATATCAGCTATCTGATCCTGTGTGCTGACATACACCAAGTCAATCTCACCTGCTAGTACCTTCTCTCTCACAAAGTGGTAGTGTACCTCAATATGTTTTGTCCTGGCATGGAACACAGGGTTCCTAGCCAACTGTATACTGCTCATGTTGTCACAATAAATGACAACTGGACCTTCCACCTGGACATCCAAATCAGCCAATAACTTTTGCAGCCATACTACCTCACATGCTGCAATAGCAGCACCTCTATACTCAGCCTCTGTACTCGACAAAGCAACTGTAGATTGCTTTTTGCTGCTCCATGCAACTGCTGCACTACCAAGAGAGAACATGTATCCGCTGGTAGATCTTCTATCAGACATACTACCAGCCCAATCTGCATCTGTGTATCCAAACACCTGTACATCTGTACCTGCCTCATAGAAAAGTCCATAATGTAATGTGGACTTCACATATCTCAATATGCGTCTGACTGCATCCAAATGTGGCTTTCTAGGTACTTGCATAAATTGACTCACAAGACCAACAGCATAGCTCAAGTCTGGCCTTGTAATGGTCATGTAGATCAAACTCCCCACTATCCTCCTGAACATAGTAGGGTCTTCTATCTCATCCCCAACATCAGCACTCAACTTTACATTTTGCTCCAACGGGACTGAAAGTGGTTTGCATGCTGTCATACCATACTTGGACAACATATCCAAGCCATACTGTCTTTGGAACAGCCATATACCATCATCACATCTGATCACCTCACTGCCAAGGAAGTACCTTAGCTCACCTAAATCCTTCATCTCAAAGTTCATCTTCAAACATCCCTTGACTTCAGCAATCCCACTATCACTATCACCTATAATAATCAAGTCATCCACATAGATGACTATGATGACCAAACCTGCATCTCCCTTTCTCACATAAAGTGAGTGATCAGCATCAGAAACATAAAATCCAATATTGACAAGATACTCTCTAATCTTGTCAGACCATGCTCTAGGTGCTTGCTTGAGCCCATAGAGTGCCTTCTTCAACCTGCACACATACGTGGGATGCTCTAAATCTTCATAACCTGCTGGCTGATCCATATACACTTCTTCCTGCAAATCACCATGCAAGAAGGCATTCTTTACATCCATTTGCTGCAACCTCCAACCTTTGGCTGCTGCCAAAGCAATCACACATCTGACAGTTGCCATCCTAGCAACTGGACTGAAGGTTTCATCATAATCTATGCCATATGTCTGGGCATAGCCTTTTGCAACTAGCCTAGCTTTGTACCTGCTAATAGAACCATCTGCATTGTGCTTAATCTTATAAACCCACTTACATCCAATAGCTTTCTTTCCCTTTGGCAATGATACTAGATCCCAAGTCTTATTGGCCTCTAATGCAGCCATCTCCTGATCCATTGCTGCATCCCAATGAGCATGACCAACAGCCTCCTCAAAACATGTGGGCTCAACATCCTCAACTAGTTTCACCATATAAGCATAATGGTGAGTTGCATAACCTTCAAAACCAAATCTTTTAACAGGGTATCTCACCCTGCTAGACCTGCGTACCACTGGATCACTCAATGGAGTCTTTGCATCAGCCCGTGCTCTCTGCACACCTGGAGTTCTCACTGAAGGAATGCCAAGCTCATCATCTAAGCTCTTTGAGCCACTGGAGTCTCCATCAAGAACTGCATCAATGCCTTCTGACACTTTATTCTTTCCTTTGTCTTTACCTGTAGTGCTACTAGATGCACCTGAAGATGTAGAGGTACTCCTTAGTCTCCCAGACCAAGGACTACTAGATGATGTCTCTGGTCCACTAAGAGTCCGTGATTCTTGCTTTTCAGCCTGCACATGAGTGTCATGATCATCATCAACATCCAATGCATCACCACTAGATGCATACCAGCTGCTCATTTCATCAAAGATGACATCCCTGCTCACTCTAAACTTACATGTGACAGGGTTGTAATAGCGAAACCCTTTCTGCTCTAAAGAGTATCCAATAAAGACACACTTTTCAGCCTTTGGATCCAGTTTCTTCCGCAACTCATCTGGCACATGAACATACGCAATGCAGCCAAATACTTTCAAGTGTGAAACATCAGGCTTCTTACCTGTAAAACATTCTTCGGGGGTCATAC
The DNA here is from genome assembly GCF_053477565.2 of Lygodium microphyllum. Taxonomy (NCBI): domain Eukaryota; kingdom Viridiplantae; phylum Streptophyta; class Polypodiopsida; order Schizaeales; family Lygodiaceae; genus Lygodium; species Lygodium microphyllum. The sequence goes on from NC_141141.1 coordinate 18,419,627, forward strand.
CATGAACTGCAGCTGTGGGAGTTCTGTTCATAATATAAACAGCAGTATGAACAGCCTCAGACCAAAAATGCTTAGGAATATTCTTTTCAGCCATCAAGGCGCGTGCAACTTCTGCAATATGCCTGTTTTTCCTTTCTGCAACCCCATTTTGCTGTGGGGTATACCTGCATGTGAACTGTCTCTTTATCCCATGAGACCTCAGAAAATCACTGAACTCATTTGAGAGGTACTCTCCCCCTCCATCTGACCTCAGGCACTTTACTTTCAAGCTTGTTTCTCTTTCAACTGCAGCCTTGAAAGTTCTAAAGTGCTCAAAAGCTTCACTCTTTTCCTTCATAAAATATACCCACAGCTTTCTAGGACAATCATCAATGAATGTGACAAAGTATGAACTGCCTCCAAGAGATACATTTTGTGTAGGCCCCCAAATGTCTGTATGCACAACATCAAGGATATTTCTGCTTACATCTCTGTCATGTGAAAAGGGTTGTCTTGCCTGCTTACCAAACTGACATGCTTCACATACCTTCTGAAATTCTGCAACTTTAAAAGTAGGCAAACCTGTAACCAACCCTTTGGACTGCATTAATTTCAGCCTTTGTACATTTGCATGTCCAATGCGTTTGTGCCAAATTTCAATGTCTGCAACAACACCTTTTCCTTTGGCATACATAGCAGCTTTCATAGTAGGAATTCCAGCATCTAGAGTGAACATACGTCCAACTCTACTTCCCTTTACTACCAACCTGCACTTGTCATTGAAGTCTTCTACAAAGCAGCCCTTTGCATTAAATCTGACTTGCAGCCCTTGCTCTACCATTTGACCGACTGACACCAAGTTCTTTGTAATAGATGGCACATGCAATACATCTGAAAGACTCTTTGTCTTACCATCATGCAAGGACAAGGGAACTTTTCCAATGTGTGAAATTGGGTGGCATGAGTCATCACCCGTCTGCACATAGCCTGCATTCTGCAAATCCTGCATCTCCCCAAACCATTCTGCATGGCTGGTCATATGATTGGATGCACCTGAATCAACATACCAAACATCTTCATGTGTTCCCTTTCCTGTAACAGCATTCAGCATATGCTGCATAACGAACAAACGTTCATTTTTATCTTCATTCTGTCGTGAAGACGATGCATAGTTTCCTTGCTGCAACTTACCACTGTGGATATCATCTCTCTTAGCATAACATTGGGCTGCAATATGACCTGTTTTGCCACAGTAGTGACACACAATACCAAAGTTGTTAGAACCTCTGTTCTGCCATCCACCTCTTCCTCTAAAGCTCCCCCTGCCTCTAAAGTTACCACGACCTCCTGAAACCTGCATATCGCCAAATTGCTGATTCAATCTGTTTGCTGGTTGTCACTACCACGTCCTGTACCACGGCCTCTTGAAGAGAACCTGCCACGTCCCCTTCCAGAACTGGAGTAGAAAGCTTGGACCTGTTCACCACTTCTTTCAGATGTCTCACTCTGCATGTTGATCTCTTCAGTGATCATAAGGGAGACCAATTCATCGAAATCTGGAAATGGCTTTCTGACATATACGGAAGTTACAAAAGACTTCCAAGCCTTTTCATTGTTAAGTCCACCCAAGGTAGACGACACCAAATCATCATCATCAGGAATTGCATCAATCGCTGCCAATGCATCTGCAATGCTTCTTACCTTCAGTGCATACTCATTGATAGACATCTTCCCTTTCTTTAATGTATTCAACTCTTGCTTGAGTTGAATCTTTCGTGCCTTTGTATTTACAGAAAACATACTTTCAAGTATGGTCCAAGCTGCATATGAATTCTCTGTATTTCTAATGTGTCCCAGCATATTATTGTCAATTATTGCAAACAACCAATACATGACCTTTTTATCCTTTGCATTCCATTCTTTCCGTGCCTTTGTCTCTTCTGCAGTTGGAGGATCACTCATCTCCGGCTCCTTTTCTTCACCTGAAATGAACTCATAAAGGCCTTTTCCAATAAGGAAGTTCGTGACACGGAACTTCCATGAAGGGTAGTTGTTCTTGTCGAGCTTCTCAATGATGGGGCTTCCACTGTTCTCTGCCATTATCACAAAATTAATACCAAACAGCAAGCAAATCTTCTGCAACCCTTGACCTGTAGTGCACAGCAATACACCAGACAATCTTTTTCACTGTCTGCTCAACAATACATGCAATCTGCAACTAGTTTGCAGATAAACCTTGTGTTTACTCACTGGTAAACACCTTTGAACTTACAGATCTGAAATCTGTAACCTGCGCACCCACGTTCGGTCAATACAGTCGAAGTCACAGCGTACCCTGAAACTGCTGTCTGCAACCTTGCGACTCTAAAACGGGCCCTGAAACGGCCTCAGATGCCCAAAATAAGTGCGGGAAAGCCCTAAAGGGCTTATCTGCAGAATACACAGCGCTCTTCGCACACACCAAATCTCACTACAATCTGAGATTTTTGCTCTGCCCTGCTTCCGGTGCCTCCACAGGCACTATCCAAGAGAAAGAGTTGAAGGATGGGAGAGCTTCTTACCCGTGGCTTGCTTGCTCGAACCTTGCTTCTTCTCCTTTGCTTCAACCTTCGAAATCAGCCTCTCTCAATGGCGCGGCTCTGATACCATGTCAAGAATCGCGTGGTGGAGGGGGTTGCTCAAGATGCTGCGCCGAACACACACAGAATGCACAAGGAGAAGCTCACTCAAGAGACAAGAAGAGAGATGGAGGCCAAAACGTTTTCTTGCTGATTTCTTCTTCTTCTTCCACACTCTTTACAATGTACACAAAGTATAGATAACATACAACATAAAAGGAAAGTGGCCTACTAAGTCAAACAATGCATAACCGACTACACTAGTCGAATGGCGCTATAACTATGCCAGCTGTAAATAGGTGTAACAACCTGAATATAATAAGTAATGAGTCAGTGGCCATGTAAGATGCATAATGACCACCGACGTGCTAAGTGTAGACGTGTGGACTCATCTAACCAGGCGGTCCATCATCCATGTCCACATGTGTTGAGCTTGCCATCTCAACATCCTAACCAACAACACGAGACATACCAAACCCTAGGAGATGACGAGCAGTCGGATGACAAAGATTCTAGCGACGAATACGAAGACTGCCAATCCTTCAGAGATGAAAGCGAGGGTGAAGTAGATACCATAGAATATGACACTGAAGGACAAGAAATTGAGTAGATACGCCGCAGAAAAGGTAGACCTTTAGGGTAGAGCGAGGAGTCATGCGTATGGAATGTGATCGCACTTGGTTGGAACACATAGGAGCCATAGACCTTGAGGAAGCAAGTCTAGCCCAGGCAGGAACGACATCGGTACTTAGGACTGAATCACCATCTGAATTGCGGCCACCAGGGGAGACCACCTCATCTAGCAAAGATGGAGGGTTTGACTTTGAATTGGAAGTTAGTTCGGATAGTGATCCAGAGATCCCTAGGCTGCCCACAACCAAACGTACCAAGGGGGACCTACCTGTCCACCTGAGGCACAGACGGTTAAGGCAGGAAAAGACAAAGCAACCCAGGGATACATGAACAGAAGAACAACGAAAGCCGCAGGACCTCCCTAAACGCTTCACGAAATTCAAAAAAGGGGATAGGGTAGTAGTTCTGTTAGGTGCCAAACGTCAAGGACAAACCAAGGAACCAATTGAGGGACCAGCCAAGGTCAAGGAGGTAGACTTAGCCCAGGAAGGGGAAACACCCCGACTAGTATTCATTGCCGATGACTTGACTGATGAAGAAGAAATGAGTCTTGTTGCTCTCTTGCGAGAGTATATAGACGTGTTTGCCTGGTCCTTAGAGGAGCTTAAGGGGGTAGATCCAAGTGTCGTGACTCACAACATACCCATGATGCCAGATGCAACACTAGTCAAGCAACGACCGTACCCTATGAATCCAAAACACACTCATGTTGTCAAAGAGGAAATTGACAAGCTGATGAGAGCTGGATTCATTTACGAAATTGAGCACACAGATTGGGTATCGCCCATAGTCATTGTGATGAAGAAGAATGAAAAAATCCGAGTGTGCATCAATTACAAGAAGGTGAATGCTGCTACGAAGAGGGACAACTATCCATTGCCGAAACCGAGCACATGCTTGAGAGGGTGGCAGGCAAGGAAGCCTACAGTTTTCTGGATGGCTTCTCAGGGTACAACCAGGTGCAAGTGCATCCTGCGGACAGGCACAAGACCGCCTTTGCCCCACTGAGTGGGGCGTGTTTGCATACATAGTCATGCCCTTCGGGTTGACCAATGCCCCTGCCACTTTCCAACGTTTCATGTGCACCATCTTTAAGGACATGCTTCACAAGGAGTTAGAAGTCTTTGTTGATGATCTCTGTGTCCACTCGAACTGGATCAAACACTTAGACAAACTCCCCGCAATCTTTGAGCAGTGTCGCTTGTATCGTCTCTCCTTGAACCCCTTAAAGTGCCAGTTTTGGGTTAAGCACGGATGCATCTTAGGGCACGTGGTGTCGAAGAACGGCATTGCCACTGACTTCTCGAAGGTCAGGGTTATTGTTGACCTTCCACCCCCAATTAACTACAAGGGAGTTCAATGCTTCTTAGGCCATATGGGGTACTATCGGCGGTTTGTACTGAACTATGCGTTGATTGCCATACCATTATACAAGCTGCTGATCGTCTTCGAATGGACCGAGGCATGCCAACAAGCATACGAAGAATTGAAAAACGCTCTAACAACAGCACCAATTATACGAGCCCCAGATTGGACCATTACCTTCCACGTGCACATCGACGCTTCTAAGTTTGCCATGGAAGCAGTCTATTTAACCTGTCTAGTGAGAGAGAGTTATTTAAGGCTAATCTAATGCCATATTATGCAGATGACATAGTCCAGGTGCTCGAGCACGGACTACCTGAGCGACCAATAGAAAAAGCCCGACTTAGGCGCTTAATCCTTAAGGTCCAGCCCTATCAGCTGATTGCAGGCCAATTCTACAGGCTGGGGCAAGACGGGCTGCTGTGTAGATGCGTATGTGAGCATGAGATGCACGATGTGCTCTTGGAGGCACACAGCGGCATTGCGGGAGGACACTTTAGCGGAGACATGACAGCACGAAAGGTGCTGCAGTCTCATCTGTGGTGGCCCACACTTTTCCGCAATGCCATGCAATTCGTCAAGCATTGTGACGAGTGCCAGTGGACAAAAGTCCCGATTTGCAAGGATTAGATGGAGTTGACCCCAATTATTGCTCGACAACCCTTCGAAAAATCGGGAATCGACTTCATAGGACCCATCAGTCCTGCAGCACAGTACTCACAAGCCAAGTACATCATTGTAGCCACGGATTACCTCACGAAATGGGCAGAGGCAAGAGCCACACATAAAAACGACGCTAGGACGACGATTGCCAAGTTCTTATGGAAGCAAGTGATCTCGCGATTCGGCTGCCCCATCGAACTGGTCAGTGACCAGGGCACACACTTCATCAACGAAGTGATAGCGCATCTCCTGTCCACCTTTCTCATTATCCATCGCAAATCATCTCCATACTACCCTCAGGTGAACGGTCAGGCAGAATCCACAAATAAGATTCTCGTCAATGTCCTGACCAAAGTAGTCTTAGCCTCACGTAGCGACTGGGACAACAAACTTATGGTGGCTTTGTGGGCTTACTGTACAGCTTATAAAATGGCTGTCGGTCAAACCCCGTTCAAGCTGACCTATGGAACAGAAGCAATCCTACCATTAGAATTCTTTGTTCCTAGCTTGAGAATAGCCCTTCAAGAACGATGGGAAGGGAAGGAGGCATGGATGCAACGTCTGGTCAAGCTCGAACGCCTATTAGAGACCTGTCTTCTAGCCACCCATGCACTTATATGTGAGAAGGCCCGTCGCAAGAGTTGGTTTGACAAGCATGTCAAGCAGCGTGACTTTGAACAGGGCGACTTAGTGCTCCTCTACTCCATTAAGGGACATAAACAGAAAATGAAATTTCGAGGCCTTGGACCCTTCAAGGTTCGTGCGATCAGCCGCACAGGCAATGTCGAACTCGAAACCTTAGATGGTGAGGGAATAGGCTTCTTCAATGGCAGTTGTGTCAAGAAGTACTACCCTCCCACCCATCCTTTGCACAAGCCCCCGATGTTAGAACCGCCTGTCAAAGTATGAGTGGCCACAACCATGGAGATTGATGATGAGGATGAGGAAGTCGTAGAGCCAGCGTACCTCCATATAACGGTCACTGCAAAACAAACCTGCGCTTTCAATGCTCAGATCGATGAGGGAGCAGACTGCAATGTCCTAACTCACAATCATTGGACCAAACTTGGCAGCCCACCACTTCAGCCACGAATGCTAAATTAAGCCCATATGGGGCCCATTCCTACGCACTCCTCGGCAAGTGCAAAGTAGCCGTTTCTATCGAGTCTGAGATTGACACAATGGTTTTTTAGGTGTTGCCAAATGCTAAAGACGTAGGCACGGAGTCACTGCTAGGACGCACTTTCAAAAAGCAGACTCACTGCAATGTTGATTATGAGTCGCAGCGCATCCACCTCGCAATAGGCAACGTTCGCATTGTCACAGCTTTTAGCAAGGGCTGCGCGATTTCATCACCGTTTGCAAAGCCATCGATAGAATTCTCCATGATCAAATCTATGGAGCGGGGTAGTGCGCGGCCGCCACCTTCCAGAATTCAGGAATCACAGCCCACAGTAGCAAAACATCAGGCTCAACAGCCTAGATTTCAATGGAAGCCCAAACAACCACAACCGCCGCCTAGGAGTTGACACTCCTATCCTCGTAGGACCAAAAACTCTAGCCCTAGGAGGCCAAGACGTAGTAACAGAAAGTGCCGCATGATCAAGCAAAGATGGGTCCCTAAAGCCCTCTTACGTGCGCAAGGCTACTACGAGGGAAATACTTGGCTGTGGATCCCTAAGGCCCACACGCCCAAAGGCACCACTCATACACCGCCCTCAAGCTTGATCAAACCGTGTTCCATAAAACCTCAAAACCGCAAGCCGCAGTGCTCTCCTGAACCACAACCATCCGCCTCATCCACGCCTAGACCCAAGGGAGTCCCACAAGTCTACCGGCCCAAACTGCAGGCTCCGTCACAAGAGTCATCACCTATCGAAGTTAATCCGCCTCCCCAACTCCAACCTGAATGCAACAGCCCGTCTGTCATGGTTGCTCCCAATTCACTCAACATCCAAATGGCCCAACCACAAACTCACGAACCCTCCCAACCACCCATCTTCGTTGTCAAAAGTTCTTGTTTTGTCAAACCTCAACCACCTGTCGGCCTTACGCCCTCCTATGAACGAAAATCCTTTCTAGCGCTAGCCGCTGACCTCGCTGAGGACACCGGGGATGACGTGGTGGAATGCATTAAACAACTCGATGCCACCTTCGTCTCGCTAGCCCTCAGCTACGATCGCTTGGACTTAGGTCTATTAGAAGAACCCTTTGCAACGGAAGTGCGTAATATGCCTTGCTCTTGGGAGACCTTTGAATTCGCATTTGCAAAAGCTTCTCGCTCTATTGCTGAGTTGCTCAACAACGAGATCTCCAAAGAGCAAGCCATTAAACAACATCTCATCACATCCTACGATCAGCGAACCACTTCTGCTATCACTGATTAGGAAATCACAGAGTTATCCAAGCTCGTTGATACTGACTCCACGTTTTTGAAGCATTGGTACACTCTTAGGCTGCAATGGGAAGTTGAGGGGTGCCGCATAATGACCAATGCTGAGCAGCGCCGTGCAATCAAAATAGCAGAGTACGATCCCACTTATATCGCGCCAACCTCATATCGAGTATTAACCACTCTTTGTGGCTGACCCATGGAAGAGCACATCAAGGGGCATCCCTACCTTGACCGCCTCTCAATAGAGGAAGAACTCCACATTGCTAGTCGTGTCCATTCTGGCGATCTCCTAACCGATGTTTTGACATACATCACGCATGTGGGTATCCGTCCATTCGAATTAGACTGTGAAGCTCAGCTAGAGTACAACCCCAACTTCTATGCTTGGCTCCTGCGCAAATAGACCGACGCTCTGTATGCTGAATGCCCTTATCCTCTCAACCTCCAATCCTCGGACGGATTCTTGTGGTTCCAAAGGGGGAGGGGGTAAGGTGGAATTTAAAAAGTGAACCAAGTATGAAATGTCAATAAAAGTTGAAATGCAATGGTAAAATGTAATGGTAAAAGTCTGAAAAGAAAAGTTAAGGCTATACTCAAAATATTTCAGATCAATAAAATCTGCTACGCTTTTCTTCTTTCAGCAAGTTACTTGTCAAAAAGCAGTAATAGTGGAAATGGCTAAACTTGCAAGCATCTATCATGGCAAGCCAGGACAAGGCTGGCAAGCTCCCCTTCTCGGAGGAGAAGCAAGCGAAGTACGGGCTCACAGTGGAGACTAGAGCCTTTAGCCAGTTGAAGTTCTGTCACATCTTCAACCTTGAAGATGTGGCCATCGAAGAGCCGACAGTGCGCCAGATTATAGACCAGTGCCATCTGCAGAATTACCTAGAAGCAGTGGGCCAGAGGGTGGACTACACCCAGTGCGCTGACTTTTTGCGCAGCTTTAACAAAAACAGAGGCACCATCAATGAAGCCACCCAGCAAGTACAGATTGAGTTGACCCCAGAATTGGTGGAGAGGGCACTGGGGCTGCCAAATAAAGTGGAAAGAAAGCTGAAGAGGGATGTCTACGCCATGTTGGGAATGGACAAGGTGAAGGTCCATACCAACGATGGGATCAGCTTGGCAGACATCCCAAACCTAGATATCCAGCTGCAAGCAAAAATGGTGCATACTTTGTTCTCGAGCCAGAGGTACAACACCATAATGAGCCGGATCAACGTGTCTCTACTCGACAGCATTGCGGCACAATCACTGGACGAGGTAAACCTGAACGGGTTTGTGAGGAGAACCATAGAGGCTTCAGCTAAGGCTCTAGCAACAGGAGGAAGAGCCGCTGGAGGAGAATCCCCATCGTCCAGATCAAAACGCAAGGCATCGTCCTCCAAGGCCTCAACCATAGGGTTTGGAGGCGTCCTTACTGCCATAATCCGAGAAGCACTAGGGCAAGGACAGGAAGAAGAAGATAAGAAGGGAGACGAAGAAGGAAGTGACGAGTCACCGTCACAACCCCCACCTCACACAGAAGAACAGCATAGGTCTTTAGATGAAACAGAGACTGACAAAGACGAAGAGGGAGAGTCCCAGGGCAACCCACAGAGGCACACAAAACAAAGAATGAAAGACCTGCATGGAAAGAAGGAAGAAGAGTGCAAGAAAAAAGAAAAAGAAGATTTGGAGAAGGCTTGGAGGGAGTCGCTCAGGGATGAGGAGGAGAGTAAAATGAAGAAGCAAGAGGAGGCAAGATTAGCTGAGATGGAATTAAAGAAGGCAGAGGAGGAGAGGAAGAAGACTGAACAGGAGTTGAGAATAAAGAAAGAGGAAGAAATAGCATTGGCCACCCGTCGCTCCATTGAGGAGCAGCAAAAAAGAGATGAGGAGGGTGCAAAGAGCCCACGCAGAACAGAAGCACCTGGTCCAAGTACCAGTGTGCCGGAAATCACACCCTCGCCCCCAGCAGAAGGAAAAGGAAAAGAACCAATAGCGTCAATTCCCCCTCTCTTTGTACCTACCACACCAGCCACTCTCATCACGATAACGCCCACTACCACTGCCACCCAAGGCTCCTCTCCCAAGGTCGATCTCAGCAATGTCTTGGAGTGGGTGCAGTTTTTGGTTGACAAAAGCAGATGGGCCAAGGAGGAGGAGAGGTCATGCCCTCTACACCTAGAACTAAGAGACCTATAGCTGCTGATGCAGAGTCGCAAAGGGACCCAAAGAGACAAAAACAGAAACTTCCACCACCTCCATCCCCACAACAGGCATGCCAGCACAAGAATATGATGAATACGTGAAGCAGCTGCTGCTAGCTCAACTGGAAAAGGCGAAGGAAGAGAAGAAAGTAGCGGCTGCTGAGCTGGAAGCTGAGAAAGAGGCTAGAGCTGCCTTCCAGCTAGAAACAACGAGGCAGCTAGCCACAACTCAGAGAGAACTACATGAACTGAAAGGGCAGCTCCAGGAAAAGGAGGATGCAGAAGCCAAGTATGAGACCAAGGCTAGTGAAGACGCCGAGGTCATGTCATCTTTAAGACAGTGAAATAATGAACTTATAGGATTTTGTGAGGATCTGCATGCCCAGGGGGAGAAGATCCATAAGGCTGCAAATGACCTGGAGGTGGTACGAGAAGAGAGGGCTCGTAGGTATGAGCAAGAGATAGAAAAGTTAAAACAGGAGTTGAGTGCGGAGCAAGAGAAACATGTACAGCTAAAGAAGGACATGCAAGACCAAGAGTAGCGACTGATAGTGCTGGCTCAAAGGCAAGGCGAGAGTCTAGAGGATATAAGAAAGAGGGCCGAGGAGTGGGCCGCTCACAATGAAAGGCGGGTGAAGACTCTCGCGCAACGCCTAGGACAGCTAGAGAAAGATAAACTGATGGCAGAAAACAGGGCAGGTGCCATCTTCCTGAGCTTCAATGCTCAACAATGTGCTTTCATGACCACCTTGCTGGACGTAACAGTGCCAGAAGACAATGAGACCGTGGAAATAGCTTGCAAGAAACTAGGCATAGCACGCAGAGCACTAAAAGCAGGACTACAGTTGCCAGCTCGAGTGACAAGAGCCAGCCCAAGCCTGGAAGAACAATGTAATTCACTACTAGAGGCAGGGCTATCTCCCCAGGAGATAGACTCATTGGGCTTCACAACAGAGGCAGTGCAGCAAGATCAATGGCAAGAGGGGGATGAGACTGACTTCAATTTCGAAATGGGGCCTCAAGAGGAGGAGTTTGTCCATCCACCCCCTTCGCCACCACCAGAAGACTAGCCGCCCCCACTGACCCATCCGCGGAGAGAGCAGCCACTCAAGAAGAAAGGCAGAGGAAGCTTATTGAAGAGGTCAGGGCTAGATAGAGGGCTCGGCCAGTGATAGTGACTGTAGTGCCAATTCCGCCCACCCTAGAAGAGCGCCCTGCACGCTTCCAAGTAGACATCACTGCCTGGGAGCAGTAGGAGCTGAATAGACAACCCTATGACTTCGCTTTCAGCTTCCCCATGAACTTAAGAAGAGTTTTACCCATTAAAGTGGTGGATGAAGTCATAGGTGTCGCTGGAAGGCTAAGAGACAGGTGTTTGCTGGAAAGAGAGCAGCTTTCGACTGCATGGAGCAATGTAGACAGCAAATACTAGCAGAACAAGGTATTCAGACCGCCAAGATCTATGCCAGGATTTGAAAGCCAACCTCTGTGGAGGAGAAGGCTATGTTTGATGAATATGGACACTTGGATGACCTTTTGCAATGCACTCCCCTCCGAGCGTAATGATCCCACTCACATGCCATACCCTCGGAGGATTGGAGTCGATTTTGACCCAAGTGCCCATGGAAGGTATGATTTCCCAATCATCTACAACCCTAATTGTACAAATTACGATGATGCTCTTACCTTCACCCTTAGCGATCTATGTAATGCCATTGTACACTTCCTAGACACATTCTCCTCTTGCCCTGACCTAGCATTTATCACCACTTGTAATTACCTTCGCCTACTTAGAATTCTCCTCTTGCCCTGACCCAGCATTTATCACCACTTGTAATTACCTTCGCCTACTTAGAATTCTCCTTAGGATAGATCCCACTCCGCAAAAGCGCAACTTACCCCCTCTCTTCTTCGATCCTAACATGATTGATAACCGTGCCATGGCCCGTCTCATGATGCGAGCCACGCTCCTACCCTTGTTTTGCCTAGCCCTTTTAGAGGATATGAGCGATAGCCGATTTTCAACTTGTAATCATCCCTTCCTCTCCACCACCACACTCCAAACCTGCCTCGATCCACGTAGGTATCTGCAAAGCCGACCCTTCCTTAATAGATCCCGCAAACCCCAACCTCCTTCCCAACATGATCAAAGTGAGCAACAGTAGCCATATCCTCCTCTGTAACTTCTTCCCTTATTAACAACTTTTAAAAAAAAAGAGAGAGAAGAAAATAAAAGAAAAGAAAAGAAAAGAAAAGAACGTACAAAAGAGAAAAGCTAAGAAAGAAAGGCAAAGCAGAAAGCATGACAACACAAGCACTCACTTGTAGAAGCACTCAATCACCACATAAGCACTATCACTGCACCTAGGGGTTCTCAAGTTAGGCGTGCCCGGTGGCTTCGGTCGACCGGCTCCACTCCTAACCCCCTAGCCCCTTTTGCTCCCCCACTTCACCCTTAGGGCACATCAAGGGCAGGACATACCTAGGGAGGTAACACTCGCCTATGGTGACCTGTCACCCTAAGCCACTTGCACCGCACCTCCCTTGGCACAAATGGGGTCCTCAAGTGTGGGACATCACCCAGGCTTGCCTGCAGTTAGACCCACCTCCCCATTCCACTAGCACGAGCACAGTACACTAACACGGTACGTTAGACACTCCCCTTAGGTAGAGCACAGCACCTTCTCCTGTCAGGCATCACAGAAAGCAATAAATCACCAACTTTGGAGGCCTCGTCAACCACTCGCTATCCATTTAACTTCTTTGACAACCATCCTTTCTCAGCTTCCACGAGCACCTAAATCTCCACATGGCCCTCCCCTTTACATCATCATTTGTCCAATTGCCTACCACTCTGCAACAACACAGAAGTGCCATGGGACTGGCACCCATCTAGGAGGGGGGTAATGTTGACCCCGAGTCAAGATGGAGAAAAATGAAGGAAAAAGCAGAAAAAGCACGAAAAAAGAGCAAAGACATGCAGGCGAACGCTAAAGCTAAGCCGGGACAAAAGGCGCAATTTTAAATGAAAGGCGCCTCAAAAACTTGGAAAACTCTTGTAAAAGAGCGCCAGGCTCCCTCCTGTGCCAATTGTAAAATATTAGACGGGTGTAGGCTAAAGGCATAATGCTAGAAGAGTAAAATGGAAAAAGGACCTTGCCACAATGGCCGGTCATGTAAAAAAGGAGATGGGTGCCCATGGGATTTTAGGGTTTGTATATATAAAGTTCAAAAAGTGAATGGAAGCTCATTCTTTGGTGTGTGGCTAACAAGAGCTCTCATCTTCTTCTCTTCTTCTCTCCTTCTTGCTTGTGTGTGCTCTTGAGAGAGGGAGTGTGAGAGTGTGAGGGAGTGAGTGTGTGGGAGTGAGGGATCAAGTGGTGAAGCTCTTCACCATCTCCTCTTCTCTTCTTCTCTTCTCTTCTCTTCTCTTCTCTTCTCTTCTCTTCTCTTCTCTCGCGCGCGCGGCTATGGAGGATGGAGCTTGGAGATGGAGGAGGCTTGAGGATGCTTGAGCTAGCATCAAGAATCGTGGAGCTACCAAGGTATGCGAGGGAGGAGGCTACTCACATCGGCATCAAGGTAAGCTCACTACACTTGTAGGATCGACGGCGTGTCGGCTAGGTGAGAGATAGGCATTAGAGCTCGCTTGAAACGCTTGAAGCAATAAGCAGTCCGTGGGTCTTGGCGCGGCTAAGCGAAAGCTCCCACAGGGTGCATGGTTGGGATTGGTGATCATAGTGACTATGGCAATAGACTACCTAGTTGTATGTGAGGCTTCCTCCTATTGCAATTTTGGCAATAGACTAGGTATGTCACACATAACTAAAGAACACACTAGGTCACTAGCTGACCGTATACCACTAGTTGTAGTTGAGTCTCATCGACTCAATTATTACAACACACATGGAGAGTGATAGCTAAGATGACACTATCTAGATAAGGTCAATCATGTCAGTGATCTGATCATGAGTTCGATTCTCAACACTCTCCCTCTAGCTCAAGCTAATTGCTATACTCCAAGTAGCTCCCTGAAATGCACAACCTTCTCTTTACCAAGTGATTTGGTAAAGATATCTGCTACCTAGTCTTTTGTCTTCACATGGAGTAGATCAAACTTTCCAGTAAGTACCATCTCCTTGATAAAATGGTAATAAACTTGTATGTGTTTGGATCTAGCATGATAGATGGGGTTGCTAGCCAGTATCACAAGACTGAGATTGTCACAATGCAATGTGACCTTCCTGTCTAACTGTATACCCAAGTCATGTAGCAATTTCACAAGCCAAATTGCTTCACATGCCGCTAAGGCTACACCATTGTATTCTGTCTCTATACTAGATAAAGCAATAGTCGACTGCTGCTTACTACTCTAGTTGATCATAATATTGCCCAAATTGAAAGCATAACCACTGGTTGACCTCTTGTCATGTACACAAATAGCCCAATCAACTTCTCTATAACCTGTCAAGTCGAATGATTTCCCATGCTCATAAAACAACCCATAATCAACAGTACCCTTCACATACTGCATAATCCTCATGACTGCATCTAAGTGTGGCTTACGAGGTACCTGATAAATTGGCTAATCAGCCCCACTGCATAACTCAAGTCAAGATGGATAATAGTAAGGTAAATCGGGTCTATACATAGTGACATTCTCAATCTCAGTCCCAACATCAATTGGAAGTTTGACATTTTAATCCAATGGTGTTTTGATGGCTTTACACTCCATCATGCCATATTTCAGCTACATATCATGAGCATATTGTTTTTGCAACAACCATATACCTTGAGGTGTAGACACAACCTCAATCCCGAGAAAGTACTTCAGCTCACCAAGATCCTTGACTTTGAATTCAGCATGTAACATTACTTTAATTTCAACAATCCCATGATCATAATCTCCAGTGATGATCAAATCATCAACATAAACCACTAGAAAAACATAACCATGCTCTGTCTTCTTTGTAAATAGGCTGTGATTTGCATGACCTATTTGAAAACCAAGCTGCTGCAAATAAGTGCTTATGTGAGCATTCCATGCTCTCGATGCATGTTTCAGCCCATACAAGGCCTTTTTTATCTTACACACATATGTCGGATAGTTAGGGTGTACATAACCCTTAGGCTGCTCCATATACACCTCTTCAAGCAAGTCACCATTCAAGAATGTGTTTTTGATATCCATCTGCCATAATTTTCAGCCCTTAGAAGCCATTAATGCAATGATTGTTCTCACCGTTGCCATCTTGGCAACCAAGCTGAAAGTCTCCTCATAATCTAGGCTGTACTGTTGTGCATATCCCTTTGCAACTAGTCAGGCTTTATACCTTTCCAATGATCCATCTGACTTACATTTCACTTTATAAACCAATTTGCAGCCAATGGGTACTTTGCCTTTAGGAAAATAGACCAATTTCCATGTCTCATTTTCAGCCAATGCTGCATATCCCTCATCCATGGCAGCACACCAATTCTCATCTGTAATTGCCTCACTGAACTTTGTAGGCTCTCTGTAGCTTAACACTTTAGTCATATATGCATAATGTCTGGCTGAATACCCACTATATGTCAGCCTATCAACTGATTTTTTGATCCTTTCAGACCTCCTCAGCTGCGGTGCACTCTGGGCTTGCCTCTCATGAGGTGGCACTCCTTTGCCTTGCACTAGGCGTCGTAACTGATGGTATGCCCAATTCACTGTCAAGACTATCACTGCCAAGTGACTCATATCAAGCTATAAGTGGGCCAATCACATAGTCAAACATCTTTTCTTTGCCTTTATCTAATCTTCGCCCCCTCACTGACATATCCGTGTCAGTGGATGCAATAGCACGATTGCGAAGTCATCTTGTACAAGGATTGAACCATCACCTATCGGTCCACTCATAGTAGCTGAAGGATAATTTTTAGCATAAGTAGGGATGGCTGGTCCATCAGAGACCACTACATTTGGATTACCATACCATGAGGCCATCGCATTAAACACTACATCCCTACTGATCACGTTTTCTCGAGTGGATAGATCATAGCATTTTTAAGCCTTTCTCTCCCATGTATAGCCAAGAAAAATGCTTTTGACAGCTTTTGGTTCTAAATTCTTCCTCTTTTCATTAGGCACAAGTACGTAGGTAATGCAGCTAAATACTTTTAGGTGACTAATGTCCATACAACTTCTCATATGGAGTCAAATCATGAACCCTAGTTTTAGGTGTTCGGTTCAGCACACAAACTGCAATAACCACTGCTTCAGCCCAATAAGCATTTGGCAAATTCTTTTCATTAAGCATTGGCATGGCAGCTTCCATAAGTACCTGATTTTTTCTCTGTGCCACACCATTCTGCTAAGGTGTGTAACTGCATGTGAGCTGCCTTTTGATGCCATATTTAGCAAGGTACCTATCAAACTCTCTAAATACATATTCTCCACCTCCATTAGATATCAGACATGAGATATAGCAGCCAAGTTCATTTTCAGCATGTTGTTTAAAGTCCTTAAAGAGATCGAGCACCTCATCCTTGTGCTTTAAAATGTACGGCCATCTGTATCGACTGAACTCATCAATGAAGGATACATAATACCTGGCACCACCAAAAGATGCATTATGGGCAGAACCCCATACATCTGAATGTATCAACTGCAAAGGTCAAGAATTGTTTTTTTGACATATCTCATGAACGGGAATCTTGCTTGTTTCCCAAACGGACAAACAGAAAATACATGTCCAAGATCAGTGTACTTGAACTTTGGCAAGCCAAGTACAACCTCTTTCTACTGCATATTTTTTAGCTTTTGTACACTAACATGACCGATGCATTTGTGCCAGATTTCTACAACCTGAACTGCTCCATTATCATGGGCAAACATGACTACCTTCAATTCCGGGATAGATGCATCCAAGGTAAACATTTTGCCATCTCTCTTACCTTTGGCAATCAATTTACAGCCATTGCTATATTCTTTAATAAAACAACCATTCATGTTGCATATGACTTGCAAATTTTGTTCTACTATTTGTCCAACTGATAGTAAATTCTTGGTAATAGAAGGTGCATGGAGTACATCATGTAGGCTCTTCTTTTTGCCATCAGGCATAAGCAATGGAACCACACTTGTATGCTAAATATCATGCTGTGTATCATCACCAGTACATACAAATCCATGAGACCCTGCTACTAACTCATCAAACCATTCACCACCCATGAGGAGTCATATGATTGGATAATCCTGAGTCTATGTACCATTTCTCATCTTTGTCTTGCTTAGGCATATTCTTTGATACATGTTGCATAGAAAATAGAATATCTCCCTGGTCATTAAGTACCACTAAAAGATGCATAATGTCCATGTTGCCTACCTTTTGCCTTCATATCAACTTGCTTTTTATGGCAATCCCTCGCGATATGCCCATATCTTCCGCAATAATCAAATCTAGCTTTGTGAGTATCTCAATCTAGAAGGGAAGGGATTCTTAGGAAAGAAAACATGATCTTCAACAACAATCCAAAGATTGGAAACTATAAATTCCAGAGGTGTAATTTTCTTGATGCCAAACACAAGCTTGTAAGTCAGGCATGTTGCCACCTTAAAGGATATGCAGTAAGCCAATAACGCCACTAGGAGCTTTGGCATCCCACTCTTTCCTATGCTACTCTACTTGATAGGAATCTTGCATAGGATTTATTAGTTGACTTGGCCAAGCCATTTTCTTGCGAGTAGTATAAGGAGGATTTCTTATAAATTACCATGAAGAAGGATGTCATATGCTTGATCACCTTATTTACAAAGTGACTTCCTTGATCACTCACTAATTCTACTAGGCAACCATAGTGAGTAAATATATCTTTCAATAGGCACTTAGTCACTGCTTGAGTTGGTTCCATGTGCATGTTCTAGGCTCCTCCTGGCCAACTCTTTTGTGCAGGAGGGTTGCTCGATTGATAACCTGATGGTGAGAGCCATCTGCTTGTCCTCTTCTCTCCTTTGTCTTTCCTCCTCCTCTTCTCGGACTAACCTCTTATAGGTCTTTGGCTTGATGATAATGCCTTGGTAGTTGAAAATTCAATCATTTTGCAAATGTAGGCATCCATATTTATTTCATCTAGGTTCCTTGATGGGATACTTTCAAGCATTGGCACTAGGATCCGTGTCATGAGGGTGTTGTATCGATGACTAGAGATTAGGGCATGCACCATCTTTGCCTGTAATTGGGCGACGGGGTCAGGGATGTCTACTAGGTTGATCCTATCATTGGTGTACACTTTTGTCTTCACCATCTTTAGTATGCCATAAAAATCCCTCTTTAGTCTCTTTCCCTATCTGTTGGCCAATCCTAAAGCCTTCTCCACTATTTCAAGGCTAAGCACAACTTCTATCCATTTGGAAGATTCTTCTTGGCTGACAGTTACTGTGCCACTATTCTTTCTTGCATGGAAAGTTCTTAGGAACTTTGTGCACCTGACCATGGTTGTGATCTTTTGGCCAACCAACTTTCTCTACATATTTGTGGAGATTGCATTGATAGACTATTTGTCTTACCATGCCTTTTTTACCAGCTCCCCCAAATTGGTGAAGCTATGGTACTTTAGCTGATTATAGACATGTTTCAGTGGCCAATCAGTACTCTTATAGCACAACAACTTACAATTAGCTCATTTGAGAGTACCTTTTGCAAAAAAGGAAAAACTTTAAGAACAAATACTATAGAATGTTGCGATGCTCCAATATGGAATGTAAACTTTTTATACTTTAAGTAGTCCACACATTCCAAGCATGAATTCCATAAAAAAAATTTCTTCAAGTACAAGTTCCCTTTATTCGTCCTTTTTTTCTCTTGAAGTTTTGTTTGAGGTTCTGAAGTTCAAATTCTTTTCCACCTCATCCCCTTCCCTCCACTAATGATGAAGATCCTTCCTAGTATTGGAGGATGAAGGGTTAAGCGCATTGAGCACTTGCTTGTTGTGCTTTATTTCTTCATGAGCCAAGCATAAAGCTGTGGGTTACACGCTAAGTGGACGTGATGGTCCATGTTTTGAGGCCTAATGCCTATGTATATAATGTAGGTTAGGACATCGATTAGGAAGTTGCCAAAGTTCATCCTACTAGTGACATGTAGTTCTTCCTTAGTTAGAGTCGATCCAAATAGGGATGGCCCATAACATGCTCTTCTAAAGGTTGATTTTGCGAGTGATGGCCAATACTCTGAATGAGGTAGGAGCCACATAGGTTGGATTGTACTCAAAGGTTTTGATTGTGCATCTCTGCTCGATGTTCTTGTTCCCATTGGAGATGGAGAGCATACCATTTTTGCAGAAAGGAAAAGTTAGACTCGGCTAACTGCTTCAGCTCTTCTAGTTCCTGGGTTGTCACAAAGACTTTGCTCTTGCTATAGAAGGAGGTAATCAAACATTGTTTGAGAGCTTACTCTTGAGAAATCTTGTTGGCAATCAAGTCCCCGGCCACCTCAGGAATCTTAACAAACATGAATTCATATTCCTCCCAAGTGTAAGGTAGGGAACATACTTCTGTTACTAATGGCTTATCGAGGAGGCCTAAATCCAACTATTAATAGCTTTTAGAAAATGTGGTGGAGGTAGCTTTTAGAAAATGTGGTGGAGGTAGCATCCAAGTGTTTGATGCAAGTGACTAGGTCATCCCTCATGTTCACAACTCAGTTTGAGGTCAAAATAAGGACGGGTCTCTACTTATAGGAGGGTCTAAGGCCTACGAGAGGTGATTGGGCTAGATAACTTAACTACTAATGCCTATGTAAAGAAGGCCTATTCTACCATGGAAATCAATACGAAAACTAATGAACTGAACTAAGAAAATAACAAGAAATAACATAAAATGCTTCAACCATGGCCGTATCATAGACAACTTCCATTATACCATAGCACAATGTAGCAATGGAAGTTGAAATGAAGATACAAGAAGCAAAGCTTGGTACTCACCTCAAGATGGTGATGGACAAGAGATCTTCCCAAAATTCGTGTAGGTGTCAAAAAGATCTCTACATTAGCACTTCTTGCCTTTTTATAGTAAACCCTAGTACCATCATGGCTAAGGTATTTACATGGTTTATTTTGGTAAAGATAAGTGAATTAATGTGGCGAATTCGGTTTATTAAAAACCATCCCTTCCCATAGATGGTTTTGTCCTCAAAACTAAAGATAATGGGCCGAAGACAAGTCATTAATAAAGCAAATCATGTCAATCAAGATCCATATGCATGTGGAAGCACTTTCCATGAAGAAATCTCATAATGAACATGAAATAGTGAAATGATTGCTTGCTGTCCAAACAATGTTGAATTCGTAAAACTGCCATAACTTTTGACTAGAGTGTCCAAATTGAGTGTTTGAGGTATAAAAATGAAGTACAAAACCCAAGGCATCAGCCCATACCATCAAAACCACATTTTGATATCGTTAAGGAAATTTAATTCATGATAATAGTTTTATACAACAAGTTGTTCTTGTACAGACTGTCATAATTCTTCCTACAGCAAGAGCCATGGGAAACCATTTAAATATGAAGATGGTTTCTAAGTGGACTCTTCCATAGGTAGTCCCTTCCATTTAATGCTTCCTATGTCAAGAACACATGACCGATCCTTGATATGTACTACCACCAAGTGTGTGCATATCCCTCCAAGTGTAGGGCTGTAAACTTCACCTTAGCATTTTTCAGTCTAGGATACAAAGAGAAATACATTTCAAGTTTGTCAAACCATTCTTCTAATTTGATTGGGGATGGATTATTGCCCTTGAAATTAGAAATGGTAATCTTCTCCTTGTATTCCTCTCAAATTGATGAGGTTGACCATTATAGTATTGCTTCCCATAAGTATTTGTACCAAATGAATTTTGCCTTTGAGTATCATTGCTCCATGTTCCATGAGCATATGGTTGTTGCTGTCCATGAGGGTTTCCAAATCCATGTGGCTAATTATATTTTCCTTGTTGTGGCTAAGAGAAAGAATTACCCATAACATGTGGTTGTCCATATACTCCTTGATGATGTCCATACATAGGAGATTGAATATTTTTTGTCACATTTACTGTGGTTGCTACCCACTAATTTTATGAGGCCAAAATTGATTAGAATGAGGATTTTGCTTAGAAGGCTAATTATAAGCATGATTATTGTTGACATGTTGTTGCTACCCATAAGAATTCGGGGTTGAATTGACATGACCACTAATGGTGCTACCCATGAGAAGTATTACCTCCACTTGCTTGACCATGATATGATCTTTATTCTTCAAACTTCTCTTCATGAATAGGTTTAGGTATAGTAGATGGCTAAACATAAAAAGACTTGTAGAAAGGATCACACCCATGTGTGTCTTTATCATGCTTAGAGTTAGCATGGATCCTCTCTTGTGGGTCTTGATCTTGAGAGCTTGTGTAGGCCTTTGGCTAATCATGAGGCTGAAATTAAGAGGGTTGAGCTCTAGATGGCTCTCCAACCTCATAATGCCCCACAACCTTAGGTGTTGTGATCTTTGGCTGCTCCTCAACAATGGGAGGGATTGAAACACTTGGGAATATTGTAGGTAATATTCTCTCACTTAAGAGAGCCACAAGTTTGTCAATGCCTGGCTTCATATCCCTTATATCATTGGATAGTTGCTGAAAGTTATTAGAATCCGTAGATACATGAGTTGTGCCAGCCCCATTCGCTTGATTGTTGAGTGTAGCATGAGTTGAACTCATTTTCGCCTCCTCATTATCATGGTTCACATGGTAAATAGCTTCTTGGAAAGTTTAATGCTCTCTTTCCTGCTAGTAATCCCTTCAACCTTCATTGATAGTATTCATAATGGGATTCTTTTTCTTATTTTTGGCCATAGATGATGATCTGTCCTGAGTATACATCAACAATACTCAAATATCTTGAGATTCAATGATCCAAAAAATGAACTTTTTGGCTTTCTTTGAAGCTAAGGATGTCTCCTTTCCAATGAGCCATCAAACGTTGAAAATGGTTCAGTACGGAAATCTTTGTAACCAATTTTTAGTGTGGCTAGTAGGAGTTTGTGGCATCCTGTAAGTACCCTATTTCGATCAATTTTTTGATATGTAACATTAATTTTACACATACCCCACCATTCTAGCCATATAAAGGAATTGAATACACTTGCAAGTATTGTGAATAATCTCTACAAATACCAAAACAAGTTGATTAATCTAGCTATAACTGTAGGAAAGTGATCCAACAATGAATCCCTATTTGCATTCATTGCCAAAGTCTTCAATGTTGAATTGAGGTACTTCAATGCATCAATAAGCATACATGTTGCATTGCATATCTCTTCCCATATTTGCCAAGTGTTTCATGCTGTCATATATTTGCCCACATATCATGCTGCCATACATCTTATCCATACATTTTCCAAATACATCATGGAGTCATTTGCCAAGTACATCATGCTGTAGGCCAAAGTACATCACTCTTCATGTCGGTACCTGCACCTAAATTGAAAAATGCATGGGATCCGTGACTTGAGGGGTTTGCGAGTTTCCCTCTCAAGTTGATTTGTGCTCCCATTTAAGGTCTTTGTCTCAGTAGGGGAGGGTCACCTCGCTATTGTCCTACCAACTTACATGGCATCCACTTTTCCTCGTGGGAAATAACATGACAGATCAATACTAGGCTAATAAAACAACATGAAATGTGTGGATTGAAAGAAAATTGGCATCCATTTCATGATATGCATGAGCTGAGTGAAATGGGCTGAAAAATGAAATGGAAGTAAGTAGGAGAAATACCTTCAGTAGTGACTCATTGCATTACAAATTTTTCCACTTACCATTGGGCACAAATTTTCTCATGACATTTGAGACAACAATCAAACAAGGCAATGTGAAGGTTAGGGAAAAACAAATGAGAAATTGGAAGCTTAGAGTATGGTTATAGCAATGAAATTAGAGTGGTTTGGTAATCATTACCATCTATGAAAGCTCTAGGGAATGATCATATAATGCATTTAGGAATATGGATAAATTTCTTATTAATTTAACCTCTCTTTCCATCAATTGGATAAGCTCAGCAATAGGATATTCAAGAGAGATTAAAAGATGATTGAGAATACCTCTTGTACTTGGAGTTGAAGTATACTATTGATGAAAAACCCTTTGACAAGAATGACTTTAATTCAACCTCGAATATTCCAAGATGCTCCATTATAAGCTTGCTCCAAGTTGGATTTAACTCCCTGCAGCATGATCTTCTCCTTCAAGCTCCATAGGTACTCCATTGAGCCAAGATTGGTTGAATGTAGCCAAAATCCCCTTCCATTTTGATGAAATGCCTATAGAATGGTAATAGATAATCCAAGAATGATTGAAGACTCCAAAATTGAAGAAAAGTCAAATTATTTCAAGAACATTTGAAGCCTATGCTATCCATCCCTTCCAATGAGCAAGAAGATTCCAAATCACTTCAATGTAGCTTCAATGGTGGCCAATGTTTGAAGCCATGGTTATGAAGATGCTTTGAAGAAATCTAGAAATTTCCAATGTTGTCTAAAATGGTCATTTATAGGGTTTGCAGGAGGGATGAAAGTTCAAGAATCATGAAGAATCTTCATTTAAGTTGAAGAAGGCTTGAAGTAGAATGTGTACAAGGCTTAATAGTAGCCATAGATGCTAGATATATCTGATTTTAACCCACCATAGAGGAGTATGCACTTCAAGTGTAGATCGCATTGATCTACATTCATGTCCTATGTGAAGTGATTGAAGCAAAACCACCATAAATAGTTTTTATTGGCAAGCTTAGTTGATAAAGAAGCTTGTTATGGGGAGTGCCTTCGCAAGATAGAATCAAGGTAGGAGCAAGTTTTTCCATGGAATCCATGAAAATAAGCTTGAAGAGAGAGAAAAGAAACCATGTTCTCCAAAAGTAACTCAAGTTTGGTTTCCACTAAAACATGTAGCCTTCATTTTGTCCATCTTGCCCCAAATTTTGGTTGAAAATTTGCTCATGACCTGCCAAAGTAACTCGAGCTTGCCATTATCCATTGGGTCATGCCAAGAACCTCCATCTTGGTCACTGCTTATGATAGATCTCCATGTCTAACCATAGTTATGGAAGAACTAACTCCCGTGACTAAATTTTAACTACAATTTCCACTCCCTAGTCACTGTAACTAGATCTAATGCATGAAAGTGACTTCTGACAGGATCTAAAATGTTGCTTTGATACTAATGTAAAGAAGGCCTATTCTACTATGAAAATCAACAAGAAAACTAATGAATTGAAATAAGAAAATAACAAGAAATAACATGAAATTCTTCAATCATGGCCATGCCATAGACAACTTTCATTATACCATAGAACAACGTAGCCATTGAAGCTAAAATCAAGATACAAGAAGCAAAGCTTGATACTCACCCCAAGATGGTGATGGACAAGGGATCTCCCAAAATTTGTATAGTTGTCAAAAAGATCCCTACATTAGAACTTCTTGCCTTTTTATAGTAAACCCTAGTACCATCATGGCTAAGGTATTTACATGATTTATTTTGGTAAAGGTAAGTGAACTAATGTGGTTAATTTGCTTCATTATAGTCTGCCTCATGGGCTGTTCAGTGGGGTTTTTGTTAGCCACTTGTGTAATGGATTGGTCTTGTGGCTCAATTGACATGCTACTCTATGCTTGTGGAGCAGTTGGAATAGTAGAAGTGTCAGGTTGAGTCAGTTTGGATGCAGTGGGTGACAGTTTTGGTTGACAGACCTATTGAGGCTCAATGGGTTTGGTTTCTTTTGGTGGGTTAGTTTGTTTCTCATACCTAGCTGGCTCTTGTGGAGATGGATTGGAAGGCATGGCTAAGGGACACACATGCAACTTGTGGTCTTAGGCAACCAAATTCAAGTGTTTCCTTCATTGTAGCCTTGATTGCACAATAGGGCTTTGGGCATCCATCCCGGCTTGACCACTTGTCATCGACTCCTATAGTGCTAGGCTGTGTCTCCTAGGCCTAGGGTGTGAGGTTCTAGGATTATGAGTTTGGGCACCCATCCCGGCTTGACCACTCGTCGTCGACTCCTATAGCGCCAGGTTGTGTCTCCTAGGCCTAGGGTGTGAGGTTCTAGGATTATGAGTTTGTGCAGATTGGCTTTTGGGTAGCTGCAATTGTTATTTGGGTACCCATTTGAGATGCTGCTCAGTGGCTTTGGGTGCATTTGCTAGTGGTTGCAGATGGTTTGTTGTGGTGGGTTGGGATAAGTCACGACCCTCCTCCTTAGGCTTGTTGGCAATAAGTTGCTCTACCAGTGGCACTGCGGTCTTAGATGGAACTGTGCTACCCTTGTTGAAAGATGTCACTATCCGAACATTGCCAATGGTAAGGTGAATACACTATGAGTTGTAGTCAATATTGCAGTGTGCTTGTTCTTGAATGCACATCCTAATAGCGATTCCTTACCAATGGCTTGGGTGTTAGTCATCATGTAGAAGATCATTGGTAGGCTTTCAATCTCGATAAAGAGATTGCTACCTTGCACTTTCCTAGCAGTGAATAAGATTGTCCCCCAAATGGGCTAAGTTTTGCATTAGTAGGTTGCAACTAGGGCTGACTAATGAGGGTCCACTGATTGTTGTGTAAGGATATTATAGTTAGCTCCCTTGTCAATGAGTGCATCAAAGACACATGTCTTGTGGCTAGCGACTGATATGCGTAAGTGTGCAGGTACCACTGCTTCCTCATCCTCGTCCTCTATCTCAGTGATGGTGGCTACTCTTACATTCATAGGCAGGTCTAACATTGGAGGCTTATCTAGTGGGTGCGTTGGAGCATAGTACTTCTTGAGGCAACTACCACTAAAGAAACATACGCCTCTCCCTTTAGAGTCTCGAGCTCTATGTTTCCAATTCATTGTGAACCTTGAAAGATCCCAATCCTCTAAACTTCATCTTTTGCTTATGGCCCTTCATTGAGTATAGGAGCACTAGGTTTCCCTACTCGAAGTCGTGTTGTTTGACATGCTTGTTAAACCAACTCTTGTGTCTTGCCTTTTCATAGATTAGTGCATGAGTTGCCAAAAGTCAAGTTTTAGAGAGGCATTCTAACTCCACTAGTAGTTGTTCCGTCCATGCTTCCTTTCGATCCCATATCTTTTGTAATGCCACTCTTAAGCTTGGAATGAAGAACTCCACTGTTAGGATTGCTTCGGTCCCATAGGTCAGCTTGAATGGTGTCTACCACATACAACCATCTTTTAAGTCATCCTATAGGCCCATAGCGTTGCCATGAGTTTATTGTCCCGATCAGTGCATAAGGTGGAGACTACCTTAGTCAGGATATTTACTAGGATCTTATTTGTGGATTCTGCATGACCATTACCTTGAGGGTAATATGGTGAGGATTTTCTATGGATGAAGGTGGATAGAAAATGGGCAATCACTTCATTGATAAAGTGTGTGCCTTGGTTATCAACTAATTTGATGGGACAACTGAATCATGAGATCACTTGCTCCCAAAGGAACTTAGCCATGGTTCTAGCATCATTCTTTCTAGTTCCTTGACCTTCAGCCCATTTTGTGAGATAATTTGTAGCCACAATTATATACTTTTCTTGTGAGTACTCCACTATGGATTGATTGACCCAATGAAGTTGATTCCCAATTTTCAAAGGGTTGTCATGCTATCACCGAGGTCAACTCCATCTTGTCCTTTTGGATGGGGACTTTGATTCTCTGGCACTCGCTATAATGTTTCACAAACTTAGCTGCATTGTAGAATAGGATGGGCCATCACAGTTGAGATTGCAGTACCTTGCATGCTATGGTGTCTCCATTGAAGTGTCCTCTAGAAATTCCACTATGCACTTCAACAAAAGTGTATCATGCATCTCGTGCTTATACATGCATCCTCGTAATAACCCATTGTATCCTAGTCTATAGAGCTAACTGGATATTAACTGATTGGGCTAAGCCTTGAGGATAAGGTGCTTCAGCCTAGCCTTTTCTATAGGTTGCTCAAGCAATCCATGCTCTAGGATTTGGACTATGTCATCTTCCCAATATGGTGTTAGATCGGCCCTGAATAGGTCTCTCCCATTGGTCATGCTAAAAAGATACACACATCTGGTAGGTCGTCTATGATGCCTTGGTCATCAGCTTCTCCTGTGGGTATGCAAGACATATGGTCTATCATGTAGTGTTGCTTACCCTTGTCTACAACCATGGAAAAGTAAAACTCTAGAAGTATAATTAACCATCTAGCTATGCATACTGTAGTGTAAGGTTTGTTTACTAAATAAAGCAAATCTTGATAGTCCATGAAGAAGGTGAAGGGAACAATAAAAGATAATGATATAACTTCTTCATAGTGAACACTATGGCTAGGCCTTCCCTCTCCATTGTGGAGTAATTCATCTTTGTATCCTTGAGTTATCTACTAGCAAAGCTCATAGGATAATTGAAATTATGTTCACTAGGTTGGCACAAAACAGCTCCCATGATGAACTTTGATGCATCAATATGCATGTAAAATCATGTTTCAATCTGGGGCTTATAGGCTGGGTGTAGTCATAAGAGTCTTCTTTAGTTCCTTCTAAGCTCGTTGGCATTCCTCAGCCCACTCGAAGACAATTAGCAATCTATAAAGGGATTTAGCAATCAATGCATATTTTAGAACGAGTCACTGATAGTTCCTATGTGTCCCATGAAGTACTAAGCTCCCTTATAGTCCGTGGGTGGTAGCAAATCGACAATGACCCTAACTTTGGAGAAGTTGGTGGCAATGCCATTCTTAGACACCGCATGCCCTAGGATACATCCATGTTTTACCCAGAATTAGCACTTCAAGGGATTCAAGGAGAGATTATACAACCTACATCATTCAAAGAGTGCACGAAGTTTATCTAGGTATTCCCTTCAATTGGAGTGGGCACATAGATCATCAACGAATACCTCTAGTTCTCATCTAAGCATGTCTTTGAAGATGGTGCACATGAGGCATTGAAAGGTAGCTAGCACATTCGTCAGTACAAATGGCATGAATATGTAGGAAAATATGCCCCACTCAATCACAACTGCTATCTTATATTTGTCATCAGGGTGTATCTGCACCTGATGGTAGCCTAAGAAGCCATCCAGGAAATTGTAGGCTTCCTTCCCCGCTACTCTTTTGAGTGTGTGCTCTGTGTTAGATAGTGAATAATTGTTTCTCTTCATTGCATAATTGACCTTTTTATAATTCACACACACTCGAATCTTCCCATTCTTCTTCAAGACCATCACTATAGGTGATATCCAATTTGTGTGCTCAATTTTGTAGATGAATCTAGCCTTCAATAGCTTATATATCTCTTCCTTAATGGCATGTGTATGCTTCAGATTCATTGGGTATCGTTGCTACTTAATTAGTGTTGCATCAAGAGCCATAGGGATGTTATGAGTCATAACTCTCAATTCTACTCCCTCCTTTAGCTTGTTGTCTAAGGACCAAGCAAACACATCCATGTACTCTCGTGGGAGAGTGATGAGATTAGCCTCCTATTTTTCAATTAGGTTCACATTTATGAATACATGTCAAGGCTTCTTGCCTTCGCCTGCTAAGTTGGCTTCCTTGACCTTGGCAAGCCTCTCTATCGATTTGCTTGCCTGTCCTTACCTCTTAGCTGCTAGCAAGATCACCTCCCTATTGCTCTTTTTGAATTTTGTGAAGCTCTTCATTAGATCTTGGGGCTTCCTTTGCTCTTTGACTTTTGACCCCTTTGATTGCCTCTTCTTTTTGGTCCGCAAATAGGATGTTGTATGCACGCGTAGTGAATACCGAAAGGTTCCCAAGAATAAAGAACTCTACAAAAGCTCATAAAGCAAGAAGAGAGGTTTGCATGACATGAGACAAAAAGACAAATTGGGTACAATCTCCCCCCATGCATTGTGTGAACACTTACCAAGGCATGTATTTATAAATTTATTAATCTCCAAGCTAAAAAATAGCCCAATTTACAATTAGCATGCTTTGGCTTTTGTGTTTGCTTTTGCCCAAATAAAGAATAAAGCGTTTGGGTGTCTAAAAAGTCGGATGGTGCCCAAATACAATGTCCAATAATAAAATATTTAAATCAAGTGCCTATGCGCATACAAAATAATAATTTTTTATCAAACGCTTTAATAAATAAGCACACCTAAGTAAATATTGATGCCACACCTTTAGGGATAAGATGCGAGCCCATCAAAAATAATAATTCTTTTAGATAATTTGAATACATGCCATCGCCTAGTGCTTCCCAACACCACTGCTACTTGCTCTACACATCAACTGAAGCATTCAAAATTGTTAGAAAATAATAAGATAAAATCCACAAAAGTAAATGCCTAGCAGTCTTCTTGAAACTCTGTCCTAACCTTAATTTAATATGAGTGCACTATAAACTCATAAACGTCCATTAATTTAAATATGTATTTTGCAGAATCACCCACTATGGAATCGCCCACGTGCACACTAAATTAATGACACCCGAAAAGGACATGGATCCCCTCAACTTCTTGCACAAGGAATCCACCTTGTGTACGAACCCCGGCAAATAAATATAGTTTTACGGAATCCACCATAGAAACAAAACCTCACAGAATCTACCGTGGAATATGCCTCCTAGCATCATACCCCTGAGGTGGGATAGCAATTGTCCTCAATTGCTATTAGCTCAATGTGGAGTGAGCAATGAGGGGTAAGCACTTAGGTTGCGGGCGTACATCCATTGGGCCTATTGAATAGGACGATTTTCAAACTTAACCAAAAATCTAGAATATCTATGGCCAGTTCTAGTGGTCATAAAGTTAGTGTCTAAAATAGTTTCAGGTTCAAGTATTTCAATTTCTTCTTCTAACAGAGGAGGGTTTTCATAGATAGGATGGACATGTAATTGGCCTCTAAAAGGTCATAGTAAATTGATATGAAAAGTATTATGGATTTTCCAATGTTGGGGTAGTTCTAATTTGAATGCATTGTCATTGATCTTGTGAATTATTTTGAAAGGTCCATAAAATCTAGGTTCTAACTTAACAATGAGGTGTTTCTCAACACTTTGCAATCTTCTCTTTTCAATGAGTAACCAAACATAATCATTAACATTGAAACTCATGGATTTTCTTTTCTTGTTAGCTTGTTTAATATATGATTGCTAGGCTTTCGCAATCATATCTTTAACTTCAACAAAAATAGTGGCATGCGTATTAGCAATATCATCAACAACTTTAACTTTGTTCGACAATGATGTAACAGGTGTAGGCAATCTATGTCCATAAATGATTTCAAAAGGTGCTTTACGTGTAGCTGTGTGTGGTGTATTACTGTATGCAAATTGAAGTAGATGCAAGTGTGTATCCCATGTTTGTGGTTTTGAAATTGTGTATGCACGCAAAAGATCTAGAATTGTACTGTTAGTAGCTTCTGTTTGCCCATTGGTTTCAGGATGAAATGCAGATGAGAAATCAATCTTATTACCTAAATTAGCAAACAAAGTAGTCCTAAAATTATTGTAAAATCTGGAATCATGATAAAAAATAATAAATTTTGGCAAACCATGGTTAGTGAAAGCAGTCTTCAAAAACAATTGTGCAGCTTGAGATGCAGTTAAAGTTTTCTTGCATGGTAGAAAATATGCTTGTTTGCTAAATCGATCTACTATAGTCCAAATCATATTATGATTAGCTTGTGTGTTAGGCAAACCAGTTATAAAATCCATTGAAATATGTTCCCATGGACGTTCAGGAATTGGTAAAGGCATTAGCAAACCATATTGCTTAACATGGTGTCGCTTAACTCTTTGACAAATTAAACACTCAGAAACAAAGTTAGAAACATCAGATTCCATTTGTGGCCAGTAAAAATCTTCAACCAATGTTCTTAAAGTGAAAGTAATACCTCTATGGCCTTGATATGGAGAACAATGAATTTCATGCAGCACAAATGATCTAAATGGAACAGTAATACACAATCTTTTCTCATAAAACATAAATCCATTAGAATAAAACAAATAATCAATTGGAATCTAGTTATTAGTAACTAATTTGTTCAAATCAGCTTGAAAACTGGGGTCATGGTCATAGGTATCCTTCATAGGAATAAGAGAATCAAAAGATAAAATGGAAATATTATGGATACTTGGTCTTTTACTCAATGCATCGACAACAACATTCTCTCTTCCGAGTTGATATTGGATAAGTGGATGGAAACTTTGAATGAAAGCAACCCATTTAATATGACAATCAGAAATTTTTGGCTGACTAAGGAGATGTATGATACTTTGTTGGTTAGTTTTGATCATAAATTCGGATCCCATTAGATAGTGTTTCCATTGACATAAGGCTTGAACTACAGCTAACAATTCTTTATCATAGGTGGAATACTTGAGTTTAGAGGGTTTAAGTTTGCAAACTAGAATAGGCTATGGGATGTGAATCTTGCATAAGGACAGCTCCTATTCCTGATCCGCTAGCATCAATGACTACTAGAAAGAATGGTTGATTAAAATCAGGTAATTGAAAAATAGCTGCATGTGTTAAAGTATGTTTCAATAGATCAAAAGACTTTTATTGATTGTCAGACCAATGATATACAACACCTTTCTTTAACAATTTCGTCAAAGGCAATGCAAGCAATGAAAAATTTTGCACAAGTTTTCTATAAAAGCTAGCAAGACCTAAGAAAGAACGTAACTCATGCACATTTTTGGGGATTGGCCAATTCAAAATTGCCTCTATCTTTTTAGGATCAACACGAATACCAGCAAAAGAAACAATGCGACCTAAGTATTCAATTTGTGTTTGGAAAAATTCACTCTTATCAGAGTTAGCATACAATTGATTCTCTTTCAACAATTTGAAAATCAAAGATAGATGTTCATAATGCTCATTTTCATTTTTATTAAAAACTAATATATCATTAGAAAAAACAATTACACAATTCTGATACTTTAAAAATATACGATTCATCATATGAGTGAATGTAGTTAGTGCATTGGTCTAACCGAATGGCATAACAAGAAATTCATAATGACCAAATTGAGTTCTAAATGCACTTTTAAAAATGTCAGGTGTATCCAGTCGTACTTGATGATATCTAGATTTGAGATCTATCTTGCTAAAAATAGTGGCTCATTGTAGTTTATCCATGAGGTCGTCTATCCTAGGGATCGAATATCTATTCTTAACAGTGATCTTGTGTGGGAGCTTTCACTCAACCGCCAAGACCCACGGACCGCTTATTGTTTCAAGCGTTCCAAGCCGAGCACTAATGGCTACCTCTCACATAGCCGACACGCCATCCATATCTACGGGTGTAGTGAGCTTACCTCCGTGCTGTTCGAGTTACCTCCTCTCCCGCACACTCCGGTAGCTCCACGATCCAAGTGCAAGCTCCATCCTCAAACTCCACGCTCCAAGCTCCATTGCCGCGAGCAAGAGAAGAGAAGAGAAGAGAAGAGAAGAGAAGAAAAGAGGAGAAGATGGAGAGCTTCTCCTCCTCGGTCCCTCACCCTCACACACTCACTTCCTCACACTCTCACACTCCCTCTCTCAAGCACAAGCTCCAGCAAGCAAGAAGAAGAAGAAGAAGAAGAAGAGGAGAGCTACTTTTGGCCACACACAAGAATGAGCTTCTCATTCACTTTTCAACTTTATATACAAAACCCCTTTTCCCCTTTTTTACATGGCCGGCCGTAGCCTAGGCCCTTTTTCCCATTGTCCTTCTATCTTCCTAGATTCCTTTCCGCCACCTGTCTACATTTACAAATTGCACGAGTGAGAGCCCGGCGCTCCTTGAATTAAACCATGATATGCTTGCGCTCTTTTACAAAAGTTTTGACTTGCGCTTTTCCTTGTGCGCCTTTCTCCCTTATTTAGGACTCTTCTCCTTGTGCGTCTTGTCTTCCGTTTCTCTTTGCCTTGGCCTTTGTCTTTGTCTTCTGCTTTAGCTTTTCAAGATTTTCCACCTTCGTTCGTTTGAGGGTTTACATTACCCCCCTCCTAGACGAGTGCCAGTCCTATGGCACTCACCGTCGTAGGTAGCAGGCTGTAGCATGCACCGAAGATGTGGGTGACAAAGACGCCTGTGGTTTCCGTGGAGGAGTGTTGGTGGTGGTGTGGCAGAAGGTCCTGGGGGCCTGTTGGTGGCCAAGGTGGCTGGTGGAAGGTTGTTGGAGTTGGTGGTAGGGCTATTCTGTGTTGGGGATTGCATTGATGGCCAGCACAAGTGTTGGTTTGTTAGGGATTCTGCACATGATGATTCTTTGCAGGCTTGTCGGATGGTAAGGGATAAGCATTCAGAGTTGGGTGTTGATGAAGAGCGAACGACACTTTCATTGGAGTCTTCAATACCTGCAATTGAAAACCTCTCATGTGGTCTCTCCCTAAGGGTAGTGCTAGTCTTCTCTATTGTGGACAAGACATAGTGCAATTAGTTTGGGAGACAGGTCGAACTCTAAGCAAGCTGAGAGTATTGTCCTGCACTTTGAGGACCCAAACTGTGTATATACTTCAGTGCAGGTATTATGTGAGTGCTTGTGCATACTTAGATATTACTTAGTTAGAAGACTGTCGGCCTAGTTCCTTGTATAGCAATGGGTCAGTGAAGCAAGGGGCTAAGTTGTTTGAAAATTTTGTCGATGAAGACGGGGAGTACACTTGAAGATTGCTTGAGACATCATTATGGTCTTGTCAAGGCCATGTAGCATAATTGAGCTCCTTGATGTCTAGCTCTTGGTAGCTAGTGACTACTTGTAGTGCTTGAAAAGTATAGTGTACATTTCCAGTGTCTTTCATGCCTTGCTTACCACTGTTGATTGTAATGGCATTGAGATGGAGTGCAAAAGAAATGGCAAGTTGTTCAGGGTGACAGGTCTAACCATAGGCGAGGTGAGCTCCCTAGGTATGTCCTGCCCTTGATGTGCCCTGAACAATTGTGGGGGATGGACAAAGGGCTAGGGAATTAGGGACGGAGCCAGCCGACCAAGGTCACTGGGCATACCTAATTTGAGGACCCCTAGGTGTGGTGCTGTGATCGTGTGCATTTTTCTTTTTCTTTCTTTCTTTCTTTTCTTTTCTTTCCTTTTTTTTTTCCTCTTTTTTTTTTTGGTGGGAAAAGTGAATACAATCAATGCCATACATTTAGACTGTTAGCCTTTCATTTGGATTGAGAAATGCTGGGATTCAAAGGCTATGAAGAATTGATATTACAGAGATGATTGTGTCACCAGCCTTGATGCTAGAGGAACTATTGTTGAGGTGAAGAGATACACTTGAGATTTTGCAAACCTCTTTGTAACATGTGAGACATCGAACAATTGAGGTAGCACTTGGAGTGAGCTGTGCATGGACAAGGGCAGAGCATCTTGCGAATTGAATCCTGGATGATGAAGAGATGTTCGCCCTTGTTGAGAGCATGGTTCCTGCCCGAACAGAGAGTTTGGCCAAGAAGGAGGAGGTAACCGATGATTATGCTTTGGCCATGCTCAGTTGCAATATGTGCTTTTTCTCTAGAGGTGTCCTTGGGTTCTCATCCAGTGGCGTTTCCATCATGGCTTTTGTTTCTTGGTATTCCTGTCACTTCCTCCATAATGGTTCTTTGTGGGGTTGGTGGTCTTGTGGTGACTTGGATATTAAACACCTCTAGACCTTGACCTGTGTCATTCTGCATCCACTTGTCACTTCGTGAGAGTATATGCTCACTTGCGTTAAGTACATCGGACCAATGCAATCATGTTAAGACATAATTTTTCAAAATGCTATGATGCCTATCCCATTACTTGTTAAGATCGCATACATTAACGGTAGGTGAAGGAAGTGTGTTCAAGTGGGGATCTTGCCCCTTTACTCATCAAGAACAAAAAGTTATGGCATGATGACTTGTCAAGCTACTTGTACGTCATAGGGGCTTAGTTGATAGGTACTAGGTGGCGTGAGTCCGGTTGGCTAGGCAACTGTGCCGGTGCTAGTGCGGGGCTCCCGTGGGGTTGGGCAGGGAACATGTCGGCCGGGACATGAATGTAGTCCCGGGTCACTACCGTTTCCAGAATGTCTTTAAACAATTCATTAAATTCTGCCCTATC
This sequence comes from Lygodium microphyllum, assembly GCF_053477565.2. Taxonomy (NCBI): domain Eukaryota; kingdom Viridiplantae; phylum Streptophyta; class Polypodiopsida; order Schizaeales; family Lygodiaceae; genus Lygodium; species Lygodium microphyllum. Next base: position 18,454,547 of record NC_141141.1, read on the forward strand.
CCTGGCCGCCTTGTCACTTCGTGAGCACCTGGTGCCCGAGCGTGCGTTGGGGGTCTGTGCAACTGGCGTTGCCACATTCTGTGTGCCTCCCTAAGCGTCCGCTCCCCTGGCCCGCGGATTCTTCGGCCTTCGTCCGGGGCGGTGTCGCTTGGGGCCGCGTTTCTTGGCGTACCTTTTAAGAGTGGGCACGTAGCGCACTGGCGGAGGGGCGTGTGCTGCATGTTCCCGTCAGCAGCGAAGAGCGTCTTTGCAAGCCAGCTGCCCTAGGCTCTCCATGTTTTCCTCGTAGGGGGACCTGCAAGTTGCGAACCAAGGGTTAGACCTTGATACAGGAGACAACTGTTCGCATGGAAGGGATTTTAGTGTGGTTTATCAAATGTATATGACAAGAAGGGGAGGGGTGAGGCATGCAGTGTTCATTGCAGAGGGAAGGCCCCCATGACGATGTTCATTTGGCCTCCAGCCATTAGTAGATTCTGGCTTATGCTAAGTAGCGTGGACCGGTTGTCAGGGAGCGGGTCAGGGCTCATCCCCGGAGGGATAGACCATAAAGGGGAGAGGTGTGTAGGAAGGGATGGTACCCTGTCCCCACCCTAAGGGATGTTGGCCAGAGCTTCCTATGGTGGTGATGAGGGTTGCATGCCATCCACTTGGGGTGGAAAAGGTCACACAACTTCTAAATGTGTGGTGAGAGGAGGACCTGAAGAGCTTAGCCTGTTGATCCCAGCTCTTCTGTCTGCGCTTGACTATTATTGCTTGTGTGTGTTGATAGTGTTTATATAGGGTCACAAAAGTCATTGTTTATTTATATACATATCCATGAGTCCATGTCGCTTTACGAGGATAAAAACCAATTGTAGAACTCAGGATTGTATTGGAGTGTGGCACACCCATCCAGCACTCGTGGCAGCTTACTCAGTACCAATAGATATTTTGCCACATCGAGCAGCATGGAACCTTGCCTGAGTCTACTGGCAACATGTAACTCCTCCTCAGTGAGAACCTTATAAATCAAAGGGCTCTCTAGGCTAGTTCCAGCTAAGTCCGTACCCCGAATGTCAGTGAGCACTCGAAGGGAAGTTGGTGCCACATAGGTTGGGCCTCTTTGAGACTGCCATTTGGCCAATCGCTCCACGGAGAGGGTCGTGATCTGGGCTCCTAGTTCGGCCATTACAATGCGGTTTTCACACCAACGCTGTTCAAATTGACTTCGGCCTACTGACAGTCGCTTTAGTTGCTCTAGGTCTACAAGATTCGGTTGGCAGAGCACTTCATTGAACGTGATGGTTAAGCGCAGTTCGTTAGCCTCCTCGTCGGAGATGAGTCGCATGCGTTCATGTAAGATCTTGTTATAGTGCTCATCAAGATGTTCCTGCTCTTCCCAGGATAAGGGAAATGGCAAGTACTCTTTAAGCTGCTCTTTAGGGAATGCGCCCATGTCTGCCAGGACATAGATACGTGCGAACACTTTGAGCTTAGCATTTAACTCGGTTAAGCATTCTGTGACACTTCTATGTTCCACGAGGGCTTGCTCGGTTGCCATCTCATGCAAGGTTCTAGGAGTTTGCCTAGGCTTTAACATAGCTGGGGGTTCAGGCCTATATGAGCAAGATTGGTCTACGCTAGGATTGCTCATGCTCTTGGGGTTTCCATGTTTCTCTTGAGGCTTCACTATTGCGTCATGGTTCTCCTCGGGTGTGACTGGTGTGAATTCATCACCCCCTCGTGACAGTGTTATATCCACTCTTGATTTGTCAATGCGAGTTCTATTGTCGGTGGATTGAGTGTTGAAGGCAACTGTTGATGGCAACAATTGCTTTAATTTTTCGGAGCACACGGATGTGTCTGAGGTTTCACCGCTATTAGGAGAGACATCCATGGATTCACTGGTGGGTGGACTTGATGCTTTATTCCCTAGTTCTCCAGCGCTCTTGGTGTCAATGTTTTTGGGGTCCACAACCACGTGTAGCTGCTGTTGTTTTCGATGTTTTCTCCTCTTTTTCTTGGTCAATGAAGGTGCATCTCTCAACGACTCAGGACCCTGGGCTAGGTCAATCATTGATGTGCTTGCTTGGGCCTCAACATTCTCTTTCTCTAGTGTGTCCTTACGGGACATGGCCGTGGCCTGCTGAATAGCCTTGCTAGAAAAAGGAGAATACCGAGCCTAATGAGTCCTCGTGTTAACAATTCTTCAACTTGTGCTTGGATGTCTTTCTATTCAATCAAATTGTGTCTATAAGGTGCTTTACATGGTGGTTGAGAACCAGGGATTAAATCTATTTTATGATCTTTGGGACGTATAGGTGGTAAACCAGGGGGTAAATCAATAGCAAAATAATCTTTAAATTGTGAAAGAAATTGTGCATGCCTAGGATGCATCTGATTTTCCTTAGCTTCAATTTCATTCACCCATACTAAGTATGATTTACTACATTTTCTCAATGCACGTTTAGCCTATGTGTGACTAAGCAAGGGAAAATTATCAAAGGTGTGTGTTCCATGTAATGTGATTTGTTTTTCGTTAAGATGAATTTTCATGGAATGTGTGGAATAATCTATATCGGGATTATATTTGTGATGCCAAGGGATTCTTAAAATAATATCACTAGCTTGCAAAGGCACAACTAAGAAATTTCTATGCTCAACATAATCACCAATTTTAATTTCTAAATCATGAACTTCTTCGTGTACCATTGTATTTAGTGTGTAAGAATGCAGCCTTCATGTGATAATGAGTTGGAACAGTAGATAAATTAAATTATTTTACCAAATTTACAGAAATAAAATCATGTGTGCTTTCATCATCATGTAAAATAATATTTTCTTGACCACACACAAAACATTTCGTTATTAATAATGAATGAGGATTTGGCATACGTGGTAAAATATCTGAAGCATTGTCGATATCATCATCATCTTTAGTGAAGTCTGGCATATCTTCATGTCTTTGTATTCAGTCGCTCCCAAGTAATTGATTTGAACAGCTGGCTTCTTAGATTGACAATTAACTGCTAAGTGTCCATGTTGTTGACACTTGTAGCAAATTATAGACTTTGCTTTGGAAACATTATTGGTAATGGCTGGAAATTTGGGTATATTGGGATTTGGTTGGAGAGAAGGCTTAGGGCTTGAATTTTATTTGATGGTAAAGCAAGGGGTCGAGTCGAGGGTTTATGGAAAGAAGAAGGAACAAAGAGATTTTGATTGAATCTTCGAAAGTTAGAATTGAATTGCTTTGTACCAAAGTTACCGTTAGTTGGAAATTGTTGTGGTCACTTTTCTCATCCACGAATTTTGTCTTTAGCATCATGTGCTAGAGAAATCGCATTCTCCAAAGTCTTTGGCTTGAACATGTTCACTTTCGCATAGAAGTGACCAAGCAAACCGAACATATACTTGCACTTGTGGATCGCCTCAAGAACATCTTCAAGAATTAAAAGTTGTAGTAAGGCACTCAAAAAATGCTTAGTGTATTGCAGAATGGATTCATGATCTCTTTGTTGCAAAAGATCCCACTGTTTGATTGCTTTTTCATGGAATTGAGGTGGAAGAAAATTTTGCAAAAATTTCTTTTGAAAGGCCTTCCAAGTAGTGGGACAATCAATACTCTTGTGGACAATAGTCCACCATAACGATGCTCTATCTGCTAGATGGTTAGTGATGCATTTAAGTTTATCTTTTTCAACATATTGATCTTCATGGAAATAATCATCAAACTGACTGATGAAAGTGAGAACCGTTTTTCCATTAAGTTGCCCATTAAATGTATGGAATTTGAAATTTCTTTTACTTATCTTGGCTTCTTTCTTGAGAGTCTATGATGTGTTGTGTCAATCGTATGTCGAATAACATCTTCGGGTTGCGCTCTGTCGTGATTAACACTGGATTGTTGAAGTGTAGCCAGTTGTGCTTGTAAATTTTGACATGCTCTTCGCTCTTCTTGAAGTTGCATTATGATTCAGCCCAATTTTTGCTCCATAGTCGGCTCTAGAAAATCACCTTCGCCCATAAAATCTTTCATGTTTTGATCGGACATCCTGCAAAATCTCAAACAACCTCACACACTTGAAATCTCGTTAGAGGGATGAGTGTAGCTCAAAATTTGGGTTTACAAGGCTTGCTTTAATTTTTTTTTTCGATCTTACTTCTTTCGCGGGTACGGCAATTGATGACGATCTTCTTTCAAGCGAGAAATAGATTGCGTGTGACAGCTGGTTTGCTAGAAATCAACTCTGTCAAAGTGCAGGTAGGAATAGAGGCTTGTTGGAGTTGCGAAGCGGGTTCGAAATTAATTCGATGGAAACACCTGTTAGGAAGAAGGAGATTCAAGATTGAATTGAAGCTTTAATATAAGCTTAAAAACTTAAGCTTAAGCTTTTAAAGAAAGATCTTTTAAGAAATCGAATTGTTGCGATAGGATGACGGTAGCTTTTTGACGATGTCGATGCTGATTAATTCATCCTGCCACTGCCGATTGTTAAACTTTGGAGCTTAAGTTATTTCTTAAGCTTTTTAAACATTATAACCTCCAAACTAATTGAAATTTCTTCTTTGTTTTCTCTGAGAATAAACGACTTGATAAAGGAGCTTGAGAAGTGGTCCTCCGCATGGGAGTGGTCCTTCGCGATCTGACAGCACATCTAAGGGTTCTTCACCTCTAGGAACACGCTAGTATTGATAGTTTGTCACGAGATTGCCTGTAGAGCCCCTTCGTTCCAGGAGCTTCACATTCGCGCAAGATGGTAAGCAATTGTAAGCCCTTGATCTCAGCTTCACTCTAATATCACTGATGCGCAAATCGGATGCTGTATGCACGCGTAATGAACACCGGAAGGTCCCCAAGAACAAAGAACTCTACAAAAGCTTATAAAGCAAGAAGAGAGGTTTGCACAACATGAGACAAAAAGACAAATTGGGTACAATCTCCCCCCATGCCTTGTGTGAGCGCTTCACAAGGCATGCATTTATAAATTTATTAATCTCCAAGCTCAAAAATAGCCCAATTTACAATTAGCATGCTTTGGATTTTGTGTTTGCTTTTGCCCAAATAAAGAATAAAGTGTTTGGGCATCCAAAAAGTCAGACGGTGCCCAAATACAATGTCCAATAATAAAATATTTAAATCGAATGCCTATGCACATACAAAATAATAAATGTTTATCAAACTCTTTAATAAATAAGTGTGCATGAGTAAATATTGACGTCGCGCCTTTAGTAATAAGACGTGCGCCCATAAAAAATAGATAATCTGAATACACGTCATCACCTTGTGCTTCCCAATGCCACTGCTACCTGCTCTACACATCGAGACTGAAGCATTCACAATTGTTAGAAAATAATAAGATAAAATCCACAAAAATGAATACCTAGAAGTCTTTAGCTACAAAATAATAAAATAGGTTGGAACTCTGTCCTAACCTTAAATTAATATGAGTACACTCTAAACTCATAAATTTCTATTAATTTAAATATGTATTTTGCAAAATTACTCGCTGTGGAATCACTCACGTGCACATAATTAATTTGACGCTCGAAAAGGACATGCATGCATCCCCGTCAACTTCTCGCACAAGGAATCACCTTGTGTACGAGCCCCGACAAATAAATATAGTTTTATGGAATCCACAGTAAAACCACACGGAATTCAATGTGGAATAAAAACCTCACGGAATCCACCGTGGAATATGCCTCATGGCATCACTTTTCCTCCTTCAATGGCCTACACCTTAGGTGGACTAGGTAGGTCCCCTTCGGTGCATTTGGTCTTAGGTGGTTGGGATATCTCTAGATTCCTCTCGGAGCTCACTTCTAATTTGGAGTTAAACTCACAACCCTCTCTATAAAGAAAGGAGTTTTTCTTGATGGTTGCATCTCCTTTGAGACTGATTTAGTTCTAAAGAGTAGTGCGGTACTTGGTTGAACTAATCTAGCTTACTGATAGTCCATTAGATTAGAATAGGTAAAGTTGCATCTCTAATTATCTTAGTTCTCTCTCCCTTCTCCGTGGCTTGATAGTTCATAGTTTTTTGCCTCAGGTTCTAGTCCTCAAGTTGTATCCAACTTCTTGGGGTTTGATCCAATTAGTGGGTTCATTTCTTACTTAGGCTCTGTCAGTGTGTTTCCTGTTGGGACATACGAGTGGTGGAATAGACTTGTGCCAAATTATGCTTTCTATATTTCCTTGTGCACTTCAAGTGGATATGTGATGAAGTATGTGAGTTCAATCACAATCAACATAGATCACCTCCCTTTAGTTAATTTTAGCTTAGTGCTAGCTCTCCTGCACAAGTGACCGCTACTTGCAGTGGTCCACTCTACATCCTTGTTGTACAATTGATGTATGGTTTGATGGGTAGCAGGTTCAAGTAGTCAGTCCAGGTCTCTACTAGGGCATGGTTAGTGATCGCACTCGCTCCTCCTGGACTGTTGGGTGTCGATCCTAGAGTCAGTCAGCTATATTGCCCTATCTACTCACCTAGGGACCTGCAGGGGTGTCCTATTGCTAAGGTACCTATAGGGTCTAGGAAGGTCAGAGACTACTAGAATTTGATGTTTTGTTCTCCTATTTGATTTGCAAATTTAGGTTTGATTCTTAGAATTGGATGTCTGATTCTGGGCTATTTGATTCTGGATTGTCCGAGTCTGATTTTTTCGAATTGGATGATCAAGTTGTCCAATTTTTGGGCTAGTCAAGGTTTGTCCAATCGAATGATCTAATGTGTTTGATTATGAAAATTGGATGAATTTGGGGCAGTCGGATGGTCTGATTTTGGAAATCGGACAGTTCAAGACTACAATGGCAAAAACAGGCACAGACAAAGAAAATCCGGTGCAATGATCATGATACCTACTCCTAGTCCCTAGCAAGTTCTAGTATATCAAACAATAAGGTGTCAATGAGATCAAAGCAACTCACTTATAGCTTGTGACTGTATCCGATCACACGAATCGAAGCTCTCCTTGTCTCCTTGCTAGCTTGCAATAACTTGTCCAGCTCTTTCTCTCTCTCTCTCTAACTTTGAGTGTAGAAATTGATGTCATGAGATGATACTCATTCTTGGTGGCAATACAAAGCTTTTAAAAAGAAATTGAGCTGTTTGGACTTGTGGCTACTCGTGATGTCATGAGATGATACTCATTCTTGGTGGCGAGGCCAAAGATTGCTTCCATGTCATAGGTGGGGAGTAGAGGGGGCCTCTAATGCATCATCCATAGGGAGGTGAAGGTTCTCCTACACATGTTGGGGGTAATGTCATAGGTAAGCCCTCCCACTTTGACTTGAGGTCCATAGTGCAACTACTGTAGAAGAATCTGGGGTGGACTAGGGTACTCTCCCATGGCAATGAAAGGAAGGTGTCGAGATGCAAGTGGTGCACCCAAGGACTGATATCTTGCTTGCAATTTGAGAGAATTAGAGGGTAACCCTATCGAGATGGGCCTCCTTTTATGTGACCCTCATAGAGAGTGGTTTTACTCCTATTGTAACATGACTAGATCTATCCGTTTGGGTAATGATGTGGCATTAGAAATAGTTGGTATTGGTGATGTCCCAACTGTAGTTTGGTTCAGGTAGCATGTTCACTCTTCATGGTGTATGTCATGTAGCAGCACTCACAAAGAGCCTTATCTTTGTTGGAACCTTGGATGATGTAAGTTATTTTATCTCTTTGGCATCATCGCCTTGGGCATATATATTTGAAAGAAATGAAAATGCTTACCAGTTTGCATTATCTTTTGCCCCTAGACTATAAGCGTTTTGAATCTTGTGATCATTGTTTATATGGATGGCAGGCTCGTAGTACACATAAAAAGTATGGCATGAAGTGCATGGGTGAACCCTTAGCTCTTGTCCATTTGGATGTATGTGGTCCCATACCTATAAGTTACTAGGTAGTGCAAAGTACTTTGTCACCTTCATTGATGATTACTCACATAAGGTCTGGGTTTACCCTATTAAGCAGAATTTAGATGCCCTATCTTCCTTTTTCAGTGTTGGTTTACTCTTGTTGAGAACCAGTTTGTGTATAGGATGAAATACGTAAGGTCAAATAATAGCTGTGAGGATATCTTGAAAGCTATTGAGTAGTTTTGCAATGAGTGGGGTATTAAGAATAAGTTGATTTCCCTCTACACCCTCCCCAAAATAGTATTGTCAAATGCACGAACATGACAATTCAATAGAGACTCTGCAGTATGCTTAGCCAGGCACACTTATCACATCACTTTTGGGTTGAGGCAGTTACTACTACTGTACGTACACTTTATTAATAGGTTTTCTTACACTGCTATTGATTGCCAAGTTGCAAAGGAGATATGGACTAGGAAACCTCCCTCATATGCTCATTTGCACGTCTTTGGTTATGATGCATTATCACCTATGGGATCCATAGGCTTGTTGGGTTATTCATAGCCATGATGTAGTTTTCCATGTGGAAAAGATACATAAGTAGTTGGAGTAAGTAATTGAGGTATGTAGGTGATATTTCAGGAGAAAACTCTTGCTCCCATAAAGCCAGCTAGCCAGCTTGCAACTGTTGATGCTCTCATGGACCTCTGCATATCATGCAAGTTCAGCTTATTTCGAGATACTCTCTATCCAAGCTACTTTGAATGCTTTACACCCTCCATGGACTATGCTATGGTGATAGATGTAGGTAAGCCTCTCTCTTATGATGAGACCATGCACAGAGATGATAGTCACTCATGGGATAGGGCTATGTAGTCAAAGTTTGACTTGTTTTAGATAAACCATACATGAGATTTGGTTTCTTTGCCTAGTGGCAACCATGCAAGTGGATATACAGGTTGAAAAGTATCCTTGGATGCCCTAAATTTGCTTATAAGATAGATTGATAGCTAAGGGTTTCAAGTAGGAACATGGAGTTGACTTGGGTGATGCCTTTGCTCCTATGGTCAAAATGATGACTCTACGCTTGGTACTAGCATCGGTTGCTTAGCTAGATCTGGATCTTTATCATATGGATGTAAAGATGGCTTTTCTACATAGGGACTTTTTTTATGAGATTTATATGCAGTAGCCTAAGGGATTTGAGGAAAAAGGTAGGGAACACTTAGTGTGCAAGTTGAGAAAGAGCCTTTATGGCCTTAAATAGGCACCTGGGGAATGATACCACAAGTTTGATGCTTTTATGCATTCCAAGGGATATAGTCGTAGTACTATGGATCCATACTTATACAACAAAAGGCTCATGATGATAGCCTTATGATTTTGGCACTCTATGTGGACGATATGCTTATTGCTCTCGGAGAGATCATGATGAACTAGGTGCCCTAAAAACTTAGCTCAAGAAGAGCTTTGAGATAAAGGACATGAGATAGGCCTCACATATTCTTGGGATGTGCATTATACACGATTTCTCTAAGGGAATCCTTTATATATCATAGAAGGATTATATCTAGAAAGTCCTTAAATGGTTTCAAATGTAGGATGGTAAGCCTATTGGCTATCCTCTACCTTATCATGTGAATCATTATATGCATCAGAGGGGAGAGATAGGGAACATTCCTTAGGACTGTATTTGGTGGATACACCATTTCTAGAATTGGAGGAGATAGGACTCCTCTTCTAAAGGTCATAAACAATCTTCAACTTTATTATACAATCTTGCACCTTCCATTGCAATTTGCAAATTAGCTAGTCTTCTCAATTCCATGAACTTTTGAACCTCTGGTTGTAGGCCTCTAAGAAAAACTTCCTTCTAGATGCCTTGATCCAAGTTATAGGGCACGTCCCATGTGCCAAAATTTCTTGTTGCTTGTCTCTCATACCATTGAAACATAGCACCTTTAAAAGTGGTAGGGAATATTGCCAATCAATGCTTTGGTATTTTGGCATTATTAGCCATATAAGATACCATGAACTTGGCTATATGACGATCAAGGTCTTCATTGTACTCCCTTGAAAATTGGAAATTGAACTACATTTGATACCCTATCATCAACATTTCCGAGATGGGTTTGGCTAGAAAAGGGACCTTGATTCCCCATTAGGACTTCTATGAAGAGTGTTGCAAGGGTGTCAAAGGAGGCTTTTGTTGCTCGCTCGTTCTCAGCTTTGATTTTTGCCTTCTCTGTTCTCATGTACCTCTAGATTCGTTCTAGTACTTGTCTCTTTATCACGTCACTCATTAAGGAGTTGACTCCACCCTATTTGTTGATACTTCACAAAAGGAAAATAGAACTACTACAGAGAGGAAGATATTCTATTTTAAAAGTATCAAAATTCATTCTTTTAAGAATTAAAATAGTACCATCATTGTGATAGTACCAACTTTTGGATGTCCCCATGGCATAAGTTGTGAAGAACACTCTATCTACTAGCTTCTAGTGGGTTGCCAATTAGGCAAACAGAACATTGTTGGTACATTAGGCATCCCTCGTATCTTGTTGTTGTACATCCATGAGCAAGTCCCAAATTCTTCTTATTCTTGTGGACCTCCACTGACTATAACTATTGGAGCTTCTTGACAATCTCCCACTTAACAATGTCTAAAAAATCCTCAATAAAAGACAAATCTTCCATTGATGTTTATTCTCTTTGTTTCTTCTTCTTCAAATTTTAGGGAGATTGTTGGCTAGAATGATACATCTCTCTGTAGCTTTAGAAGACAATGGGATCAATTTGTCATAGAGGGTTTACACCAAGATGCTGATGTGTTTCTACCATTTAGGGATGAACTTCTTGTAAAAAGTGGATTTGGCAATGAAAAATTCCAATTCTTTAAGGGTAATAGGAATTCTACACTCTTTCATTGCTTTCCTTCCTTTAATAGTGCAATTACTTCCATTTTTAGCCTTTGTTGGATGCTTGTTGATGGCAATTTTCCCGAAGTTCTGCACCAAAACGTGGAGCTCTCTAGAAAAAACCAAAGAAATGGGGCAAATACTACAATAAAATCTATATTGTCACACTGACAAGCTTGTTCTTCGTGCAAAGCATAGGAAGAAAAAGAACACCAAGAATATGAATTCTCTATGCAACATCATACAATGAATCTCCCGTGGATTTATCACAACAAATCTTCATATCCACCAATCACAAATTCAATGAATACAAAAAGAATGCTTCTTATTGAACGGAAAGTGATCATATAAGCTTCATTATTCATAATTCATAGTCTTCTTCCTTCCAAACTCTCACAATCTCTCATAGATACAATGTTTCTGGCATAGAAAATTGGCTATCTTTTACTCATCAATCTCTCTCTCACGCATGTTCTCAATCACTCATACATCATAATCCTCATCCAATACCATATAATAATACTCAATAACCCTCTATTGCCTGTGAATACACCTCTCAAGAGCTATACTTGGTATGAAAAGACACCAAAGATACTACAATGACCTTTTAAGGCTCTCTATTATCACTATCACTTAAATCTTCACTTCAAGTCTTCATCAAATACATTTTCATTTATTCAAACTCTTTTGATCCTATATTATTCTATTTCCAATATTGAAAAAATTTCCCAAGCCAAACATTCATTCCACAAAGTACTCATAGAAACAAATAGAAGATATTCAAAAGCTCAATAGACCATCTCTAGAAAGTATAAAAACTATATAGCTCAGACCAAAACCAATCTAAATCTAAATGTAACGTGCTTGTCTAGGCACGTTTTTAGCGGTCCATCGAGAGATGAATCTAAGTGACACCGCTTGCGACTCCCATCGAATGTTACGAGGAACCCATTAGGATCGACTTGAAACTTGGGTCCCTAGTGGCCAATGTCTCCTGACAGCATTCTAGTATCAGTGGGTCTTGGATATCCTACTTTATGCAGAGATACCCAAGCCAAAGCATACCCATATCACACTTGGTTCAAAGAGAACGGGAAACGAGAGGGATGAGCTACTTGACCTCTCTACCCATAGGGCATAGTCCCATTCCGGTCCCCTAAAACGGCATGAATCGGGTTCTAACCTAACAATTCCTAAGGGTCAAACGATGGTAAAATCTTGTGAGAAGCCTCCCAGTTCTCTGGGACCACCCTGTCATAGGACAGACCCCACTTCCCTCAATAGATGTTCTTTAGTTATTTAATTAGGCCCTACCACATTTATATGTGACATTTAAAATTAGCTTCCTTAATTAAGCCTTTTAGGGAACATGGTTCGTTCACGTAACTTAAAGCACTGACACGAAAGTAGAGCAAGCAGTCCTTTTGAAAAACAAGTTCCTTAACTTATCTTCAAGTTAATCTTTGTCTCTTGCCCATACAGGAGAAGTTATATATCCCTTTTTCCCTGCAGAAGTACCAGGTCCAAATCACATGGGACCAAAATTTCCATTCTTTATCTAGAATAGGATCTTCCAATGCCACAGACGTTGGGGCCGTAGAAGTCCTCAACTCCGTTCCGGATGGGCAAGGGGTGTCTAGAGCTCCACCTGACCCACAAGCTACCTAGGAGTGAAACATCATTTTCATGGTTGGCCTTTTCACCGCTCGACCTTTGGCCCATGAATCAAGCAGTGCCCTTCTCGGGTTAATTCGTGGTGTGATCTTGGAGATGATCCACCTGTGCAAAGAACCTTTCCTTAATTACTTCATTTAAGAATCAAGCATAAACAAGGCATTCAACCCTAATATCATCTTTTAGAAAACATTCCTTCATTCCCATGGCAACTCGTCATCAGAGGCCCTTGCCATGAATTTACCATCAATCACAAGCACTTGGAATACACAATCAAATGACAATCCAACAATCCAATGAATGTAAAGGCATTTAGGATGTTGTTTGATCAATCAACAAAACCAATTGTATTTTTTCAACAATGCAAGAATAGATGTGATAACATTTCCATCCGCATATTTGCTCTCCCCCTTGGGATATAAGAGGGATACTATGCAAAATGTTTCTGAACACTTCCTTCCTTCGGCTAAGATATATGTTGAGGTCTCATACAACTGTGCAAAATGTAAGTCTTATTGATCACTTACATTGATCGAAAACCCAATATTCTTTCCAACAAGTATAACAGTATTGGCCTTTCCTTTGGCTTAGGGTTTCCTATTCCTTCAGCTCTCTACTTGCCTTTGAGGCCTGGAGTTTTTGTTTGCATCTAGCCCAACCCTGAATAGGATTGATAAACATATTAGTTATCAGACGGATCTCAAGGCATCTTAGTTTTAATCCTTACGATTGTTGCTTGTGCTAACTACACACATCTTCAAGATCCCAATCTATTAAATATGAGTTATCAGTTCATGCTATTAGCAAGAGCTTGGGCAAAGATCTTAGGGTTTCGAGAATGAATTTCTTTTAGACTAGGCTACTTGCCATGCAATCCGTTAGGCATGCAAGTTGCAACATATACCTTTAAGGTGATGAAAACACACCTACTATTGCGAGGATGGGAAGACGACAATGCTTGAAGCCTTATATGCTGTTTATGAATTTATCGCATAGCATCTAAATGCAATTAACTTCTCCTGACACATGCATTTGAGAGCTCAATCCTTCGAATAATTGAGATGAAGTTTATCTTTTTGAACGAACTATTCTCATGTGGTATAGCTTGGGACCTAACATATTGCATATAGGAATCAAGCAAGAATATGTCAATTTGGAGACTTATTACTCATGACTGTTATCGTAGTTGGATTGATAGTGATGCCCTCACCCAAAGCTTCATTGCTCGTTGAGGGATTGCCATCCGTGCACAACATTTTCCGTTTGGGGGCCATCCTTCCTTGATCTTCTTCTCTTTTAGATGCGATTCACACAAGACTTCAACAGCCTTTTACTTAAATAGTGGAGGGGCCAATTGGGGAGGAAATCAAGCTTGTGGGTGGAGGATAATCTCGCAGGAAAGGGGAGAAGAATAAGTACGCGTGGCCACCCTCTAAGGAGGGGAAGAGAAAGAGAACCTTCTAGAAGGTTCTTCCCCTCCCTCCCTCTCTCTCTCTCTCTCTCTCTCTCTCTCTCTCTCTCTCTCTCTCTCTCTCTCTCTCTCTCTCTCTCTCTCTCTCTCTCTCTCTCTCTCTCTCTCTCTCTCTCTCTCTCTCTCTCTTTGTGCAGCGTCAAGGTGCCCTGCCCTTTTGCCATGGGGGGGGGGGATTTTATAGGGAGAGTGGTGGTGGTGTTGTTGTCTACATGACGGTGGTGTTGTTGTTGTCTGCCTCCCCCCTCCATCATTGACATCATCTTCTTCCTCTCCTCCATCATCTCCATCATCTCCATCATCCCCCTCGTCTTCCTCGTCAACATCACCTTCCTCCTCCACACCATCATCCTTCTTCCTCCCTCGGCGTCGACAGGGGGGAAGGATTTAAAAAAATCCACTAATGTTATTTATTTTTTGGGGGGGTTCCTACACATGGGGGGGGGGGGGGGGGAGGAATATTACAAAAAACCATTCAACACATACTCAACCATGCTCAAACCCAACAATTCAAAATCTTAACCTCTCAAATAGAAAGAAAATAGATCAAAACAGTCCTATCGAATCTAAACAATGATTAGGTAACATATAAGCATATCACAAATCATTCAAAAACCATCATGACCTAATCAAACATATTCAAAACATCCCAATACACTCTAAAACACTTTGACAAATGCCATTCAAACAATTAATTCCAACACAAAATAAATCATTCAATACCAAAAAAATAACAAAAAACAACAAAAAATCCCAATCATTTTAGGCTCCTCAATAGTTAGATATCTGTAGCACATCAACCAAACACTTAATTTTTCCATCTTGCAAACACTTAATTTTTCCATCTTGCTACATAGACAATGGACCATTCCCAACATGAGCAATTGGATGCCTATAATGTTACCCATTTCCATGAAACCAAGCATCTCATGATTTCTCATTTCTCTAAACCATTCTCCACGAGATGCCATATGGTGTTAGAGGCACCTAAATCCACATATTACACACCATCACTCACACTGATGATGTATTTGTATTTATTGCATTCATCATGTGCTTTATAACAAATAAATTCTCATTATTAACTTGATTATTGGTAAATATATAATTGTTATGCTCTCTCCTCCCATTTTTGTTATTTCCACCTCTTTTCTTTTCTAGATAGTCATATACAATGTGACCTTTTTTACCACAATTAGAGCTTTCTCTGTTATCATAATCTACATTTTTTCTACCATGTCCTCTATGGCTCCCTCTACCTCGAGACTAGCCTTTGCTATATATGTGACTACTCTTGCCATTCATGAGATTATAATTGATTTTTCCCAGATTACTTATCACCATGGCCTCTACCACCATAACCTTACCTCTACCTGTGTTGGAGTAAAACACTTGTTCTCTTTGATTTGTGAAAGGATATAACAAGACCCAAGTTTTTCTCTTGTAATATCAATATAAATATTAGATATATAAAATCAAGAATGGTATTGCTTGTGTTGATAGAGGTTTGGAACTACTCATACTCCTCACCCAAACCATCCAAACATGTAGCCACTATATCATCATCATCAACTTGCACATTAAAAGATTGAGGAGCATTAACAATGCTCTTAGTAGTCACTGCATAGTCATTGATAGACAAATTTCCATGCATGATATTATTTAACTCAAACTTCAACTATAACCTTTTGTCTCTAAGTTTTGTATCAAAAAGCTTCATTGGATTATTCCATGCTTATGTAGGATTGTATACATCATGTGTATGTCCAATCATATTGTTTGAAACACTAATGGAAAGCCAATACATCACTTATTCAGCACCCTAATCCAATCCCTTAAATGCCTTCACATGCTCACACACGGCATTTTCCTTTGGAAAATCTAGAGCCTTAGTATTATCTCCTTCAATGTAGTCCTAATAACATTTACCCATAAGGAAATCAATAAGTTTGAACTTCCAAGCATGGAAGTTATTAATAACTTGCTAATTCACATAAACTATCACATATATTAAACTTAATATATAAGCATACTCTGAGCAACACTTGTCATGTTTGAGAGTTTGCAAATAGTGCCCGCCACACCTAACACTTGTAACCTATTTGTGAAATGATGAGGTTTGCAAAGTTCTTGAACCTTACCATATCTACACACCAACAATCCTTAACTCCTAAATGGAGACCGAAATATGCATGAAACATCAATGTGAGTACACAAGCTTAGATTTTGAAGATGTGTTACATTCTCTCAAGTACTCTAAACTTGCAAAGTTGGCTTCTTAATTAGAGATCATATGAGAGAGGTCTCCAAAGGTGCACTTCACAGTAGGGCTTTCTTGTAGACCCTTGTGCTTACTGCTCCTCACCTGGATGCCTCTGATACCATGAAAAGATGGGGGAGAGAGCTTGAACTCTTACAAAAAACACAACACACATAGAATGCAAACAAGATAGGAAGCTAAAAACCCTAGTCTTTCTTCTTCTTCTTCTTCTCCACTATAATAGTCTACCAAGAATAAAGAGAGAGTTTAACATACATAATGTACAAGTGGTCTATAGTGTGAACATACTGACTAGAAAGATATCCCATAACTCGAGAAGGTGGACTAACTAATGCCTATATGTAAAGTATCACTAGAAGTATATGTCAATGGACGTACTAACCACATCAATAATATGAATGCAAAAACATCACCCAGATACATGAGTATCAGATTGTGTTGAGAGCTTAATATCTCAATAAATAGGACATAATAAACTATTATAAATTGTTCATTTTCATGCTATTAAAAAGAACCAACATATATCAATAATACGAATGCAAAAACATCACCCAGATACATGAGTGTTAGATTGTGTTGAGAGCTTAATATCTCAATAAATAGGACATACTAAACTATTATAAATTGTTCATTTTCATGCTATTAAAAAGAACCAACATATATCTAGATATGAGAAAGGACACTAGTGCATAGAGGTATGATGCAATTTAGAAGAAAGAAAGTGTTTGTGAGAAGATTAATGCCAATTTACTTATTTAGATGATGGTTTTATAACCAATAATAGAACAAGTTGTAGGAAATACTCATAATGCTATAACCATCATCAGCCATAGCCACAATCACAATGTAACTATAGAGTTAATTCTTTACTAAATCAAAGTGGTTATTAAAGCTCCATGAACTTCATGTAGGTTTTGAACACTTGTCTCTTTATATATGTATGTATTGTTTGTGTGCATATATATATATATATATATATATATATATATATGTGTGTGTGTGCTTCAACATGATAGAGTGCCACATGTTAAAAGCAAAAGAGAATAGAATCCTTGCAAGGTACATCAAGTTCAATGAGGGTGTAACATACCCAAATTTTTCTAATAAACCTACATGATTATGACAAACATTTCTCATCTTCGCATATGAACTAACAAATTTGATGCTCAAATATGTTTGAATACTCATGTATATGCTTAATCTAAGTTATTTTGATTTATCCTCTTTTATTTTATTTTTAATATTATAATATTATATAATTTTTCTTTTTCACTAATTAAATTGATTTGATATTATTGATCTCAATCTCACATAAATTTATTCCAATTTATTTTGGTTTTATCCTAATTATAATTATTTATCTTAATTTTCTTAGATCTATTTTAACTTTTTATCAATTTTTAAAATTTATCTCAAATATTTACTAATTTTTTCAACTTAACATATTTATTATTAAATTTTTAACTTATTTTATTTTTTATAAAATTTATTTACTCATCTTGAATTATTATCAAATTTCTTCACTTATTATTAAACTTTATTAATTTTCTTACATTGCCATATTTTTCTTGTAAATTTACTTGTTTTCATAAGAATTCTATAAACTTTTTATGCATTAGTTTTTAAATTTATTTTAATTTTTGGCTTCATTTCAACTTCATTATTAAAATTTATTAATATTTTTAAATATGAATTAATTTTAAAAATATTTTTTAATTTTGAAAGTTAATAATAATAATAGAGAAAAGAAAAAGGGAAAAGGAGAGACAAAAAACATATTAAAAACAGAAGCATCAATAGGCTTTATTAAAAGGCTAAGGGGTGAAAAAGGGGGGAGAGAGAGAGAGAGAGAGAGAGAGAGAGAGAGAGCAAAGAAAGGATAGCAGGCATTCACACATGTCAATTGAGTGTTCTCCACACAACTCAAGTTTATTGCTTTTATTTCAAAAATTTCTAAACAAATTGATTAAATGAATAAATTAGAACATTTCCTAGATACATTGAGAAGTAAGAGCCAAATAGAGAAGACTAGCCACAACCATAATAGGTGTAGTGTTGGTAGATGAACCAATAGCTAGCCAATGATAGCCATTGACCCAACAACATAGGACAAAAGCTAAGGATCTCCCTATAAGAAATCTACCCATAGTAGCCTAATATTAGACATGCTCGACAAAAACTAAGGTTCTCCCTATAAGCCATCAATCCAAAGTAGCCCATTATTAGACATGTCTTGGATCACATGGTCTACAACCATTTTCTAGATTCTATGTAGTTGGTCTTGCCGTATCGAAGGTTATATTTAACCAAAATGCTCACTATATTCAAAATCTCAAAGTAACCATACACCAAAACATGTAAGATTACTTGCAAGATCCTAAGTTTTCTCACCTTTTCTCACTCAACACATTGCCGATCTTAACATAGACATACAAACTTATATTGAAAAAATCAATTGAAATCCCTATAGAATTAGAGCTTTCATAATCTTATTGATGTAAGAAAAAGTCAAGAAATTTAGTGGTAAATTAACTTACTTTAATGAAATTTTTGCAAAGTTTCTTAATTTATTTCAATTTTTACCTTAGTTTTAGTTCAATGATTTAATGAGTTTATTAATATTTTCTTTGAAATTTCAAACTAGAGCTTTTAAATATATTTGCATGTTTTTTTAATTTAATAATTAATAATAAGAATACAAATAGACAAAGAAAAGAGAAAAAGGGGAGAAAAAAACACACAAAAAAAGAGAAGAAGGACTGATAAGTCCCCTCCCCTCCCCTCCCCTCCCCTCCCCTCCCCGCACCCTAAACCCCATTCGGCCCCCCTTTCTTTTTTGAAATAATTTTAGAAAAAAAGATTAAATTCTCTCCTCTTTGAAAGCTTACTTTCCTTTTAATAAAACAAACCCCCTTTCCCTACCCCTAAACACCCCCCCCCCCCCCCCCCCCCCCCCCCCTTTTCCGCTCTTTACCCCTCACAAATCAACACATTTGTAGTGAAGAGAATGCACTAGGCTTGAGAGAGAGAGAGAGAGACACACACACACACACACACACACACACACACACACACACACACACACACACACACACACACACACACACACACACACACACACACACACACACACACACACACACACACACACACACACACACACACACACACACACACACACACACACACACACACACACACACACACACACACACACACACACACACACACACACACACACACACACACACACACACACACACACACACACACACACACACACACACACACACACACACACACACACACACACACACACACACACACACACACACACACACACACACACACACACACACACACACACACACACACACACACACACACACACACACACACACACACACACACACACACACACACACACACACACACACACAAAGGATAGAGGTCGTTTGGGTAATGTCAATCGAGCATTCCCCTTCGATTACCATGGCTCCACGAAAGCACATTAAAGTTGTAGACCCCTCCTCTATCCCTAATGCTAAAAATATGACAATGTACGACCCCTCCTCTATCCCTAATGCGAAAAATATGACAATGTACACAACTCAAGTTTATTACTTTTATTTCATATTTCTTGAACAAATTAATCAAATGAATTAATTGGATCTAAACTTCATAAATCATCATTAGACTTAATTCTTCATCACTTAATTCTCAATTAATGTTAAAATTCATTAAATTCTAAAATTGATAATTATAAAATATGCTACAAATATTGGAAAATAAAAATTTAAAGATGAAAATCAAAATTTAACTTGCGCGACTAGCATAAATTTATAAACAATCAACTTTCTTCATTCCCTGTAACACTACTATGAAAGCTTGACAATGGCTATTAAGTTACTATTAACTACTCTTAATGAAGGGACCCCCCACCCCCCGTCCCTGCCCCCCCCAAAAGACTTGACCATGGGCAAATTCTCAAAACATAAGTTAATATAGTCAAAATATTCCCATGATCACATAATGTTAAATTTTTTGACCTAGGGGTTCTCAAACATACTGTAGCTACCTTTGCAAAAGGAGTGGATGTCGAGGAAGTCAATGAAGCTTCAAATTCTTAGTTAAAAGCACAACTTGCCAAGGTTGGGTTGGAGCAACATGAGTTATAAGGTGATCTTAACTATGTTTGGGGATCAAACTTAAACATTGGTTGCGAATTTTTTAAAAGACCTACACTTACATGATCTAAGCATATCGGACATTGTTAATGGTAATTTGGGAATTCCTCATGATTGATATCAAAGGATCTTTCTTTTTTTGTATACTCTACACCAAGCTTTTCCCATCCTTTGTCCTTTTGCATGTTGGATGGTGGTTTTGCTATTCAAGCACTTGTGTTCCTAGGGCTCTTTATCCTCTACCAATGACCTTGGTGAGAGTGGAGAGGTATTGAAGATGCTTGGCTTCCTATTCTTTAAAGATAGATCCTTTTCTCCTCACCTTAAGTTAGTAGGAGGGGCCGAGGAGGGTTTTGAATGTGATGTGGAAGAGGGAAGTCTTCTACTAGTGCATTCTAAAGCCTCCCCAACAATCAATATCCTTTCCCTTCATGTGGTTCATGGATTAACAAAAACAGAAAGCTACATCATGGCAAATCCATGACATTGCTATCAAGGTTTGGTTTGGTTATTGGATTTTCATTATTGCACACTTTTGGTATAAGAGGTAATACATGTGCATGATTAATGTGAATGCCTCAAGATAAAGGAACATTCCATCAAAAATGCTGATAGTTAGCCTCCATTTCTTCTTTCTCACCTTACCCCATCATGTAATAGCTTGCAAATCACTCCCACATTATCATCTGAGTTCCCCTATTTCATTCAATCAACTTCATATTTCACATGGTTACCTATAAGAGGAATCCTAAACGCCAACGATTTACTTTCCTTCAATTATCATTACTTGCTCCCATCAAAGGGCTTGATAGTAGGCACCCTTTGTGTGAAACTTATGCACCTAATGATTGTTGCCTATGCCATTTTCCTTTGAGATATGACTCCTATGTATAGTTTTGTCTCCTTCTTATTCTTTGCTCCACCCTTTATGACCTTTCCTAGCCATAAATCTTTCTATATATTCTTTTCGTTACTTTGTTGATGCCCATAAAACTTCATATTTCCCTTTTGTGTGGCCTTGTTGACGTGCATCGTAATGGCTCGGGTGAGCTCACATTGGTTGAGAAAGGTTGAAGGGTATCCTAGTCTATATCTTAATGAGGGTAGTGCATCTATGTCTATGTAGAGCCAATGGTCTCTAAACCGTGCACGAGTCTTTGCAAATCAACATCTTATGTCTCCTACTGCTGCTACTGATTTGAGAAGTACAGCGCCAAACTAGCTTATTGGGTGGGCATCATCCTGGAGATAATTATCAGTTGTGGTCTGGGGTGAAAGGCCACCAAGAACATGCGTGAACTGCCAACCTTACTCACAATCATGCAGAGTATTGTGTGCGCTTCCCCTCACTTTGTGTGTGACAATTTAAGGGTAAGATTTTCCCTAGTAAGCGACTATATTGGCTGATGTTTGAATTCAACCTAACGGTTGAGCAAGTAATAAGTATCTTCATATGTGGTCTCTCACACACACACACAGTGCACGCATGCCACATAAGGAGGTTGGAAGGACTTGGCGTTTCTAAGAAGATCATGGCCTAGTTTAGCATTGCAAGGATGACCTTACACTAGTTAGAGGACTATACATCCCATAGTCCTTGCTTCAAACACACACTCTTACTAACATGGATGGAGTCCCAACAGTGATAAGAAAGAATTTCGATTATATTTATAGATCTTTGGTTGGAACAAGGAAGATGAAGGTTTGATGGAATATAGAAGACAACAATTTGCTATGTATACACACGAAGTCAAGTTGATGTGTTGAAGGGTTTGGGAAATGAGTAATTTGGATATTTCCAAAGAGATGCAAAAATATTCAAGTGTGCTAAAAGCCCTAGTTATTTAAAGAAATTGTTGAGAACGATGAACATTTTGAACTCAATGTTTGGCAATATATATGCACGTCTATTGGCATCTATGTATGCATACATGAAGCCATCCAAGCATACTAGAAAGTAGTGTGAAGTACAAAGTCATTGTTGTATGTTTCTATTGGCCATGAAGCCTTGCACATATGTTGGGAAGCCCTATTTGAAAACAACATTCTATTTTTGATGATTTTCCTAGAGAAAATGATTAGGCATGTGATAAAAATTAGATTCTCTTCGGATCATTATAATATTGTAGGTGCATAGTTCCATAGTTATAAGGGACACATACTTAGAAACAAAGAAACTTGAGAGTGTGATTGGACTTACATTCCCTTGAAAAGATGCTAACATATATTTGTGTGTGTAGATGTGTGTGTGTGTGTGTGTGTGTGTGTGTGTGTGTGTGTGTGTGTGTGTAGAGAGAGAGAGAGAGAGAGAGAGAGAGAGAGAGAGAGAGAGAGAGAGAGAGAGAGAGAGAGAGAGAGAGAGAGAGAGGTATTGTATATGATTCATATGCTCAAGTTCTAGGAAAATGTTTCTTATGTGAGCATAAGTTGGCATGTGTGTTGCAAAGAGCATTAACCTATCAAAAGCTGCTAGGTCATTGTTATTAAGATCAAAATGTCCATAAACATGATTACAAATGAAATCTCGTTGAGTCTAGGCATGTCAATGAGTAAATTTGATGCAAATGGCACAAAGACTTGATACAAATGATTGCTAGTAGAATTAACTCAAATAATTCTAAAAGGGCATGGAAATTAAGATTCACATGTAACATATGACATTGATGGATGCAAAGCACTTTGCAATGCAATTGGAACACATTGAGGAAGTGACTTGTAATATGCTTCTTGTTGACACTTCTCTTCTTGTCGTGCTTGTTTTTGCAAGGTGGCTATCATTAAAGTAAGGTAAATCATCCACAAGCCCACCTCTTCATTAGTTATGATGTTTGTGGTTTTGGATTTGACACTTCTCAAAGCGATCACCTCTCCCTGCTTTACAAACATTCAAAAAGTTAAGAACCTAACGATGTCGACACTTTCAGTACTTGGACCTACCAACCCTTAAAATGTCAAACTTCAAGAAAATTAAGGATAATAAACATATAGACAAGTAAAGGATGTTAATCATCCATGTAATAACATTATCTAAATGTTTGACAAAGCACACTATTTCCTTTGCTAACTTTCATGTTTAAGTAAGCTTGAGTGACCCAATACTTGAAAGTGCAATTGAAGCATTGGGATGAATGGCATACCATGGATAGAGTACTAAAAGACACATGTCTAGACTATATGATTTTCTATTTTTCTTTATTACTACTCATTCTTTCACTTTTAAATGGGAGAGAAGAGAATTTGAAAGGCATTTCTAATGGCTCTATCTTGTGCATTCTTTTACACTCCTAATCTTTTCTTCCTTTTCTTTTTGATAGCTCAAAAGAGTTTAGACAGATTCACATACTTGTGGCACTACTTTTCACAACAATGTTTATATAGATTCACATACCTGTGGCACTACTTTTCACAACAATGTTCTCATATAGCCTATCATTTATGCTCATTGACAATATTCTCTTGCATGACATTATATGCAACAATGTGTTTTTCCAAAAGGGTTACATGAGCCACTTATTCTCACAATTGGGTGGCTCTTCTGCATTCTCCAATATGAATTAGTACAAGAAGAATCAATTTAATCATGATAAAAAAGATGTAATCACAACACATGCACACGCACACACACACATGCACACACACACACACACACACACACACACACACACACACACACACACACACACACACTCTCTCTCTCTCTCTCTCTCTCTCTCTCTCTCTCTCTCTCTCTCTCTCTCTCTCTCTCTCTCTCTCTCTCTCTCTCTCTCTCTCTCTCTCTCTCTCTCTCTCTCTCTCTCTCTCTCTCTCTCTCTCTCTCTCTTTAAACCAACACACACAATACACAAACAAATACTAAACATGTGTTCTATTCACCTGAATTGTAGCTCCTACTTCGTTTTCCTTCATTGAGCTTATTGAGGAATGGCCTAATGAGTGTTGACTAGTTGCACCATAGTGGCCTGGTCGTGGAGGAGGAAGAGGGGGACAATCTGAAGCACCAGTAATGCCTGATCCATATGAACCAGCACCTATCATTAACAAAGAATGTGATAGTCAAGGTTTATTATTGAAAATTTGGGCTCAAATAGCTATTTTCATTACACTTGATACAAAAGTACACAACTTTTTATCACAAGAACAAGCATGGTGTAAAGATAGCTCATGGAGATTAGCTACCCATAGAGTTTAGAAAGTGCTTCTAGTATGGCAATTGTTTGGAAAATTTATATCTTGTTATACTTTCATGTCCATTACTAACGTATTATCAATTAATCACTCAATTAATCTAAGGATTGTGTAAACTCCAATATGATAGCATTGCGAGACATAACTTTATCATTCATGCCGGAAAGTAACAAGTAGTTATATATGTCAAAATTTGTGCAACTAATTCATTCAAACATTTTATGGTCCAAGGCATGTGGACACTATTTAACTATGGATTTGAGGTTTATAGCAAAAAGGAAATGCTCTTCAAATGTGTGTTTTGAATGTTTCACATGCTTACCTACAACAACATTAGTGCTTTCTTCAACGTATGACATGGTCATTGGTGGTGTAGGTCCAGTTCCCGAACTATGGGCTCCATATGCCACTAATGGTCTTCGCTTCTTCTTTTTCACGCAACAAACAAGCAATGTTAGGACAATTGCTATGGCAAATGCTCCAGCAACGCAAACTCCCACAATTGTGCCTGTGGGAACGTGGTGTTTATTGGGAGGGGAGGGAGGTACTAATATAAAAGGGGAAGGTGTAGGGCTTGGAGATAATGGAAAAGGAGATGGTGAGGTTGGATAGCTAGGTGGTAATATTGTTGGGGTTGGTGGAGGTAGTTGATGAGGAGCATTGGGCGGTGGATAAGATGAAGTAGTAGGTGGGTAACTGGAAGTGGGTGAAGGAGGAGATGGAGTGTAAGGAGTGGTTGGAGGGTAACTGGAAGTGGGTGAAGGAGGAGATGGAGTGTAAGGAGTGGTTGGAGGGTAACTAGGGGGGCTAGCACCATAGGGGCTTGGTGGGTAGAAGGTTGGAGGGCTTGATGGGTATGAAGGTGGGTGGCTTCCTAGGGGAGGTTTTGAAGGAGGGGTAACATTGGGTGGTGAGGATGGTGGATGCTTATAAGGAGGTCCATAGGGTGGGCTAGAATTGGGAGAACTTGGAGGACTTGATTGATATGATGGTGGGCTACTCCCTAAGGGAGGATTTGAAGGAGTATAAGGAGTAGGGGTAGCACTCGGTGGTGAGGATGGTGGATGCTTATGGGGAGGTCCATAGGGTGGGCTAGAACTAGGAGCACTTGGAGGACAATATGGGGGACTTTTTGAATTTTTTGGAGAACCACATGGTGGTTTGGTTGGAGTAGTTGGAGGGGTGTTGTGACTTGGAGATGTGTAGTGGGGGGGCTTGGTAGGTGGAGAAAAAGGAGGACTATAATAAGGAGGATGGCTTGGTGTAATTGAAGGAGGATAAGGGCTATATGGGGTACTTGGAGGAGTGTAATAAGGAGGTGTGCTTGGAGTTGGAGGATTATATGGGGGCTTGTTTGGAGAAGTCGGTGGGGTGTATGGGCTGTAGGGTGGCTTGTTTGGAGAAGTTGGTGGGGTGTATGGGCTATAGGGTGGCTTTTCTTGAGCGTTGGGTGGTGTTGTGGGGGGATGAGGAGAGTAGTAGGGTGTTTGAGGAGGGCATGGAGTTGAGGGAGGGGATTGTAAAGGTGGAGGGAGGAAAGGTGTTTGAGGAGGGTATGAGTAAGGTGGCAATGGGTGGTGGTTAACATGAGGAGGAGGAGGCGGAGGAGGAGGAGGATTGTTGTAATAGGTACTAGGAGGTGGCAATGGAATGTGGCTATGGTGATGGTGATGCTTATGCTTAGTTGGGGGCAACGGAGGGGAGGGAATGGGGGTTAGTGGAGGACAATTTTCTTTAGGAGGAGGAGGAGGAGGAGGAGGACATGGCAGCTCGGGAGCCTTATACCACTTCTGCTGGGTATTGCTCATTGCTTCCTTCACACGAACCTGATTAGGCTTTGGAAGTGTGCAAAGAACTCACAAGCTTGAGCGTTGTAGAGATGATTCACAAGAGCGCCAGGGAAAGGGAAGCTCGTAACCTGCAAGCGAGAGGGAGACCATATGATGGCACGCCGTCTCGCGAATTTACCTTGACAAGTAGAGAAGAGAGGGGTAAAGGGCTGGTCAGACCAAGACGGTAAGAAGATTTGGCTTGCTTTCCCTCTCGATACACAACAAGACCTTTATAAAGACTGCTAGATTATGGCCGCCAGAAGGGGGAAGCTGTACTGAAATCAATTAGTTCCACGTTGTGGCTTAAAAGCAGGAGTATGCTCGGGGTTGATCATGATTGGATCTGCTACGAGAGAGAGAGAGAGAGAGAGAGAGAGAGAGAGAGAGAGAGAGAGAGAGAGACGAGTGGGTCTCTCTCTCTCTCTCTCTCTCTCTCTCTCTCTCTCTCTCTCTCTCTCTCCAACCACCAGCATTATCGGTGACCCTAAGCCTCATCCGGCCTACTCGATTCTATACGTGATGGTGGGCGCTTTTCTGCATAGTTTAGTGTTCTTGTAGCAGCAGGAGTACATGTAGATTGTAAAAGAATCGTGGTAGCGTGGATGACTAATTGCTTTCAAATGTTTTTCTTTGCATTGTTTTTTCCTTGCCTCGCAGATGAGATTCCTGGAAACCCACAACTTTCCAGTTGGCTGAACATGACTTGGAGATACTGACACATGGGAGGGGGCGAGCTCTCTCTCTCTCTCTCTCTCCCTCTCTCTCTCTCTCTCTCTCTCTCTCTCAAATGATGAACAAAGGAAAGTAACTACCAATAAGAGTGTAGATTTAGTCAATGAGTGTCAGAGTAGCGTTACAATTGGCTATGGTCCCCTACCTCCATATTTTACACGATAACGATTAGGAAGTAGTCTTGACCCGGGTCTTGACCAATGTAGGAAACACGTGAAGTAAGAGATTATATAGAAAACTAGGGGAAAACCATTGACCAAGAAGGGAGGTGAAATAAGGTCAATAAGATCTCCTCTCGTAAGTGAGAATTTTGCATTCCGAATGTGAAAGAATGACAACCTAACATCTTTACATGCTTGTGGGCTAATGAAGTCGTTTGGGGTGAAAGTCTATATTTTGCTAGTGAGTGTGCATATTGTGCACATTCTTCTTAGTATTCGAAACATCCATTCCCCATGTTTACCCTCTCACAATAAGCACCCATTTTCTTGCATGGCAATGTGGAGTTACCTTCCATGGATGGGATGGGTGCCATTTCTAGAGGCCTGCAAGCAAAGCAATGTTCTTTTGGCACCCTCCACAAGCACCTCCACACTTGGGAGTAGCATCCACCCTAAGATGGAAGTTTTCATCTTAATGACAAATACATTAAACTAAAGCACAAATTTTCAGCTAGGAACACACAAAAACCTCAAAGGGGACTTTAACAAGGAATACACAAAAAATGCAAGGGGATTTGAAAGCATGAACCTACTCATATTGTCCTTCCACTCACTTGCTAATAACCTCAGTTTTCATAGAAATTGAACTCTTGTATCGTTTATAGAACGATGTGATCGTAAAGGGGCCCTATAAGAAAAATTGGAGTCAAAAAGTGGGTTATTTAGAGTGTTTAAGAATCTAATGGATAGGTTTGATTTGTGGATTAGAATCTAATGGATAGGTTTGATTTGTGAAGTCATTGGCAAATGAATATTATCTCATTAAAATGTCTCTTTTAACAAGGACGAAGAAGAAAAAAAAAGAGGTAGTTAAATATCCAGCTAAAGACTAACTAAAATACTTAAGTTGGTGCATGAACTTTGGAAAGGCTAGCTACATTGTCTTACAACGAGTTGTTCAAGTATTCAATTTGTCCAAAATGGGAAGAATGATATCCAAATTCCTCTCCAATCCAACTTAGAAACTTTGGCAACAACTCAAATTCTTTCATGAAGTGGTGAGCTTGATCTCCCAAATTTATTGAAATAGGCAATGTTTCTAAGTGAAGCTGGCATTTTGAAAGGTTACAATTTGCACTCAAATGAGTCAAATTCTCCTATTTGTATCTCAATCCTTTCACCAAGTTGGATGGTTTTCGAAATTCTTTTAAATGTCCCTAGCCCCGAAGATATGACTAAAATGTGATAAGCTAGACTACTGACATTTTTGACAAATGATAAGATTTTGAGCCTTCTACTTGTTAAAGCTAAATCTCATAATTGAGCCTTCTAGTTCTCCTTGTTAAAGCTCAATCGCATAATTGAGCCTCTCAAACACCTCTATCTCCTCTCTCTTCATGCTCATGTTTTTAGGAGATTATGTGAAAATTGAGCCTTTCACTTCTCCTTGATTAGGCTCAATTTTAGAAGTGAGCCTCTTAAAGGTCTCTAACTCATCTCTCTTCATATTCACATTTTTGGAAGATGACATGAAAATTGAGTTTTCCACTGCTCCCTACTTAGGCTCAATTACAAAATTGCGCCTCTCAAAGACCTCTAACTCCTATCTCTTCATTCTCAATTTTGGAATTTAGCTTCCAAGAGGATTGTAGTTCCTTTCTTCTCAAGCTTGATTTCAAATTCGAGCCTCTAAGACACTTGTAGCCTCTCTACATGCTCAATTGTAGAACTTGTGCCTTAAAAATCCTAGGCTTGATTTCAAATTTGGGTATTGTAGTCTTCTTTGCTCATGCTTTTGGAAGATTGAGTGAGAGGCTCAATTTTAAAATTGGGCATAATTTGTAGTTTTCTTTGTTCATGCTTTTGGAACATTAAGTTGGAGGCTCAATTTTATATTGAACGTAGTAGTCAAAGACTCAATTTCAAAATTGTGCATTATCTGTCTTCCCCCTTAAGCTCAACTTTAAAGAATTGACCATGTTACTTCCTTTTATTCTAGGCTTAATTTTGAGATTGAGCCTTTACTCAAAATAGAGCATGCATACATTCCTCTCATTACCTACATTAGATATCAAATTGTTGGCACTAAGAGGTTTCTAACTCCTCTTTCCTTGTGTTTAATTTCAAAATTGAGCTCTACATGGATCTTTGTGTCCTTTGAAATTGAGCCCCTAAAAGGCTAGCTCATGCTCCTCTTGCCTTGGGCTCAATTTCAAAATTGAGCCTCTATAAGGCCTCATGATCAATTTCAAAGCTTAGCATTCCTCCCCCCCTCATTTAAAAATTCATCCTCCAAATTCCCTCTTCATATGCTCAATCATAATATTCTTAGCCTCAATATTGTGATTTCTCTCGTTACACTTCTTACATTCAATGTCAAGACTAAGCTTGTAACTCCCCTCCTTAGCTTGAAATTTAGCCTCTAAGAGGTCTCTAATATCTCTTTCTTAAGATTTATTTCAAAATTGACCCTCTACAAGGATTGTAGATCCTTTCTCATTAACTTCAATCTCAAAGTAGAGCCTTCAAGTGGCGAGCTCATGCCCCTCTCTTCTCTAACACAATATCAAAATTGGACATCTAAGAGGCCTCATGCTCAACTTTAAAAGTACGCTTCCCTTCTCAAGCTCAATTAAAAATTTGAGGCCCTCATGCACTCATTTAATTTCAAAATAGACTCTCCAAATACATTTGCAAGTATTTGATTCCTTAGCCCTTAATAGAATTCCAAATGGAGCATTCAACTCATGTCTCAATAGGACCACTTTAAATTTATATGGCACTTTAATAAGTGTCAATACTATTAGATCTATATTACCCATATATTCATATATTTTGATCTCATTTGGATGTTTTGATAACACATCATTAAATTTATAGCACAGTTGTCCAATTCATAGTGTGTAGCTTCACATGTTTTCCATGTGATGTCCGTGATGCCTAATCCAACCATTGACACTGTGAAGTCTTAAGAAAAGAGCACTATAATGCTTTTTTTCTCATCTTAAAGCTCTCTCTAACAAGTATCATTGTCTTGGGTCTTGTTGAGAATGTAAGCTTCGGTGTTTGTAGGTATGTATATGTGCAAGCACTCTTATGTGCTTAAGATTGTATGGTGAATGAATATGGATGAGAGATGTGGAGTAAAGTGTGCCACATAAGGCACGCATGTAAAGTGTGGTTTGTATGGTGTCACATGGGGGACACACATAGAAAGTGTGAGGGATCATTGATGGAGCATCTCCTCCTTTATGTATGCAATCAATTTATGCAATGAAAGATAAGAAGAGAACATTTGAGTCTGCATATTGTGTGCCTTCACTCTATAGCCATAGAGTTCATTGTATATTACTATTCACCATAATTATGTGTCAACATTTTGTACACACCATGATTAACCCCACATTGGGATTGCTAACATGGTATGAAAGCCATGGATAGGGCTCTTAATCATGGTGTCTTTATATGTGTAGATATCATTGTATGCTATTTTCTCAAATTCAACCTTAGTATGTTTTAGCCATTCTTTCCTTAAAAATCTTGCACACTTATTATTATGTCGATTCAAGATTTCAAATGAGACGAAACTTTATGGAGCTACCATTGTTCAAGATTGTTGTTGATTTACATATTCATGAAAGCTAGAAGTGGAGTCTCCAAAAAGTATGTGTTGCCAACATCGTCATCGAAAAGAAGTTGTTGATAGAAGTCAAAGGTATTCGATCATTCTGCCTCATCCTTTATTGTTTTTGAGCATGGAAGAATGCTCCAATAAGATAAGGGTAGCAATTTGTGGACATTGTTGTCCTATTGGCTCTTGTTATTGAGCAAGGAGCACTTGAAGGTGCATGCTGAAAGAGCATGTAGGTTTAGAGCTCAAATAGACAAACCATCTTGACCAGTTTTAAGGTCATGATAGCTGCAAAACATGGTCAACATGGTGAAAAGGTAATTTTGCAATTAAAGCTCAAATAGAAAAATTCATCTTAGCCAGTTTTAAGGTCATTATAGCTACAAAAGCATGGTCAGCATGGCAAAAAGGCAATTCTGCCATTAGAGTTGATTATGACTGATTGAACTAAAAAAGGAGGAGGATGAAGAGATCAAATTGGAGACTTATGAGAATGGCAATGATTGTGGCTATCTTGAGTTCTACCTTCCTAGCCATCTTACAAATTAGATTATGAGATTGATGCAGTGGTAGCCAATCTAGATACCTTGCAAGAGTAAAAGAGGGAGTCCCAAGGCTAGCTTACAAGATGAAGATAACAAAGGTTTGGGCGGAGAAAAGATGCAAATGCACATGGATTCATCAAGCCAGCAACTTCATAATTTTTAGTCTCTAGGGATCAGATCATGCATATCTACTATAGCGGTAGCATGGTAGGTAGCTACCAAGTACCATGATAGGGATCTATCCCAAAAATAGTTATAAAAATGAGAAGGATGTCCAGTTGTCAAAAATTTGGAGCAAACAGGGAGGGGAGAATATGCATCATTTACAGTAGATGAAGTTTCTTTACAAAAATTCTCAGTTGGATATCCAATGTGCTTGATCATTGCAAGATTCTGAACAAGCCCGAACATGTCAAAACTGAAAAAAGATGACAAAAGCTACATGAGTAGCATTAGCTATGGAAAACTAGCAAGTATAAAGAGGTGCCACAAGGATGAAGACTAAGAAGTCCAACAACAAGGATACATAAATGTAGATGCATCAGTGTGGTGCACTGCAAATTGATATTGTAAGCATGGCTAGTTAATGGTAGCCAGAGATAGAGAAGAAGCAACATGTTGACTATTGAGACTAGATAGATAGGAGACATACAAATGAGTGAGAGTGCACCAATGGAAACGAACTATACTGTCATCCATGGCAAAATAACAATTTTGCTTTTGAATGTGTGAAGGCATGGAAAGAATGGAATGAAAAAGACAGAAAGGTGATGCATTGGCTATCTACAATCATTGATAATACTATGTTGGGATATATAAAAAATGCAGAAAATTCACATGCAACTTGGATAAATTTTTAGAACATGTTTTTAGTAAATACAAAGGCACGAAAGATTCAACTCGAGCAAGAGTTGAATACCTTGAAGAAAGGAAAAATGTCTATCAATGAGTATGTTTTGAAGGTGAGGAGCATTGCAGATGCTTTAGCAACAATTGATGCAATGCATGATGATGATGATTTGGTTTCATCCACTTTGAGGGGCCTTAATAATGAGAAGGCTTGAAAATCATTTGTCACGTTTGAAGCCATTTTCAGATTTTGATGGATTGGTCTCCCTCATGATTAACAAAGAGATTAATATGCAGGGTGACTTTTCTGAAAGAAATGGTGAACATGTGCAAGCATTTTACTCAAGTTCAGGAAGGAGACGTGGTAGATTCTCTTTAAGAGGTCATGATATGGGACGTGTTGGCGATAACCAACAAAACATGTTAAATCAGCAATTTGGTGAAATGTAGGTTTCAGGAGGCTGATGGAACTTCAGAGGTAGGGGGAGCTCTAGAGGAAGAGGTGGATAGCAAAACAAAGGTTTTGGAAATTTTGCTATTGTTTACCATTATTATGGCAAAACATGTCATATCGTAGCCCATTGTTATGCTAAGAATGATTATATTCACAGTGGTAAATTGCAACAAGGAAACTATGAATCGTCTTTATGACAAAATGAAGACAAAAATGAGTATCTGTTTGTTATGCAGCATATGATGAATGCAATTATAGGAAAGGGGATACATGATTATGTATTGCATGCCAATTCATGTGCATCTGACTAGTCATATTGAATGGCTTGGAGAGATGCAAGACTTACAAAATCCAAATTATGTGCAAATGGGTGATGATTCATGCCACCCAATTTCACACATTGGAAAGGTTCCCTTGTCCTTGCATGATGGCCATACAAAGAGTCTAACTGATGTATTATATGTGCCATCAATCACAAAGAATCTAGTGTCTATTGGCCAAATGGTAGAGCAAGGGTTGCAGGTTCAGTTAAATCCAAAATGTTGTTTTGTAGAAGACTTTAATGATAAGTACAGGTTGGCCGCATGTTCACTTTAGATGCTGGAATTCCTACAATGGATGTTGCTATGTATGCTAAAGGAAAAGGAGTGGTTGTTGTAGACATTGAAATATGGCATAAACATATTGGAGATGCAAATGTGAAAAGGCAAAAATTAATGCAGTCCAAAGGATTGGTTAAAAGGTTGCCTTCTTTTAGAGTTGCAGAATTTCATAAAGTGTGTGAAGCATGTCAATTTGGTAAGCAGGAAAGACAACCCTTTCCGCATGACAGAGAAGTGAGCAGAAATATACTTGATGTAGTACATACAAATGTTTGGAGACCTACACAGAATGTATCTCTTGATGGCAACAAATACTTTGTCACATTTATTGATGACTGTTCAAGGAAGCTATGGGTATATTTCATGAAGAAAAAGAGTGATGTATTTGAGCACTTCAAATCTTTCAAGGTAACTGTTGAAATAGAAATAGGCTTGAAAGTTAAGTGCTTGAGATCAAATTGAGGGGGAGAGTACCTCTCTAATGAGGTTAGTAGCTTTTTGAGATCTCATGGGATAAAGAGAAAATTTGCTGGTGTGTATACCCCACAACAAAATGGAGTTGTAGAAAGAAAAAATAGGCATATTGCAAAAGTTGCATGGGCATTGATAACTGAAAAGAATATGCCAAAAAAAAAAGGTTTGAAGTTGTTTATATACTGCTATCTATATTATGAATAGAACTCCCATATCTACAGTCCATGGGATAACCCCCGAAGAATGCTTTATAGGCAAGAAGCCCAATGTATCACACTTGAAAGTATTTGGATGTATTGCATATGTTCATGTGCCAAATGAGCTACAAAAGAAGCTTGATCCAAAGGCTGAAAATTGTATTTTTATTGGATACTCTTTAAAGCAAAATCTTGTCCATAGGTGAGTTCAGAGTGAGCAGGGATGTTATTTTTCATGAGATGAGCAGTTGGTATGTACTTGCTAGTGATGTATTAAATTATGATAATGATCGTGATAGCTATGTGTAGAAAGAAAAGCAAGAATCACAAAGTCTTAGTGGACCAGAAACATCATCTAGTACTACACCTACAATTAGCCATTGGTCTGTTGGGGGAGACTAAGGAGTAGCCCCACATCTTTAGGTGGATCTACAAGTGTTGCAAGTAAAGATAAAGGAAAGAAGAAAGTTTTGGATGGTAATGATGCATCTACTAGTCCTTTGGGATTTTATGGAGATTCTAGTGGTTCAGAGAGTTTGGATTATGAGTTTGGTATTCCTTCAGTCGGCACACCAAATGTATAGAGAGCACATAGTAATGTAAAGGCTCCACTGAGTGAACTATGTCAAGATTATGGGAGAGAAGGAAGGAGTCTCGCTTGAAGCTTTCTTGCTTGCACAATGGGGGAAGACACACAAGGGTGGAGGCTGAAAACAGTTTTCCTCTTCTTAGTTGTGTAAGCCAAAAGAACTCAAGTACAAAGAAATAGAAGAACCCTATATATGGGTCTCAAACCAAACTCAACTAACTAAGGTGGCATACTAACTGAGCCACGAACTAGAGTAGATAAGGATAGCTATCATGTAGCTATTATTCATGGGCGGTGTACCAACCGCGTCTGCAACTGACAAGTCGGTGACATAAATATACAACGGTCACCCTGGCGTATCATGAGTGGAGCTCGATATCTCAACACTCCCCCTCGAGCTCAATGCCAATTCCTGCACACCAAGCAGGTCTCTGAACTTGCGCAGCTTCTCTGCGCCCAATGCCTTCGTAAATATGTCAGCTACCTGATCTTCTGTGCTGACATAAACTAGATCAATAAGACCTAGTAAAACCCTCTCTCGCACATAGTGATAATGCACCTCAATGTGCTTTGTTCTAGCATGATAGACTGGGTTATTTGCCAAGTGTATACTACTCATGTTGTCACAATAAATGACAACTGGTCCATCTGTAGACTGATGCATATCATAAAGTAGCTTATGCAACCAAGCTACCTCACATGCAGCCATTGCTGCACCCCTGTACTCAGCCTCTGTGCTCGACAAGGCAACTGTAGGCTGTTTCTTGCTGCTCCAAGTGACTGCAGCACTCCCAAAAGAGAACACATATCCACTGGTAGATCGTCTATCAGAAATACTACCAGCCCAATCAGCATCAGTGTATCCATGCAACTGTATCTGAACCCCAGTCTCATAAAATAGTCCATACTGTAATGTGGACTTCACATACCTGAGTATGCGTCTAGCCGCATCCAAATGCGATTTCCTTGGAGCCTGCATAAACTGACTTACCAATCCAACAGCATAGCTCAAATCTGGCCTGGTAATAGTCATATAAATCAAGCTTCCTACTATGCGTCTGTACATAGTAGGGTCTTCCAGAAGCTCACCTGCATCTGCGCTCAGCTTCACATTCTGCTCCAAAGGAACTGAAATAGGCTTACAGCCTGTCATCCCATATTTGGACAGCATGTCCAATCCATACTGCCTCTGCAAGAGCTGTATCCCACTTGGTGACCTAATCACCTCAATGCCCAAGAAATAACGCAGCTCTCCCAAATCCTTCATCTCAAACTTCTGCTTCAATAGCATTTTCACATGAAGGATATCTTCATCACTGTCACCTGTCATAATCAAATCATCAACATAAATGACAAGTAGCATAATACCTTTCTCTGTTTTTCTCACATAAAGTGAGAAATCTGCCTTGGAAATCTGAAAGCCAATAGTGACAAGATACTGTCCTATCTTGTCAGACCATGCTCTAGGTGCTTGCTTCAAGCCATACAAAGCTTTCTTCAACTTGCAAACAAACTCAGGATGAACAGCATGCACATAACCTGGTGGCTGCTCCATATAGACCTCTTCTTGCAAATCACCATGCAAGAAGGCATTCTTTACATCCATCTGATGTAAAGACCATCCCTTTGATGCAGCCATAGCAATGACTGCTCTTACGGTTGCCATCCTTGCAACCGGACTGAATGTTTCTTCATAGTCAATGCCATATGTTTGTGCATACCCCTTGACTACTAATCTTGCCTTGTATCTATTCACAGAACCATCTGCATTGTGCTTCACCTTATAAACCCACTTACAGCCAATTGCATTTTTACCTTTAGGCAAAGGTACCAATTCCCATGTAGCATTTGCTTCCAAGGCATCCATTTCTTCATCCATGGCTTTCTCCCATTTTTCTTTTCCCATGGCTTCCTCAAAAGAAGTGGGTTCTGGTTCCTGTATCACTTTAACCATATATG
This sequence comes from Lygodium microphyllum, assembly GCF_053477565.2. Lineage (NCBI taxonomy): Eukaryota > Viridiplantae > Streptophyta > Polypodiopsida > Schizaeales > Lygodiaceae > Lygodium > Lygodium microphyllum. Next base: position 18,491,134 of record NC_141141.1, read on the forward strand.
CATAGTGAATGGCTGTAAATCCATCATATTTTAGCCTATCCACAGGATACCTAGCTCTCGTAGACCTGCGCAAAGTAGGTTCACTCGCAGGTGCTCTCAAAACATCCCTGGTCTTCCTTACTCCAGGTGTAACAATAGAAGGAATACCCAACTCATCATCAATGCTCTGTTCTGAGCCACTGGATTCACCATCCACATAAGAGTGACCTGCATTCACATCAAACATGGGCTGATCAACCTTCTCTTTTCCTTTTCGTGATACCTGCATACCACTATCTGCATTACTTTGAGAAGATTCTCCTGATCTCAATCTGCCTGTCCATGGCGAAGAATGTGAACCACTGCTAGAGGACGCTCCAGGTCCACTAATATTTTGTGACTGCTGCTGTGAATTCTGTGCAGCATTACCATTTTGTGCATCTACATCATCAATCACATTTACTGGTTTATACCAGCTACTCATCTCATCAAAAACAACATCTCTGCTCACTATAAACTTACGAGTAGAAGGGTTATAGCATCTATACCCTTTTTGCTGCAGAGAGTAACCAATAAAGATGCACTTCTCAGCTTTTGGATCCAACTTGGATCTCAGCTCATCTGGCACATGTACATAGGCAATGCAACCAAAAATTTTCAAATGAGAAATATCTGGTTTCCTACCAGTATACCTCTCCTCTGGAGTCATTCCATGTATTGCTGCAGTGGGAGTCCTGTTCATTATGTAGACTGCTGTAGCAACTGCTTCAGCCCAATAAAAATCTGGCAAGTCTTTTTCATTGAGCATGGCACGAGATACCTCTCCAATATGCCTGTTTTTTCTTTCTGCAATTCCATTTTGTTGTGGAGTATGACTGCATGAATATTGCTGCTTTATGCCATGCTCCTGCAGGAACCTTGCAAACTCATTTGAGAGATACTCTCCCCCTCCATCTGACCTTAGGCATTTTATCTGCAAGCCTGTTTCTTTTTCAACCATAGCTTTAAGTGTTTTGAAATGCCCAAAAACTTCACTTTTCTTTTTCATAAAATACACCCAAACTTTTCTGCTATAGTCATCAATAAAACTGACAAAATAATGACAGCCTCCAAGAGATGCAGCTTTAGTTGTCCACACATCAGAGTGGATTAATTCCAATGGCTTCTTACTCTCTTGAACATGTCTAGGAAATGGTTTCCTTGCCTGTTTTCCAAACTGACAGGCTTCACATACCTTATGCATTTCTGCAACCTTGAACTTAGGCAATCCTGCAACAATGTTTTGGGCCTGCATTGATTTAAGTCGCTGTACATTAACATGACCAATGCGTTTATGCCAGATATCAATATCTGCAACTACACCGGTCCCATGTGCAAACATTGCTGCACTCAATTCAGGCATGTCTGCATCCAATGTAAACATTCTGCCATTCTTCTTTCCTTTTGCTATCAAGCGACCTTTATTTTTCATATCCTCAACAAAGCATCCATGAGGATTAAATCTGACCTGCAAGCCCTGTTCAACCATTTGACCAACAGAAACCAGATTCTTGGTGATATTCGGGACATGAAATACATCGGACAGGTATTTCTTTTTCCCATCCTGCATAGACAAAGGAATTTTTCCAATCTGCACAATCGGATGTGCAGTATCATCACCAGTCTCCACAAATCCTGGTTTTTCCATTTTCCTTGCATCCTCCATCCATTCTGCATGACCTGTCATATGGTTTGATGCACCTGAGTCAACGTACCATACACCATTGCTTTCTTCTGCACTTGTCACAGAATTGTTCATGTGCTGCACCATGAACAAATGCTCATTTCTGTCATCACCCTGTCTGCTAGAAGATGCATAATTCCCTTGTTGCAGTTTTCCATTCACGATGTCATTCTGCTTTTTATAGCAGTCTTTAGCCATATGACCCATTTTACCACAATAGTAGCATTCAACATTACTGTTTGCATTTTGGCCTCTTTGCCATCCACCACGACCTCTTTGGCTCCCCCTGCCTCTAGAGTTACCACGTCCTCCTCCATAGGACTGGTTTTCTTGAGTTTGCTGCATATTCTGATTTCTACCACGGCCTCCAAATCGGCCTCCTCTACCTCTGCCTCTACCTCTTCCAGCATTTGAGTAGAAGACAGCTTCTTTTGAAGTTCCTCCTGAAGAAGATGCACCACCATTTCTCTGCTCCTCAGAAATTAGAAGAGCAATCAACTCCTCAAAATCAGGAAATCTTTCACGAACTGAAATGGATGTCCGAAACTGTGCATAATCCTTTCCTAGACCATTCAAGGTCACGGAAACTAAATCATCATCTTCCACTGGCGACCCAATGGAAGCAAGTGCATCTGCAATCTTCTTCACCTTCATGTGGTAGTCATTGATGCTCATATTTTCTCTTTGCACATTGTGCAACTCTTGCTTGAGCTGCATTTTCCTGGCTTGTGTATTTGTGCTATACATCTTTGACAGAGTATCCCATGCCTCCTTTGGCGTACTTGCATCTTGAATATGCACAATCATAGAGTCTGAAATGCTGATAGACAGCCAATACATAACTTTCCTGGCTCTCTCATGCCATGCTTTAAATGCCTGCATTTGCTGTTGATTGGGAACATCAGGAAGAACTGGTTCTTCTTCATTTCCTGCAACAAATTCCCAATATCCTTTTCCCATAAGGAAATTCGTCATTCTAAACTTCCATGCTTGGAAGTTGTTCTTGTCAAGCTTTTCAGTGACAATCTGTGAGAGAGAATCAGACGCCATTACAGAATACTGCAAAAAGTTCTGTCACTGCAAAGAACACAGCTTCAGCCTCACAAGGGCAAATCTGCAAAACTGGCGAAGGTGGTATTTGACCACACAGTCACTTCCTAGTGACGATTTTGCATAAACAGGAACCAAGGATGATTCTGTAACTCCCAATGTCTCTGCACATAAGCATACGATGCAATTTCTACAGTAACTTTTCACCGACCTGTAGAACAGTGGCTGCACAGCATAAAACAGGGCTTTTTTCTGAGTGCGTGCAGAAAACTTCCGCCTCCAAAACAGGCCCCGAAATGGCCTCAAATCAAAAAAACAGGGTCGCCACGAGCTAAAGCTCTCTCCCGCAGCATATACTGCCCTCTTGCTTCAGCGCGAAGGGCGTCTCAACCTGAGACAATGCACTCCTGCAATTTCCGGCTGTGCTACCTGCAGAGATCTGCTCCCAAAACAGAAAATGAAAGCAACACTGCTCCTCTTACCAGAACACCGCGAGCTTGGCTTGCTTTCTTGAGCTCCTTACCACGAACAAGGCTCTGATACCATGTCAAGATTATGGGAGAGAAGGAAGGAGTCTCGCTTGAAGCTTTCTTGCTTGCACAATGGGGGAAGACACACAAGGGTGGAGGCTGAAAACAGTTTTCCTCTTCTTAGTTGTGTAAGCCAAAAGAACTCAAGTACAAAGAAATAGAAGAACCCTATATATGGGTCTCAAACCAAACTCAACTAACTAAGGTGGCATACTAACTGAGCCACGAACTAGAGTAGATAAGGATAGCTATCATGTAGCTATTATTCATGGGCGGTGTACCAACCGCGTCTGCAACTGACAAGTCGGTGACATAAATATACAACGGTCACCCTGGCGTATCACGAGTGGAGCTCGATATCTCAACAAACTAGTGGTATGCAGGTCTACCAGGGTCACATATCCTGTTAAAAGATTTGATTTTGAAGGTTATGCAGCTCACCATTATGCTTATATGGTGAAGGTAGTTAAGGATATTGAGCCCACTTGTTTTGAGGATGTTTTTGGTCATGCTCATCGGGATGTAGTAATGCATGAGGAGATGGCTGCATTATAAGCCAATAAGACTTGGGATTTGGTACCTTTGCCTAAGGACAAGAAAGATATTGGCTCTAAGTGGGTTTACAAATTCAAGCATAATGCAGATGGTTCGGTTAGTAGGTATAAGGCTAGGCTGGTTGCAAAAGGCTATGCTCAAACATATGGCATATATTATGAAGACACATTCAGTCCAGTTGCTAGGATGGCAGATGCGTGATTGCTTTGGCAGTAGCCAAAGGTTGGAGTTTGCAGCAAATGGATGTTAAGAATGCCTTCTTGCATGGTGAATTGCAAGAAGAGGTGTATATGGAGCAGCCAATAGGTTATGAGAATCTAGAGTATTCCACATATGTGTCTTTGTTAAAGAATGTGCTCTATGGGCTAAAGCAACAAGCACCTAGAGCATGGTCTAACAATATCAAGAGTATCTTGTTGATATTGGCTTTTATATATCTGATGTTGATCACTCACTTTATGTGAGAAGGGGAGATGCAGGTTTGGTCATCATAGTCATCTATGTGGATGACTTGATTATTACAAGTGACAGTGACAATGGGATTGCTGACGTTAAGGACTTCTTGAAGAAGTTTGAGATGAAGGATTTGGGTGAGCTGATATACTTTCTTGCTATTGACGTGATCAGATGTGATGATGGTATATAGCTATCCCAAAGGTAATATTGCTTGGATATGTTATCCAAGTATGGTATGATAGCATGTAAGCCTCTTTCAAGTACCAGTGGAGCAAAATGTGAAGTTGAGTGCTGACATTGGGGATAAGGTAGAAGACCCTACTATGTTCAGGAGGAGAGTAGGGAGTCTGATTTACATGACTATCACTTGAGCTATGCTGTTGGCCTTGTCAATCAATTTATGCAGATCCTAGAAAGCCTCATTTGGATGCAATTAGATACATATTGAGGTATGTGAAGTCCACTTTACATTATGGAGTTTTTTATGAGGCAAGAAAGGATGTACAGGTGTTTGGATACACGGATGCAAATTGGGCTAGTAGCATGTCAGATAGAAGATCTACCAGTGGATTCATGTTTTTCCTTGGTAGTGTAGCAGTTACATGGAGTAGCAAAAATCAACGTACTATTGCTTTATCGAGTACAGAAACTAAGTATAGAGATGTCGCTATGGCAGCATGTGAGGTGGGATGGCTGCAAAAGTTACTAGGTGATTTGGATGTGCAAGGAGATGGTCCATTTGTCATTCATTGTGACAACATGAGCAACATACAACTAGCTAAGAACCTAGTGTTCCATGCTAGAACAAAACACATTGATTTGCACTACCACTTTATAAGAGAGAAGGTACCTTGCAAGAGAGATTGACTTGGTATATATCAACATACAGGATCAGATGGCTGACATTTTCATGAAGGCATTGGGTGCAAAGAAGCTTTGAAAGATTTGAAGCTTACTTGAAGTTGCAGAGATAGAGTTGAGCTTGAGAGGGAGTGTTGAGATGGCAAGCTCAACACGTGTAGACATTGATGATGGATTGCCTAGATAGATGGGTCTGCATGTCTACACTTAGCGTGTTAGTGGTCATTATGATCCTCACATGACCACCGACTTATCACTTGTAATATTTAGTTTGTTACACCTACCTACAGCTGGCATAGATATAGAGCCAGTCGATTAGTATAGTTAGTTATGCATTGTTTGACTTAGTAGGCTACTTTTCTTTATGTTGGAAAGTCTCCCCACCACATGATTCTTGACAACTAGATTCGAAATCTGGAACCTATGCACCACTTTTGGTCGACACATCCAAAATCATAATATACCCTGAAACTGTTGTTCGCAACCTTGCGGCTCTAAAATGGGACCTGAAACGGCCTCATATGCCCAAAAAAAACTACGGATAAGCCCTAAAGGGAGATTCTGTAGAATATTCAGTGCTATGCTCACATATCAAATATCACAACAATCTAAGATTTTCACTCTACCTTGCTATCATCGGTGCCTCCACAGGCACTATCCAAGAGAAAGAGTGGAAGAATGGGAGAGCTTCTTACCCATTGCTTTCTTGCTCGAACCTTGTTTCTTCTCCTTCACTTTAGCCTTTAAAACCAGCCTCTCTCAATGGCGTCACTCTAATACCATGTGAATAATTGCATGGTGGGGGAACTTGCTTGAGCTACTGCACCAAACACACACCGTATACACAAGAGGAAGCTCACTCAAGAGCACAAGAAGAGAAATGGAGGCCAAAACGTTTTCTTGCTGGTTTCTTATTCTTCTTTTGCACATACACAAAGTATAGCTAAGATACAACATAAAGGAAAGTGGCCTACTAAGTCAAACAGTGCATAATTGACTATACTAATTGATTGGCACTATATCTATGCCAGCTGTAGGTAGGTGTAACAAACTAAATATAATAAGTAATAAGTCAGTGATCATGTGAGGATCATAATGACCACCAACGTGCTAAGTGTAGATATGCAGACCCATGTAGCCAGGCGGTCCATTTGCAATGTCTACACATGTTGAGATTGCCATCTCAACAGTAGTAGTACCAAGGGTTATGGCTAAGGTGCAAGCTTGAACCATGGCTAAGGTGCAAGCTTGAACCATGGATAGTATTATGGTGGAAGACAAGATAAATAATAGATGAGAAGAAGAAGAAGAAGAAGAAGAAAAAGAAGACCACACATGACAAAACATTACCTTGAAAAAGCACTAATCTAATTTGAGCATGTTCACACATGTAAATGTATGTAAGATGCCCATTCATGTGCTTGTAGGTCATTGTACCTATGCCCATTGATCATATTAAGAATACGTATCACTCATCACATGAGGGTTCTCCTACCCAAGCCACATAGAGTTCAAAAGCACTTGTTTTTATGCATGTAAATCTTGGAATGTGTTTGAGATAAGGTTGCACTAGAATTGGCTTATGCGGGGTTCTTTGCCCAACATTGAGATCTCAAAAGGATGTGAGTATGTGATGTGTGAGATCATGCAATTTTGGATGCACGTGAGGTTTTGATTCCTTTTCCAAACATCTGGGGTTGTTTAAAAAGGATAAAGTAGGTTCACCTGAGTAAGTGGTGCTCAAACTAACATTGTATGTGCATATTAACATGCATATGGTGAACTAGATATGTCTAGTCATGTGTAAACACTCCAATATAGCATCGAGGGGGATGTTGACATATTGAGATATAGAAATTGTAGTTGTGTAACGCTACATTGGATGGGTGAAAAAAGATAAAAGGTAACAACTCATTTAAGAGGGGGTGTTGAGAATGTAAGCTTCAGTGTTTGCAGGTGTGTATATGTGTAAGCACTCTTATGTGCTTAAGATTGTATGGTGCATGAATATGGATGAGAGATGTGGACTAAAGTGTGCCATAGATAGCACACATATAATGTGTGGATTGTATGGTGTCACATGGGTACACACATGGAAAGTGCGAGGGATCATAGATGGATCATCTCCTCCTTTATGTATGTAACCAATTTACGTAATGAAAGATGAGAAGAGAACATTTGAGTGTGCACATTGTGTGCCTTCCCCCTCTATAGTGATGGAATTCCTTGTATATTACAATCCACCATAACTATGTGTCAATCATTTTGTACACACCATGGTAACCCCACATTGGGATTGTTAACAGGTCTTGTCATATACATCCACAAAAAATTTAAGTGTTATCTTTGACAATCAAAATGCTTAATGCCCTTTTACTCACTCTTAAGGTGTCCATTTCCAAGAAATCATATATAGCATATACATTTATTTGTGTTCAAGACTTATATATCTTCATGAATAAGACAATCCCTTTGTATTTAATGACCTACAATGTTTTTCCAAAATGTTGATGAAATCCCTTTCTATCAATATATTGAGCACCCCTCCTAATTAACTCACATGTTACACTTCCATAATTGAATGTGAGCCCTTGAAGCTCTCCTCAAAATGGTAGCATGTACATTTTATATATCACAACTAATAAATATTGAACATAACTATGTAAACTCAATAAGACTTAGAGAGTGTATACATAGATAACTATGTATTAACGTAATGATTTAAGTTTAGTATCTTCCAAAGTGCTCCCTCCCCCTTAAAGTGGATTTTGAATAAATGGAACTTTGAGCAATATTTAGCCTCAACATTTCAACTCATATATGATTCATCATCAAGTAGCTAATATTGGATTTCTTTGATTAGGATCTTATAATCTTAGGACAAGGATAAATAGAAACTCATGGCTATGAAATTCCTCTAGGAAAAATTAGATGCATCCAAGTTGTCTAACACATTAAGAAAAGTGGAAGACAAATATTTAATCTATCTTGAACCAACCTTGAAGAAAAATGTACAAATAAGGGAGGAGAAGGAGAAGTCATCAAAGACGAAGGAAGGACACACTTTCATTATTCTATAGCTTCATTTATGCATCTACAATGTAAAAGGGTGTACACACATTGAAACTAGATTTGTGAGAGAAAATCTAAGTTTGTGGCTATTTGGATGCCATAAAAACATTCCATGTTCCCTTTAGTGGTAGCTTTAGATAAAAAAGTATTACCAACTATAAGGATAGCTATTGAAACTTGAAACATAGTAATACATGTTGTTATGCTTAGAGAACTACAACATTTGAGAGCTCCCCCTAGTGTTATTATTGATAAGCTATCGAGACCAAAAAATGGGCATGACACTAGCTCTAAGTCTCTAGCCACGGGCATCTATGCTCAATCAAAACACCCCACGGTCTCGTGGTGGCCAGGAGCATATAGGGGGGGGGGGGAACAGATTGTTCCAACTTAGACACGCGTTTGTAGTGTTCATAGTCCAATGAGTCCCTTCCCAATTCCAAGCAATTGGAGTTCCCAAATAGATCAGTGTCTAGCATCTTATATAGGGAGCACCCCCCCAACAAACTGATATGGCCCCACTATGGCTCTCATATACCTCGGGGATTGGCCCCAAGATGTGCCGTCCAAACATATAGCACATGCAGAACATAGTCCACTCTTTTAATGTTCATTCCAGGAGATAATTCAATTCTTACCAAATTAGACCCTAAAGAAAAATGAGGGTACTATCCTATAGCCGAGGACTTCTTTCGCTCTCAACGTGGATCAATGATTGTAACAGTCAAGTGCAATGCATCCAAGATTTATTTTTCTAATACCATGTATATGCAATGTAATGCAAATGTAAATGCCCTTAAGTGCACAAACATGTTACCTTATAGATCAAATAACGTGGATTGTGCACAAATAAATATGTTCATGATTTCATCCTAACACGGCGCATCATTGCTAAGGCATCATCAAAGTAATTTGTGCTACTGTCCTTCTTTAAAAACTTAAAACAAATGAATCCTATATGTCAAGCTATGCATAAAAATAGATTTCAATGGATTCCTAACTCCCCACAACCCTTTTCCCCTACCATTTATGGTTTTGCATTTGTGGTAGGTGTAAAGAGTACTTTTAATGTGTTTTTCTTGTATAAAGAGACCATAAAAATGGGGATAAACCTCATGCCCTAGCCACATCATACACTCACAAATACATTCATAAATTTTTGTAATTTTTTTGGTGCATAAAATGTACATTTTTCCATTTTTCTTGATTTTTTCTTTATTTATCTTATTATTTATTATTGATTTTTCTATTTTTCAAACATGTGGAGCTTGCATGAACCAAGATACAACATTTTACTCCATATGACCCTATATGAACACTAAAAGAACCATGAAAACACATAAAACCCTCAATTTTTTCAAAATCCCATAATATTAGCATTGAAAGTTTTCTCGATTTTCATTTTATTTATGTGAAGGGCAAGAATCAATTGAGAAATCTGATTTTTCAAGCACTAGAAATCATATTCAAACATTTGAAATAATTTCCTATAATATGCACGAAAGATTTATCATAAAACGTAAAAAATGAGCACTTACACGATTAATCTAATATGAATTGGCACATATTTTAAAGTTAGGATGCTATTGACGCTCTTCCATGGCTAGTGATGCATCCCCAACCTTCAATTTATGCTCCATAACACTTTAGTATCATTATACATCCAAAATCTAGTGCTTTAGCCCACCCCTCTCTCACATAGATCAAGCCATGGGAACAAGTTGCAGAGAGGAGAGAGAAACAAGAGAGAAAAAGACTGATTTATGAGATTTTGATTTAGTGCATCATTTTCATTGATTCTTGAGGTGATTGATGGTGAAGAGAATTGTCTATCATCTTAGCCCCAAGAGGGTTTCTCATGATTCTCCCAGATAGAAAATCCTATTTTTCCAAGAATTGAGGGGGTGCAAAAAAATGCCCCCCCCTCGGGCTTTTAGCCCTCTTAAGCCTCATTAGTTCTCATAAGCATTAAAAAAACCGGTTCCAAAAATTGTGTTCACACTTTGGGCAAGTGGCTTCGGTCTCGTTGAGGGGGCAAACGGTCAGAATCATGATTTGACTAGACGACTGGCTTCTTTGGTGCGTTGAAATCTATCAATCTAGCCTCCATCACACACTTTTCAGCTTTGGATCGAGTGGCTACTTCATAACACGAAACCTTGTGGGGATTAAATGGGGAGTCAAACGACCTCCGATTGATGAGCATAGATTTGCATTGGATTCTTGGTGTTGAAATGCATCTAGAAAAACTCCAACTCATCGATTTACGCTCGACTCATTTTCCATGAAAATTTACTCTTTTACATCTATCGGACCACCTTTGCGCCTAAAAAATGAACCTCAAAATCCAGCTCTCATTGGCAACCACAGGATAGGGCAACTCAACCCATTGAATCCACGAATTTACCTATACATCCATAACCATAAAGAGCATCAAGCTACTTCAAAGAAGAATACACAACAAAACACAAGAATAGCTCTCACCCTATCCCATAACCAAATCAAGTCATGAAGATCCACAAGGGATAGGCCAAGTATAATGTGACAGAGATCTAGAGCTAGCCGCTAACCAACTACTCCAACATAGACAAGCTAAAAAGAACTGTTAAAGGAGTCATCGTAAGTGATGGTTTGATCTGCCTACTTGACCTAGGACAATTGGGCCAAGAACTCCTACTAGATGAGGACTTCTGTAGCATGGTCTTGCATTTTCAGATATTTTTGAGTCATCATTTTTTTGTACTTCAAGACTTGATACTCAGGTGTGTAAAAAGGAGAGAGCTGAGCGTAGTGACCCAAGGAGAATAGGGAATCGGACTCAGGGCCTGTCTCAATATCCAAGAACCTAACAAGTGTTCACAAGGCTCACTAAATCCTTTTTATCCGCTCACTTTTTTTTTCACTTCAACCATATTTATTTTTCCAGCTAGATGTCATGCCCAGGAAGACAAGATATGGGTCCTTGGATTTGCTGACTCATCCCTAGGAACCTACCAAGCCTTCACAAGGTGATGTTTATTTTCTCTTTGACTTTTTATTTTTCTTTGCATTTCTTTTATTCAGGGGTTAGAACCCCCTTTTACACACCTCCATATATTATAGTCTTCAGATATGTTCGTTGTTTCTTTCTCTTTCTTTTATTTGGCAGGCTTCTTTATCTGCCTCACAACTAACAGAAACTCCTAGAAACAGCCTAGTGAGTAGGCTAGCAGAACACGGTCACTAGGAATACATTTTGAAATAGTATTTAGAGTGCTTGACAATGTCTTCATAGGAGGCAAACAATTGCTTGGACCTCCCTAGACACACCTAACCTAACCCTGGGACTTCATGCCTTGAATGCAGTCCCCAACAAAATAAAAATCCCCACATACATATAACCATTCATCATAAAGGGAAAGGACTCATTAAGGAAGGATATCACTTGGACTTGGCTACAACAAGCTTCTGCACAGCAAGAGGCTCACTCCAGGCACTCCATCGAATTTGTTTAGTATAGCACTAAAATAAGAAAACATTAACTACACCTGCACCAACCAAATACACGGCCCTCTTGGCCCAATAAGATAAAACATTTCTCTACAAGAATGAAGGGACCTCTTTGCCTAATGAAAATCAAGCATTAAATTCAACAAAAATGGCCCTCTTGGCCTAAAATAAACAAAAACCACACCATTCAACAGCTTACTACTAAAAACAACCCTTAGTCCCCATATAACTCTATTGAAGCATGAAAATAGACCAAGGATATGGGTTGCTCGGGTCCTACCCTAAGTCCATCAAATTATTGACCAACCCCTTGCATAAATGGCAAGGGGTGTTTGACACGAATATAATGTTGAATGATCCTATATGCGTCCATGATAAAATAGGAAGGTGATCAATTGCTACCTGACTCATAACCCACACTAGCTAAAAGTCCCCATAGTAGTCTTGGGTTAATATCTAAAGGTAATTATAAGAGCCCCTTAGGACCACATTTGAAAAAAACATCTTCAACAAAAGCATAATTGGCGAGGCAATCCGTAAATTAATTCCATTGTCGAGAAATCACATGGCAAGTCATTGTCTCAAAAATATGCAACATATCCAAGGCTGCATGATGATACATTCGCAAAATGGGATCCCTCACACTATAAGTCTCATTCAATTGATTGATCACTAGTTGCAAGTTGCCTTTCACTAATAAATGGTGGATACCACCGTGTCAGGCTACTTTCAACCCGATAATTAAGGCATTGTATTCTGTCATATTATTAGTAAAAGAGTTTCCTAAATATACTCCATTTTCATAACAATTATACATCGGGGATCTTTAATAACCACCCTGATACTCCCACATTTAGCGGGCCATTGAGAAGCTCCATCAAAATACAAAGTCTAGATCCATTCTTCATTGATAGGCCACACCATATCGATTAGCCTACTCATACTTATGATAGTCAAAGTCAAGCTGAGAGAGAGTATGTATATCAAGTACAATCCCTCCTTCCTCACTAAACTCAATGGGGATCCTAACAAGAACCCTATGACTATGGTGGTAGTAGACCTTAATATCCCATGTGAAAGATTTGTCTTGCTAAGTAGTAATATGATAACCTTTACTCAACCAAAACACTCGACCTTGATGGTAACAATGCTCTAAATACGGATGTTCAAGATAAGGAACGATTCTACCCATCCAAATGTCTTGGCGCCCACCATAGGTTTAAGCTAGATCCTGAAGGACCTGCAAAGGCACCAAGTCCAATGTCAACCATTACACATGGTAAGGCTTCAACTTATTAAAGTTAAGTTTAGTTTTAAACTCTACACCTTGCAAATCTTCTATGAACTCTACTCAAGCATCATGGAATGAGCTTTATTAAGTGAGTGTACAATGCATCTACAATTTTAGAAAGTTTTTATATAATGGTATTGTGATTGATTTATCAAAATTTCCCATTAGAGCTTGTAATTTTGGTCATACATTGGCACAAACTTAAACTAAGAGTGACTACATGCTATGTGTCTAAACCAGTGCTTCACACCAATGTGTGGATAGTTAGGGTAGTTTGCACCCTGACCCACACTTTGCACAATAAGAGTAGTAAAGAGTCACTATTAGATAAATAAATTCATGCCACACATATGTTTCTTATTGCATTTCTTAGAGTGCATGCATGATGATTGTTGCAAGGATAGGCCATGCTCCATGTGGTGTTACAAGAATAAAGTGTATTTCACACTATAAAGATATGATTTATTCACGTGTCATGTCCTCTCTCTCTCTCTCTCTCATAATAATATTGCTATTGACTATTATTGGGCACCATGTCTTAGTCTCATCTTCTTGCAAAAGGACTATTCATAAATCAATATTACATGCATCTATTTTTAGGACACATGGCTTAGTAAAGTCTAGGAACTAAAGTGATGTTGTTTCTTTGATGATCTCTTTGATTTTGTTCAAGCTATTTTGATAAAATTTTGTTTATTTAAAATTTTCTTGTTTCTTCAATAAAGAGCAAAAAGGAGAGGCTAATGCCAAGTTTGGAACAACAAGTTTGGAAAAAATCTAATTGGTCAATCACAAAAAGCACTAAAGACTTCTAATGTTTGTTGCCCTGAGGTATTGATTAATTGCCTTGACCTTATTTGGATCAATTTAGATTTTATGTTATGAGTTTATGTATCCAAGAAAGTTTAATTTCATGGCATCCCATTTTCATTTCTTGAGCTTGAGTTGGAGCTTATATTTGTCTATCCTTTGTAGGAACCTATGTCAGTGTTTTATCATCTTTCTTCATGAGATGTGGTTGTGAAGACTAGTTGCTTGTTGTTGATGGGGTGATGAGTCCTTTTTACAACATCCCTTTGACTCCCTTTGACAACTTGATTGATTTGTTGGATTTTTTGGGGAGATCTTCATCACATCAAGATCTTAGGTGGTGGGGGGCTATCCTTGCAATTTCATGAAAAATTGGTAAGATTGTTATATATTTTATTTTTGTTTTTCTAAATAAACCTAGAAGCTTTTGTAATAGTGCTCTCATCTCTTCAAGAATTGTTGGGTCACCTCTTAACAATAATTGATGGAGGTGGATTGCAAATTGTATAAGTGGTTTGTGTGGCTTTTACTTTACAACATCTAATTGTTGGAGGATTGTTTGTGTGACATTCTGCTATGCAAAAATTTTAATAAGTTCTCCTTTAACCACCTACTAATTTGATTTGGTTGTAGGATGGTATTGAATGGACCAAGTCACTAATATATCTTCCAAACGAGTACAAAATTTGAGTGCTTTACTATCAAGAATCACATGGTGGGGGGACTTGCTTGAGCTACTACACTAAACATATACAATATACACAAGAGGAAGGTCACTTAAGAACAAAAGAAGAGAGAGAGAGGCCAAAATGTTTTCTTGCTAAATTTTCTTTTTTGTTCCTCACATGATGAAATGTACACAAAGTAAAGATAATATACAACATAGAGGAAAGGGGCTTACTAAGTTAAATAGTGCATAACTAGCTATACTAATTGACTGGTGTTGTAACTATACAAGTTGTAGGTAGGTGTAACTAACCAAATATAATAAGTGATAAGTTAGTGGTGGCTATATTAGGATCATAGCGACTAGCAATGTGCTAACTCTAGATATGTGGAATGAAAAGATGGGGGAGAGCCTAGAGCTTGAGCTCTTGTAAGACACTCAACACACGAAGAATGCACACAAGATAGGAAGCTAAAAACCCTAGTCTTTCTTCTTATTCTTCGTCTCCCCTATAAAAATTTGCTAAAAATAAGAGAGAGTACAACACACATAATATATAAGCTGTCCATAGTGTGAACATGCTTACATAAGTAGAAAGATGACTAGATAGATATCCTATAACTCAAGTAGGTAGAGTAACTGATGTCTAGTTGTAAAATATCATTGAATGATATGCCAATGCACGTATCAAACACATTAGTGATATGAATGCAAAAATGGTCATCCAAGTAGTAACTATCAACTCATGTTTAGCTTGATATCTCAACACTCTCCTTCAAGCTCAACTCCATTCCTATTCTCCAAGTAAGCTTTAAAAATGCCAAAGCTTTTCTCCTCCTAAGGCCTTGGTGAACATATCTGCAACATGCTCCTCTATGCTCACATATATGAGATCAATGTCACTTGCTAAGACCCATCCTGTGATAAAATGGTAATGAACCTTAATGTATTTCATGACTTAAGACCATTTTAGATAAAGTGGGAAAAGTCTCATTCCTAGCATGGCCAATCTCTCTACTACCAGGTCATTTCCTCTAAGAATACTCTAATAGTTTATCCATTTTTTAGCTTTTATAATCTATTTTTGACACTGTGATTTTTTTGGTGCATCATGGAAACCTTTTGTCATTTATCATTGTAAATGCATGGTGTTATCTTAACCATGGGACCAAGCTATTGGGTCATGTATCGAGATTGCTATAAGATGCACCTCAATTTTGTCCCTTCTCAACACTATACGATGCAAGAAAATATTGATATAAGATGCACCTAAATGTTGGCCATACCATACTCAAGCATATTGACAATGTGTATTTAGTTTAAGAATATTTGGTATTCACAAGATCATGCATTATGCTTTTGTAAGATAATAGTAAAATTTTGTTCTTCCAGCCTTATCAAGCTAAAGGAGTGACCTCAATATTCTCTCTTCTCAAGAGTAGAGGATGCATCTCAATGTTGATACATGATGCACCTTAGTGTTGCTCTTATTAACACTATAAGGTGCAATTTAATAATTGACCTCAATGTTCTCTCTTCTCAACACAAGATGATGCACCTCAATGTTGATACAAGATGCATCGCAATGTTTCTCTTCTCAACACTATAGGATGCAATGTAAGATCAAGAATGTATTTAAGTATTTTGACATCTAAAAGTGGATAATGCGCTTTTAGCCAATGATACTTACGAATCTTTAGGACCATTAATCTATCAACAACTTCAATTCGATGACTCAATTGTCAAGATTGTGAGAGAGAAGGAAGGAGTCTCACTTGTAGCTTTCTTGCTTGCACAATGGGGGAATACACACAAGGGTGGAGGCTGAAAACAATTTTCCTCTTCTTAGTTGTGTAAGCCAAAAGAACTCTCATACAAAGAAATAGAAGAACCCTATATATGGGTCTCAAACCAAACTCAACTAACTAAGGTGGCATACTAACTGAGCCATGAACTAGATTAGATAAGGATAGCTATCATGTAGCTATTATTCATGGGCGGTGTACCAACCGCGTCTGCAACTGACAAGTCGGTGACATAAATACACAACAGTCACCCTGGTGTATCACGAGTGGAGCTCGATATCTCAACACTCCCCCTCGAGCTCAATCCCAATTCCTACACACCAAGCAGGTCTTTGAACTTGCATAGCTTCTCTGCGCCTAATGCCTTCGTAAATATGTTAGCTACCTGATCCTCTGTGCTGACATAAACTAGATCAATAAGACCTAGTAAAACCCTCTCCCGCACATAGTGATAATGCACCTCAATGTGCTTTGTTCTAGCATGATAGACTGGGTTATTTGCCAAGTGTATACTACTCATGTTGTCACAATAAATGACAACTGGCCCATCTGTAGACTGATGCATATCATAAAGTAGCTTATGCAACCAAGCTACCTCACATGCATCCATTGCTGCACCCCTGTACTCAGCCTCTGTGCTCAACAAGGCAACTGTAGGCTGTTTCTTGCTGCTCCAAGTGACTGCAGCACTCCCAAAAGAGAACACATATCCACTGGTAGATCGTCTATCAGAAATACTACCAGCCCAATCAGCATCAGTGTATCCATGCAGTTGTATCTGAACCCCAGTCTCATAAAATAGTCCATACTGCAATGTGGACTTCACATACCTGAGTATGCGTCTAGCCGCATCCAAATGCGATTTCCTTGGAGCCTGCATAAACTGACTTACCAATCCAACAACATAGCTCAAATCTGGCTTGGTAATAGTCATATAAATCAAGCTTCCTACTATGCGTCTGTACATAGTAGGGTCTTCCAGAAGCTCACCTGCATCTGCGCTCAGCTTCACATTCTGCTCCAAAGGAACTGAAATAGGCTTACAGCCTGTCATCCCATATTTGGACAGCATGTCCAATCCATCCTGCCTCTGCAAGAGCTGTATCCCACTTGGTGATCTAATCACCTCAATGCCCAAGAAATAACGCAGCTCTCCCAAATCCTTCATCTCAAACTTCTGCTTCAATAGCATTTTCACATGAAAGATATCTTCATCACTGTCACCTGTCATAATCAAATCATCAACATAAATGACAAGTAGCATAATACCTTTCTCTGTTTTTCTCACATAAAGTGAGAAATCTGCCTTGGAAATCTGAAAGCCAATAGTGACAAGATACTGTCCTATCTTGTCAGACCATGCTCTAGGTGCTTGCTTCAAGCCATACAAGGCTTTCTTCAACCTGTAAACAAACTCAGGATGAACAGCATGCACATAACCTGGTGGCTGCTCCATATAGACCTCTTCTTGCAAATCACCATGCAAGAAGGTATTCTTTACATCCATCTGATGTAAAGACCATCCCTTTGATGCAGCCATAGCAATGACTGCTCTTACGGTTGCCATCCTTGCAACCGGACTGAATATTTCTTCATAGTCAATGCCATATGTTTGTGCATACCCCTTGACTACTAATCTTGCCTTGTTTCTGTTCACAGAACCATCTGCATTGTGCTTCACCTTATAAACCCACTTACAGCCAATTGCATTCTTACCTTTAGGCAAAGGTACCAATTCCCATGTAGCATTTGCTTCCAAGGCATCCATTTCTTCATCCATGGCTTTCTCCCATTTTTCTTTTCCCATGGCTTGCTCAAAAGAAGTGGGTTCTGGTTCCTGTATCACCTTGACCATATATGCATAGTGAATGGCTGTAAATCCATCATATTTCAGCCTATCCACAGGATACCTAACTCTGGTAGACCTGCGCAAAGTGGGTTCACTCCCAGGTGCTCTCAAAACATCCCTGGTCTTCCTTACTCCAGGTGTAACAATAGAAGGAATACCCAACTCATCATCAATGCTTTTTTCTTGAGCCACTAGATTCACCATCCACATAAGAGTGACCTGCATTCACATCAAACATGGGCTGATCAACCTTCTCTTTTCCTTTTCGTGATACCTGCATACCACTATCTGCATTACTTTGAGAAGATTCTCCTGATCTCAATCTGCCTATCCATGGCGAAGAATGTGAACCACTGCTAGAGGACGCTCCAGGTCCACTAATATTTTGTGACTGCTGCTGTGAATTCTGTGCAGCATTACCATTTTGTGCATCTACATCATCAATCACATTTACTAGTTTATACCAGCTACTCATCTCATCAAAAACAACATCTCTGCTCACTGTAAACTTACGAGTAGAAGGGTTATAGCATCTATACCCTTTTTGCTGCAGAGAGTAACCAATAAAGATGCACTTCTCAGCTTTTGGATCCAACTTGGATCTCAACTCATCTGGCACATGTACATAGGCAATGCAACAAAAAATTTTCAAATGATAAATATTTGGTTTCCTACCAGTATACCTCTCCTCTGGAGTCATTCCATGTATTGCTGCAGTGGGAGTCCTGTTCATTATGTAGACTGCTGTAGCAACTGCTTCAGCCCAATAAAAATCTGGCAAGTCTTTTTCATTGAGCATGGCACGAGATACCTCTCCAATATGCCTGTTTTTTCTTTCTGCAATTCCATTTTGTTGTGGAGTATGACTGCATGAATATTGCTGCTTTATGCCATGCTCCTGCAGGAACCTTGCAAACTCATTTGAGAGATACTCTCCCCCTCCATCTGACCTTAGGCATTTTATCTGCAAGCCTGTTTCTTTTTCAACCATAGCTTTAAGTGTTTTGAAATGCCCAAAAACTTCACTTTTCTTTTTCATAAAATACACCCAAACTTTTCTGCTATAGTCATCAATAAAACTGACAAAATAATGACAGCCTCCAAGAGATGCAGCTTTAGTTGTCCACACATCAGAGTGGATTAATTCCAATGGCTTCTTACTCTCTTGAACATGTCTAGGAAATGGTTTCCTTGCCTGTTTTCCAAACTGACAGGCTTCACATACCTTATGCATTTCTGCAACCTTGAACTTAGGCAATCCTGCAACAATGTTTTGGGCCTGCATTGATTTAAGTCGCTGTACATTAACATGACCAATGCGTTTATGCCAGATATCAATATCTGCAACTACACCTTTATTTTTCATATCCTCAACAAAGCATCCATGAGGATTAAATCTGACCTGCAAGCCCTGTTCAACCATTTGACCAACAGAAACCAGATCCTTGGTGATATTCGGGACATGAAATACATCGGACAGGTATTTCTTTTTACCATCCTGCATAGACAAAGGAATTCTTCCAATCTGCACAATCGGATGTGCAGTATCATCACCAGTCTCCACAAATCCTGGTTTTTCCATTTTCCTTGCATCCTCCATCCATTCCTGTCATGTGGTTTGATGCACCTGAGTCAACATACCACACATCATTGCTTTCTTCTACACTTGTCACAGAATTGTTCATGTGCTGCACCATAAACAAATGCTCATTTCTGTCATCACCCTGTCTACTAGAAGATGCATAATTTCCTTGTTGCAGTTTTCCATTCATGATGTCATTCTGCTTTTTATAGCAGTCTTTAGCTATATGACCCATTTTACCACAATAGTAGCATTCAACATTACTGTTTGCATTTTGGCCTCTTTGCCATCCACCATGACCTCTTTGGCTCCCCTTGCCTCTAGAGTTACCACGTCCTCCTCCATAGGACTGGTTTTCTTGAGTTTGCTGCATATTTTGATTTCTACCACGGCCTCCAAATCGGCCTCCTCTACCTCTGCCTCTACCTCTTCCAGCATTTGAGTAGAAGATGCACCACCATTTCTCTGCTCCTCAGAAATTAGAAGAGCAATCAACTCCTCAAAATCGGGAAATCTTTCACGAACTGAAATGGATGTCCGAAACTGTGCATAATCCTTTCCTAGACCATTCAAGGTCACAGAAACTAAATCATCATCTTCCAGTGGCGACCCAATGGAAGCAAGTGCATCTGCACTCTTCTTCACCTTCATGTGGTAGTCATTGATGCTCATATTTTCTCTTTGCACATTATGCAACTCTTGCTTGAGCTGCATTTTCCTGGCTTGCGTATTTGTGCTATACATTTTTGACAAAGTATCCCATGCCTCCTTTGGCGTACTTGCATCCTGAATATGCACAATCATAGAGTCTGAAATGCTGATAGACAGCCAGTACATAACTTTCCTGGCTCTCTCATGCCATGCTTTGAATGCTTGCATTTGCTGTTGATTGGGAACATTAGGAAGAATTGGTTCTTCTTCATTTCCTGTAACAAATTCCCAATATCCTTTTCCCATAAGGAAATTCGTCATTCTAAACTTCCATGCCTGGAAGTTGTTCTTGTCAAGCTTTTCAGTTACAATCTGTGAAAGAGAATCAGACGCCATTACAGAACACTGCGAAAAATTCTGTCACTGCAAAAACTCAGCTTCACCCTCACAAGGGCAAATCTGCAGAACTAGCGAAAGTGGTATTTGACCACACAGTCACTTCCTAGTGATGATTTTGCATAAACAGGAACCAAGGATGATTCTGAAACTCCCAATGTCTCTGCGCACAAGCATACGATGCAATTTCTACAATAACTTTTCACCGACCTGTAGAACAGTGGTCGCACAGCATAAAACAGGGCCTTTTCCTGAGTGCGTGTAGAAAACTTCTGCCTCCAAAACAGGCCCCGAAATGGCCTCAAATCAAAAAAACAGGGTCGCCGAGGGCTAAAGCCCTTGCTCGCAGCATATACTGCCCTCTTGCTTCACCGCGAAGGGCGTCTCAACCTGAGACAATGCACTCTTGCAATTTCCGGCTGTGCTACCTGCAGAGATCTGCTCCCAAAACAAAAAAATGAAAGCAACACTGCTCCTCTTACCAGAACACCGCGAGCTTGGCTTGCTTTCTTGAGCTCCTTACCACGAACAAGGCTCTGATACCATGTCAAGATTGTGAGAGAGAAGGAAGGAGTCTCACTTGTAGCTTTCTTGCTTGCACAATGGGGGAATACACACAAGGGTGGAGGCTAAAAACAGTTTTCCTCTTCTTAGTTGTGTAAGCCAAAAGAACTCTCATACAAAGAAATAGAAGAACCCTATATATGGGTCTCAAACCAAACTCAACTAACTAAGGTGGCATACTAACTGAGCCACGAACTAGAGTAGATAAGGATAGCTATCATGTAGCTATTATTCATGGGCGGTGTACCAACCCGTCTGCAACTGACAAGTCGGTGACATAAATACACAACGGTCACCCTGGCGTATCACGAGTGGAGCTCGATATCTCAACATCAATTTAAGTCAACTACCCTTCTACACTAATGTGCACTATGAGTAGTACTTTGACATCAAAGTAGTTTGATGCCACAACTTAGTTATTTACAATCTTTTAGGATGCACTTTGAGTATCTTTTATTATCATTTTTTGCTTTGACATTGACATGAAAATTAGGTTGACATTGTACTTAGACTTCCATCAAGTTACACACTTAGAAATCGATGATAGCTTTTGCCATTCCACTTCAAGATTAACATGAAAATTAAGTTAACGTTGTTATTGGATTTCTATTAGGTGACACACTTAAAAACCAATGATACTTAGAAATGAATGTACTTTGCCAACCTAATTCATGTCAAATTCCGTTAGAATATGACGTACTTGTAGACTTTGACATCATATTGTTATCATTTTTTCACTTCAAGACTGGCATGAAAACTACTTTAACATTGTTAAGTTATATACTTAGAAAGTAATATGATTTGACCTATTTTATGTCAAGTCCCCTTAGAATAAGGTACATGTTGACATCCAACAAAAACTTGCCAAGTCCCCTTAGAATAGGGTACACTTTGACATCTTGACTCAAATTCAAGTTTCAATATGGATAATCAAGTCGTATAGATTAGCAATCATGTTGTTATCGTTCTTCACATCAAAATTGGCATGACAATTGCAAAGCCCCCTTAGAATAGGGTACACATTGATGCCCAATGAAAGCTCGCCAAGTCCCCTTAGAATAGGGTATGATTTGATATCTTGACTCAAATTCAAGTTTCAACATGGATAATCAAATTGTATGGATGATTTAAAATTATTAAAACATTTTGTTCAATATGATACACTCACCTATCATAAGGGATACGTAGGGAGCTACATGCTAGATCATAATCATTAATAATGTAATATCATAGATTTTTTTACTCATCTCTTGTAAGAATTCTACAGATGGTCTTCCTTGTGCTAGCTTAGAGAAGTATTGATTACTTCCTATTCATGGTAGACTATCTTGTAGCCTTTGACTTCCTGCTCATGGTAGACTATCTTGTGGCCTACTTGTCAAGTACTTTGTGATTGAAGAGTTTAACTTAACATCTTCATAATCATGCACTTCTTGTAGTCCCTTAAGAAGTTGTCTAGTATATGTTATCTAAATTTCCACAACACCATGTACATGATAACTGTGTGAAGGAAAATCTATAAAATATGCTTGTTTGTGATTATTATATGAATTTGGTTATGAAAGGATTCCGAAGGCATTATATAACTCTTTAGGTGTCGAGTAAAAGTGACTTAACATTAGCTTTGCATTGCATAATGCTCTCCAACCACATGAGTAATCATTATTTGGCTGAGGAACCTGTAAACTTTGTTTACTTTTTGACGTGGATATGTGTAAGGTATTTTATCCTCTAATGAATATATACTTGTATATTGAGGTAAGAAACTTCCTCATTTATAGTCAAGGCATTTAGCATTGTCTTCACACAACTACATTACAAAGTAAAATATTGGTTATATATTTTTTTGGTTAGAATTTGTTTCACAAAATCAGTAGCATGAAAGCTCTTTTCTCATAGAAATTTGCTGAAACAAGACTCCACTACGACTGCTACATTATGCACATAATTTTTTTAAATAAATAAGTTTTTTAAATTATATGGATTCACTAAAATAATAGTAATTTAATTAGTGCAATCATGCACATGAAAATTGTGAATCAACATTTAATAATCTCCAAAATTTATATGTCATATTTTAAAGGTAAAATGATAGTATCTACCATTATAGGCAAAAACTAGTTTGTTAAAGTTCTTAATACTATAATATCAAAAAAATCTATCAACCCCAAGAAGTGATTAACACAAAGGTAGTGATAATAATGTGTAGTGTGCCCACCTATCGGCTGTTAAGGCACATTTTTAGCAGTCCATCGAGAAACGAATCTAAGCGATGCCACATGGCACTCCCATGGAATGTTACAGGGGTTTTTGCCTAGGGTTTCTTGAGTCCGCAATGGAACATTTGCGGCCCGCCAAACCTACTAGGATCGTCCTGAAATTTGGGTTCCTAGGGGTCAAGGTCTTGTGACAACATTCTAGCGTCCTTGACATCCTACTTTACGTAGAGATATCCAAGCCAAAGCAGATCCATGCTGCACTTGGTTCAAAGAGAATGGGAAATGATAGTGATGCATCGCTCAACCTCTCTACCCATAGGGCATAATCCCATTCCGGTCCCTTAAAACGGCATGAATCGGGTTCTAACTTAACAATGCCTAAAGTTCAAACAACAGTACAACTTCGGGTTCTGCCCACCCACTTCCCTTGTTAGCTTTAGTTTTCTAATTAGGTCCTACCACAATTATGTGTGACATTTAAAACCATCTTCCTTAATTAAGCCTTTTAGAGAACACGGTTCGTTCACGTAACTTACGGCATTGATACAAAAATAGAGCAAATAGTCCTTTTGAAAACCAAGTTCAAACAAATTCCTTAACTTATCTTCACGTTAATCTTTGTCTGCTGCCCATATAGGAGAAATTATGTATCCCTTCTATCCAATAGAAGTACCCGGTCCAAATCACATGGCACCATAATTTCCATCCAATATCTAGAATAGGATCTTCCAATGCCCTAGACATTGGGCTCACGACAATCTACAACTTCGTTCCGGACTAGGCAAGGGGTGTCCAGAGCTCCACTGACCCCAGGAAACCTAGGAGTGAGACACAACTTCCGTGGTTGGCCTTTTCACCACTCCACCTTCGGCTTGTGAATCGAGCAGTACCCTCTCGGGTTGAAGCGAGATGTGATCTTGGAGATGATCCACCTGCACAAAATATCATTCCTTAATTAATCCAATTAAGAATCAAGCACAATCAAGGCAATCAGCCTAATATGATCTTTTAACAAAACATTCCTTTATTTCCCCATGGCAACTTGTCATCACTGAACCCTGCCATGCATTTACCATAAAAAACAAGCACTTGGAATAATCATCCAAATCACACCCCAAAAATCAATTTAATGTAAAAGCATTTAGGATGTTGTTTGAACAATCAACAAAAATAACTGTATCATTTTCCAAACATTGCAAGCATAGTCGTGATAACCTTTCCATCGCGTATTTGCTCTCCCCATTGGAATCAGGAGTGGTTCCATGTAAAATTACTTAACACACCATTCTTTCGACTAAGGCATATGTTAAGGTTTCAAACACTGTGCAAGACATAAGTTGTAGTAGTTACTTACGTTGATTAATAACCCAGCCTTCTTCCCAACAAGTACAAAAGCATCAGGACTTAGGGTTTCCTAATTCCTAGAGCTCTCCACTTGCCTTTGAAGCTTGGAATTGTAGTTTGTACCTAGCCCAAATCTCGAGTTTGGTAACTCCATCTATGTCACATATCTATATTGTTATAGCACCAAAAAGTTGATCAAGACTACCTATAATATTTTTTAATAGTAGCAACACAAAGAAAAACACTTTTGTCTAGTGGCCAAATCATAAATTTAGACTTTGTGTCCCTTAAAAAGAACATATCAAATTTAGTGTTGTATTTATGCACATTGAAATATCAACCCTCTCTCTTTGAGATCCCTTTGAAATAGATCTTAAACCCTTGGGCTAGATAGTTTTCAACTTAACCTTGTGGGAAAGAGAGTTCTCACTCTCTTTTTGATCAAGCAAAGCTTGGCCACGTACTCAAGCTTATGTCAACCCTCTCTCATTGTGAGATACCTTTGAAGTAGAGCTTGACCTTTGAAGTTCTACTTGCGGCAAAGGTTTGTCATGTCCTTAGGTAAAAGCCATGGTAGAGTTTCTCTTTGGAACAAAGCTTGGCCATGTGACAATGATTATCTCAACTTTACCTTTGAGATACCTGCAAATACATCACACACATTATCAATGTGTACATGATTTAAGAGCTCCAACCAAATACATGTATGATGGTTGATGTAGATAATTATATAGCCCCTTATTATGTAAAAAAACTTTACTCCAATAACAATTGATAAAAGCCGCATAAGACATGCAAAGGGAACCAAACCATGGGCATCTATAATTTTGTACATGGATGATGTAGACAATTATATAGCCCCTTATTAGTGAAGGAATACTTTATTCCACTAATATATGATACAAGCAAAAAAAAAATACAAGAGGAACCAATATTGTGGGCATTTGTGTCATCGTCAATAATAATATGACATGTAATTATTCATTCATGAAATAAATCCCAATGGCATATGAGTACTAAGTGTTATCGTTAGTATATAAATAAATTACAGCAAGTGTCTACTTAAAGATGTTCAATTCCTTTAATGCCATTGTAGCATGAATATTCTCGTCATAACATTGGAACGTGTTAGTTAAAACCACAACCAAAAGATGATATAGTTATTACTAATTTGAAAACTCATGGAGTTGTTACAAGGACATTAACTTGTTATACACATATACTTATGATTAGCTATTAGTAGCTTCTAAATCCATATTGATGTGATGGTCTTTCCAAGAAGTTCTTTGCTACCTTTGTATTCATCCCACTTCTTTTTTTGCAACATAATATTTTTGTTAGCCCAATCAATCGGGTAGGTCTCATTCTAGAAATCTTATGAACTTATTTTCAAAGAATCTATAGAATGTGTTGATCAATTACAACTAGACTTATAGTCCTACCTTCCACAAAATTTCTAGGAGACAACCTTTTTGTGTGAAAATTTTCATTATACCATCTATTTGCTCATATTGTCCCACTCACCCACAACTTCTCCAACCTTGTTGTACCAAGTTTTCCCTTTAGAAAGAGGTATCTGTCCATATTGATTGTCTGCGATAGTAGTTCACTCATCAAAGGCATCATTCAACACACGTAGGTAGGGAAGTAAATGCCTTATAAGCATGCCATCTTCCTTTTCTTCAATATGAAAAGTGGATGAAAAGATGCAGTTTGCACTTGGTATCATGTAATCCTTTGATTTTAGTAGTAAGCTCAATCTTCCTTGCTATCTTCCCATTTGTTTGCCTTAATATGTCTAATTGAATGGATGCATGCACATTAGAGGACCAACGATCCCAATGTAATTTAGCATACTCCAACAACTCAATTTTTAGCAACCACTCATGGGTAGTTGACTCATGAATATGAAGAGATAGCTATGAAATCACAAAAGGAGTTACCATTTTAGTCACTTTGGCAAGATATTTGCATTTTTTGGTGTCATTTCCTCCTCTCTTGGTTGTGGTTGCTACTTGTTACCCAGAAGATCAATCACTTCATCATCCTCAACATTAGCATGGCTACATTTTGCCACAATTTCCTAGTAGAGGTGACAACCTTTTGGTATGAGTCATGGTCAAGCAAGCTATCAAGTGCACCTACAATGAAGAAGGAAAAGAAGAAACATGAAATGTCAAGGAAAACTAATGGTCCAAACTCCTTGTGAGTCCAAGTAAAACTAATGTCCAAAATTCTTGTGAGTCCAAGTAAAACTAATGGTCCAAACTCCTTATGAGTCTAAGTAAAACTGATAGTCCAAACTCCTTGTGTGAGAAGTCATATCGGCATCATTCAAATGTGACACTTCATACCAATAATTATTCCCCTTAAACATTTGACCCAAACTTGGAATGATTATATTCACATGGAGAAGAATATGGTTGGACCATGTGCCTGAGCCTAAACCCATTCACAAAATAGGTTTCCGGTATTCCTGTTCAGGTCTTCCAGTAAGAATGTGCATTGACCTAAAACTTTGTCTATGAAGGCCTAGCCTACTTCAGGACAAGACTATGTATTCCTTTGAGCCAAAGACTAAAACAACGGATACTCTAGGAAGCACATGATTCCCCTTTCTTAGATTTTTAAAAACTTGAAAGTGAGAGAACACCTCAATTTACTCCATGAAAATACACCCATACCTCACTTGTATGATCATCAATAAAGGCTACATAATACTTAGATCAAGCAAATGCATGCCTACATGTTTATAATGAGAAAGTGCATGCCTTGGCTATTTTCCAAATTTGCATGCTTCAGACACTTTTTGCATGTCAACCACTTTGAACTTAGACAAGCTTGTCACAATTCCACATGATTGCATATTCTTCAACCGTTGCACATTTAGATGGCCAATATGTTTATGTCAAATGTCCATATCATCCAAGGCTCCTTCACCTTGTGAAAATGTGATTAAAAGTGGTTGATAAAGGATAAGTCTTCACATGTATTTAGGGTGCCACTAGAGTTTAGGATTCCTTTGAATTAAAGAGTTCAATGGCCCAAGGAGGAGTTCCTTTAAAAAGTACAAGCGGATAACAGAGGCATATTCACCAGAAGGAAAGTTGGTGATCTTAAACTCCATGCTAATTGCATCTATAGTCTTCATTGCAAGACTATTTGTTTTTGGAAAATTGTCTAGAATGAGATGAAAAAGTTTTTAGACTATTTCTACCGGCAACAAGGCCAAATGTGACATGCTATTACATGGGAGTTTAGGCTTACTTTAAATCAAAGATTTCAATGGATCCATGAAAAGTTCCTCAAAAAGGTACATAAGAGGATAGTGGAGGCATATTCAATAGGAGGAAAGTTGGTGATCCTAAACTCCATGTTAATTGCATCTATAGACTTCATTGCATGAGTATTTGTTTTTGGAAAGCCTATCTAGAATGAGATGGAAAAATCGTGTAGACAGTTTCTATGAGCAAAGAAGGAAGGCCAAACATGACATGATATTGCATGGGGTATTATAAATAAGAACAAGAAACAAAGAGGACTGAGAACAAAACTATTACAAATCAAGGCCAATTGTCTAATGCTTAAAATGATACTCCGTATGGACTCACATCAATCATGGTCCATAATATGTCACGATTTGTTTTGTTTCGATGCCTACCAAGGTCTCATTGTGGGTGAAACCTACCTCTTAAACACATTCAAAATTAATCTTAAAGATTCAACATTAGAAATCAATGTCAAAGCCTAGAGCTCAATCTTCAAGGACAAAGACTGGGCCAAGGATGTCATAGGAAAAGGGGATGCTTCAGTTAACCAAAGTATTTGGCTCTTTGATACATCATTTATTTTCAACTTAAGAAAATAAATGATGACACTCTCAAGGAATATGTTTCTATTGTGGTGGACCTAGGCATATTGCTCAACATTTCCTATAACAAGAGCCTATAAGTAGAAAGCTCTATTGTACCTCGTTTTCGGGAAACATGGATACCTAGCCACAATAGGGACCATCTTTTGGCTTTATGTTGTCATTAAGAGTTTATGCACCACATAAACAACTAGATGTTAAAGCACTTTTGGACTCTAGAGCTTCCACATGTTTTATGGATGAGGATTTTTCTAGGTGGAATGGTATCAAATTTATGGAGAAATCTAGACCAATATCTAAAAAAATCATAAGAGGTACGCTATCACAATTATAGAGAAATCTAGACGAATGCTCCTACAAAAGTCATAAATGGCCATCCTCTTGCTTTAAGTGATGTCAGATATGAAATTCATATTAGAAAAGTAACAACAAGGGTCTTTGTAACAAACATAGTGTTTAATATCATATATTACCCAAGAACCTCAATATCAATTGTAGAACTCAAAAGGTTCAACCAAGACCGACAACACAATTTACTAAAAGAGAGAGAATGAAAGACTAGGGAAAATATATTTATGAGAGTAGCCAATAAAAAGCCTAGCTTTTTAATATATGCATTAGAGAATTTTAGTGGTTAAAAGGAGGGCAAATAAGAGGAGAGAGAAGGAATAGCGCATCCAATAGGATGGAGGCCAACGTTACGTTGGATTTTCTCAAAAATTACTCAAAAAATAGCAAAAAATACCCAAAAACCTTTTTTAAAAAATAAGGAGAATACCCTCTAAATGTCACTATCTATGGACAAGAAGAAGATTTGGAAAGATTCTGGAGGGAGGTTTGGGGAGGTTTTGGGAGGGAGGTTTTTCAAAAACTCCCCGCCTTCTCCTAGCTACCGAGACCTTCTCCTCCTTTTAAATCTCTCTGCACTCTTTATTTGTTGTTAATCTCTAATGGCTTCCCACCCTCATCATCTAAGTTCTCAATATTTTGTAGTGGTCGCAAACAATGCTACTCCCTTGCCTCACAGACTGTCATCTTTTGTCTTCTCTATCTTGGTTCCCATTACCCTTGATGGGAATACATGGACAGAAGTTCTCATCTCTAAGGGATCTTGGGTGCTCATGCAACCAACGACGAGGAAAGCGCAACTATGAAAGAGGTGCTCGTGCAACACGTCTACATGCACCATCAGATTGTAATGGCACCTAGATATGAGACAAGGCTTCCACCCCATAGGCCAAACTGTAGGTTTGGCTTACCCTCTTGGTTTTTATGTATCATTATTGTCATTTCTTCAACCATTTATTGTATTCTGTGTGAGAATATCGTGTGTCACTGCTTCGATATTTATCCTTCATCCTATGAGGAGTGGCAACCTACTGAGTGCATTGTCGGAGTCATCCATGTGCTTGATG
The DNA here is from genome assembly GCF_053477565.2 of Lygodium microphyllum. Taxonomy (NCBI): domain Eukaryota; kingdom Viridiplantae; phylum Streptophyta; class Polypodiopsida; order Schizaeales; family Lygodiaceae; genus Lygodium; species Lygodium microphyllum. Next base: position 18,521,313 of record NC_141141.1, read on the forward strand.
GACATGTTGGACAATTACAGTATGAGGGAAGTACTGGGGGGAGCCTTGCAGATGAAGGCCTCTTCTTTTATGATCATTTTTACCAACTTCAAGACTGGTTTCACACAAAAGGTTACCTCCAAGCACTCCCTTTAGATGTAGACAAGAACATATTGGCATGGCTAGTGCCTGATTGCTTTGGAGTAGAGTCCACATGAAGCAAGATATATAAAGATGTGCAATGATCATTATGGGCTACCATTCCAATGAAATTAGTGAAGATCATGCTATCTATGCTTATCAACATTTTTGTGGAATTGTTACGGGAGTTTGATGTTAACATTACCAAGAAAATGCTAGTTTGCACGCGAATAAACAATGAATTATGGGCAAGGTTACCGCGGAGCCAATGGTTCATGAAACATGTGGGACATGTACAATGTCTCATTGTTTTTTATACAGTTGTGGCAAAGTATATGATCACAACCTAGACTTTTATACTATCGTTCTAATATGGTGAGCACTATATCAAATATCAATGGAGTGCTTGTGCCAATGGACCAGGAGTCTGCAAGCTTGCAAGCCAACCAAGTTATAGACATTGAAGTGGTAGATGACGCCTCATCTCTATTGACCATTATAAGCATAAGAGAGGAATGTGCTTTGGTCGAGCTTCACAAAGACAACAATGATGAGGCACCCAATATGCTACTAGAAGACTTCTACTTCGTACACAATAGAAAGCGTGTACTGAAAAGAAGGGAATCATGGATTATGTCCAAGGACCTTCAAAGCAGAGTTCAAGCCAAAGCTTAGTACTACCAACTTGAGCCACTCTTGTAATACGCAACCTTGTAACCTAAGCTTCTCTTGTATGTACCTTGTAACACACAACCCTTCTGTTAAGGGATCTTTTGTAACACACCTTTTGTTATAGAATGAATCTTTTGTAACACACAAAGCCTTTGATAATTTATAGATCATTCCTATCAATTTTCCTCTCTACAATTAGTTGCATTATTATTTAGGTGTATTTTCAAGTGTAGAGATGGTGTAATCGACATGATGTAATTGACACAACAAGATGTACCTTATAACACACAACCCTTCTTAAAGGGATGGGTATTTTATAACACACACTCCTTTTGTTAAGAATTGGTTCTTTGTCATTTTTCTTTTACTGTTGGTAATGCTATTTTTTTTGTGCGTTTAACAATGCTTGCCTATGAGGAATACAAAGATGATGTAATTGAGACATTTTCTTAAATTCACAAGATATCAAAGAAGATACATCACAATACAATGTCCAAATGTCTTTAATAATCAAAGAATAATGTGTTTCTACATTATATCATTCGACCATACATATTCAGTAGCATATCCTGGAAACCAATACATATTATAGCTATGGCATCAATCAAGAGAGTCAGAGCCGGGAGAAGGTGGACTTGATGACCGCTTCATCCTCTTTGGGGAGCGCTCTCGGTCATTTCTCATCTTCCACCTCTCCAGCATCAGGATCACTATGGAGGGGCCTTCATCAGGTTGTGGCAGTGCACCCTGGCATAGCCTTGTTTTCTTTTCCCTCATGAATCTTCTCTTCCCATATGGATGCATGTCATCAACTTGTGTCATCCCCGCTGCAATAGCTTGACCTGCATATGACAAATAATATGGCATTTGAAGCACTTGGCATCCATATCCTATACCAAAACTCACAAAGAAAATTTCTTTGCTACCGATATCACCTTCTCAGCATTGGTTGCCACAGGATGGCCACCCAAATACCTCAAAACTACCTTCAGTGCAAAAAGAGGTAGCATCACATTTTCTAGAGAGAAATCCTTGTGAAATATTATGATTTGTTAAGAAACAAGAAAAGAAAAGATGCTTGTAAGGAAACATTGCCAAATAATATGTATATAGATATTTATCTCTCAGTTTTGTATATGTACATGTGTACGTATGACTTGTTACCTTTTTATGATTGAAACATCCCACATAGTGGGCCAACCTAGAATTCTTTCTGATCTCTTTTAAATTGGAAGAAGATGAGGATGCACTGCCTAACGATGTGCTTCCTCCGACTCTTTTAATGAACTCATCTTTGCAAAGGAGAAGCTGGAAATCAAACATATCAAAATTGAAAAATGCCATAGCAATAGCAACCACTTTAAGAACAAAGGGAACACGCACTACCAGATGATTCTCATCTTTTTCTAGCGTTCTTCTTGACCATGGTGGGATTGTCCCCCCAATGTCTGGCATTGCTTCTCTCTCTTGGATCCTGCCCATGTCCAACACTCCTAAACGCTTTATAGCTTGAGCAATCTCTATCTCAGGGGAAGAGTGGCTCTCTTGCGACTTAGCCTCCTAAAAAAACTGTGTGAGCATTTGTTTTCGTGTCTTGTAATCCCCCTCCTTGACTTCTGAGTTAGCCAAGAAATATTTATCTTCTTCATCTGCAACGAAACCAATATTAGCATCGTTGAATTCAGTTAATGCCACAAGACAGTAGTCCTCACACATATTTATTTGCTACATAATGTCCACTAAAAGAATAAACTCTTCATTTTATGGGCCCATCTTGAAGCTTGGCACACATGATAAAGGAAGGCCTTGAGGCTCATCCTCCATCTCCTCACCCTTCCCTAGGTCATCCACATCGAATCTCGGCACCACAGGGTCGCTACCTACCAAGGCTCGCTCTTCCTCTAAGTTGGTGGGTATCTCTTCATCATAATCCACATCCTTTTCTAGTTGAGCTCCCTCAGAGGTGGATGAAGCATGTGCTTTTGTGTCATCTCAAAGCTGAAGGTGCAAAAAACACAAAAACCCATACTTGTACTAAACAAGTCAGTATTTGAAGAGCACCCTGCCACGGCACCATGAGAACCACGAACCGGCCAAGAGAGGCTGCAAATACATTTGCTGGCTACAAAACCTGCAAGAAAACTCTTCTTTCTCACCAAGAACCATGCTCTCCAAACACACAAGAGATAGGCACACAAGAAATTGAGAGAAAGTCTTCCATCCTCACCCTCTTCCTCTTCCTCACTCTCCATGAGATCTTGCAATGAAAGCACAAGAGAGGGAAACAAGAACAAGAAGGCAAGTGTTGTGCCAAAATGAGAGAGGGAGAAATGAACCGTGAGAGGAGAAGATAAAGGAAGAGAGAGGGTGTAACCACCTCAACCTCCCACCTCCCCAAATCCCACGGCTGCAACCACCTCCTTTTCCTTTCTTGAATTATGAAATTCAAATTTGCATACATTGGCTAAGGTCTAAGGACCTTTCAATTTTTGGCATGAGACAAAAGGATTTGACCTTTCCTTTTCCTAACAATATTTTATAGTGTGTCTCTTTTGCCTATACATTTTACATTGCTTCATATTTTAATTTTTTACAAAGGGGTTCAAAAGCAAAGTGTTAGTTTGCAAAGGATGTTTCCATGTTGAGCACATTTTTGTGCCTATGTTTGCACTGATTTGCCGGTCATCATTTCCTCCCATGCTTAAGTGTGAAGCATCCCCGCGAACAAATTTGAAGAAGAACCACGATCAGATCTTTGAAAAACTTCATCTTCAATCTTCGGTCTTCATCATCTTTGAATTGCCATTGGATAAGGAGGGAAATAACACACAAAATAGAATCACAACTAGGACGTTGAGCCTAGGGTATAAAGCACACCAAACAAAACTCGAAAGATAGGGCTTTTCACCAATTTTGCATACAAGAACAACATCACACTCAATATAAAATGAAAGATAACCACCAATGAAGCACATAAGAAAACCCAAAAATGATATATAAATGAAGTACACCCTCACTAAGAATATCACAATGGAGTTCTCCCACCCGAATTATATATTGTGAAAAGGAAAAGGCAAGGAAAATCTTATTAAAGATGAAACAACAAAATGAAACAAAATTGAGAGAAAACAAAAAATGTATTATAATTCTTTTATGTGTAGTGGAGGAGAATATAACTTGGTGGAAAAGCTCGTATGAGAACAAGCATTGCATATGAATGAGCTTTAAGAAGAATGGCCTTGTTGTAGATTGAATTCCCTTGCTTTTTCTTTTATAAAAATTAAAAGAAGTTAACGAACAAAATGATGGGATAAGGTTGAATAATTGGTGATGCCACGTTGGTGAGATGAAAGGAGAATAGGATGATGCATGTGTGGAGGATGACGTTGTGAATTCTGCTACTGTTGAATGGATAAAAAAAAGCTTCGGCAGTAGGCAATAGTTCGCTGGCAGGCCTGTGTAACTGACGTGAGAGCACCGAAAGAATGAAACACGAGGGCAGAAGTAATTATCGGCCGATGCTGCTGCTACTGCTGTTTGTGTGGGTGTTCCCAGAGAGTTCAGACTGCTGTGGCAGGGGTACCATCGTTGCCTAGGCAGGCGCAGGAGCAGACCAATCGACGTCTAGCTGGATCAATGCCGTGTAATGGGTCACCTTCTTCTTTCACATCCAGTCTGCTTTCTCCTTTAATCGCCTGCGTGTAACTTGGCAGGGATAGAGTGTGTGGAGGTAGTTGGGCAGAGACGGAGACTGCGGCAAAGCCTATGGAGGCAGCCGAGTAGCCAGGTAGGAAGGAGACAAGGGAGGTGGAAAAGACGGAGGAGCGGGGAGAGAAAGGGGAGGAGGGAAAAGATGGGAGATGGTGGAGTTTGGGGGAGTTGGCGATGGTGGAGATGGGGGGCTATGGCGGCGCCAAGTGGCCACGCAGCGAGAGGTAGATCGAGACGGGCAACAACAAGGAGCCGGGGGGAGGAACGGGGGCAAAAGGAGATTGAGATGGAGAAAATGGCAACAGGGAAAAGGTGGGAGAAGGCGGAGTGGAGGTTGGGGGTGGAAGAAGGAATGGAAGGCTGCAACAGCGACCTTTGGTGGAGGATAGGAAGGAATGAGTAGCACAAACACCAACACAACAACCATCTTCTTCTCCATCTTCTCATTGATAAGCATTCTTCTTCTCTAATCTAGACAGCCCATCAGTCCTTTTTGAGGATGCAACCAAAATGTTGATGCCGTGCTGTCCATCATCTTCTCTTTCTTTCTTCCAAAAATCAGCATACGTTGTTGAAGAGAGAAATTGTTTGAAACCTTCCATAGGTGAACCTCAAATACCTTGTTTCTTGCAAGCTCCATAGCCACCTCTTTCCCGGCCAGTGCACCAAATGAAGAGCACCCTGCCACGGCACCATGAGAACCACGAACCGGCCAAGAGAGGCTGCAAATACATTTGCTGGCTACAAAACCTGCAAGAAAACTCTTCTTTCTCACCAAGAACCATGCTCTCCAAACACACAAGAGATAGGCACACAAGAAATTGAGAGAAAGTCTTCCATCCTCACCCTCTTCCTCTTCCTCACTCTCCATGAGATCTTGCAATGAAAGCACAAGAGAGGGAAACAAGAACAAGAAGGCAAGTGTTGTGCCAAAATGAGAGAGGGAGAAATGAACCGTGAGAGGAGAAGATAAAGGAAGAGAGAGGGTGTAACCACCTCAACCTCCCACCTCCCCAAATCCCACGGCTGCAACCACCTCCTTTTCCTTTCTTGAATTATGAAATTCAAATTTGCATACATTGGCTAAGGTCTAAGGACCTTTCAATTTTTGGCATGAGACAAAAGGATTTGACCTTTCCTTTTCCTAACAATATTTTATAGTGTGTCTCTTTTGCCTATACATTTTACATTGCTTCATATTTTAATTTTTTACAAAGGGGTTCAAAAGCAAAGTGTTAGTTTGCAAAGGATGTTTCCATGTTGAGCACATTTTTGTGCCTATGTTTGCACTGATTTGCCGGTCATCATTTCCTCCCATGCTTAAGTGTGAAGCATCCCCGCGAACAAATTTGAAGAAGAACCACGATCAGATCTTTGAAAAACTTCATCTTCAATCTTCGGTCTTCATCATCTTTGAATTGCCATTGGATAAGGAGGGAAATAACACACAAAATAGAATCACAACTAGGACGTTGAGCCTAGGGTATAAAGCACACCAAACAAAACTCGAAAGATAGGGCTTTTCACCAATTTTGCATACAAGAACAACATCACACTCAATATAAAATGAAAGATAACCACCAATGAAGCACATAAGAAAACCCAAAAATGATATATAAATGAAGTACACCCTCACTAAGAATATCACAATGGAGTTCTCCCACCCGAATTATATATTGTGAAAAGGAAAAGGCAAGGAAAATCTTATTAAAGATGAAACAACAAAATGAAACAAAATTGAGAGAAAACAAAAAATGTATTATAATTCTTTTATGTGTAGTGGAGGAGAATATAACTTGGTGGAAAAGCTCGTATGAGAACAAGCATTGCATATGAATGAGCTTTAAGAAGAATGGCCTTGTTGTAGATTGAATTCCCTTGCTTTTTCTTTTATAAAAATTAAAAGAAGTTAACGAACAAAATGATGGGATAAGGTTGAATAATTGGTGATGCCACGTTGGTGAGATGAAAGGAGAATAGGATGATGCATGTGTGGAGGATGACGTTGTGAATTCTGCTACTGTTGAATGGATAAAAAAAAGCTTCGGCAGTAGGCAATAGTTCGCTGGCAGGCCTGTGTAACTGACGTGAGAGCACCGAAAGAATGAAACACGAGGGCAGAAGTAATTATCGGCCGATGCTGCTGCTACTGCTGTTTGTGTGGGTGTTCCCAGAGAGTTCAGACTGCTGTGGCAGGGGTACCATCGTTGCCTAGGCAGGCGCAGGAGCAGACCAATCGACGTCTAGCTGGATCAATGCCGTGTAATGGGTCACCTTCTTCTTTCACATCCAGTCTGCTTTCTCCTTTAATCGCCTGCGTGTAACTTGGCAGGGATAGAGTGTGTGGAGGTAGTTGGGCAGAGACGGAGACTGCGGCAAAGCCTATGGAGGCAGCCGAGTAGCCAGGTAGGAAGGAGACAAGGGAGGTGGAAAAGACGGAGGAGCGGGGAGAGAAAGGGGAGGAGGGAAAAGATGGGAGATGGTGGAGTTTGGGGGAGTTGGCGATGGTGGAGATGGGGGGCTATGGCGGCGCCAAGTGGCCACGCAGCGAGAGGTAGATCGAGACGGGCAACAACAAGGAGCCGGGGGGAGGAACGGGGGCAAAAGGAGATTGAGATGGAGAAAATGGCAACGGGGAAAAGGTGGGAGAAGGCGGAGTGGAGGTTGGGGGTGGAAGAAGGAATGGAAGGCTGCAACAGCGACCTTTGGTGGAGGATAGGAAGGAATGAGTAGCACAAACACCAACACAACAACCATCTTCTTCTCCATCTTCTCATTGATAAGCATTCTTCTTCTCTAATCTAGACAGCCCATCAGTCCTTTTTGAGGATGCAACCAAAATGTTGATGCCGTGCTGTCCATCATCTTCTCTTTCTTTCTTCCAAAAATCAGCATACGTTGTTGAAGAGAGAAATTGTTTGAAACCTTCCATAGGTGAACCTCAAATACCTTGTTTCTTGCAAGCTCCATAGCCACCTCTTTCCCGGCCAGTGCACCAAATGAAGAGCACCCTGCCACGGCACCATGAGAACCACGAACCGGCCAAGAGAGGCTGCAAATACATTTGCTGGCTACAAAACCTGCAAGAAAACTCTTCTTTCTCACCAAGAACCATGCTCTCCAAACACACAAGAGATAGGCACACAAGAAATTGAGAGAAAGTCTTCCATCCTCACCCTCTTCCTCTTCCTCACTCTCCATGAGATCTTGCAATGAAAGCACAAGAGAGGGAAACAAGAACAAGAAGGCAAGTGTTGTGCCAAAATGAGAGAGGGAGAAATGAACCGTGAGAGGAGAAGATAAAGGAAGAGAGAGGGTGTAACCACCTCAACCTCCCACCTCCCCAAATCCCACGGCTGCAACCACCTCCTTTTCCTTTCTTGAATTATGAAATTCAAATTTGCATACATTGGCTAAGGTCTAAGGACCTTTCAATTTTTGGCATGAGACCAAAGGATTTGACCTTTCCTTTTCCTAACAATATTTTATAGTGTGTCTCTTTTGCCTATACATTTTACATTGCTTCATATTTTAATTTTTTACAAAGGGGTTCAAAAGCAAAGTGTTAGTTTGCAAAGGATGTTTCCATGTTGAGCACATTTTTGTGCCTATGTTTGCACTGATTTGCCGGTCATCAGTATTTCTTTGAATGCAAGGGACAACTGTTCAAGCACACTAAGCCACACGAGGGTTCTTCTCCAAATCCCTTCTAAGCTTTCTTGCACTTGCTCTATCTGATGACCAAAGGCCTCGATGGACATAAGTCACTCCATCCAACACAACAACACTCGCCACAGTCAGACTTTTTAACTCACATTCATAGTCCTCAAAGGCATCGAATGCTAGCACCTTCTCTAATGGAAAATCTTCCATAAACATACAAGAGAGCTCATGTGCTCTAAGCACAATACCTGCTATGTAAAAAATTTCAAAAAGCTTGTCCTCTAGAAGATCTTGGGCAATCTCATCATCCAAAAGAAGAATGACGTTGAACAAGGAACTTCGTGCCATCACTTGATCACAACTTCTAAAAAAGAGGCTCAAGAAAATAGGAACCAAAGATTAGTAAAAGAATTAGGAAAGTAGGAACCAAAGAAAAAAAATCAAGAAAATAGAAAAAAAGGAACTTTAGGCCAATGGGCTAGAACGGTGCGAGTGAGGCCCAAGAACCTTCCTAGGGGGGCCTCTATCGCACCGTTGTGACCCATGTTGATCACGCTAGGTGTGTTGAAGGCCAATGGGCTAGAACGGTGTGAGTGAGGCCCAAGGACTAACTAGTGCAAGGCCCAAGGACTACCAATTGTTCCCCTTATTGCACGAGAGAGTTCTCCTAGTCCGACGGTGTAAATGTTTTGACCTAAAGGCAAAGATCCCCCAAATGACGTAAAGACAAAAAGAGGAAAGCAAGGAGAAGACGAGAGGTGCAAGAGGGATTGCTTTTGGTTTGTGACAAGAGAAGATGAGAGGCAGTGAGAGGGGCCATCGTCGTACACTATTGTGACTAGTAAGGGAAGATTAAGCATACCTTGTGCAAGATGGAAAGGAAAGTAGTCAAAAGACAAGAGGTGCAAGAGGAAAGAAAGCAAGGAGAAGATGCAAAGTTCATCAAAGCCAACCAAAGGAAGAAGATGCGAGGTTCGTTAGAGCCAACGATAGACCAATGCTCACGAAAAACTTTGTTCCAATCCAATGGAAAAAAGGAGCAAGCTTAACCCTAACCAATTTTGGGAGGGAAGTAACTTGTTTTATAACTAAAATGCTAAAAAATAGTTGGTTTTTGTCAAGATGAGCTTCAATTTCAATCCGTTCTTTAAGAATATTACTTGGAAAAAATACATTAAAGGACAGTTTTATGTGAGCGTTGATGATGGAGGAACGTGACTCATGAGATTGATTTACTAGGAAGTGTGTTCATAATGTTCACATTTAACGCCACTTGAAGTGACCCGCATCAAGTTTGTTACGGGTGCCATAGCCTCGGTGGAAGCTCATTCCTTTTTTTTTTGAGAGAAACAGAATTTGATTAAGAGGAAAAAAAGAAATTACAAAGTGCCATGAGGAAGGTCCATGGCAAGACTCTTAGTAGCAACACATACTAACCATGCACGCAGGCTTAGAACCAAGCACATAATAGGAATCAGACCTAATATGGAATGTACATAATAGGCTCAAAACCAAGCAAACAATAGGATGAGTTTGTAGACAAAACACAAGAAATGGACACTGAATTTGCTAATCAGCTTGAAGCTGAGGATGTGGTCATGATGAACAGACTTTCCCTTTCCCTTTCCCCTTCTAAAGAGAATCAAGGAACCCTAATGTCACAGAGGTTCAAGCAGAGTCTGTCCCAAGATTGTTACTGTAGAAAGACATTATTTTTTTCATTGTAGTCGGCAGCTCATTCCTTATTATTATTATTTTCGTTGCAGGTATAAGAAATTTAGAAAGATTGGTGTTGGGCTTGTCATTTGATGAGTGGTTTTGGATTTTTTTATTTTTATTTTTTTTAAATAGTAAGCACAAGGTAAGTTACTTCTTTGTATTGCCCCCGTTTCTTGCCTCTTTGTGTTCATGTTACTCACCTCGTTCCAATGCCTCTTCGTGTTCGTATTGCTTGCTTGGTCCCCTACCACTTCGTCCCTACATCTTTGAGTTGCTCACTGTCAGAATGCAAAGCTTCTCATCTACCAAGGTATGTTAAGCCTCTCATCTTCCAAGCCTGGTTGTCTTCTTTGCAGTAGGGTTCCACTACTCTCTGTCTTTCTTCCTCTCTTCTTGGGCCATCACAGTGCAAGAGAGGCCTCTCAATCCGTCGATCTTGTCCCCCTTGCCCCGTGATGACCTCCCTTCCTGGGCCATCACAATGCAAGAGAGGCCCCTCAATCCGTCGACCGTGCCCCCCTCGCCCCGTGATGACCTCCCTTCTTTGGGCAATCACAGTGCGAGAGAGGCCCCTCAATCCGTCGACCGCGCCCTCTTGCCCCATGATGACCTCCCCACTTGGGCCATCACGATGTGAGAGAAACTCCTCAGTCCGTCGACCGTGCCCCCTCGCCTCGTGATGACCTCCCTTCTTAGGCCATCATAGTACAAGAGAGGCCCCTCAATCCATCAACCGTGCCCCCTCACCTCACGATGACCTCCCCTCTTGGGCCATCACGGTGTGAGAGAGGCCCCTCAATCCATCGATAGTGTGCCCCCCTCGCCCAATGATGACTTCCCCTTCCTAGGCCATCATGGTTTGATGCAAGGCTCGAGGACCTTCATGGTTTGATGCAAGGCTCAAGGATTTACTATCATATGCTTGGAGATGCCACAATGAAAAGGCCAACCACAACAAAGCCTTGCGTTAGACCAAGGTGATGCTGCGTTACAAGTTCAGTCCAGGAGATGAAGATACAATGCGCACATAGCAGTTCTTGACAAGCTTAGCCGCATTTTGTGCCACATGCAGCTTGAAATCCCGAGGCTCCCTTTCCAGAGGGTTGTCAAAGAGATTTGTGAGTGTCATAGAATAGGGATGCAGTGGACCACCTCTGCCCTCCTTTCTCTCCAAGAGATCTGTGAAGATTTCTTAATTGAATTCATGGAGGATCCCTACATGCTTGCTCCACATGCACACAGGGTTATTGTGATGGCAAGAGACTTTGACACTATACCAGGATGCTTCGCTACAAATATGATCAGCTACTTCTTCAGCCTCCTCCCATCTGTGACCCTTGCATGCATGACATCCTTGCAATCCCTCTTGTCCATCTAGGGTGCCATAATGCAGAACCATATCAAGTGTCCCACCCTCTCAATACAAGGTCACAGAGGGGGCATGAATCATAGATTTTTGTTGAGGAAGTTTTGCAAGAGCAGCCCCAGCTCAAGGAGTCCTAGTAGCCCATGGCCGCGAGCTAGCAGAGCCCCAGCCCTAGTCCCAACCCCAGCCACAATTGGAGCCCCAGGCCCAACCCATGGCCCGAGCCGGAGCCCATGACCCAATCACAAGACTTAGGAGCCGGCCCCTCTGAAGAGTGCCAAGATATTAATGATGAGTGCATCATTAGCATGCTCAGGGCAGAGGTGGAGACTGGCCTGAAGGATTACGAGAATATGCTAACATCCATTTCTTCTTCTTCTTCTATAAATTGTGGCTTTACCATTCTGGGGGCCAAAGAGGTTTTATTGATGGACTTGCACAACGTGTAGTGCATGTGGCAAGGCTGTAAGTATTCTATTCAATTGTCTTGTGTTTAATAAGTATTTGATCAAATGCTTGAGTCTTACTTGCCCAATTGTTATTATGTATAGGTTCAATTTGGCGTCTCTAGAAGAGGAACATCAAAGACAAGTTTTGTTCTTGGGCCTCTATTCTCCACTGCATTGCACGACAATGCACAAGCGTTCATCTGATAGCCTGATTGGTTCAGGCATGTCAAGCTAGATGATGCTAAAATCATATGTATGGCCTATAATCAAAGGTATGTTGTGACTATTAAAGAATATCTTTAAGAGGCCTTAAGCGAGCATGCTGCCAATAATTGTTTTTCCCTGTTAACTTAGTGATTATTGGAGCTTTGTTGTTGTATTTGGTTGAGACAAATACAATATTTTTAGCCAATTTGGGAAGATCCAGTGGATTCCATGGTCAAGTTAGACAATGAATAACCTCAACACTATATTCAGTTATTTCATTCTATGTAAGTTCAATGCATTTTTTGTAACATCAAAGTGTCTTTGTAGTTGTGTAAGAAAAATTGTGATGATGTACGAGCATCTAGTGTTGGAGGGGGGCTGGCAAACGCGATGCAAATACAGTGGGTCGTGGTGCCCATCCAGTTAGACGTGTTCTCTTGTGGATGGAGAACCGCTTTGAATGCCTCACTTTTATGCAGGCAAATTCTTGATATTCCTAACATAAGTAGAGTGACTTATTCATGTTTATTTATATGTATGCAATGTGCTAGTAGCAAGGGACACAGTAAATCACCCGGTAAGGACGTTGAATACCATCACTGTGGCAAGAAGGGTCACTTCAAACATGACTACTATAAATGGAAGAAAGAGAAAGGGAAGGGAAAGAAGACGGATGACAGCAAAGAAGAGAAGAAAGAGAATCAGCCTGCTAAGAAGAACAATGTAAAGATCGAAGAGGTGAATGTAGTCAGCCATGAGAGCAACAATGGGAATGATGTACTCTTTGTCTCTTCATGTTTCAATGCACATGATTTGATAGCCGATACGAATGATGGCATGCACACTTGGATTTTGGATTCAGGTGTCTCTTTTCATGTCATCCATCACTGTGAGTGGTTTATAGACTATACAGGAGGTCGACATGGTCTTGTCCATCTTGGGGTCACTTATGCATGTGACATTGCAGGCATTGGTAGTGTGCAACTATAGTTTTAGCATGGATCTATCTTCACTCTTCAGAATGTAAGGCATGTATCTCACAACTCAAGAAGAGCTTGATTAGTATTGGACACCTAAATGATGATGATTTTCATGACACCTTTGGTGATGGGAAATGGAAGATCTGTAAGGGATCTAGGGTTATTTCTAGAGGTTGCAAGAGTGATACTTTGTATCCACTTCATGTATCTAGTGTGCATGACCATGTTGTCGCCGTGACCAAGTAGCCAAGTGTTTCCTTGTGACATGGCCGGTTGGGACACATAAGTCAAACATGAATGGAAGTACTTTCTCATTTGGGTTACTTGCCTTGTCTTCGTTATGCTGTTTTTGAGCAATGTGATCATTGTGTTTATGGTAAGCATGCACAGACATCTCATAAAAAGTCTCTTTCACTAAAATCTTTACCTCTAGAGTTAGTACATTCCGATATATGTCAGATGCCAGGGTTATCTCTAGGGGGAAAGAAATACTTTGTCACATTTGTTGATGATGCTACTTGGAAGGTATGGGTTTACCCTATTCATGGCAAGGACCAAGTGCTTGACAGGTTTCAAAAGTTCTTGGCATTGATTGAGAACCAAACTGATAAGACTGAGAGAACCAAATTGATAAGACACTTAAGTGTCTTCACTCTAACAATGGTGGGGAGTATGTGTCCAAAGCCTTTCAATAAAATGGAAAATGCAATGGGATAAAGAAAGAGCTCACTGCCCCTCATAATCCACCCCAAAATGGAGTTGCATAGCGCATGATCAAACCATACGGGATAAGGTCCGTACGATGTTGTCTCATGCCGCATTACCCCATGCCTTTTGGGCAAAGGCTATTATGACAGCCATTCATTTGATTAACAGGTCACCAAACAGGTCTTTGGGGGGAGAGTCCCTTAGGAAGAGTGGTCGGGCAAGCCACCTTATGCTCATTTGCAAGTGTTTGGCTGTAGGCTTTTGTGCACATACGAAAAGAAGAACGCAACAAACTAGAACCAAAGTCTTGTAAATGCATATTCCTAGGATATAGTGACAAGGGTGAGATGGGGTATAGACTTTGGGATCCTGAGAAAAGAAAGATAGTACGCATCAATGACATCATCTTCCTTGAAGATTGCATGCATAAGCAGCCTGAGAAGATTGAGGAAGTCAAGAGGGTTGTTTTTAGGGAGGATGTATCTTTTATATAGCCATTTTTTCCTAGTGGACAGTAGCGTATACGTGCTGTAAATACTCCTAAAAATGTAAGAAATGGTGCTATAAATGACCAATAAGGTATTGCCCATGATACACCACAATTTTAGCCTGAAAACATGCAGTTAGGACAACCTGAATTGCCACAACAACATGCTGGAATTTTAGGATAGTAACCTATATATGTAGAATTACAAGCCCGTATTTCAAGTTAGCAACCTGTAAATGCAGATTTGTAGGCCCAGCAACCACCAAATGCTATGAGCCTTCACTCTATAGGTCAACCTGACCATCAAGGCCACCTGACACGTTTGTTCCTAATGTGCAATATGTTGCAGATTATGTCATGTTGACGGATTGTGGTGAACCACCATGCTTCAAGGAAGCAATGACTAGACTGGATAGCAAGAAGTGGTTCAAGGCTATGTTGTCGAAAATGGAATCACTTGATAAGAATGGTACTTGGGACTTGGTAAAGCTGCCTAAAGGGCAAAAAAATCTTCCATGCAAGTGGGTTTACAAGATGAAGGTCACTTTTGGTTCTTCACCAAAGTACAAGGCACGATTGGTTGCAAAGGGGTACAAGCAAGAACATGGAATTGACTTTGATAAGATCTTCTCTCCTGTAGTCAAGATGACTACTCTAAGAACCATTTTGGGCTTGGTTGCAACTAAAGATATGGAGCTCATATAGATGGATGTAAAGATTACATTCTTACATGGTGATCTATATGAGGACATATATATGCAACAACCTAAGGGTTTTGTTGCTAAAGGCAAAGAGACAATGGTCTGTAAAGTGAAATAGAGTTTGTATGGGTTGAAATAGGCACTTCGGGAATGGTATCATAAGTTTGATACTTTCAAGCAGTCTCAAGGCTTTCACGAAAGTCAAGTTGATCACTGCTTGTACACCAAGAAGGTAGCGAATGGCAGCGTGATTATCTTGGTTCTGTATGTTGATGACATATTCAATGCTGGCAGGGATACTCATGCCTTGGATTCATTGAAGCAAAGTCTTCATGGTAGCTTTGACATGAAGTATATTGGTGATGACACTCACATTCTTGGGATGTGGATACTCAGAGATAGATTGAAGGGATTACTCTATCTATCTCAAGAGGAGTATGTGTCCAAGATTTTTAAGCATTTCAATATGGAGGGGGGGAAAGCAATCAGAGTTCAATTGCCTCCATATGTGAAACTTAGTGCAGAGGACAACCCTACATCTAATGATGAGAAGGCTGAAATGGCCAAGATTCTGTATGCTTCAGCCACGTTGGTAGTTTGATGTATGCTATGGTTGCTACACATCCTGACATTGCCTTTGCAGTGGAACCGGTTAGCAGGTACATGGCAAACCGTGCAAGAAGCATTGGGAAGAAATGAAAGGTATTATGAGATACCTCAAGGGCACAAAGGATTTGTGCATCTACTTTGGTAAGCAGAAGGCATATGTCATTGGCTTTACGGATGCATAGGCTATGCTGGACATGCAGACTATAGGAAGTCCACTTTAGGGTATATGTTTACCTTCACATGGGGATATGTATCTTGGATATCCAGGTTGTAGAAGTGTGTTGCACTATCTTCTACAGAGGTAGAGTATGTGGTTGCCACTGAGGCATGGAAAGAAGCCTTATGGCTGTCACGTTTGGTTGTTGAGATTGGGTTTACTGAGGTTCTTGTCCTCCACTATGATAGTTAGAGTGCTATCATGCTAGCATGGAACCTTGTCTTTCTGTGGGAGCTTTCACTCAACCGCCAAGACCCATGGACCGCTTATTGATTCAAGCGTTCCAAGCCGAGCACTAATGGCTACCTCTCACATAGCCGACGCGCCATCCATATCTACGGGTGTAGTGAGCTTACCTTGATGCCGTTCGAGTTACCTCCTCTCCCGTGCACTCCGGTAGCTCCACGATCCAAGTGCAAGCTTCAAGCAAGCTCCATCCTCAAGCTCCACGCTCCAAGCTCCATTGCCGCGAGCAAGACAAGAGAAGAGAAGAGAAGAGAAGAAGAGAGGAGAAGATGGAGAGCTTCTCCTCCTCGGTCCCTCACCCTCACACACTCACTCCCTCACACTCTCACACTCCCTCTCTCAAGCACAAGCTCAAGCAAGCAAGAACAAGAAGAAGAAGAAGAAGAGGAGAGCTACTTTTGGCCACACACAAGAATGAGCTTCTCATTCACTTTTCAACCTTATATACAAAACCCTAAATCCCTTTTGGGCGGTCATCCCTTTTTCCCCTTTTTACATGGCCGGTCATAGCCTAGGCCCTTTTTCCCATTGTCCTTCTATCTTCCTAGCTTCTGTCTATATTTACAAATTGCAGGGGTGAGAGCTCGGCGCTCTTTTACAAGATTTCAGGGTGCGCCTTTTTATTTTATAATGCGCCTTTCCCATTTTGCCTTTGCCTTGGACTTTTAAGGTTGCCCTTGTGCTTTCGGCCTTTTCTCCTTTTCTTTCTTCAGTCGGGCTACCTTTTTTCCGCCTTTGCCCTGCGTCTTTTCCACTTCCTTTTGCTTTCTTCGTGTTGGGGTTAACATTACCCCCCTCCTAGACGAGTGCCAGTCCCATGGCACTCACCGTCGTAGGTAGCAGGCTGTAGCATGCACCGAAGGCGTGGGTGACAAGGACACCTGTGGTTTTCGTGGAGGAGTGTTGGTGGTGGTGTGGCAGAAGGTCCTGGGGGCCTGTTGGTGGCCAAGGTGGCTGGTGGAAGGTTGTTGGAGTTGGTGGTGGGGCTATGCTGTGTTGGGGATTGCATTGATGGCCAGCACAAGTGTTGGTTTGTTGGGGATTCTGCGCATGACGATTCCTTGCGAGCTTGTCGGATGGTAAGGGACAAGCATTCAAAGTTGAGTGTTGATGAAGAGCGAACAACACCTTATACCTGCAATTGGAAAACCTCACATGTGGTCTCTCCTTGAGGGGTAGTGCTAGTCTTCTCATCATGCACAAGATATATTTTGATTAGTTTGGGAGACAGGTCGAACTCTAACCAAGCCTAGAGTATTGTCCTGCACTTGAGGACCCAAATTGTGGATATACTTTGGTGCAAATATTATGTGAGTGCTCGTGCATACTTAGATATTATATAGTTAGAAGACCATGGGCTAGTTTCTCATAACAATTCGTGGACGAAGCAAAGTTGTCCATGTGGAGAAGGAGTACGCGTGAAGGCATATGAGACATCCTTTGCATTGCAACTGCACGATGTAGCATAATGGAATACAAGGACACCGCACTTTCAATAGCTGGAAACTATTGGACTTGCTTGATGAGTATGGTGTACTTTTCATGGCCAATCGTGCGGTGCTTATCACCACTAATTGCAATGGTACGAAGGCAGAGTGCAAAAGAAAATTGTGCAAGTGGGCCAGGGTGACAGGTCTAACCCTAGGCGAGACAAGCTCCCCAGGTATGTCCTGCCCTTGATGTGCCCTGAACAATTGTGGGTGAGTGTAAGGGGCTAGGGGACTAGGGACGAAGCCGGTCGACCAAGGTCACCCGACGTACCTAATTTGAGGACCCCTAGGTGCTGTGCTGTGATCGTGGGTGCTTCTTATTTTTCCATTCATTTCTTTTCCTTTTCTTTCCCTTTCTTTTCGTTTTTTTTTTTTTTTTTTTTTTTGAGTACAACCATTACAATATGTTGAGGCTATCAGCCTTTCAATGGGTTGGAAAATGTCAAGCTTCGAAGGCTCTGAAAATGAATAGTACAATGATGATGGTGCCCTAGCCTCGTTAGAGAAGCCGTTGGCGAAAGGGGGAGATACACTTGAGATATTGCAACCCTCCTTGCGGCACATGCGATGTGGGTACAATTGAGGTAATGACTGCCGTGAGCCAACTATAGAGCTTACCCAGAAAGGGGCGTGGCCCAGGAATGTTTTGTGGGCCATGCAATGTGGGCTGTTGGCAAGGGTACTTTCGGCAGCGTGGCTTTGCCGCGGCTCGTTGTGGGGTTGTGGGTGTTGCGGTGAATGGGCATTGAACATTTTCGCACAAGGACGTGTATTATCCTGCATCCACTTGTCGCTTCATGAGAGCATATGCAGTGTGTATGCCGCAACTATAATAAACCAGTGCAATGCAAGGAGACATCACTTATTTGAATTCTATGGTGTTGACTAGACATTTATCACCTGCGCTTAATTAGCTTTTTCTTTTGCTAAAGGCGTAGCATATATTAAACGTAGATATGATAAGTTCATACAAGTCAGGAATATGTCAACACTTAACAAGTCGGGAATACTTAACCATTTTAAAGACAAAAAGTCCAGGCCAGTTATATTTGATAAGCCCTTTATGCATTATGGGCTACTCGATTTGTACGAGGCGGGGCGAGTCTGGATAGCCGGGTGATTGGGGCTCTGCTAGTGTGGGGCTCCCACGGGGGTGAGCAGGGAACATGTCAGCCGGGACATGAATGGTGTAATCCCGGCCCGCTACCGTCTCCAGAATATCTTTAAATAGTTCATTAAATTCTTCTCTTTCCCGAGCTGCCCTTTCTGCCTTTGAGCGTCTGGGGCCCGAACGGGAGCTGGGAGTGTGTACCACTAGTGCTGCGGCCTGTTGCGGGTTTCGAGTCTCGACTTTCTTGACTCGAGGGGTCTTCGGCCTTCGCCCTGGGCAATGTCGCTTAGGGCCCCACTTCTTGGCATACCTCTTGATGGTGGGCACATAGCGCTCCGTTGGAGGGGCGCGTGCCACATGCTCCTGCCTTGTGCGCAGAGCGTCTTTGCATGCTAGATCTCCATGATCCTCCATGCATTCCGCCGCAAAAGGAAACCTGCAAGACACACTGCAAGGGTTAAACCTTGATACAGGGTACAACTGTTTGCTTGGAAGGGATTTTAGTGTGGTTTATGAAGCGCATATGACAAGAAGGGGAGGGGTGAGGCATGCGGTGTTTGCTGTAGGGGAATGGTCCCCATGCTGATGTTCACGTTGCCTCCAGTCATTAGCGGATATTAGTTTATGCTAAGTCGCGTGGACTGGTTGTCGTGGAGTGGGACAGGGTACCTCCTCGGGAGGATAGACCAAAAGAGAAGAAGGTGTATAGGAAGGGACTACACCCTATCTACACCATCAGAGTTGTTGGTCAAGGCCTCCTATGGCGACAATATGGGTTGCATGCCCTTCACTTGGAGGTGGGGCTGGTCACCCGACTTTTAAAAGTGTGATGTGAGGAGGACCTGAGGAGCTTAGCCTGTCAAACCTCACTCTTCTCCCTGCGCTTGACTATCATTGCTTGTGTGTGTTGATATTGTTTATACATGGTAACACATAAATCCGTGTTTATTTATATACATATCTATGAATCCATGTCACATCACGAGGATAAGAACCAAGTGTAGAACTCGGGGTTGTACCGGAGCGTGGCACACACATCTAGTATTTGTGGCAGCTGACTTAATACTGATAGATATTTTGCCACGTCGAGTAGCATGGAACCTTGACCGAGTCTACTGGCAATATGTAACTCCTCCTCAGTGAGAACCTTATCGATCAAAGGGCCCTGTAGCCTAGTCCCAGCTAAGTCCCTACCCCGAATGTCAGTGAGCACTCGAAGGGAAGTTGGTGCCACGTAGGTTGGGTCTCTTTGAGACCGCCATTTGGCCAATCGCTCTTCTGAGACTGTCATGATCTGAGCCCCTAGTTCGGCCATTACAACGCGGCTTTCGCACCAATGCTGCTCAAATTGACTCTGGCCTGCTGACAGTCGCTTTAGTAGCTCTATGTCTACAAGATTTGGTCGGCAGAGCACTTCATTGAATGTGACGGTTAAGCGTAGTTCGCCAGCCTCCTCGTCAAGGATGAGTCGCATCTGTTCATGCAGGAGCCTATCATAGTGCCCGTTAAGATGTTCTTGTTCTTCCCATGATAGAGGGAAGGTCAAGTCCAGCTCAGTTAAGCATTCTGCGACACTTCTGTGTTCAACGAGGGCTTGCTCGGTTGCTATCTCATGCAAAGTTCTAAGAGTTTCCTTAGGATTTAGCATGGCTGGGGGCTCAGGCCTAGATGAGCAAGATTGGTCTACGCTAGGTTTTCTTATGCTCTTGGGGTTCTCACATTTCTCCTGAGGTTTTGCTGTTATTTCATCATTCTCGGATGTGACTGGCATAGATTTGTCACCCTGTTGTGACAGCGTTGTATCCACTCTTGATTGATCAATGTGAGTTCTATTGTCAGTGGATAGAGTGTTGCAAGCAACTGTTGATGGCAACGGTTGCTTTGATTTTTCAGGGCACATGGATGTGATTGAAGTTTCACCACTATTAGGAGAGACATCAATGGGTTCATTGGTGGATGGACTTGATGCTTTTTTCCCCAGCTCTCCATCGCTCTTGGGGTCCATAACCACCTGTGATTACTGTTGTCTTCGTTGTTTTCTCCTCTTTTTCTTGGTCAGCACAGGTGCATCTAATGGCTCAGGACCTTGGGCTAAGTTGACCGCTGACGTGCTTGGTTGGGCCTCAGCATTTCCCTTCACTAGTGTGGCCTCATGGGACATCGTCGTGGCCTGCTGAATAGCCTTACCAAGCTGTGAGGGCACAGCTGCCTCCCTTTTCAGGGAGTCTAGCTCTTCAACCAACTCCCTTGTGTTTAACTCCTCCATCCTAGGCTTTAGGCACTTTGAAAGTGATGGAGTTGTTGAGGGATTTGGTTGTGACACCTCCTCCACAGGTAAACTACTAAGGACACGTTCCACAAGGGGCATTGTCACGGCCAAGGGCTATGACTGCTGTGATCCCGGATTGGAAGTAGTAGCAACTAGTTCAGTGGGCTGGCTACCCTTGGTGGATTGTGGTGTCAAGTCCCTAGGGCGATCAGAAGTGGTTGTGTCTTTCGTTGGCCTTTCCCCTCATTTGTGTAGATCGAACATGAGCTGATCTAGTCGCATTAGGTGGCTCAGGCATATCCTTGGGTCGAGAGCTACAGATGGCATCATGTTCCACCTCTTTGACGATTGGAAGCTTAGATGGAGATAGAGGTTGGAATTGAGCAGTCGCCCTTGACAACTGCTGTGGTGCTTCCTGTGTCTGTTTGGGAGAAGAGGGCGTAGGAGATCTAGGACTCCTAGGTGGATGTGCCACTAGCTGAATGATTTTCTCAAGGCTATTAGATGATTGTGCCATTTGCTTTGTTGAGCGAGTAGCCTTGCCATGAGCAATGTTGTGCCTATGATGTTTGTTCTCCCCTTGGGAAATCAAAGGCTCATTGGGCACTGATGACTTTTGTGCACGCTCAACGGTTACATATGACATCTTCTTATTAAGCATGCTAGGTTGAGGCTCTTTCTTTCGAACACTCATGTCTGGTTTCTTGCCTCGAGACCTAGAGTTTCTCTTAGATTTCCTCCTGTGCTTCGTTGCTTTTGATGCACTCTGGCCTTTAGTCGACCAGGGAGGTTTAGCAAGGGGTTTTGGCACCCAAATCCATTGGTTGCCTGCATAATACCCTTGAGCCCGAAGCAGCGCCTTGGCTATCCATCGTGGCGTTGTGCTGGCTCTCCATCGACGCCTCCGTCTATAAGGCTTGGGCTTCTTTTGGGGTCTTCTACGATATTTGTAAGTCCAAAGCCCGTCCTTGGCATTGTCTCTTGACCTTCTTATTTTCGGCATGGCCTCACTCACTGGCTCTCGTTGTTCGACATGTGCCTGTATTAATTCTTCCAACAAGTCCTTGCCCTCATTAGTCGGCTTGACTGTTACGTCAGCACCTTCCTTGCCTTTCCCTCGAGGTTTGATGAGGTCACCCTTGCTAAAGGTGGTGACTATCCTCACACCCGGTAGTGTCAGGTGTATCCTCTGTGCTACATAGTCAGCCTCACACTTGGTCGCCCTTTTGAAGGGTCTTCTCAGGAGGGTTTCTTTCCTGCAGCTAGCACTTTTTGGAGGAACATGAAATAGGATAGGCAAGCTTTCCCTTTCAATTTTCGCAAGGATTTTGCACTTCCCCATGAGTGCTTGTGGGTGTCCCCCATAAGGGCTAAGAGTTGCACTAGTCGGTGTGAGCTCTGGTTGGCCTAGTAGGGTCCATGATTCATAGGTCAAGATGTTAAAATCTGCTCCTTCATCAATTAGAGCATTGATAGTATGCTCTCTTTTCGCGGTGAGTGTGACCCTAAGATAAGCAGGTGGTACTATGTCTTCATCTTTCGGGTCCTGGCTTGTAAATTTAAGCCTTCTGACAGATGCCCTTGAGTTCTTGACTGCACGACCAGATGTGGATTCTCCACTGCTGTCTTGGATCGTCAGTGTAGTGCTATTCAAGGTACATCTCTCGTCAAGAGTTTCCTGTCTAGTCATCTTGGCCTTTGTAGTTTGCTGATGTTGCATTTTGCTCCGACTAGACACGGTGTGAACACAATGTCTTTGTGTTCTCGTGGTGTGGCCTTTTTGCCCTTGATGGCTAGATTGGCCCATTGATGTTCTACTGTTTCTCTCTGTTCGGGTATGGGCTTTTGGTTGCTCTATTACAAGTGAGACTCCATGTTGGTGTAGAGCCATTACTTCACTAGGGTCCAATTTGGAAGACCTGTCACGGCGCACGTTTTCTCTCCAACCTACTTGGGGGAGGTGCGGAGGGGGCAGAGCCCCCTCTGCGGGGGTCCGGGGGGGCAGTCCCCCCCTGCCCGCAGGGCCGTTACAGTAGATGCCATATGCAATTTGGAGGACCGTTTATAGCCAAATTTTGAACTAAGTGCTCTGAATTCTAGCCTAGTGAGGATCTGTGATGTGCCTTTAGCTCTACGTAGCCTTTGGGGTCAATCTCGGGGTTTAGATGTGTCAAAATTTGTGTTTTAGATACCTGTCCGATTTTGACAGTTTTCTGTCCGATTCTCAGAGTCCGATTTTCAGGAGTCCAATTATCAGAATCGGACGTCCGATTTTGGGTTGGTCCGATCGGCCCAGTGGTCTGATTTTGATCGCGTCCGATTCTAGGAGTCGGATCAAAAAGTGGTCCGATTTTCAAGTGGTCCGATTCTGGGAATCGGATCGGACAGGGTGGTCCGATTTTGGCTGGTCCGATTCTGAGCTGGTCTGATTCTGGGACTCATCCGAGTGTTCGAGTCGGACGGATTGGTCCGAGTGGTCGGATCGAACAGGATGGTCCGATCGGACGAGCGTCTGAGTCCGAGTGGTCCGAGCGTCCGATTCTTAAAATCGGATGGGTTGGTCCGAGTGCCACATGGCACGTCCGATCGGGCTGGTCCGATTCTAGGAATCGGACGGTCCGACTCCCGAACTCGGGTGGTCCGATTCTGGGAATCGGGCCACAGCGAGTTGGTCCAAGTGCGTCGGCGGCGGGCGCGATTCCAGTGCATTTGACCCCTCCTCACTATCTGGTGCACACAATCACCACAAACTTTTTAAATCTGATCAGGGCACTTGTTGGAAAACATCAGACTCACCTGGAGCAGCACGAATTACCGATGCTTAGGAATCGGGGCAGCGCTTTCTCGTCCTGTGAACCAGAAGTTCTCTCTCTCTCTCTCTCACACAAGGCAAACCAAGGAAATGAGGTCTGTTGCCTCCCAGGCCTCTTAAGGTCCTTTCCGAGCACTGCAGAACCTCATAGCTAGTTCCTTGTCCCTATCTTACCCAGAAACTTGAATCTGGTCCCCTGTTTCCCTGTTTTAGCCTGTTATACAGCAACAGAAAACCCCACTGTTTGCCTTTTTTTTCTTCTTTTTCTTTGTTTTTTCCTACCCTAAATGCATCCAAATCACAAAATAAATACCTACACTACTCCATTCCACAATATAAATCTCAGAAAGCAACAAACCTACTTGCCAAGGAGATCGAATACCATCTTCAACCCCCTCGCTTCCTACCTATCTACCTCAAGCACCGGTTCGGGGGAAACCCCTTACTTCGATGCTCGATTCGAAGCACGCAAGCGCTCAAGGCTTGAATCCGTTGTCCCGGCAACGGAACCAAAATGTGGGAGCTTTCACTCAACCGCCAAGACCCACGGACCGCTTATTGATTCAAGCGTTCCAAGCCGAGCACTAATGGCTACCTCTCACATAGCCGACGCGCCATCCATATCTACGGGTGTAGTGAGCTTACCTTGATGCCGTTCGAGTTACCTCCTCTCCCGCGCACTCCGGTAGCTCCATGATCCAAGTGCAAGCTTCAAGCAAGCTCCATCCTCAAGCTCCACGCTCCAAGCTCCATTGCCGCGAGCAAGACAAGAGAAGAGAAGAAGAGAGGAGAAGATGGAGAGCTTCTCCTCCTCGGTCCCTCACCCTCACACACTCACTCCCTCACACTCTCACACTCCCTCTCTCAAGCACAAGCTCAAGCAAGCAAGAACAAGAAGAAGAAGAAGAAGAGGAGAGCTACTTTTGGCCACACACAAGAATGAGCTTCTCATTCACTTTTCAACCTTATATACAAAACCCTAAATCCCTTTTGGGCGGTCATCCCTTTTTCCCCTTTTTACATGGCCAGCCATAGCCTAGGCCCTTTTTCCCATTGTCTTTCTATCTTCCTAGCTTCCATCTATATTTACAAATTGCACGGGTGAGAGCCCGGCGCTCTTTTACAAGATTTCAGGGTGCGCCTTTTTATTTTATAATGCACCTTTCCCATTTTGCCTTTGCCTTGGACTTTTAAGGTTGCCCTTGCGCTTTCGGCCTTTTCTCCTTTTCTTTCTTCAGTCGGGCTACCTTTTTTCCGCCTGTGCCCTGTGTCTTTTCCACTTCCTTTTGCTTTCTTCGTGTTGGGGTTAACACTTTCATACATGTGAAGTATCATTTCATCAGAGATGTACTTGACAGCAAGAGCATTGAGCTAGTTTGTTAGAAATCAAGCTCCCGTATCTTCCATATCTCTTATGTCAGTTTGTGAGACCGACTCCAACTAGATACAGCTATTCATGTGTGTGTCATTGAATAAGTCGGTGTAGGGTTAATCTAGCTACAGTCAGATGATTGGTTGTTTATATCTAGAGTAACACTTACTCTTATCTTTCAGTCTTGAAGATCTAGTGTAATATAATGAAGAAAATGAATGAGAGTTGAGGCTCTTTGGTTTAGCTTAATTCCCTGTCTCTCTCTCCTTCTCTTGTTGCATGGTGTCAAAACCATGCTAGGATGGGCTCTCTGGAGCAAGAGGAAGTTAAGAAGACTTGCAAGATTTGAAGAATAAGTTTTCCTTAAAGACAACTAGGCTGCCATTACTCTTCAAAGGTATCCATTTTTCATCAGGGTCTCCATTGTACATGTCAATGTTTGAGGCTTTATCTGGAGCCTTTGGGGAGCATCATTGAGCATATATAAATGCCCATAATCATCATTATCATCAACTTTGAGATGTTGCACCCTAGATCGGATCTGCATGAACTGCGCCTATGTCTGGGCTGATCTCATTTGCTGGAAATAATCAAGGAGATCACTTACTAACTGATACAGAGCTTGGGTGAACCCTTTGGAAGGCATATGAAGTCATGGAAGCATCATTGTCTGGTTAGGAGCTCACATGGGAGCTGAAAGGACTAGTTGTAGATCTGACATGAATAGTGGCCTACTATGTACTGGCATTTCACAATACGTATGCATCTGAGATATGAGTCTGGAGCTCTCAAACTTGCCTAGGAGTACCATTGCAGCATAGGTATATGCTGGGAAGTCATATGTAGTTGATGTCATGCATTGGAGTTGAAGTTTTATACTGAAAATATTCAGATATGGAATTTTTAATGGTTGGACATTGTCATTGACTGTGGGATATGCAGGCATTGTATCTTATTGAAGCATTACATAACATTTGGTTGGCATATGTCATATGCATGACATGGGATATGTCTGCTGAAGGCTCTAGGGATTGAGATGAACATTGAGTGCTCATGAAAGATGAAGGTTAAGGTTGGAATAACTGCAGTGACATTGTCTTGGCTGGTTGCTAACTGTAAATGCAATCTATGACTTGGATTCATGAAGACATGATGTCTATGGTTACCCGAATGAAAAAAACTGTCATAAACAGTCAAGAATTGCAGTGAGTCAGGGACACTTGTTGGCTTGCAGGAAGTCAACAGGCATAGTCTACTACACCATGGCTAATGCACAGAGCACCGACAATATTATCCAGATCTTTGGAGAGAGAAGTTGGATAATAAGAATTTTGCCTTATGGAAATTCAGGATGAAGAATTTTTTAGTTGGCAAAGGTTATTGGGGCCTATGTACATGTGATGAGGCTAAACCTGAATTGCCTAAGAAGAACCCAACCAATGATCAGAAAAGGGCTCATAAGCTATGGATTGAGAGAGTATGCAAAGTGCTACACTAGTTTTCATTATGTATAACCGATGCTATGGCAATATAGATCACTATATGTGAGTTCCCAAAAGATGCATGGAACATACTCATGAAGAACTATGGAAATGTGACACATGCACGTAATATTCAACTGAAACAGCAATTCAACAACATGTCTAGGAATGGCAGGAACATCGAGGCATATACAACAAAGGTTAAGACCATAGCTGACCAGCTTGCCACCATTGGATCACAGATATCTGAGGATGATATGATTGTTGTCACTTTGAATGGACTTGGCAAGGAATACAAAACATTTGATACATCTATATCTGTTAGAGATGAACCCCCTGATTGGGATGAGCTAGTTGCTTATCTATTAGAGATGAACCCCCTGATTGGGATGAGCTAGTTGCTTTGATGTTGCATGAGGAGGTAAAGGTTGGATTGAATACACGTACTAGTGCATCTCAGAGTAGAGACACTATTTTGTACTCTAGCCAGCATGCAGAGGTGGCAGAGGACATGGCACATTTTGAGGTTGTGGTGATACTCAAAACACTTATGGATAGTAGTAGCAGAGTAATTGGCATGGCACAAATACACAGGGCGAGTGTGGATCTGGCGGGTTTAGAGGCAGGAGGAGATCAACCCAAGGTAGAGGTGGTGGATCTGGATCATGGTAGACGAATGATCAGCCGAATAGAGACAAGGACTGTCATTATTGTGGTAGGTATGGGCACATTGCAAAGGATTGTTACAAGAAGCATGGAGATATGAACACAAAGGGCAAACAACATGGGAACTATTCATCTTCTAGAGGTGCTCATGATGAGCAGGTTGATAGATTGTTTGCCATGCAGCATGTGTCCAAGAATGCACCTAGACATAACAAATATGAGAGATGGTACATTGACTCTGGAGCTTCAAACCACATGGCACCTCATGGAGAGTGGTTTGATGAAATGGTTGCAGGCTCACATGGTTGTCTCAAGGGTTTGTGAAAGGAGGCGAAGGGAGACCAGAGCGGACTGGTCTAGGAAATACTTGAATATACCAAAACCACCTATATTGGGGATGACACCCAGCATGACATTAAACACACAGGAGTTGTTCCGTTTGATGATGCCTGATGAAAAGAAGAAAAGCTTGCATGATGTATTGCATGTATCATCAATAACCAAGAATCTTTTTTATGTGGGTCAGATGGCAAAATAGAATCTACAAGTGAGATTCAATAAAGATGGATGCTTCATTCAAGAATACAGAAATGGCTGCAAATTAATTACAAAAGGAAAAAGTGATGGCAGGATGTTTACATTGAATGCAACCATTCCAAAACTTAAAGCAGCCATGTTCGCACATGATGAGAGTGCTATTCAAGATGTTGATATTTGGCACAAGAGGATTGGCCATGTCAATGTACAAAAATTGAAATCTATGCACCAAAAGGAAGTGGTACTTGGATTGCCCAAATTCAAGTACAATGATTTTGGTCGTGTATGCTAAATGTCAGTTTGGAAAGCAAGCATGATTTCCATTCATGAGGCATGTAAAGAATAGCTTGCGACCCTTATAGTTGATGCACTCTGATGTTTGGGTTCCATCACATAATGCTTCGTTTGGAGGTGCACGCTATTATGTATCTTTCATTGATGATTTCAACATGTACACTTGGCTTTACATTCTGAAGCATAAAGATGATGTGTTTGATGCATTCAAAGGCTTCAAAAAGCATGTTGAAAATGAGTTGGGTTGTCAAATTTCATGTCTACAATCAGATGGAGGTGGAGAATATGTCTCTAATTACTTTGACAAGTATCTTGCTAAATATGGGATCAGGCGACAGTTAACTTGCAGCTATACACCACAGCAAAACGGTTTGCAGAGAGGACAAACAAGGTCTTGATGGAATTAGCTAGAGCTATGCTGAATGAGAAGAGTCTGCCAAATAGTTATTGGGCTGAAATAGTGATGGATGCTGTCTATGTGCTGAATCAAACCCCTACAACAAGGATTCATGATGTTACACCTTACGAGAGGTTGTACGGTCATAAGCTTGACATTTTGCACTTGAAGGTATTTGGCAGCATTGCATATGTGCATATACCAAATGAAAAGAGGAAGAAATTGGATCCTAAGGTAGTAAAGAGCGTGTTTTTGGGGTATGCACAGGACCGAAAGGCCTATAAGTGCCATCTACAGTCTACACAAGAGACATTGATAAGCAGAGATTTGAGAGCACACTCCTTTGATGATCTTTTCTTTTTTTTCTTAACGAAATTCTATAGGTCCTTGCCTAGCGATAATTTACTAGATTCAAAACTCTTGGATATTTTATTACGAAAAGTATTCTAATAACTCCATCTCAAGATTTTTCAAGGGATTAGCGTTTTTATTTATCAATCGAAGGTTCCATTAGCTTAATACAATTTGGATTCAAAATTTTAACTACTTAAATATTTCTTATTGCAAAAATCATAATCCTTGAATCTAGTTCTTGGTAAAATCCTATTTGATGCAATAAAATTGTAAATTCTTTTACGTAGGATAGCAAATTTTTAGCGTCCTATTCTTACTATATTGCATGTAATCCAAATTAATCATTTGAATTTGTATTTAAGAAAATTTTCTTAGAATTTTTTAAGCATGAGATTATATGGAAAAATCCTACTCTTATGGATGCAATTTTTCTTTACCAACCCATAAGATGACGATCTATTTGTTGTATTTAATATTTCAAATAATAATCAAATATGACATCTAGGGATTTACACCGAGCGCTTGGTTGGTGTTGGTATTCGTAGCTTCATTTGTAATTCTGGTACTTGCCATTCCATTTATAGTGGTTGTACCTACAGTGTTATTAGCAGCTCCCACTTTTCCAGAGCTTTCATAATTTTCTTCTTCAGGGCCATGGTCTTCAATCAAGAAATTGTAGAGAAGGCTTCGATAATAGAGATTTGGGCAGTCTCTCGATTGGATCAATAGAGATGGCAACAATAGGAATTGAGAAGAAATCGAGTAGACTCTCGATTTTACAAGGGGATGAAGGTAGAAGAGATAGGATTTGATCTAGGAAGGTGGCAGAGCATCCTCCTTGTCTTTACAATAATGATTTCCTCTCTCGTTCTCCTCTTGCCTCTCTCTCTCTCTTGCTCTTCTCTCTTGGCTTGAGAAGAGTCTCTCCTCTTGATTCTAGCTAATCTCTATGTCTATTCATGCCCCATATTTATAATTAAAGTGAAGGGAGGGGGCCTCATGAATTGTGGCCAAGAAGAGGAGTTCTTTATGGAGGGTATGTTGTCAATCCACCTATTTGGAAGCTTTTGGGATGCAATCTAATATTAGGGATCTGATCTTTGAGGTCCAAAGAGGTTGCTAGAGATGCTATGATTGATTCGCCTAGCTTTCAAATGATCTTGCTTCAATCTCAGTCTCTGGTCAAATTTAGAAAAGGGGGAGATTGTTGGAGCTTTCTATTGAGATTGAGAAGGGAGACCTCGGGCTTTTTTTCCTATTTTGATTTGTCAATTTTGGGACGATGAGAGCACTAAAAGGGGGGTGGGGAGCACGGACATCGACTTCCTCTTCATTAAGCTTTTTAAAAAAAATCTTAAGGTTTTTTTTTCTAAAGCTTTAATCCCTTTGCAAGTCAATTCTTAACTTGCTTGGCTTGCTCAAGTCCCTAAATGCATTTGGTCTATCTTGGACTTAGTAGCCATAACCGCCATGCACATGGTAATTCTCGTGTAGAGATATTTGCAACTGTATCGGTCTCAAAAGGTATCCGGGTATGAGATATAGATTATTTTATTTGAGACACTACTTTTGATCGACTAAAATCTTCAGATTTAATGTATAAGAAGTCAAAAAGTCGAAACATTACATCCTCTTCCCCTTAGAGGAATCGAGATGTCCTCATCTTGAATGAAACTAGGGATATTAGCTACATAGTGATTTTTCATCAACCCAAGTGGCATCCTCTTCAAGATAGTATTTCCCATGGATGAGATATTCCCTAAGGGTTTTACTCCTTAGAACCTTCTCTCACATATCAAGTATCTTATCTAGTTGAAGTTCGAGGACTCCTTGAGTTGGCATCACAATTTGTTGGCCATTAATAAGCACATGATTAGGGTTAGGAACATGGCTTTCAATAGAATGACATGGAATACATTATGCACTTTCAAGTTGTCAGCAAGTTGCAGCTTAAGCATTTGGTCCTAGACATTTTAGCACCTTATAGGGTCCACAATATCTGGGACTTAGCTTCTTGAATTCTCCCAGATATAAGTTTTCTTTGAGCGAACTTGAATTAAAACCATGTCACCTTCTTTGAAAATGTATTATTTCCTTCAGTGATCAGCACACACTTTTTTGTTGATCCTTGGCAGCTTGAATATCTTGTATTATAGCCTTTACCTATTGCCAATCCATTTCTTTCAGCATTTGCTTAGATGCTTCTACCAATAGCATCGGATCAGAAAAACTTAGTGGCATAAGACAACCTTGCCCATACAATTCATGGAAAGGAGTCATTTGAATACTTTGATGGTATGATGCATTGTAGGCAAATTCAACTAAGGGTAGATATTGTAGGCAAATTCAACTAAGGGTAGATATTGGATCCACCGCTTAGGTTCCCTATTGCAACAATAAGGTCTAAGTATATCTTCAATAACTTGATTAACTTGCTCCATTTGATCATTGGTTTGGGGATGGTAAGTAGTACTGAAGCAGAGCTAGGTTCCTAGAGCTTCAAACAAACTTTTCCAAAAGTTTGATGTGAAGAGAGAATCATAGTCATTGATGATTCTTTGGGGTAATCCATGTAATCTAAAAATCTCCTTAATGAAAAGTTTGGCAATGTTGAAATCCTTATAATTAGTTTTTACGGGAATAAGGTGTATAACTTTTGTTAGCATATCAATGACTACCATAATTTAGTTATATCCTCCTTGTATTGTGGGTAATCCAGCTACAAAGTTCATGCTAATATATTCCCATTTCATTTGAGGCATGTCAAGTGGTTGAAGCTTGCTTGGTAACTTGACACTTTCAACTTTAATTTGTTAGTAGTTTGGACATTCGGTAACATACTTAAGTATGTCACCCTTGAGTCTCTCCTAGTAGAAGCTTTTCATGATTGCATTAAGAGTCTTAGCATATCCAAGATGTCTCAAAAATGGAGAGTCATGAGCTTCCCAAAGTATTTTCCTCTTGAGTTCTTGACTGGCAGGAATACATAGTCTTGTCTTGAAATAGTCAATCTCCTCATTTATGGAAAAATCGTGATACTTAAACTTGAGCTTTGGATTTGTATCCTTAATGGGGATTTCTCTTAGCATTCTCTTGTTGGGGGTAAAGGCGCCTCCGCCTAGCCGCCCATGTATTACTACTCTGACAGTACCCGCCACTACACACTGTAGGTGGCGGGCGCCCCTCACTATCACTTTTTTCTTTATTCTTTTGGTGACAGTTTTGTGAAAGATGCGGGATCTAGAGCATGGCAGTGAGTTATGGTGGATGGAAGGAGAAGTGTGGACTCATGATGGAGAAGACAAAGACACTGTTTGTTACACAAGTGAATTAGGTTCCAAGATTGAGACTTGGACTCAAACACAATCTTGTGTATGTGGTCAATGACACTGACACTTCACTGAAAAGAAAAGAGTACTATCATGCATTAAGAAAAGGAAGCAAGTACAATGCTTTATAGGAAAGTAGGAAACTGCAGTAGGCACCACTGTGCATATGGGATAGGTTAGCCTGCATGTCCTTAGCCCTGAAGCTCCATACAAAGAGGCTGTTTAGTGAGTGTGATTGCTGATTCTCAACACCCCTCCTCAATCACAACTAGAAAGGCACAAAGTGTGTAGAGGCTGTAATGAGAACCACCTGCAAAGTGTGGGCACACCACAAACATGGTAGACACCAGAGGCTGTCATAGAAAAGGCTAAGTGTGGGCACCAAAACATGATGGACATCCAGAGGCTGTAACAGGGGCCTCACAAAGTGTACAGGGACTGTAATGCCAAGTTACATGAGGAGTTTACAAAGTTTATGGCAGGAAGCATTAGGGCAAGGAAGTACAAGGCTTTTAAAACAGTCTATCAGAGTAATGAGAGTAGAAGGACTGATGAGTCTTGTCCTTCCGATCCTGGTGGTCTTCATCTTCATCTTCTTCTTCATCTTTTGGTCCATGGTCTTCTTCTTCTTTCACAGCTACAAGATAGGCCTTTTGGGACCTCTTCCTAGCATGACAGAACTTCTCTGTATGTTCGGTCTTTTTGCAGAAGTCACAAAAGAGCGGTTCCTTTTTACCTTTGTATCTGTTGTTTACATATAACATTTGTTCATCCTTTGAAGTGCTGGGCTCTTCTTTGCTTTTAAGTTTCTTTTCTTCTTCTATCAGAGAGGCTTTAATATCAACAAGTTGAGGATCAGGCATATTGGTTAGAGTGGTTGATACATTATCATAGGCAGGAGGCAAACTTTTTAGCAAGACACCAATACAAACATCTTCATCCATTTTTAGCTTTACCCCTGCAAGTTGAGTAAGCAGGCTTTCCATGTAGTTTAGATGGGATGCCAGGGATGTATGAGGCTTCATATCAAGTCGGAAAAATTCAATTAATAGACCATACTTAGACGACTTTGACTGTGCACCAAATAAGGTATCCAATTTATCCCAAGTGTCATGGGACGTGTCACAGGCATCCACATGATGGATGTAGCTGTCGTCTAATTCCAGTTTGATGATGGCTTGTGCCTTGTCATCATTCTTCTGCCAAGTAACTGCAAGGTCCGCATCTCGAGGTTTCTTCTCTTTGCCGTTTGTGATGGCCCAAAGACCCTTCTTCATCAGGATGAGCTTGATGCGGGTTTGCCAAGTGTGGAACCCGACTCCTTTGAATCGAGAATTTGGAGAGTCTTTTCCCATGTTGAGGTTGCAAGATCAGCAGCAAATCAACACCAGAATTCTGAGATTTTATCAGTAGAAGAGCAGATTGCAATGTGTCAAGAGACACAGTTAATGACAGTGTGAAAACACACTATGTCAGTGTTGATGTTGAGCTTGATTCTTCTTGTTCGGGATCGTTCGGTCATTCTTCAATCTTCTCAGGTCCTTCCCCTCCTTGATTTGATGCTGGGTCAATGGATTAGAGTGGGCTTTAGCTTGGTTTAGTGTCAGGAGTGAGAAAAATGAGGAAAAAAGAAGCTTGAGAGATTTTGGCTATGGCTGACAGTTTAGGGTTTCAGAGAGAGTAGAGAGAGGACCTGAAACATGCTAAGCCATGCTCAGCTGCGCTCTGATACCACGTGAAAGATGCGTGATCTAGAGCATGGCAGTGAGTTATGGTGGATGGAAGGAGGTGTGGACTCATGATGGAGAAGACAAAGACATTATTTGTTACACAAGTGAATTAGGTTCCAAGATTGAGACTTAGACTCATAAACACAATCTTGTGTATGTGGTCAATGACACTGACACTTCACTGAAAAGAAAAGAGTACTATCATTGCATTAAGCAAAAGGAAGCAAGTACAATGCTTTATAGGAAAGTAGAAAACTGCAGTAGGCACCATTGTGCATATGGGATAGGTTAGCCTGCATGTCCTTAGCCCTGAAGCTCCATACAAAGAGGCTGTTTAGTGAGTGTGATTGCTGATTCTCAACAAGTTTGAATAAAGGAAGGCCCGGTCACACATTGTGACTGTTGGAGTTTCCATTCGGTCTCTCTCTCTTTCTTGCTCTTGCTCTTCCACCATAGCTCTTCCAAGAAATCTTCAATCCTTCTCACCTTTCAACTGGTATCACAACATGGATTCATGACTACTCAAGCTTGGTTCGTGGCGTCTTCAGCTTCCTATTGATTACCTACACTCATTGGGTCTCCTTCCCGGCAACCATAGCCAACTCTCTTGAGCTTCATCTCCCAAGCTTCCCAAGCACTTACTTGGCCCTTTTGGGCACCCTTAGGGCATTGCATGAGAGGCTTTTCTTCATTTATTTCAAGGTTTTATTGTTTTTCATAGGTACAACAGGGTTTGCAAGATCAAGGGTAGCCATAGCTCCCACCATTGGAGCTTGTTCCCACCATATCCCTGCCTGAAGCCTTTGTAGGCTAGCTTGGGCTTGTACTAGGCCTTCATTGGCTCAATGTTGAGCCCTCTTCCACCTGGTATACCCTCAATAAGAATAGTAGAAGACATCAAAAAATCGGCGTGATCTGTGCATGTTTCCTGCAGCCCCTGGATAGCTCCTCTACCATTGCTGATGATCATGCTTGGACACTTGCCATGGGCATTGTGGCACTACTTGGATTGATCCCTGACATGCTTTGAGCCTTGTAGAGGTTTTGGGGCACTAATATTTAGATCCAATTTGACTACGTATACAACAGCCCTACTATTTATGTGTATCACAGACCTTTATATGAATATTGGAGCTCATCTACACTTCTCTTGATGCTTGTATGCTAGGCCATTGATGCCTATTGGTTGGTGGATGTAATGCTAGTGCTTTGGCATGCCTTTGACCTAATCTAAGGGTTTCAAATACTCAATTCTAAGCAATAAATCACTATTGTACAACAATGGGATGAAGCCTATTACTTCATGTTTGCTTATGCCTCTTGGAATCGGGACATGCTTTGGAAATATACATTGATGTATTGATCATCGGGGATCGACTTTGAGCTTAATTTGATCTCGGGCCATTGGTTGAGCTTGAGCTCACTTTGCATCACATTTGGATCTCCATCTTTCATGTACTTATGGCATGTACCTCACATATGTTTGACCGGTCTTGACATGCTTGGCCTATGCCACTACTACATGCTTGTTACATTGTCTAGAGTTGGATGCTACTGAGCCTTGCTTTAGCTTGACATTTGATTGCCCGAAGTTTACTTTGGAGCCAACTTGGCTTGACAAAGTTATAGTTTGGATGTACTTGATGTTTATGGATGCTGTGTATGGATGCTACACAACCGATATGCTCATGAGGTCTTATTGATGCTTGATCTTGAATCTTCTAGCACTGGTGCTATCATATGCCCTAGTTGAGCTTCTTTGCTTCATATTTCCCACTTTTGTGCTAGTGGGAGTATTTTGATATGCATTCAGATACTTGAGATTGGGATCTTAACCTGGATGTTTCATGGTTGATATGTTGTGGTCCTCACAGATGTACTTGGGCTGATTTGGGCTTTGCATTGCCTGAGCATATACCTATCTGTCTCAAGTCTTGCCAATGTTGTGTACACTCTACCCTATTACACAAGGGGTATGCCAGCTTACTGAAGAATTCATTTGACATGCTTGGGTTTTTTCTCGGTGTCCGTATGATTGTCACATGCTAATTTACGCTTGTGATGCTGGTTATACTTTGACAGTCAATGGTTGACTTGGTACATTCATTTTGCCTACATTTTTCTCTCATTGTACCTGGTTGTAATTTATTATAGCAAGCAGTTATACATGAACTGACATGGAATTTTCATGTTGAATCATCTTGATTTTATGTACTTTGATGGTACTTGGTGGGCAACATCATTAGCTATCAGTTCGAGGTCATTTTGCCTTGGTTTTGGTGATATCTTGGCTATTTACAGTAGAAAACAGCAAGCAATTTTAAACAGTCTTCACCATTTTTGACTGCAGTATGGCATCTTCTTTCACTGACAGTGCTATCTTCAACATCACTAAGCTCGATGGTATGAATTATGCCTATTGGAAGAGCCAATTTTGGTAGGTATTGGTGCAGAAATCTCAGATAAAGCCACTAAGGATGCATGACGAGTAGCCTGAAACTATGACTGATGACGAATAGGATGAGCTTGATGAGTTATGCAAGTCTACCCTCATATTTTCTCCCATTAAACAGGTGCATTACAGTGTGGTTGAGGAAGCATAGAGTGCTTGGCAGCTTTGGGATAGATTAAGAACCTCTATATGACAAGAAAAGTCTAGCAAGTCAAATGTATTGGCTGAAGCAGCTTATGGATGAAGGAGAATATGACAATGTTTGCTCATTTGAGCCAGCTCCATGCTATTCTCAAGAACTTGACTTCGCAGGGCATTACCTTTAATGATGAGGTCACTGAATTTTTTTTGCTTGAGACTCTGAGTGAGTCATGGGATGTATTCTGCACTGCCTTATGTGCTCTTGCTACTATTTTGAATTTGCCTGATGATGTAGAGAGTGCTCTTCTACAGGAAGAGATCAACCGTAAGAACTTGGATGCCTCTCATCGTGTGTCACATGCTTTGACTATTAGAGGCAGATATGGTAATGGAAAGAATGACCGTGGATGTGGACGTGGCAAAGACTCGCAAAAGTCTAGGTCTAAGTCGCATGGTAAGTCACACAGCAAGTCTCATGGGAGAAATGCTAATGTGACATATCATCATTGCAGCAAGAATGATCATGTATGCCCAGAGTGTCATGAGTTGTGTAATGAGAAGTGCAAAGAGAAGGGGAAAGACAAAGTATAAGAAAAGTCCTCCAATTGCAGCATTATGCCTGTGAAATCTAGTATGAAAATCGAGGAGATAAATGTTATGTAGACTGATGGCTTCGATGGGGAGTACATACTTGCAACTAGTTCTTGTGATGTTACACCATTGACCGAGGTTCACTCTATGTATGCATAGTGCTAGCTTTTGGATTCTGGTGCTTAATTTTGTGTTACACCATGCCATGAGTGGTTCCATTCCTACCGCACTGTCTCTGGTTTAGTTCACTTGGGTGATGATAGGTCACTTTCTATTAATAGCATTGGAAATGTACAACTAAAGTTATCTACCGGTAGTACTTTTCTATTACAGGATGTACATCATGTGCCTACGCTTACATGCAAATTTATGTTTACAGGGCAGCTTGATGATGCTAAGTTTCATGTCTCTTTTGGGGATTCTTCCTAGAAGATCACCCGCGACAGACTTGTGTTTGCTAGAGGTGCCAAGGCTGGCAACCTCTATCCTCTTGTAGTTGATGGGTCCTCTGTTGACCATGTTTTGTCAATGGGTTCCATCCCACACGTATCTCTTTGGCGTGCTCGCTTGGGCCATATGTCTTTGAAGGGAATGAAAATGCTCTCTAGTTTGTAGTACTTATCGTCCCTTGACTATTCATGTTTTGATTCATGTGAGTATTGTCTTTATGGCAGACAAACTAGGAATACACATAAGAAGTCTGGTAGGACATGCATGGGTGATCCCTTGGCATTGGTACATTTGGATGTCTGTGGGCCCATGCCCTATCAGTCTATGGGTGGTGCAAAGTACTTTATGATGTTCATTGACAATTTTTCTCGTAAATTCTAGGCTTATCCCATTAACCTTAAGCCTGATGTCTTGGTTGTGTTTCAAAGATGGCTTGCATGCTGAGAACTAGATTGGGCACATACTGAAATGTCTTAGGACTGACAATGGGGGAGAATATGTATCATATGCCTTTGAGAAGCTATGTGACGAGAGGGGTATTAAGCAATAGTTGACCACCCCCTATACCCCACCTAAGAATGGTTTGGCTGAGCGGATGAATAAAACCATCCAGGAGCATGTACGCAGTATGCTTAGCCATGCAGGCCTACCACAGAGCTTTTGGGCTAAGGCAGTCGTCGGTATAGCTGTGCATATCATAAATAGATCATCTTCTAGTGGTTTGGATTTCCAACAGAGGAGATGTAGACTCTGTCTTTTGCGCATCTACATGTCTTTGGATGTGAGGCATTCTGCCATGTGCCCAAGGACAAGCATACTAAGCTGGATCCTAAGAGTGTCAAATGCATTTTCCTTGGCTATGGAGATGCAGGTGAGATGGGTTAGTGTCTCTAGGATTTACAAGCGTGGAAAGTCATCCGCAGCCATCATGATGTAGTCTTCCATGAAGACAAGATGCACTGGCAGCCTAAGAAGGTGGTAGAGGTACATAGGGTCATATTTCAGGAGGAGCCCCATGCTTCAGTATAGCTTGCACAGCCAGATGGTCAGCCTACAGCAGTAGTTGGTACACATGGCTAGGGTGTTGGACAAGTAGCAGAGCTGGTCTATTAGAGATAGACATCCACCTGATAGATTTGAGCCCTCGATGCATTATTTCTTGGTTATAGATGTAGGAGAGCCTCTCACCTATGATGAGGCTATGCGCAAGGGTGATAGTCACTCCTGGGAGAGGACTATGTAGTCTGAGATAGACTCCTTGCATAAGAATATGACTTGGGATTTGGTTTCCTTGCCTACTGGCAAGAAGGCTCTGCCTTGCAAGTGGGTGTACAAGCTAAAAAGTACCCCTGGACACCCCAAGCCGACTTATAAGGCAAGACTTGTTGCTAAGGGTTTTAAGCAAGAGCATGGATTTGACTTTGATGAAGTCTTTTCTCATGTGGTCAAGATGACCACCCTATGCTTGGTTTTGACCTTAGTCATGCAGCTTGACTTGGACATGTATTAGATGGATGTCAAGATTGCATTCATGCATGGGGATTTGCATGATGCGAGATACATGGAGCAACCTAAGGGCTTTGCAGAACCTGGAAAGGAGCACCTAGTGTGCAAGTTGAAGAAAAGTCTTTATGGCTTGAACCAGGCACCTAGGGAATGGTATCATAAGTTTGATGTCTTTATGCAATCATAGGGCTACAATAGGAGTGCTATGGATCCATGTCTTTACATGAAGAAAGGCCATGATGGCTCATTGCTTATTTTGGTACTTTATGTGGATGATATGCTGATAACAAGGAAAGCTCATGATGAGCTGGATGCTCTTAAATCTCAACTGAAGAAAAGCTTTGAGATGAAGAATCTGGGATAGGCCTCTCACATTCTTGGTATGCGCATTAAGTGTGATGGGCATCAAGGAATACTCTACCTCTCACAGAGAGAGTACATTCATAAAGTCCTTGAGCATTTCTGCATGCAGGACGTGAAGCCTATTGGCTGCCCATTACCTTCTTATGTGAAGGTCTCACGGGCCGATTATTTGCAGACAGTGTCCGTAGACAAATGAGCAGAGGGCTGAGATGGCCAAGATCCCTTATGCATGAGTCGTGGGTAGTTTGATGTATGCCATGATAGCCACTCATCCAGATATTTCCTTTGCAGTTGGTGTTGTGGCACGCTATATGGCTACACCTAGCAAGAAGCATTGGGATGTCGTGAAGGGTATCATGAGATACCTAAAGGGTACATCAGATATGTATATTTGCTATGGTAACTAGCCTATATAAGAGTTGTGGGGTACACAAACTCTGATTATCCAGGACATGTAGATAGTAGGAAGTCCACTTCTAGCTATGTATTCACCTATACTGGAGGTGCTATCTCTTGGATGTCTAGGGTTCAGAAGTGTACGGCTCTCTCTACCACTGAGGCCGACTATGTTGTAGCCACTGAGGCTTTCAAGGAGTCCATATGGTTGGGTTGTTTGGTTCATGACTTTGGGATTGATTCTATATCTACATTGCATTCGGATTCTATGAGTGCTATTTAGCTAGCCAAGATTCTGGTCTTCCATGAGAAGATGAAACACATTGAGGTGAGGTATCACTTCATACATGGGGTCATGGAGAACAAGTATATTGACCTTGTCAAGATCTCCACTGATGAAAATCTTGTAGATCTTCTCACAAAAAGCCTCACTACTGAGCACTTTGCCTTCCTCAGGAGATTGATGGGCATTGGATGAGATGACGTCTTTCCTCATCCTGTTGTACATGTGTACATTGTACTATCTTTTCTTTTTATTATCACTCCTCACTGGGGCAGATTCGCCTTTAAGTGGGAGGTTGTTGGGGGTAAAGGTGCCTCTGCCTAGCTGTCTGTGTATTACTACTCTGACAATACTCGCCACTACACACTACAGGTGGCGGTCGCCTGTCACCATCACTTTATTCTTTATTCTTTTAGTGAGAGTTAGAATAAAGGAAGGCCCGATCGCACATTGTGACTATTGGAGTTCCCATGTGGTCTCTCTCTCTTTCTTGCTCTTGCTCTCCTGCCATAGCTCTTTCAAGCAAGCTTCGATCCTTCTCATCTTTCATCTCTGGTAGCCTGGATCCTTTACTACTTCTTTGGCCATTTCTATGATAGGGCTATTGGGAATTGAAATCATTGTAGCAAGAATTTCTGCGTTAGAGGGTTCCTCTAGGATTAGAGTATTAAGAAATGATTTACGATTTAAGGCATCCACAATCACATTCTCTTTTCCTTGTCTATATTTGATTTCAAAATCAAGTTCTTGCAAAATATTGATCCATTGTCGTTGCCTCATGTTGAGGTCTGGCCGACTAAAAATCCACTTCAGACTTTTGTGATTATGACTAGGGAAAACTTGTTACCAAGCAGATAATGTCTCCATAATTTGAAGGCATGACTTATAGCAAGTAATTCTAAATCATGTGTGACATAGTTCCTTTCATAGATCTTTAATTTTCTCGAACCATAGGATATTGGATGTCCTTCTTTCATAAGCACACATCCCAATGCAAGAGAGCTTGCGTTAGTTATTATGACTTCGAACTCCTTGCTTAGGTCAAGTGGCATTAAAATAGGGGGTGGTTACCAAACTATGCTTAAGCTCTTCAAAGCTAAATTGTTCTGTAGACATCCATATAATGGAGAGCTATTTCTAGTAGGTCAGTGAGAGGTATAGCAAGATCGAGGCATAGTCTTTAATGAAGACTCTATACTAACCCATTATCCCTAGAAAGCTTTGCACTTCTTTGACTGTTGTTGGGGTGGCCAATCTTGTATGTCTTTGACCTTGACTATGAATCCACTAAAATGCCATTTGCTGACACACTATGAACCCTAGGTATTCATCCTAATTTTTGAAGAAAGTACATTTCTTCTTTTTAGCATATAGCTTGCGAGTTGTCATGGTTTCAAGAACTATTCGCAACTGTGATTCATGGTCTTCTTCATTCTTAGAATATGTTAGGATATCATTAAAGAAACAAGGACAAAATCATCAAGCTAAGGTTTGAAAATGTCTTGCATCAACATATTGAAGGTGGCTAAAGCATTTGTTAATCCAAATAACATCACAATAAATTCATAATGGCCGTACCTTTTTATTAAAGGTGGTTTTGGGGATGTCTTCCTCCTTGATTCTTATTTGATAGTACCCTAATCTAAGGTCAATCTTTGAAAAGATATTTGCTCCCTATAGTCAATCAAGCAACTCATCTATCTTGGGGATCGGATATTTATTTTTCACTATCACCTGGTTGTATCCACAATAATCAATACAAAGGCGGAGTGTTTCGTCTTTCTTTTTCTGGAATAGTACCGAGGCTCCCCATTGTGAATTGTTGAGATGGCAAGCTCAACACATGTGGACATGGATGATGGACTGCCTGGTTAGATGGGTCCACACGTCTACACTTAGCACGTCGGTGGTCATTATGACTCTCACATGGCCACTGACTCATTACTTATTATATTCAGGTTGTTACACCTATTTACAGCTGGCATAGTTATAGCGCCATTCGACTAGTGTAGTCGGTTATGCATTGTTTGACTTAGTAGGCCACTTTCCTTTTATGTTGTATCTTATCTATACTTTGTGTACATTGTAAAGTGTGTGGAAGAAGAAGAAGAAATCAGCAAGAAAACGTTTTGGCCTCCATCTCTCTTCTTGTCTCTTGAGTGAGCTTCTCCTTGTGCATTCTGTGTGTGTTCGACGCAGCATCTTGAGCAATCCCCTCCACCACGCGATTTTTGACATGGTATCAGAGCCGCGCCATTGAGAGAGGCTGATTTCGAAGGTTGAAGTGAAGGAGAAGAAGCAAGGTTCGAGCAAGCAAGCTACGGGTAAGAATCTCTCCCATTCTTCCACTCCTTCTCTTGGATAGTGCCTGTGGAGGCACCGGAAGCTGGGCAGAGCAAAAATCTCAGATTGCAGTGAGATTTGGTGTGCGCGAAGAGCGCTGTATATTCTGCAGATAAGCCCTTAAGGGCTTACCCGCAGAGATTTTGGGCATTTGAGGCCGTTTCAGGGCCCGTTTTAGAGCCGCAAGGTTGCGGACAGCAGTTTCGGGGTACACTGTGACTTCGACTGTATTGACCGAATGTGGGTGCGCAGGTTACAGATTTCAGATCTGTAAGTTCAAAGGTGTTTACCAGTGAGTAAACACAAGGTTTATCTGCAAACTGGTTGCAGATTGCATGTATTGTTGAGCAGACAGTGGAAAAGGCTGTCTGGTGAATTGCTGCGTACTACAGGTCGAGGGTTGCAGAAGATTTTCTTGCTGTTTGGTATTATTATCGTGATAATGGCAGAAAATAGTGGAAGCCCCATCATTGAGAAGCTCGACAAGAACAACTACCCTTCATGGAAGTTCCGTGTCACGAACTTTCTTATTGGAAAAGGCCTCTATGAGTTCGTTTCAGGTGAAGAAAAGGAGCCGGAGGTGAGTGATCCTCCAACTGCAGAAGAGACAAAGGCACGAAAGGAATGGAATGCAAAAGACAAGAAGTTCATGTAT
Source organism: Lygodium microphyllum (assembly GCF_053477565.2). Classification (NCBI taxonomy): domain Eukaryota; kingdom Viridiplantae; phylum Streptophyta; class Polypodiopsida; order Schizaeales; family Lygodiaceae; genus Lygodium; species Lygodium microphyllum. Next base: position 18,564,190 of record NC_141141.1, read on the forward strand.
TGGTTGTCTGCAGTAATTGACAATAACATGCTGGGACACATTAGAAATGCAGAGAATGCATATGCAGCTTGGACCATACTTGAAAGTATGTTTTCTGTAAATACAAAGGCACGAAAGATTCAACTCAAGCAAGAGTTGAATACATTAAAGAAAGGGAAGATGTCTATCAATGAGTATGCACTGAAGGTAAGAAGCATTGCAGATGCATTGGCAGCGATTGATGCAATGCCCGATGATGATGATTTGGTGTCGTCTACCTTGGGTGGACTTAACAATGAAAAGGCTTGGAAGTCTTTTGTAACTTCCGTATATGTCAGAAAGCCATTTCCAGATTTCGATGAATTGGTCTCTCTTATGATCACTGAAGAGATCAACATGCAGAGTGAGACATCTGAAAGAAGTGGTGAACAGGTCCAAGCTTTCTACTCCAGTTCTGGAAGGGGACGTGGCATGTTCTCTTCAAGAGGCCGTGGTGCAGGACGTGGTAGTGATAACCAGTAAAACAGATTGAATCAGCAATTTGGCGATATGCAGGTTTCAGGAGGTCGTGGTAACTTTAGAGGCAGGGGGAGCTTTAGAGGAAGAGGTGGATGGCAGAACAGAGGTTCTAACAACTCTGGTATTGTGTGCCACTACTGTGGCAAAACAGGTCATATTGCAGCCCAATGTTATGCTAAGAGAGATGATATCCGCAGTGGTAAGTTGCAGCAAGGAAACTATGCATCGTCTTCACGACAGAATGAAGACAAAAATGAACGTTTGTTCGTTATGCAGCATATGATGAATGCTGTTACAGGAAAGGGAACACATGAAGATGTTTGGTATGTTGATTCAGGTGCATCCAATCATATGACCAGCCATGCAGAATGGTTTGGAGAGATGCAGGATTTGCAGAATGCAGGTTATGTGCAGACGGGTGATGACTCATGCCACCCAATTTCACACATTGGAAAAGTTCCCTTGTCATTGCATGATGGTAAGACAAAGAGTCTTTCAGATGTATTACATGTGCCATCTATTACAAAGAATTTGGTGTCAGTCGGTCAAATGGTAGAGCAAGGGCTGCAAGTCAGATTTAATGCAAAGGGCTGCTTTGTAGAAGACTTCAATGACAAGTGCAGGTTGGTAGCAAAGGGAAGTAGAGTTGGACGTATGTTCACTCTAGATGCTGGAATTCCTACTATGAATGCGGCTATGTATGCCAAAGGAAAAGGTGTTGTTGCAGACATTGAAATTTGGCACAAACGCATTGGACATGCAAATGTACAAAGGCTGAAATTAATGCAGTCCAAAGGGTTGGTTACAGGTTTGCCTACATTTAAAGTTGCAGAATTTCAGAAGGTATGTGAAGCATGTCAGTTTGGTAAGCAGGCAAGACAACCCTTCTCACATGACAGAGATGTAAGCAGAAATATCCTTGATGTTGTGCATACAGACATTTGGGGGCCTACACAAAATGTATCTCTTGGAGGCAGTTCATACTTTGTCACATTCATTGATGATTGCTCTAGAAAGCTGTGGGTATATTTTATGAAGGAAAAGAGTGAAGCTTTTGAGCACTTTAGAACTTTCAAGGCTGCAGTTGAAAGAGAAACAGGCTTGAAAGTAAAGTGCCTGAGGTCAGATGGAGGGGGAGAGTACCTCTCAAATGAGTTCAGTGATTTTCTGAGGTCTCATGGGATAAAGAGACAGTTCACATGCAGGTATACCCCACAGCAAAATGGGGTTGCAGAAAGGAAAAACAGGCATATTGCAGAAGTTGCACGCGCCTTGATGGCTGAAAAGAATATGCCTAAGCATTTTTGGTCTGAGGCTATTCATACTGCTGTTTATATTATGAACAGAACTCCCACAGCTGCAGTTCATGGTATGACCCCCGAAGAATGTTTTACAGGTAAGAAGCCTGATGTTTCACACTTGAAAGTATTTGGCTGCATTGCGTATGTTCATGTGCCAGATGAGTTGCGGAAGAAACTGGATCCAAAGGCCGAAAAGTGTGTCTTTATTGGATACTCTTTAGAGCAGAAAGGGTATCGCTGTTACAACCCTGTCACATATAAGTTCAGAGTGAGCAGGGATGTCATCTTTGATGAAATGAGCAGCTGGTATGCATCTAGTGGTGATGCATTGGATGTTGATGATGATCATGACACTCATGTGCAGGCTGAAAAGCAAGAATCACGGACTCTTAGTGGACCAGAGACATCATCTAGTAGTCCTTGGTCTGGGAGACTAAGGAGTACCTCTACATCTTCAGGTGCATCTAGTAGCACTACAGGTAAAGACAAAGGAAAGAATAAAGTGTCAGAAGGCATTGATGCAGTTCTTGATGGAGACTCCAGTGGCTCAGAGAGCTTAGATGATGAGCTTGGCATTCCTTCAGTGAGAACTCCAGGTGTGCAGAGAGCACGTGTTAATGCAAAGACTCCATTGAGTGATCCAGTGGTACGCAGGTCTAGTAGGGTGAGATACCCTGTTAAAAGATTTGGTTTTGAGGGTTATGCAGCTCACCATTATGCTTATATGGTGAAACTAGTTGAGGATGTTGAGCCCACATGTTTTGAGGAGGCTGTTGGTCATGCTCATTGGGATGCAGCAATGGATGAGGAGATGGCTGCACTAGAGGCCAATAAGACTTGGGATCTAGTATCATTGCCAAAGGGAAAGAAAGCTATTGGATGTAAGTGGGTTTATAAGATTAAGCACAATGCAGATGGTTCTATTAGCAGGTACAAAGCTAGGCTGGTTGCAAAAGGCTATGCCCAGACATATGGCATAGATTATGATGAAACCTTCAGTCCAGTTGCTAGGATGGCAACTGTCAGATGTGTGATTGCTTTGGCAGCAGCCAAAGGTTGGAGGTTGCAGCAAATGGATGTAAAGAATGCCTTCTTGCATGGTGATTTGCAGGAAGAAGTGTATATGGATCAGCCAGCAGGTTATGAAGATTTAGAGCATCCCACGTATGTGTGCAGGTTGAAGAAGGCACTCTATGGGCTCAAGCAAGCACGTAGAGCATGGTCTGACAAGATCAGAGAGTATCTTGTCAATATTGGCTTTTATGTTTCTGATGCTGATCACTCACTTTATGTGAGAAAGGGAGATACAGGTTTGGTCATCATAGTCATCTATGTGGATGACTTGATTATTACAGGTGATAGTGATAGTGGGATTGCTGAAGTCAAGGGTTGTTTGAAGATGAAGTTTGAGATGAAGGATTTAGGTGAGCTAAGGTACTTCCTTGGCATTGAGGTGATCAGATGTGATGATGGTATATGGCTGTCCCAAAGACAGTATGGCTTGGATATGTTGTCCAAGTATGGTATGACTGCATGCAAACCACTTTCAGTCCCGTTGGAGCAGAATGTAAAGCTGAGTGCTGATGTTGGGGATGAGATAGAAGACCCTACTATGTTCAGGAGGATAGTAGGGAGTTTGATCTACATGACCATTACAAGGCCAGACTTGAGCTATGCTGTTGGTCTTGTGAGTCAGTTTATGCAAGTACCTAGAAAGCCACATTTGGATGCAATGAGACGCATATTGAGATATGTGAAGTCCACATTACATTATGGGCTTTTCTATGAGGCAGGTACAGATGTACAGGTGTTTGGATACACAGATGTAGATTGGGCTGGTAGTATGTCTGATAGAAGATCTACCAGCGGATACATGTTCTCTCTTGGTAGTGCACCAGTTGCATGGAGCAGCAAAAAGCAATCTACAGTTGCTTTGTCGAGTACAGAGGCTGAGTATAGAGGTGCTGCTGTTGCAGCATGTGAGGTAGTATGGCTGCAAAAGTTACTAGCTGATTTGGATGTGCAGGTGGAAGGTCCAGTTGTCATTTATTGTGACAACATGAGCAGCATACAGTTGGCTAGGAACCCTGTGTTCCATGCCAGGACAAAACATATTGAGATACACTACCACTTTGTGAGAGAGAAGGTACTAGCAGGTGAGATTGACTTGGTGTATGTCAGCACACAGGATCAGATAGCTGATATCTTCACGAAGGCATTGGGTACAGAGAAGCTTCAAAAGTTTCGAAGCTTACTTGGAGTTGCAGAGATGCAGTTGAGCTTGAGGGGGAGTGTTGAGATGGCAAGCTCAACACATGTGGACATGGATGATGGACCGCCTGGTTAGATGGGTCCACACGTCTACACTTAGCACGTCGGTGGTCATTATGACTCTCACATGGCCACTGACTCATTACTTATTATATTCAGGTTGTTACACCTATTTACAGCTGGCATAGTTATAGCGCCATTCGACTAGTGTAGTCGGTTATGCATTGTTTGACTTAGTAGGCCACTTTCCTTTTATGTTGTATCTTATCTATACTTTGTGTACATTGTAAAGTGTGTGGAAGAAGAAGAAGAAATCAGCAAGAAAACGTTTTGGCCTCCATCTCTCTTCTTGTCTCTTGAGTGAGCTTCTCCTTGTGCATTCTGTGTGTGTTCGGCGCAGCATCTTGAGCAATCCCCTCCACCACGCGATTTTTGACATGAATTACTTGGCCAAATGTATCCTTGATCTAATAGCTATTTGAGTTGTTCTTTTAACTCAATTGCTTCAAGATTTGACATCATGTAGGGTCGCTTGGCCACAAGAGCACTGCCTAGATCTCATGATCTACCTCTTTTGTTGGTGGAATCTTTGTCATGCCTTCTAGAAAAACATATGCATAATGTTTTAGCCAAGATGGTTGGTCTTTGGATTCACTATCCTGTTTGGCCTTGTTGAGCTTAATTAGATAGATAGGTAATCCTTTCTTCAGTCCTTTCACTATTCGTGAAGCTTTAGCCAAATGAACCTTAGGTTTTTCTACTTCTCTCTGAGTGGTTACTTGTTCTCCTTCTAAGTTTTGAAATAAATTAACCCTCCTTACAATGAATATGGGCGTTGTTTGGAATTAACCAATCCATACCCACATTCGTAAGTCCCAAGGTTCATAATCTGGAAACTCATTTTGGAAGAATTGCCACCTAGACTAAATTCTACCCTATTAGTATGTTGTGTTGAAAGAACTTCTTTACCGTTTGCTAGCTCCACAAGCAATTTAGGTGCAGGAATAGTTCTTATGCCTAGCTTTTTTGCACCTCTTGGTGATATGAAAGAATGGGTACTCCCCCATTCAATTAAAATTCGGAAGGGTTTACCTTGATAATTTCATGGTTTCTGGATCATTGAGAATTAGTGATTTGGACCTTTCTTATTGAGATGTGTATTCAAGGGTGAATTTAGACCATTGCAAAATTTGGATACTTGCTGTGAAATATCCATCATTGGTGCACATTTTAGAAGCGTTAGGAATTCGGAGTAGTAAGCTTCTAGGCTTAGGCTTAATTTTTTCAAGTTGAAAATTTCATTCATTTTCTAGGCCTAATATGTGGGTAGAAGGCATCTGCCATACACAGCATCCTTAAAGCTATCCTAGGTGATAGCAGTTTCGGACACTCCTTGGTCCTTCGACCACTGTTTCCACCAAAGATGGGCATCTCCTATCAGTTTTAGTTTTATAATCATTGCTTGATTTGATGGTTTAGTCCTTGTAGCAATGACATAATCTTCCATAGATTCTATCCATGTTTTTGCCTCAATTGTTGGAGTATCATTTCCTTTACCATTGAATTCATGTGGCTCGTATTGCTTGAGAAGAAATTTCTTCTCTTGGCCTTTTGTCATATTGAAGTTCAAAGTAACATCCTGGGATTTTAAACAATTCTCATGATTAATTTTTTTTCCCTTGGTAATAATATTCAAGAAAGATGTTAACTTGCTTAATTGATCTTGGAAAAGAAGTGTGTATTGAAAGGTGAGAAGGATCGAAGCTTGCTTGGAAGAGCTATGGTGGGAGAGCAAGAGCAAGAAAGAGAGAGACACAAAATGGGAACTCCAACAGTCAAAATGTGTGATCGGGCCTTTCTTTTATTCAAACTGTTACTAAAAGAATAAAGAATAAAGTGACAATGATGGGTGCCTGCCACCTGCAGTGTGCAGTGGTGGGTACTATAAGTGTAGTAATACATGGGCAGCTAGGCAGAGGTGCCTATACCCCCAACAACCTCCCAGCTAAAGGGGAATCTATCCCAGTGAGAAGTGAAAAGAAAAAAGAAAAGATGGTATAATGTACACATGTACAATAGAATGAGGAAAAACATCATCTCATCCAATGCCCATCAATCTCCTAAGGAAGGCAAAGCGCTCAGTAGTGAGGCTTTTCATGAGTAGATCCGTAGGATTTTTGTCAGTGAACATCTTGACAAGGCCAACAGACCTATCTCCACGACCCCACGTATGAAGTGATACCTCACCTCAATGTGTTTTGTCTTTGCATGGAAGATCGGATTCTTGGCTAGCTGAATATCACTCATAGAATCCAAATGTAGCATAGGTATAGTATCAATACCAAGGTCTTGAACCAAATGGCCCAACCATATGGCCTCCTTGCAAGTCTCAATTGCTAAAACATACTCCGCCTCAGTGGTAGAGAGAGCCATACACTTCTAAACCCTGGACATCCAAGAGACAACACCTCCAGCATAAGTGAATACATAACCAAAAGTAAACTTCCTACTATCTACATGTCCTGCATAATCGAAGTCTGTATATCCCACAACTCCTATATCCTAGTTGCCATAGCAAATACACATATTTGCTATTCTCTTCAAGTATCTCATGTTACCCTTCACAGCATCCCAATGTCTCTTGCTAGGTGTAGCCATATAGCATGCCACAACACCAACTCCAAAGGCAATATCTGGATGAGTGGCTATCATGGTGGCATACATCAAACTGCCCATGATTGATGCATAAGGCATCTTGGCCATCTCGGCCCTCTTCTCATCTTCTGTCTCTAGACAATTAGCCTGTGAGATCTTCACATAAGAAGGTAATGGATAGCCAATAGGCTTCACATCCTACATGCAAAAACATTCAAGGGCTTTATGAATGTACTCCCTCTGTGAGAGGTAGAGTACTCCCTGATGCCTGTGAGAAAAAACTTCATCAAAGTCAACTCCATGCTCCTATTTAAAACCCTTAGCAATAAGTCTTGCTTTATAAGCTGGCTTGGGGTGCCCAAGGGTACTTTTCAGCTTGTACACCCATTTTCATGGCAAAGCCTTCTTACCCTTAGGCAATGTAATTAGATCCCAAGTCATATTCTTATGCAGGGAGTCCATCTCAAACTGCATAGCCCTCTCCTAGGAGTGACTGTCACCCATGCACATAGCCTCATCATAGGTGAGAGGCTCTCCTGCATCTATAACCAAGACATAATGCATTGAGGGCTCAAATCTATCAGGCCCAAGTCTATCTCTAGTAGACCGTCTCACTACAGGCTCTACTACATGTCCAACATCCTCTTCAACACCTTGGCCATGTGTGCCAACTGCTGTTGCAAGCTGTCCAACTAACTATGCAAGAGCACGTGGCTCCTCCTAGAATATAACCCTGTGTATCTCTACCATCTTCTCAGGCTGCTGATGCATCTTGTCTTCATGGAAGACTACATCATGGCTCTGGATGACTTTCCGTGCCTATGGATCCTAGAGGTGGTAACCCATTTCGCATGCATCTCCATAGCCAATGAAAATGCATTTGACACTTTTAGTATCCGGCTTACTATGCTTGTCCTTGGGCACATGGCAGTATGCCTCACATCCAAAGACACATAGATGTGCATAAGATGGAGGTTTCCCAGTCCATACCTCCTCTACAACCTGGAAATCCAAACCACTGGAAGGTGATCTATTTATCATATGCATAGTTGTACTGACTGCCTCAGCCCAAAAGCTCTATGTGATAGGTCTACATGGCAAAGCATAATGCGTACACGCTCTTGGATGGTTCTACTCATCCGCTCAACCAAACCATTCTGGGATGGGGAATAGGGGGCGGTCAACTAATGCTTAATACCCCTCTCGTCACATAGCTACTCAAAGGTATGTGACACATATTCTCCCCTATTATCAGTCCTAAGGCATTTCAATCTATGCCCAGTCTGATTGTCAACCAATGCAAGCCATCTCTAAAACATAGCCAAGACATCTAGCTTAAGCTTAATGGGATAAGCCCAGACTTTACGCAAAAAATCATCAATAAATGTCACAAAATACTTTGCACTACCCATAGACTGACAGGGCATGGGCCACAAACATCTGAATGTACCAATGCCAAGGGCTCACTCATGCATGTCCTACCAAACTTCTTATGCGTATTCCTAGTCTGTCTGCCATAAAGACAATGCTTGTTTTATGCTTAGTTGATTGTGTTTTTTCATTGATGGAATACATCTTACAACAAGCACGCTGTCAAAAGATTGTTCTCTCTTGAACTACAAGAAAATATTCTCAAAATATAAGAAGACTGTTCTTGAACTGCAAGAAGTCTGTTCTTGAACTATAGGAAAGCTACTCCTAAACTGCAAGAAATTTGTTCCTAAACTGTAGGAAAATTGTTCTTGAACTGCAAGGAGTCAAGCACTTACAGATTGCATATATGACACTTACATGGAGTCAAGCACTTACAGATTGCATATAGCATTGAATACCTTAGTTTCAAATATGGCAAATGCTCAAGGCACTAACAATATCACTCAAATTGTGGGGGAGAAGCTTGATAACAAAAACTTTGCTCTATAGAAGTTCAAGATGCAAAATTTCTTGATTGGCAGAGGCTATTGGGATTTATGTACAGGGGTTGAGGATGGAACCCAAATTGTCTGAATGGAATCCGACACAAGAATAGCAAAGAGCTCATTGATAGTGGTCAGAAAGAGTGAGTAAAGTACTGCATTGGTTTTCTTTATGCATTTCTGATGAGATGGCTATGTAGATTACCAATTGTTATTCCCCAAAGGATGCTTGGGATGCACTCATGAAGAATTATGGTAATGTCACACATGCAAGAAAGATACAACTGAAGCAGCAATTCAACAACATGTCTAGGAATGGCAAGAGCATTCAAGCATACACAATGGAAATAAAGACCATAGCTGACCAACTAGCTACTATTGGATCTCGTGTTTCAAATGATGATATGATTGCATTGACATTAAATGGGTTAGGCAAGGAGTATAAGGCATTTGATACGTCCATGTCTGTGAGAATAGAACCCCCTGATTGGGATGAGTTACTTGCACTACTGCTACATGAAGAAGTAAAGCTTGGCTTAAATACATGTTCAAGCACATCTCAAGGCAGAGATACTATCTTTTACTCTAGTCAACGAGCTAGAGGTGGTAGAGCTCGTGGAGATTTTCAGGGTCATGGAGACACTCAAAACACATATGGACATTAGAAGCAAAATGCTTGGCATAGCTCAAATACGCAAGGACAACGAGGATCTAGAGCCTTTAGAGGCAGGGAGAGATCACCTAGAGGCAAAGGTGGTTCCTAGCCATCGCATAAGTAGTCTAACAGGGATAAAGATTGTCATTATTACAGAAGATATGGGCATATTGCAAAGGATTGTGATAAAAATCAAGTTGATATGAAGGCAAAAGGTAGGCAACATGGACATTATGCATCTTCTAGTGGTACTCAGGATTACAAGGGAGATAGACTGTTTGCTATGCATCATGTATCAAAGAATACATCTAAGGAAAGCAAATATGAGAAATGGTACATAGACTCAGGAGCATCCAATCATATGACTCCTCATGGTGAATGGTTTGATGAGTTAGTAGTAGGGTTGCATGGATTTGTATGTACTGGTGATGATACACAACATGATATTCAGCATATAGGTGTGGTTCTGCTTCTCATGCCTAATGGTAGATAGAAGAGCCTACACGATGTACTACATGTACCTTCTATTACCAAGAATTTACTCTCGGTTGGACAAATGGCAGAACAAAATCTGCAAGTCAGATTCAATAGGGATGGTTGTTTTATTGAAGAATATGGCAATGGTTGTAAATTGATTACTAAAGGTAAGAGAGATGGCAGAATGTTTACTTTGGATGAATCTATCCCGAAATTGAAGGCAACCATGTTTGCCCATGATAATGGAGTAGTTTGGGATGTAGAAATCTAGCACAAATGCATCATTCATGTTAATGTATGGAAGCTAAAAAATATGCAATAGAAAGAGGTTGTACTTGACTTGCCGAAGTTCAAGTACACTGATCTTGGACATGTATGCTCTGCTTGTCAATTTGGGAAACAATTAAGATTTCCATTCACAAAACATGTCAGAAATAGTTCTCAGCCTTTGCAATTGATACATTCGGATGTATGGGGTCTGCCCATAATGCGTCTTTTGGTGACACTAGGTATTATGTATCCTTCATTGATGATTTCAGTCGATACACATGGCTATACACTTTGAAGCACAAGGATGAGGTTCTCGATGTCTTTAAGGACTTTAAGAAGCATGTTGAAAATGAACTTGGTTGTTATATCTCATGTTTGAGATCTAATGGGGGTGCAGAATATGTATCCAGAGAGTTTGACAGGTACCTTGCTAAATATGGCATAAAAAGGTAGCTCACATGCACTTACACACCTCAGCAGAACGGTGTGGCAGAGAGAAAAAATTGGGTGCTTATGGAAGCTGCTAGGGCAATGCTTAATGAAAAGAATTTGCTAAATGTTTATTGGGTTAAAGTAGTGGTTACTGCAGTTTATGTGTTGAACTGAACACCTACAACTAGGATTCATGATTTGACTCCGTATGAGAAACTATATGGGCACAAGCCTGGGCACAAGCCAGACATTAGTCACCTAAAAGTATTTGGTCGCATTGCCTATGTACATGTGCCTCATGAAAAGAGGAAGAAGTTAGACCCGAAAGCTGTCAAAAGTGTTTTTCTTGGCTATGCATAGGAGAGAAAGGCTTACAAATGCTATAATTCATCCACTCGGAAAACCTTGATTAGCAAGGATGTATTTTTTGATGAGCTGGCCTCATGATATGGTAATCCGAATGCAGTGGTCTCTAATAGACCACCAGCCAGCCCTACCTAACCTGAAAATTATCCTTCAGCTACTAGTACATCTATGAGTTGCCTGAAAAGTGATGGTGTTAGTCCTTGGATAGGACGACTCCGCAGTCCTACTACTGCATCCACTGACATCAGTGAGGGGGAGATTAGATAAAGGCCAAGAAAATATGTTTGACGATGTGACTAGCTTGCTTACATCTGGATATGAGTCACTTGGCAATGATAGTCTTGATAGTGAATTGGGCATACCATTAGTTATGACGCCTAGTGTGAGGCAAAGCAGGTATGTGCCGCCTCATGAGAGGCAAGCCCAGAGTGCATCGCAGTTGAGGAGGTTTGAAAGTGTCAGAAAACTAGTTGATAGGCTGACATACAGTGGGTATTTAGCTAGACATTATGCATATATGACTAAAGTGTTAGGCTACAAAGAGCCTACGAAGTTGAGTGAGGTAGTTACATATGAGAATTAGTGTGCCGCCATGGATGAAGAATACACGACATTGGCTAAAGATGAGACATGGGAATTGGTATGTTTTCCTAAAGGCAAAGTACCCATTGGCTGCAAATGGGTTTATAAAGTGAAATGCAAGTTAGATGGTTCATTGGAAAGGTATAAAGCCCGGCTGGTTGCAAAGGGACATGCACAACACTATGGCCTAGATTATGAGGAGACTTTAGCCCGGTTATCAAGATGACAACGATGATAACAATTATTGCATTAACGGCTTCTAAGGGTTGGAAATTATGGCAGATGGATGTCAAAAATGCATTCTTGAATGGTGACTTGCTTGAAGAGGTGTATATGGAGCAGCCTGAAGGCTATGTACACCCTGACTATCTGACATATGTGTGTAAATTGAAAAAGGCCTCGTATGGACTGAAACAAGCACCGAGAGCATGGAATGTTCACATAAGCACTTATTTGTAGCAGCTTGGTTATTAGATAGGTCATGCAGATGAAAGCCTATTTACAAAGAAGACAGAGCATGGTTATGTTTTTCAGGTGGTTTATGTGGATGATTTGATCATCAGTAGAGATGATGATCATGGGATTGCTAAAATTAAAGCAATGTTATAGGCTAAATTCAAAGTCAAGGATCTTGGTGAGCTGAAGTACTTTCTCGGGATTGAGGTTGTGTCTACACCTCAAGGTATATGGCTAATACAAAAATAGTATGCTCATGAAATGTTGCTAAAATATGGCTTGATGGAGTGTAAAGCCATGGAGACACCATTGGATCATAATGTCAAACTTGCAGTTGATGTTGGGACTAAGATCGAGAATATCACTATGTACAAACAAATGGTGGGTAGCCTGATTTACCTTACTATTACCCATCTTGACTTGAGTTATGCAGTGGGGCTATTTAGCTAGTTTATGTAGAAACCTCGTAAGCCACACTTAGATGTAGTCATGAGGATTATGCAGTATGTGAAGGGTACTACTATTATGGGTTGTTTTATGAGCATGGGAAATCATTCAACTTGACAGGTTATATGGATGCTGAGTGGGCTAGTTGCCTCTATGACAGGAGGTCAACCAATGGTTATGCTTTCAGTTTGGGTAGCAGTATGATCAGTTGGAGTAGCAAGAAGCAACTGACCATTGCTTAATCTAGTATAGAGGTAGAATATAGGGGTGCAATTGCCTTAGTGGCATGAGAAGCAGTTTGGCTTGTGAAACTGCTACATGACTTAGGTATACAATTAGACAGGAAAGTCACATTGCATTGTGACCATCCCAGTAGTAGTGTGATGCTGGCTAGCAGCCCCATCTATCATGCTACATCTAAACACATAGAAGCTCATTACCATTTTATCAAGGAGATGGTACTTGGTGGAAATATTGATCTACTCCATGTGAAGACAAAAGACCAGGTAGCAGATATCTTTACTAAATCACTTGGTAAAGAGAAGTTTGTGCATTCCAAGGAGCTACTTGGAGTATAGCATTTAGCTTGAACTTGAGGGGGAGTGTTGAGAATCAAGCTCGTGATTAGTATCATCAACATGACTGGCCTTATTTAGACAGTTATCGTCTTAGCTGCCACTCTACATGTGTGTTGTAATAACTAAGGTGGTCACACTCAATTACAGTTAGGAGTACAGTCAGTTAGTGATCTAGTGTGTTTATCAATTATGTGTGATTAGACTTTAGTCAGCATTATGGAAGAATGAGAACAAGAAAACAAGAGAATTCACTACTCTTTGTTACAGCTCCATGTCTTTATCTCTCTCTCCCTCTGAATATCCAACATGGGCTACTTGTAAATTGTGTATAACAGTCCCAAACATGAAGTAAATCGCATCAATGCTCAATGCCAAGGCTCGAGAGCAAATGCCAAGCATAAACCAAGTGTATAGTGCCCAAATGAGGTTGTCAATGACTGGAATGAGCTGGAGGAGATCAAACAGCTAATCACGTGTTGTAAATGCACTTGGTAGAATGGTGCAAATTTGCATGGGCTGCCTGTAGGGGGTTGGGGCTACCATAAGCTTTATGGTGGTTGCCAAGGGGCCAAAGAAGGCCAAAAATCAGGCTGGGTAAGCAACCAAGCTCTCCAATGGCTGCCACAAGCTCAAACCCTACTGTGAACCTGTGAGCTCAATGAAACCCTTTAAAAAATGAAGAAATGCCTCTGATGCAATGCCTTGAGGGTTCCCAAAGGGGCCGTGTAGGTGCTCGGGAAGCCGGGAGTGATGGGAGCTCAAGAGAATCAGCTATGGCTACCGATAAAGAGAACCAATGAGTGTAGGTAATCAATAGGAAGTTGAAGGAATCATGAACTAAGTCGGAATGCTCAAGCAACCATGCTTTGATACCAGTTGAAAGATGAGAAGGATTGAAGCTTTCTTAGAAGGGCTATGGTAGGAGAGCAAGAGTAAGAAAGAGAGAGACACAAAATGGAAACTCCAACAGTCACAATGTGTGACTGGGCTTTCCTTTTATTCATATTGTCACTATAAGAATAAAGAATAAAGTGACAATGATGGGTGCCCGCCACCTGCAGTGTGTAGTGGCAGGTACTGTCAATGTAGTAATACAGGGTGGCTAGGCAGAGGCGCCTTTATCCCCAACATGTATTATTTAGTCTTCTTGATAATGATCAGGGTTTATACATTAAGAATGGATTTTCAATTTCAGTTAGAAATTGTTTTAATCTTTTGACTTGCCTATGGGTCTCGAGTAACTCAACAGATCTTATTGGCTAGATTTTCGGCATGTACATCCATATTTTAATATTTAGTGGGAAGGTCTAGGTATCCTTTTTTGTAATTGTTATGATGAGAGTTACACCCTAGAATAGCAATTCTATCAATCGGAACAAACTTAGTTGGTTCTTTACATACGTAATGATTTCGGTGATCTAGTCAATTATTAATATGAAGAATGGGATTTTGTTCAAGGTCAGCACAAAGAGAGATAGTTCAACGAGCTTTGAGTTCTCCATCCATTGGATTTGCTTAAGGTCTATCTTGATATAGTTGGGGCGATCATACTCAACGTATCAATCTTTCCCATATTTCTCCAAAGACCATTCTGGATAGGATAAGGATCGTACACTGCCTCTATGATAATTATGGAACAATTTCACCATTCATAATCTAACAAATGCATGGTGGATATACACATGGCCTGAAATACATGGAAGTTCTTTCTAGCTTATTACCTTGAAATAAATTGCTATTAGTTTATAATAACCCTATTGCCATGAGGGTTTAAAAAATCTAAGCCTCTTAAATTTTTTTGAAAATTTGCAACAAAATGGATAGTATTTTTCCATTATTCTCAGTTATGAAGGTGGCAACCACTTTTCATTTTACAAACAAATGGACAAAAATAATTCCTTACTAGGAAGGGAATACATTATTCGAGTAGCTCAGAGGCTTATATTATTCTTGGAAGAGGATTCCCTATTACACCTAGGCATGGCACTATGATGCATCCATTAAATAATAATTAGGGTTCTGGGAGGAATGGATATCCAAAAATCTATATTTTAGGGAAAGATCGGGTAATCCTTCTTTTTTGTAGTTTCAATGATTGGAGCAACCTACAACCATCATTCAGTCAGTCGGTATAACCATTGTGACCTCCTTGTAGATGTATCAGTTTAATTTAACTTGATGTCCTTTAGTGAATATGTTCAAGTTTACTCTGGCCTCGTAGAATAGATAAATCTTGGCAACCTTAAGGGTTTCCATCCATTTTAACCTCTTTAAATTTTTCTAGAGGTAAGCGAAACGGTTTTGTGTCAATGTAATAGTACCCTCCACTTAACATCCATTGTCTTTCACAATACAAGGGTGAAGGATTGTATATCTTGTCTAATATTTGCATAATCTAGTTTCTCCAGCTGAAACTAGATGAGTGCATAGCTGACATAAACATGACTTAGAAAATCAAGAATCGTTGTTTGTTCTTCTGTCAGAAATCAAGGGCATATATTAACAAAGAGAAGATTTCACAACTTAAAGAAAATATATATTATGATATAATTATAATTATTTACTAGTTTTTATAGTTGTGTCATATCCTATATTAATGTATGCTTTGATATCAATTGTAATGTGCCCACCCGAGCCCCATTCCTTGTTGGCATGTTCTTAGTAGTGCATTAAGAGATATCCTAGACAACACCATCTAAAATTCCGTGGAATACCTCAAAGTTTGCTATATGGGCTCGCTTGAGTCTACCTCACAATGGAAGTTCTGGTCATTTCCATGAGGATCAATCTGAGCTCTAGGTTCCTATTATTGGTCAAGTCACCTATCGGTCATCTAGCGATAGTATTTCAAGTTCTCACTTCTCACAAGATTGCTTGAACTGAAGCAGACTTGCATTGCACTTGGTTCAAAGAGAATAGAGATGAAGGGGAGTGCAACATGTCGGCCCTTCTGTCCATAAGGCAAAATCCCATTCTGACCCCCTAAAATGATGCAAAGTCAAGTTTTTTCTAATATCTAGGGCCATTTGTTTGCCTATTTACTAACGTAATTTTTCTTTCAAGAAAATCGACTACTAAGAGGACTCCTCCGAGTCTGTTGGAGGAGGCACCTCACACGTGGTATCAAAGCCTAGGTTTCAAAAGAGCATAGGTTTTAAAATAACCTTTAGTGTAAGGTTGAGTTGTCAATGTATAAAAGGAATTAATAAAATAACCACATTTGTTTGCAAAAAAAAAAATTGTTGAATATATTGCACTAACACTAGCATACACATTTTGCTCATGAAGAACTTAGTGATGAGGAAGCTACATGTTTGCGGGATATTTTTCCCATCATGTATCAAGTAGCCTTAGGGTCAAACAAATTCTCATATCGTAAGGCTATATTTGAGATCATGGAAATGATCTTTATTCCTCCAATTGTTTTGCAACCTCATCCTAACTCATGGTACATGAGAGATTTGTGGCCAAGGAATAGGTCACACATGGAGATATATTGTGGGCATAATATCCTTCTTCATTATGAACTATGGAGGATTCGATGGGCTAAACAACTAAGGATAGTTAAGATATACCTTTTGTTCAGTGCCTCTGTTGAATGGTTACTAGACATTGGGGATGAGCCTGTATCTAAAACCTTGTGGGTATATCGGAAAGTGCTACAAATAGTACCACCTAAGAGAGTTTTTGTAGTACCAAGAAGGCCTTATTTTGGTAAGGGATATTTTGGTTATCCCCAAGAGCCACCACATTATGTTGTTTGCCATGTAGATGAAAATCCCCCAAGATATGAGAATATAGACCATGATACTTTTCATGTGGAAAGGATCCATGAGATGATGTATTGGTAGATCATAGTATGATCAATACATCTTTGTAAATAGTTTTCATAAATATAAGGTCTTGTTGTCAATTTTGAAGAGCTGATTTATGAGCTCATGATGATAGTTGTGTTGGCCAGTAAATGATGAAGTACACTTTATGTGATTGATTTTTGAGATCATGTATTCCACTGCTTTCCAATCCAACATGTTGGAACTAAGAGAGAGTGTAATGGTTGTCTTATAGAAGATTCATCTATGGAGTTGTTTAAGCTTACGAAGGGGCTACAACTGGAGCCCAAACCTAGGGACAAGACAACCCTTACTTTTACTTAGACTCAACTCTGTATGAAGATGTGAAAGTCCATCCCAAGTTGTTGAAATGGCTCGAAGACCTTAAATTGATAAGACTTTATAAGTATGATACTCTTTGAAATGATAAGGCAAAATATATAGATGGAAAATTTGTAATAAGAAGTAAATGGGTGTATGTCCAATATACAAAGGTTATTTCTCCTAATAGGATCACCCCTACCAAGAGTGTATAGTTTAAAAAAAAGAGATTTCAAAGTATCCCAATTTCCCAAAATCTTATGGATTCCTAGACATGAAGGCCAAACCATCTCATTTTGTAACAAAGAAGTTACAAAAATAATCAAAATCGTCAAATTAGTGCGAATTGCTGAAACATACAAGGAACTCCAAGAGAAGGAGTTTCTTCTCAAGAAAACACCAACACCTAGGTTTAACAGTAAAGGATCCAAGGTGGAGCAAGATACAGAAGCATGGATTGAGACTTTGGATGACTATTTCCTAGCTGCCGCTGAAACTACTACTTCAAATCAGTCCATGACAGCTCATCTTTGCCTTGTTGGCAAAGCTAAGCTTTGGTGGAAACAGTTTTGCCTAGTTAAAGGGTTAAGAGAAGCTTCCCAAACTTGGGAGGAGATCAAAGAAGCTATGAAAGGACGTTATCTTCCCTCATCTTTTGAATCAATCAAGATGAATGAATTCTATAACTTATGGCCATTAAGCCTAGGATACTATTCTAAGTTTGTGAGTCTACGCAAATATGCACCCTCAATGACAACATCTCAATGGATTGCAAGGTTTTGCCAAGGACTAAATCCACCTTTGGACACTCACCTTGAATCAATGAGACCAACGACTCTCGAAGATGCTATTATGCGAGCAAAACCTATGGCCAAGGAAATCGCTCAAAATGGCCAAAGAAACCGTCCAATAAATAGCGATGGAAGGGCTAACCAAACCATGGTGTCGACATGGCCAATGCCATAGGGAATGGTAGGGCTAATGCAATCACCCAAGGACCAAATGGGATAGGAATCAGACACTGCTACCAGTGCGGAAGAATTGGACACATAAGGGAAAATTGTCCTAACCATCCTCAAAATTCTAGCCCAAAGCAGATTGGTGGAAAAGGCCGAGGGAACGGCAACAACAACCCAGGTCGTGGACGTGGAAGAACAGCTGGTGCTCGGGTAAATGCCATGATTGGACAACCCGAGGAATGCACATTAGGTGAAGAAATTGAAAGAGGATCCATTCATGCTGCCGTGGAAAGGAAAGGACCAAACCACCAATGTTCAGTAATTCAATCTCCATCTACTTACAAGCGTACATCATTTATAATCTTAATTGATTTTAGTAGCATGCATTCCATTCTTGCACCAAGATAGTTAAAAGATTGCATCTAGAATCCACGGGGACAAGGAAAATGATAGTAGAATTGGCTAGTGGGAAGGAAATCGCCTCAACCAAAACTGTAGGAAAACTTCAATTTGATTTAGATAGCCATATAACTGAAGCAGAATTTTGAATCCTACCACTAGGATGCTATGATTGCATTCTAGGAATGGATTGCTTAAGGAGAACAAAGCCCAAATTCTATGTGTGCTGAAGAGGAAATAATATTTCAAGACTTGGAAAGAGAAACCATAAAGGCATATGGGAAAGCCAGAAGAACTAGAATCCAACTAGCCAAGGCAAGTTGACGCGGGAAGGGATTGAAGAAAGGTCAACCAATCTACATGATCAGATTGAATAAGGTTAAAAAGACTAATGAAGGCACTCTATCTTCCTAGATCAATGACTTCAAGGATGTCTTTCCAGATGAACTGACTCAACTACCTCCAAATCGTGAGGAGGATCATGAAATAAAATTGGAGCCGAGTCAATGTCAAAATGACCGTACAAAATGTCTATTCCTAAAGCTATTGAGCTTAAGGAACAACCGAGGCAACTAATAGAGCAAGGATTTATCCGCCCAAGTAACTCACCTTGGAGCACCTGTCCTCTTCCAGAAACAGAAGGACGGAACACTTCAACTCTATATTGACTTTAGAGGACTAAACCATGTTACTATTATTATTTTTAAGTACCCCATACCCAGGATAGATGAACTTTTAGATCGCCTACACATAGCCAATGTTTTTTCCAATATTGATCTAAGGTTCGGATACTATCAAATTCGAATCAAGGAACAAGATATCCCAAAGACTACCTTCAGCACTAGGTATGGTCATTATGAATTTTTAGTCATGCCATTCAGATTGACTAATGCCCCAGCTACATTCAATCATCTAATGCAAGACATCTTTTGACCATATTTAGATGATTTTGTGCTAGAATTCTTTGACGATATACTAGTATACTCCAAATCAATAGAGGAACATGAAGGTCACTTAAAGATCGCCCTAGTAACACTCCGTGAAAATCAGCTCTATGCCAAAATGAGTAAAAATGTGTATTTCTCATTGACAGGATTGAATATCTTGGATACCTTTTTTCCGCTAATGGAATCTCTGTAGACCCTACCAAAGTGAAAGATATCCTAGAATGGCCAATACCTAAGACAGTAAAATAAATTCGAGCATTTTTGGGACTGACAGGATGGTACCAAATCTTCATCAAGGATTTATTCCCTCATTGTTGCACCCTTGACAAATCTTTTAAAGAAAATATAGTAATCCTTTGGATCATTGAGCATCAAGAAAGCTTTGATAAGCTTAAAGAAGGTGTAACCACTGCACCTGTATTAAAACTCCCTAACTTCAGTCAACCATTTGAGGTGATCACTGATGCAAGTGGACTTTGAGCAATGGATTCTACCCAGGAAACGTGCTTAAAAATAGCCAAAAAGATCCAAATTTCAAGGGGAAAATAGACTTCATTGAAGGCGGCATAGGCACTCGAGTCAATTTTAAGCAGCAAGTAGCAGACGGGTTCCACAAGTGCTTTAAAGACCCATCGAGCGGTAGTTGGGAAATTTTCATAATTTTCCAAGCTGTCGGATGAGACTTCAAGAGATGCCAGGCAATGTGGGACCTCAAGATGGACGTGCCAAATTTTTCAGACCTCAAATCAAAGGACGAACGTAAGAACAGGAGTGCCCAAGGCCAAGACCAAAAGAGAGGAAGTCGAGGGGGGTGGGGGCATTTTTTTTCGTGAAAAAAAGGAGATGGAGGCAATGTCTGCAGGCGCCAATTTTTTAGGGAAAAGGGGGCTATCACACCTCCATATACCCATACCAACTAATCACAGCAGCATGATGCTTGCTTCCTTCGCTCTCCATCACCACCATCAGCTGTCCAGATGAAGAGATCTTGTTCTAGTATTTCTTTCTCCTCCCTCTCTCTCCCCTCTATGGGCTATTCATGCGCATTATCTTGAAGGAGGAATCGGGAAGGAGATTGAAGCAAATGATGATGGAGATTAATGGAGATATTGAAGTTTGATGTGCAGCATGGAATTGAGAGCAATGGAGGCTCTGTCCATTAGTCACACAATTATTTAATGCATCTTGGGTTTCGTAGAAACACGGTATGACTATTTTTTATGAAGGAAATGAAGCTTTTTTGACATTTTGTGATGGAAATGATGTTCTTATGTGATGAAAAATTGTTTGAGTGCTGGTTGCATCATGTTTAATTGCTGACCATCAAAAAATTCTGATTTCATAATGATTTACATGTGCTATTTAAATCTCGCAAAACCCAAAAGGCGGTTTTCAAGGGTAAAATGATAGTTTTGCCGTTCCGGGTGGGTGAAATGTGTCCCTATGGGAAAAAATGGAAAATAAACTTGAATTTTAGTATGCTAAAATGATTGGTATAAGAAAAATTAAAAAATAATAGTGATTATTGACAAATAAATGTATAAAAATAAGAAAAAATAGGAGAAAAATAAAAATACGCTTCATAAAAATAAGAAAAAATATAATGAGTTTGTGAATGTATGGTAGTGGCGGAGCATGAGGGTTTGCCCTATCTTTTTGTCAAATTTCGTGATTTATTGCTTTTCATACATCAAAACATGACAAAATGAAGCCCTACACCTATGCAACAAAAGCACTACCTAAACGTAGGGGATGGGGTGTTTGAATGATACATCCTGGGTGTTGTTTATTGCTAATTTTTCTTATGCATATCATGATATAGAGTTTGTTATATTTTAAATTAAGAGAATAGTAGCATGAGTGTTGTCTCAGTACTATCCTTACATTGCCGCAACAAGTTAGTAAATGAGCATTGGAAAGCCTAGTTGTGCACGACACGTTTTTTATTGAAAATTATGTTTGAGCACATTAGGATCATCCACTTTTGCATGTGCATATCAACCATGGTATCAGAATATGAAGAACTAGATGCATAGCACCTGTATTTCGTTATGATGACCTACGCTTAAGTGTGTGACACAACCTAATATGTATGCTAGTCAATCTTTTTTTTTTTTAGAATTGTTTGGTAAGGACACATGGTATCTCTTGGAATACGTTCAAAATGAAAGAGTGGAGCTTGTAGCGTTTTTATTTCATGTTGGAGCGACGCATCTTGGGGCCAATCCCCGAGGTGTAGGAGAGCCGCAGTGGAGCTGCGGCAATCGGCCGAGAGGTGCTTCCTTATGTTTGTGCTACAAGGTATTATACCTATGTGTTATGGGATATCCCTCTGAGGAGAAGGGATGGTAAATGTTGGTTTATGACTTAATACAAATGCAGAAGCGAAATTAGCATTTAGTGTAGAGTGAGTCTTAGATGCTCATGGACCGTGAGGCCATGTGGTGGAGCTGTCTGCTGTGTGCATGAGGTCCCCGGCTAGTGCATAGCCAATGCCGGCCCATTTTAGGTCCCATCAATGGTGCGTTTATTGGGAGCCACAAATAAGTGGTGGTTCTGAATCTAGGATTTCTATGGACCAAATAGTTGGTTTATGTCCTCTGATAAGAACCGTCAATCCGAAATACAAAAAGGGGAACGTGCTGAGAGGGCTAAATGGCGGTTGGAGATTCTAAGGCGTTATTCTCCTCAAAGGAGCAGCCCACCACGCATAAGCGGTAGTGGTTCTAATAACCTAAGTGTCACAAGTGGCCCTTTGAGTGCAACAGGAAGTCTTAATACTTCTCTTCTTCCAGTCAATCAACCC
The DNA here is from genome assembly GCF_053477565.2 of Lygodium microphyllum. Taxonomy (NCBI): domain Eukaryota; kingdom Viridiplantae; phylum Streptophyta; class Polypodiopsida; order Schizaeales; family Lygodiaceae; genus Lygodium; species Lygodium microphyllum. Next base: position 18,586,359 of record NC_141141.1, read on the forward strand.
ACCTCAAGTGAGGGTGTAGTTTTACCTATACAAACTCCTATTGTCAATCCAGTTGTAGCCATGGCACAACCCATTGCAATTCCAACAAGGATACCGAATTTACCAGCATTAGGAGCACATTTTTCCATCTTCCATGGGTTAGCAGAAGAAGATGGGGAACTCCATATTAAGGAGTTTCAAACACTCATGTTCAACTATCGAATCCAAGACGAAGGACACTTGATGATGTTCTTCAATATGACATTAAAAGGAAGGGCAATAGTATGGTATCACAATCTAGAGGCCGGACCATAACTAGCGTTGACCAATTCTTCACGGCCTTTCGTAGAGATTTTGCTCCTGAGAGAGGTGGACAGTATTGGTTGCATGTCTTGAATGTAACACGCCAAGAGCCAAATGACAATGTCCAGGCCTATGCCAAGAAACTAAAGCAAGTTCTTCACAAATTTAATACTTATATCCCCATTCCACCAGCTGCACAGTTGCAATATGTCCTACATGGATTAGATTTCAATATCCAGGTGCATCTTAGTAGTGTTGCTTTGGCCAACATTAACATTGCTAGTACCCAAGTAGAAGGATTCAAGTTGCACTTGCAAGCAACTTATGCAATAAGGATAAATTGGAATGGTAATAATTTGGCACTGACCAATGGGAGTCAAGGGGACCCCATGTCAAATGCAAATGGAAGAGGGAATATCATGCCAAATTTGTCTATGTTACAGTCTGACTATGCCTATGGCTAGTCAGATGGGCCCACTAAGTTGTGGGGGCTGAGCAATAAACCCAAATGTTGTCCCAGTAGGTCAGCGGCCAATTCCTAATCAAGTGGTTAGGCCAATGGAATGACAGACAGACGATCATGGCTATGAGTCGAGTCCCTCTAATGTCCTTGGCAAAGTTACCGATATGATTTCTGAGAAATATAGACAAATAGCTATGGACGTCAATTTCATTGAGAAGCAATAGAATTTGATAGGGAGTCGACGCCCTGAAGAGGGTGCCCCCTCAAGATTCAGCTGTAAGTGGTGTGGTGGCCAACATTTCCCTAGGAATTTTCCAAATATCAAATGCAATATTTGCAAAAAGTATGGCCACTTAGCTGCTATCTGTTGGAGTAAGATTAGTTTCCTCCAACAAGGGAGTAAACTACCAGGTCTAGTTAACCATCGCACACAAGGGAATAATCTCCAGCACGATGAGGGACCAAGACAAATACTGCAATGAGGAAAAGCTAATGTAGATGAGTTGCCTCATGGCAGTGGAGTCAGTCTTATTGAGGCTGTACATGTCAATGACGCTGAAACTTCTAACCTACAAGCCATAACACAAGGTTAAAAGACTAAAAAGGGTGACAAAGGAAATGTAGAACCTGTCAAGGGACACCCTAAGCAAGATGCTAAGGGAAAGCAAGTTCTGAATCCTAATATGGAAGGTGGACCTCCAAGGCTTGTTGAGAGTAAATTTGATCCTGAGAAGGATAAAGGATTGCCAAGAAAGAAGGAAAAAGCTAAAAAAGAGGTACCAAAGCTAATCCAAAGACCGAAGGAGAGAATGGTTTGGTGAGAGAAGAGAACTTTGTCTAACTATCACGACTTTGATCTAGCAAGTTCTCTTTGCGAAGTTAAACCAGACGTGAATCTCTTGCAATTGATTAAACTATCTCTAGGAGTACCCAAGGAATTCAAGGAAATCCTGCGTATTGGGTATATTGTAGAACCTTTGGGCATAGCACGTGGGAGAAGATTGATTCGATCATGCCGAAAAGCATTGTCCCAGGGTTCCAGCATACGTAGATGGAATATTAGTGGAGCATGCTATCATGGACACTAGATCCTCCGTCAATATCATGAGTTCAGACTTGATGGAGAGGCTAGGTCTAGAAATTCAAAAGGATCGCTCCACACTTCTTAGGATGGCTGATGACAATTTAAGGAAACCAAAAGGTTGCATCACTAAAGTCCACGTTACCGTTGCAAGCGTGGAATGCTATCTGGACTTTAGCGTGATAAGGTTTATAGGATGTCCTAGCTATCAATTTTTGCTAGGCAAGCCATGGATTTTACGAACGGTCGAGTGATTCTAGGTAGAGGTGCCAATCGTGTAATAGTGGATGCTTACCCTGAGTCTCCTTGGAGTGATAGAGCTCCTTTATCCTCTTTTGAACTAGAAACAGTAGATGATCCATCTAGTAGTGAGACGTCATCGAGTGATGGATCTAAAGAAGGTTCCACTACAAAAGACATCTATCAGATAACATTGAATGAGTCAATAGAGCCTCAATATTGAATAAGAGACACGGACGTTATTGAGTTGGACCTTTGTACACCTAATGATTTGCAACCAATCAAATTAGGTTCCATGCTCAGTTCGAAAGAGAGAGAGGACTATGTGTCCCTGATTTAGGAGTTTCGTGACATCTGTGCTTGGAGCTATGATGAACTTAGAGGCATTCCTCCTAGCCTGGTTGTGCATACCATTCCTCTAAAGGAAGGAAGTCAGCTCGTACGTCAAAAAGTAAGGCATATGCCTTTTGAACTAAGGGACAGGCTATTTGAGGAGCTTCAGATGTTGTGAAAAGCGGGTTTGATCTTCCTTGTTCAGCATATTGAATGGTGTTCACCAGTTGTGATCAAAAAGAAGAAAAATAATCAAATCTGACTCTGTATAGAATTTAGAGAGCTAAATAAGCAAACAATTAAGTACTACTACCCGTTGCCATTTATTGACCAAATTTTGGATCAATTAGCGGGTAGGGAACTATATTCATCTATGGATTGCTTTGTAGGGTATAACCAAATGGAAATTGCTGAGCAAGACAAGTTGAAAATGACATTTATTACTGTCTTCGGTACCTTTGTGTACCATGTGATGGAATTTGGTTTATGTAATGCACCTAGTTTGTGGCAAAGAATAGCCAACAAGACCTTTGGTGACATCTCCCCAAAGGAGTTGAAAGTATTTATTGATGATCTAGGGGCAGCCACCATAAGAGAAAGGTAGTTGATTATTTTGCAAAAGTGTTTTGAGTGTTGCAGACAATTTTGCATAGCTCTCAACCCACAGAAGTGTCTTTGGAGTGCCTTATGGGCTATTGTTAGGTCATGTGGTCAACTAAGTAGGGATTGCGACTGACCCTGAAAAGATCAAGGTCATAGTGGCCATGAGTCTGCCACGTACTCCAAAGGAACTGCATAGCTTTTTGTCATCGGTATGGTATTATCAAAGGTTTATCAATGCCTTGGTAGAAAGAGCATTGCCACTGATGAACCTATTGTCCTTTAACTATCAGTTTGCATGGAGTGATGCTTGCAAAGTATCTTTTGACGATGTGAAGCAAGAAGCACTTATTTCAAAAGCACCTAAAAGGGGTGAAATGTTTTATATATTTTCAGTAGCAACCATGTATAGCATCAGCGATACTGTTTGGCCCAAATTTGGGAGGAAAAGTGGTACCATCCGATAGCTTTTGCTAGTCGGAAGTTGGACATATCGGAAATTAACTACACCTATATTGAGAAGTTATGCCTTGCGATGGTATTTGCGACCAAAAAGTTCAGGCATTACATTCTCTATGAGAAGGTGGTTTTTATACAAAGGCGAAAGGGCTTCCATTGTTGCTCAATGAGTTATAGCCACCTGATCGTTTGGCAAAGTGGTTAATCACTTTGCATGAGTTTGATTACGAGATTAAGAGCAAGCCACCGAAGTTACAGGGCATTGTAGAGTTTCTTGTGGATTTTGGAGATCCAAATGAGGTCTTGGCTGAAGGAAGTGATATGGAAATATTGTTTAAGATTGATACGATGTCAATTCCCTCCTGGTATATGATACTATAACGCATTATCTATCGACAAGAGAGACTGGAGCTACTCTATCAAAATCCGAGAAGAGGAAAATTAAACAGCATGCATTGAAATTTTCGTTGATTGTAGGAACACTATATCGGCAGGGTGTTGATGATATCTATCGCCGATGTGTGATGCCTGATGAGGTTCCATTTATCCTAAAGGAGTGCCATGACTCTGCTTGTGGGGGGCACTTTGATGGGCAATTGACGGCATATAAGGCTTTAAGAGCTGGATATTGGTGGCCATCCATCTTCCAGGATTCATTTGAGTATGTTAAGAGATGTGATACATGTCAAAGACATGACAATAGAGAGAATAGGAAGCACCCACTTACTTTGATTATGGCTACCCTTCCATTTGAGAAGTGGGGCATCGACTGATTACTTTACAAAGTGGTCATCAGAAGCACAAGCGACGAGGCAGGACAATGCAAAAGAGATTGCCAGTTTCCTACTTGAGCATATCATTTTCCGTTTCGGTCCGCCAAAGGAAATAGTATCGGATTGTGTAACCCATTTTTTGAATAAGGTTATTAAAAGCCTGACTGAAGCATAAAAAATTAAGCATAACAAGATGACCCCCTATAATCCGCAAGCAAATGGACAAGTTGAAAGTACCAATAAGCAACTTGTCGGTATCATGTCCAAGATAGTCTCCAAAAAGAAACGGGACTGGGATACAAAATTATATGTGGCGATGTGAGCGTATAATACGACATTTAAACGAGCCACTGGCCACACCCCATTCAAATTAGTTTATGGAGAGGAGTGTGTCTTGCCCTTAGAAATTGAGTTGCCAATCATAAGATTCGCAATCAATCATTCTTTGGGTGATGAGCATGCCCTATTTGAGCATTTTACGACTATAGGCCACTTGGATGAGCTCAAATTGCAGAGTTTGTTGCACTAGGAAGTGGCTAAGCATCGGATGAAGTGGCTGCATGATCTAAAAGTGAAGAAATATACCTTTAAAAAGGACATATAGTTCTATATTATGATGTGTGTAGGGAGCTATTTCTTGGGAAGCTAGAACTTAGATAATGGGATGGCCCTTACAAGGTAGTTAGGATAGGTAAAAATAAGTCCACGGCTTTACTGGCTGATCTACATGGAGTGGAATTTAAAAAGAAGGTTAATTTGAATAAGATTAAACCTTATTATTTTTTAGTATGCCAATGCACTAAATGCATTGTAGGTCCATGCTGGGGCTAATTTGAGACATGCAAGAGAGCTTAAATTGGTTGATGGGGCGGTTAATCCCTTTTTTGGAGCACCCATATCTAGAGCAAATATATCATCAGGGGAAGCTTATCTAGTGGAGCAAAGGATACAAAGTGATTGAGCAAGAAGACGGTACCTTTGTGTGGGAAATCAAAGTTTTCTATCATCACTGTTTACAAATGTTGACAAGCATCCATGTGGGGTTTAATGATGAAGGTGGGATAGAGCCGTCAGTTCATCCTCTAAATATGTTGAATTTTGATTATCATAATTACAAATAGGGGAGTTCTTGATGGCTGGCTGTGTAAACCCATTGTGGATATACACATTATATTTTGATGGAGCGTCTAGGGGCCCTAATAAAAAAGGGAGTATTGGAGTCGTTATCTGAGATCCCCGACGTAGAGTTATAATGAAATTAGCTGTTTATCTCGGAGTAGGATTCACTAACAATATGGTAGAGTATAAAGCCTTGATTATAGGACTCAACATTGCCAAGAAAGGTGGTATTAGGCGGTTGTTAGTAAAAGGGGATTCCCAGGTTGATCTTAAATCAACTCAATGAGACATACACAGTCCGAAATCCTATCGTTTGCATGTATTATCGAGCTTCTATGACCCTACTTGATGAATTTGAGAGCGCCTCTCTTCAATTGATTCCATGTTCTTGGAATCAGTTTTCGGATTCATTAGCCAATTTTGCTTATGAAGAGGACCTCTTCTTCAATTGTGGTCCTAGTCCAGATGTTGCTATTGATAATGAGATAAGATCTAGTCGCTTGTGGGGAATTTTATCAGACCACGCGTTATATGGCAGGCGATGGTTGATATGAGTAATGCGAAGAGTGGCCGAGACCCATCTACTACTATTATCTTGGACCCATAGGTTGATCCGATGACATGTTATGCATATCCCTCTTGCTATATATGTAGAAGGGATGGGTCACAACTTGATGCATTTAGTTTAGGGCAGGAGCCCTATTTTTCTCCTTGGAATGGAGCGTATTTTTCCATATCTGCCTGTTTTAATGTCAGATATGGAAAAATACGCTCCATTCCAAGGAGAAAAATAAGGCATTGGCCAAGAGGGCTAGTTGCTTTAAGGTTTTAATGTTTGATTTTATTAGGCCAAGAGAGCCAACCTGTTTTGCATTGACATGATCTATTTCTTCAGGCCAAGAGGGCCATATGTCTATTTGGTGCAAGTACATTTAATCGTTGTTTGTTTAGTGATTGCATCATATAGGAAGACGAAGTCACTGGAGGGAGCCGTTGCTTGCAGAGGAGCTTCTTGTGGCCATTCCAAGTGGTTTCGTCTCCTTACCAAGTCTTTTCCCTTAAGCAAATAATGATATATGTGTATGTAAGGGGTATTTTCTTTTTGTTTGTTGGGGACCTGCAATCAAGGCATGAAGTCACAGGTTTAGGTTAGGTATGTCTGTGGGAGGACTGAGTAGTCATTACCTCCTGCAAAGGCATTGTCAAGCACTGAAAAACCTGTTTTCGAAGGGAGTTCTAGTGACCCTGTTCTGTTGACCTACTAGGCGGTTGTTCTAGGAGTTTCTGTTAGTGTGAGGCAATTAGAGAAGCCTACTAAAAATAGCCTAACTAACAAAAAAAAACCCTAAATATCTAAAGGAAATATATGAATATACGGAGGTGTGTAAAAAGGGGTTCTAACCCCTCTAAAAATAGAAAAGGACAGAAAGAAAGATCCTTGAGCAGTTTTTCATCGCCTTGCGAAGGCCCGGTAGGTTCATGGGGTCGGGGCCAATGCCTTGTCTTCCTAAGGGTAGCATCTAACTGGAAAAATAAGAATACGAGAAGGTTGGAGCAAAAATAAAAGTGAGCATCAGAAAAGGATTAAGTGTCACCTTACAAGGGCTTGGTAGGTTCTTGGGTATCGAGACAAGACCTGAGGCCGATGCCCTGTTCTCCTTGGGTCACTATGCTCAACTCCCTCCTTTTTACATGCTCGAGTATGGAAAATAATGCCCTCACAGGAAAATGTGCTACAAGACAATATTTCTTGATCAGGCTATAGGAGTCCTCATCTAGAGTTGTCCTTAGGTTGGTAGGTAGTTCACACCACCACTTAGGATGATCTCTTTAATAGTTTTTTCTAGTTTGGCCATGTTGGAACAGTTGGTTAGTGACTAGGTTAGGCTTTCTATCAGACTATATTAGGCCTACTCCTCGTGGATTTCATGTCTTGGTTATGAGAGGGGGTAGGGTGAGAGCTGTGATGTATTTTGATGAGTCTTTTTTGTATCAACTTGATACTCTTTATGGTTGTGTTTATGTTTAGATCGATTTATGGGACGCGCTGAATCGCCCTATCTTGCGGTTGCCAATGAGAGGTGGATTTTTTCCCAAAAACATGCTTAAAAATAGCCAAAAAATCCAAATTTCAAGGAAAAAATAGACTTCGTCGAAGGCGGCATATGCACTCGAGTCGATTTGAAGCAACAAGCAGTCAATGGGTTTCAAAAGTACTTTAAAGACCCATCGAGTGACAGTTGGGGAATTTTAATAATTTCCCAAGATGTCGGATGAGACTTCAGGAGATACCAACCAGTGTGGGACCTCAAGACGGACGTGTTGGATTTTTCAGACCTTGAATCAAAAGGATGAACATGAGAATGGGAGTGCCCGAGAGGCCAAGACCAAAAGAGAGGAAGTCTAAAAAGGCTTAAGGGGTAAGGGGGGTGACCGTTGGGCTCTCCCACCCCCCAATTTTCACGTGATAGGGAGGAGGGGTGTTTTTTTTGTGAAAAAAAAGGAGATGGAGGTGACGTTTGCAGGCGTCGATTTTTTAGGGAGAAGGGGGCTATGGCACCTCTGTATACCCATACCAACTAATCACAGCAGCCTGATGCTTGCTTCCTTCACTCTCCATCGCCACCTTCTGCCCGTCCAATGGCTTCCCGAATGAAGAGATCATGTTCTAGTATTTCTCTCTCCTCCCTCTCTCTCCCCTCTATGGGTTGTTCATGCGCACTATCTTGAAGGAGGAATCGGGAAGGAGATTGAAGAAAATGATGATGGAGATTAATGGAGATGTTGAAGCTTGATGTGCAGCATAGAATTGAGAGAAATGGAGGCTCCGTCCGCTGGTCACACAGTTATTTAATGCATCTATGCTTTCGTAGAAGCACGGTATGATTATTTTTTATGAAGGAAATGAAGCTTTTTTGACATTTTATGATGGAAATGATGTTCTTATGTGATGAAAACTTGTTTGAGTGCTGGTTGCATCATGTTTACTTGTTTTCTATCAAAAAATTTTGATTTCATAATGATTTACATGCGCTATTTAAATCTCACAAAACTTGAAATGCGATTTTCAAGGCTAAAATGATGGTTTTGTCGTTTCGAGTGGGCGAAATGTCTTCCTATGGGAAAAAATGGAAAACAAAATTGAATTTTAGTATATTGAAATGATTGATATAAGGAAAATAAAAAAATAATAGTGATTACTGATAAATAAATGCATAAAAATAAGAAAAAATAGGAGAAAATTAGAAATATGATTCATAAAAATAAGAAAAAATATAATGAGTGTTTGTGAATGTATGGTAGTGGCGAAGCATGAGTTTTAACCTTAGTTTGCCCTATCGTTTTGTCAAAGTTCGTGATCTATTGCTTTGCATACATCAAAACATGACAAAATGAATCCCTACACCTATGCAACAAAAGCAATACCTAAACATAGGGGATGGGGTGTTTGAATGATGCATCTTGGGTGTTGTTTCTTGTTGATTTTGTTTATGCATTTCATGATATAGAGTTTGTTGTATTTTAATTAAGAGGATAGTAGCATGAGCGTTGTCTCAGTGCTATCCTTATATCACCGCAACGAGTTAGTAAATGAGCATTGGAAAGCCTGGTTGTGCACAACACATTTCTGATTGAAAATTATGTTTGAGAACATTAGGATCATCCAGTTTTGCATGTGCATATCAACCATGGTATTAGAATATGAAGAACTGGATGTATAGCACTTGTTTTTCGTTATGATGACCTACGCTTAAGTGTGTGAGAGACAACCTAATCTGTAGGCTAGTCGATTGTTTTTTTTGGGAATTGTTTGGTAAGGACACGTGGTATCTCCTAGAATACGTTCAAAATGAAAGAGTGGAGCTTGTATCGTGTGTACTTCATGTTGGAGCGACGCATCTTAGGGCCAATCCCCGAGGTATAGGAGAGTCATAGTGGAGCCGTGGCAGTCAGTCGAGAGATGCTTCCTTATGTTTGTGCTACGAGGTACTATACGTACATGTTATGGAATCTCCCTTTGAGGAGAAGGGATGGTAAACGTTGGACTATGACCTAATACAAACACAGAATCGACATTAGCATTTAGTGTAGAGTGAGTCTTAGACTCTCCTAGCTCGTAAGGCCGTGTGGTGGGGTTGTCTGTTGTGTGCATGAGGTCCGGTTAGTGCCATAGCCAGTGCCGGCCCATTTGAGGTCCCATCAGGCTTGCAATTGGTGGGGTGCTAGTACGAGAAGGAATACCAATGGCCTATACTTCCAGAAAATTGAAACTCTATGAGTCCAGCTATGCCACTCATGACCATGAGTTACTCGCAGTAATCCATGCCTTGAAACTATGGAGACATTATCTATTGGGAAGGGAATTCACTTTAGTGGTAGATCATAAAAGTCTTCAGTAGATCTTTACCCAAGCTGACCTAAACATGAGGCAAAGAAGATGGATAGAGATACTTCAAGAATTTGATTTTAAAATCAAATATCGTCTAAGGAAGGACAATGTTGTTGGAGATGCCTGAAGCCGAAAAGCCTTTCTTAACAGCATTGTAGAAGTTCAAAGCTTAAAAACCGTATCCATACCTGATAACCCTATACTTGAGCTTGTACGCCAAGCTATTCTTGAGGATAAGGAATATGAAGAACTCATGTCTAAGGTACTTCAAGGATAAAGCTCTAACAAAGAAACATCTAAGATTAAGGATTATCATGCTAGCAATGGTTGTCTATATTACCATGATCACCTTTGTGTTGCAAAAAGACCAGAAGTGAAGACCAATATATTATGGGAAGCACATGATAGCCCCATTATAGGACATCTAGGGTATGCCAAGACACTCAACGCAATTCGTAAGAGCTATCACTAGCTAGGATTAAAAAGGAATGTATTAAAGTACGTAACTCATTGCTTGACTTGTCAAAGAGTCAAGGTGGAAAGGATGAAGATGCCTAGAGAGTTACAACCCTTGGACATTCCACAAATGAAATGGGAGTCAATAAGTATGGACTTTATTGTTGGATTAGCTACTACTGCTAGTGGATATGATTCCATCATGGTAGTGGTTGATAGATTGACAAAAGTTGTACACTTGATCTTAGTCAAAACAACCTATAAGTCATCTAACATTGCTCGAGTCTTTATCAAAGAACTATTTAGGTTACATGGATTTCCAAAGAGCATAATGAGTGGTCGAGACTTGCCAAATTGAGAGGATGAACTAGATCATTGAAGATATTCTAAGGTCTTATTGTGGAAAAGAATCGAAACGGTGGATTGAACATTTACCTTTGATGGAGTTTACTTATAACATTACCTTTCAACAAACAATCAAGATGTCACCATTTCAAGCCTTGTATGGGCAAAAATGTCGTACACCTCTAAACTTATTAGATCCCACTCTTAAGGTAGAGGCTTCTAAGGCTATGCTTGAAGAGATGGACCAAAAAATCCAATTGATCCAACATGACATCCAAGATACTCAAGATCGGCAAAAGTCCTATGCAGATCTTGAAAGATCCATAAGAACATTCAAGGAAGGTGACATGATGTTTCTAAGGGTAAGGCAGCCCGACAAGAGTTCATTATCCTTGGGGAAATACAAAAATTAGTCAAAGGTACTATGGACCATATGAAGTAATCAAAGTAATGGGAAGGCAAGCCTACAAGCTTAAATTGCCACCCCATCTCAAGATTCACAATGTATTTCATGTAAGCCTATTGAAACCTTATGTATCAAACCCCAATCCTGTGCTTAATGACGAACAAATTATGCCTACCTAAGGAATTCTAGAAATGCAACCCGAAAAGATTCTATATACAAGTGAGAAACCTCTAAGAAACTGAATCCTAAGAGAACACCTAGTACAATGGAAGGATTATCCTAAAGAGGATGCCACTTGGGTCGATGAGGTAACCCTTATAAAAGAATACCCCTAGTTTCTCTCGAGTTGAGGACATCTCCATTTCTCCAAGGATGAAAGAATGTAATGTCCCCATTACTTAGTCTATTTTAATGTGTATACATTCCAAAGAAAATTGATTTATGTTGCACATTTTTAAAAAGTAACTTTAATTATGCAACTGACTCTCATTATAAAGATAATTATTATGATTAATGAGATATTATATGCTAGTTCATGGAAGAAAGACTTGGGAGACCCTCCCAAGACTACCTTATTAAGACTATGTTTGTAGTATAGAACAACAAAAAGAACTATCCTAGTGGATAGTCACTTGGCAATTAAGTGCACTTGGGTTAGCCGGGATAGATGACCTCTCGGGAAGATTTTCCTACAAGCTAGTGGAAGCTTCTCACATGCAGCCAATGGCGCCAATGAAGTCTTCATAGCCCGTTGCCAAGTATACCAAGGCCAAGATGCCAAGGTCTATGCCTTAGTGGCCGCCTTAGTTGTGAGCCTTGGAGTGATGCCGCCCGACAATGAGACGTGTGGTACTCACCCATATATTCATTAAATCGGTATCCTCGCATTCTGAAAATGGAGCCCCTCCCTGACGTCATTAATGACATCGTCAAAAAATGCTAAAAGAAAGTGTTCCCTCTTTATAATCGATGACATCATCAAAAATGCTAAAAGGCAAACGTCCTCTTTTTACCCCCTCCCCCAAATACTATATAAATAGGGGTAGAGCATCACGTCAAGAACAGACATAGACACAACAACGACCCGTGCAGAAGTCTCTTTGCTGGTTGACGTGATGAAGCTCTATTGCAACCAGTCCAACCTCTCTCTCTCTCTCTCAACACCTACACAGGAGCGCTACTAGAATCCATCACCTTCTTCCATGGCTCCCAAGAGACATCGAGATGCTGAGCGAGGTCACGCTTAGAGAGCTCCCCAACGCAAAGAAGTGGCCAATGCTGAGGGAACTCAACATGATATTGAAGTGCAAGCGGAGATTAACCCCGAACCCATTGAAACCAAAGAACCAATCATCCCACAACAAATTAAGGATGCGGCCATAACATGTAATCACAGTGGATGTCTGAACAGAGATAATCAAGTTTAGTACATATAAGAAGGATTAATTTTTAAGAAATTAATTCTACAATTTTCTAATGAGGGATAAGCTAGTCTGTTACATAGATTACAATCAATTAAAACTTACTTAAATTTACAAAAACATGTTAGTATTATCAATTTTCTTTTAGAAAGGAACACGAAAATTGATGAAGGGGATAGATTCCATGCATTGCATTGACAATTACGTTTAAATGTCTTATGGTTATGACTGCTTTTGGATTTGTGAATGATGAGTTATGGCTCTTATGATTCTAGGATTGCACAGCCGGACAAGTTGTGGATTGTGGTGGTTTGGGACATTGGAATCCCCAACCCAATGCTCCCTAACACTCTACGGAGTGTGGAAAAACTCATCTATGGGTGGGGATCCTACACTCCTGAGGGAGGCAGGTTTTTTTGGTTTTTGATCACTCGAGCACCTAAGAGGGCAAAGGGCCGAGTGGTAAGTGCCCCTATTATGTAGGATGGCTCGAAAGGCTCAGGGAAGCTTAGAAGGGCTCTGAGCCTGTAAAATCCTTGTTGACCGTGGATGGAGTGCGATCACATACAACCCAATCTCAAGGGATTGGAAGGTCCTATCCTAGGTTGGATGGTGTCTTTCTTCGGAAAGGCAGCTTTGTTCTACTCTGTGGAGTGATGGTGAAGTAAAGTATCTAATTTCTAAATTTTTTGTTATGTGCTAAAGATTGAGTTTAACGAACCCAGTTTAATGGAGTAATAAAAGAAAGTTGATTTTATATGTCCAAACAGTGTGGTAGTATGCATTGCTAATTAGAAAACTAAGCAAACCCATCGAGGAAAGTGGAGGCTTCGATCCTAACAATTGGGATGCCTATGGCTGGGTGGACCCAATAATTTGCAGCACTAGATAGAGTTGATCAAATCGTGACCCTCCCAACACCGATAGGATTAGTTACCAGGTTTAACATCATTTTAGGGGTCCGGAGTTGAGATTTTACTTTATGGGTAGGGGGATCGAGTCACACTCTCCCTTGTCTCTCACTCTCTTTGAACCAAGTGCGGTGTTAACCTCACTCCTGCCTTTGATTAATTACAAAGTGGTCTTTCTCAGGTGGGCGTTAAATTGTTGTTAGGAGTGACTTGTCCACTCTTCCCTTATGAAGTAGAATTGGGATTCCCATGTTCAACTAAGTCCAAGGTTTCCCATGGGGAGACAGGATGGTGATGTGCATGGATATGAATTCCAATCAACTACTAAGAGGACTCCTCCGAGTCTATTGGAGGAGGCACTCACTAATTTGGGCCCCTTGTTGAATCGAGAAAAGTGGAAGATTGTTGGAGCTTTCTGTTGAGATTGAGAAGGGAGATCTCACAATTTCTTTTTCCTATTTTGATTTGCTAATTTTGGGGAGGATGAGGGCATTGTGTCTTTGAGACGAAAAGAGGGGAGGGAACCTTTAGTCTTGTCATCAACTTTCTCTTCATTAAGCCTTTTTTTAAAAAGCCTAAGGATTTTTTTCCTAAAGCTTTAATCCATTTGCAAGTCAAGTCTTAACTTTCTTGACTTGCTCAAGTCCTTAAATGCATTTGATCTATCCGAGACTTACTAGCCATAACCATCGTGCACATGTAGCAATTCTCGTGTAGAGATATTCACAATCGTATTGGTTTCGGAAGGTGTTGGGGTATGATATATAGATTATTTTATTCGAGATACTACTTTTGATAGTATAAACTCTTCAAATTTAATGTACGGGAAGTCAAAAAGTCAAAACATCACATTCTTATAAAGGAATTTTTCATTAAGGAGATATTTTAGCTATATGATTTGCCAAAAATGTTTATAAGTGTGAGCGAGACACTCTTTTCACGTCCAAATTTTGGATTTTTCTCTTCTAGGTTATTGTTCCTCAATTGTGTGTCAATATGGCCTATCACCCACAAATTGATGGGCAAATAGAGAGGATATATCAAGTCTTGGAAGAAATCCTAAGGGTCTCATGCAACAGGGAACTAAGAAGATGGATAGAATACCTTCCCTTAGTCATGTTTGCCTACAATTCGTCCTACCAACACCCTTCCAAACATAGTGTGGCTAGGAAAGCTTGATCCCTCTCAACTTTTGTAACCCCACCCTAAGGGTTGAAACCTCTAAAAATATGTTAGAATACATACAAGAGCAAGGTTGAGGTAGTTTGACAAGATCTAAAGGCAACTAAATACTAACAAAAATCATATATAGATCCCAAGAGGACAAATCAAATCTTCAAAGGAGGAGGTATGGTCTCTCAGAGGGTCCAACTAAAAATGAGTTGGGTATCTCTCAACAAATTCAAGGAGTTTAGCTTGAGATACTGTGGACCATATAAGGTCACAAAGTGTCTTGGAAAACATGTCTATGAGCTATTCCTACCTTCTTACCTAAAAATCCATGACATATTTCATGTAAGCTTGTTGAAGTCATATACCCCCAATCTTGATCATAACTTTGATGATAGCCAAGTTGTAATGCCAAACTCAAGGAACCCATGAAGTTCAACTAGAAAATAGAAAAAAAAACCCTAAGAAATTGCACCCAATGGGAATATCTAGTGCAAAGGAAAGACTTCGTGGAAGAATATACAACTTGGATTAACAAATTCATCCTCTAGAGAGACTAGCCCAAGTTTTTCTTAAGATGAGGACATCTTGATCTCTCTAAGTGGAAAAGTATGTAGCATACCCATTTTTACTTGGACCGAAGATATTTTATATGCAATCATTAGGAAAAATTCATGTGAGTTTCCTCTTTTTTGATTCACAAATGCATGCATAAATTACTTGTATGCACATGTGCATGTGAACTAGCACAATAAGTTGTTTTTCTTACAACTATGGTCAAATGCATCTTAATTTTCCCTCTCCTTCATGGAGAAATGCATTTAAATTTTTAAATTAAAAAATTAAACATTTATTTTTTATAATAATAACAATAATAAAATATATATAAAGATTATAAGTGTAAGGGCTCCTTCAAATGGGTCAGCACCTCGAGGGGGGCTACAAGTGTCAAGAATCACATGGTGGGGAAATTGTTTGAGCTGTTGCACCAAACACACGTTGTACACATAAGAGGAAGCTCACTCAAGAACACAAGAAGAGAGTTAGAGTCCAAAACATTTTCTTGCTAGTTTTTTCTTCTTCTTCTTCTTCTACACACTATACAATGTATAGAAATTATAGATAAGATACAACATAAAGAAAAGTGGTCTACTAATTAAGACAGTGCATAATTGACTATATTAATCGACTAGTACTATAACTATACAACTATAGGTAGGTACAACAAACTAAATATAATGAGTGATAAGTTAATGACCATGTGAGGATCATAATGACCATCAACATGCTAAATAAACATCTGGACCCATCTAGCCAAGCAGTCCATCATCAATGTATGCACGTGTTGAGCTTGCCATCTCAACACTTCCCCTCGAGCTCAACTCTACCTCTACAACTCCAACTAAGCTTTGAAACTTTTGAAGCTTCTCTACACCCGATGCCTTTGTGAAAATGTTAGCTATCTGATCTTTTTTGGTGACATATACCAAGTCAATCTCTCTTGGAAGTACATTCTCTCTCACAAAGTGGTAGGGCACCTCAATGTGTTTTGTCCTAGCATGGAACATTGGGTTCCTAGCTAGCTGTATGCTACTCATGTTTCATAATGAATGACAACTGGACCAAATTTCCCTGTACATCCAAATCACCCAATAACTTTTGTAGCCATACCACCTCACATGCTGCCATAGCAGCACCTGTAAACTACTTAGTCTCTATACTCAATAAAGCAATTGTAGGTTGCTTTTTGCTACTCCATGTAACTACTCCACTACTAAGGGAAAACATGAATCCACTAGTAGATCTTCTGTCTTACGAGCCCAATCGTCATCTATGCATCAAAACATTTGTACATCCTTACTTGCCTCATAAAAAAGGCCAAAATGTAAAGTAAAATTCACATACCTCAATATGTATCTAACTGCATCCAAATGAGGCTAGGCATCTACATAAATTGACTGACAAGGCCTTGTAATAGTCATGTAAATCAAACTCCCTACTATCCTCCTGAGCACAGTAGGATCTTCTATCTCATCTCCAACATCAGCACTCAACTTCACATTAATGGTGCCTAAAGAGGCTTACATGCTGTCATACCATATTTGGATAATATATCCAAGCCATACTGCCTTTGGGATGGCCATATACCATTATCACATCCTATCACCTCAATACCAAGAAAGTATCTCAACTCACCCAAATCCTTCATCTCAAACTTCTTCTTCAAGAAATCCTTAACTTTAGCAATCCCATTGTCATTGTCACATGTAATAATCAAGTCATCCACATAGATGACTATGATGACCAAACCTACATGTCCCCTTCTCAATAAAGTGAGTGATCAATATCAAAAATATAAAAGCCAATATTGACAATATAGTCTTCGATCTTGTTAGAACATGCTCTAGATGCTTATTTCAACCCATAGAGCACCTTCTTTAACATGCACACATATGTGGGATGCTCTAAATCCTCATAACCTGTGGGCTACTCCATATACACCTCTTCTTTCAATTCGCCATGCAAGAAGGCATTCTTAACATCCATTTGCTATAAAATCCAACCTTTGGTTGCTGAGGCAATCACCCATCTAATAGTTTCCATCCTAGCAAACTGGACTAAATCTCTCTTCATAATCTATGCCATATGTTTGAGAATATTTTTTTGCAACTAGCCTAGCCTTATACCTACTAACTGAACCATTTGCATTATGATTGACTTTATAAACCCACTTATAGACAATAGCTTTATTTCCCATAAACAAGGGTACCAAATCCCAAGTATTATTGCCTTCTAATGTAGCCATCTCCTCATCCATTGCTGCATCCCAATGAGCATGACCAATAACATCCTCAAAACAAGTGGTCTCAAGATCCTCAACTACCTTCACCATATAAGCATAGTGTTGAGTTTCATAACCTTCAAAACCAAATCTTTTAATAGGGTATTTGACCCTGCTAGACCTATGTATCGCTGGATCACTCAATGAAGCCTTTACATTACTATGTGCTCTCTATACACCTTGTTTTCTAACTGAAGGAATACCAATCTCATCATTCAAACTCTCTAAACCGCTAGAATCTCCATCAAATCCTAAATGACTAGTAGATACATCATTACCATCCAACACTTTCTTCTTTCCTTAGTCTTTACTTGCAACACTTTAGATCCATGTGAAGATGTGGGGCTACTCCTTAGTCTCCCAGCCCAAGGGGCTAACTGTAGGTATAGTAAGTACTAGATGATGTTTCTGGTCCACTAAGGCTCCGTGATTCTTGCTTTTCTTTTTGCACATAGCTATTATAGTCATTATCATCATCTAATACATCACCAATAGATGCATACCAACAACTTCTCATATCATAAAAAATAACATCCCTGCTCACTCTAAACTCACTTGTGATAGGATTATAACAATGATACCATTATGCTCTAAAGAGTATCCAATAAAAATATATTTTTTAGCCTTTGGATCAATCTTCTATTGCAACTCATCAGGCACATGAACATATGCAATACAGCCAAACACTTTTAAGTGTGACACATTAGGCTTCTTGTATGTTAAGTATTCTTCAGTGGTCATCCCATGAACTACAGCTACGGGAGTTCTGTTCATGATATAGACAGCAATATGAACAACTTTAGACCAAAAATGTTTTGACATATTATTTTCAGCCACCCATCAATGCCCGTACAACTTCTGCAATATGCCTATTTTTTCTTTTTGCAACCTTATTTTGTTGTGGGATATACTTACAAGTACACTATCTCTTTATCCCATGAGACCTCAAGAAACCACTAAAGTCATTAGAGAGGTACTCTCCCCCTCCATCTGAT
This sequence comes from Lygodium microphyllum, assembly GCF_053477565.2. Taxonomy (NCBI): domain Eukaryota; kingdom Viridiplantae; phylum Streptophyta; class Polypodiopsida; order Schizaeales; family Lygodiaceae; genus Lygodium; species Lygodium microphyllum. The sequence goes on from NC_141141.1 coordinate 18,604,645, forward strand.
CTCAAGCACTTAACTTTCAAGCCTACTTCTATTTCAACAACCACCTTGAAAGATTTGAAGTGCTCAAATACATCACTCTTTTCCTTCATAAAGTATACTCATAGCTTCCTTGAACAATCATCAATAAAGATAACAAAGTATTTCCTGCCATCAAGAGACACATTCTATGTAGGCCTCCAAACATCTGTATGCACAACAAGTATATTTCTTCTCACATCTCTATCATGTGAAAAGAGTTATCTTTCCTGCTTAGCATACTAGCATGTTTAATATACTATTATGAAATTTTGTAACTCTAAAAGTAGGAAACCTTGTTACCAATCCTTTGGACTACATTAATTTCATCAGCCTTTGCACATTTGCATGTCCAATACATTTATACCATATTTCAATGTCTGCAACCACTCCTTTTCCTTTAACAAACACAGCAGCATTCATTATAGGAATTCCAGTATCTAAAGTGAACATGCAGCCAACTCTACTTCCTTTTGCAACCAACCTACATTTATCATTAAAGTCTTCTACAAAACAACCTTTTGCATTAAATTGAACCTTAACCCTTGATCTACCACTTGGCCAACAAACACTAAATTCTTTATGATTTTTGGTATATGTAATACATCTAACAGACTCTTTGTTTGGCCATTATGCAAGGACAAGGGAACCTTTCCAATGTATGAAATTGGGTGGCATGAATCATCACTTGTTTGCACATAACTTGGATTTTGAAAGTCCTATATTTTGTCTTCATTTTGTTATGAAGATGACATATAGTCTCCTTGCTACAATTTACCACACTAAAGATATCATCCTACTTAGCATAACAATGGACTGTAATATGACATGCTTTGCAGTAACAATAGCAAACAATAGCAAAATTTCCAGAACCTCTATTATGTCATCCACCTATTCCTTTAGAGCTCCCCCTGCCTCTAAAGTTTCCATGACCTCTTGAAACTTGCATTTTACTAATACACAAGAAGAGAGATAGAGGAAAAAAAAAAATCTTGCTGGTTTCTTCTTCTTCTTCCACACACTATACAATGTACATAAAGTATAGATAAGATACAAGATAAAGAAAAGTAGCCTACTAAGCCAGACAATGCATAACTAACTATATTAATTGACTAGCACTATAACTATGCCAACTATAGGTAGGTGCAACAAACTAAATATAATAAGTGATAAGTCAGTAACAATGTGAGGATAATAATGAATACTAACATGCAAAGTATAGACATGAGGACCCATCTAGCCAGGTAGTCCATCATCAGTGCTCGCACATGTTGAGCTTCCCATCTCAACAATGGGGAGTGGGTGTGGATTCAATTCCTTAATAGAAGCATATTATGGTTTGGTGAACTCCATTAGTTAGATGGCTTCTTGATAAGATAGGATAGATTCATAATCATGAATATCCTAGGGTTTGTGTCTTGGCACTAGCACAACACCATTTTAGGGAGATGGAGTGAGACTATGCCTTATGGGCAAATGGGTTGATGTTCTACTCCCCCTCATTTTCAACTCTCATTAAACTAAGTGTGGACCTTGCCAGCTTTGAGATTTTGATGGATCAAGAAATAGTGACCTTCTAAGCTTGATGCTAGAATACTAACATTAACTATAGTAAGTCATTAGGAATCACAAGACAATCATTGTAGGTTAAGTTGGTTATCGCTTCATTGCTACAAGCTAGACCCAAGAAGCAGCTAACTATCTAAGTTCACTTTCTTAATGAGACATGGATAGTGATGGTTAGGATAGGATTCCTGGGGATAACTACCATAACTACATATTTTTCAATTTAAGGGCAAGTTCTTTATAGATAGGATAGGAGCAGTTTGGGAAAGAATGACTTTGTGTGCCCATGATGAAGGGTGATTGTCACATCTTTGTATATCTTTAATGCACTTAAAAAGGAAGACAATCCTTTTTAACATAAGTTTGGATGATGAAGTCTTGGGAGTTACAACACAGTTCCATGTTAAGAAACTTAGTTGAAAGTGTGATGAAATGTCTGATATTGAAAAAGAAGAATGAGTGTTAGCCGTTGGCTTGACACTACATTTACCCTTAGAATGGTGCATTACCTTATTTATTACTATTTTCTATGTGAAGTAGCCTTTATATGTCTTATGAAGTTTACTGCCTCATGAAGTGCAGTTTTGGGGGCAGTTGAAAAATGTGACCTGATGAGGCATTTTGTGTGTTCTTCTTGTCTATCTGATCACTGATAATGATCACACTTGATGTATGATGTTTCTACCTAATTATGAAGAGGATCTAGCAGTTGGCGCCATCATGGCTGGAATCTTGATCTTGTTTGTAGCATGTCTTGTGTGATTCATTCTCTATTTTCTGATTAGTAGTGCTGAATGTAGTGTATCTATGCTTTCATACGGTTAGTTTTGAATTCCTATGATTTCTAGGTGTGAGATTAGGTATTTGCTTCATGAAGTATTTCTCTGTTCTTTTATGTATTCTGCATAGAAAGGGCAGCAAGACTTTGGCGATCCTGCCTAAAAATCTAGTTGTTTCTTGGGGCAGTGGTATATTGCTTCAAGCAGCATGATGCAGATTATAGGTTTAACTTTGCATTTCTGCATATATGTCAGTGAATTACCCATACCGATCAAATGTTATTCTAACCCGAAGCAAATCCAGAGAATTACGGGAGTTATTGGCAGGACAACAGAGAGAGTTATTGCAAAATGACAGCCGGGAAGCAGGAGGAATTGACACCCTGGATGAGGGGGAGTTTCTATCTTTTGGAGAGGAGTTCCAGGATGTTGGTACCTCTGCTGGTACTGCTACTGTGTATCATTCCCCTGCGTCGTCTACTGAACCTCCCTCAAGTTCTCCTGATGAAGCAAAAGGAGTGCTTAACTTACAAGATCTTTCAACTCCTCCAGATCGTGTAGCACAGCGATTACAACATTTGGTGTTAGGAAGTGCAGTCCTGTTAAGGAGACCAGTGGGTACTGCTAGGAAGTCTTTAACATTTGATCCCTTACCCCCATTGAAGAAGAAGAAGTTCTGAATTATGAATCCTAATCCACCACTTAACCCTAAGGTTAGGGCATCTAAATTCTCAGGGAGGAAGAAAGAAGACCCGGATTGTCATGTCGCTCAGTTTGAGACAAGGTGGGTGGCCAGTGGCTTCAACAATATGTTTGGGGATCAAGTTAAATTACAGCAATTTGCTGCAACTTTCAAGGGTAAGGCTATGGATTGGTATAGTACTTATGATGCTGGATACTTTACCACATATGTTGACCTTAAAACCGCTTTCTTAAGTAGGTTTAGAAAGTATAAGACAGCTACTGATGTGTTGAAAAGGTTGAAGCAAATCAAGCAGAAGACAATGTTAGTGCAGGATTATGCACAGAAATTTAAAAATCTATTAAACAGGTTGAATCAGGAAGATAGACCTTCTATGGAGTTACAATACTCTTATTTTGTTAAGGGTTTGGACAAAGCTATTGCAGCGGCAATTGCTAATGCAGAAATTGGAAACAATAATAGTATAGATCGGCTCGTTGAAGCAGCGCAGCGAGTGGAAAAGAGACTCCGTAAGAGTAGATCCAAGAAGAAGAGTAAACATGACTCTTCAGACTTTGACTCTGATGGTTCTGATTCAGAGGATAGTAGTGAGGAGGAAGATACTTCATCAGGCTCTGAGTCAGAAACCGAATCAAGTGAGTCAGATGATGATCGAAGTAAGCGTAGACAGAAGAGATACAAAAAGAAATCCAGGAAAGATAAAACCTCTTCTAGGGATAGCAAGAAGGGGAAAGAGAAAGAGGAAAAAACGGCCTTGGAAAAAAGGTTGGAAAAGAAAATTAAGAAGCAATTGTTGGAGATGGGAGTATTGACAACTTCCAGAAGTGTAAAGTCTTGTACCATTTTTCAGAAAGTGGGTCATGAGGCTAGAGAATGCTGGTATAATCTAGTTGTACGGAATGCAAGGCAGCAAACAGCATCTCCGACGGCACCAGTTAACCAAATTGCACCTGAATTGGCACAGCAAAGAGGATTTAGAGGCTTTGGTAGGAAGGGTCAGCCACCTAAGCAATGGGGTACTGACCAGCCAAGGCAGTGGAATAGTGTTCAGCAGAGGCAACGAGGACCTTGCTATTACTGTGGCAGGTAGGGACACATGTCTGGACCTAACTGTGAGTTATGGGTACGCCATAGGGCTAAAAGGGGAATGCAGACCGGGGAGCAGCAAGAAATGCAACCGGTAGGACTACCCCATGGACAGCAACCATCGGCACCCGCAGTAGTAATCCTAGTAGAGTTACCTGCAGAAGTCATGGAGAGTGAGGCAGTAAGTCATCAAAAGAACCAGCAAGTTTGTGAAGCTATACAGAAAGAAGTGCTATGTAAGGGTGTGTTAAATGTTACTAAGCATGGTTTGGAGCCGCAAGTGAGCTATGACTGTTCAAATTGCATAGTTGTGGAAGATTGTCCGAATGAGACAGCAGTTTTGGCCATTACCAGAGCAAAAGCTAAGCAAAAGATTAATTGGGAAGATCAAGAAAAGGCTAGGGAAGTGGCTTCCAATGAAGTTATGAAGTTGCAGAAAAAACAGTCTTCAAAACAGCTTAAAGTTGCAGAATTGCCTTATGAAGTTCAAGACAGTCAGTTGCTTCATGAGGAAAATCAGAAGGATATGTTTGAGTCAGGAATGTAGTTCAGTAAACACTCACAAAGTTTGAAGCCTTATGAGGCATTGCATGGTTCTCATGAGTTGTTTGCTGCACTAGCCAAATCTTCATTACAGTTGACTTTGGAACAAATCCTTGATTTAATTCCAGGGTTTAAAGAAAAGCTTTTAGCTAAGATTATGTCAAATCAGGATGAAGTGTTTAAGCATTATGCTATGGATCGAGAGCAGACTTCAGATTGTCAAGCGGTGATTCCCACACAGATGGAGGTGGTAGACTATAAAGTTCTGACTATTCAAGTTGACTATTTGGGTAGCAAGTTTGATGATGTTCTTCTAGATGGAGGTTCTGGAGTTAATATTTTGCCTGAAGAGATGTATTTGACACATAAGTTGCAAGGACTTGTGGCAGCACCATTTCAGGTTAAAATGGCAGATCAAAGAAGAATTCAGCCAACCATTGGGAATATTAAAGAATCAGCTTATTCGGATAGCCGGGCTGAAGTTCAAGGTTAGTTTTATTGTTCTTCATATGGAAGGTTTAGGAGATTCATATAATATGCTGTTGGGAAGACCTGGATTAGACTAGCCAAGTTGAAGCAGGATTGGGGCTCAAATACAGCGACTATTCCTCATGGAAGTAAGGAGGTCAAGTTATCCACAAGTAATCGTGTAATTTTGGAACCTAAGTACCATCCGTTAGTTGCTCAGACAATTAATGTTGCACCTGAGATTGAGGATGATGAGGAGGAACTTTTTATGCAAGCTAACCCCATAGTTGTGCCAGTTTTTGAAGTGGATGTTCAGAAAATTTTGGCTCAGTATAGGGTATTTCCAGCGGTATTATCATCAGAAGTGGTTTTATCTTCAGAACAGAACAGTTACCCCATGCATCAGCAGAGTAATTTGATGCAGCAAACTGTTTGCCCCATGAAGCAGGACAATGACTTCATGGAGCAGAGTAGTGATTTCATGCAGCAGAATAGTAATTTGGTGGTGGAAAGTAATGTTACTTCTGAGGGAAGTAAAGACACTGATTTGGGAACACTTAAAGACCAAAAGAAGCCTTCTTTGGATGCAGAGGAGGATTTAGACAAAGCAAGTCAGCAAGCTATTATAGATGTAGAGCTGAAATATGAGCATACTATGCATAAGTCAGCTAGAGTCTTTGAGGATGATGTCTAAGAAGTGTATTTGGAAGCTGAAATAGGCTCTAAGCCGATAAAGGTGAGTATTTTCATTGAGGAAGATTTCAAACAGCAATTAATTAAGTTGTGTAAGGACTTTCAGGATATTTTTGCTTGGGAATATACGGATATGAAGGGATTTGATCCAAAGGTGTGTCAGCATAGAATTAATTTAAAGGCAGATGCAAAGCCGGTTATGCAAAAACAGTATCGTATGAATCCTAATTATGCTAAACAAGTGAATGAAGAGATTGACAAACTTCTTCGAGTGGGTTTTATCTGCCCTGTTAATGAAGTGACTTGGTTGTCACCAATTGTGGTGGTGCCTAAAAAGAATGGCAAAATACGGGTTTATGTAGATTATAGAAAGTTGAATGCAGCAACTATTACTGGCCCATTCCCTCTTCCATTCACGGATTCTTTATTGGATGATGTGGCGGGCCATGAGATTTATAGTTTTTCGGATGGTTTCTCTGGCTATAATCAGATTCGTATGCATCCGGGAATATATGGATAAGACAGCTTTTGTAACCGAATGGGGTGTCTTTGTGAGTACTGTCATGAATTTTGGTTTGAAGAATGGACCCCCAGAATTTCAAGCTGCAACTCATAAAACCTTTGATCCTTATCTTACATCTTTTATGAGGGTCTTCATAGATTATTTTTGTGTATTTGGTAAGAAAGTGGATCATTTGCAGCATCTTAGACTTTGTTTTGAAAGATGCCGTCAATTTGGCATGTCCCTTAACCCTTTCAAATCTGTTTTTGCTGCTAAAATAGGAGTTCTATTGGAGCATATCATTTCAGAAGAGGGTATGGCTATTGATTCAAGGAAGATTCAAGCAGTTTAGAAGGTTATAGTGCCTACAACAGTTCAAGAAGTGATGCGCTTTGTGGGGCAGGTCAAATGGCATAACAGGTATTTGAGGTATCTAGCTCATATTTGTGCTCCACTAACATTGTTAACCAAGAAAGGGGTTCAGTTTGTGTGGAGGCATGACCAGGATAAAGCTTTTGCTATATTGAAAAAGATGCTAGTTGTAGCACCAATTTTGCAACCACCACAATGGGATATTCTGTTTCATGTATTTGTCGATGCATCTGATATTACAGTAGGTGCAGTCTTGATGCAGGAAAGGGTTGTTGGTTGGTTCAGACGTGTCTATTATGCAAGCAGACGGCTTACAACAGCTGAGAAGAATTATACTGTTACTGAATGGGAAGCTTTGGGGATGATCTTTGCATTGCAAAAATTTAGACATTACTTGTTGGGAAACCAAGTTATTTTTCATGTGGATCATCAGGCTTTGTTGTATCTTATTAACAAGCCGCAACTTACAGGAAGATTGGCAAGGTGGATGTTATTATTGCAAGAGTTTGATTACAAAATAATACATACACCAGGTAAAGAGCATGTAGTGGCTGATTTTCTGAGTAGAATTGAGTCAGTGGACCTTGTATTGGGGATGAATGATTAGTTGCCTGATGGATCATTATTCAATGTTCAAGTAAGTCAATTCAATTCCTTCTATGATCAAATGTTACAGTTTTTGCTTCATGGAGTGATGCCTCCAGATTTTTCTAGAGACCACCATAGAAGATTGGCATTACAAAGCAGGAGTTATCAAGTTATTTTGGGAGTTCTTTACAGGAGAGGCATTGATAATGTGCTAAGAAGGTGTGTAACTGTTCAAGAGCAGCCTGCAGTTCTCCATGAAGCACATGCAGGAATAACTGGAGGGCATTTCTCTGGTCAAATTACAGCTAGAAAGGTTCTTCAAGCGGGATTGTGGTGGCCAACTGTACTCAAAGATGCTCATCAATATGCTAAAGAATGCATTACTTGTATGAAGGAGGGTCAACCTCAATCTCGAGATCGAATGCAAGATCATCCACTTTTACCTTTGGAACCATTTCAAAAATGGGGTATTGATTTTGTGGGCCTAATCAAGCCAGCTGCTTGTCAGAGTAAGAATCAGTATATTCTGTCTGTACCGATTATTGTACTAAGTGGGTTGAAGCCAAAGCATTACAGGATAATAAAGCAGAAAGTGCAGCTCAGTTTTTGTACTCTAATATTATGACCTGTTTTGGATGCCCCATAGAGTTGGTAAGTGATCGGGGTAAGCATTTTCTGAATGAAGTAATCAAAGAGCTTACTACTAAGCATAGGATCCTTCGTAAGAAGTCTACACCTTATCACCCTCAAGCAAATGGACAAGCTGAAAGTTCAAATAAGATTTTACTCCGAATTCTTAAGAAAATTGTGGCTGATAACCATAAGGATTGGGATACAAAGTTAGATTCGGTGTTATGGTCCTTTCGTATAGCATATAAGGTGTCAATAGGCTTGACTCCTTTTAAGTTGGTTTATGGACTTGAGGCAGTTGTCCCCATGGAATTCTTGGTGCCTAGTTTGAGGATAGCGGTTGCTTATAGGTTGTGTCCGGAAGAATCACTTCATGATAGGCTCCTGAAGTTGTTCCAATTAGAGGAAGATCGGATTATAGCTCACTACCGTCAAGGGGTGCTGCAGTCAAGAAGACAGGCATGGGTTAATAGGCATATTAAAAAGAAGATAATCAATGAAGGGGATTTGGTTATGGTGTATAATTCATGGCTTGGGAAGCACCCAGGGAAGTTAAAGTTAAGGTACACCAGTCCCTATGAAGTTTTGAAAGATGTTGGTCAAGGCACTTTTGTGTTGACTACTTTACAGGGTGAAATTATTAAGCCTGCAGTGAATGGATTTAGATTAAGAAGGTTAGTTCAACTGGATTATGATAAGGTACTCTATGAAGTTGAACAAGAACCAGTTGCACTAAATTTGGTTCAAAATCCAACACTATTACCTCATGGAGTAATCTACAGCATTTTACCTCATGGAGCATTTTATGATTCTATGACTATCATTATTGTTTTTAGGGTGTCCTGGCTTGGTTTCTGGCAAAAAGAATTACTCTTTTATGGTGAGCTATTAGCTGATAATGTTATCTTGTATATCACTTGTGGTGAACATGAAGAAGTGAGGCAAACTTCAGTAGTGCTCTATGAAGTGCAATCTATTTGGCAATTGTTCTATCTCATTTTCAAGGTTCAATGGTACTACATGAAGTGGTGGCAATATATGACATTCAAAGTTGGCTCTTGGAATTTACTTTATGAGGATTATCTTTTTAAATTTCTTTGTCCTACAATCATGATTGGGCAAAGTGGTATCATGGCCATGGAAAATTGTGCTTTGAAAAGATATCTACCTTTCAACTTGGGATGTTTATGTGATGGTTTAGAAGATCAACTGTCTTTAACTCCAGTTCTGTTGGTATTTTCATTGTGTGAACTTATCAAGTTTCAGTTGCATGAGGTGGGTTTGAAGCAACAAGACTTTCATGTTCAACTTAGAGGGAGTACAAGTGGCAATCAGTATGTTACCATGTCTCTTTTTTCAAGGAGTTTAACTCATGGTCAGGTAAGGCAAGTGGAAAAAGGGAAAATTATGGCTAAGAAGACTCGTGTGATGTCGCCTGCGCCAATTCAGCAGCGTTTCTTTGCGACTTTACGCCATCAAGCTTCATCGTTTTCTTCATCTCTTTTCATTTCTAATCCGCAGCAGGTCATCGTTGATGCAGCCATGGTGAAGACAAGACAAAAGAAGAATTCGAAGCTCCCTGTTAAGAGGGCACGAGAGCAGCAGCTGAGAGCAGTCCAAGACCAGGATGATGACTCTGGTGATAGTCCACCTGACACAAGGCCATCGAAAGTCAAGAACTCCACGCCAAAAATGCCTTCTATTATGTCGAGTGAAGATGACGATGAGTTGCCTACTCCTATGCTTGATTGCTCTATACTCATGGATACCAAAGAACCCAATATCAGGGGCTGGTTAATGCAAATTGAGTTGGTTGATTATGCGGAGCTACCATGGGAGGCTTGGGGAAATAATATACATGCTCAACAGCAGTTACTTATGATTCGAGAAAGTGGCAAAGTTGGCGGAAAATTGGAGCTTACTCCTACTTTACTAGCACATGTTTTCTCTCTTGCACTTAATGATCGGCCAAAGCATTGGCGGTGCACAAATGAAGCTATGCAACAAGAGTTTGGACTTCCTACAAGTGTTAGAAATCAGTATGTGTTAAGGCATGCAGATGTAATGAGGAGGCTTTTCATCAAATGGTTCATGCAGCGGTTTTTATTGTTCATAAAGGCTGATGTAATAACAAAGGACACCTTTGGTATTTTATGGTATGCAGAAAATGTTGGGATTCCAAATTGGTCAGGAACTTTATATGACAAATTGATGCAGGAAGTTCATGTGCCAAGAATTCGTAAGCAGCAGCAGAAAAGTAAACTTGGACCTATGTTGGCTGGTTTATATGCTCATTTGCAAGTTGTATGTCCAAGATTGCATCCGTTACTTTGGGAATCTCCAAGTATGGACAAGGTTATTGCATTTAAAAGGCAGAAATTAGTGGATGGGATAATGGTTGATTGTTATGATAAAGATTTGTCTCATGATAATGCATTGAATGATCTTGAGAATGTTAAGTCAAAGGAGTTTGTGGATCCTTTGTTTATGACTTTTTCATCTCCTGAAGCTTCACATGCTAGTACTTTGGGATGCACTGTGCCTTTAGATATATCAGCATGGTTAAATGATGATGTCAAGAATGATAATGTTTGTGAAGATGTGCTCATTACAGGGGTTAAGAAGAAGGTTAGATTCTCCAAGTTGAAGATGGAGACTATGCCTATACCAAAGCACAGTGATGCTATGCAGCAGCATATGGGTTTGTCTTATGACAGGGAAGTGGTTCATGATGGATATGTTCCTCAAAGTCTTGGTGAAGCTTGCTCTTTGGTTGCAGGGTTACATCGGTTCATGAAGGATATGCATGCTAATGGTGCCGTTAAGTTAAGTGTGGTGCAATCTTTACAGGAGCAGTTAGAGTCCGTGAAAACTAAAAGAGATTCTATGCAAGTTGAGATGGGAAAAATGAAGGAATTACATGAGAATGAGGTGGATGCTTTGAAAAGGAAAATTGATGAGTATGCCGATATGTTGCTTAAATGTAAATTGTCTTCTGTTGCATTTAAGGAATGGACAGCTAATATGCAGGATAAGTTTGGTGGTGAATTGGATTTGTTGGCTAAAGAAAATGCTAAGTTGAAGGTTGAAAGGGTATTATTGGATGCTCATTTACAACCTCTTCTTAAAGTGGAAAAGAAAATCTTGAGAGATATGGAGGTTGATCTTGATGGCTCTGTTTTTATGCAGCAAGATTTGACCTCAATGAGAACTACGTTGACTTCCTTTATGCATGATCAGTGGGTTGGCATAGCTGCTAGAATGTCTCAAGTTATTTCTCGGCCATATGCAATTTTGCAACAGACATTTCTGTCTGAAAACATGGAGAAATTGATTCAGGAGAAAGATATGTTAAAGGAAAAGTTGGATGGTATGCAAGCTGACTATCATAAGATGATGGATGTAGTGTCTGGGTTGCAGAATGTTAAGCAAATTCAAGTTTCTAAAAATCTATCTGTGGATGCAGTAGATATGGTCAAAGCTGATGTTAATAATGTTTTGCAGGATATAAATCAGCAGATTAAGATTCAAGATCATATGGTGGATACAATTCATGATATTGCATCTTTTGGATTGCAAGAGCATCATGTCTAGGAGCAATCTGTTACGGATTGCAATGATGCTCATGAACCTCATAGTTCATAAGTTCTTTTGGTGTAGAACTATCAGATTGATTCTCTTTTTGTTCATCATACTTACATCATACTTGATATGTATGCCTCTAGGATTATGCCTTTATTTTTTCTTTTGACTGTCTTTTGAGGGGCTTATGCAACTGTAGTAGAGGGCTATAAGTATCCTACTAGAGAGGCTCTACTTATGGTTACTCTCTGTGGCTTACTTCACGGTGAAAGGCTATGGGTAAGGCATAATCTTTTTCACTAGATATGTCAGGTTTTGGATAAGGCATTTTGACTTCATCGATCATTCAAGGGTTCGAGTCATGGCTGTGCTAGCCATCCACCGGGCTATGCCAGGTGTTAGCCGTTGGCTTGACACTACATTTACCCTTAGAATGGTGCATTACCTTAGTTATTACTATTTTCTATGTGAAGCAGCCTTTATATGTCTTATGAAGTTTACTGCCTCATGAAGTGCAGTTTTGGGGGCAGTTGAAAAACGTGACCTAATGAGGCATTTTTTGTGTTCTTCTTGTCTATCTGATCACTGATAATGATCACGCCTGATGTATGATGTTTCTACCTAATTATGAAGAGGATCTAGCAGTTGGCGCCATCATGGCTGGAATCTTGATCTCGTTTGTAGCATGTCTTGTGTGATTCATTCTCTGTTTTCTTATTAGTAGTGCTGAATGTAGTGTATCTATGCTTTCATATGGTTAGTTCTGAATTCCTATGATTTCTAGGTGTGAGATTAGGTATTTGCTTCATGAAGTATTTCTCTGTTCTTTTATGTATTCTGCATAGAAAGGGCAGCAACAATGAGTTATCTTCAAGGTCAAAATTGGTATGCACATTCTTGTAAATTGAGAAGAGGAATTGCTCAATTTTTGTTAGAAAGATGGTAGGGTTGGGTAGATTTTTATTAAAAGATTGTCATAACATTTGAAAGTGTTGCCAAAGTGTTTTAGGATGTTGTACCGATTCTAAGAGGCAAGTTGCTTTCAAAAGTTGAACTCAAACTAAAATAGGTACAAATTGCACCATATTGGGGAGCAAGAAAACCGATTGGGATCCAAAACATAGACTTTTTAAGACATCCACTAATGAAAGAAGGGTATTACTAATTAGCCATGAGTTGTAGTAAATGCAACCTCAAGGATAAGAGAGATATTGTTGTGTTTTGAATCATTAGACCATGACAATTTTGATGGGGAGGGAAGGAAATTGATAAAATTAGACATTTTGAAGGAAAAAGCCCAAGTGAGAATACGTTTCATGATGTCAATCAACCCATAAGCCCCATGCTGGGGGGATGGATTCATAATATTTAGTTATATCCACTAAGCAAATGCTAAAGTGGGATCGGGGAGGTTAATAAAGATCTCTCAGGTAGAATTAACAATCCAAAAGGATTTTAGTTTGATGCTTGATATAAAACCTAATTTATTATTGAGGTCAACTACTAGTTCCATCATTACTTTCTTGCAAGCTTCAAGAATCATAGAGAGAATCTTGGCATTGGTTATCCACCTATATCCATTTTTGTGGGCTTTGAAGGTACCTATCAAAAAGGAAAGAGAGTTGGAGTTTAGCAATTCAATATGAAAGGGTAGTAAGAAATTAAGAATGTGGTGCAAAGCAAGTCCACATTTAGGGTAGTATTGTCAATAATCATGGCCATTAAATGTATCCGTAGCAAAGGATAGAATAAGTTTCTTGAAAACAATTGAGCAATTATTGGAGTTTTATCGAGGTATTGATGATGTTTAGTAATGGGTGGGCCATGTCTTCATATTCATGGCAACATTCAATTTATGTATAATGTAGTTATAAAAAATATCCATTAAAAATGAGAATCCAACTTAAGTCTAAGAAAGAGATAAAACCTTCTATGGGGGATTCCTTTGCATCATCTAGATTTAACATTGCAGTACAAATATGGTTCATACCCTTAGTAAGTAGAGTGCATAGACATATCTCTTCAATAATATACAAGTTAGTCATTCCCACACAAAGTTGCTCTCTAAAATAAAAACTATTATTATAGGGATGGTGGTTATAAGAAGGGTGAGTGGCGGAATTGATATCACAGGAGTGATATAAAAAAGGTTGGAGAGAGGGTAGGAATTTCTCTACAAAAGTGACTTCTTCAACAACATGAGGGGGAAAAAAGTCAATCAGATAGAAGAACTCTTGGAACGATGCTTTTGGAGAAACCCATTTAAGGAGCACAATAGAGTAGGTAATCGCATTCAAGGGCACATTAGAATAATGTAACTTGGGTAATGTTGTGCTTGGGTTTGATCATGTGAAGTACAACAAACACCCATGCAACTGCAATGTAAGAACCTGCACAAACTAGTCAAAGAGTAATTTGGTGATAATGGAGTTACAATCCTCAAGATTAACACCTTTTCTTTTTAGGTTACTAAGAAGTAGATCAAATATTGTTGGAGATTTTAGTGGATAAGGAAAAAGATACAGACTCAAAAAATTTTATTTACAATATCTTTGTGGATGCTTGCTACCTTTGGAAGCATTCTAAGCTGATCTTTGTATGTTCAAGGAATTGTAGCCAGAAGTAGACTTTTGAGGGTTGAAGCCTCTTTCAATTAGTTTGCCCCCATCACTTTTAAAGGACCAAGTAGATTGGAGCCATCTTTTGTTATCATCAAATTCTTTATTGCCAAAAGAACCATTTCCCTATACTATGCAAAGATAAAGGAAGTTTATTCTTCATGGGCTTCATTGGAGATCCATTTGAAGAAGGGGACCATTGAACTTTGTAAACTTTTTGTGGGAAAAATAGTCTGCATTGTGCATCCATACTAGATGGCATGATCAAATTAAAGAATTGTACTATTTTTATAAGTGATGTTTGGCCAAGTCACAAAAAGTTTTAATAAAAGGTGTGAGATGGCTAAAGACCCATACATCCCATAGGTTTTGTAGATTTTTTCCAAAGGCACACTCAAAAGGTAAGAAGCATTGATTTGCCTCAAATGTACTCATAGTCCATTGAGAATGGTATTCCTCGTAGTAAAAGTGAGGAGACACCATTGTGAGCCACCATAACAACAAAGAATTCCTTTGTTGTGACATCATTAATCTCCTCATCAAAGATAAGAAGCCACATTTCTAAGGGATTGGCATAGTAAGTGTGAAGTCCCATAAACCCACGGTTGGTAGTGGCAAGCCTGCAAGTAAATTTCCAACATGCTAAGAGCTATAAATGCATCAAGATAGGATCCAAGATCCTACCTTCTTTTAACCCATTTTGGGTCTTTCAAGGTGCATTTAGAAGTTCTATCTCTTCCTCAAAGAAATAACGAGGGATAAGTGACTGTCTTTTCCCAAAGTAGGGGGTAGGCTGGCTATGCATGGAGACTTCTTAGGCTTAAATTTTTCATCCACAAAAGGGGTTTTTTATAGGAAAAGTATTCCTAATAATAAGCTTTGAATACTCGATCCATTGGCTAGAGTTGTATTCATTTTCTTTACTAAGTAGTTCAAAGTTATCATAAAGAGTTCTCGGCTTTGCGATGGGGAGCTTAATATGATAGAGAGAAATTTGATATGTTTTCATCTAGAAAGAAGGGTTAAGTTGTAGCAAAAGAATATTCTCTAAATATGGCTTATGATCAATGATAGCCAAGTCCAAGCTAATAAGAATATTCTCTAAATTTGGCTTATGATTAATGATAGCCAAGTCCAAGCCAATAAGATACAAATGAAACTTTGGTGCACTAATACGATAGAGAATGCCTTGTGTAAAAATGGATGGCATAGGAAGAGGATATTTGTAGCCAAGGACCATAAGATGTTGGTGCCATGAAGTAGTCTACAAAAGAAAATCATATTCTAGAAATGATTTTTTTAATTAAAGAATTTTTTTAAGTATTATCCCATTTTCCCCTTAAGCGCATGTTAAACTAAATCTAATAACAAAGTAGTACATGCTTCATGAATAGAATATCCATATATAGCAAATAAGAAATCATGTGTTAGAGACTGTGAGAATGGGCTGGAGCATATGATATCCATATATAGCCCACTCCAAATATATTTTGGAATGCATTTAGATGAAGATTATCTAGGAAGGCATATAGAAAATGTTTGTGTTTTGCTCATTATTTTATTCTTATACCCTATTTTCTTTGTTGTGAATGTTGGCCTTTATGTCAAGCAAATGCAAATTGAAGTATCTTTCACTTGATGTGGGATTATAGCTCAATATACTCATGTGAGAATGCTCATTTATTTCTTCACATCATGAAAGATGTTATAGGAGCTAAAATAGCATCTAACATGCAGGATCCCAACTTAGATCATGACAGTGAGGCTCAAACAATCATCAAAGATGTAACGTTGGTAGGTGAATTGGGTAGTCGGCCTCTAACAACCCCCAAGAAAAACCACATGATAAAGACCGAGGATCTTCCCTCAACAAAACCCACGAGACGGCACCACTAAACACATGATCAAAAATTCTTGATCACTCACTCCTCACTAACACTTCAACTCAACACTTAAACAGTTCAATCTTTGAAGCTCAGATTTTACCACTTTTAGAGAGAATCTGAAATTGAAACAACCATGGTAAAGACTTTGACAACATGAGCTTTCAGATTCACACAACTCCTATTTTTAAGGGATAGCAACCCCATGCAACAAACTACCCCACAAAGCGTGATTGCTTCAAATAGTACAAAATCAGTTGTAGACCCTCTCTATTCTTCTTTCCTTAGAGCACACATAAATACAAACCAAATACACGGGTAATCAAAGATTTATACGGAAAATTTTCATGCCCATTCAATTGTTACAAGCATTTCACTACTGTAGACATTCCATTACTGCATCAAAACCAAGTTGGCACTGATATATCAATCGATAATCATGATGACTTCCATGGGAAGCCGAGTTGCTGTTGTAGAAGCTGCTGAATTCACATGTTTCCTCATAGAGCACAGAAATTGCCTCATGAAGCATTACACAGAACTGTTCATAACTTTCTAACCAGACATCGGATCACCAAGCTTCAAAAAGTAAAGTTGTAGCTCTCTTTCCAATCTATAATTCTTTAGAACAACTCAAAGTCAAATTCCTTGATTTGCTACCGTGAAATAGCTCTGCACAGTCTATATTCATTAAATCTTGCATGTTCTATATAGCAAACACAACTATTCTATTCCAAAAGTACAATCTTGCATTGATGAAGAGTTGCAGAGATTCAAACTTTACAAACTCTGATATATTATTTTCTTGGCTGCAAATCCTTTCAGATTTCCAATAACTTGAGCCCGTGCATTCAACACCCGACCATAATACATATTCCCTGCTACACACCCAATTTCAGATGTAGAGACCCTTCACTTCCATTCTTCTCTGCCGACGGGAAGCCTCACTCAACAAGTAACAAACATCACTCTCATCATGAAGAAGAACAACCCTCTGCTATGTTTCACTCATATCCATACAGTAGAGCTGATCTGCAAACTCTCTGTTGCCCCACAAAGCAAGAAAACAAGACAAAAGGAAGACTCTTACTACCATCATCTAGAAATTGAGAACTCCCATCAGCCCATTGACTTCAACATCCCTGCCATCCTGCTCCTCAGCTCCAATAACTTCAGCTTCACAGTCTCTTTCTCCTGACAATTTGTTCTTCTTCTTCTGTGCTTCAGATTTCTCCCTTCTTCAGCTTGCAATATTCTTCTTCTCCCCCCCCCGCCTCTCTCTCTCTCTCTCTCTCTCTCTCTCTCTCTCTCTCTCTCTCTCTCTCTCTCTCTCTCTCTCTCTCTCTCTCTCTCTCTCTCTCTCTCTCTCTCTCTCTCTCTCTCTCTCTCTCTCTCTCTCTCTCTCTCTCTCTCTCTCTCTCTCTCTCTCTCTCTCTCTCTCTCTCTCTCTCTCTCTCTCTCTCTCTCTCTCTCTCTCTCTCTCTCTCTCTCTCTCTCGTTGCTTGTCTTGTATCAAACATTTCTCTTCTTTTCTTTCCTCAAAAAGAACTACTCACGTTTTTACTTTTTCCCTTAATTTTTCAAGTTGCCCCTTGCTTCCCCTTAATTGCTAGATGGCAAACATGCCCCTTACCACGTAAAATTCCACTCGGGGATTCAAAATCGGAAATGAGAACACATTTTCTTCTCTTCCTGCATGAAATGTGTGTCTCAAAACTGAAATATCTCAACCACGTGTCGAACATGCATGATACCACTTGGGATTTCCATTTATCAACCCGACTCCCACTAAGGGTACGTGTTAGAAAGACAAAAAAAGGATATTTGTATGTGTTACCCCACTTGAATTCATAAGGCATCATGTCCCCAGTCGCTCATTTTCACTCACCATGATTAGCCACCCCCCTAGTTTGGAACACAAAGTGTGAACAAACCTTTATTAAAAGCTTTAAAAACATCTGGCAAAGACAAACTCCTTTTTCTGAAAATCTGCTTCATAGAGCACTGCACAAACAACTCATAGATTTCTAACTTGGTCTCGAATCACCAAGCTTCAAAAAAGAAAGTTGTATCTCTCTTTTCAATCTATAACTCTTCAGAACAACTTAAGTCAAATTCTTTGGTCTGCTGCCCTGAAACAGCTCTGCACAGTGTGCAGTCCTAAATTCCTACATGCAGTCCACTTCAAACGTCGACCTTCTAGAGACCATAACTTTCACATTCTTGCTCGGATCAACACCAAACTTTACAAAGACCTTTAATAGGTGTCAAAGCACACTTTTAATATGCTATCCATCCTTTACAACCATCTGATCAACATCAGATTTCAAAAAACTAAATCTGCCCCAAACAGTGAACTGGACGCAACCTACTTTATGTACAATATGTACATTACCTACATCCCCTTGAGTTACAGGATTCCACAGATATATTTCTTTAGACGGAACCCATTGATTCTATTGTTGTGAACAGTCCCATCTAAATCTTGCAACAAGTGCCATTTTCAAACTTCTGCTTGATGAGGAAAGGTCCTTCCCATCTAACTCGAAACTTGGTTTGAAAAGTAGAGTCAAAGCTACTGTCATATCTCATAACCAGCATTCCCTCTGCAAGATTATTCTTCTTCAACTATGTATTAAACCATTCCCTTATCTTCACAATTTGTTTTTCATAGCAATCCATTGCTTGTTGCCTATCCAATTGTAGGGTATGCAAGTTCATCCCTCTATCAATTCCCAATTCTGTTTGATCTAACTTATGCTTTCTTACAAACTCCATCATAGGAAACATGGCATTCATAGGTAATAAAGCCTCTTGACCATATACTAACTGAAAAGGGGTGAATCTTGTACTTGTCTTCTACATTGTTCTACAAGCCCACAAAGCTTGATGTAGATAATTGTCCCAATCTTTAGGATGATCTTCTACTAACTTAAACTTAAAGAGAATCTTCTATAATGTTCCATTGAATGCTTCCACTAGTCCATTACACTGAGGGTAATAAGGAGTAGCAAATCTTTGTTTCAAGTCTAGTTTCCCTATTAATTCTCTCAATAGCTTATTTTTGAATCCACGACCTTGATCCATCACTATTTCTAGTGGTATTCCAAATCTGCAGCATATGTCCTCCATGAGGAATTGAGTTACATCCCCTTTCTTGCAATTCCTTATAGCCTTAGCTTCAGGCCATTTGGTCATATAATCAACTGCAGTAATGATGTAAGAATTTCATGTTTTTGTACCAGACAAAGGTCCAATAAAATCCAAAACCCACTTCTCAAACGGTCCATAGGCAACAATGGCTTTAGCAGGTTCTGGAATTAGTACCCTTTTTGCATGTGGCTGGCAAGCATGATAACTTTTACTCCAATGAGCAACATCAGCACTTAGACTAGGCCAAGTAAGTCTTGCTAATAGAATTTTCCTTTTGGTAAGCATCAAAATGACCACCACATGCTTCCTCATGACAAGAAGATAAATAAGAAGGAATCTCAGAACTATATAGCACCCTTCTTAGTACATTATAATTCCCCTTCATGTACAACTGATCATTTATGAGCACATATGCCCTAGCCTTTCTAATAATGGCATACCTTTTGTATTTATCAGCTAAGGACTTTAACTCCCCTATTTTTAGAAACTCTTCAATCAAGTGAAGGCTCTCCCTACCCTCATATCTAGGATTATCCACCCTCATTGCTATAACATCTTGGGAAAGAGCATTTTTAGCCCATTCATGAGCTCTATGGTTGTTCTCCCTACCAATATGCCAAATTTCAAATTTTTGCAGCTGCCTCATGAGGCCTTTTATCTTAAACAGCCAGTCCTTCAAAATATATTTATTGGCTTTCCAAACATTTTGAACCTGTTTAACCACCAATATAGCATCTCCTTTTGCAACTATCTTCTTGTATCCTAGCTGAATACAATATTTTAGGCGAGCATGTAAACTTGCATATTCAGCTTCATTGTTACTTTGTATCTCTTTACTTTCTTGACTTCCAAAAAAGACTTCTTGATTTTCACTGTCCATAATGACAAAACCCAATCCTCCCTTTTTCAACACTCTTCTGTAATAACTGCCATCAAAAAACAAGGTAGCATCTTTATCCTTCATCTCCTCATGAATTTGTGGATGCGGAATCAGTTTTCGTCTTATAATAGCTGCACTTTCAACATGTTCTTTATAAGTCAAGATATCAGCTAAGCTAGCTCTTACAGTATCCTCCTTCAAACATGTAAATTCAAATTCTTGCAACTTAGTAACTCTTGGAGCATTTTCAGTAAATCTCAAAACTTGTGGAAGCAACTAGGAGAACCAGTAAGTACTACAAATGGTTTTTGAATCAAGTATGATTTCCATCTTTTAACTGCATATACCAACCCCTATACCAACAATTCTTCTTCCATCCAAGCTTTTTCAGTCGCTCCAATGGATCTACTTATATAAAACACCGGCCTCATATGAGACATCCCTTTTCCCTTCTACATTAAAATGGCTCCCACTGCATTTTTCCTAACACATACTAATGAAAAAAGGTTCATCCCAGTTTGGAGACATAAGAACTGGTAAAGTGCTTAACTTTTCTTTCATCTGCAAGAATGCATCCTCTTCAACTTGCGTTCAAACCAAAGGATCCCTTTGAGTTGCTTTCTGTAAAGGATATACATATTCAGCCAGCATATGGAATGACCTTAATAGATACCTCAATTTTTTTTTAAAGCTCATTAGTTCTTTTACAGTTTTTGGAGAATCCATAAGAAGTAAAGCCTCAACTTTACTAGGCTCAGGTGAAATACCATTAGTAGACACTTCATGACCCAAGAGTATCACTCTAATTCTCACTATCTTACATTTATCAGGGTTCAACTGACTGTCGGAATGAGCCGGGATCTAGGACATGGCAGTTAGTTATGGTGGATGAAAGGAAAAGAGTAAATTCATGATGGAGAAGACAAAGACACTGTTTGTTATACAAGTGAATTAGGTTCCAAGATTGAGACTTGGACTCATAAACACAATCTTGTGTATGTGGACAATGACACTAACACTTTACTGATAAGAAAAGAGTACTATCATTGCATTAAGAAAAGGAAGCAAGTACAATGCTTTATAGAAAAGTAGGAAACTGCAGTAGGCACCACTGTGCATATGGGATAGGTAAGCCTGCATGTCCTTGGCCCTGAAGCTCCATAAAAAGAGGTTATTAGTGAGTGTGATTGCTGAATCTCAACACCTCTCCTCAATCACAACTAGAAAGGCACAAAGTGTGTAGAGGCTGTAACGAGAACCACCTGTAAAGTGTGGGCACACCACAAACATGGTAGACGCCAGAGGCTGTCGCAGAAAAGGCTAAGTATGGGCACCAAAACATGATGGACATCCAGAGGCTGTAACAGGGGCCTCACAAAGTGTACAGGGACTGTAATGCCAAGTTACATGAGGAGTTTACAAAGCTTATGGCAGGAAGCATTAGGGCAAGGAAATACAAGGATTTTTAAAACAGTCTATCAGAGTAATGAGAGTAAAAGGATTGATGAGGCTTGTCCTTCCGATCCTGGTGGACTTCATCTTCATCTTCATCTTCTTCTTTTGGTCCATGGTCTTCTTCTTCTTTCACAACTGCAAGATAGGCCTTCTGGGACCTCTTTCTAGCATGACAGAACTTCTCAGTGTGTCTGGTCCTTTTGCAGAAGTCACAGAAGAGCGGTTCCTTTTTACCTTTGTATCTGTTGTTTACATATAACATTTGTTTATCCTTTGAAGTGCTAGGCTCTTCTTTGCTTTTAAGTTTCTTTTCTTCCTCTAGCAGAGAGGCTTTAATATCAACAAGTTGAGGATCAGGCATATTGGTTAGAGTGGTTGATACATTATCATAGGTAGGAGGCAGACTTTTTAACAAGACACCAATACAAACATCTTCATCCATTTTTAGCTTTATCCCTGCAAGTTGAGTAAGCAGTCTTTCCATGTAGTTCAAATGGGATGCCAGGGATGTATGAGGCTTCATATCAAGCCAGAAAAATTCAATCAATAGACCATACTTAGACGACTTTGACTGTGCACCAAATAAGGTATCCAATTTGTCCCAAGTGTCATGGGACGTGTCACAGGCATCCACATGATGGATGTAGCTGTCATCCAATTCCAGTTTAATGATGGCTTGTGCCTTGTCATCATTCTTCTGCCAAGTAACTGCAAGGTCTGCATCTCGAGGTTTCTTCTCTTTGCCATTTGTGATGGCCCAGAGACCCTTCTTCATCAGAATGAGCTTGATGCGGGTTTGCCAGGTGTGAAACCCGACTCCCTTGAACCGAGCATTTGGAGAGTCTTTTCCCATGTTGGATGGCTGAAGAAGCAGCAAATCAGCACCAATTTCTTAGATTTCAGCAGCAGCAGAAGAGTTGGTTGTGTCACAAGACACAAGTGTTAAGAGCACTAGATGAGTGTCAATGGACACTATGTTTGTATCTTCTTTTTTGAGTCTTCCAAATCTGCAAAATTCTTCAAGATCTTCAAAATCCAAATCTTCCCCTCCTTTATTTGATGCTGGGAACTTCAGATTTAGTAGGCTTTAGCTTGGTTTAGTGGCAGGAGTGAGAAAATGAGAGAAAAATGAGCTTGGGAGATTTTGGCTATGGTGGAATTAGGGTTTCTGAGATAGGGCCTAGTTTTTCAGTCTATGTGGGTTGTAGCCTTGATCATTTTCCAAACTTTTTTTAATGGATAGAGAGCTTATGACATGGGCTTCCAAAGCCCTAAGGTCGTGGACCAGATTGCGCTGTGTGGGAGACGAACGGCTGTACGAATCGGGACTGGCGCAGATCTGGACAGTGAGGACGAAAAATCGCAATGCCAGGGCTATCGGTTGCCGATGTGCCTCTGTGATGTGCCAGGAAGGAGCGTAGGGAGTTAAGGAATGATCCTCCAGAAGAGAGCTTGGGGAGATATTTCCTGGTTCAAGAGATCTAAGAGCTCCAAGGAGGCAGGGTCCTGTAGGCTATGGCAGCCATTAGAGCTTCATTGAAGGTAGAGTGAGAATGGAGCTGGGAGTGAAGTCATGAACTCAAGTCGAGCTGAGGAAAGATAAAGAAGAGCTGGAAGAGTAGAGACGAGACTAGGCCATGCCCAACTGAGCTCTGATACCATGTCGGAATGAGCCAGATCTAGGACATGGCAGTTAGTTATGGTGGATGAAAGGAGAAGAGTAAACTCATGATGGAGAAGACAAAGACACTATTTGTTACACAAGTGAATTAGATTCCAAGATTGAGACTTGGACTCATAAACACAATCTTGTGTATGTGGAGAATGACACTGATAATTTACTGATAAGAAAAGAGTACTATCATTGCATTAAGAAAAGGAAGTAAGTACAATGCTTTATAGGAAAGTAGGAAACTGCAGTAGGCACCACTGTGCATATGGGATAGGTAAGCCTGCATGTCCTTGGCCCTGAAGCTCCATACAAAGAGGCTGTTAGTGAGAGTGATTGCTGAATCTCAACACTGACCACCATCCTCATCAAGTCTGCCAAAAACTTCATTGATTTTTCTTAGAGTGTAATGCCCTTGAGCTGTACACACAAAAGTCATCCATAAACACCCGCAAAGATTTCCCAATGAACGGGGCAAATACCCAACCAACCCATCTTGAAAATCTAGTGTATCCATTCATTAGACCAAAAGGCATCACTCTATAACAAAAGCATCCCCATGGGGTAATGAACAATGTTTTCTTTTGGTCTTCTTTTGCTATTCTGATTTGGAAATATCCAGAGTATCCATCGCATACACTGTACAATTCATGACCAACCACTTGATCCAAGAAATGGAAAAGGATAGTAGTCCCTCTTAATAGTTGCATTACGAGGCTTGAAATCAACACATACTCTCTGATAGCACCTAAAATGGGCTGGCACTGGCTATGGCACTAGTCGGACCTCATGCGCACAACAAACAACCCCACCACACGACCTCACGGCCAGGAGCGTCTAAAACTCACTCTACACTAAATGCTAGTGTCGATTCTATGTTTGTATTAGGCCATAGTCCAATGTTTACCATCCCTTCTCCTCAAAGGGAGATCCTATAACATATAGGCATAATACCTCGTATCACAAACATAGGGAAGTACCTCTTGCCTGACTGCCGCAGCTCCACTGCGACTCTCCTATACCTCAAGGATTGGCCCCAAGATGCATCGCTCCAACATAAAGTACACACGATACAAGCTCCACTCTTTCATTTTGAACGTATTCCAGGAGATACCATATATCCTTACCAAACAATGCCCCAAGAAAATGATCGACTAACCTACAGCTTAGGTCATCTCCCACACTCAAGTGTAGGTCATCATAATGGAAAATAGGTGCTATGCATCCAATTCTTTATATTCAGATACCATGGTTGATATGCACATGCAAAAGTGGATAATCCTAAGGCTCAATCATAATTTTCAATCAGACACGTGCCGTGCACAACCAGGCTTTCCAATGCTCATTTACTAACTTGTTGCAGCAATGTAAGGATAGCACCGAGACAATGCTCATGCTACTAGCCTCTTAATTAGAATACAACAAACCCTACATCATGGTATGCATCAGCACAATCAGCAATAAACAGCACCCAAATCACATCATTCAAACACCCCACCCCCTACTTTTAGATATTACTTCCGTTGCATAGGTGTAGGGGTTCATTTTGTCATGTTTTTATGTATTTTTTCTTATTTTTATGAAGCGTATTTCTATTTTTTCCCTATTTTCCTTATTTTTTAGCATTTATTTATCAATAATCACTATTATTTTCTAATTTTTCTCATACTGACCATTTCAGCATACTAAATTTTTATTTTGTTTTCCAGTTTCTCCCATAGGAACACATTTCACCCACTCAAAACGACAAAACCATCATTTTACCCTTAAAACCCGCATTTTGGGTTTTGTGGGATTTAAATAGCACATGTAAATCATTAAAATTTTAGAATTTTCTAATAAACAGCTATTAGACATGATGCAACCAGCACTCAAACAATTTTTCATCACATAAGAACATCATTTCCATCATAAAATGTCAAAAGACCTTCATTTCCTTCATAAAAAATAGTCATACCGATGTTTCTACGAAACCTGAGATGCATTAAATGACTGTGTGACCAGCCAACGGAGCCTCCATTGCCCTCAATTCCATGTTGCACATCAATCTTCACCATCTCCATTAATCTCTATCACCATTTTTTAATCTCTTTCTTAATTCCTCCTTCAAGATAGTGCGCATGAATAGCCCATAGAGAGGAGAGAGAAAGACTTGTGTCTGATCATTGGACGAGGGAAGAATGGCAATGGAGAGCGTGGGCATCAAGCATCGAGATGGTATGATCAGTTGATATGGGTACATGGAGGTGCCGTAGCCCCCCTCTCAAAATCACGTCATGCAGCAAAAGGCGTCACCATTTTTTCTCCACGTGAAAAAAATGCCCCCCCCCCTCAAAATCAATTTTTGGGGCCCCAAGGGGAGTCCCCAAGGGTCACACCCTCTTGCTTCTCATTTTGGGGCCCCTTCACACAGAGTTTGGCCATTTGCCCATCGTCCGGATGAGCTGAAATTTTCTAACTGACCGTCTCGGGTTCCCACACTGACTGGCACTTCTAGAAGTCTCATCTAACATTCCGAGAAATTATGAAAATTTTCCAACCATTTCTCGGTGGGTCTTTAAAGCACTTTTGGAACCTGTCAGCTACTTGCTGCTTAAAATCGACTCGATTGCCTATGCCGCCTTCGACAGAGTTTATTTTTCTCTTAAAATTTAGATTTTTTGGCTAACTTTAAGCACTTCTCAGAGTCAAAAATCACCGCTCATTGGCAACCATGGGATAGGGTGACTCAGCTCGTCGAACCCCACGAACAAATCTGCACATAACACAACCACAAAGAGCATCAAGCTAATACAAAATATACTCAACAAAACACATCACAGCTCTCACCCTACCCCCTATCAAAACCAAGGCATGAAATCCACAAGGAGTAGGCCTAGCATACTCTGACAGAAAGCCCAGAGCTAGTCACTAACCAATTGTTTCAACACATCCAAGCTAGAAAGAACTATCAGAGAGGTCATCCTAAGTGGTGGTCTGAACTACCTTCCTAACTGAGGACAACTCAACTAGGAGCTCCTACTAGGCGAGGACTCCTATAGCCTGATTAAGAACTATTGTCTTTTAACACATTTTCCTTTTGGGGTTTTATTTTCCATACTCGAGCATGTAAAAAGGAGGGAGCTAAGCATAGTGACTCAAGAAGAACAGGGCATTGGCCTCAGGTCCTATCTCGGTATCCAGGAACCTACCAAACCCTCGCAAGGTGGCACTTAATCCTTTTTTTATGCTCACTTTTATTTTCGCTCCAGCCTTCCTTATTTTTTATTTGCTCTTCAGGTAGATGCCACCCCGAGGAAGACAAGGCATCAGCCTCGGGTCTTTTCTCATCCCGAGGAACCTACCAGCTCTGGAGATAAACAACTGCTCAAGGATTTCTCTTTCTTTCCTTTTCTATTTTTATAGGGAGTTAGAACCCCTTTTTACACACCTCTATATATTTTTATCCTTTAGCTATGCAAGATTTTGCTTTTTTGCATATATTTGTTCTGGTAGGCTTTTCTACTGCCTCACAACTAATAGAAACTCCTAGAAGAGTTGCCTAGCAGGCCAGCAGAACAAGGTTACTAGAACTGCCTTCTAAAACAGGTCTTTCAATGTCTGACAATGCCTTTGTAGGAGGCAATGACTACTCAGACCTCCCACAAACATACATAACCTAAACCTGGGACTTCATGCCTTGATTGCCAGTCCCCAACAAACAAAAAGAAAGTACCCCTTACATACACATATATTGCTAAAGACAAAAGGAAAAAGACTCGAAAAGGGGACGAAACCACTTGGAATGGCCACAAGAAGCTCCTCCGCATAGCAACGACTCCCTCCGATGACTTAGTCAACATGTATGATGCAATCACTAAAACAGAAAACGATTAAACGTACCTGGACCAAACGGGCATATGGCCCTCTTGGCCTAAAGAAATACCACAGTTTACAACAAACTAACTGGCACTCTTGGCCTCTTGAAATCAAACAACATTAAAACCTTAAAGAAACTAGCCCTCTTGGCCTAAAGAAATCAAGAAAACCAGCTCATATATACCCCTCCTTGTTGGAAGAAGGCTGATATATGAAAATACTCTCCATTCCAAGGGAAAAAATAGGGCTCCCGCCCTAAACTAAATGCATCAAGCTATGACCCATACCTCCTGCATAAATAGCAAGAGGCGTACACATAGCATGTTGTCTGATCAACCTATGGGTCCAAGATAATATTGGTAGATGGGTCTCGGCCACTCTTCGCATTACCCATATCAGCCATCGCCTACCATATAATGTGTGGTTTGATAAAATTTCCCACAAACAACCAGGTCCTGTCTCATTATCAATGGCAACATCTGGACTAGGACCACAGTTGAAGAATAGGTCCTCTTCATAAGCAAAATTGGATAAGGAATCCGCAAACTGATTCCAAGAATGTGGAATCAGCTGAAGAGAGACGCTCTCAAATTCATCAAGGAGGGTTATAGCAATTCAATGATACATACAAAGGATGGGATTCCAGACTATGTATGTCCCATTTAGTTGATTTAAGATCAGCTAGGAATCCCCTTTTACTACCAACCTAGAATACTCAGAAATAATAAGGTTTAATCTTATTAAGATTAACCTTATTTTTAAATTCCACTCCTTGTAGATCAGCTAATAAAGCCATGGATTTATTTTTACCTATCCTAACTACCTTGTAAGGGCCATCCCATCAAGGTTCCAACTCCCTTGGAAATAGCTCCCTTTGTACATCGTAATATACAACTAACTACCCCTTCTTAAAGGTAAATTTCTTCACTTTTAAATCATGCAATCGCTTCATCCGACGTGTAGCTGCCTCTTGGTGCAATAGGCTCTGCAATTTGAGCTCATCCAAGTGGGTCAGAGTCATAAACCGCTCGAATAAGGCATCCTCGTCATCACCCAAAGAATGATTGATTGTGAATCTTATGGTCAACAACTCAATTTCTAAGGGCAAGACACACTCCTCCCCATAAACTAATTTGAATGGGGTGTGGCTAGTGGCTCATTTAAACGTCATGTTATATGCCCACACCGCCATATACAGTTTTGTATCCCTGAGTCCCGTTTCTTTTGGAAGACTATCTTGGACAGGATACCCACAAGTTGCTTATTGGTACTTTCAACTTATCCATTTGCCTGCGGGTTATAAGGAGTCATCTTATTATGCTTAATTTTCCATGCTTCAGTGTAGCTTTTAATCACGTTGTTTAAGAAATGGATTCCACGGTCTAATATTAATTCTTTTGGCAGACCAAATCGGCATATAATCTACTCTATATGAAAGTAGCAATCTCTTTTGCATTGTCTTGCCTCGTCACCCGTGCTTGTGACCACTTTGTGAAGTAATCAATGGCTAGGATAATGTATCTCTTCTGAGTAGTAGACGTTAGGGTAATAGGACCCACAAAATCGATGCCCCGCTTCTCAAATGAAAGGGTATCCATAATAGGCGTAAGTGGTCACTTTCTATTCTCTCTACTGTCATGACTTTGACATGTATCGCATCTCTTAACATACTCAAATGAATCTTGGAAGATGGACCGCCACCAATATCCAGCTCTTAAAGCCTTCTGTGCCATCAACCATCCAACAAAGTGCCCCCCCCCACAAGCAGAGTCATGGCACTATTCCAAAATAAATGGAACCTCGTCAAGCCTCACGCATCGGCGATAGATATCATCAACCCCCTACTGATATAGTATTCCTACGATCAAGGAGAATTTCAATGCTTGCTTTTAATTTTTCTCTTCTCGAATTTTGATAGAGTAGCTCCAATATCTCCTATAGATAGATAATGCATTATAGCAGCAGACCATGAGGGAATAGATGTCGTATCAATCTTAAACAATGTTTTCATGTCACTTCGTTCAGCCAAGACCTCTTTTGGCTCTTCCAAATCCACAAGGCATTCTACAATGCCCTGTAGCTTTGGTGGCTTGCTATTGATCTCTAATCAAAATCCTACAAATTGATTAACCACTTTGCTAAATAATCAGGCGGTTGTAACTTGTTCAGCAACAATTGAAGCCCTTCCGCCTTCGTATGAAAAACCACCTTCTCATAAGAATGTAATGCCTGAACTTTTTGGTCGCAAATACCATCGCAATGCATAACTTCTCCATATAGGTATAGTTAAATTCTGATATGCCCAACTTCCGACTAGCAAAAGCTATCGGATGGTACCATTTTTCCTCCCAAATTTGGGCCAAACAATAGTTGATACTATACATGGTGGCTGTTGAAAATATATAGAACATTTTGCCTCTTTTAGGTGCTTTTAAAACAGGTGCTTTGGCAAGCTCCTGCTTCACATCATCAAAAGATACTTTGCAAGCATCATTCCATGCAAACTGATAGTTAAAGGACAATAGGTTCGTCAATGGCAACATTCTTTCTACCAAGGCATTGATAAACCTTTGATAATACCCTACCGATGACAGAAAGCTATGCACCTCCTTTGGAGTACGCGGTGGACTCATGGTGACTATGACCTTGATCTTTTCAGGGTCGGTCGCAATCCCTACTGAACTCACCACATGGCCTAACAATAGCCCATAAGGCACCCCAAACATGCACTTCCGTGGGTTAAGAGCTATGCAAAATTGTCTGCAACACTCAAAACACTTCCGCAAAATAATCAACTGCCTTTCTCTTATGGTGGCTGCCCCCAGGTCATCAATGAATACTTTCAACTCCTCTGGGGAGATGTCACCAAAGGTCTTGTTGGCCGTTCTTTGCCACAAACCAGGTGCATTACATAAACCAAATGCCATCACATGGTACGCAAAGGTACCGAAGATAGTAATAAATATCATTTTCAGCTTGTCCTACTCAGCAATCTCCATTTGGTTATACCCCGCAAAGCAATCCATGAACAAATATATTTCCCTACCTGCTAATCGATCCAAAATTTGGTCAATAAATGGCAATGGGTAATAGTCTTTAACAGTCTGCTTATTCAACTCTCTAAAGTCTACACAAAGCTGGATTTGATTATTCTTCTTCTTTCTAATCACTGAACACCATTTAGTATGTTGAACAAGGAAGATCAAACCCGCTTTCCATAACTTCTAGTAGCTCCTTGAGCATCCCACCGTCCCTTAGTTCAAAAGGCATGTGCCTTACTTTCTAACGTATGGGCCAAATTCCTTCCTTTAGAGGAATGGTATGCACAGCCAAGTTGGGAGGAATATCTCTAAGTTCATCATAGCTCCAATCAAAGATGTTGCGGAATTCTTGAATTAAGGACACATAGTCCTCTCTTTCTCCCGAACTGAGCATGGAACCTAATTTTATTGGCCGCGAATCATTTGGTGTACCAAGGTCCCGTCTGCATCTCTTATCCTATTTTGACACTCTATCGGCTCATTTAATGTTATTTGATAGATGTCTTCTGTAGTGGACCCTTCTTTGTTAGATATGATCAATGCCTCACCCTCATTAGGTGCTACCAATGATCCATGGTGCTCAAAGTTGTAAGGCCCCCATTATGAGGAGAAGCCAAATGTGAGCCCGGACATTGGTTGAGTCTTGACTTGTATATCAAATGAGGTCAATGTGACCGGATGGCAAAAAGGTGACCATTGTGGGTCTAATCTTTGGGTTAGATGGAGTGGTTAAGCTGGTAGCAACTTGAGGCGCATTGCATCGAGTTGCAAGGTAAGGGAGTTAAAAGGGGCCCCTATTGTGGGTCCGAGGGCCACAGAAGCGGCCCCTGGCTGGGGGGTCCCAGGGGGGCCAGCGGCCCCCCTAGCGGGGGTCCGGGGGCAGCGCCCCCGGTCGATGGTAAAGGGAATATTCCCTAGAATATTCTCTAGCTGACTAGTGGAGGCTCATATGGTAGGTCAACCAAGCCGACCTAACAGCCTTCAAAGGCTATAAAAGCTACACCCCTTCATAGCCATCTATCACTCATCTTTCACCCAATCAGAGTTGTTGTTCTAGCTAGCCTTAAGCTCTTCACCTATTTTCTATCTAGATCGCCATCTAAGCTTCACACAATGGAAGCGCACGGGTGGACAGAGCCATCTTTGTATCAGTTGTTTGGAGTTAAAGAATTTGCTAATTCTCCTCTTATCTGTTGCGTACTCTCTATCTCTTTCTCAGATTCTATTCGCTGCACCATGTAATATTTTACATGGTATCAGAGCCCAGGGGGCTCTAGAGATCGGAGAGTGTGCAAGAGGCAAAGGCTTCAACAACAAAGAGAAACTATGTCGACTTCCGAAAGCAGTTCTGGCGCATCAGGAAGCGGTGCAGGAGGTGGTGTTGCTGTACCGACTATTCAAACACTGAGGATTCGTCCACCAACCTTCAGCGAAGGCAAGTTAGATGGTACAAACTACACCTTGTGGAAGTTCAAAATTACAACTATCCTTGATTCTTACGAGCTTTTGGAGACTGCGTTGGACTGAAGCAGAACCATAGCATACCCCCGACCCATCAAATCCTAGTGTGATGATTCCTCCAAATGCAGATCTTCTACGAGCTTGGAAACGAAGGAATGCAGATGCATTGTGTGCCTTAGTTACAAGCTGTTTTGACAGTGTTTTGACTTTGATTCAGCATACAACCAAAGTGTCAGAGGCTTGGAATATACTTAGGAGTCAGTATGAAACATGAAACCAAACAAGGATTCAAAACTTGGACAACCAACTAGCAGCGGAGAAGTTTGCTGAAGGAGAGACGGTTGAAGCATTCATCACTCAGATTAAGAATCTGCGTGACCAGATGGCTGGCGTTGGGATACAAAAGACTAGTGAAGAGCTAGCTCGGAGGTGTATTCGGATTTGTCCATAAAAGTTTGATGGACTAGTAACTACCCTTAATACTCAGGTGAGACCTCAAGCTTTGACTTTTGAGGAGTTTTGTGCATTATTAATGGAGGAGGAGTTGAGGCTGAAAAGCCCGAGAAGGAACCAACAATGGAGATGCTGCATTCTCTGTCGATGCAAAAGGCAAAGGTGGTTCCTCCACCAAAAATGATGGTGACAAAAAGAAGAAGGGCGGAAAGAAGAAGTTTCAAGGAGAATGCTTCTACTGCAAGAAGAAAGGACATGCAATTGCAGATTGTCGTGTCAAGAAGGCAGATGAAAAGAATGGTACCCTTAAAAGTAAAGGGAAAGAGATAGCCAATACAGCTGAAGCAGAGCTGGAATTATTCATGGTGACCATTGAGGAAGTGTGCTCCTCGGCACAAGAAGAATCTACCACTAACTCATGGGTGTTGGATAGTGGGGCCTCCCATCACATGACCAACAAGAAAGGTCTGTACAGTTCTATGCAGCCTCTACAAGAATCCATCACTATGACGGTTGGAAATGATGTTAAATGCCCTGCTGTGGGCACATGTACTATTCCTTTTGTTGCTGCAAATGGCAAAGTCAAAAAGATTTCAAATGTGTTGTATGTTCCCAAAATCAGGAGAAATCTGTTATCAGTTGCTGCCGTAACTGATCTTGGTCATGAAGTGAGATTCAAGAAGATAGGTGCAAAAATTCTTGATAGTGCTGGCACATTTGTTGGCAAAGGAGAAAGATGGAACAACCTGTATGAGCTAAGTGCTCTTACAGCCACCGTTGGAGTGGGTACAAGTAAGCTTTGGCATGAAAGGTTTGGACACATCGGATTTGCAGTGTTGAAGGAGATGCAAAAGCAAGGTATGGTTGCTCACCTACCTACAATAACTGAATTGAAGGAACCATGTGAAGCTTATATGATGGGCAAGCAACAGAGAAAGGCATTTCCACAAGAAAGCAAGAATAGAGCACAAGCTCCTCTAGAGTTGGTGCATGCTGACTTGTGTGGTAAGATGCCTACACAGGCCTTAGGGGGATCTTCTTATTTTATGTTGATTGTCGATGACTACAGTAGGAAGATATGGGTGTACTTCCTTCATGATAAGGCTCAAGCTTTTGGTAAGTCTAAAGAATGGCTAAAACTTGTTGAGAATGAAACAGGGAAAAGTGTGAAGAAATTTAGAACAGATGGTGGTGGTGAGTTCAACTCAAAGGAGTTTGAAGGCTTTTGCAAGAGCAAAGGGATCAAGCGTCAATTGACAACGCCTCACACACCTCAGCAGAACGGTGTTGTGGAACGCAAGAATCGCACCATTGTGGAGATGGCAAGATGCATGCTAAAGGGCAAGGGATTGCCTAATCATTTTTCGGCTGAAGCTATTAATACTACAGTCTACATTCTAAATCGGAGCTACACAAAGGCTCTCAAGGGAAAAACACCTCATGAGGCTTACACTGGTAAGAAACCATCTGTCTCACATTTCAGAATTTTTGGATGTGAATGTTATGCACATGTTCCAGATGAGAAGAGAAACAAGTTAAAACCAAAAAGTAGAAAATTTATCTTCTTGGGTTATAGTGATGAGCAGAAGGCTTACAAATTATATGACCAAGAGGCAAAGAAGATCGTCACGAGCCGTGATGTGGTGTTCAAGGAGGAGCCGCATACAGTGGAGGAGGAGAAGGCAAGTTCTTCCACTTTATCATCAAGCGAAGAAGTAGTCCACTATGAACCTGTCCCAAGAGCTATCCCTATCCTTAAGGAGGAAGCATCATCTTCAGATGATGAGGAAAAAGTTCACCAACTTCACATCACCCCACCGGAAAAGCCATTGCCGTGCTGGGTGAAGCAGCTCTATGACCACAATAATCCTATGCCTGCATCTGTTGAGGAGAAGGCAAACGGACCAAGAAGGTCTCACAGAATAGAGGAGCTAAGGAGGGCTTGTACTCACATAGTCAATATGGCCTTGATGGTTGAGATTATGAGAGAAGTAAAGGAGCCAATTGACTTAGAAGAAGCACTTGCAGATCCATCATGGAAGGCTGATATGCAAGCGGAGTATGACAGCATAGTGAAGAATGACACTTGGGAGCTAGTGGATCGACCAGCAAAGTGGAAGGTTATTGGCACCAAGTGGATCTGCAAGGTAAAGTACAAGGCTGATGGTACCTTAGAAAAGTACAAAGCTAGACTGGTTGCCCAAGGATTTTCACAAGTTGAAGGGTTTGATTTTCAAGAGTCATTTGCCCCAACTGCCAGAATGACCACTATTCGCGCGGTACTTGCAGTGGCTGCCCACAAGAAGTGGCCAGTGTACCAAATGGATGTTAAGTCAGCGTTCTTAAATGGTGACCTCAAGGAGGAGGTATATGTGGCTCAGCCACTAGGGTTTGAGGCCCCCCATTCTGAGAACAAAGTGTGTAAGCTAAAGAAGGCATTATATGGGCTGAAACAAGCCCCCAGAGCATGGTACCAGCGGATAGATAAGTTCTTTTTTAACCTAAACTTCAAAAGATGTGCCTCAGATGCTAACTTGTATGTTTATAGGGATGGTAAAAAGTCTGTAGTGATTGTCCTATATGTGGACGACCTTCTTATTACAAGTGACTATGAAGATATGATCAACCAAACTCGAAAGGCTTTGAGTTCTGAGTTTGAAATGACAGACTTGGGCTTGCTGCACTATTGTTTGGGGATTGAAGTATGGCAAGAGCCAGGAAAGATCTTCATCTCTCAGAAGAAGTATGCATGGAAGATCTTGAATGCATTTGGTATGACCGAGTGCAAGGAGATAGCTACACCTATGGAGGTGAATGCAAAGTTATCTGTCAAGGATACATCTGCACTAGCAGACATTGGGAGGTGTAGGAGGTTGGTCGGCAGTCTGATCTACTTGTGTAACACCATACCAGATATCAGTTTTGCTGTTGGTGTTTTGAGCAGGTTCTCAAACAAACCTCATGAGAGTCATTGGAAGGCTGGGATGCGGGTGCTCAGATACTTGAAGAAAACTCTTGACTATGGTATCACATATAGTTTCGAAACTTCTCTTGTGGGAAACTGTGACTCAGATTGGGCAGGAGACAATGATTCCAGGAAGTCAGTTTCTGGTTATTGTTTCTCTTTGGGTTTAGGAATTTTCTCTTGGATTAGTAAGAAGCAGCCAACAGTGGCATTGTCTTCTACTGAAGCAGAGTACAAGGCAGCTTGTTTTGCTGCATGTGAAGCAGTATGGTTGAGAAGGATTGGATGGCATATGGGAGTGCAAGATGAAGAATCAACTGTGCTAAGATGTGACAATCAGAGTTGCATCGCCATTGCCAAAAATCCAGTGTTTCATGCACGCACCAAGCATATAGAGATCCAGTATCACCATGTGCGTGATTTGATAGAGGATGGGATAGTGGAACTAGTCTACTGTCCAACAGAGGAGAATGGAGCTGATATCTTCACCAAAGCACTTACGAAGGATCTGCTTCAAGTTCATCTTCAGAGACTCGGCATTGGGCCGAGGAGATAGTTCACCTATGGGTGGACATTGAGGGGAGGTGTTAGATGTTGACATATCGAGCTCCACTCGTGATATGCCAGGGTGACCGTTGTGTATTTATGTCACCGACTTGTCAGTTGCAGACGCGGTTGGTACACCGCCCATGAATAATAGCTACATGATAGCTATCCTTATCTACTCTAGTTCTTGGCTCAGTTAGTATGCCACCTTAGTTAGTTGAGTTTGGTTTGAGACCCATATATAGGGTTCTTCTATTTCTTTGTATGAGAGTTCTTTTGGCTTACACAACTAAGAAGAGGAAAACTGTTTTCAGCCTCCACCCTTGTGTGTCTTCCCCCATTGTGCAAGCAAGAAAGCTTCAAGCGAGACTCCTTCCTTCTCTCCCACAATCTTGACATGGTATCAGAGCCTTGTTCGTGGTAAGGAGCTCAAGAAAGCAAGCCAAGCTCGCGGTGTTCTGGTAAGAGGAGCAGTGTTGCTTTTGTTAGAAATGCGGGATCTAGAGCATGACATAACCGGAAGCTATGGAGGATGGAAGGAGAAGTGTAGACTCATGATGGAATGGACACTGTTTGTTACACAAGTGAATTAGGTTCCAAGATTGAGACTTGGACTCATAAACACAATCTTGTGTATGTGGACAATGACATTGACACTCTACTGAAATGAAAAGAGTACTATCATTGTGTTAAGAAAGGAAGCAAGTACAATGCTTTATAGGAAAGTAGGAAACTGCAGTAGGCACTATTGTGCATATGGGATAAGTTACCCTGCATATCCTTGACCCTGAGATTCCATACAAAGAGGCTGTTTGAGTGTGATTGCTGATTCTCAACACCCCTCCTCAATCACAACTAGGAAAGGCACAAAGTGTGTAGAGGCTGTAATGAGAACCACCTGCAAAGTGTGGGTATACCACAGACATGGCAAAACACCAGAGGCTGTTGCAGAAAAAGCTAAGTGTGGGTACCATAAACATGGTGGACATCCAGAGGCTGTAACAGGGGCCTCACAAAGTGTACAGGGACTGTAATTCCAAGTTACATAAGGAGTTTACAAAGCTTATGGCAGGAAGCATTAGGGTAAGGAAAATACAAGGCTATTAAAACAATCTATCAGAATTATGAGAGTACAAGGACTGATGAGTCTTGTCCTTCCGATCCTGGTGATCTTCATCTTCTTCTTCCTTTGCTTCATTTTCTTCTTCTTCTTTGACTGCGACTAGATAGGCCTTTTGGGATCTCTTTCTTGCGTGGCAGAACTTCTCGGTGTGTCCGGTCCTTTTGCAGAAGTCACAAAAGAGCTGATCTTTCTTGCCTTTGTACCTGTTGCCAACATATAATGCATGCTCATCTCTAGAGGTACTTGGTTCTTCTTTAGTTTTTAGCTTCTTTTCTTCTTCTAACAGTGATGCTTGGATATCAACAAGTTCAGGATTTGGCATGTTGATTAAAGTTGTTGATACGTTATTATATTCAGGAGGCAAGCTCTTAAGTAGAACACCGATGCAAACATCTTCATCCATTTTAATGTTGATTCCTGCAAGTTGGGTTAGGAGTCCTTCCATGTAATTAAGATGCGTGGCAAGTGATGTGCTGGACTTCATTTCAAGCCTGAAGAATTCAATTAGGAGACCATACTTTGATGATTTAGATTGTGCACCGAACAGGGTGTCAAGTCTTTTCCATGTATCCTGTGAGGTCTCACAGTTATCCACGTGATGGATATAACTGTCATCTAGCTCCAATTTGATAATGGCCTGAGCTCTGTCATCATTCTTTTGCCAAGTAGTTGCAAGGTCCACGTCCCGCGGTTTCTTCTCTTTGCCATTTGTGATGGCCCAGAGACCCTTCTTCATCAGGATGAGCTTGATGCGGGTTTGCCAAGTGTGGAATCCGACTCCTTTGAATCGAGCATTTGGCGAGTCTTTGCCCATGTTAGATTTACGGGAACAGTAGCAAATCAACTTCAGACTTTATTAGATTTGAGCAACAGAAGAATTGATTGAGAGACACAAGTGCTAAAAAGCACTAACTGAGTGTCAATGAATACCAAATCTGCAAAAGTCTTTTTCTCCAAGTGATCTTCCCCTTCTTGATTTGATGCTGATGTCTTCAGATCTGAGTGACAGTACTTTAACGAACTTCAGAGAGTATTGCTCAGTGATTAAAATCACTGTTGATAACTTCAGTGAGAGAAACAGTGAAAAATGTCAAGATTTTGAAGCTTTTGGCTATGGTGGAATTAGGGTTTCTGAGACAGGGGCCTGGTTTTTTGCTTATTGCAGGAGCTACAGTGCATCATTTTCAAAACTTTTTACATATCTAGGAAGCTTATGTCATGGGCTACCAAAGCCCCATGGAGATTGTGCAGATCGTGGTCAGTATGAGGCGCGCAGGTGCCGCGAACAGATTCGGCGCAGATCTGGACAGCGTGGTCGAATTTCTGCAATGCTGGAGCCAGGGAGCATCAATGTCATTGATTGTTGTGCCAAGATGAAACGCCTTGAGCAGAGGAACAACTCTCCAGAAGAAATCGTGGGCTGAAATGGCCTGGTTGAAGAGTTATGAAAGCTCCAAGCAAGGTAGGTCCTGTCTGGCTATGGCAGACACAGAACAGAGATTGGGGATTTTCACAATGCTGAGCTCCAGATGGTCCAATGTCCTGGATTGATGTGATACAGGGAAGCTTTATGAGTTGGGGAATACTTTGCCAGAAGGAAGCTCCAAGAGATTTGACCTGTGGAGTGAGATATAAGCAGTTCAATCTGACAGGGTGCTGCTGGCTATGGCTGCCATGGAAGCTTCAGTGAGAGTAGAGTTGAGAAAAGAAGTCATACACTGACACTGAGCTGGATGGAGGTTCGGAAGAATCAAGAGAGGCTAGACAAGCAATGCCATGCCCAAGTGGGCTCTGATACCATGTTAGAAATGCGGGATCTAGAGCATGACATAACCGGAAGCTATGGAGGATGGAAGGAGAAGTGTAGACTCATGATGGAATGGACACTGTTTGTTACACAAGTGAATTAGGTTCCAAGATTGAGACTTGGACTCATAAACACAATCTTGTGTATGTGGACAATGACATTGACACTCTACTGAAATGAAAAGAGTACTATCATTGCGTTAAGAAAGGAAGCAAGTACAATGCTTTATAGGAAAGTAGGAAACTGCAGTAGGCACTATTGTGCATATGGGATAAGTTACCCTGCATATCCTTGACCCTAAGATTCCATACAAAGAGGCTGTTTGAGTGTGATTGCTGATTCTCAACAGCTTTCATTTTCTGTTTTGGGAGCAGATCTCTGCAGGTAGCACAGCCGGAAATTGCAAGAGTGCATTGTCTCAGGTTGAGACGCCCTTCGCGGTGAAGCAAGAGGGCAGTTTTGAAGGCGGAAGTTTTCTGCACGCACTCAGGAAAAGGCCCAATTTTATGCTGTGCAGCCACTGTTCTACAGGTCGGTGAAAAGTTACTGTAGAAATTGCATCGTATGCTTGTGCGCAGAGACATTGGGAGTTTCAGAATCATCCTTGGTTCCTGTTTATGCAAAATCGTCACTAGGAAGTGACTGTGTGGTCAAATACCACTTTCGCCAGTTTTGCAGATCTGCCCTTGTGAGGGTGAAGTTGAGTTTTTGCAGTGACAGAATTTTTCGCAGTAATGGCGTCTGATTCTCTTTCACAGATTGTAACTGAAAAGCTTGACAAGAACAACTTCCAGGCATGGAAGTTTAGAATGACGAATTTCCTTATGGGAAAAGGATATTGGGAATTTGTTGCAGGAAATGAAGAAGAACCAGTTCTTCCTGATGTTCCCAATCAACAGCAAATGCAGGCATTTAAAGCATGGCATGAGAGAGCTAGGAAAGTTATGTATTGGCTGTCTATCAGCATTTCAGACTCTATGATTGTGCATATCCAGGATGCAAGTACGCCAAAGGAGGCATGGGATACTTTGTCAAAAATGTATAGCACAAATACGCAAGCCAGGAAAATGCAGCTCAAGCAAGAGTTGCACAATGTGCAAAGAGAAAATATGAGCATCAACGACTACCACATGAAGGTGAAGAAGATTGCAGATGCACTTGCTTCCATTGGGTCACCAGTGGAAGATGATGATTTAGTTTCTGTGACCTTGAATGGTCTAGGAAAGGATTATGCACAGTTTCGGACATCCATTTCAGTTCGTGAAAGATTTCCTGATTTTGAGGAGCTAATTGCTCTTCTAATTTCTGAGGAGCAAAGAAATGGTGGTGCATCTTCTTCAGGAGGAACTTCAAAAGAAGCTGTCTTCTACTCAAATGCTGGAAGAGGTAGAGGCAGAGGTAGAGGAGGCCGATTTGGAGGCCGTGGTAGAAATCAGAATATGCAGCAAACTCAAGAAAACCAGTCCTATGGAGGAGGACGTGGTAACTCTAGAGGCAGGGGGAGCCAAAGAGGTCGTGGTGGATGGCAAAGAGGCCAAAATGCAAACAGTAATGTTGAATGCTACTATTGTGGTAAAATGGGTCATATGGCTAAAGACTGCTATAAAAAGCAGAATGACATCATGAATGGAAAACTGCAACAAGGGAATTATGCATCTTCTAGTAGACAGGGTGATGACAGAAATGAGCATTTGTTCATGGTGCAGCACATGAACAATTCTGTGACAAGTGCAGAAGAAACCAATGATGTATGGTATGTTGACTCAGGTGCATCAAACCACATGACAGGTCATGCAGAATGGATGGAGGATGCAAGGAAAATGGAAAAACCAGGATTTGTGGAGACTGGTGATGATACTGCACATCCTATTGTGCAGATTGGAAAAATTCCTTTGTCTATGCAGGATGGGAAAAAGAAATACATGTCCGATGTATTTCATGTCCCGAATATCACCAAGAATCTGGTTTCTGTTGGTCAAATGGTTGAGCAGGGCTTGCAGGTCAGATTTAATCCTCATGGATGCTTTGTTGAGGATATGAAAAATAAAGGTCGCTTGATAGCAAAAGGAAAGAAGAAGGGCAAAATGTTTACATTGGATGCAGACATGTCTGAATTGAGTGCAGCAATGTTTGCACATGGGACCGGTGTAGTTGCAGATATTGATATCTGGCATAAACGCATTGGTCATGTTAATGTACAGCGACTTAAATCAATGCAGGCCCAAAACATTGTTGCAGGATTGCCTAAATTCAAGGTTGCAGAAATGCATAAGGTATGTGAAGCCTGACAGTTTGGAAAACAGGCAAGGAAACCATTTCCTAGACATGTTCAAGAGAGTAAGAAGCCATTGGAATTAATCCACTCTGATGTGTGGACTACTAAAGCTGCATCTCTTGGAGGCTGTCATTATTTTGTCAGTTTTATTGATGACTATAGCAGAAAAGTTTGGGTGTATTTTATGAAAAAGAAAAGTGAAGTTTTTGGGCATTTCAAAACTCTTAAAGCTATGGTTGAAAAAGAAACAGGCCTGCAAGTAAAATGCCTAAGGTCAGATGGAGGGGGAGAGTACCTCTCAAATGAGTTTGCAAGGTTCCTGCAGGAGCATGGCATAAAGCAGCAATATTCATGCAGTCATACCCCACAGCAAAATGGAATTGCAGAAAGAAAAAACAGGCATATTGGAGAGGTATCTCGTGCCATGCTCAATGAAAAAGACTTGCCAGATTTTTATTGGGCTGAAGCAGTTGCTACAGCAGTCTACATAATGAACAGGACTCCCACTGCAGCAATACATGGAATGACTCCAGAGGAGAGGTATACTGGTAGGAAACCAGATATTTCTCATTTGAAAATTTTTGGTTGCATTGCCTATGTACATGTGCCAGATGAGTTGAGATCCAAGTTGGATCCAAAAGCTGAGAAGTGCATCTTTATTGGTTACTCTCTGCAGCAAAAAGGGTATAGATGCTATCACCCTTCTACTCGTAAGTTTACAGTGAGCAGAGATGTTGTTTTTGATGAGATGAGTAGCTGGTATAAACCAGTAAATGTGATTGATGATGTAGATGCACAAAATGGTAATGCTGCACAGAATTCACAGCAGCAGTCACAAAATATTAGTGGACCCGGAGCGTCCTCTAGCAGTGGTTCACATCCTTCGCCATGGACAGGCAGATTGAGATCAGGAGAATCTTCTCAAAGTAATGCAGATAGTGGTATGCAGGTATCACGAAAAGGAAAAGAGAAGGTTGATCAGCCCATGTTTGATGTGAATGCAGGTCACTCTTATGTGGATGGTGAATCCAATGGCTCAGAACAGAGCATTGATGATGAGTTGGGTATTCCTTCTATTGTTACACCTGGAGTAAGGAAGACCAGGGATGTTTTGAGAGCACCTGGGAGTGAACCTACTTTGCGCAGGTCTACGAGAGCTAGGTATCCTGTGGATAGGCTGAAATATGATGGATTTACAGCCATTCACTATGCATATATGGTCAAAGTGATACAGGAACCAGAACCCACTTCTTTTGAGCAAGCCATGGGAAAAGAAAAATGGGAGAAAGCCATGGATGAAGAAATGGATGCCTTGGAAGCAAATGCTACATGGGAATTGGTACCTTTGCCTAAAGGTAAGAATGCAATTGGCTGTAAGTGGGTTTATAAGGTGAAGCACAATGCAGATGGTTCTGTGAACAGATACAAGGCAAGATCAGTAGTCAAGGGGTATGCACAAACATATGGCATTGACTATGAAGAAACATTCAGTCCGGTTGCAAGGATGGCAACCGTAAGAGCAGTCATTGCTATGGCTGCATCAAAGGAATGGTCTTTACATCAGATGGATGTAAAGAATGCCTTCTTGCATGGTGACTTGCAAGAAGAGGTCTATATGGAGCAGCCACCAGGTTATGTGCATGATGTTCATCCTGAGTTTGTTTGCAGGTTGAAGAAAGCCTTGTATGGCTTGAAGCAAGCACCTAGAGCATGGTCTGACAA
Organism: Lygodium microphyllum; assembly: GCF_053477565.2. Classification (NCBI taxonomy): domain Eukaryota; kingdom Viridiplantae; phylum Streptophyta; class Polypodiopsida; order Schizaeales; family Lygodiaceae; genus Lygodium; species Lygodium microphyllum. The sequence continues at coordinate 18,647,081 of NC_141141.1, forward strand.
GATAGGACAGTATCTTGTCACTATTGGCTTTCAGATTTCCAAGGCAGATTTCTCACTTTATGTGAGAAAAACAGAGAAAGGTATTATGCTACTTGTCATTTATGTTGATGATTTGATTATGACAGGTGACAGTGATGAAGATATCCTTCATGTGAAAATGCTATTGAAGCAGAAGTTTGAGATGAAGGATTTGGGAGAGCTGCGTTATTTCTTGGGCATTGAGGTGATTAGATCACCAGGTGGGATACAGCTCTTGCAGAGGCAGTATGGATTGGACATGCTGTCCAAATATGGGATGACAGGCTGTAAGCCTATTTCAGTTCCTTTGGAGCAGAATGTGAAGTTGAGCACAGATGCAGGTGAGCTTCTAGAAGACCCTACTATGTACAGACGCATAGTAGGAAGTTTGATTTATATGACTATTACCAGGTCAGATTTGAGCTATGCTGTTGGATTGGTAAGTCAGTTTATGCAGGCTCCAAGGAAACCACATTTGGATGCGGCTAGACGCATACTCAGGTATGTGAAGTCCACATTGCAGTATGGACTATTTTATGAGACTGGGGTTCAGATACAGCTGCATGGATACACTGATGCTGATTGGGCTGGTAGTATTTCTGATAGACGATCTACCAGTGGATATGTGTTCTCTTTTGGGAGTGCTGCAGTCACTTGGAGCAGTAAGAAACAGCCTACAGTTGCCTTGTCGAGCACAGAGGCTGAGTACAGGGGTGCAGCAATGGCTGCATGTGAGGTAGCTTGGTTGCATAAGCTACTTTATGATATGCATCAGTCTACAGATGGGCCAGTTGTCATTTATTGTGACAACATGAGTAGTATACACTTGGCAAATAACCCAGTCTATCATGCTAGAACAAAGCACATTGAGGTGCATTATCACTATGTGCGAGAGAGGGTTTTACTAGGTCTTATTGATCTAGTTTATGTCAGCACAGAGGATCAGGTAGCTGACATATTCACGAAGGCATTGGGCACAGAGAAGCTGCGCAAGTTCAGAGACCTGCTTGGTGTGCAGGATTTGGGATTGAGCTCGAGGGGGAGTGTTGACATATCGAGCTCCACTCGTGATATGCCAGGGTGACCGTTGTGTATTTATGTCACCGACTTGTCAGTTGCAGACGCGGTTGGTACACCGCCCATGAATAATAGCTACATGATAGCTATCCTTATCTACTCTAGTTCGTGGCTCAGTTAGTATGCCACCTTAGTTAGTTGAGTTTGGTTTGAGACCCATATATAGGGTTCTTCTATTTCTTTGTATGAGAGTTCTTTTGGCTTACACAACTAAGAAGAGGAAAACTGTTTTCAGCCTCCACCCTTGTGTGTCTTCCCCCATTGTGCAAGCAAGAAAGCTTCAAGCGAGACTCCTTCCTTCTCTCCCACAATCTTGACATTAGATATAATCAATGCCCCACCCTCATTAGGTGCTACCAATGATCCATGGTGCTCAAAGTTGTAAGGCCCCCATTATGAGGAGAAGCCAAATGTGAGCGCGGATATTGGTTGAGTCTTGACTTGTATATCAAATGAGGTCAATGTGACCGGATGGCAAAAAGGTGACCATTGTGGGTCTAATCTTTGGGTTAGATGGAGTGGTTAAGCTGGTAGCAACTCGAGGCGCATTGCATCGAGTTGCAGGGTAAGGGAGTTAAAAGGGGCCCCTATTGTGGGTCCGGGGGCCGCAGAAGCGGCCCTTGGCTGGGGGGTCCCAGGGGGCCAGCGGCCCCCCTAGCGGGGGTCCGGGGGTAGCGCCCCCGGTTCGATGGTAAAGGGAATATTCCCTAGAATATTCTCTAGCCGACTAGTGGAGGCTCATATTGTAGGTCATCCAAGCCGACCTAACAGCCTTCAAAGGCTATAAAAGCTACACCCCTTCATAGCCATCTATCACTCATGTTTCACCCAATCAGAGTTGTTGTTCCAGCTAGCCTTCAGCCCTTCACCTATCTTTTGTCTAGATCGCCATCTAAGCTTCACACATTGGAAGCGCACGGGTGGACAGAGCCATCTTTGTATGAGTTGTTTGGAGTTAAAGAATTTACTGATTCTCCTCTTATCTGTTGTGTACTCTCTATCTCTTTCTCAGATTCTGTTCGTTGCGCCGTGTAATATTTTACATTCTTTAGATCCATCGCTCGATGATGTCTCGATGACGTCTCACTACCAAATGGATAATTTACTGTGTCTAGTTCGGTGGATGATAAAGGAGCTCTCTCACTCTGAGGAGACTCAGGGTAAGGATCCACTATTACACGATTGGCACCTCTACCTAGAATCACTTGACCAGCGAGTATATAGACTTGATAGTCTGTTCCTAAAATCCATAGCCTGCTTAGTAAAACTCGATAGCTAGGACGTCTTGCAAACCTTATCACCCTAAACTCTAGATAGTATTCCACGCTCGCAACGGTAACGTGGACTTTAGTGATGCAACCTTCTGGTTGCCTTAGACTATCATCAGCCATCCTAAGAAGTTTGGAGCCATCTTTTTGGATTTCTAGACCTAGCCTCTCCATCAATTCTAAGCTCATGATATTGATGGAGGATCCAGTGTGCATGCTCCACTAATATTCCATCCACGTATGTTGGAACCCTGGGACAATGCTTTTTAGCATGATCAAACCAATCTTCTCCCACTCGTGCTATGCCCAAAGGTTCTACAATATACCCAATACGTAGGAGTTCTTGAATTCCTTGCGTACTCCAGGAGACAGTTTAATCAATTACAAGAGGTTCACGTCTAGTTTAACTTCACAAAGAGAACTTCCTAAATCAAAGTCGTGGTAGTTAGCTAAAGTTCTCTTCTCTCTCTAAACTATTCTCTCCTTTGGTCTTTGGACCACGGCTTTCGTGCCTCCTTTTTAACTTTTGCCTTCTTTCTTGGCAATTCCTTACTTTCTCAGGATCAACTTTACTATCAACAAGCCTTAGAGGTCCACCTTACATATCAGGATTCAGGACTTGCCTTCCCCTAAGCATCTTGCTTAGGGTGTCCCTTGACAAGTTTTACGTTTCCTCTGTCACCCTCTCTAATCTTTTGACCTCTAGTTACGGCTCGTAGATTAGAAGTTTCAGCGTCATCGACATTGTGGGAGCTTTTGCTCAACTGCCAAGACCCACGGACTGCTTATTGTTTCAAGCATTCCAAGCTTAGCACTAATGGCTACCTCTCACATAGCCGACACGCCATTGATCCTACAAGTGTAGTGAGCTTACCTTGATGCCAATGTGAGTTGCCCTCTCTCGCACACATCGATAGCTCCACGATCCTAGATGCTAGCTCAAGCATCCTCAAGCCTCCTCCCTCTCCAAGCTCCATTCATCATAGCCGTGTGTGCAAGAGAAGAGAAGAGAAGAGAAGAGAAGAAGAGAAGAGGAGATGGTGAAGAGCTTCACCCTCTTGATCCCTCACTCTCACTCCCTCACAGCCTCACACTCCCTCTCTCAAGAGCACACACAAGCAAGAAGAGGAAAAGAAGAGAAGAAGAGAAGAAGAGAAGAGCTCTTATTAGCCACACACCAAAGAATGAGCTTCCATTCACTTTTTGAACTTTATATATACAAAGCCTAAAACCCCATAAGCACCCATCCCTTTTTACATGACCGGCCATTGTGGCAAGGTCCCTTTTTCTAATTCCCTCTTTTTGCTTCATGCCCTAAGCCTATACCCGACTTATTCTTTTACAAGTGGCACGGGAGGGAGCCTGGCACTCTTTTACAAGAGTTTTTGGAGTTTTTAAGGCGCCTTTTATTTAAAACTACGCTTTTGGCCCTGGCTTAGCTTTAGAGGCTACCTGCATGTCTTTGCTCCATTTCCATCTTCTTTCCGCTTTTTCATTCATTCTTCCGCCTTCTCGGCTTGGGGTTAACATTACCCCCCTCCGAGACGGGTGCTAGTCCCATGGCACTCTTGTCAACTACTGGTGTTTAAGAGGCAGTTGTGGCGAAGCAGTCGTGTAAGGGCAGGGTGACGTGTAAACTCGAGTGCTCGTGGAAGCACGGTAATAAGGTTTGTTGGAGAAGTCAAACGGAGAGCAAGTGGTTGACGGGGGCCTCTGAAGTCGATGGTTGGTCGCCTTTGTAATGCTGGAAAGGGCAAGGTGCGGTGCTCTACCTAAGGAGGGGGGTGTCTATCTTATGGTGTAGTGCATTGTGCCCGTGCTAGTGGAATGGGGAGTTGGGTCTAACCATAGGGTAGCCTGGGTGATATCCCACGCTTAGGGGATCCATTCATGCAAGAGCTACAATGCGAGTAGCTTAGGGTGACAGGTCTAACCATAGGCGAGTGGACCTCCCTAGGTATGTCCTGCCCTTGATGGGCCCTAAGCGTGAAGTGGTGAAGAAAAGGGGCTAGGGGGTTAGGGGCGGAGCCGGCCGACCGAATCCACCGAGCACGCCTAACTTGAGGACCCCTAGGTGCAGTGATCGTGCTTTATGTGGTGTTAAGTGCTTCTGTAAGTGAGTTGTTTTGGTTATTCCATGTGTAATGTTCCGCTTACTCTTACTTGAATGCCTTTTTTTTTTTAAGTGGTATTACACTAGTAGAACAACAGCCTATACCTAATCTTCCTTGTCTGATTTAGGCGGAGAAGGGGGTCGGATGGATTTGCTCAAAAATTGATGGCTTTGCATGTACCCTTTGAGGTTCATGCAGACGTGGAGAGAGGTGGTGGAGAGGAAGGGATGGTTTCACCTAGTGAACTGGCTGTTGTTCATATCCTCTAGGAGAGCTAGGCAAAAGGAGGGGAGAAGGCTAGCTCTCATCATTAAATGCACCATGGCACAGTTGTCAATGGCATTAGAGTCAAAAAAGAGGGGAGGCAAGCCACGCTCTTGTGGGGTCGGGTCCTGCTTGAGTAGTAGCTTAAGTAGCCTAAGATAATTACACGTAGTTATAAAGGCTGGATCGGGGCATGAAGTGAAGTCCACGAGAAAACACATCATGGAATCATTCAGGCTTCTCGAGTCAAAAAGGAGGGCATGCTTGAAGGATGCGGAATTGGAGTTGTAGATGATGGGAAAATCATGACGCCCATGGAGGGTGGCAACAAAATCCACACCTACCCTATGAGGATATGCCATGAATGTGGGGTCATTCCTCGCATGCTAATATCGCACACTCGCCTCCTCCATAGGGGTTGGCAATTGTAGCCCTGTACAGTATGTGGTATTTTGAACACCTTGTCTTGCCAAAACTCTGCTTCCTCTATTCCCCACAGAGTGGGGGTCCTCTCCCTTTCTTCCAGCCATTTTTATCCCAGTCAGCCGCTAGTCTCGATCACATCCTCCATCACCTTGATCGGTAGGACCCTCCGTAGGCTGTTAGGCATGAGAAAGCTGAAGGTGAAAGGGTCTCTTTTGTTTTCTTGCCATTCCCAAATCACCAGCTCTGCGTGGAATCCAGCAGGGAGGTCATCGGGGCACGATGGGAGGGGTGCAAACCGTTGTACGACTGGTTTGGCTCTTAACTGCTTCCTGGTACTAATTTTCTCCATCCTCCCTTAGCACGGTTTGACTTTCCTTGGGCGGATCAATCTGTTGCTATTCTTGAACATGCGGTGAGGGGGGTTGTGGGATTATCTCTTCACTGGTTCTCCCCATAACGAATTCAAGGTCAGCCTCCTCCCCTACCGGTCTTCTAGTTGCACTCCTTCCTCAAAGCCCAGTGCATCCAATTCCTGGGGGGTTAGGCCAGCCAGTAGTAGGTACTTCCATTGCTCTTCTAAGCTCGACCTAACCTCCACAGGTTGGGGTGGCATCTATAGCCCCACATGCAGGGCTCTGCATGCAATGCTCAGTTTTTTCTGCACCACCTCCAATGACTCCTTTCCCTCTGGCTGGTAATGTGTTGAGGAAGGCCTATTGCTAGGCATTGAAGGCTGTCTAGGTGGCGTCTACTTTACTTTCTATAAGGATTTTTTCTTTCTCCACCAAAGCGAGGCGTCGTGCCAGTGTTTTCACCCATTTCTCATTCTGCGTGGCCCATTCCTTTGCTCTTTTGTTCATTCCTTCCATGCTCTCCCCCTGCTTCTGTGCCAGGGTTACGAGCTTTTGCTCCTGGGCTTTGAGTTCTCTGCTCATATTCTCGTGCTCTTTCCTTCCTAGGTGCAGTTGATCGATCATAGACTCGATCTGCTTTTGTTGATGCTCCCTCTCTTGCTTTCTCTCCTCCTCTTTGGCATTTAGTTCCTCCATCATTTGCTCGATGTTGGCCGTTTTTGCCTCCAATTTCCCATGTTGCATCAGGAGGAGCTTGTATTCCCGCTACATCTGCACCAGTTCTTGATTCTCATCCTCGAGCCGCTGTTTGTAGCTTTCTTCCATGTCCCCCTTGGCCTTTAATTCCTGCTTGAGGTCAAAGATCTGTCATTGTTGCATGGATATTGTGCAGGTTTTCTCAAGCTGGAAGGCGGCTACTAACTCCTTTTCCGCCACCAACTCAGCCACAGCCGTCCTCTTTTCCTCCTTCGCCCTCTCCAATTGGGAGAGCAACTCGACGACGTGCTCGTCGTAACTGGCTGGTGGCGTCATTGTTGTGTGGGTTGGGGTGGTCGAGGCTTCCACTCTCAGACGCTTCTGGTCCTGTCTCGACTCAGCATCTGCTGCTGGTCTCTTTTGCCCCGTGGCCGTGGTTTCTATGCTCTTTTCCTGGGCCATTTCTTTACTGATAAAATATTGCATCCAGGCCACGAAGTTGGAAACCTCCATGCTGGTGAGGATGCTAGGGGTGAGGGTGGTTGGTTCAGTGGAGGGCACCATGAGGGTGGGGATATGATGGAGGAGGTCCTTGCCTTTGCCTTCAAGGACAGCGGGCGGTGCAACTTCTGGTACCTGCGCGCTAGAGCTAGGCCCTTCTTCCCTCAATGGGCTCCAAGCTCTCGGATCATCAGCCCTGCACCACTGCTCAATGGACCACCGTGTGCCTTCGGCCAAGTTCTCCTCCTCCTTCCTTCTTAGTTCCTCTTCTTCCTCCGCATCTCTTCTTTTCCTTTCTTTTTCAGCTTCCCTGCACTCTTCCTCCAGTTTCTCCTTTTTTTCCTGCTCTTCTCTTTTTCTCTTCTCAACCTCCTGTTTTGACACCTTTTTGGCCCTCTTGACTTCTTCTTTTGTTTTTTCTTCTTCCTGTTTCTTCTTCTTCTCCCTCTCATCGGCCTCCTTGAGGGATTGTCTTTTTGCCTTTTCCAAATCCTCTTTCTCCTTCCTGCGGCCTTTATCCGACTTCTTTTTCTTCTGTGATGTCTTCTTCTTGGGTTCCTTAGCCTGCTTTTCGCTTGATTGTTCTTCTTGCCCCTGCCCTTCCTTATCAATCTCGGTCCTGGTGCGCTGGACCTCTCTTGGTCCTGATGAGGGGGTGACCTGTCGGGTGTTTCTCCTTCCCCTTCTTCTGCATCCTGCGTCTCTTTCACTACCTCCTGGATGAGAGCAGTCAAAATGCTTCCATAGGCAATGAACGAGACCTTGGACGAGGCCTTCTTTCTTTTCGTGGCCCTGGAAGCTGGAGACTCTCCTCCTGCGGGTGTGCTTCCTAAAGCTAGTGCTTTAGCCACCTCGTCGATAGTTTTGCGCACATAACCGTTCCAGTCAACTTCATGCAAGGTGTGAGCTGCTACGTTCTCCAATACAGGCACGCTGATTCAGTGCATTAAGGCATTGTAGCACTGGCTGGAGAAGAGTGTGTGTACTAGTTTTACTTACAATCTGGTTTCTGCATCAGGGATGTCCTGGAGGCTGATGTCGTCATTTGTTAGCACATCCTCCTTTCTCATTTTTAGCATGGTGTACACATCCCTCTTCTACTTCTTCTCTATCTTTGGCTCCAGTCCCAATGCCTTCTCCACCAAGGCAGGGGTTAAGCAAACCTACGCTCTTTCCTCTTCCGTGAACGGAAGTCGGTGGGCACGGTCTTGCTACGACATATTTTGTTCCTGTCATAAATCCAAGTTTCCATTAGTACTTTCAAATTAACAATTCGCAAGAAAAGTCATAGACTAAAAAAGAAAGACTCTATGTGTTTATTGAATGAAAGCATTAAAATCCTATCCAATGTGGAGTCTTCCCTTTCAGCTTTAACTTTTTGCCCTTTATTTCAAAGTTCTCTTGACATTTTCCTACCTCTCTCGTTGTCTACGTGCTTATGTGTTTTTCTTGATTTTCATTGGTTTTAATTGATTCACCTCACTCCCCTTCCCTTCCCACCTTGAGAAGAATCCTTCCTAGGATTGAAGGTTTTGGAGGTTGAGGACCTTCTGCGATGGGTCTTAGGAGTTACCAGCATAGGAACCAAGTGTAGAAATTGGGGCTGTACTTTAACTGAACTGCATGATCAAGATCAAAAGGGCGAGTGACAACGTGTGTAATGTAAGTGAGAACATCTGTTAGGAAGTCACCGGAGGCACCGCGGCTAGCAATATGTAGCTCCTCCTCAGTCAGTAGGCGATCGAGGTAAGGGTGTCCCTTGATGTGCTCTTCTAGGGGGCGATTACGAAGAGTGGTTAACACTCTATACGAGGTTGGCGCGATATAAGTGGGGTCGTACTCTGCTGTTTTGATTGCGTGGCATTGTTCAGCGTTGGTCATGACTCGGTATCTCTCTACTTCTCATTGCAACCTAAGAGTGTATCAATGCCGCAAGAATGGGAATTCAGCCTCAACAAGTTTGGATAATTCTGCAATTTCTTGATCGGTGATGGCAGAAGTGGTTCGCTGATCGTATGAGGTGATGAGGCGTTGTTTGAGGGCTTACTCCTTAGAGACTTCGCTGTTGAGCAATATAGCAGCGGAGTTTGCTGCCTTTGCGAAGGCAAGTTCAAACGTCTCCCAAGAATAAGGCATCGTATGAACTTCAATTGCAAAAGGCTCGAGCAACAAGCCTAAGCCCAAGCAGTCACAGCTCAGAGCTAGCTCTCTAAAGGTGGCATCGAGCCATCTAATGCAATCAACCACATCATCCCCTGTATTTTCGGCTAGATTTGAGGCCAGTGTCAAAAATGATTTCCGCTCGTATGAGGGTTTAAGATGTGCTGGTGGTTGGGGTTTGATAGCACTAGAGCCTGTAACAGTGGATAGTTGTGGTTGCAAGTGTGCCTTAGGTTGTAGTTGGGCTTCCTAGCTTAGGGTTGGGGAAGCAGCAGTGGCTTCTGATGGACTGCTACCTTCAAAGTGAATCATTGTAGTCGGATGGGCTCTGGCGGGTGATGGGTCATGTGACAATGTCTGTCGTTTGGGCCGATAGGCTTGTTCGGCTCTCTCGGGCATGTGTGTGGATAAGCTTGATGGATGTGGGCCTGGGGAGCACTGCAGTTTATGGTTTTGAGGTTTTATGGGGCTGGGGGTGATCAAGCTTGGGGGTAGCATATGAGTGGTGCTCTTGGCCGTGTGGACTTTAGGGATCCATAACCAGGCATTCCCCTCATAGTAGCCTTACATGTGTAGGAGGGCTTTAGGGACCCACCTTCACCTGATCATGCACTAATTTCTGCAACTGTGCCTTGGTGTCCTAGGTTTAGAGCTTTAGGTCTTATGAGGTCATGTGCGATGACTCCTAGGTGGCAGTTTGCGGCTATTTAGGCCTCCATTGGAAACTAGGTTGTTCAGCCTTAGCTTTTGTTACCACGACCAACGGTTCTTGAGAGGTGGTGGGTGGTGGCCGAGCACTACCCTTCTCCTTAGATTTGGCTGCTAATAGTTCTATCGGTGGCCATGCGGATTGTTCCATTGTGCAACCCCCCTTACTGAAAGGTGTATCAATGCGGATGTTGCCTATGGCGAGGTGAATGCGGTACAACTCATAATCAATGTGGCAACAAGTTTGCTTTTTGAAGGTTCGCCCTAGCAGCATCTCCGTGCGTGCGTCCTCGGTGCTTGGCAGCATGTAGAAGATCATTGGTACAGTTTTAGACTCGATAGAAATGGCGGCCCTGCACTTACCGAGAAGTGCATAGGAGCGGCTCTCATATGGGTTTAATTTGGAATTAGTGGGTTGTAATGGTGGTTTGCCAAGTTGGGTCCAATCATTGTGAGTCAAGACATTGAAGTCCGCTCCCTCGTCAATTAAGGCATTGAAGACGCATGTTCGCTTGGTAGTGACCGTGATGTGCAGGTATGCAGGCTCCACGATTTCCTTATTCTCGTCATCGATTTCGGTGATGGTGGCTAATTGGACCTTTACAAGTGGTTCCAACATCGGTGGTTCATGCAAAGGATGCGTGGGGGGATAGTATTTCTTGACATGGCTGCCATTGAAGAAGCCTATTCCTTCGCCAGCTAGAGTCTCGAGCTCGATGTTTCCCGTTCGGCTGATCGCACAGACTCTCAAAGGTCCAAGACCCCGAGACTTCATTTTTTGCATGTGCCCCTTAACTGGGTATAGGAGCACTAGGTCGCCTTGTTCGAAGTCGTGTTGCTTGACATGCTTGTCAAACCAGCTCTTGCGTCGTGCCTTCTCACATATGACTGCATGAGTGGCTAGAAGGCGAGTCTCCGAGAGGCATTCGAGCTCTACTAGGCATTGTGTCCATGCTTCCTTTCCTTCCCATTGCTCCTGAAGTGCAATTCGTAGGCTAGTCACGAAGAATTCTACGGGGAGAATTGCTTCGATTCCGTAGGTCACCCTAAAGGGGGTCTGTCCGACGGTCGTTTTGTAAGCTGTTCGGTAAGCCCATAAGGCTGCCATCAGCTTGTTATCACAATCACTACGTGAGGCTGAGACTACCTTAGTTAGGATGTTGACAAGAATCTTATTTGTGGATTTTTCCTGGCCATTTGCTTGAGGGTAGTATAGGGAGGATTTCCGATGGATAATTAGGAAGGTGGATAGGAGATGAGCTATCACTTCATTGATGAAGTGTGTCCCCTGGTCACTGAGTAGTTCGATGGGGCGTCTGAATCATGAAATCACCAACTCCCACAATAACTTGGTAGTCGTTCGAGCATCATTCTTTCGTGTTTCCCTCGCCTCTGCCCACTTCGTTAGGTATTCTATGGACATAATGATGTATTTTGCATGCGAATACTATGCAGCGGGGCTTATGGGTCCTATAAAGTCGATTCCCCATTTTTTGAAGGGTTGTCATGCAATGATTGGGGTCAACTCCATTTGATCCTTGCAAATCGGGACCTTCGTCTGCTGACATTCGTCACAATGCTTAACAAGTCATGTGGCATCACGGAACAGTGTTGGCCACCATAGTTGAGACTGCAACACCTTGCAGGCCGTCATGTCTTTGCTAAAGTGTCCACAAAACATCCCACTGTGTGCCTCTGAAAGCACATCGTGCATCTCATGTTTGCACACGCATCTGCGTAGTAGTCCATCTTACCCTAAGTGAAATAACTGGCCTGCTATCAATTGGTAGGGTTGGATTTTGAGCATAAGTTGCCTCAGCCTTGCCTTCTCTATTGGTCGTTCAGGCAGTCTGTGCTTGAGCACTTGGACTATGTCGTCTGCCCAATATGGCATTAGATCAGCCTTGAATAAATCTTTCTCGCTAGAGAGGTTAAAGAGATGGGCGTCTGGCAATTCATCAGTAATGCCTTCTCCAGCAAGTTCTCCTGTGGGGGACGCGTGACATATGATTAGCCATGTAGTGTTGTTTTCCCTTCCGTACAACCACAGAGAAGTCAAACTCCAAAATCAGAAGGAGCCACCCAGCTATGCGTCCTGTAGCGCAAGGTTTGTTCACTAGGTATAGCAAGGCTTGATGGTCTATAAAGAAGGTAAATGGTGTAGCCAATAGATAATGCCGGAACTTCTTTACAGCAAACATCATGGCAAAGCCCTCTCTTTCCATCATCGAGTAATTCATTTCCGTCTCCATGAGTTGTCTGCTAGCAAAGCTCACTGGATAATCTAGGTTGTGCACAACACTGCCCCCACAGCAAATTTAGAAGCATCGATATGCACGTGGAAGGTTATGGTCCAATCCGGGGCTTGTAGAATTGGTGTTGTGGTTAGAGCCTTCTTCAACTTTTCATATGCTTGTCGGCATGCCTTAGTCCATTCAAAGACAATCATCAACTTATATAAAGGTCTAGCTATCAATGCATAATTCAACACAAACCGTCGATAGTATCCCGTATGGCCTAAGAAGCATTGAACTCCCTTGTAATTGGTTGGGGGTGGAACATCGACTATAACCCTGACTTTCGAGAAGTCAGTGGCAATGCCGTTCTTTGACACCACGTGGCCGAGGATGCATCCATGCTTCACCAAAAATTGGTATTTCAAGGGGTTCAAGGAGAGACGATATAGGCAACACCGGTCAAAGACTGCTTGGAGTTTGTTCAAGTGTTCCATCCAGGTCGAGTGAACGCAGAGATCATCAACAAAGACTTCCAACTCCTTGCGAAGCATGTCTTTAAATATGGTGCACATGAGACATTGGAAGGTGGCAGGCGCATTGGTCAACCCGAAAGGCTCATGACTATGTAAGCAAAGATGCCCCACTCGATGGCGAAGGCAATCTTATGCCTATCGACAGGATGCACTTGCACCTGATTGTATCCTGAGAAGCCATCCAAAAAACTATAGGCCTCCTTGCCTGCCACTCTTTCAAGCATGTGCTTGGTGTATGGCAATGGATAATTATCCCTTTTAATAGTAGCGTTCACCTTCTTGTAATTGATACACACTCTAATTTTTCCATTTTTCTTCATCACGATGACTATGGGTGATACCCAGTCCGTGTGCTCAATTTCGTAAATGAATCTTGCTCTTGTCAGCCTATCAATATCTTCCTTGATAGCATGAGCATGCTTTGGATTCATTGGGTACGATCGCTGCTTCACCGGCACTGTGTCTGGTGTCATGGGTATGTTATGAGTCACTACACTCAGGTATACCCCTTTAAGCTCTTCCAAGGACCATGCGAATATATCTACATACTCTCGTAAGAGAGCGACAAGACTCGTTTCTTCTTCCTCAATCAATTCATCAGTAATGAAGACTGGTCGATGTGTCTCCCCTTCCCGGGATAAGTTCACCTCTTTGACCCTAGCTAGTCCCTCAATTGGTTCGCTCATTTGCCCCTGCCGTTTGGCACCTAACAAGATCACTACCCTATCTCCTTTCTTAAATTTTGTAAATCATTTAGGGAGGTCCTGTGGTTTTCGTTGTTTGTCTGTTCGTGTGTCCCTAGGTTGGTTTTCCCTTCCCTGCTTCAATCACCTATGCCTCAGGTGGACAGGTAGGTCCTCGGTTGTGCGCCGGGTCTTGGGCAGCCTAGGTATCCCCTCGCTATCCGAGCTTACCACCAATCAGAGTCGAACTTGCTGTCTTTGCTAGAAGAGGGGGTCTCCCCTGGTGGTCGCAATTCAGATGATGATTCTGACCTAAGCACTGGTGTCGCTCCTGGTCAAGCTAGGCCTGCTTGCTCAAGGTCTATGGCTCCTATGTGTTCTAGCTAGGCGCGATCATAATTTATGTGCATGAGTCCTCGCTCTCTCCTATAGGAACTTCTTTTTGGTGGCTTGGAATCCACCCGTATTTGTTCTATTTCATGTCCCTCAGTGTCGTATTCTACCGAGTCCATCTCACCCTCACTTCCATCACTGAAGGGTTGGCAGTCTTCGTACTTGTCATCAGAGTCCTTTGTGCCAGACTGCTCATCGTCTAGTAGGGCTTGGTATATCTCTTTTCATTGATCCGAGACTAAGGCCCAGTTGTACATAAGGTTCAAGTCATGCACCCTAGACCATTGCCACTTGGATTCACCTAAGAGATCCTAGAGTGGTTTGAAGTTTGCTGTTGAATTGTCAACCAGCTTGTCTGTTAAGTATTCCAGGGCCTCCTGGAGTTCTCTCTTGTTGCCTGGCACTTGGAAGGTGACGGGCTTAGGTCTGCCAAGAAGGGTTCCTTCCATCATGCAAACTGGTATAGAGGGCGCGCTGTCGGTCATGCCCATCATCTTGATGGCTTGTTCATACGCCTCTTGATCCGAGAACGGCAAGTCGATTGTAGCAAGGACATGCATCCAATCCCACTCATCCTCTCGGCATGGGATATACTTGGTCAAGGACCCATAAGACTTCTTGACTTGACCGTCACCCTTGAGCATCGCGGAGATGGCATCCGAGTTGACTAGTGAGGTCTTCCAAGTGTCCATCTCTACCCTCACAACTTCTGTCCTGTTGCATAAGAATATCAAGCCGTTACCCCAATCTTCAATAACTCTGGCATTGCGCATCCAGGGTCGGCCTAACAGGACATCGTAGTCCACCCCCTTCATGACTATAAAGTCGACAGAGAACTAGACACCTACGATTTTCACTAGCCAATTTTAAAGAACCCTGAATGGTTTCACCCTCGTGCCATTTGCTAATGTGACATTAAACCGAGTGGTCTCAACAGGTGGGTTTCCCCTATTAGATATGATCAATGTCCCACCCTCATTAGGTGCCACCAATGATCCATGGTGCTCAAAGTCGTAAGGCCCCCGTTATGAGGAGAAGCCAAATGTGAGCCCGGACATTGGTTGAGTCCTGACTTGTATATCAGATGAGGTCTATGTGACCAGATGGCAAAAAGGTGACCATTGTGGGTCTAATCTTTGGGTTAGACGGAGTGGTTAAGCTGGTAGCAACTCAAGGCGCATTGCATCGAATTACGGGATAAGGGAGTTAAAAGGGGCCAGGGGGGCCAACGGCCCCCCTGGTGGGGGTCTGGGGGCAGCGCCCTCAGCCCGATGGTAAAGGGAATATTCCCTAGAATATTCCTTGGCCGACTAGTGGAGGCTTATATGGTAGGTCAGTCAGGCCGACCTAATGGCCTTCGCAGGCTATAAAAGCTAAACCCCTTCACAGCCATCGATGATTCATCTTTCACCTAGTCAGAGTTGTTGTTCCAGCTGGCCTTAAGCTCTTCACCTATCTTCTGTCTAGATCACCATCTACGCTTCACACATTGGAAGCGCACATCTTTGTATCAGTTGTTTGGAGCTAAAGAATTGACTGATTCTCCTCTTATCTGTTGTGTACTCTCTATCTCTTTCTCACATTCTGTTCGCTGTGCCGTGTAATATTTTACATGGTATCAGAGCCCAGGGGGCTCTAGAGATCGGAGAGTGTGCAAGAGGCAAAGGCTTCAAGAGCAAAGAGAAACTATGTCGACTTTCGGAAGTGGTTCTGGTGCATTAGGAAGCGGTGCAGGAGGTGGTGTTGTTGTACCGGCTATTCAAACACAGAGGATTCGTCCACCAAACTTCAGCGAAGGCAAGTTAGATGGTACAGACTATACCTTGTGGAAGTTCAAAATTACAACTATCCTTGATTCTTATGACCTTCTGGAGACTGTGCTGGGGACTGATGCAGAATCACAGCCTACCCTCGACCCATCAAATCCTAGTGTGATGATTCCTCTGAATGAAGATCTTCTTCGAGCTTGGAAACAAAGGAATGCAAATGCATTGTGTGCCTTAGCTAGAAGCTGTTCTGACAGTGTTCTGACTTTGATTCAGCATACAACCAAAGTGTCAGAGACTTGGAATGTACTAAGGAGTTAGTATGAAACACGAAACCAAAAAGGATTCAAAACTTGGAGAATCAACTAGCAATGGAGAAGTTTGTTGAAGGAGAGACCGTTGAAGCATTCATCACTCGGATTAAGAATCTGGGCGACCAGATGGCTGGCGCTGGGATACAAAAGACTAGTGAAGAGCTAGCTTGGAGGTGTCTTCGGATTTGTCCACAAAAGTTTGATGGACTAGTAACTGCCCTTAATACTCAGTGAGACCTCAAGCTTTGACTTTTGAGGAGTTTTGTGCATTATTAATGGAGAAGGAGTTGAGGCTGAAAGCCCGAGAAGGAAGCAACAATGGAGATGCTGCTGCATTCTCTGTCAATGCAAAAGGCAAAGGTGGTTCCTCCACCAAAAATGATGGTGACAAAAAGAAGAACGGCGGAAAGAAGAAGTCTCAAGGAGAGTGCTTCTACTGCAAGAAGAAAGGACATGCAATTGCAGATTGTCGTGTCAAGAAGGCAGATGAAAAGAATGGTACCCTTAAAAGTAAAGGGAAAGAGACAGCCAATACGGCTGAAGCAGAGCTGGAATTATTCATGGCGACCATTGAGGAAGTGTGCTCCTCGACGCAAGAAGAATCTACCACTGACTCATGGGTGTTGGATAGTGGGGCCTCCCATCACATGACCAACAAGAAAGGTCTATACAGTTCTATGCAGCCTCTACAAGAATCCATCACTGTGATGGTTGGAAATGATGCTAAATGCCCTGCTGTGGGCACAGGTGCTATTTCTTTTGTTGCTGCAAATGGTGAAGTCAAAAAGCTTTCAAATATGTTGTATGTTCCCAAAATCAAGAGAAATCTGCTATCAGTTTGCTGCCATAACTAATCTTGGTCATGAAGTGAGGTTCAAGAAGACAGGTACAGAAAGTCTTGATAATGCTGGCACAATTGTTGGCAAAGGAGAAAGAAGGAACAACTTGTATGAGCTAAGTGCTCTTACAACCACCGCTGGAGTGGGTACAAGTAAGCTTTGGCATGAAAGGTTTGGACACATCAGATTTGCAGTGTTGAAGGAGATGCAAAAGCAAGGTATGGTTGCTCACCTACCTAAAATAACTGAATTGAAGGAACCATGTGAAGCTTGTATGATGGGCAAGCAACAGAGAAAGGCATTTCCACAAGAAAGCAAGAATAGAGCACAGGCTCCTCTAGAGTTGGTGCATGTTGACTTATGTGGTAAGATGCCTACACAGGCCTTGGGGGGATCTTCTTATTTTATGTTGATTGTCAACGACTACAGTAGGAAGATGTGGGTGTACTTCCTTCGTGATAAGGCTCAAGCTTTTGTAAGTTTAAAGAATGGCTAAAACTTGTTGAGAATGAAACAGGGAAAAGTGTGAAGAAATTTAGAACAGATGGTGGTGGTGAGTTCAACTCAAAGGAGTTTGAAGGCTTTTGCAAAAGCAAAGGGATCAAGCATCAATTGACAACGCCTCACACACCTCAGCAGAACGGTGTTGTGGAATGCAGGAATCGCACCATTGTGGAGATGGCAAGATGCATGCTAAAGGGAAAGGGATTGCCTAACCATTTTTGGGTTGAAGCTGTTAATACTACAGTCTACATTCTAAATCGGAGCTACACAAAGGCTCTCAAGGGAAAAACACCTCATGAGGCTTACACTAATAAGAAACGATCTGTCTCACATTTCAGAATTTTTGGATGTGAATGTTATGCACATGTTCCAGATGAGAAGAGAAACAAGTTAAAACCAAAAAGTAGAAAATTTATCTTCTTGGTTAATAGTGATGAGCAGAAGGCTTACAAATTATATGACCAAGAGGCAAAGAAGATCATCGCGAGCCGTGATGTGGTGTTCAAGGAGGAGCTGCATACAGTGGAGGAGGAAAATGCAAGTTCTTCCACTTTATCATCAAGCGAAGAAGTAGTCCACTATGAACCTGTCCTGAGAGATATCCCTATCCTTAAAGAGGAGGAAGCATCATCTTCAGATGATGAGGAAAAAGTTCACCAACCTGACATCACCCCACCGGAAAAGCCATTGCCGCGCTGGGTGAAGCAGCTCTATGACCACAATAATCATATGCCTGCATCTGTTGAGGAGAAGGCAGACGGACCAAGGAGGTCTCACAGAATAGAGGAGCAAAGGAGGGCTTCTGCTCACATAGTCAATATGGCCTTGATGGTTGAGATTATGAGAGAAGTAAAGGAGCCAATTAACTTAGAAGAAGCACTTGCAGATCCATCATGGAAGGTTGCTATGCAAGCGGAGTATGACAGCATAGTGAAGAATGACACTTGGGAGCTAGTGGATCGACCAGAAAAGCGGAAAGTTATTGGCACCAAGTGGATCTGGAAGGTAAAGTACAAGGCTGATGGTACCTTAGAAAAGTACAAAGCTAGACTGGTTGCCCAAAGATTTTCACAAGTTGAAGGGTTTGATTTTCAAGAATCATTTGCCCCAACTGCCACAATGACCACTATTCGCACGGTACTTGCAGTGGCTGCCCACAAGAAGTTTCCAGTGTACCAAATGGATGTTAAGTCAGCATTCTTAAATGATGACCTCAAGGAGGAGGTGTACGTGGCTCAGCCACCAGGGTTTGAGGCCCCCCATTCTGAGAAAAAAGTGTGTAAGCTGAAGAAGGCATTGTATGGGCTGAAACAAGCCCCCAGAGCATGGTATCAGCAGATAGATAAGTTCTTTTTAAACCTAAACTTCAAAAGATGTGCCTCATATGCTAATTTGTATGTTTACAGGGATGGTAAAAAGTCTGTAGTGATTGTTCTATATGTGGACGACCTTCTTATTACAGGTGACTATGAAGATATGATCAACCAAACTCGAAAGGCTTTGAGTTCTAAGTTTGAAATGACAGACTTGGGCTTGCTGCACTATTGTTTGGGGATTGAAGTCTGGCAAGAGCTAGGAAAGATCTTCATCTCTCAGAAGAAGTATGCATGGGAGATCTTGAAGGCATTTGGCATGACCGAGTGCAAGGAGATTGCTACACCTATGGAAGTGAATGCAAAGTTATCCGTCGAGGATACATCAGCACTAGCAGTCATTGGGAGGTATAGGAGGTTGCTGATCTACTTGTGTAACACCAGACCAGATATCAGTTTTGATGTTGGTGTTTTGAGCAAGTTCTAAAACAAGCCTCATGAGATTCATTGGAAGGCTGGGTTCCGGGTGCTCAGATACTTGAAGGAAACTCTTGACTATGGTATCACATACAGTTTCGGAACTTCTCTTGTGGGAAACTGTGACTCAGATTGGGCAGGAGACATTGATTCCAGGAAGTCAGTTTCTGGTTATTGTTTCTCTTTGGGTTTAGGAATTTTCTCTTGGATTAGTAAGAAGTAGCCAACAGTGGCATTGTCTTCTACTGAAGCAGAGTACAAGGCAGCTTGTTTTGCTGCATGTGAAGCCGTATGGTTGAGAAGGATTCTATGGCATATGGGAGTGCAGGATGAAGAACCAACTGTGCTGAGATGTGACAATCAGAGTTGCATTGCCATTGCCAAAAATCCAGTGTTTCATGCACGCACCAAACATATAGAGATCCAGTATTACTATGTGCATGATTTGATGGAGGATGGGATAGTGGAACTAGTCTACTATCCAACAGAGGAGAATGGAGTAGATATCTTCACCAAAGCACTTACGAAGGATCTGCTTCAAGTTCATCTTCAAAGACTCGACATTGGGCCGAGGAGATAGTTCATCTATGGGTGGACATTGAGGGGGGGTGTTAGATATGATCAATGTCCCACCCTCATTAGGTGCCACCAATGATCCATGTTGCTCAAAGTTGTAAGGCCCCCATTATGAGGAGAAGCCAAATGTGAGCTCGGACATTGGTGTAATCCTGACTTGTATATCAGATGAGATCTATGTGACCGGATGGCAAAAAGGTGACCATTGTGGGTCTAATCTTTAAGTTAGACGGAGTGGTTAAGTTGGTAGCAACTCGGGGCTCATTGCATCGAGTTGCGGGGTAAGGGAGTTAAAAGGGACCCCTATTTTGGGGTCCGGGGGCCGCGAAAGCAGGCCTTGGCTGGGGGGGTCCTAGGGGGGCCAGCGGCCCCCTAGCGGGGGTCTGGGGGCAGCGCCCCCGGCCTAATGGTAAAGGGAATATTCCCTGGCTGACTAGTGGAGGCTTATATGGTAGGTCGGTTGGCCGACTAATGGCCTTCGCAGGCTATAAAAGCTAAACCCCTTCACAGCCATCGATGATTCATCTTTCACCTAGTCAGAGTTGTTGTTCCAGCTAGCCTTAAGCTCTTCACCTATCTTCTATCTAGATCACCATCTAAGCTTCACACAGTGGAAGCGCACGGGTGGACAGAGCCATCTTTGTATCACTTGTTTGGAGCTAAAGAATTTACTGATTCTCCTCTTATCTGTTGTGTACTCTCTATCTCTTTCTCAGATTCTGTTCGCTGCACCTTGTAATATTTTACATCCCCAGGTCTGTAGTACTGTGTGGCTCAACACATTAACTCCGACTCCCATGTCTACAATCCCCTTTCTCGTTGTGTCTCCTAAGACTAGGACTGGTAACACTGCATGCATCTTGGTGCCTTTCCAGAAAGCATTAACGTGCAAGGATTTTGGCACAGAGTGTAGCGTTAGACTCGGTATTTGTGTTTTTGCGTCCTAATCCTACAGATCTGCAGCTTGTTCTCGTGACCCCTCGACCCACTGCTTGAGGTCTTGCCATAGGGTGGTATGTTGCTTAAGCAGGTCTCCTAGGCTTAACGTCACTGGGTGGTCACTAGCGTGGTAAGGAGGCTGTCGGATACTCATCCATCTCCTACACCGGATTGTCCTGGCCAATGGCCGTGAGACTGATTTGTGGGCCTGCAGCATCAAGGCTTGTCCTAAGGGGTACTGTCTACGGTGTGGTTGCATCTCCTGACTTTGGTCGAGGGGGTGAGACTGTCGTATTCATATTGGTGAGATCCTCGATCTCATCCTCTAGGATGGGCTCACCATCCCTTAAGTGCTCTTGGGCCTCTTTTACCCAGTCCTTCACTTTCTCTATGGTCTCGAGTTGGTGCCTCGGATGCGGGTGCTCCCCTACCTTGGCACTTCCCTTTTCGGCCGTCTTGGGGGCTGCAATTTCCACCTTTGCATCCGTGACTTTCTTTCCAATAGGCAGAGTTGTAGCACTCTCAGTTTTCAGTGCCTTCTTAGCCTCTGACCTCCTCTTCCTTCACCTGCGGCTCTTCTTCCCTATTGAGGCTACATCGAGGTTGCTGGATCCTGGTAGTGATATGCCGGCCTGCTTTGTGTGGGCACGGATCATGACCTGCAACGGGATGGGTGTGGCCTCCCCATCAAGGTTCTCGACACCAAACAACCCCAATGGAACAGATGGCACGTTGGCTGAACTTGCAAAAGGTTTCCGCTTTGGCCAATCGACAAAGAGATGGGTGATTCTCACTCAACACACCTTAGGTCAGCTTTGTCTCTATTCTGTTGCTCCCTCTCGGTGCAACGTGATGAGACATGACCTGGGTGACCACAAGTCCAACAGTTGATTGGATCCTGCATCTGCCCTCCTAAGCCTCTACCTCATCCTCTCCCTAACGCCATCACTGGTACTTGTCGATACTCTATAAGGACTACGTTGCCCTCATCGTCGTGAGAGACATGAGGGTATAAGTAAGTATCTTCCTCATTTGCTCTTCCATGTACTGGACTGGAGCATCACTCGATGGATGGGTCCCATAGAGACCGGGCGAACTAGGTATACCTGTATGGTTTATGTCCATCCTGGGGAGAGCCGGCTTAATGTCGTTAGGCGCAGGAAGGGCCAATGGGGCTCCCCTTCCAAAAAGTGGCTGCGGTCTGTTTGCTAGGTAAGGCTGACCATATGGTTGGGAGTATGGAAGTCTCCTAGGCAATCCGCAATGCACAATGTCATGACCGAACCTACCGCAATTAGCGCAAGGTCTCGACCGAGGGTCTTGGCACTCGGTTGGCAAATGGTCACACTCGGCCAAACTGGTGCGAATTGCAGGGGCCGAGTGAATGACTCGGACGGGCCGAATCGCACTTTTCCGAGTGCAAAAAGTTTTTTGTGGGCCGAGGTCCGAGTGGCGTGACTCGAACGGGCCGAGTCAAATGTTGGGCCAAGGGCCGATTTGGGTCCTAGGCCGAGTGGACTTCGAGCCGGGTGTCAGGTTGTGGTCAAAGGGCCGAGTGCCATTACTCGAACGGGCCGATTCGAATGTTGGTTGAGGGCCGATTAGGGTTTTCGGGTCAAGGTCCGAATGGGCGCGTCCGAGGGCCTAGTCTAGGACTCGGCCTAACAAAGGCCATTCGGACCAGCCAAACACGGCACAACAAATGCCGCGCAGTGACGATTCCGATCAAATCTCCCGAGTCACGCAATCATCCCAAGCACAAACTTCCAGCAAACTAACTAACTAACCCAAAATACTTACTTGTTTCGAATATCAAAACACCCAACCTTCCTACCTATCTCAAGCTCCATTTCGGGAATGAATCCCTTACTTCGATGCTCGATATGGGGTGCGCAAGCACTCAAGCTTGAATACGTTGGTCCCGACAATGGAACCAAAATGTGGGAGCTTTCTCTCAACTGCCAAGACCCACGGACCGCTTATTGTTTCAAGCGTTCCAAGCCAAGCACTAATGGCTACCTCTCACATAGCCGACGCGCCATCAATCCTACAAGTGTAGTAAGCTTACCTTGATGCCAATGTGAGTCGCCCTCTCTCGCACACATCGATAGCTCCACGATCCTAGATGCTAGCTCAAGCATCCTCAAGCCTCCTCCCTCTCCAAGCTCCATTCATCATAGCCGCGTGTGCAAGAGAAGAGAAGAGGAGATGGTAAAGAGCTTCACCCTCTTGATCCCTCACTCTCACTCCCTTACTCCCTCACACCCTCACACTCCCTCTCTCAAGATCACACACAAGCAAGAAGAGGAGAAGAAGAGAAGAAGAGAAGAGCTCTTGTTAGCCACACACCAAAGAATGAGCTTCCATTCACTTTTTGAACTTTATATATACAAACCCTAAGACTCCATGGGTGCCCATCCCTTTTTACATGACCGGCCATTGTGGCAAGGTCCCTCTTTCTAATTTCCTCTTTTTGCTTCATGCCCTAAGCCTATACCCAACTTATTCTTTTACAAGTGGCACAGGAGGGAGCCTAGCGCTCTTTTACAAGAGTTTTTGGAGTTTTTGAGGCGCCTTTTATTTAAAACTACACTTTTGGCCCCATCTTAGCTTTAGAGGCCACCTACGTGTCTTTGCTCCTTTTCCATCTTCTTTCCGCTTTTTCATTAATTCTTGTGCCTTCTTGTCTTGGGGTTAACAGACACATACAGCCTCAATAAGATTGACTCCACTACCATGAGGCAGCTCCTCTACAATTGCCTTTCCTCTTTGCAGTATTTGTCTTGGTCCATCATCTTACTAGAGATTATTCCCTCGTGCGCAATGATTAACTAGACCTGGATGTTTACTTCCTTATTGGAGAGAACTAATCTTACTCCAACAGGTAGCAGCTAAGTGTCCAAACTTTCCACAATTATCACATTTGATATTCGGACAATTCCTAGGGAAATGTTGGCCACCACACCACTTACAACTGAATCTTGAGGGGGCACCCTCTTCAGGATATCGACTCCCTATCAAATTATGCTACTTCTTAAGGAAATTGACATCCACAGCTATTTGTCTATATTGTTTGCTAATCATATCACTATAGTGCTTCACACATCATTTCCTTGACTTCACTAAGGACATTTGAGGCACTTGACTCATAGAGGTGATCGTATGTCTGTCGTCCCATCAGCCTAACCACTTGATTGGGAATTGGTCACTGACTCACTAGGACAACATTTGGGTTTGTTGTTTGGCCTCCACCATTCAGTGGGCCCATCTAACTAGCCATAGGAATAGTCATACTAGAAGGATGTGGTAACATAGGCAAATTTGGCATGATACTTTCTCTCCCATTCGCATTTGACATGGGGTTCCCTTGACTCCTGTTGATTAGTGCCAAATTATTACCATTCCAATTTATCCTTGATACATAAGCCGCTTGCAAGCGCGACTCTACTCCTTCTGCTTGGGTAATAGCAGTGTCAATGTCGGCCAAAGAAACACTACTAAGCTGCACCTGGATATTGAAATCTGATCCATGTAGAAAATATTGTAACTGTGCAACCGGTGGAATGGGGATATAAGTATTAAGTTTGTGAAAAACTTGCTTTAGTTTCTTGGCATAGGCCTGGACATTCTCATTTGGCTCTTGGTGCGTTACATTCAAGACACGCAACCAATACTATCCACCCCTCTCAGGGGCAAACTCTCTACGGAAGGTCATGAAGAATTGGTCAATGCTAGTTATGGTTCCGGGCTCTAGACCGTGATACCATACTGTTGCCCTTCCTTTTAATGTCATATTGAAGAACATCATTAAGTGTCCTTCGCCTTGGATTCGATAGTTGAACATGAGTGTTTGAAACTCCTTAATATGGAGTTCTCCATCTTCTGCTAACCCATGCAAGATGGGCAAAGGTGCTCTTAATGCCGGTAAATACAATGTCCCTGTTGAAATTGCAAAGGGTTGTGTCATGGCTACAACCGGATTGACAACAGGAGTTTATGTAGGTAAAACTACACCCCCACTTGAAGTAGGTTAATTGACTTGAAGAGGGAAAGTATTAAGACTTCCTCTTGCACTCAAAGGGCTACTTGTGACACTTAGGTTATTCGAACCACTACCGCTATTGGGCTACTCCTTTGAGGACAATAACGCCTTATAATCTCAGCCCGTCATCTAGCCTTCTCAGCACGTTCCTCTTTTTGTATTTCGGCTTGACCTTTCTTGTCAAAGGACATAAACTGACTCTTTGGTCCCTAGAGACCCTAGATTCGGAACCACCACTTGTTTGCGGCTCCCAGCAAACGCACCACTAATGGGACCTAAAAAGGGCCGCACTGGCTATGGCACTAGTCGGACCTCATACGCACAACACAACCCCACCACACGACCTCACGGCCAAGACCATCTAAAACTCACTCTACACTAAATGCTAATGTCAATTCTATGTTTGTATTAGGTCATAGTCCAACGTTTACCATCCCTTCTCCTCACTCAGAGGAAGATCCCATAACATATAGGCATAATACCTCGTAACACAAACATAGGGAAGCACCTCTCGGCTGACTGCCGTGGCTCCACTGCGCCTCTCATACACCTCGAGGATTGGCCCCAAGATGCATCACTCCAACATAAAGTACACATGATACAAGCTCCACTCTTTCATTTTCAATGTATTTCAGGAGATACCATGTGTCCTTACCAAACAATTTCCCAGAAAAACGATTGACCAACCTATAGCTTAGGTCGTCTCCCACACTCAAGCATAGGTCATCATAATGGAAAATAGGTGATATGCATCCAGTTCTTTATATTCTGATACCGTGGTTGATATGCACATGTAAAAGTGGATAATCCTAAAGTGCTCAATCATAATTTTCCATCAAAAACGTGTCGTGCACAACCAAGCTTTCCAATGCTCATTTACTAACTCGTTGCAGCGATGTAAGGATAGCACCGAGACAATGCTCATGCTACCAGCCTCTTAATTAGAATACAACGAACCCTATATCATGGTATGCATCAGCAAAATCAGCAATAAATAGCACCCAAATCTCATCATTTAAACACCCCACCCCCTACTTTTAGGCATTGCTTCCGTTGCATAGGTGTAGGGGTTCATTTTGTTATGTTTTGATGTATGAAAAGAGATAAATCGCAAACTTTGACAAAGAGATGGGGCAAATTGAGGCTAAACCTCATGCTTCGCCACTACCATACAGTCACAAACACTCATTATATTTTTTCTTATTTTTATGAAGCATATTTCTTTTTTTTTCTATTTTTTCTTGTTTTTTAGCATTTATTTATCAAAAATCACTATTATTTTTTTATTTTTCTCATACCAATCATTTCAGCATACTGAAATTCAATTTTATTTTTCGAGTTTTCTCCATAGGAACACGTTTCACACACCTGAAACGACAAAACCATCATTTTACCCTTAAAAACCGCATTTCGGATTTTATGGGATTTAAATAGTGCATGTAAATCATTACAAAATCAAAATTCTTTGATAAACAACAATTAGACATGACGCAACTAGCATCAAACAATTTTTCATCGCATAAGAACATCATTCCCATCATAAAATGTCAAAAAACCTTCATTTCCTTCCTAAAAAATAGTCATACCATGTTTTTACAAAATCGGAGATGCATTAAATGACTACGTGACCAGTGGACAAACCCTCCATTTCCCTCAATTCCATGTTGCATATCAATCTTCAGCATCTCCATTAATCTCCATCACTATTTTCTTCAATATCCTTTCCGATTCCTTCTTCAAGGTAGTGCGCATGAACAGCCCATAGAGAGGAGAGAGAGGAAAGAGAGAGAAACACTAGTTTCTAATCTCAGTAACCGAGCAGCCATTGGATGAGGGAAGAATGGCGATGGAGAGTGTGGGCATCAAGCATCAAGATGGTATGATCAGTTGGTATGGGTATATGGAGGTGCCATAGCCCCTCCCCCTCTCAAAATCACGTCGTGCAGCAGAAGGCATCGCCATTTTTCTCCATGCGAAAAAAACGGCCCTCCCCCCATGATATTGATTTTTGGGCCCCCAAGGGGAGTCCCCCAAGTATCATACCCTCTTGCTTCTCATTTTGCGTCCCCTTCACACTGAATTTGGCCATTTGCCCGCTGTCCCATTTAATGAGCTAAAAATTTCTGACGAATTGTCTCGGGGTCTCACACTGCCTGGCACTTCCAGAAGTCTTATCCGACATCCTGAGAAATTATGAAAATTTCACAACCGTCACTCGGTGGGTCTTTAAAGCACTTTTGGAAAACCAGTCGGCTGCTTGTTGCTGCTTAAAATCGACTCGATTGCCTATGCCGCCTTCAACGGAGTTTATTTTTTCCTTGAAATTCAGATTTTTTGGCTAATTTTAAGCACTTCTGGGAGTCAAAAATCACCGCTCACTCTCCACTTTCCATTCTTCTTTGGTCTGATTACAACAGGAGACACCCACTCTGCATCATCAATAGGATAGATAAATTTAGCATCAAGCAAATTCTCAATTTCAGCTTTAAGTACATTTTCTTGAATTCTACCAAGTCTTCTAAGTTTTTGAGCCATTGGTTTATACCCTTCTTTCAATTTATTATGGTGCATAATGCTATTAGTACCCCTCAGTTGGTGATATTTTGTAGCAAAAAGTTTTGGGTATTTCTGAAAAATGGCTAAATATTCATCTCTCTCATCATTAATCCCAGCATATTCATAAGCTTAGGCAGTCCAACATTCATTTCAGGTTGCTGATCACAAGTTTCTTACATGAAGTATGTACTTTCTGCAACAATACTTACCACTTTTTTCTCTCTTTTTGAACCCTAGATTGACAACCCAAAGAGGTCAACATCCCTAGAGAGTAGGCTAGCTTCCCATTCTCTATCTTCCTCATCAAGGCTGAAATTTTCTAAATCACTACTTTCATCACCTCCAACATCACTTTCATGTCCATTTTGAATGACAGACCTTGTTTTCATGTCAAAGATCACCCTCTTATGAATTGGCTTCTCTAAATAGAGTTCCAATTGACCTCTATACCAATCTTGTCTAGATCTCATACCAATCAACCACAGTCATCCCAAAATGAGAGGATATGCCCCAAGTTTTGCAGGCATACCATGGAAATTCAAACATGCTCTTTGGCCTCCAATGTTGATCTCCAAGTTCTCAATGACTCCCAAACATTTCACTTTTGAGATACTTGCCATCTTAACCTTAAGCAGTGACTTCCCTATCATTTTAACATGCATTTGCAACATTGCTTCTTCAGTGATTACACAAACTTGCACACCACCATCAATATAAACTTGATCAATTTTCCTTCCATGTATCCATGCGTCCATGACATGTATAATGTCTTTCGCATCTGATAGGTATACCACTCCAACATGCCTAGTTTGGGTTTTTCCTTTCCTAATGCTAACCAAACCATGCCATTGCCTCCTCAGAGATGAGTTCATCTTCAGTAACCAACTGACCATATGCAACATCAGCCTTCTTACCTTTTAAGTCTTCAAGTAGGTTGTAAGGAACTTGATTGACTCCCAAAGTAAAGTCCCCCATTTGAATCTTCATTCATTGTCCAGCTTTCCTGTTGGTTTCAGAATTGTCTGCAACTTGTTTTCCCTTTTTAATCCTTGCCACCCTTTGAGTTTTAGTTTCAGGATCCCTCTCTCTGACTCTCTTGTTAGCAAAAACATCTGCATTTTCCCCATCATCAAACATGCTTGTTTCGATGTGCCTTCATTAGGTCTTCTTTCCAACTGTTGCCTAGCTGGTTCAAGTGGCCTTTGTTCCTGTTGAGGTCTACAATCTTGCCTAGCATTCCCTTGTGGCATGGGATACATCTCCCCTCCTGTTCTTCTTGGATAAGGGTAATCAAGAGCAATATGACCTCTCTCCCTGCCATTAAAGCATTCAAAATTTTCCCATCTATTTCTTGGAGGTCCTCTAAATGTAGGTTGCATTTGAGGCTTCCTTGCCTACAATAGGCTCATATTCAAATTCAGATTTGCCAATTGTTCCTACAGTTTATATATGGCCTTGTTGAGTCCCATTCTCTGCTCTTTCAGATGGCCCATGAAGATTCATAGCTTGATGTCTTGCATTTCATGCAACATTGTCGACTTGATTAGGCTGTAAAAATGCATGCACAGCAATACCTCTGGATTGATCCAACCTCAATTGTATTTTCCTTTGCTTTTCCTTGGCTATTTTGACTGCATCTTCATATGTATCAAGGTCTTTGATCAGAATCTTTTGTCTAATTTCAGGTTTAAGCAATGAAACAAACTTTTCCTTTTTCAAAAACATCATGGGAGGTTGCTCCATACTTTGTGCAATTTCTATCCATTTTGCTTCAAATCTCGCAGCAAATTTAGACACTTTCTCATTTTCTCCCTGAGACATCCTTTCCAAAGATTTCCATAAACTCTCAGAAGTTTGCTTAGTTGCAAACCCTATAAGGAACTCATTTTTAACTTCATTCCAATTTTCCCTTATCTCTTCATTCAGTAAGTTCCGCCATAATCTTGCAGAACTTTCAAGCAACATGTTGATCATTCGAAGCTTATCTGCATCAGACAGTGTCTCTTCGATCTTGGTAAGCCATCCACTCCAATCTCTTGATAAATAGATTAGCATCCTCATTTTCAGTACCAAAGAAGGGTTCACATCCAAAAGTTGCCATGCTAGAATTTGTGTACAGGTTGGTTTCCAAACCTAACACTTCCCAATTGATAAGATCAGCACAAGAGATATTCAACATAGGAGATCCTCCGCGGGGGCACCAATCTATGGTAGGTGAATTGGGTAGTTCGCCTCTAACAACCCCAAGACAACACCACAGGATAAAGACCGAGGATCTTCCCTCAACAAAACCCACGAGACAACACCACTGAACACATGATCAAAATTTCTTGATCACTCACTCCTCACTAACACTTCAACTCAACACTTAAATAGTTCAATCCTTCAAGCTCAAATTTTACCACTTTTAAAGAGAATTTGAAACTGAAACAACCATGGTAGAGACTTTGACAACACAAGCTTTCAGATTCACACAACTCCTATTTTTAAGGGATGGAAACCCCATGCAACAAACTGCTCCACAAAGCGTAATTGCTTCAAACAGTACAAAATCAATTGTAGACCCTCTCTATTCTTATTTCCTTAGAGCACACATAAATACAAACAAAATACACGAATAATCAAGACATTATATGGCAAATTTTCATGCCCATTCAAGTACTACAAGCATTTCGCTACTGTAGACATTCCATTACTGCATCCAAACCAAGTTGGCACTAATATATCAATGGATAATCATGATGACTTCCATGGGAAACCAAGTTGGTGTTGTAAAAGCTGCTAAATTCACATATTTTCTCATAGAGCACAGAAATTGTCTCATGAAGCATTACACAAAACCGTTCATAACTTTCTAACCAGACATCAGATCACCAAGCTTCAAAAAGGAAAGTTGTAGCTCTTTTTCCAACCTATAATTCTTAAGAGCAAATCAAAGTCAAATTCCTTGATTTGGTGCCATGAAACAGCTTTGCACAGTCTGCAGTCATTAATTCCTGCATGTTCTATACAGCAAACACAACTACTCTGTTCCAAAAGTACAATCTTGCACTGATGAAGAGTCGCGGGAGATTTGAACTTTACAAACTCTGATATATTATTTTCTTGGCTACAAATCCTTTCAAATTTCCAATAACTTGATCCCGTGCATTTCAACACCCGACCATAATACATATTCCCTGCTACATACCCAGTTTCGGATGTAGAGACCCTTCACTTCCATTCTTCTCTGCCGACGTGAAGCCTCACTCAACAAGTAACAAACATCACTCTCATCATGAAGAAGAACAGCCCTTTGCTATCTTTCACTCATATCCATACACCAGGACTAATCTGCAAACTCTCTACTGCCCCACAAAGCAAGAAAACAAGACAAAAGGAAGACTCTTACTACCATCATCTGAAACTGAGAACTCGCATCAACCCATTGACTTTAGCAACCCTGCCATCCTACTCCTCAGCTCCAATAACTTCAAATTTACAGTCTCTTTCTCCTGACAATTTTTCTTCTTCTGAGCTTCAGATTTCTCCCTTCTTCAGCTTGCAAGATTCTCTCTCTCTCTCTCTCTCTCTCTCTCTCTCTCTCTCTCTCTCTCTCTCTCTCTCTCTCTCTCTCTCTCTCTCTCTCTCTCTCTCTCTCTCTCTCTCTCTCTCTCTCTCTCTCTCTCTCTCTCTCTCTCTCTCTCTCTCTCTCTCTCTCTCTCTCTCTCTCATGTTGATTGTCTTGTGTCAAACACTTCTCTTCTCTTTTTTCCTCAAAAAAAACTACTCACGTTTTTGCTTTTTCTCTTAATTTTTCAAGTTACCCCTTGCTTCCCCTTAATTGCTAGATGGCAAACATGCCCCTTGCCATGTAAAATTCCACTCAAGGATTCAAAATCAAAAATGAGAACATGTTTTCTTCTCTTCCTGCATGAAGTGTGTGTCTCAAAATTGAAATATCTCAACCATGTGTCGAACATGAAGTGTGTGTCTCAAAATTGAAATATCTCAACTACGTGTCGAACATGCATGATACCGCTTGGGATTTCCATTTATCAACCCCACTCTTGCTACTACGGGTACATGTTAGAAATACAAAAAAGAATATTTGCATGTGTTATCCCACTTGACTTCATGAAGCATTATGTCCGCAGTCACTCATTTTCACTCACCAATGTGCCCGCCTATCGGCTATCCAAGCATGTTTTTAGTTGTCCATCAAGAAACGAATCTAAGCGTTGCCGCATGGAACTCCCATGGAATGTTCTGAGGTTTGTTGCCTAGGGTTTTCCGAGTCTGCCTCGCAATGAAATGTTCACGGCCAAACCGACTAGGATTGACCTGAAATCTGAGCTCTAAGGGTCAAGGTCTCCTGACATTATTCTAGCGTCAAATTCTAGACATCCTACTTTACATAGAGATACCCAATGTGAAGCAGATCTATACCACACTTGGTTCAAAGAGAATGGAAAATGAGAGGGATGTGCCACTCAACCTCTTTGCCCTTAGGGCACAGTCCCATTCCAATCCTCTAAAACGGCATGGATCAGGTTCTAACTTAACCATACCTAAAGGTCAAACAATGGTAAAACCTTGTGAGAAGCCTCCCAGTTCTCTGGAACCACCCTACCATAGGACAGACCCGTCGGGGTTCTGCCCACCCGCTTCCCTTGATAGCTTTAGTTTTCTAATTAGGTCCTATCACATTTATGTGTGACATTCAAAATCATCTTTCTTAATTAGGCATTTTAGGGAACAGGGTTTGTTTGCGTAATTTACAGCACTGACATGAAAACAAAACAAGAAGTTCTTTTTACAAACAAGTTTCTTAACTTATCTTCAACTTAATCTTTTGTCTCCTTCCCATACAGGAGAAATTATATATTCCCTTCTGTCCAACAAAAGTACCCCTTCTGCCCTTGTAGAAGTAACTAGTCCAAATCACATGGCACCACAATTTCCATCTAGTATCTGGAATAGGATCTTCCAACGCCCCAAAAGTTGGACTCATGGCAGTCTACAACTCCGTTCTTTCGGATTCGGCAAGGGGTTTCCAAAGCTCCACTAACCCCAAGCAACCTAGGAGTAAGACACACTTTCTGTGGTTGGCCTTTTCACCACTCGACCTTCGGCCCGTGAATCGAGTAGTGCCCTCTCAAGTTGAAATGAGGCATGACCTTGGAGATGTTCCACCCGTGCAAAATATCCTTCCTTAATTCAATTTTTATCTTCTCTATTCATTGAGACATAGGGTATGTCACTTGGCATATGCATGAGTTCTTTTTAACAAGTAACCTAAATTATTTTTCAATAGTTAATGAGCTCGTAGGGGATTTTAGGATATTCTTCCGTATACATAGATGACTGAGTGAAGATTTACTCATATGATGCATTGAGGTTCGCACAAACCCTTGTATCCGAATACAATCATTAGGATTAAAACTATGATACCTTGAGATCCATCCGATAGCGACTATGTTTGTCAATTCTTTTCGGGAATTGGGCTGGATGCATCAACATCTCCAAGCCTCAAAGGCAAGAACTCTAGCGATTAGGAAATCATAAGTCAAAGGAAAGACTGATGCTTTTTGAGAAGAAGGTTGGACTATCGATCAATGAAAGTGAATAATAAAATTTACTGCATGATCAGTGTTTGAAACCCTAACATATGCCTTAGCCGAAGGTAGGAGTGTTGGGTAAATTTTACATAGAATCGCTCTTTAATCCCAAGGGGGAGAGCAAATACGCGATGGAAAGGTTATCGCGACTTTTCCTACAATATTTGGAAAAGGATGCCATTGTTTTGTTGATTGACCAAATAACATCCTAAATGCTCTTGCATTAAACTGATTGTTGGAATGTGATCTGGATGATTATTCCAAGTGCTTGTATTTGATGGTAAATGCATGGCGGTAGGGGTCTATAAATACCTGGATATTTGGATATGAATTATCCATACCCAATGTTATATTCGTATTCGCTGAAATGCCCTGGCCAGTGGCTCCATTGTTGAATGCGGGATTACCATTGACACAAGTCTCCCTCCGTTTGGGGCCCATACTTTTAGCTTGTGAAACTCTCTCTCCCTCCTCTTCTTCTTCTACTTCTCCTCTCTCCCTCTCCCTTCTCTTTTTTTCCTCTTCTTCTTCTCCTCTCTCTCTCTCTTCCTCTTCTTCTTCTTCTCCTCCTCTTCTTCTCCTCTCTCTCTCTCTCTCTCTCTCTCTCTCTCTCTCTCTCTCTCTCTCTCTCTCTCTCTCTCTCTCTCTCTCTCGGCAGCCACAAGTCGAGGCCTCTTCCTAGCCTTCTTTTCTTGATGATGGGGGGGGGGGGGGGGGGGGGGGGGGTTTATAAGGTGTATGGGGGGTTTATTATGGGGGGAATCAGATAGTAAAGGAGGGGAGTGAGGTGGCACACGTGTGCCCCTCCCCCCATCAATTTCATCATGAGCCTAGTGATGATCATCGACTCCATGCTTGTCATCATCATCTGCAGCTCCGTCATCGTCCTCGCCGTCTTCTTCCTCTTGTTCGCTGACCCCACTCCCTCTTGTTGTCGGTGACGATAGGGGAGGGGTGGTTTAAAAAATTCGATTAATCTTATTAATAAGGGGGGTTTTCTTATGAAACGTCACAAAAGAAGAACAAGAAAAGCTTGGCAATAAAGATTCAAGAAAATCTTGGCAATTAAGATTTGTTAAGTATGCCCCAATACGAATTGGTTGATCACATTGAGGGTGAGCCGCTTCCACTTAAAGAATTTAGAAAGCTATGTTTGAATTACCTCATGCAAGACATCCTATTTGATTTACATGCATGGTAAAGGGAACTACAACTTTGAAGATCTCTGACCACTAGCACATGAGGCTTGGCTAGGATTCTTCTAGCTAGGTTCATTTGACAAGAGAGAAGCATTTCAAATATATAACATGCCCTATCCAGGCATGTTTTTAGTAGTCCATCGAGAGACAAGTCTAAGCGACGCCACACAGCACTCCCATGGAATGTCACGGGGTCTTCCGCCTGGGTTTTCTCGAGTCCGCCTTGCAATGGAATGTCCACGGCCAACAAACCCACTAGGATCGACCTGAAATTTGGTTTCCTAGTGGACAAGGTCTCTTGATAGCATCCTAGCATCAGAGTCTGGACATCCTAATTTATGCAGAGATACCCAATCCGAAGCAGATCCATACCGCATGGTTCAAAGAGAATGGGAAACGAGAGGGGTGCATAGCTCAACTTGATCCCCTAAAATGGCATGAATCGGGTTCTAACTTAACAATACCTAAAGGTCGAATGACAATAAAACCTTGTGAGAAGCCTCCCAGTTCTTTGGCACCACCCTACCATAGGACACACCCTTTCTACCCACCCACTTCCCTCAGTAGTAGGCGTTCTTTCGATATCTAATTAGGTCCTATCACATTTATGTGTGACATTTAAAATCAACTTCATTAATTATCCTTTTAGGGAATAGGATTCATTCGCGTAATTTATGGCACAGACATGAATGCAGAGCAAGCAATCATTTGACAAACAAGTTCAACAAATTCCTTAACTTATCTTTACGTTAATCTTAGTCTCCTACCCATATAGAAGAAATTATGTATCCCTTCTGTCCAACAGAAATTCCCGGTCCAAATCACATGGCACCATAATTTCCATCCATTATCTAGAATAGGATCTTCCAACGCCCTAGACGTTGGGCTCACGATAGTCTTCAACTCCGTTTCGGACTAAGCAAGGGGTGTCCAGAGCTCCACCTAACCCCAAGTGACCTAGGAGTGAGACACAACTTTCGTGGTTGGTCTTTTCACCACTCGATCTCTGGCCCGTGAATCGAGTAGTGCCCTCTCAGATTGAAACGCGGCATATCCTTGGAGATGATCCACCCATGCAAAGTATCCTTAATTATTCCAATTAAGAATCAAGTACAATCAAGGCAATCAGCCTGATATCATCTACCAACACAATATTAGTGAGTTTGGGAATCTCCCAATTCCCATTTTTTGAATACTAAAAAGGTGGCACCCAGATAACATGCCCATAAGTTTCTCAAAACCATATGATGTGACCTATCATTGGAAAGTACTTGAAAAATGGAATCTATTGAGCTATAGAGTGCTCGATTTGGAGTTATAGTGTTCAAGTTATAACAAATCCAAATATTTGACTACGTGTCCCAAACTTATGAAAAATTCCCATTTTCTTCAATATGGTGTTTACCAAGAAAACATTCTTTTATTTCCCATGACAACTTGTCATCACTGACCCCTACTGTGCATTTACCATCAAATATAAGTACTTGGAATAATCATCCAAATGACAATCCAACAATCAGTTGATTGTAAAAGCATTTAGCATGTTGTTCGATTAACCAACAGAAGAATCGTTGGAGCCCCAAGAGGAACACCAAGGAAAAGGGGATTCTACTGCAAGAAAATCTATCTTGTAACATCAACAAGCTTTTATTTCATTCTTTTGATGACCAAAACAAAGAAAACATCAAATCTTCAAGCAACATCATAGTAGATATCTCCCACGGATTTGATAGAATCAACCATAATCTTCAACATCTTCACAAAATCCATCAATAGAACAAGCAACATAAAGGAATACACCATTTTTGAATGGAAATCAATCACATAGTATTCATCTTCAATATCTTCATAGTTTTCTCTCTCAATCTCTCATAGAAAGATACACTGTTTTGATAAAATTGGCTATCTCTGACTCTCTCTCTCTCTCTCTCTCTCTCTCTCTCTCTGAGGAGAATGAGAAGGAGAATATGCTGGCTGTATAGATGTGTGTTGGTCACCAGAGAAGGCTTCGTGATACACCAACACCAGAGAAGGCTCCGTGATACTGTTCCTTGGATTCAGGAAGGCGGAGCTCTCAGTTTCCTAAGCGCAGGAAGGAAGCAGGCCTGAGGCTACTCTTCCATTTCCTTTGGACATACGACCAGGCCAATCGATTTATCTGAGAGCTTCACGCAGAAGCCGGGACGGCAGCTTCCCATTTCGCCATCGCTGTAGCAGGCGCTTCCACAGTCCGTGCCTGTCCCATCATGAGCTTTTCCAGCCGGGCCAGTAGGGGGAGCATCCAAAACTAAGACACCACTCACACCCAGTTGCTCCACTGATTGTTCTGGAGCAAATGTGATGCCCAAAACAGGTCTAGTAATCTTGCCATACTTAATCAATTGATCAACAATGCCGCTGACTGTATCAACAGGGATTGAAAAACCAACACCAGCTGATGCACCAGATGGAGACTAGATTGCCGTATTGATGCCAATCAGATACCCAGAGCTGTCAAGCAAGGGGCCCCCGCTGTTGCCAGGGTTGATAGTAGCATCTGTTTGAATAACATCCTGAATAGGACGGCCAGTTGCAGCCGAGCTTATCTCTCCTCACAGAAGGAAGGCTCTTGGAACGTGCAAGCTGGGACAGCATTTGTGGATGTGCAGTTTCAGGAGGAGGTGCAAAGTGGGAAACTTTCTTCATTGAAGGTGGTCTCTCTGACATTCAACAGGTCTATCGAGGGGGCTTTTTCCTTGTGAGGCGACATGCCGCTCGAGCTCCATAACGTGGAGCTTCTAATCAGCCAGGCTATCAAGGAGCTGAAGAAAGATTTCAAGAAGGATGCGGATAATGCCTTGAACCAAGAAACCCGCCGGCTCCATGAGAGGATCCGGCGACTGGAGGAGATGGTGAAGACACTCACGAAAGAGAAGAGGGATCTCAAAACCGACCTGGACAAGCTACAAACGGAAGTGTCACATCTACGGGAGGCAAGAGAGGACGCGGATTTCAAAGCGGACCTCCGAGAGGCTATCACGAAGGAATGCCGAGAGGACCTCTAGGTATGCATTAAAACCAAAGTTGAGGCTTCGAGAGAGGGATGGGAGGAAAAAATCAAAGCAAACATGAACGAAGAATTAGAAGGGAATAAGGAGGGGTGGATTGAGGTAGTGAAGAAGAACATTAAGAAGGAGGTCCAAGAAGAAAATAAAAAGGAGGAGGTAGTCCGAGTTCAGGAGACCTTAGAGGAGGAGAGGCTCAGGAATGCGCACAGATTGAACGTGCGTATTACCGGGCTCCCCGAAGGGGCCTTTTCAGAGGAGGACGCACGCGGGCTATGCACCCGACTAGGGTAAACGAGCATGCCCTTTACTCAGGCATGGCGTGCAGGACGAGATACTACCAGGGTCAGAGCTCTGATATTACATATGAGCACACCGAAGGACAGAGCCGCTTTCTTTTGGAAGCGAATTTCGCTCCAAGGGATGACTGGGGCTTCCATCTTCATGGATGAGGACCTGACTCAGATGCAGATTGCACACAGACGAGCATGCATGCCACAGATACTCCAAGCACATAGAGAAGGCCGTAAGGCCTTCTATCAAGATGGCCGGATTTTTATAGATGGACGCCCCACCAAATAGGGGGGCGCAGCCTATGAGACGGGGCAGAGGACTGTACAGAAAACCCCGATACGTGTGGCAGTTTGGAACTGCAACGGCTCCCTATGGTCACGACCGGACAGACTTGAGGAGATTTTATCCGACCATGATGTTATATGCCTCACAGAGACACATGAGAGCCCAGAGAGAGGGCTTCCACGCATTACAGGATTTGAGTGGGTATCTGCATACCGGGCTACTACTAGGCAGAGCACATCTAGGGGCTCAGGAGGGGTGGCAGTTCTATTCCGTCAGGGGATACAGAGACATATCCAGTTAGTGAGACGAGATGAGGAGGCCAGTTACATATGGATCAAAGTGCAGATATCAGATGAGAG
Source organism: Lygodium microphyllum (assembly GCF_053477565.2). Classification (NCBI taxonomy): domain Eukaryota; kingdom Viridiplantae; phylum Streptophyta; class Polypodiopsida; order Schizaeales; family Lygodiaceae; genus Lygodium; species Lygodium microphyllum. Next base: position 18,684,619 of record NC_141141.1, read on the forward strand.
ATGGATCTATATGGCAGTATGCTACTTTTCACCACGAGGGTCCAGATATGCTACTACGCAGGGTGATATTCAGGCCAGAGATTCCCCCTCCCCTTATTCACAGCTCTCAGAGGACATTATTCTGTATTCTAGTTTGGGTGAGGTCTTCCTTATGGGGGACTTCAATGGGCACACACAGAGCCGACAGTGTGAGAGTTTTGATATGGAGCAGCCAGAGATCATGAGAGCATTAGACCCTGAGGAGTTGGGGATCAGTAGGGAGTCAGCAGATACTAGGCCAGATGCCACAGGGTATGGAGGGCATTTACTTGAGCTTGGTAGTAGACATCATCTCGTTATTTATAACGGGATGGCACGATGGCCATATTCAGGAGGTCTTACATGCTTCCCACATGGGGGGGCGAGAGTACTATAGATTATCTGCTCGGACCGATCGATGGGATGCGTACTATCGAGTCCTTCGGCCTTGGGAGACTTCCACTCAATGCCGATCACACCTTTCTCAGTTTCTCACTCCTCACCTCATTACCATCACCACCTGCAGATATCATACTCCACATGCATACTACCATACACTTCACTCATAAGCTCTCACATATTTACTCACAGCATCCGGAGGAGCACATCACGTCACTTGATCCATACGCACCCCTTGATACACTGACCACTGATATCACACGCATTCTGCATGATTCTGCTACACTTAGTTTTCCACATCACACATACACACACCCCCCTCGGACCGGTACCATGCCACAGAACAGGTGGTATGATGATGAGTGCAGAGATCTACGTCGACAGCTATGCGATTTGGAGGCCAGAGGAGAGATCACACACAGATAGGCGCAGAGACGCATGCACCGCTTGACCCGCCGTAAAAAGCGGGAATGGGAGGAGGAGAGATATTGGGATATATACCACCTTCTTATGAGCAGAGATTGTGCAGAGGCATGGAGGCAGATCAAAGAACCACGCTCACCCACACCGATACATGACCCTGTAGTATGGCATGGATACGCACAGAGTTTATATCATGTACCCGCACAGCCGCTGATACCCACACCATGTACACCAAGACCGGGTATTTCATCCTTTTTCACCACTAGTATGGTGAAACATGCTATCTCACGGTTACAGTATGGCCGCGCTCGAGACCAGTTTGATCTTCAGGCAGAGCATATTATATATGGCAGAGACACATTGGCTCCACTCATTGCTCACCTCTTCAACCGTGCATTGTCGGAGGGGTTCCCTGACTCGTGGACAGAGCACACCATTGTACCTATCCACAAGTCAGGAGATCCTATGGATCCTAACACATATAGGACCATCATGATTGGGACAGTTTTGTCCAAACTTTATGGCACGGTGATGGAGGAGGAGCTCAGCACGCTAGCAGAGAGAGAGTGCATGTGCACACCCGGACAGGCAGGGTTCAGACGGGCATTTTCTACCATAGACCACATCTTCACTCTCCGTTGTCTGATCGACCAGACACGAGTGAAGAAACAAAGATTGTACTGTTGCTTTGTGGATTTCCGCAAAGCCTTTGACATGGTTCCGAGAGAGAGGCTTTTCAGACGCCTACTTGATCTGGGGGTGGATGATGACATGATGTGGGGTATTTATGCACTATATGAGTGGGTTACTGGCAGAGTCAGATGTCCGGGAGGTATATCAGATCCCCTTGTGAGCACCATTGGTGTGAAACAAGGATGCCCACTCTCACCGACTCTATTTGGGCTATACATTGATGAGATAGCAAAGTTTATTCATCAGCGAGCCGGTGGAGGTATAGATATCAGTGGAGCCACAGTTCATATCTTACTATATGCAGATGACATTGTGTTGGTCTCAGACTCAGCTCAGGGATTACAGTAGCATTTATTAGCATTGGATGATTTTTGCATACAGAGAGGCATGACAGTGAACCTTGGTAAAACCAAGGTTCTTATATTCCATACATCAGCTCAGATACGCAGACAGAGTATTTTCATGGCAGCAGGAGGGAGTATTGAGGTCACTGGATCATATGTATATTTGGGAGTCACCTTTACAGCAGCTTCAGGGACTTTCTCGATGACACAGGCAGCTCGTGACCGCCTCACTAGAGGATACTCAGCATTGGCTCTTATGGAGCGACAGTGTTATCAGGCACATTTCCAGGAGCCCCGCACCAAGGGGTGGCTCTTTGATACTCTAGTCACTCCAGCACTGATGTATGGAGCAGCTATATGGGGGCCAGGCCTTGCCGATTATGTATGGACATTGATGGAGAGACCTCAAGTGATCATGATATCTAGATTGATTCGCAGCAAGGCCTCAGTCCCACATGACATTGTGCGAGCAGAGCTTGCCACACCGCCCATGCTAGTCGAGGCGTTATTTCAGACAGTCTGCTTCCTACACAGATTTCAGGATATGGACAAAGATTGCATTGCATATAGAGCATATATGGCATCTCAGGAGATGGCTCGAGCGGGGGATACCACATCATGGTATGCACAGACTAGAGCTTGGTTTGACAGACATGGGCTGGACATTGATAGACTCCCACCTCTTCTATATGATACTCAAGCTTCCACTTACACCCTCTCTCTCTCTGAGAGGAACAGAGTCATCAGACAGGAGATATGGCATATTTATATACAGAGGACATGGGTCAGCCCTGCACAGCCACTGCCATCGAAGATGGCACATTATTATACACAGTTCTTGAGCATATCAGAGCAGGGATTCATAGAGATTCCGAGATATATGCAGATCTATATGCCACATCGATTGAGAGTTCTTATTGGACAGCTCAGGGTATCATCACATCAGCTTATGATTGAGAGTGGCAGAGCCAGTGGCATCCCACGGGAGGAGAGGATATGCCCCCTTTGCAGATCAGAGGTGGAGAGTGAGGAGCATTTTGTTCTCAGATGCTTGGCATACTCAGAGTTGAGATCTAGATACACATTGAGCAGCTCACTTCAGGGATGTATGACTGATATGGATCAGAGATCATTTGGCCGTTTTCTGGGAGAGGCATGGCACATCAGAGAGCAGAGCACACAGCGGGTCCCAGTCAGAGAGGGGCCCACCCAGACGACTATTACACAGTTCTTTCAGACAAACAGAGTGAGAGCTACTATACCAGCCTCCCGCCAGACCTCCGGGCTCACACTACAGCAGGCTGAGGACTAGCGTACCCGACGCCGCACGAGGATCCGGGGGTTTCGAACCCCACAGCCACACCGACAGGAGATCCGAAGGATTCTTGATCTACATCGATAGCAGACTGAGATCCGACGACACTCGACACATTGGATCTCAGATCTCCAGTTTGCTCTTTCTCCACCGCCGATGTACCACATCCTGCATCCAGGAGGGATCACCTGCTATTAGTGACTTTGACGACTGCTACTACATCCCAGGATAGTATATCTCCCTGCCTCTATTACATATACACATCACACCACTTTATCACAGCTGACAGTTGTTCCCCTATCACAGCCGACATTTGTTCCCCTTTTGTAGCCATTATCTGGAGTACCAGAGCTACATACGCACATACACATATACGACACTTATCACACTCACAGCACCGTATTTTCAGTTTCCAGTTATTAGCTTTTCATTCAGCACTTTTATTTTGGATAGCTGGACCTCATCAGTTGTATCACAGTTTGTCTCATAGGCCAGTTTTGGTCTTTAGAAGACGTTAATATAACTTTCTCTCTCTCTCTCTCTCTCTCTCTCTCTCTCTCTCTCTCTCTCTCTCTCTCTCTCTCTCTCTCTCTCTCTCTCTCTCTCTCTCTCTCTCTCTCTCTCTCTCTCTCTCTCTCTCTCTCTCTCTCTCTCTCTCTCTCTCTCTCTCTCTCTCTCTCTCTCTCTCTCAATAATACATCATCTCCTCACTACAATACTCAATAATGACTCTCAATAATCCTTCTTAGGTCATGGATGCACCTCCCAAGAGGTATGTCTAATGCAAAGAGGCACTAGAGCCATTACAATGTCTCTTCATAGCTCACTACTATCACTATCACTCCAGTTTTCTCTTCAGTCTTCAGCACAGCTACTTCTTCCATTTGTTTTAGTTCTTTTGAACTTAGATTCATCCTTTCCAAAAGTTAGAAAACTTTTCCAAAGTCACACATACATTCTACAGAACACTTATAGAAGATCTACAGAACAGAACAAAACAGGAACAGAGCAGAGACAGAACAGAGACAGAGGCTCTACAGAAGGTTTACATAGGGCTACAGAAGGTCATCAGAGAACATCAAATCCTCATAAATCACACTCAAACCATTCCAAACTATCAAAAACTATTCAATAAGCTTCCAAAATATTTCAACCTTCATCATTTATCAATCCATGCTTCATAAAGAAGAAAATCAGAACAAAACAGAGGCTAAACAGAAAGTATCAGAACCAATCATCAGAACCTCAACAAAACCTATCAAAACATCACAGAGCCTCATATTTCTACTAAGAATCATCATGAACTTCCAAACATAATCAATATCATCCAAAACATTCTCAAACACTTCCATTAGCAATCATACATCACTCTAAATCCATCAAAAATCAATCATTCAGACCTCAAAAACAACAAAATTAGTCAAAAATTCAGTCTTTTTCCACTCTCAACAATGGTATTCTTTTCCAAACATTGCAAGAATAGATGCAATAACATTTCCTTTGAACATTTGCTCTCCCCCTTGGGATCAAAGAGAGATACTATGCAAAGTGTTTCTTAAAACTTCCTTCTCTTGGCTAAGGCATAGGTTAAGGGTTCAAACACTATACGCGACGAAAGTTCTATAGGTCACTTACATTGATCGATAATCCAACCCCGAATTGGATTGATGGAAGTCGTAGTTAACAGACAGATCTTAAGACATCTCAGTTTCAATCCTTATGATTAATTTCTTGCACTAGCCCCTAGTCAAGCCATGAAGCAATAGGAAATTATTCCCATATATCAAACTTGTTATAGGCATAATGTGTAAACACTTGATAAGATAAATGCTAGATAATCTCAGGTAAACTAGACTCTAACAAGCCTTGCATTGAGCTAGAATCTAGGGTTTCTTGATATTTGGGCTCTTAGGCTAAGTACTTTTGAAGTATCCAAACTTTAAACTGGGAATTTCCTATTCATAATTCTTAATTATATATATTTTTTAGCAATTATGCTACTTGTATCCCTTGACTAATTCTTCCTTGTAGTTGCCCTATCATCAAATAAGTTGTATGCAACTAAGTTGGGTTAAAAGGAACAATCAAAATGCCAAATCATAACAATAGGAATAAATTCAAGCTACTGCCTTACATGAATTCATGCGCATAACGAAGCGATATAGCCTATGACGCAGGAATAGAAAAGATACCAATTAATACCTAGGTATTCGGAGATGAATTATCAGTACCCAACATTGTATTCGCATTAATGGTAACGCCTTGGACCGATGGCTCCATTGTTTGGCACGGATTGCCGTTGTGGTGCGCATCTCCCTCCCTTTGGGAGCAATACCTTCAGCCTATAAATCTCTCTTTCCCTCTCTCTTGTCGGAGAGAATAGCGTGTCGGGGAAACTCTCTTCTATTGCGAAAAAGGGGGGAGGGGAGATAAACTCGCAGAGATGAGGCTACGGGTAATCGCATGTGATCACCCTCTAAGGAGGGGAAGAGGAATGGGATCCTTCAGAGAGTCTCTCTCTCCCTCTCCCTCCCTCTCTCTCTCTTCTTCTTCTTCTTCACTTCTCCTCTCTCTCTCTCCCTCTCTCTTCCTCTCCCTTTTTCTCTCTCCCTCTTCTTCTTCTTCTTCTTCTTCTTCTTCTTCTTCTTCTTCTCTTCTCTCTCTCTCTCTCTCTCTCTCTCTCTCTCTCTCTCTCTCAATGGTGGGGGGGAGGGGGATTTTATAGGTGGTAAGGGGGGGTATTATTGGGCGGGGGACGTGGAGTGGTGGTGGTCTCCCCCCACCCACCACCTATCGGATTGCATGGTGCTATGGAGGGGTAGTAGACCCGTGGCCTCCCCCTCATTGGCATCGTCATCATCACCTCCTTCCTCGTCAGCTTCGTCCACGTTGTCTTCCCCCACATCGACGACTTCTCTTCATCATTTTTCCCCACCCGCCACCTATCAGTGATGACATAGGAAAGGGAATTTAAAAAATTTTTATTAGTGGGGGGGTTCCTTTGCGGATCGCAGGGCTATTACATCCTCCCCCTTTGAGAAATCGAGATGTCCTCATCTCGAAAAAAACTAGGGAGACAAGTATGAATGGGGCTTAAGGCCTATGGGTTAGGACCCACCATGCGTCCGATGTGCTACTTTGATGACTCATAAGCATGCGGTCTTTTGAAACAACAACTTATTGTATTAGATCTATCCGAGTCTAGATTACAATAGAAATTTTTTTTATAGTTACATCTCTTGAATATCTTCAAGGTTTCTCCTAAGTATGTGGTATATTCTAGATCATTAGAGCTTGTACAATTTCATTCCTTGTAAGTTCAAGTTCTCTTTGAATTCTGTTGGGACAATTGACGTAGTTATGTCCAATGTTGTGCCACTCAAGAGCATCAGTGTTTAGGGTGCTTTGGACATTCCCTTTTGAAATGACCTAACTCCCTGCAATAAAGTAGTGCGAAGCTTTATCACTTGTGGTCACAAGATTCCTGGTTGTCCTTAGCAGGATTTTCTTCTTTAGGTCAAATTGCCCTAGGATCCTTTTAGCGGATCGGAGTGGTCCTTTATCTGGGAAACTATGTTCCCAGATTGTCCTGTTCTTAGTTCAGGACTGAGCTCCATGGACAATCGGCTTTACTTTTAATACTAAAGAATACTCCCAAGCTTTGACATTCAAGTAAGACCCAATCTATATTAGTTGAGAACAAACAACTTAGGAAAAATCATTACAAGTTATAACTATCATTCCTTGCTATAGTTATTTTGATCACTTGTAAGTTCTAGGCTCATAATTGATGTAACTCATATTACTTAGGTTAACTGTAGCTACAAGTGTAAAGTTTATTCCAATTCAAGTTGTGTTTCATGTCGATAAAATTTCTAGGATTTCTAGTCATCCTGAAGAGGTATAGTGGGTTCTAAGTCTTTGTCTTCATCTAATTCCTCTAGACTACACTAGTGTAGCTTCATTTCCTTGGAGGCTCCATATCTTTTGGGACTTAAGTCAGATGCATTCTGTTTGGACATGCCCTAGCTCATTGCAATGGAAACATCGATAGTTGGGACATCTCCTACGAATGTGCCCTATCTCTCCGCACATGTGGCATCTCTTGTCCTAATCTCGCGAATCATCTTTGTCACTATTGCCCGAATTAAGTTCTTGGTTAATTGGCTTTGCTCAAAGTAATGCATCTTCAAGTCTATTGGATGCATTGCTTCAAGATAGTGGTTTAGAGGAGTGTTCAGGCCATGGCAAAACTTGGATATTTGCTGCCCAATATCCATAGGTGGCACATATTTTAGTAGGGTTACAAACTTTGAGTAGTAAGTTTCTAAGGTTAATTCCAACTGCTTGAGCTTGAAGAATTCATTCATCTTCAAAGTTTAGTAGGTTGGTGGAAGGTATCATCTGCATACAGCATCTTTCAGCTGAGCCCAAGTGACAGCAGCTTCAGAAATACCTTGATCTTTGCACCATTGCTTCCACCAGATTCGAGCCTAGCCAACTAATTTATGTTTGGCTATCATTGCTTGATTGGTAGCAACAGCTCCTGAAGCAGAGAAATATTCATCCATCAACTCAATCCATATCTTCGCCTCTACTGTGACGTCTATCCCTTCTCCACCAAACTCGGGTGCCTTAATTTGCTTGAGAATGAATTTCTTCTCTTGCATGTCAGCATTCGTGGATGCAGAAGGTGCCTGACAGTCAAGCCATACCACTTAGGTTATTCTGTTTAGGATTTGTCTACAAACCATACATTAATCAATCATATATCATTACAAAGTCTTTCTTTGATACCAATTATAACGTTGTCCAGGCACGTTTTTAGCAGTCCATCGAGAGACGAGTCTAAGTGACATCGCCTAGCACTCCCATGGAATGTCACGGGATTTGTCGCCTAGGGTTTCCCAAGTCCGCCTCGCAACAAAACATCCATGGCCGAACCCACTAGGATCGACCTGAAATTTGGGTTCCTGGTGGACAAGACCTCTTGACAGCATCCTAGTGTCAGATTCTAGACATCATATTTTACATAGAGGTACCCAATCCGAAGCAAATCCATACCGCACTTGGTTCAAAGAGAACGGGAAATGAGAGGGATCCTCCACTCAACCTCTCTGCCCATAGGGCATAGTCCCATTTCGGTCCCCTAAAACAGCATGAATCAAGTTCTAACTTAACAATACCTAAAGGTCGAAACGATGGTAAACCTTGTGAGAAGCTCCTAGTTCTCTGGGACCACCCTACCATAGGACAGACCCATCGGGGGTTCTGCCCACCTGCTTTCCTCAGTAGGCATTCTTTAGTTATCTAATTAGGTCCTATCACATTTATGTGTGACATTTAAAATCAGTTTCATTAATTAGCCTTTTAAGGAACAGGGTTTGTTCACATAATTTATAACACAGACACGAACGCAGAGCAAGTAATCCTTTGATAAACAAGTTCAACAAATTCCTTAACTTATCTTTACATTAATCTTTGTCTCTTGCCCATATATAGGAGAAATTATGTATCCCTTCTATCCAACAAAAATTCTTGGTCCAAATCACATGGCACCATAATTTCCATCCATTATCTAGAAATAGGATTTTCCAACGCCCTAGACATTGGGCTCACGGCAGTCTTCAACTCCATTCCAGACTAGGCAAGGGGTGTCCAGAGCTTCACGCTGCTGACCCCAAGTGACCTAGGAGTGAGACATAGCTTCCGTGGTTGGCATTTTCACCACTCGACCTTCGGCCCATGAATCAAGCAGTGCCCTCTAGGTTGAAAAATGGCGTGACCTTGGAGATGATCCACCCGCGCAAAATATCCTTCCTTAATTATTCAAATTAAGAATCATTCACAATCAAGGAAATCAACCTAATATCATCTACCAAGAAAACATTCTTTTATTTCCCATGGCAACTTGTCATCACTGACCCCTACCATGCATTTACCATCAAACACAAGTACTCAAAATAATCATCCAAACCACAATCCAACAATCAGTTGATTGTAAAAGCATTTAGCGTGTTGTTTGATTAACAAATAGAACAATGGTATTCTTTTCCAAACATTGCAAGAATAGATGTAATAACATTTCCTTTGCACATTTGCTCTCCCCCTTGGGATCAAAGAGCGATACTATGCAAAATGTTTCTTAACACTTCCTTCCCTCGACTAAGGCATAGGTTAAGGGTTCAAACACTATACGTGACAAAAGTTCTATAGGTCACTTACATTCATCGATAATCCAACCCTGAATTGGATTGATGGAAGTCGTAGTTAAGAGATGGATCTTAAGACATCTCAGTTTCAATCCTTATTATTAATTTCTTGTACTAGCCCCTAGTCAAGCCATGAAGCAAGAGAAACCCATATATCAAACTTGTTATAGGTATAATGTGTAAACACTTGATAAGATAAATGCTAGATAATCTCAGGTAAACTAGACTCTAACAGGCCTTGCATTGAGCTAGGATCTAGGGTTTCTTGATATTTTGGCTCTTAGGCTAAGTACTTTTGAAGTATCCAAACTTTAAACTGGGACTTTCCTATTCCTGATTCTTAATGACATATTTTTTTAGCAATTATGCTACTTGTATCCCTTGACTAATTCTTCCTTGTAGTTGCCCTATCATCAAATAAGCTGTATGCAACTAAGTTGGGTTAAAAGGAACAATAAAAATGTCAAATCATAACAATATGAATCAATTCAAGCTACTCCCTTATATGAATTCATGCACATAACGAAGCGATATAGCCTATGACTCACAAATAGAAAAGATAGCAATTAATACCTATGTATTCGGAGATGAATTGTCAGTACCCAACATTGTATTGTGAACATTGTTTCTACTACTAGATGCATAATTACCTTGCTGTTTTTTTTTCATTTCTAATTTCAGTATTCTTTTTGAAGTAATTTTTAGTAATGTGGCCATTCTAATCGCAATGTCAGCACTCCCTACTATCACCAAAATTTTGTTGCCTATTAGAATCTGTAACTTGGTCTCTTTGACCCCCCCTTCCTCTGGACTGTCCTCCTCTATTTTGCTATGCATCAGAACTTTGACCACGACCACAACCTTAGCCTTTCCCCATGAGATTTACCTCAATTAGTAGAGTAAAACATATGTTCAAGCTTATTCTTGCTTTGAGAAGAAGATGAATCCAAACTAAGATTCTTCTGGTCAAGTATTAATATAGAAATCAAGTTTGCAAAATCAAGGATATCATCCCTTGTATTCATAGATGACCTAAAGCTCTTGTAATTATCTCCAAGTCCATCTAAGTATGCATGTACAAAATTATCATCATCAACTACCACATTGATAGATCCAAGAGCTTCCACAATCCTCTTCATCTTCAAGGCATAATCATTAATGGATAGGTTTCCTCTTTTCACTTGGTTCTTGAGCTGCAACTTTTAGGCCTTTGTGTTTACTTCAAACAATCTTGCTAGATTCTTCCATGCAATAACGGGATATTAAATTTCCTACAAATAGCCCATCATGCTATCTGTAACACTAACAGACAGTCAATACATGACTTTACTCTATGTCTCTTCAATCTTTCTTAGCCTTTACCTATTCTGCAATAGCATTTCACATAGAAACTTCAAGTACTACTATCATATCTCCTTCAATATAATTCCGAATACCTTTGTTTTTCAAGAAATTTATCATCCTAAACTTCCATGAAGGATAATTATTCTTATCAAGCTTATCGATAGTAATATGGTTGAAGTTTTTAAACATTTTGATAAAACAACAACTTGCAAAAAACTGCAATATCTGCAAGCAAGATGGTACTAAGTGCACCACAACTAAACATGTAGCTCTTTTCACTAAGTATACAATAATAATAGTTGCAATTTGTAATCTATATGCAGATGCCTTCTATGTTTCCAATCCGTCGAACACCTAAAATGTTACAGATTTGAAATTTATAACATGTGCACCTGTAAACAGCCAAAATTCCTATCCAGACCACTTGTAGGTCCAAAACGGAGGTCAAAATGACATCAAAAAAATTGAAATGAAAATTCTCTAAAGGACTTATTTGTAGTATACACGGTGATCTTTTTACTCATAGATTTCAATGCAATCAAAGACTACATCCCTACTACCCTCATCATGAGCCCTCCTACAATTATAACCCAAGGCAAATCAAGCAAGGTGAAAGAACTTCTTACCTATTGCTTACTTGCTTGCTTTTGTGCTCCAATACCTTCACCTTAGTCTTTAATTGAGCTTCGCATAAGCATGAGATGGCTCTAATACCATCAAAATAGACAAGAGGGGAGAGAGGTAAAGAACCCAAGAGCACACACACAAAAGCAATGGAGAATTGAGAACACAAAGAGATAGGGCTGAAATCTTCTTCTTCTTCCACACAAGAAAACTAAGTCGACAACATGGTAAATGAATAATATGAAAGTACCACATGTATATACACATGGTCACTAAGTGTAAACCCACTAAGGAAAGAAGAAGTGGCACAATAAATATGTCATAGCCAAGGGTGGACTATGTGGGTATAGTCTAGCTGTGGAATCATTGGCATATCCTCATGTCGGTCACCTAACATGCCAATGAGTAATATCCTACCACATCACCAAGGCATGTAGTGGATGCTAGTTCATGTAGATCTCAACATCTCAATTAATTGATTTGATATATGTGCCTTGTAACATGCAATTAATGCATGTGTCATCAAAGATAGCAACAAGAGTTGTGGAATCAACTTTTGGCACACTTCAAACTATGGAGCTCTTGTAGAAAAATGATAGAATGATGATAATATAGACTGAGAGATAGTTTTGGAGTGCTCTAACTAGTTTCAGTTTTGGATAAGCCTGAAATCCTAGAAATAGAGCCATGACTTTTTTACTATTGTATGCACAATTTAAATGTTTTTGTGACTCTTATGTGTACATCTCTTGATTTTAGATTCACATGTCTACAATCAATGATACAATGTGTAATTATTGATAAAATATTTTTTATTATACCATTGCATTGTTACACAAACAACCATGTTTTGATTATACCATTGTATTGTTACATAAACAACCATCTTTTCAAAATGATATCTCATGTTTATAACTATGTATTGTCATATCAATAACTATATTTTCATAACGATATCACCATTGCATATCACATAAACCTAATTTGTAAATGATGTTACATGTTTACACATTCTCAAAATATGACATTGTGAATCTATCAAGTGAGATGTTGTTGGCCATATTTGAGACTCACTTTATGAGAGAAGTAGACATGTCAATTTGTGATTGTGCTAATTGCATTCTTAATTCAATAGCCACATGTCAAAGCTTAGAATTTTCTATGTGGCAATGTATGCCAATAATTCCTCCACACTTTGTCCTGGTGATACTAATGTTGCTCTTTGTGTTATTGTCTCCATGATGTGCTCATGTTCTTCAAGCATTAATACAACATATCTCTTTCTTAGTGGCTGTGTAACTTTTCCTATTTATAATTGGGTCTTGTTAGCTATTCACCCATGGCCAACACTCATATTGATTGGCTTTTTGTTCTAATTCACATGCATTCGTAAAATGCAATGGACATAACATATTACACAATGTAGATGGCCACTTGGTTGCTATTTTGTAATATCCCTGCGATCCGCAAAGGAACCCCCCAAGTAATAATAATAATAATTTTTTTAATTCCCTCCCCCTTGTCATCGCAGTCAGGTGTGGCATATGGGGGAAGACGATGAAGAGGAGTCATCGACGTGGGGGAAGATGGTGTGGATGAACCTAACGAGGAAGGAGGCAATAATGACAACGTCGACGAGGGGGAGGCCATGGTTCTACTACCCCTCCACGGCACCATGCAGGCCGACAGATGGTGGGTGGGGAAAGACCACCACTACTCCACAACGTCAACGAGGGGGAGGCCATGGTTCTACTACCCCTCCACAGCACCATGCAGGCTGACAGATGGTGGGTGGGGAAAGACCACCACTACTCCACCTCCCCCCCCCCCCCCCCCTTGCCATTGTGAGAGAGAGAGAGAGAGAGGAAAAGAGAGGGAAAGGAAGAGAGAGGTGAGGAGAGAGAGAGAGAGAGGAAGAGGGAGGGAGAGAAAGAGAGAGAGAGAGAGAAGAAGAAGAAGAAGAAGAAGAAGAAGCAGCAGCAGAAGAGGGAGAGAGAGGGGGAGAGGAAGAGAGAGAGGAGAAGAAGAAGAAGAAGAAGAAGAAGAAGAAGAAGAAGAAGAAGAAGAAGAAGAAGAAGAAGAAGAAGAAGAAGAAGAGGGGGAGAGAGAGAGAGAGAGCGAGAGAGACTCTATGAAGGATCCCATTCCTCTTCCCCTCCTTAGAGGGTGACCACACGCAATTACTTGTAGCCTCATCTCCGCGAGTTTATCTCCCCCCCTTTTTCGCAATAGAAGAGAGTTTCCCCGACACGCTATTCTCTCTAACAAGAGAGGGGGAGAGAAATTTATAGGCTAAAAGTATGTAGTTGTCTGGACTCTACCCACAACTTTCTCATGCATTGCCAAAATACCCCAATTGAGCTCTTTTGGTACTCCCATGGCATGCAATCTATGTATCAGCCTGTCTCTCGATACTGTGTCAAAGGCTTTGTGGAAGTCCACAAAGCAGCAGTAGGTCCGTTGGCCATGGGCCCTACCCTCCTCAATGATCACTCTGAGTGTGAGGATGTGATCCGATGTGGAGAAGCCTCTCCTAAATCTAGCCTTTCCCTGTGCTCTAAGACCCCACATCTCTGCCCACCTACTTAACTCATGCTCAAGGATGGAAGCATATAACTTAGCCAATGTATGCCCAACCATGATAGTCTAGTAGTTACTCGGTAGAGTAGGGTCCCTTAACTTGAGGATAGGCACAATAGTGTTTGTGCTCCAGCTTTCTGGTAGGCCTTCACACATGGCTCTGTTAAACATGCAAGCTAGGAATCGTGCCACCAAATCTCTAGCATGGATCAACTGCTCGACTACTAATCCATCATGATCCTGTGCCTTTCCTCTGTTAAGTCTATCAACGGCCTCTCAGACCCCACTTTCTATAAAGAAAGTGGTGGTCTCTAGACAAGGCTCAAGTGGGTTAGGAAGAGGTGGTTGACCCTCCACAGTATAAAGACTAGCTGCATACTCCTCCCATACAGTAGTGGACGTAATAGGTGTGGTCGGGCAATGCTCTCTGAAAAGCCTCCAAGCCTCTCTAGAGTCGTGGCTCAAGAATAATTGATATAGGTCTCACTCTAGTTGGGCCAAGAATGTTCTTTTCTTCCATTGTGTGAGGCATCTAAAGAGTATATGTGCTCGTCTGTGGGTAGTGGACCCCAGTGCTATCTCTCTCTATAGCCGTGCTCTGGTCTCACGGCACTCATCATCATACCAGCTGTTTCGAGGTGTCACACCGGTGGAGGCTCTATGTGTGGGTCGTGTCAAGATTGTGGGAGAGACGGAAGGAGTCTCACTTGAAGCTTTCTTGCTTGCACAATGGGGGAAGACACACAAGGGTGGAGGCTGAAAAAACAGTTTTTCTCTTCTTAGTTGTGTAAGCCAAAAGAACTCAAGTACAAAGAAAATAGAAGAACCCTAGATATGGGTCTCAAACCAAACTCAACTAACTAAGGTGGCATACTAACTGAGCCACGAACTAGAGTAGATAAGGATAGCTATCATGTAGCTATTATTCAGGGGCGGTGTACCAACCGCATCTGCAACTGACAAGTCGGTGACATAAATACACAACGGTCACCCTGGCGTATCACGAGTGGAGCTCGATATGTCAACACTCCCCCTCGAACTCAATCCCAATTCCTGCACACCAAGCAGGTCTCTGAACTTGCGCAGCTTCTCTGCGCCCAATGCCTTCGTGAATATGTCAGCTACCTGATCCTCTGTGCTGACATAAACTAGATCAATAAGACCTAGTAAAACCCTCTCTCGCACATAGTGATAATGCACCTCAATGTGCTTTGTTCTAGCATGATAGACTGGGTTATTTGCCAAGTGTATACTACTCATGTTGTCACAATAAATGACAACTGGCCCATCTGTAGACTGATGCATATCATAAAGTAGCTTATGCAACCAAGCTACCTCACATGCAGCCATTGCTGCACCCCTGTACTCAGCCTCTGTGCTCGACAAGGCAACTGTAGGCTGTTTCTTACTGCTCCAAGTGACTGCAGCACTCCCAAAAGAGAACACATATCCACTGGTAGATCGTCTATCAGAAATACTACCAGCCCAATCAGCATCAGTGTATCCATGCAACTGTATCTGAACCCCAGTCTCATAAAATAGTCCATACTGCAATGTGGACTTCACATACCTGAGTATGCGTCTAGCCGCATCCAAATGTGATTTCCTTGGAGCCTGCATAAACTGACTTACCAATCCAACAGCATAGCTCAAATCTGGCCTGGTAATAGTCATATAAATCAAGCTTCCTACTATGCGTCTGTACATAGTAGGGTCTTCCAGAAGCTCACCTGCATCTGCGCTCAGCTTCACATTCTGCTCCAAAGGAACTGAAATAGGCTTACAGCCTGTCATCCCATATTTGGACAGCATGTCCAATCCATACTGCCTCTGCAAGAGCTGTATCCCACTTGGTGATCTAATCACCTCAATGCCCAAGAAATAACGCAACTCTCCCAAATCCTTCATCTCAAACATTTGCTTCAATAGCAATTTTACATGAAGGATATATTCATCACTGTCACCTATCATAATCAAATCATCAACATAAATGACAAGTAGCATAATACCTTTCTCTGTTTTTCTCACATAAAGTGAGAAATCTGCCTTGGAAATCTGAAAGCCAATAGTGACAAGATACTGTCCTATCTTGTCAGACCATGCTCTAGGTGCTTGCTTCAAGCCATACAAAGCTTTCTTCAACCTGTAAACAAACTCAGGATGAACAGCATGCACATAACCTGGTGGCTGCTCCATATAGACCTCTTCTTGCAAATCACCATGCAAGAAGGCATTCTTTACATCCATCTGATGTAAAGACCATCCCTTTGATGTAGCCATAGCAATGACTGCTCTTACGGTTGCCATCCTTGCAACCAGACTGAATGTTTCTTCATAGTCAATGCCATATGTTTGTGCATACCCCTTGACTACTAATCTTGCCTTGTATCTGTTCACAGAACCATCTGCATTGTGCTTCACCTTATAAACCCACTTACAGCCAATTGCATTTTTACCTTTAGGCAAAGGTACCAATTCCCATGTAGCATTTGCTTCCAAGGCATCCATTTCTTCATCCATGGCTTTCTCCCATTTTTCTTTTCCCATGGCTTCCTCAAAAGAAGTGGGTTCTGGTTCCTGTATCACTTTAACCATATATGCATAGTGAATGGCTGTAAATCCATCATATTTCAGCCTATCCACAGGATACCTAGCTCTCGTAGACCTGCGCAAAGTAGGTTCACTCCCAGGTGCTCTCAAAACATCCCTGGTCTTCCTTACTCCAGGTGTAACAATAGAAGGAATACCCAACTCATCATCAATGCTCTGTTCTGAGCCACTGGATTCACCATCCACATAAGAGTGACCTGCATTCACATCAAACATGGGCTGATCTACCTTCTCTTTTTCTTTTCGTGATACCTGCATACCACTATTTGCGCTGCCTTCAGAAGATTCTCCTGATCTCAATCTGCCTGTCCATGGCGAAGAATGTGAACCACTACTAGAGGACGCTCCAGGTCCACTAATATTTTGTGACTGCTGCTGTGGATTTTGTGCAGCATTACCATTTTGTGCATCTACATCATCAATCACATTTACTGGTTTATACCAGCTACTCATCTCATCAAAAACAACATCTCTGCTCACTGTAAACTTACGAGTAGAAGGGTTATAGCATCTATACCCTTTTTGCTGCAGAGAGTAACCAATAAAGATGCACTTCTCAGCTTTTGGATCCAACTTGGATCTCAACTCATCTGGCACATGTACATAGGCAATGCAACCAAAAATTTTCAAATGAGAAATATCTGGTTTCCTACCAGTATACCTCTCCTCTGGAGTCACCCCATGTATTGCTGCAGTGGGAGTCCTGTTCATTATATAGACTGCTGTAGCAACTGCTTCAGCCCAATAAAAATCTGGCAGGTCTTTTTCATTAAGCATGGCACGAGATACCTCTCCAATATGCCTGTTTTTTCTTTCTGCAATTCCATTTTGCTGTGGGGTATGACTGCATGAATATTGCTGCTTTATGCCATGCTCCTGCAGGAACCTTGCAAACTCATTTGAGAGGTACTCTCCCCCTCCATCTGACCTTAGGCATTTTACTTGCAGGCCTGTTTCTTTTTCAACCATAGCTTTAAGAGTTTTGAAATGCCCAAAAACTTCACTTTTCTTTTTCATAAAATACACCCAAACTTTTCTGCTATAGTCATCAATAAAACTGACAAAATAATGACAGCCTCCAAGAGATGCAGCTTTAGTAGTCCACACATCAGAGTGGATTAATTCCAATGGCTTCTTACTCTCTTGAACATGTCTAGGAAATGGTTTCCTTGCCTGTTTTCCAAACTGACAGGCTTCACATACCTTATGCATTTCTGCAACCTTGAATTTAGGCAATCCTGCAACAATGTTTTGGGCCTGCATTGATTTAAGTCGATGTACATTAACATGACCAATGCGTTTATGCCAGATATCAATATCTGCAACTACACCGATCCCATGTGCAAACATTGCTGCACTCAATTCAGACATGTCTACATCCAATGTAAACATTCTGCCCTTCTTCTTTCCTTTTTCTATCAAGTGACCTTTATTTTTCATATCCTCAACAAAGCATCCATGAGGATTAAATCTGACCTGCAAGCCTTGCTCAACCATTTGACCAACAGAAACCAGATTCTTGGTGATATTCGGGACATGAAATACATCGGACAGGTATTTCTTTTTCCCATCCTGCATAGACAAGGGAATTTTTCCAATCTGCACAATAGGATGTGCAGTATCATCACCAGTCTCCACAAATCCTGGTTTTTCTATTTTCCTTGCATCCTCCATCCATTCTGCATGACCTGTCATGTGGTTTGATGCACCTAAGTCAACATACCATACATCATTGCTTTCTTCTGCACTTGTCACAGAATTGTTCATGTGCTGCACCATGAACAAATGCTCATTTCTGTCATCACCCTGTCTACTAGAAGATGCATAATTTCCTTGTTGCAGTTTTCCATTCATGATGTCATTCTGCTTTTTATAGCAGTCTTTAGCCATATGTCCCATTTTACCACAATAGTAGCATTCAACATTACTGTTTGCATTTTGGCCTCTTTGCCATCCACCACGACCTCTTTGGCTCCCCCTGCCTCTAGAGTTACCACGTCCTCCTCCATAGGATTGGTTTTCTTGAGTTTGCTGCATATTCTGATTTCTACCACGGCCTCCAAATCGGCCTCCTCTACCTCTGCCTCTACCTCTTCCAGCATTTGAGTAGAAGACAGCTTCTTTTGAAGTTCCTCCTGAAGAAGATGCACCACCATTTCTTTGTTCCTCAGAAATTAGAAGAGCAATCAACTCCTCAAAATCAGGAAATCTTTCACGAACTGAAATGGATGTCCGAAACTGTGCATAATCCTTTCCTAGACCATTCAAGGTCACAGAAACTAAATCATCATCTTCCACTGGTGACCCAATGGAAGCAAGTGCATCTGCAATCTTCTTCACCTTCATATGGTAGTCGTTGATGCTCATATTTTCTCTTTGCACATTGTGCAACTCTTGCTTGAGCTGCATTTTCCTGGCTTGCGTATTTGTGCTATACATTTTTGACAAAGTATTCCATGCCTCCTTTGGCGTACTTGCATCCTGAATATGCACAATCATAGAGTCTGAAATGCTGATAGACAGCCAATACATAACTTTCCTGGCTCTCTCATGCCATGCTTTAAATGCCTGCATTTGCTGTTGATTGGGAACATCAGGAAGAACTGGTTCTTCTTCATTTCCTGCAACAAATTCCCAATATCCTTTTCCCATAAGGAAATTCGTCATTCTAAACTTCCATCCTTGGAAGTTATTCTTGTCAAGCTTTTCAGTGACAATCTGTGAAAGAGAATCAGATGCCATTACAGAAGACTGCAAAAAATTCTGTCACTGCAAAAACCACAGCTTCACCCTCACAAGGGAAAATCTGCAAAACTGGCGAAAGTGGTATTTGACCACACAGTCACTTCCTAGTGACGATTTTGCATCAACAGGCAACAGGGATGATTCTGTAACTCCCAATGTCTCTGCGCACAAGCATACAATGCAATTTTTACAGTAACTATTCACCGACCTGTAGAACAGTGGCTGCACAGCATAAAACTGGGCCTTTTCCTGAGTGCGTGCAGAAAACTTCCGCCTCCAAAACAGGCCCCGAAATGGCCTCAAATCAAAAAAACAAGGTCGCCAAGGGCTCAAGCCCTCTCCCGCAGCATATACTGCCCTCTTGCTTCACCGCGAAGGGCGTCTCAACCTGAGACAATGCACTCCTGCACTTTCCGGCTGTGCTACCTGCAGAGATCTGCTCCCCAAACAGAAAATGAAAGCAACACTGCTCCTCTTACCAGAACACCGCGAGCTTGGCTTGCTTTCTTGAGCTCCTTACCACGAACAAGGCTCTGATACCATGTCAAGATTGTGGGAGAGACGGAAGGAGTCTCACTTGAAGCTTTCTTGCTTGCACAATGGGGGAAGACACACAAGGGTGGAGGCTGAAAAAACAGTTTTTCTCTTCTTAGTTGTGTAAGCCAAAAGAACTCAAGTACAAAGAAAATAGAAGAACCCTAGATATGGGTCTTAAACCAAACTCAACTAACTAAGGTGGCATACTAACTGAGCCACGAACTAGAGTAGATAAGGATAGCTATCATGTAGCTATTATTCAGGGGCGGTGTACCAACCGCATCTACAACTGACAAGTCGGTGACATAAATACACAACGGTCACCCTGGCGTATCACGAGTGGAGCTCGATATGTCAACAGGTCGTGAGTGTGGCAAGGCTACACCTGTAATGATGTATAGGGCCTCACTGAACTGTTGAGTCAGCTCTTGTAATGGAACGTCAGGGTCTACATCATGTAACAATCTAAGGACCTCTGCCTCATAGATATCCTCTCTCTCTCTAGAAAATAGGTATCTCAAGTGTCGGTCAGTTGCATGATGGGTCTGTGTGTCAGTGAGTTGGGGGACGATGGTGAATGATAGGTAGGCATGATCCACTACAACTCCGAGAAGGCATGGGGATACTGAGAGGTCCTAGATGTGAGATATCAGCATCGGTGGGTCAAGAACATAGTCTATTGTGATGGCACCATGTCGGGTGAGGATAACATGTGAAGGCGTCGGATAGGAGGTATCTAGCCAGGCCATTGAGAATGGCCAACCTGTGTGTTGTGCCCATCTCCACAAGGTATCTCCCATATTCGGTGACTTCCCCCATATCCTGAGATGTCCTCTCTAGCTGTAGCTCTAACACATCCTGCTCCTATAGCATCTCCTCAGATGCATCAAAGAAAGACATCTGATGGGAGGTTGTCCTGTCATTAAAGTCTCCTAGTAAGATAACCTCTCCCTCCTTCGAGAACTCCCAAATATCCTTATCCAAAGCCACATATGGTGATTGCCCCTTGGGTGGGGTGTATGGGGATGTCATAGGGGGTAATAGCATATGGCAACATACAAAGTGCATTCCTCACCACGAACTCTCACCCACATGTATCTGGCATGCTCATCTCTATGGACTACCTGGATCATCTGTTGTAGCTCCTCCCTGAATAACACTGCCACTCCTCTCGACCCGCGATTACTGTGGTTTGTGCATGTCTCCTTCCTACAAGCTGACTCCCACCTATAGCCTGTCACCCGTGGAAGTGTAGTATGTGGTCCCTCATGTGTCTTTGAGTAGAACACGCTATCTCTCCCTCTGAATGTCTCCTCTGTCAAGATTGTGGGAGAGAAGGAAGGAGTCTCACTTGTAGCTTTCTTGCTTGCACAATGGGGGAATACACACAAAGATGGAGGCTGAAAACAGTTTTCCTCTTCTTAGTTGTCTAAGCCAAAAGAACTCAAGTACAAAGAAATAGAAGAACCCTATATATGGGTCTCAAACCAAACTCAACTAACTAAGATGGCATACTAACTGAGCCACGAACTAGAGTAGATAAGGGTAGCTGTCATCTAGCTATTATTCATGGGCGGTGTACCCACCGCATCTGCAACTGACAATATGTCAACTACATGATCCTTTGTGTTGACATAAACTAGATCAATAAGACCTAGTAAAACCCTCTCCCGCACATAGTGATAATGCACCTCAATGTGCTTTGTTCTAGCATGATAGACTGGGTTATTTGCCAAGTGTATACTACTCATGTTGTCACAATAAATGACAACTGGCCCATCTGTAGGAGGCTGATGCATATCATAAAGTAGCTTATGCAACCAAGCTACCTCACATGCAGCCATTGCTGCACCCCTGTACTCAGCCTCTGTGCTCGACAAGGCAACTGTAGGCTGTTTCTTGTTGCTTCAAGTGACTGCAGCACTCCCAAAAGAGAACACATATCCACTCGTAGATCGTCTATCAGAAATACTACCAACCCAATCAGCATCAGTGTATCCATGCAACTGTATCTGAACCCCAGTCTCATAAAGTAGTCCATACTGCAATGTGGACTTCACATACCTGAGTATGCGTCTAGCCGCATCCAAATGCGGTTTCCTTGGAGCTTGCATAAACTGACTTACCAATCCAACAGCATAGCTCAAATCTGGCCTGGTAATAGTCATATAAATCAAACTTCCTACTATGTGTCTGTACATAGTAGGGTCTTCCAGAAGCTCACCTGCATCTGCGCTCAGCTTCACATTCTGCTCCAAAGGAACTGAAATAGGCTTACAGCCTGTCATCCCATATTTGGACAACATTTCCAATCCATACTACCTCTGCAAGAGCTGTATCCCACTTGGTGATCTAATCACCTCAATGCCCAAGAAATAACGCAGCTCTCCCAAATCCTTCATCTCAAACTTCTACTTCAATAACATTTTCACATGAAGGATATCTTCATCACTGTCACCTATCATAATCAAATCATCAACATAAATGACAAGTAGCATAATACCTTTCTCTGTTTTTCTCACATAAAGTGATAAATCTACCTTGGAAATCTGAAAGCCAATAGTGACAAGATACTGTCCTATCTTGTCAGACCATGCTTTGGGTGCTTGCTTCAAGCCATACAAGGCTTTCTTCAACCTGCAAACAAACTCAGGATGAACAGCATGCACATAACTTGGTGGCTGCTCCATATAGACCTCTTCTTGCAAATCACCATGCAAGAAGGCATTCTTTACATCCATCTGATGTAAAGACCATCCCTTTGATGCAGCCATAGCAATGACTGCTCTTACGGTTGCCATCCTTGCAACCAGACTGAATGTTTCTTCATAATCAATGCCATATGTTTGTGCATACCCCTTGACTACTAATCTTGCCTTGTATCTATTCACAGAACCATCTGCATTGTGTTTCACCTTATAAACCCACTTACAACCAATTGCATTCTTATCTTTAGGCAAAGGTACCAATTCCCATGTAGCATTTTCTTCCAAGGCATCCATTTCTTCATCCATGGCTTTCTCCCATTTTCCTTTTCCCATGGCTTGCTCAAAAGAAGTGGGTTCTGGTTCCTGTATCACTTTGACCATATATGCATAGTGAATGGCTTTAAATCCATCATATTTCAGCCTATCCACAGGATACCTAGCTCTGGTAGACCTGTGCAAAGTAGGTTCACTCCCAGGTGCTCTCAAAACATCCCTGCTCTTCCTTACTCCACGTGTAACAATAGAAGGAATACCCAACTCATCATCAATGCTCTGTTCTGAGCCAATGGATTCACCATCCACATAAGAGTAACCTGCATTCACATCAAACATGGGCTGATCTACCTTCTCTTTTCCTTTTCGTGATACCTGCATACCACTATCTGCATTACTTTGAGAAGATTCTCCTTATCTCAATCTGCCTGTCCATGGCAAAGAATGTGAACCACTGCTAGAGGACGCTCCAGGTCCACTAATATCATGTGACTACTGCTGTGAATTCTGTGCAGCATTACCATTTTGTGCATCTACATTATCAATCACATTTACTGGTTTATACCAGCTACTCATCTCATCAAAAACAATATCTCTGCTCACTGTAAACTTACGAGTAGAAGGGTTATAGCATCTATACCCTTTTTGCTGCAGAGAATAACCAATAAAGATGCACTTCTCAGCTTTTGGATCCAACTTGGATCTCAACTCATCTGGCACATGAACATAGGCAATGCAACCAAAAATTTTCAAATGAGAAATATCTGGTTTCCTACCAGTATACCTCTCCTCTGGAGTCATCCCATGTATTGCTGCAGTGGGAGTCTTGTTCATTATGTAGACTGCTGTAGCAATTGCCTCAGCCCAGTAAAAATTTAGCAAGTCTTTTTCGTTGAGCATGGCACGAGATACCTCTCCAATATGCCTGTTTTTCCTTTCTGCAATTCCATTTTGTTGTGGGGTATGACTACATGAATATTGCTGCTTTATGCCATACTCCTGCAGGAACCTTGCAAACTCATTTGAGAGGTAATCTCCCCCTCCATCTGACCTTAGGCATTTTATTTGCAGGCATGTTTCTTTTTCAACCATAGCTTTAAGAGTTTTAAAATGCCCAAAAACTTCGCTTTTCTTTTTCATAAAATACACCCAAACTTTTCTGCTATAGTCATCAATAAAAGTGACAAAATAATGACAGCCTCCAAGAGATGCAGCTTTAGTAGTCCACACATCAGAGTGGATTAATTCCAATGGCTTCTTACTCTCTTGAACATGTCTAGGAAATGGTTTCCTTGCCTGTTTTCCAAATTGACAGGCTTCACATACCTTATGCATTTCTGCAACCTTGAATTTAGGCAATCCTGCAACAATATTTTGGGCTTGCATTGATTTAAGTCGCTGTACATTAACATGACCAATGTGTTTATGCCAGATATCAATATCTGCAACTACACCAGTCCCATGTGCAAACATTGTTGCACTCAATTCAAGCATGTCTGCTTCCAACGTAAACATTCTGTCCTTCTTCTTTCCTTTTGCTATCAAGCGACTTTTATTTTTCATATCCTCAACAAAGCATCCATGAGAATTAAATCTGACCTGCAAGCCCTGCTCAACCATTTGACCAACAGAAACCAGGTTCTTGGTGATATTCGGGATATGAAATACATCCGACAGGTATTTCTTTTTTCCATCCTGCATAGACAAAGGAATTTTTCCAATCTGCACAATAGGATGTGCAGTATCATCACTAGTCTCCACAAATCCTGGTTTTTCCATTTTTCTTGCATCCTGCATCCATTCTGCATGACCTGTCATGTGGTTTGATGCACCTGAGTCAACATACCACACATCGTTTCTTTCTTCTGCACTTGTCACAGAATTGGTCATGTGCTGCACCATAAACAAATGCTCATTTCTGTCATCACCCTGTCTACTAGAAGATGCATAATTCCCTTGTTGCAATTTTCCATTCATGATGTCATTCTACTTTTTATAGCAGTCTTTAACCATATGACCCATTTTACCACAGTAGTAGCATTCAACATTGTTGTTTGCATTTTGGCCTCTTTGCCATCCACCACGACCTCTTTGGCTCCCCCTGCCTCTAGAGTTACCACATCCTCCTCCATAAGACTGGTTTTCTTGAGTTTGCTGCATATTCTGATTTCTACCACGGCCTCCAGATCGGCCTCCTCTACCTCTGCCTCTACCTCTTCCAGCATTTGAGTAGAAGACAGCTTCTTTTGAAGTTCCTCCTGAAGAAGATGCACCACCATTTCTCTGCTCCTCAGAAATTAGAAGAGCAATCAACTCCTCAAAATCAGGAAATCTTTCACGGACAGAAATGGATATTCGGAACTGTGCATAATCCTTTCCTAGACCATTCAAGGTCACAGAAACTAAATCATCATCTTCCACTGGCGACCCAATGGAAGCAAGTGCATCTGCAATCTTCTTCACGTTCATGAGGTAGTCATTGATGCTCATACTTTCTCTTTGCACATTGTGCAACTCTTGCTGTGCTATACATTTTTTACAAAGTATCCCATGCCTCCTTTGGCATACTTGCATCTTGAATATGCACAATCATAGAGTCTGAAATGCTGATAGACAGCCAGTACATAACTTTCCTGGCTCTCTCATGCCATGCTTTAAATGCCTGCATTTGCTGTTGATTGGGAACATCAGGAAGAACTGGTTCTTCTTCATTTCCTGCAACGAATTTCCAATATCATTTTCCCATAAGGAAATTTGTCATTCTAAACTTCCATGCTTGGAAGTTGTTCTTGTCAAGCTTTTCAGTGACAATCTGTGAAAGAGAATCAGACGCCATTACAGAACACTGCAAAAAATTCTGTCACTACAAAGAACACAGCTTCACCTCACAAGGGCAAATCTGCAAAACTGACGAAAGTGGTATTTGACCACACAGTCACTTCCTAGTGACAATTTTGCATCAACAGGCAACAAGGATGATTCTGTAACTCCCAATGTCTCTACGCACAGGCATATGATTCAATTTCTATAGTAACTTTTCACCGACCTGTAGAACAGTGGTCGCACAGCATAAAACAGGGCCTTTTCCTGAGTGCGTGCACAAAACTTTCGCCTCCAAAACAGGCCCCGAAATGGCCTCAAATCAAAAAAACAGAGCAACCAAGAGCTAAAGCCCTCACCCGCAGCATATACTGCCCTCTTGCTACACCGCGAAGGGTATCTCAATCTGAGACAATGCACTCTTGCACTTTCCGGCTGTGCTACCTGCAGAGACTTGCTCCCAAAACAGAAAAATGAAAGCAACACTGGTCCTCTTACCAGAACACCGCGAACTTGGCTTGCTTTCTTGAGCTTCTTACCATGAACAAGGCTCTGATACCATGTCAAGATTGTGGGAGAGAAGGAAGGAGTCTCACTTGTAGCTTTCTTGCTTGCACAATGGGGGAATACACACAAAGGTGGAGGCTGAAAACAGTTTTCCTCTTCTTAGTTGTGTA
This sequence comes from Lygodium microphyllum, assembly GCF_053477565.2. NCBI lineage: Eukaryota > Viridiplantae > Streptophyta > Polypodiopsida > Schizaeales > Lygodiaceae > Lygodium > Lygodium microphyllum. Next base: position 18,710,941 of record NC_141141.1, read on the forward strand.
AGCCAAAAGAACTCAAGTACAAAGAAATAGAAGAACCCTATATATGGGTCTCAAACCAAACTCAACTAACTAAGATGGCATACTAACTGAGCCACGAACTAGAGTAGATAAGGGTAGCTGTCATCTAGCTATTCTTCATGGGCGGTGTACCAACCGCATCTGCAACTGACAAGTCGGTGACAGTAATGCACAACGGTCACCCTGGCATATCACGAGTGGAGCTCGATATCTCAACATCCTCAAAAGCTCTCACATCCAATCGGAGGGCTCCATTACAGTTCCAAACTGCCACTGCAAGGCTGGTCCCATAGGTCTCACACTGTCATTTGTGGCGCCTCTCCATGACTACCACTCTTCCTCCTCTATAGAAGGCAATTTTGCCCTCCTCCCTGGCTACCTTAATTTTTAGCATGCACTCCCTCATGTGGGCTAGTTGGGTCGGTATGAGATCGTCACCCAAAAACACACCGGTCCCCTTCAATGAACGTTGAGCTAGGAAGTCTCTCTTAGCCTCCATGGTGGGGAAGCGGAGAATGAGTGCACGCTCTTGTGAGCTCTCCCAGTCTATGCTTTTCTTGCCCACTCTCCAAGCGGAGATATGCGTGTCTTTCTTAATATTCATTAGCGTGTATAGCACCTTGGTGTCCTCATCCACTTTTTCATGCATCTTCAGCCCCGTCACTTGAACATGGAGTGCTCTCATTTTCCTGGTTTATTCCTCCTCCAATGTGTCATTGATTATGGTTGTTGTAGGTGTGTGTGCTAGGTGTTTCCCTCCTCCAATTCTAGCTTTTTAATCTTATCCTTCAGTTGCATGTTCACTATGCTCAGTCCGTTGTCATACTCCTTGACTTTGTTGATTGCATTGGTAATCATCTGGTCTATCTGGACCTTATCCATTTTGGGGGCGAACTTCGTGGTCACCAATGTTGCAACACTTTGCTCTACTGCAGTGTTGTCTAACAATCGCTTCATAAGAAGCTCGCTCAGCATTAAGTCTCCTTCTAGGGCTCTCTCGTGATCCGTTCGGTTTCTGTCGGCTAAGTTCAGTACTCGCTATACCTCATGCAACTCCGTGCTTTGCCTTTGACTCCTGGCCTGCTAGTCTCTATTATATGCGGCTATGCCTTGCAATGCCTTGTGGGCTAGCTTCCTCTCTTCTTCGAAGTCTGCGATGATAGCATCTGCTGTCCGATCGCGGTGCTCATACCGGACGTGTGCATCGTAGATGCTGACCAGTTGTTTGCTGAATAGCCTCTGAGAAGACACCTAAGTCAAGTTCCTCGTTAGACCTGCGGTCTGAGCTTTCCTCTGCCATAGTCGAGTTCTCGTGCTTTGCCAAGCTATCAATCAGGTTGAGTGGGTTTGTCAAATCCCCTTCATTTGCGCCGCTTGCTTGGTCCTACTTTGCATGTTGATGGTTTGTCTCTGTCTGTGGGTTATCTCCTATTCGTGGGTTCTTTGAGTGGCTTATCTAAGTGAGTTCCTTGACTTATTAAATACAGTCCTCAAGTTATCTCCACTCCATGCGTGTGTTCTTTCTGGTGCACTTGTGTTCAATCAGGCTTTCAGTTTTTCTTAAGTACACTTCAAGTGTGGAAACTCAAGGTGAATGCGGCAAACAGCCCCTAAGCGTCTCATGCACCGTCGGTCCTGATAGGCTTTGTTGATCAATTCTCTGGCCGTCTAGATGGGATGTAGGGCCTTTTGGTTACGTTGCCTTGCCGTTTTTGTTGTGTTGAGCCTGTGGGGGAGCTCGATTTAGAGTTCAGAATAGAGGATAACCATTTCAGTGTATGTGAGGAACAACCATTTCATGACAAGTTTATTGTCTGCAACAAGAGGGACTCTGGGACTAGAAGATGGCAACAGGGAATTGGGGACCGTAGAGGTGGTGGGTGGGGAGTTGATGGATGGCGGAAGAGGCTGGCATTAGGTGGCACAGATAAAGTAGGCAACAAAGGGCTGAGGTGGTGCAAGTGACGAGGGGTTTTGGGATGGCAAGGGATCTAACGACAGGGCCGATGGGTAGGAGATGGCTAGCATGTGCTGTCGACGAAATGGGATCGCAACCTGACATGGAGTTGTCAGACGAAAACGACCTGTCCTATCACGCATGTCCATCTAACGTGGCCTAATATAGATAGATAGATATATATTCTCTTTTTTGGCAATAAGCGAATCTGGGCTAGAGAGAGAGAGAGAGAGAGAGAGAGAGCAAAGCAAGCTACAAGTTTTTGTGGGTACTCTATCTAAACTTATTCTTCTTAACTTCACTTATATCTACATTGTGTACATATAAAAGGTATACCCACTCGGCCTTTGGCCTTTATCCTCAACAAAACATGGTAGCTAACAATTTATTAACTTGGTAGTAGTATGATAGCTTCCAATTTGTAATCTCCCAAACTTTGAGAATGATAACAAAATGGTAGCTTCCAATGTGTCATGGCGGTAGCTAATATTGGACTAGCATCTTATATTAACTAATAGGGCACAAGCTATAGTTTAGTATAATAGAATAGGAAGTAATAGAAGACTACTAGTTGTTAGTGGTCTAGTGGCAAAGAGAGGTGATAATGGATTGGTAGGTGGTATCACTCTAGTAGGAATCTTGTATTAGGTTGGGTAGCTAACAATTTTGTGGTAGTAGGATGCAGAAGGCAAGGACATGTATGCATTTTCAAAGCTCATCATCATCATACTCACCCATTTTGACAAAAACTCTTCCTATTTGGTTTCTTCAATGCCTTCAAAGTGTTGTGTAATCCACTTACCAAAACTTTGTTCATCATAGGAAACCTTTGATTGTATAAATTGAATTTGCAAGAGACTCAATTCTTGATGTTCAAGAATGCTTCTCAAGATCTCTACGTTTTCCTTATTGGCAAGACCCACTATGCAACTTGTGAAACATTCATCATTTCAAACAAATTTCATGTCGTTCAATGTCATTCATGCTTAACTATTCAATTGTAGCTATCTTCTCTTGAAATTTCACACTATCCATGCTTCTCTCTTTGCTTCATACTCCTTGATTAAAGCTTGTTTGCATGAGTTACACTAAATTGCACTACCGCATAGACATATAGTAGGTTTCCTTTATTTACAAGTGAGATGTTCATTCTATAGGTACTTGAGAGGCAAAAACAATGCTAGAATAACCTAATTTTGATATTTACTTAATTGGGAATTAGCATGCATTGTTTGTGTGTGTGTGTGTGTGTGTGTGTGTGTGTGTGTGTGTGTGTGTGTGTGTGTGTGAGGGAGAGAGAGAGAGAGCACCAAATAGAGAATTGTCCAAGATGTGGGGAATCACCATCATAGGATGGTTACTTTGAACAATAGTTTTTTATATTATACTTTATCATTTTTAAAGAAAGGGTGTCCCCTTAGATTTAAGAGGGAACTAACATCTTGCTAGTGATGTCTAAGAGATAGATAACAAGTCCACCTATTCATGCATATATCCTTTGAAGTTGTTCACCACCAAAGAAAAGCTATGAGGTAGAGAGGAACCACACCATATAAGCACAATGCAAAAGAACCTTAGATGAAGCATGTTGATAAAGATAGGAGGCACTACAAGCTTAAGGAGGGTGAGTTAATGATCTAGAGGATTCAACGTCATATAGATCCACTTTCAATGGAGGGTGTTATGCAAAGTTGGCTCACAGCTTTTATTAGCCCTATCTATAGTTTTCATGATGGGGGAGATGGAATAAATGTTGTAGCTCCCTTTAACGAAATCAAAGCATGGTTTATTGCATGTCTCTTAGCTTAAGAAGTATGGAAAGCCTCATACATCAAATGCAATTGATCTATCCACATTAGAGGAATTGATGTAGAGATTTATATTCCAAAACAATCCTTGGTTCAAGTACTCAACATAACCTCTACAACCATATCATGGAGCAACACTAGAGCGGTGGAAGAGCTTGCTTGATACTAAGACCAATTTGTGGTCTTCCATCTTCCATAGGAGCATGCACTATCCATATTTCCATTGGATAATTATTCTCCTATTTTTAACCCCTTCAATGAAAAGTTATCAATTATGAGAGAGAATAGGATACTAAACGTTATGTTATGCAAACTAATGCTTATTGGCTAATTATGTCAACCATTTCATTGCTATCTTGATGTGGATCTAGATAAATGTTGGATTGGAGGCTAGTGAGGTGTGGGTGCTAAATAGCTATGATGTGTCAAAGAGTTAACAATGTATGTCTATATATAGCATTGCAAGCAAGCCAATCATGGACAGATGTGGGTGGCTAGATTCGGCTCAATGCCAATGTGGCCTGATTGACCTGCCAACTACTAAACACCACCCACTTATATGACATAGGGTATCTATGGAATATTATAGGAAATATTTTCTATGCTATGGGGCTATGGATCCCTCCATCCCTCGTGATAGAGGTCCTTGGAAACTTGCCACCTATTTATGGAAGGTGCATCAAGAAATATTCCCTATACTACAAGCATGGGGGCTCTCACCGTTGGACCATCACGAGCTAAGGCTAACAATAAGTACCCCTAATAGCTCATGCTCATGCAAGGTCCCTTGAGTTTATACTTCACCAAACTTCATTAACTTTTCTCCATTGCTACAAGGTTAGACCCTTTCCAAAAATTAAATTGGGAACTTTATCAATGTTCACTGCTCATCATCTCCCTCATTTGGGTGCCTTACAACATTGGGAACTTGAGTCTATGTAGGTAACTAACAAATGTACATTTGAATCAACCTCCAACAAGATCTTTGTGCATAGGAAGAGATTGCAATAAACCAAGACTAGAACTCAATCATGTAGGACTCTTTATCTTTTGCTATTTGTAACCTTGCTTCTCTTTGAGAGCTTAGGTAAATACAACCACAAGCTATCATGCATTGTATTAGATTATCTGTCTTTAGCAAGGATTTCAAGTTCGCATTAAGCTTGTGCAATTCTTGCCACATCTCATAGATGTTGTCTATTATATGTGATACGGGCATTGTCCTTTAGGTTAGATTATCCAAAATTTCCGAGCTTTGATGATTGTTTCTTTTATCAAGGGAAATCAATGTTCTAAGGAATTTGAAACATGGCATATTGAGCTAATTAAACACCTCATGTGCCCACAACATGCCCTTAAGAGAAAGTGTCTTCCAAATTCTAGCTAACAAGAACCTTACAAGCATCATTTGAGTGAAAATGTGATGCTCAAGGAAATGAATAATCAAGATTACTAGCACCAAAATCTCCCCACATGACCCTAGAGAAGAAGGATAGAGCGTTTGGGTGGGCTACAAACCACGTGAACATAGATGTTTACCAAATGGTGTACTAATAAGACTTGAAAACTATTAAATATTATACTTAAGATATTGTCTTATGGTTTGCTAAGCATCCACATATACAACTCCATCAAAATCAACAAATTACAAATGGCAATAGGCACAACCTAGAATCAAATTATTTGATTCATTACACCAAATTCTCTCTTAAGAACTCCCCCTTGTATATGACATACTTTTGCTCGCATTATCTTCTTCTCCATCTACCTTTGAATGGTGATAAAAAAAGCCTCCATACAGTTAAATCTCAAATCATGCAAAAAAAGAGAACGTCATTCAAGCAATGCAATATGAGCCATTTGTGATAGCATGTAGCAAGTACTTGTAATAATTCATATGGTCTATACATAAAAAATATCCAAACGTTAAGACTGCATTTTGTGAAATCTATTCATTCTACCACTAGTAATGCACTAACCCCACATTGATATTATGTCTACACAATAAAAGGGAAAATGAGCAGACAATTAACAAAATAACCAAAAGCACCAAAAACTCTATCATTCAAGACTCTTAATGACAATATAAACTCTCCTCCATGTACATAATTGAGAACTCAAGCCCAACAAAGATGATTTATCTTAGAAGTCCAAACTATGCATAAGTGAAAAAAAAAACTAGATACTATAGAAGTTCCTCGCATTGGTAGACAAAGATGCTCAAAACATATGAACACTAGAAAACCCTTAAGAGTCCATACCTCTAGTATTTAAGGATGGATATACCCAATTGATTAGATCCAATTATCAATATAGCCTAAAATTATGTATAAGTTTGTTAATTTGACACCAATCAAACATGTTGACCACCATATATACACTAACACGGCTTTATTTGGTAATGCTAACCACCCAAACATAACATAAAGATTTTAGCAATTGTGTGCAACTAGATATTCCCATCAATAGTGCTAATACAAACACTACAATCCACTCAAAGACCATCATCCCAACTAACAAGGAATGTGCAAATGAGATCAAGTTACATCTTGCTTACATACCAAAGCAACACTTGCATTCAAATGTCAAGCTATAACTTTTCTTGCCGTTCGGTGTAAGAAAAGCTTGTACAATGTAATTGTATCATAGGTAGTACTATAAGCATACTACAGCCATAAGCTCAAAAAAATTATAGCAGTAAGAGCCAAATTGCAAAGCAATAGGAGCCCAATTATTTCTCTGGTTAAGGACTTGAGTTAAAATGATTCTGTAGAATTGACTCCTTGGCATCACGGACATCTTCAAATGCCTAGTGAGATTTGCATGAATGAAGATTAGAGAGAGTAAGAACATAGTCCAGTTCACCATTACTTAATCATTCTTTGCGTCAAGGTCATCTTTGAGTTAGAAGGTAAATTGTAATTCAAAGGGCTATGTAAATGGCCAACATGGAGTGATAAGTCTTGAGGTGGTACATCAAATCTGAAACGAGAGTAATGTAACAACTAGGTGCTATAACAGCCTAGTGCAATGCAGATATTTAAATTCACTGAAAATATCTCAACCATGTAAGTTAGTCAGTTGTAACTTATCTGTGAAAAACCTTTTTTTTTGCTTAGATAAGCAAATGAATCATATTGCTTGTATTGCTGATCTAGTTAATCTTAATGTCTAACTGTGAATGTCATTATGGTGCTACAAATTCATGCTGGTATGAACTAGGTAACAAAGCTCTCAAGCACATGTGGTCAAACACTTAAAAGCATACTCCATGTTACTTTGTGGAGAAGTTACAAGTGCGTTCACCGGTTCCATACCTACATGTCCAACCTGAAGCCTGAAAGGGAGCCCACTCATAAATAGCATACTAGAAAATTACCTTGAATCCAAGGATGAATTTCCCCCATGGTGTAAAATGTTCCCTATGGATTGTTGCAACCACATAGTCAACACAGGAAACAAAAAAAGCTGCAATAAAATCTATATAAATAAGCTTAAATGACCTATGAGACCTGAAAAAAATACATGATAGAGATACACAGAGCACATTCTGTACCCTCATTCCCTTGTCTCAAAACTAGTATGTCAGTCACATCAGACCAAAATAAAATGGGCAAATCCAAAGGTCAGGAGTCTGGAGTAACCCATTAAGACATCGAAGCTACAAGTCCCACTATCAAAAAATTACCTGACCGAGCTCATCATACGCTACCAAAACATAATTTACAGCCACCCATAGAACCAGGCTAGGAGTGCAGAAAATAGCCTACTAAAATCCCCAATAAGCCAATAGCCAGTACAAATAAGAAAGAGAAACCAGGCACTGGTTTATTTTGCAATGCTTCTGAAGTTCTCCCTCCAGACTTCCCTAGTAGTGTTCTCTGCAATTCATCCAACATCCAACATATAAATTATTCAAACCTATATACAATACCAACAGGCGGACACAGTTCAGCTTAAATAGATGAATATGCAATAGATCTTAATCAACTCAATGTAGAATTGCAAGCACTGGATTGAAGACATAGTCCTCTTACACGTTCATTAGCATGATTAAGATCTAGGAAACGATTTCTAAAGATAAAGTACACACAATAAACTGAGTTGCATGAACACTAATTTTCATGATTACCCACATCAATGGCAGAACTGATTGCCTCTGAATATTCTATAGCCAAGTACAAATTATTCATGACCCAAAAGTAATGTTAACACCTATGTGCACATTTTATTGCCTAATTTAACTCAAGACTAAGCCTTGTATTTACCAACACACACTTTCAGGTGTTTGGACCTCAATATTGGATCCAGGTTTTAAGTTTACAAAACTTCCAAAACCAACTGCCATCCCGATTCCCAAACACAAGACAGTCCAACACTAGGCCTATCACAAGTACAAATCCACAATCAGTCCACCAACACTAGGCCTATCACAAGTACACATCCACAATCAGTCCAACACTAGGCCTATCAGAAGATAGTCCAACAACACTAGTCCAATACTAGGCCTATCACAAGTACACATCCACAATCAGCCCCCACAATTTCTATGCTTGGGAAGACCCCCCATATGAGGCCAACTTTCGGCAGAAGCATCTCCCATTTTGTGTATTCAGTTGTGTGGCCTATATTCATGTGCCAAAGGAGAAGAGTGCCAAACTCGATGAAAAATCCAAGAAGCTTTATCTTCATTGATTAGAATACAAAGGGTATCACCTATTTGACCGATTGAGAAGTGGTCATGCGTCGTGGCATAATATTTCATGAGGATTCTTCCTCTTCTATAGATTTCCCTCCAAATGGTGCATTACACAATGGTTCTCACTCCTTTCATTGAAGCCCCCTATGAAGATATGCTAGGGTTTGCACCGAGGAAACACCACATGTACGACCAAGACTAAAACATTAAGACTTAGACAGAGACAAGCAAAACTCAAACCCTTACCCTAAATGCAAAAACTCAAAACTCAAACAGAGACAAATGCAGAGAGAAGAAACTCTAAAGTGAATGAATGTTGTAAATGAATGTAAGAGTGTATAGAATGCGCAAGGGCAGAGCAATACAATGTCGGAGAGATATGTCCATCGGAGACGGATCCAGAGTGTAGTAACCACCAATCAGAGATGAGAGAGAGCGGAGGCAAAGAACTTTCAAGCGACAATAGGAAAGGTGTTTAGTGACATAGACAGCGTGTTCGACAACAAAAACACAAGTATTGCAATAGTCATCCGGTGGAAGAGATGGCAGCAACCTGTCACCTAATACCAGATGCTGAAAACGTAGGCTTATCAAGTGTTATGATGACATAGCAGATGGAGACCTCCAAACAGTAGTGCAATGGCTGACAATAGGCTGTCTAGGGTTGGAGAGTGATGGGCTGCAATCCCTGATGGCTGGACAGCAGATGATAGGTGGCTGATGGCTGAAATTTGCGCGGTAGAGTGAGAAAGCTGCACAAAAGGATGAGGCTGAATGGTGGGCAGCCCGTCTATTTATAGATGTTGAAGGGTGCCCCAAAAAGTTGGGGTTCAGGGGGACCGCTGAAACTCTCTTGAACTACGCACCAAATTTGCATTTTTCATTAATCAAGCATGTTTTGGGACTGTTTAAAAATGCTAATCAACTGTAAAGCGTGTTTTAGCTCAACACCCCCTCTCAAGCCCAAAACTAAGCCAAAAAGAGAAGGCTTGCAACATTTATCCCAAGTCATCCCACCCCAAAGCAACTAGGGCATCGGACAAAGGGTGTATGTCCGCTACCCAATGGCCTACCAAGACTACAGAGGCAATGGTTATGTTACCAAGGGAGTCCAAGTGGTCACCCCAAAGAGGACAAGGCATTGGACAAAGGCTGCCCGTCGACTACCCGGTGGCTTACCAAGCTCTACAAAGGTAGATGGAACCACATTGAACTTTTTTTTTTCTTTTGAAAAGTAAATTTTAGGGGTGGCAGCTAATTAAGTAGCAATGACCTAGAAGACGAGAGTAGGATGGTACACCCGATATATCATGAAACAATACAAGCTTACCCAACCACTTGAGGATGGCGATGATGAGGGAAAGGTGATGAAGTATCATGGAAAGAAGAGTGGTAGTGTTATCCGCTGCTAGAAACAACTTAGGATCCATCCAATGGTACTCTACATAATTGGATGCATAGTATACTACATACTAAAGAATGCTCATGCAACATGTGTCACTTAGACAGTGTCCCTCGTGGAAAATTTGGTCACTTGCTCAAGTGTCCTAGTACAAAGATGATGAAATCATGCAATGCATAGAAGAAGGTACAACAAGAGGGAAGGATGGTGTCCAAGACAAGTGCCGGAACTTGCAAAATACCAAGAAGGATAGGAACCCCCTCTCAACCTGGATGTCGATGCCGAAGAGAAAAGATGAGCCGAATGATATCGATCTTTATGTGATACCGAGAACCATGTGGATGAAGATAATGAAGCATCCCTACTAGAAGAGCAAGGATAGAAGTCACCGCCCTGATAGCATCAAGAGAGATGTTACACGATCTGCTACGGGAGGGAAAGCCTCCATGCTGGTAGAAGAGCAAAACTCCAAGCAGATGAAACCATGAAAGAAATGGCGCACATCTCCTTTCTCCAACTCAAGGACTGGTGCAAACCTGTATGTTAGCCCTACACTGAAATACAAAACCTTACAAAAAGATATCAAATAATTTACAAGCACAAAGGTGACTAGTGAGATGCTCCAAAAAAAAAAACTGAAAATAAAAGAAAACAAGGCTAAGTGCAATGCAATGAGCATGTAAGTATACAACGGAATACTTTTTTTTAAAAAGGAAAAGACTAAGTATGTGGCCAACATCGCGTACGATGAGGTGAAAAAGCGGTCCTAGAGTACAATCAATGCCCTAGGAATGGATGCGTAAAGTGTAATAGGTGAGTCACTAGTAGATCAACCAGCCAATCCTTCAAGAGTAGTGAAGGAAATAGATGACTAAGGTTGTCCGTGTGCCACATGTCTAGTATCCAATGGGACAAATGGAGTAGATGATGCAACAGCCGGAGACATAGCCCCACTCGACTGGTCAACCGGAGTGAAGGTAGTCGCAACAATCTGTGGCGGTTTTCTCAAAGGAAGACCTTGGGCCTTGGTACTACACTCCTCGTCCACATGGACCGACCTCTAATAATATGTGCAAAATTCATTTTTCTTAGGAATTTGTTGCCAAAGGGATTGTTTCTCTGGTTTCATCAGAGAAAGTGAGATCGCCCTTGGTTTTGCTTGCCTTCGTATCTTGCGAGTTATTGCCACTCGTAGTTTTCCCCACCTAAAGAGGCAACCAAACCTCATGCCTCTAAATGGATGTGTGTGGAGAACTTCCTGTGGACTTGATCATGCAACCTCACATAACACAAGAATTGACACTCAAACTTGTAGAAGATCAATAACCTACATAGTGAGATAATGTGTGAATAAAATGGAAGTATCTATCGGGCAACTTCTTCAAGAAGAGCATGACCTAATCATCATCTAACTTCGAAAAGCCAACAAAAGCAAACTCGGTTGGTAAACGCAGAAACTCGACCAACTTGACTTTTAGATCATCCCCTTCCTTAATGGAAAACTCTTGAAGCTCAAAATCGAGATTGATACGTCGAGAGCAATCTCGAGTCACATAGCGATCAATGAGATGACTCCAACACTCAGATGCAAGGGGAGAATGTTGTAATTGAGAGTGGAACTCAAGAAGCAACCCTTGCATTAACTCAACATTGGCTGTGGCATATTGCGAGCTCTCCACTAATGGATGTGATCAAGGTGAGTTAATAATCGAGATGATGCCAACAATGAGATTCCAAAGTCCCTAGTATTCAAGCACTTGTTGCATGAAGTTTGACCAAGTGGTAAAATTCAATCCGTTAAAACAAGTCTTATTCATAAATGCATTTTTAGCCATTACAACAAGAATGATACTAGTAGAAGATGAAGAAGGTGTGTAATAATAATCGAGTGAATAAGGAAAATAGGATGGGGGAGCGGAACACACGGAGAAAGAAATCCTAGAGCACCCACTATGCATACGAGAAGTGCGCACAGTGGCTCCAAGGTTGAGCATGGGTGGATTGGATATGGGAATGGTAGCTGCACGAGGAGCCCAAGATAAAGACATAGGGATACGAAAAGCAGAAAATGGAAATTCTTGCGTATGAGTGATCCAAGGAATGTGTGACGACAATCCATAAGCAAAGGACAGATATCCTTGCATCTAAAAGGTCGTGTGGGGAGTTTGTGAGTGTTCAAAGGTAGTGAAGAACACAACCGTCCCAAAGTGAAAGGAGGTGGTAAAGTGGGGATAGGTGAAAGGTGCACTGTTAAAGGATGGCATTTCCCCTAACGATGCACCAAGAGGTGGAGGGAATAGAGAGTAGATAGATGGGGGGATGGAGAAAGAGAAAGTGTTAGGAGCGGAGATGAAAGATCCAACCCCTAGTGTGCTTTGAGTAGAAGTAGAATGTAATGCAAGATTTTGAAATGAATATGTGAGTAGATTAGAATGTGGAGAACGTAGTGATGGAATGAGAGGAAGTTGAGAAGTGTATTTACTTGCTCAAATGAAACAGATGGTGGAGATATATTTTATGAAGGGTAACTGCTTTGAGAGCCTCCTCTATCAAAGTTAACATACTAAAAATCATCTGGATCCTCATAACAAAAGAAAAGACAGAAGAGGGTTTCAACTGATATGACTCAAAAGGGTTATACAAACCTAACACAAGGCCTCGCTAAGATAAAGAAGATGGATCGCCAAACGTGCCAAATACTATAATCCCTCCAAGTTCAGAGATATAGCCAATCTTACTAATCGGTCCAAACGGAGTAGTAGCACTCGTTGGAGCAATGTAAACCGAACTGTACATGATACACATGTACTCCTCAAACTCTTCATTTGTAAGATGACCAAAACCAAAAGAAAAAGATGGTAAAGGTGAAGGTGTGTCTACCTTCTCCTCAAGACCATTATGTCTTTTGAGAGTCTCCAATGATGGAGAAACCTTAATAGGGTGTCATAAGATCCGAAAAAGAAGATGTCTGAGACATTATAAGTCAAAATCAAGTTGCATGTGAGACTTGAGTCTCGCTCAAAAACTAGCCACCACAATCACTGCAAGATACTCTCTAGAAGAGCACCAACTTTGATACCATGTGAAGCTATAATAGGGTTTGCACCGAGAAAACACAATGAAACCAACCTTCCTTCTGTACATAGGTGGTAATTCTCTCATTACAACTTAGTTACAACAGTAACATTTATTACGAAGCTAAGAAATGCAAATTAACTCGCAATCTTAAACAATGGACATCTTGTTGGCCCCAAAAATTGACGCCTCTTTTGGTATTTCTTTAACTTAATTGAAGAAGCAGTTGATGTACAATAGGATTTTTCCAATCCCTTTCAATATCTCAACTCCCTTTGTTATCTAAAATAACCAACAAGTCTTCAATTTGATTCACCTTTTGATTCGGGTAGCGAACTGATCTTCATCCGCTTTGATGGAGCTGGAAAATAACCCAAATTCATTGATTTACAAGTCCCTCCACTTGAATTTCACTGAAAACGGCTTCAGCCCTGTTGAATCCTAGTCTTGGAGCTTCTAATTTCTAGCACGCTTCTCAAGGCTGTTGCTAAACCATAATCTTTGCTACAAAATAGGATTTACAACAGAGAAATTTGAAATTTCTCGAACTCTCGTGATCTCGATGCTATAATCTTCAAAGCACGGCTATAGAAAGGTTGGGAGATCAAAGAGAATTTTGAGGAGAGAGAAAACTCAAACTTTCTTTGCGAAAAATTAAAGAAATTCAATCATTTACTGGTTGCCCTATCTCATAGCTTGTAGATGCTTTCATCTGTTGTTGAGAACCCTCTCCTTGTTGTCGTCTACAATAAATGTTGTTGCATGCCAGCAAGCCAAATGTGTCGCCTGCAGTTTGGGGGTCCCCAAGAGCTATCGCCTGCAGCCAACTTGCTTTTTCCTACTAGAAAATTGAGAAAAAATAGTCCCAATCAACTCCAACAGCTCCCTACAATTCACAATAGCAAAATGGTCACATTTTTCTTCTTCTTCAGTCACCTACCAACCTTCATAAGCAAATGTGCTAAATGGCAACCTTTCCAAATGGTTTTTTCAACATTATCCATAATTAAATATAGTCTTTAAATACTGAAAATTAATCTAACAACTATTTCGATGCCCAAAAAAATAATCCAACCAACCAATAATTAAATTGGCTAGACAACTCCCATTTCGAAGTGTCTCTACGCCATCTTTGACCATCAAATTGAACTTAGGTACCATTAAACACCACTTATCTAAGGTCACCAATTGACACTTATGGCCAAATGAATGACCTATGCCAACAACTAGCACCAGATACACCAAGTACCTGTGCAGCATAACTTATAGCAACTTTTATCTTTGACATCTCATAATTTCCTCAGATCCCGAGCTTGTAAATTTATTGTAGCCCTAGTTACATCTCACGTGTACAATATTTACTTAACCATATGATTAAAAATTAATCCACATGTTAAGTGAGGTTTCAAAAATGCATGTCCTCATGACAACCCTTCCCCTTAAAATCCTTATAATCGTCCTCAATTGCACCGCAAGATGCATCAAAAGTAAAATAGTAGACAAGAATTTCCACAAGGCATCATAGTTAGCACAACATTGTGCATTGTTACTCAATCATTCCATATGCCCAACACATGCTGAAAATTACCAACCAATATAACATAACATAAGACACAAAGAATTATGTGACATGTCTATTTCTCATAAGCTCAACTCATCTGGCAAAACCAAACCTATTAAAATATGTAGGATCTAGAGCATGGCAAATACGGAAGCTATGGAGGTTGAAAAAGAAAAAAGAAACTCATGAAAACATTGATCCTAACAAAGACAAATTGTCACACAAGTGAATTAGGTTCCAAGATTGAGACATGGACTCATAAACACAATCTTGTGTGTGGACAGTGACATAAACACTTTACTAGAAAGAAAAGAGTATTATCATTGCATTAGAAAAAGAGTGCAAGTACAATGCTTTATAGAAATTGAGTGGTGGTACTTTCTTCTATTGTGCATATGGGATTCTGGTCCTAAGCCCTCACTGCCCCTTATAAAGGGACTGAAGTAGGTGTGATTGCAAATATCTCAACACCCCTCCTCAATCACAACCAAAAATACAAAGTGTGTAAAGGCTTTAGTGAGAGCAACACCTGCAAAGTATGGACACACCATAAACATGACAAAACACCAGAGATTGTCGCAAAAAGGGCTTAAGTGTAGGTACCACAAACATAATGGTCATCCAGAGACTATAGCAACGGCCTCACAAAGTGTACAGAGGCTGTAGTACAAGGCTACTTGAGGAGTTTATAAGTTTATGTCTGAAGCATTAGGGCTAGAAAATACAAAGCTAAAAAAGTCTATCTAAATAGAAGGACTGATGAGGTTTGTCCCTCTCCTGGTGGTCTTTTTCTTCTTCTTCCTTTGCTTCATTTTCTTCTTCTTCTTTGACTCCAACTAAATAGGCCTTTTGGGACCACTTTTTGGCGTGGCAGAACTTCTCAGTGTGTCCGGTCCTTTTGCAAAAGTCACAGAAGAGTTGACCCCTCTTGCCTTTGTACCTGTTGCCAACATATAATACATGTTCATCTCTAGAGACGCTTGCTTCTTCCTTTAGTTTTTAGCTTCTTTTCCTCCTCTAACAATGATGCTTGAATATCAACAAGTTCAAGGTTTGGCATGTTGATTAGAGTTGTTGATACGTTATTATATTCAAGAGACAAACTTTTAAGCAGAACACCCATACAAACATCTTTTTCCATTTTAATGTTGATTCTTGCAAGTTGGGTTAGAAGTCATTCCATGTAATGTAGATGCGTAGCAAGTGATGTGTTGGACTTCATTTCAAGCCTGAAAAACTCAATCAAGAGACCATACTCTGATGATTTAGACTATGCACCAAACAAAGTGTTAAGTCTCTTCCATGTATCCTGTAAAGTATCACAATTATCCACATGGTGAATACAGTTGTCGTCTAGCTCTAGTTTGATAATGGCTTGAGCCTTATCATTGTTCTTTTGCCAAGTGACTGTAAGATCCACATCACGAGGCTTCTTTTCTTTTCCAATAGTAATGGCCCAGAGACCCTTCTTCATCAGGATGGGTTTGATGCAAGTCTACAAGGCATGAAACCCGACTCCTTTGAAGCAAGCAGTTGGAGAGTCTTTGCTTATGTTAGATGGCTGGAGCAACAGCAAATAACTCCAGAATTCTCAGATTTAATCAGTGGAAGAGCAGATTACAGTGTGTCAATAGACACAAGTAATGACAATGTGAAAACACACTATGTAAAGACTATGTCCGGGTTTATGTCAAACTCAAATCTTCTTAGTTTAGGGTCGTTGATCTTCGGTCAATGAATCCAAGTTCTTCTCCCCCTTGATTTGATGTTGGTAGACAGTAGATTGGAGTGGCAATGGGTTGTTCCAAGTAGCAAAAGAGAAAATAATGAGATTTTTTAGCTTCAGGTGAAAATGGCTATGGAGTTACAGTTAGCACCCTGATTTTTTTTACAATGCAAGAGCTATACTTGATCATTTTGAAAACTTTTTATATGAGGATAAAGCTTACTTCATGGGCTATCAATGCCCTATGGAGTTGGGCAAGATTGTGCTGTGTACACAAGGAAAAAACGGCTTGATCAGAATTGCGCCTGTTTCAAGCAACGACCACATTTTTGCACAATGCTGAGCCGAATCATCACCAATGTTGAAGCATGATGTGCCATCAAGATGCGTCTGAAGTTGAGGAAGATTTCCCTAGAAAACGTCATGATAAATGGTGGCTTGTAGTGTGAGATCCATAAGCTCCAAGATGCCTAGGTACTGCTTGGCTATGGAGGCCACAGGACAGATCCTGAGAAAAATGACAATGCTGAGTACTGGACAGGGCAATGTCAAGTTCTGAGGTGATACAGAGAAGCGCCTTCAACAAAAGAACAATGTTCTAGAAGAGAGCTCCTAATGATACGGGCTATAAAGAGAGAGATGGAAGCTCCAAGGAGGCAAGGTCATGTCTGGCTATGGCTGCCATGAGGTGACTGTGAGATTCAAGTGAGGAATGGGAGTCATGCACTCAACCTGAACTGGACTAAGATGAAGCGAGCTGAGAGGAGTGAAAGGAGAGCTGGACCATGCTCAGTTGAGCTCTGTTGCCATGTTAAAATATGTGGGATCTAGAGCATGGCAAATGCGGAAGCTATGGAGGTTGAAAGAGGAAGAAGAAACTCATGAAGACATTGACCCTAACAAAGACAAATTGTCACACAAGTGAATTAGGTTTCAAGATTGAGACTTGGACTCATAAACACAATCTCGTGTGTAAACAGTGACATGGACACTTTACTGGAAAGAAAAGAGTACTATCATTGCATTAGAAAAAGAGTTCAAGCACAATGCTTTATAGGAATTGAGTAGTAGTACTTTCTCCTACTGTGCATATGGGATTCTGGTCCTGAGCCCTCACTGCTCCTTACAAAGAGACTGAAGTAAGTGTGATTGCAAATATCTCAAGAAAACCATGGCTAAAACATCAATGGTATCATAACATATGTTGTTGTCCACAAAACCAACTGAATGCCACTAAATATTAATGATCATACACTCAAAACCAGCATTCATTCGTTAATCAATCCCTGATAATCATTAATCAATGAAAAAGTAAAGTTTTAGAGCTACGTGAAAACCATATCCATTTGCATATCAAACATAGTGACTAGTACACTAAATAGTGATCTCCTGGCAAACATATTGTCAACTACAGTACCCTAAATATATGTTGAATACATCCGAGATCCACTACATCTAGAGATTTCCATCACTAAAGAGTAGAGATGCTAGCTCCCTCACGAGCATCAGATAATACTCTAGACCCCTGCTCTACTAAACCTGATTGAGCCTGAACAAAATTTCGCTCCAAATGAAAAGCATCAAGGTAAAGCTGCAACAACTAAGGATGATCTACAAAGTCATCCTCCATACATTTGGCATCCATTGGTGGAAAGTTGTGAAACTTCACCAAGTACCTTCTAGAAAAATTCAAAAGGAGATGAACAAAAGATTCAACCTTAACCCTGATCTTCTACTCTCTGTGCGCCAAAATCTGCTCTGGTACCAGTATTTCATCGAGCTCTTCAACCTCCGGCTGAATTTCAGCAGATACATCCTCTAACACATCACCATGAAAAGGCCTAAGCAAGCTCATACGAAAGGCATTGTATATCCACCAATATGGAGACAATTTAAGCCTTATAGCATGCATCAATGATACTCTCCAACACTAGAAATGGCCAATAGTATCTCGTAGACAGCTTTGGATACAATCACTCTTTGCCCTTCATCTTTTTCAGTCGTGCCTTTTCAAGGCGCAGCAATACATAATCGCCCTCTGCAAAGTGCAAAGCATACCTATGCCCTCTTTTGCTTAACCTAAGATCTTTGAAGCGTATACTTAACCTTCTAATAAGCTGCATCCATGCTTTCTGTATAGCGATCAACCTCAAAGATCTTATCTTTTGTGTGCGAAATAGGGGATACATTCTTACCACCCTCTACCACTACAAAAGGAGCCTTACCAATGGAATATATGCAAACTCAACCAATGGCAAATATTGTTCGCATTGCGCTTCGTTGTCTGTTACATAGCACTTCAAAAGATCTAACATTATGAAACTAGCCTCCTTAAACTAACCATCAATTTGTGGATAAATAAAGAGAATTTTGGCATTGTGTCCATGTTCTTAAACAATCCTTTCCAAAACAAACTTATCATCCATGGGTCACAATCACTAATGATCAACTCCGACATACCATGATACTTAAACACATGCTACATAAAAAGACACTATACGATCAACCTTGATATTTTTCCTCATGGAAATGAAGTGGGCTTGCTTGCTGAAACTGCATATGATAGTCCATATCCCATCATTTCCTCTTAAGTGTACGTGAACGCTCAAAGATAAAATCTATAGCAATGCTTTGCCAAGGCCTATTAGGAATAGGCAAGGGCTGCAATAAACCACGCATCTTTTACCTATCATACTTAACTTTTTGGCACACTGTCCATGTCTTGACAAACTCCTCAACATCATGCCTCAAAGCTGGCCAATAAAAGGAGTGTTCAACTGCCTTAACTGTTGCGTCAATACCTCTATGACCCCCATAAGGAGGAGCATAACTCTCTGTCATTACCTTGGCCCTCAACTGCTTTGTGACACAAAGTTGTCCATGCAACATCAAAAAGCCCTCTTGAAGTACGAAATGATCATGCCTCTGGCCATTGCAAAGCTAATCAAAGACATTTTCAAAGTCAAAATCAACAGCATATTGATCCTTCATGGCATCCAACTTAGTGTGATAAACCATACTAATAATCGATTGCATCAACCACTACATTCTTTTTGTCATCTATGTGCACAATCTAAAAGTGAAACATAGACAAAAAGTTTACCCACTGCATATGCTTCTCAAATAACTTCATCTGAGTTAAAAAGTAGCGCAAAGTCTGATGGTTTGTCTGCGCTATCAAATCAGCTCCTAAAAGATAATGTTTCCATGTAAAAAGTGCATGATTACAGCTAAGAGTTCTTTCTCATAGACCTGCAAATTCCTCTCTCCACCATGAAGAACATGACTCTCGTAAGCATCCACATAACTATCTTGCATTAAAACAGCCCCAATGTTGATTCAAGATACATCACATTGCACAATAAATAACTTCTAGAGATCAAGCAACACAAACACAAGATTGCAAGTCATCTTTTCTCTTAATACATCAAAAATGCTGAAATTTCCACTGTTGTCCATTTGAATGGTATATTCTTCTTTTGCAAAGTATGCAATGGAGAAGCAATTTTAGTAAAGTTCCGTACATACTTCCTATAGTAGGAACATAGATCCATAAAGCTATGGATCTCATGAACATTTCAAAGATGTAGCCATGAATGAATTGCCTCAATCTTAACAGGATCCATATGAATGCCATCCGCCGATACAATGGGGCCCAAAAGGTGAATCTCATGCAAAAAAGAATTCACTTTTCTTGTCATTAGTCAACAGTTGATACCTGCGCATCCCAGTAAATACTATTGCCAAATGTTTGCAATGCTCGGTCTCATTCTTCGAAGAGACAATCATATCATCAAAGAAAATACCCAAAAATTCCCTATGCTACCAAAAGATGCAATCCATCATTCTATTGAACATGGCAAGAGCATAAGCCCAAATGGCATAACAAGAAACTCATACAAACCAAAGATATTCGGAAGGCTGTCTTGGATACATCCTCAAACCTAATCTGAATCTGATGGTAACCACTTTTCAAATCTATACGGTTGAAGATAGCTGCCCCTTGCAATCTATCCAAGATATCATCAATCCTAAGGATCAAAAATCTATTATTTATTGCAATTTTGTTCAAAGCATAATAGTCAATGCACATACGCCATGACCTATCCTTCTTCTGCACTAAAAGTATTGGAAAATAAAACAAAGATGAACTAGGTTGAATCAGCCCTTTCTCTAACAGCTCATTGACCTAACTCATAATCTCCTCCTGTTGGGCTGCACTAACCCTATAAAGTGGTTTATTAAGTGGGCTATTGCCGAGGATCAAATCTAAGCCATGATCCTCATGCCTTTCAAGTGGCAAGTGTCCTAGAAGTGACTTAGAAAAGCAATTAGTATACATTCGCAAAAATGACATGCGATCTTTATCCAAACTAGCCACATTTCCATTATCACTCTTATCCTTAGTGAAAACCAAGCTGAAAGATGACTTTTTATTACTTTGGAAATAGCAGAAGCAGATACATACATAGATTCCACTTATGAACTTTGCCTCTATGGAAGAGGGTCAAAATCTTATCATGAGCATCAATCACTACATGCACCCAATGGCACCAAGGCATACCAAGCCAAACATCGCATCATTCCAATGGAGCAATAAAGAACTCTTCGATGTCCACATAACTCTGAATGTGCAAACAAAGCTTTCCAATGATAGGAGTGACCGGCTCTGTGTGTCCCTTGCATGCCATACCAATCTCACCCATGGGCCCCATCTCATACTGTGTGATACCCAACGGGCTGCCATATCAAGAGAGATTTTTTTTTTGTTTTTTGAGCTGGGTGCCATATCAAGAGAGATGAAATTTGATTGTGCTCCTAGATCAAGAAAAATCAATGCATGCTGATCTCTGATTTTGGCCCATGCCCAGCTATGATCATTGGGTTGTTCTACCATGCCATCAGACACTAAACCAATAGTAGTTTTGCCTTTCTTTCCCCTTATTATCATCCTTTTCAGCTTGCTGTTTATTAGGACAGCTCCATCCCATGTGCCTTTCCTATTCACACATAAAGCATTTATTAGCAGCCATCAACTCCTTACGTTGTGCATCATTTTTTCCACTCTTTCTTTACGATCAGTTCCTCTTTCCAACCCTATTTTCAGTTCTGTCCTAATTTTCAGCTTTATTTTCAGATTTACCCTTTTTCTCAACCTTGGCCTCAATGATATGTGGCTTGGCATCACTATTGGAATTCTGCATCCTTTCCATACACCAATGTGTCGGTTGTAGTAGTAGTTTCTATAAGCTGAGAAATGCTAGCTCAATCCTTGGGATTGCAAATACATATTCATATGGCATGCTTTGTGCCCCGAGCATCATGACTATGCTGCCATACATGGGATTAGATGTTCCACTTGCATTACCCGGATACATTGGGTGTTGTGAGCCATGCATTGGCTACTACATACCATAGGGATTTGAGCCATACATTCTTGTATGTAGTGCTTAACCAACCATAGATGAAAAATAGTACCACCACCAAAGCATCCTTGCTGCCCATATTCCCATGGATTGGCACCACCAAGTTGGCTATGCATTTGCCCTTGCTACCCCACGAGTACCAACTGTTTATACTCATCAACCATTTTGAGCTCTTCCAAAGAAGGCTTAGGCATTTCCTTCAGTTCTTGTCACTGTCCCAAAGCTGTAGAAGGTGTCTTCTTCTCTTTGCCTTTGTTGTTCTTCCTTGGGACATTCATGAATTGAGAAAACTAGGGTTCCTTTGCCAATTCAACAAAAAGATTTACTACTGTACGCATTCGATCCTTAAAGCTATTGTCGAATTCTTCAACCCCTTACTAGTCATCAACCTCTTTATGCATTGAAGTGCCAATATTTGGATCATTTTCGATATTTTCAGCTTGTTGTCCATACTAAGAACCATGCCCAACATTAGTCATTGCATTTTCCCCTTCATCACATGACTAACCAAGGACTGATGTATCCTCTCCACTTGATCCCATATCACCATGTGAAGACATGCTTGCTGTAATTCACTGCTGAGAGCAATTTTAGCACTACTACAATAGTTCCAAGCTACAATCAAGTGCCATGGGCCCACCAATTGAAAGGATTTGATGGTATCCCATCAATGAGACCATGAAACCAACCTTTCTTCCATGAATGGGTGGTAATTTCCTGATTACAACTTACTTACAGCAACGATATTTATTACAAATCTAAGAAATGCAAATTAACTCACAATCTTAGAAAATGGACACCTTGCTGACCCCAAAAGTAGCGCCCCTTTCAGTATTTCTTTAACTTAAGTCTCCAATCTGATTTGCCCCTTGATTCAGGCAATCAATTGGCCTTCACCCACATTGATGGAGGTGGAAAATGCCCCAAATTCATTGATTTACTAGTCCCTCCACTTGAATTTGATTGAAAACGAGACTTTAGCCCTGTTGAATCCAAGTCTCGGAGCTTCCAATTTCTGACACACTTTCCAAAGCTGCTGCTAAACCCTACTTTTTGCTGCAAATTAGGTTTTCAACACAAGGAATTTGAAATTTCTCAACCTTAAGTAATCTCAATGCTGTAATCTTTGGAGCACGGCTATAGAAAGGTTGGGAGATGAGAGAGAATGTTGAGTAGAGAGAAAATTCAAACTTTCTTTGTGAAGAACTGAAGAAATTCAGTCATTTACAAGTTGCCCTGTCTCGACAACATGTAGATGTTGTCGCCTGCTGTTGGGAACCCTCTCCCTGTTGTCGCCTGCAATAAATGTTGTCATATGTAGGCCAAATGTGTCACTTGCAGTTTGGGGGTCCCCAAGAGCTATCGCCTACAGCCAACCCGCTCTTTCCTGCTGAAAAATGGAGAAAAAACAGTTCCAATCAACTCCAATAGCTCCCCACGATTCACAACAACAGAATGGTCACGTTTTTCCTCTTCTTCAACCTCCCACCAGTCTTCAATGGGCAAGTGTGCCAAATGGCAACCTTTCCAAATGGTTTTCAAAGCATTATCCATAATTAAATATTAATTTTTAGTCTTTAAATACTAAAAATTAATATAATAATTATTTCTATGCCTAAAAATTGGCTAGGCAACTTCCATTCCCAAGTGTCACTGCACCATCTTTGACCATCAGATCGAAGTTAGGTACCATTAAACGCCGCTTCTCTAGTGTCACCAACTGAATAACCTGGGCCAACAACTAGCACCAAATACACCAAGTACCTATGTAACATAACTTATAGCAACTTTTGCCTTTGATATCCCATAAATTCCTCAAGTCTCGAGCTTGTAAATTTATTGCAACCCCAATTACACCTCACATGTGCAACATTCACTTAAACATGTGATTAAAAATTAATCCACATGTTAAGTGAGGTTTCAAAAATACATGTCCATATGACACACAACATGTATGACCAAGACTGAAACACAAAGACTCAAACAAAGACAAGCAAAACTCAAACCCTAAACACAAAAACACAAAACACAAAAAAACTAAAAGCCTAGAGGTGTTGGAGACTTATTCTCCCCTTCTCACTTCCTCTTTCACAAAGTACAGTGACAATGTACAGGGCTCTAACCAATTAATGTGTTAACAGGGGCCAGAGCCAAGTAAGTGGGTGATGTGGCAAGCATGCACACACTTGCTAAAGATTAATATTATTAATCCAAAAATGGTTGTGTTAAGGCTAGAAGGTGAATCAAGCAGCTTGCACTGTAATTCTCTCTCTCTCTCCTTCATTGTGTTCAACTGCTGAGATCCTAATTCTTTATCAGAACAGCAAGCAACAATGTCTAATCTATCACCTATATAAGAGCTGGAAGTGGAAAGGCCCAAACATTCAGTACTCTATCTTCCTACTAAGATGTATGCTTTAGCAAGTGGAATTGCCATTTGTTCATGTCCAACCTTAGTAACTGCTGGCACACTCTCACCTTCAAATTGAGTCCTCCTCCAAGAATACAAACAAAGTTGCAAATAACCCAGGATTGGGAGCAACTTCCTAAGCATACTCTTGCATTCAGGTGCTAACAGTGAACCAGTCAATCCAATTTTTGTGACAGCCTTACTGTGAAATCTACTAAAGTGCGAAATTATTGTAACTGCCTTACTGTATAACCAACTGTAAGTGTGCAATTATAACTACCACTGGATGATCTTGATCGACTAGGTATCCTAACCAGATTTTTCACACCCTTCTGCCTTGAACAGACTAGACATTTGCAGCTGGTGGCAGTTCCACTAAGAGAACCTGTTTTTCCTCCTGTTCTATATTTGGCTAATACAGCTGTAAATATATGCAGCCAACTGCTTTTAGATGCCATTGCCTAAAATTTGAAATGCAGCATAATCCAAATATTTTACATCATGAATGTCACCAGTTTACGTGCTCTTACTATCTCTTCCTGCAAGCATTCATTCTGTTGCAAAGCGGCTCTCTTCTCCTCCGTCAATCTTGTAGCCTGGGATTGGTACTGCCAAAAGAGCACAAACGGAATCTATAAGCCATAAGGCAGAAAAGAATTTGATGAAATCTAGCTCTAGCAAAGCTTCAGAAAGACTCTTGACTATTCACAGGGTTTATCAGCACAAAAATATGAGATACCTGTTTCTCCTTTTCTTCAACTTTCCTACTGCTTAAATTCAACTAGCCTCACAACAACTACCAGAGAATTGAGAGGCTTCTATATCCCCTATATTTTATTACTCTCCCTCTTCCCCATATTACTTGTTGCTACAAGTCACAAGTCAAACCAGATAATTTAAATAATATTCACAACTGATGGTTATTATTATCTGGATACAAGAATGATTGGAGAATACTGATGGCTCTTGTAAGGTGAACCATTTAATTCAAGGAGCCAAGATTCACTTACTAGATGCACCAGAATGGATTCACAAGAGAGAGAGAGAATTCTCACTTGTTTGTTGCCAAAGAGTTCATTGAAATATTGGTTTCTTTCTAGATCAGTGTGCAAACAATCTGATGATCACTCCAGTCTTTACTCAGTCACGTTAACACAGTATGGTCTACAGTTTTGTTTTCAGAGAAAATAATGATTCTATGAATAAATGCCCTTCAGGACAAAGTATCCCAAGGCAAAGTGCAAAAATTGCCATGTAAGGGACTTCCAAAACAGAAAATATACAAAGGGAAAGTCTATAAAGGTTTCACAAATTTAGCAGATGAAAGGCCCCAAACAAAGAAGCTGCAAGCTAAACTGGAAACAGATGAATAGAATATGAAAGGCAACTATACCTCTGCAAGTTTCACTTTCAGATCACCGAAGTCTTTTCCCTGCAAATAGAGACAGGATTGAAAGTAAACAATTAAAAACATGGAACCATCGTACATGCCTCATATATATGGTGAAACTACTACAAAGGGTCAAAACAAAAATATGTGGACATGTTACCAAGAAGCAACATCTACAGATGTGCCTATATATGCCAGATAACAAGAATCAGGAAGCTTACAGACTCATAGAGGTTGCGGTCCCCATTATCGAAGCTTCCAGGAGACGTGCTCTGGTCTAAAACTTCAGAAGTAGGAGATTGTTGGGGTGGTGGGACATAAACAACCCTCAGCTTTGTTTCAGAGATTTCCCTACCAGGCTCTTTATTGAACTGTTAAGAACACCAGTAACAAAGAGAATTTAGATGCTACAAACCTTTCAAATATAAATTGGTCTGTGTGCGTGTGTGTGTGTGTGAGAGAGAGAAAGAGAGACAGAGAGTTGAAGTACACTGTACTTTTCAAAGCACTTTCAAATCAAGTGAAGACCTTGAACATGCATGCCCTCACAAGAAAAAGACAAGATTCAACACCTGAAGGAAGCCACCGACCACAACTAGTACTACTTCAAAGTAAAAAGAATGTTCTGGGTGAGGTATGCTCCCATCTGACTGCCATATCAGATCTCCTATGACTTTCATAATTTTGAAAGTCATAGAAATACTCCAGTTCTGTGAAAGTTAACGGATTTAGGATATGTTCAGCAGAAGTAGAAGAACAAATCAAGGAAAGAACAACTTTGGCTCCTAGAAGACCAAGGCCCATACCCCAACCCCAACTTGGTAAACGCAAAAACTACATTTTGAGACATTGTGTGCATGAATCACAAAAGTGTGCATATATGATGTAACTACTTTCTACAGATGTCTATTGCATTCCACCATCTGATGGTCAAAGTAAAACCTACAATATGCTGCCACTTGCAGCACTTAAGTGTGCCAGCCACTAAGATGCAAACAGTCTCTCACTAATCATGAGGAAAATAACTTATAAGTCTCTTAAGTGTACCGGACTCTAAGGTGCAAACAGTCTCTGGCCAAATATGAGGAAAATAATAGTGCAAAGATGCTTTCGGATGGCTCCAAAGAAGCTTTGTATACCTAAAACAAAGTTCATACAGAGTCACCGACTGTGGGGGCACTGGCACTTGCTCCCTCTCCCCAATAAAGGTCAAGTGATGAATGTATGTGGAGAAGGGAGCCTGAGAATATATAGGCCAAATAAATACCATAAAATATGACTGGCCGGCCAACATTAAATGCTGGCTGACTGGCTGCAAATAATGCCAAATCACAATAAATACTGGCAAATAAAATGCCTAAAATATCTCTGGTGCCCAGCCTACTGTACCACATGCACAGACTCAACCATGAACTGACTAATCTTATAACACCCTCTCTCAGAGCATGGGGGATCTGATACAATACAATATACAATGATAACGTCTCATCATAGTACATACAACAATGTCCATCATAGTAGAACCATGGATAACCAAGTAGTGGGCGCAAGCCACCACCAAGGTGCCTAGAAGAGAACCTGATGTTGATGTCAATCGTACCAGCTCCGAAAAATAGAGAAGAATAATAGCAGCTCTCATGTCCGTCAACAATGCCTCTGATGTAGCACACATGGCCTTCCTGTCGCCAATGCCGCAACGCATAAATGACCATGAATTCCCCTCGATGCATCAAAGACATCCCTCTTTGGATCTTGTGCATCTATATAGAAATATAGATGAGGCACGGCTGCCCCATCTCACCAACCTCTCACACTCCCTCTCTGGCATTGGAGAGTCGTGAGGGATTACCTCATCGCCACCACTCGAAAGCAACTGAGGAAGGGGCCACCAAGCCCTTCCCACGATCCAAAGAAGAGGATCCCTTCCACCCCTTGGACTTCACCTTGGCCAAAGGATCTGAGTTGAAATCTAAGGCAGATGTGGACTCGATTGGAGGTGTCCGCATCCCACATCGTCTTTTGCCCTTTTTTCTTCCTGGAAGCCGCTAACTCTTTGCAATAAATGGTCCTTCTTGCCACAGTGGTAACATTAGGCCTTCGACTTCTGCGTCTTCAAAACCCTCTCTAAGGTTGCAAGAGCCTCACCTGAACCTCCATAATGTGATGGAAGCTGCCCCTGTATCGCAAAATCACCTCATGCTCAAGTAACATCGAGGACATATGAAGAAAACTGACAAGAGTCGTAGATGTCTACGCCTGTAAAGCATTCACCACTCCATCAAACTCCGAAGAAAGCTTGTAGAGTACCGTACCAACAAGATGTGCCTTTGATAGGGGAGAGTGCATAGTCCGAAGCTAGTCCTAGATCTGTATAACTCAAAGTAGGAATGATTGGATCGCATCTTTAGGTTCAAACTTCAATTGTTGGAGCTTGCCATAGAAAGTAACGGCCCTCGTGGTGAAAGGAGCCTCGTACATCAGCTGCAACTTTGACCATACATCTGAAGCTCTCCTGCAAGAGGTGACCGCCGATAGGACTTCTTTGGAAATACACCAGAGTAAGGCCGAGTAAGCACCAGCATTATCCGAATCCCATGTAAGCATTGCTTCCTCATGGTTGTCTTCATCAAAATCAATTGGAACAGGAGAAGACCATTGAGGGCGTGCGATAGCTCTGCAAACCACATACCATAACCGCTTCTAGATGAACCGGGCCTTCATCACTACACTCCATGTGTGATAATCAAATCCATGGAGCTTGTCATCAATGGATGTGCATGTAGGAGCCATCTATAGAGGATTTAGAAGATAACTAGAGAAAAGAAGGTATTTGGAGAGAAAACACGGCCAAAACACGAGCATAGACTGCAAAAAGCAAGAGTTCATATATAGTATAACCCAAAACCAAAATAAGCCAAAAGCTACTGCAAAAAATCCAAAAATCTGCCAAAAACTGACAAAAACAGTAAAAACGGCTTGATAATGCAAGCGCCAAGAGATGCAAACACACCAAAACGCAGGCTAAAACGGACACACAAGATATACAGATACTGACATCAACAAAAAACGCAAGTAAAACAGGTTGTCTAGTTAGAGTAGCAATCGTCCAATCAACAAGGGTGAAAACAATCCTGAAATCAGCAAGAAAACACAACAAGAGCACCGATCTTGAAATCTAATACCATGTCAAAAGCGAAGCAACAATGGAAGCATAAACATGTGCTAAAATAAACTACTAAACACAAGACAAAAAAGAAAGGGAAAGAAAGAACACAATACAGATGAGAAAGATGTATGCTTGGGAAATTGAATCCATATACCAAGACATGAGATAGTACAAAAGCAATGTGAGTCACTGGCTATGGGGGCACTAACAACTGCTCCCTCTCCCCAAGAACTATCAAGTGATGAATGTATGTAAAGAAGGGAGTCTGAGAATATATAACCCAAAATAAATGCCATTAAATATGACTAACCGGCCAATATTAAATGCTGGCCGACTGGCTACAAATAATGCCAAATCACAATAAATGTTGGCAAATAAAATGCCTAAAATATCTCTAGTACCCAACCTACTATACCACCTGCACAAACTCAACCATGAACTAACTAATCTGCTAACAAGGAGTCATATGCCATGAGGCACCACTGTCAACAATCCACTTCCGAGTATATGGGGCCATCAACGCAACATTAGAAGACATGAGGGTCAAATCCTCAACCACCTCCAAGTAGAGGAAAGCAACTGAGGAAGCAGCCACCACTTAAGAATCCTTTGAAGACTTCTCCTTCTCCTCCTTCTGTTGAGAAACCATTTCTTCATTTCATCACCTTCAGTTAGGGTTTTGCACTGACAACCCCAAAAAGGGTCGGCGCCCTCATTTCTGGGCACTTTATCAGTGAGCGCCCACATTATGGGACACCACCCTAGACTATGGTTAGGGTTTTGCACCGACAGCCCCAAAAAGGGCTACTGCCCTCATTTCTGGGCACTTTATCAGTGAGAGCCCACACTAGTGGGGCGCCACCCTAGACTGTGCATGCCTATTAATAGGCCACCCTTTACACATTCCATTCACACTCACCGTTCATTCCTCTCTCTTCTCTTCTCTTCTCCATGTTTGCCAAGTTCACTCTATGTTTCACCTCACGAACCCTATTGTCTCTCTGGTACATCGTTTTTCTCGACATGGTATCAGAGCTAGAGGCACTCAAAGAGCTTCAAAGATCCTCTGCATCAGAGAAGGCAAAGACATGTTGCGGGTTTGGCATCTTCTTCTGACTACCCCCCATCTTCCGCTGCATCATTGGGAGATATTCTTCTCCTCTTCTCCCACCCTCCCTCCCTTTTACAGGTTGACACTCCGATGCTATGACATCTCCGCAAGTAGATAGACATACCAATGGGTGCTCCGATTGTGGCATCACCGAACACACCACCGTAGATTGCAGCCTTCGATCTTTGCTTCCTATCCCAACAGAGCATATGCATCTTTCCCCAGGCACTCCTTGTGCCACATCTCCTTTTTGGGCCATAGAGATTGTTCTGCATTGGCTATCAGAGTACTATGCTCAAGGCAATAAGACGCATCCGATGCGCATAAGTCCTTTCGAGCACATGGAGGATCGACTGGTGCTACAACCTCCCGGAGATTGTCCCAATGCCAGCAGCAGTCTTCTCCCACTTATTTTCAAGTACAGTGGCTTCCACAACCTACAAATCTACAGTCCGCTCCATCGAGAGACAGTGATTGTTTGATATCATCTCCTTGACAATCCGCTCCTTCGAGAGACAGTGGCTGCTCAACTCCTTCCTCTTCTTCAACTACCCAATCCGCTCCACTGAGAGACGACGACTGTTGTGAAGAAAATTGCTAGGGTTTGCACTGAGGACACATAGAGTGTACGACCACAACAGAAACACAAAGAAACAAACATAGACACAAAGCAAAACTCAAACCCTAAATACAAAACTCAAAACTCAAGCCCTAAACGCAAAACTCAAAACTCAAACACAAGCAAAAGAAGGAAGAGAGGGAACACAAGTCTAAAGTAAATGGATATTGTAAATGAATGTAAGAGTATACAGTGTGCTCAAGAGCAAAGCAATGTTGAAGTGTGACATCCACCGGAGATGGATTCCAAGTCTATGGCCACCAGTTGGAGTGTAGAAGTGTTGAATAGTGAATGGCAGCAGGCTGGTCACCAAAACGCAACAATCTGGAGGCTGGAAATTGGAAAAGGCAGCAGTGTACCACCAATCAGAGGCTAGAAACTGTGCACATTCCGCTATAAACAACAGATTGAAACAGTATCTGATGTGGCTGGCAATGACTAGATGATCAGATCGCAGCAAATGATGATGTCACCAGCGACTGACGTCAGCATGGATGAAGGCACTAGCAACAGGAGCAAACATGGATGGAGTGGCAGCAGTCTCGAGGGTTGAACAACCATGTGGCAGGAGACTGATGGCTGAAATTTACATATGGAGTGAGAAACCTGCACAGACGGAATAAGGCTGAATGGGGGCAGCCTGTCTATTTATAGATGTGGAAGGGCGCCCCAAAAATTAGGGTTTCTACTAAACTCTCTCGAACCACTCCCCGTTTTAAGGTTTTACTCTAAAAGGGCATTTTTTAGTGTGTTTTGGGACTGTTTAAGAGGCTAATCAGCAAGTAATGCATGTTTTAGCTCAACACCCCCCCAGGCCCAAAACTGAGCTGAAAGGATAGGCCAACCACTGTGATGTTTATTGACCCCAAGGTGTCCCACCCCAAAGCAACCAGGGCATCGGACAAAGAGTGTATGTCGACTACCCAATGGCCTGCCAAGACTACATAGGCAATGGTTATCTTACCAAGGGAATCCAAGTAGTCACCCCAAAGAGGACAGGGCATCGGACAAAGGGTACACAGTGGCTGCCCAATGGCCTACCAAACCCTACAAAGGTGGATGGAACCACATGAAACCTTTTTTTTTAATAAGTGAGATAAATGTTATGGGATGCGTCCGATTGGGTAATAGTGATCCAGAAGACAGGAGTAGATAGGGTACACCCAACACATCACAAAACAGTACAAGCTAACCCATCCAATCAGGGTGTTGATGACGAGGAAAAATAGGTGATAAGGTATCCATGTGATGAAGGAGGATGGTGGTATGGTGACATATACCGTCGGTGGAAACAGCCTAGGATCCGCTCAAGTGGTGCTCTGCGCAAAGTATGCTACATGCTGAAGAATAATCATGCAACAGGTGCCACTTGGACAGTGTCCCTCGTGGGGAAATTGTTCGCTTGCCCAAGCGCCCTAATACAAAGATAATGAGAAATCATGCAATGCAAAGGGGAAGAAGCCGATGTAAAAAACAAAGTATTGAAGCCTATAGAATACCAAGGAGGGTAGGAACCCCCTCTCAACCTGGATGTAGATGCCAAAGAAGGAAGAGGAGTCTGATGCCGGTCTTCGTATAGTGCCTAGAACCATAAGGAATGAAAGAAAAGGAAGTGGAGGAAGTGGATGAAGCACCCCGCTAGAAGAGCAAGGTAGAAGTCACCGCCATGATAGCATCGAGAGAGATGCTGCACGATCCACCTCGAGAGGGAAAACCATCATGCTGAAAGAAGAGCAAGCACTCCTAGGATGATGAAACCATAAAAGGAATAGTGCACATCCCCATGCCTCTAGCCTAGGTAGGACCTAAGCAATGTGCAAGTTAGCCCTACATTGAAAGACAAAACCCTACAAAAGAGATGAGAATCTGTAAACACAGAGGTTAGTGGTAAGATGCTTCAAAGCAAAATATAACAAAAAGAAAATCTAACTCAAAAGAAATGCAATGAATGTGTATGTGTGTGAATAAATGCAGCAGAAGACAAAAAAATGGAAAAGCTAAGGACAACGAATCCTATGGGCCCGACTCTAAGAGTGCGAAAAATGAATCCTAGACTAACCTAGGGTATCCGAAAGGACCTAGAGACATGCGAGTCTAAGAAGGTGGCCACCATCGCGTACGTCCAACAGCAAGGCTCTGCCAAGGAAACACTTGACGAGGTGGGGAGGAAGGGGAGATAGATGCATGAAGTGCAACGGGATGAAAACTTGAAGACCAACCAACCAATCCCTCAAGGGTAGTGAAAGAGATGGGCTGCTGAGGCTATACTCGAGCCACATGTCCAACAACAACAACGGATGCTGAAGGAGCAGATGAAGCAAGAGCGGAAGGCGTAGCCCCACTGGATCGTGCAGTAGTCTGCTGAGGCTTTTTAGGTGGAAGACCTTGGACCTTGGAGCGACACTCCTCGTCCACATGGCCTACTCTCTGGCAGTGTATGCAAAACCGGTTTTTCTTAGGGAGTTGCCAGATAGGTCTAGATTCTTTGGTTCCATCTGAGGAAGAGAAGTCACCCTTTGATTGACTTGCCTTTACATCTTGGTGTTCTTGCCACTGGTGGTGTTCCCTCCCCAAGAAGAGGCAACCAACCCCCTCTACTCTGAATAAGGCTGGGATGAGGATTTCTTGTGGACTTGATCATGCAACCTCACGTAACGCAAGAACTAGCACTCAAACTCGTAGAAGGTTGGCAATCGAGGTTGGGAGATGATGTGTTGAATGAAATAGTACTTTTCAAACAACTTATTCAAGAAGAATGTAACCTGATCGTCATCTAACTTTGAAGAGCCAATAGTGGCAAACTCAACAAGTAACCGTCTATATTCAGCCAGCTTGACTTTCAGATCATCCCTTTTCGCAATAGAGAACTCTTGAAGCTCAAAGTCAAGATTGATGCGCGGAGTATGATCACAGCCACATAGCGGTCAAGAAGGTGACTCCAACACTCTGATGTGCTGCAATTGAGAGTGAAACTCAGGAAGCAATCCTTGTATCAGCTCAACATTGGTTGTGGCATTGTGGGCTCTCCAATGACGGATGTAATCAGGGTGAGCTAGTCAAGGGTCTGACATAGGCTCTAGACCAATGACGAGGTCCCAAAGACCCTGAGACTCAAGCACTTGTTGCATGAAATTAGACCAAGTGGTGAAATTTGACCCGTTAAAACGTGTCTGGTCCGTGAAGGCATTCTTGGCTATTGCAACAGGAGTGGTAGTGCTCGGAGATAGTGTGAAAAAGTGTAGTGTGGGTAGAATGGGGGAGTGGAGTACACTTGGGAATGGGCCCAAAAGTGCCCACCAAGTATGCGGGT
Organism: Lygodium microphyllum; assembly: GCF_053477565.2. Taxonomy (NCBI): domain Eukaryota; kingdom Viridiplantae; phylum Streptophyta; class Polypodiopsida; order Schizaeales; family Lygodiaceae; genus Lygodium; species Lygodium microphyllum. The sequence goes on from NC_141141.1 coordinate 18,744,619, forward strand.
AGTGAGTAAGGTGAATCCATAGGTAGGGATGGGTTGACTAGGCATGGGCACGGTAACCACATGAGAAACCCAAGAAGGTGGGACAGAAACACGAGAAGCAAAAGATGGGAATCCCTGCATAGGTGTAACCCAAGGAGAGTGTGAAGACGCACCATAAGCTGAGGATGGAAACCCCTGCGTATGAGTGGTCATGGGAGATGTGAAGCTGGGAATAATGAGGGAGATGCCCATCACAATCGGCCCAGGAGTTATGGGTGTGCTTATTTGTTGAAAGGTGAGAGACACTGTGTTAAAGGGTGGCATTGCCCCTAACGAAGTACCATGGTGCAAAGAGGTAGAGAATGGGGTGGAGAAGAAAAAAGTGCTAAGAGCGATGGAAGATCCAACCCCTAGGGTGTGTGATGTAGATGTGGAGTGTAATCCAACGTTTTGGAAAGACAATGAGAGGTGATCAAGGTGTGATATAGAAAATGGTGGGATGAAAGGAAAGTGAGAAGTATGTGTAATATGCTCAAATGAAACAGAAGTTGTAGATGTACCTGAATTTCGTCTGCTTCGTGAGCCCCCTCTATTGAAGTTCACATATACAGTGCCATCCAGATCCTGTACCTCAAAAGAAGAAACGGGCGAGGATTTTGATTCATGCAACACAAAGAATTGTACAAACCTAACATTGGACCTAGCTGAGATGATGAAGATGGATCGCCAAACGTTCCGAATGCCATATGTTCTCCATGATCGGAGAGGTGGCCAACCTCACCAACCAATCCGAATGTAGTAGCAAAACTGGTAGAAGGGGTGTAAACATCATTGTACTTATTGCGATAGTACTCCTCAAAGTCCTCCTCTGTCATGTTAGTGAAATCTAGTGAAGATGGAGTGTCATCCTCCTAACTGAGTCCATAATGCCGTCTCAAGGCCTCCAATGATGGAGAAGCCTGATAAGACATCATAGGAACTGGAGAAGAAGGCGTCTTGGACATTGTGATTCGGTTACGGGTTGTATTGTGTGCCTCGCACAAAGACTAGCTCTCCACAATATCCGCAAGATACTCTTTACAAGAGCACTGGCTTTGATACCATGTGAAGAAAACTGCTAGTGTTTGCACTGAGGACACACAGAGTGTATGACCACGACAGAAACACAAAGGGACACAAACACAGAGGGCAAAACTCAAACCCTAAACACAAAACTCAAAACTCAAACACAGAAACTCAAAACTCAAACACAGAAACTCAAACACAAACAAAAGAAGGGAGAGAGAGAACACAACTCTGAAGTGAATGAATGCTGTAAATGAATGTAAGAGTATACAGTGTGCTCAAGGGCAGAGCAATGTTGGAGTGTGACGTCCATCAAAGACGAATCCCAAGTCTGTGACTACCAATCGGAGTGTCGGAGTGTCGGAGTGCTGAATAGTGAATGGCAACAGGCTGGTCACCAAAACACAGCAACCTGGAGACTGAAAACTGGTAAACGCAGCAATGTACCACCAATCAAAGGCTGGAAACTGTGCACATTCCGCTATAAACGGCAAGCAGAAACAGTGTCTAATGTGGCTCCCGATGACTGGATGATCAGATCGCAGCAAATGATGATGCCGCCAGCAACTAACGTCAGCATGGATGAAGGCACCAACAGCAGGAGAAAACACGAATCAAGTGGCAGCAATCTCGCGGGCTAGACAGCCACGTGGAAGGAGGCTGATGGCTGAAATCTACATGTGGAGTGAGAAACCTGCACAGACAGAATAAGGTTGAATGGGGGCAGCCTCTCTATTTATAGATGTGGAAGGGCGTCCCAAAAATTAGGGTTTCCAGTAAACTCTCTCAAACCGCTCCTCGTTTTAGGGTTTCCATTGAAACCTCTCAAACCGCTCCCCATTTTAGGGCATTACTCTAAAAGAGCATTTTTTAGTGTGTTTTGGGATTGTTTAAGAGGCTAATCAACAAGTAATGAATGTTTTAGCTCAACAACTATTGCCCACCTCTTGCTCATTCTGAGCCCCACCCTTCCCCACCCTCAACTACTCAAGTTCGAGGGGCCACCTCTGGGGTTTTCTTTGGCACCCCAGATATCTTCTTCGGCACCACCGGCAACACTTCCTTCGTCATTCAACATTTCGGAGTCCGTGATCCATGAATTTTTGGATTCCCTATCTACTTCAAAGGGGGATGTTATTTCTTTGCCCTCAGAGGGGGCATCTACTTTTTCAACTTCAACGGGGGCCCCTCCACCTCCCACCTCAAAGGGGAAACCTGCTCCACATGACGTTCTTCAACCATCCTCTACTTTATTTGGATGGTTATCTTCAACCGATCATCTCTTCTACTAATACCCAAGATCTTCAGGTACCACCTAGATCGGAACCTTGGAGGTTCAGCCGCGACTTGGTGACGAGGCCTTCATATTTCTTCTAGCATGGATGTACGGAGCTAGTGGCTTTTCCCCGAGGTTGAGTTTCAGGTTCTCCACTTCACTCTGTCTACTGTTCTTTACTGCAGGTTCCCTTTCCAGTGGAAATCTTGGATCTTAGGGATCCTCTACCTCCTATGCATTACATAATTTCATCATCTTTGTACTAGGGCGCTTAAGCAAGTGAACAATTTCCCCACAAGGGACACTGTCCAAGTGACGCCTGCTGTATAAGCATTTTTCCGCATGTAGTATTGCATCTCTTCACTCCTCTTTCTCCGTCCCTTTTTGGGCTTGAGAGGGGGTGTTGAGAAACAATTTCTTCATTTCATCACCTTTAGTTAGGGTTTCGCACTAACAGCCCCAAAAAGGACCAACGCCCTCATTTCTGGGCACTTTATCAGTGGGTGTCCACATCAGTGGGGCACCACCCTAGACTGTGCATGCCTATTTATAGGCCACCTCTTTACACATTCCATGCACTCACTGTTCATTCTTCTCTCTTCTCTTCTCTTCTCCATGTTTACCGAGTTCACTCTGTGTTTCACCCCGCAAACCCTACTGTCTCTCTAGTACATCATTTTTCTCGACACCTCCTCCTTGTCGAGGCAATCCTTCTTCCAGTGACCTGTTTTGCCACAGATGTGAAAAGTAGACTCTCTTTCTTTGTCCTTGGATTTATCCTCCTTTTTCTAAGAGCATTAACCAACCAAAGCCTCAAATTTAGAAGCATTGGTCCCTTTCAATTGCTCCTCTTGGTCCAAGACCATAGGAACCAACTCTTCCTACTGAAGAGTCTCAAACCGCGCCCTGAAGCGATCAAGGCGAAATAAAAACCATTAAAGCGGGGCGATAATTGTGAAAGAAGAGTTATAACATGTCTTCAAAAGTAATCACCTTTCTTGCGTTTTATACGTGCATCTGAAGCTACCTCAACTTGTTAATATGCTCTCGTATAGAATATGACTTATTGACACTCATGGTCTACATTTGCACTTCCAAAGAGACTTACTTCATGACAGTCATATGATTGTACATCTAATCAAGCTCCAACCATATCTCCCAAGCCACCGTCAAATGCTCAATATGAGACAGAACAACTGTAGTATATGAGAGAGATAAAAACAAGCAGATGCAAGCATTGAGTTTATCCCAATGTGCCTGAGCCTTTGCCAACTCCACCTTATATAGAAGAGAGTTTGGACTTGTCTCACGAAGAAGGACGATGAATAGCCTCTGTAACAAGCTCCACAAAATCATAGGACTCCAAAATGGCAAGCATCATGACCCACCAAATGCGGTAATTCTTGCCATCGAGCTTTTGATCTAATGGAAGAGTTGGTAAGACGAGCACCTTCCAATCCATGATCGCCTAAAACTCTGTCTCAACCTCAAAAGACATTTTCACCTACAATGCCTGCACAAAACACAAAAAGCAACCACCTTTGACAGCGGGAATACAGCTTGCTAAGGCTCTTGACCACTCATCCCGCTCCTTCACCCACCGAAGGCGACAAAAAGGTAAATTCTGTACTTGAAGGCCCAAAACACAACCTTCTTCCCTTCTCTAACAGCACAAACTAGCAACAGCTTCAATAAATCTTCTCCTTTCTCGTACGCCCACACTTGCCTCAGCCTTGTTCTGATGTGCAACCCTCCTATCGCCCTTGAACAATAAAAATGCAACCTTGTGTCGCACTAAAATCTCCTCTTCATATGGGTCAATCCTTCAATGCTTTGATACCATGTGAGAGTGAAGCAATGCAGAGGCAAATGACCAAGACAAATAAATATACACGGGGTGCATTAAGAATGTCTGCGTATGTCTCCACCTTGAAGATGTCGATCTCCGTCAACCCTAAGGGCAGTCTCCACAGTTTGCAACCTGAAAGCTGGAAGCACAACTGAGAAGGACTGCAAAAACCAAGGCCAATAAATAGGCCAACAAAAAATGCTAAAAAACGCCAAGTCAATTAGTCCAATCAATCTGACTAGCCTATCCGACTATCATGTCAGCAACTACCACACCTGCCATGTGTCGTTGCCTAGAAACTACACCTGCTGCTCTTGCTTGCCCAAGGAATGTCTAGCTCTAACAAAACCCTCCTTCACAAAGGTGGGCTCCCTATCTTGTATGGTACAAGTCATCAAACAATAGTTATTACGAACAAGCTCGATGCAATGTGTCTTATTCTTCCCAAATCGCCCCAAGCATCACAACGTATATCACATGCCTAACGAGAATATATCGATACTTTCATTGTCGCTTTATCCTAAATGAAGTCTCTAGAACATCCACCAATGCCAACTCAGAGGGTGAATCCAATGGTGAAGCAATCTCCTCCACTAATGGTGGAACCGTAAGAGGCATAGACTCTAAAGGCATTCACTTAGGTGCCCAACTATCACCCAAATCTCCAAGTACACTGTGACATTAAAAGTGACATTTAATGTCACGTTAAGGTCATAAATATGGAATGTGACATTAAAGTGACATTTAATGTGACATTAAGGTAAATCTAGGGGAACAAGCACGAGAATGACCGTCCGGGCTCTTGGGCGCCCGAACAGGGTTAAGGGGAGCCTAGAGAGTAAGAGAGTCCAAGAATAGTAGGACTCAAGAAAAGTTGACGGCTGACAGAGGAAACGAGGAGAGAGGTGCTAGCACTTATCTAGGCGTGGTTGGGAGGAGAATACTCACTCGTGCTCAGGATTTTGTTCATCGTTTTCTCTGTGTGTTTCCCGAATCATCTTTCATTGGTATCAGAGCCTATGGTTCAACGATCAGATCCGCCGTCTATCAGAGATCGTCAGTTGTTCGTCAGATTGTCAATAATACGCCAGGTCATTATTCGCCCGCCAGGTCGTCAACTTTTCGCAAGGTCGCGTGAATATCAGGCGCCGTGAAAACGCGACGGGCCGTGAAGTAAAAGAAAAGTGAGACGTGCCAGGCGCCGTGAGAACGCGACGGGCCGTGAAGGAAAAGAAAAGTGAGACGTGCCACGTCACATTATGTGACACGTTACGGGCAGGGAAAAAGACCAGAAAAGACGTGGAGTCGCGAGGACCAGACCAGAAGTGGCATCGCGAGGACCAGGCATGGGGTCACGAGGAAACGTGACACGACTGCAGCAGATGGAGGTGAAATGTGAAATGTGACTTGGTCACGACTGCTGTTGACGGGTAACTGCGACTGCTCCTGAGATGGACATGACTGCGACTGTTGTGAGAGGGACAGAAGAATGTCATACACGACTGAAATCAGGAAATTGAATTTCCAGCAACCACAGCCTGCCATTAAAAATCAGGGAAGTACTTTATCTTGTATGCAAATTTCTTATTTTTGCTTTCCAATTCCAGTGTATTAATGGCAGAAAAAGGGAAAGAAAGGGTAATGGAAAGCTCTAGTTCTGGGGACCAACCTATGGTAGATCCCCATGAACCAGAAATACAAGAAGAACAATGGGAAGAATTTTTTGCTACGCGAGAGCAATTCGATGATCTTACTGCTCGTGTGCAAACTCAGGGGGTTCAAATAGAATTTTTAACTCAAACACTTACTGAAATAAAATCTCAATTAACTTTATTGTTGGAAAGAGATAAAAATGAGATAGAAATCTCAGATGTCCCATCTTCATCGAAAGATTTAGATATGACTATGCGAGATCCTAAGGAACCCCAAACTTACCATAAATTCAGGGATAATCCAGTTCTAAAGGATATGAAACCACCTCAATTTTACGGGGAGGAAAAAGATAGGAATAAAGACACAATCTTTAATTTCCTCCAAAAATGGGAAGATTTACATAAATTAAAAAATACCCCACCACATCTCCAAGCACTGGAGGCTAGTTTAACTTTGGGGCCCAAAGCATATAAGTAGTGGCGAACTTTAAAGGATGCGAATAAAATACCTGAAACTTGGGCTCAATTTAAATCCGTCTTTTTGAAAGAATTTCTTCCTGAAAATGAAATGGAAAGAAATTGGGAAGATTGGGATTATGTCAGACAAAAGGGAAGACCCCTGCTGACATATTTGGAGGAATATCGTGAGATAATCCTCAAACTGGAAGAAATAGATGAATTCCAAAAAACAAGAAGATTCATTAGGGGACTAGATAAAGCCTGTAAAAAGGAAGTAAAACGGAGTTTACCTAAGACGCTGGAAGAGGCAATTAAATTTGCCTTAATTTATGAAGATAGTATGCGTCCAGGTACACTCACTAGTCTCACTGATACGGAGCCCAAGTCTAAGGAAATGGAAACCTCAAAATTTGTGGGCAAATTTAAAAGAAAAATGCCATTTTTTAAGGGTAAAAAATAACCTTTTGAAAAGAAACCATATATGAGGCCAAAGTTAAGTCCTGATGACTTTGATAAGGCCAAAAAGAAAAGTTGTGTTTCAATTGCCTATCCCCTAACCATGCTGCTTGGAATTGCCCTCAAAAGAAAAAGAGGGAAGACAAAGGAAAGGATAAGGACAAGGGCAAGGGAAAAGAAAAACAAATCCATGTAGTGCAGACCTTAGAATTAAAGGGCCATGAAAAGTATAAATCTTTAGAGGTCTTGCACATGGATGTACAACATAAGTGTTGTATGTCAACTTCTATGTGGCAGCCTACTTTTGGGCCACATGATTTACTTAGAGTACATGGATTGATAGCTGGAAAACGGGTTAGAGTCATGATTGATGACTCTGCCACACATAATTTTATAAATTATGCACTTGTCAAAAAATTGAAACTTCCCCAACAAAACAGTGAGCATCAATATGTTGTTTGTATGATGCAAGGCCAAGATAATAAAATATGGGATACAATGGTATCCAATTTGGAAATTGAGATTCAAGGATATAAAGATAAGCTTGATTTCCAAATAATGAACATGGAAAGAGCTGATATTGCTCTAGGGAGGGAGTGGCTATGGGGATTAGAACCATCCTTAAAACGTAGCTATCACCATAATACACTGGAATTTGAAAGGAATGGTAAGACTTTTGTCATTCAAGGTGAACATGAAGTATCTGCAATATAAAGCAACAATTTTCTTATGTTTGTGAGTTGAATGTTAATAATGAATTGAATAGTTTGTTAAATGATTTTAAAGATGTGTTTCCTTCTGATCTACCAAGTGGCCTTCCACCAGATAGGGGTGATATAAATCACCCAATTGATATAAATAAGGATACACACCCAATTTCAAAACCACCGTATAGGTTAAGTGAAACACAGTATCAAGAAGTTGAAAGACAAATTAAGGATTACCTGGATAAAGGGTTTATTCAACCCAGTAATTCACCTTGGGCTTCACCAATTTTATTGGTAAAGAAAAAAGATGGTTCTATGCGACTTTGTGTTGACTATAGAGCACTTAATAAAATAACGGTGAAGAATAAATTTCCTATGCCCAGAATGGAAGATCTTTTTGATCAATTGCAAGGGGCAAAATTCTTCACAAAGATAGATCTAAGATCAGGTTATCACCAAGTAAGAATTAAGGCACAAGATGTTTCTAAGACAGCATTTCGTACTAGATATGGGCATTATGATTTTTTGGTGATGCCTTTTGGCCTCACTAATGCACCAGCTACCTTTATGAAGCTGATGAATAGTGTTTTACGGCCCTATCTAGGACATTTTGTAGTAGTCTTCTTGGATGATATCTTGATCTTTAGTAAATCAAGAGAAAAACATTTGGAACACTTCCAATTAGTATTCCAACTGTTAAGAACACATTCCCTTTATGGGAAGAAAACTAAATGTGAATTCTTTGCACAAGAGGTCAAATATTTGGGGCATATTATCTCGAAAGAGGGAATCAACATGGATCCAGAAAAAGTAAGGGCAATTATTGAATGGCCACCTCCAAGGAACCTGGAAGAGCTGCAGATCTTCCTAGGTTTATCTGGGTTTTATCGTAGATTCATTCGAGATTATGCCAAAATAGCTATTCCAATGACAGACCAACTTAAAGGGAAAGGGAAAAGTTTTAATTGGGGAACAGATCAAAATGAAAGTTTTCAAAAACTTAAGGTAGCTATTGCTACAGCTCCAGTATTATTAATAGTGGATCCCAATAAACCATTTGTGGTTGAAGCTGATACCAGTGATAAGGCGATAGGCGCGGTCTTATTACAAGAAGGTCGACCAGTTGCTTTTGAAAGCAAGAAATTAGATCGTGCAAAACAGAATTACTCTGTTTATGAGAGGGAGCTGTATGCAATAGTATATGCAAATGAAGAAATGGAGGCACTATTTGTATGGTGCCAAACTTTTAATTTTATCGGATCATGAAAGCATTAAGTGGCTTAATGATCAACCGGATTTATACGGGCGTAAAGCCAGATGGACCGAACTCCTCCAAGAGTTCGACTATGAGATAAGATATAGAAAAGGAAAATATAATATTGTAGCTGATGCACTCAGCAAAATGCCCATCATTAATGAATTGAGTTTTACTCAGTTTACTTCCAACTTGCTTGAATCTTTAAAAGGGAAATGCCAGGTTGATCCGGCATATTCCAACATATGGGAAGCAATAAAAAATGGGGATCCAAATGAAAGTGCTTCTACTAAGGAAGGAATATCTGAGGATGTTCAACAAGGAAATGGAGCATCAGGGGTTGCTCAAACTGGATTCAAGTGGAAGAATTTTACCATTGATAATAGTTATTTACTCTACAAGGGTAGGGTATGTATCCTGAAAGATACAGAAATAAGATGCCAGATACTCTTTGAGTGTCATGATACCCCTAGTGCGGGACATCCAGGAGTTAATAAGACTTATAGTCTTATTAAAAGGCAGTTCTATTGGCCTGGAATGAATAAGGACGTCCTTGACTATGTGGTCAAATGTAATAAATGCTAGGTTAATAAAGCTGAAAGATTAAAAAATGAAAGGACTTCTTTATCCATTAGAAATCCCTTCGGGAAAATGGAAGAGTATCTCCATGGACTTTATTGTTGCTTTACCTAGAACACAGAGGGGGCACGACTCTGTGTGGGTGATTGTGGATAGGTTAACCAAAATGGCTAGGTTCATTCCAACTTCAACTGATGTTAAAACACCAGAATTGGCTAGATTGTTCGTAGAGAACATATACCGATTGTATGGCCTTCCGGCAAATATAGTTTCTGATCGGGATAGAAAATTTGATAGCCATTTTTTGCGTGCGGTATTTAGGAAATTGGATACTAAACTTAGCATGAGTACGGCGGATCGTCCGCAAACAGATGGGCAAACTGAAAGGGTTAACCAAATTCTTGAAGATATGCTTAGGGCATATGTAAGTAAAAGGCAAACTAATTGGGAAGAGTATTTACCGATAGCAGAGTTTGCATATAACAGTGCCAAGCACTCTTCCACCGGATATAGTCCATTTATGTTAATGTATGGGTTTCAGCCCAGAGCTCCTTTTGCGGTAGGACTGCATAAGGAAAAGGTTCAGGCAGCTAAAGATTTTTTGGAGGATATGAATAGTATGTTAAAATTTGCTCAAGAAAATATTAAAAAAGCTCAAAATCGCGCTAGAGCATATGCAGATCCTCACCGTAGAGACATCTCCTTCGAAGAAGGAGAATTGGTCTATCTTAAGGTGCCTGAACAAACTAAAACTATGAAAAAGGGACAATGTCCAAAGCTTTCACCAAGGTATTGTGGTCCTTTCACAATACTTAAAAAGGTGGGAAAATTGGCTTACAAGCTCCAACTACCTCTTGGTAGTAAAATACATCCAGTTTTTTATGTAAGTAAATTAAGGAAGAAGCTGGGTGATTTGGATAATCTAATCTTAAATGATGATATTGAGGAGTTATTCTATGACCAATCTAATCCACATGAACCAGAAAAAATATTAAATGTTCGTAATAGACGAACGAGGAATACTATTTATCAAGAATGTTTGGTTAAGTGGAAAGATTGTTCAGAAGAAAGCTCAACATGGGAGCGAGTAAGTACTTTAAAGAAAAGGTTTCCCGATTTACAGTTAGACCTTCCAAGTATCGTTTTCGAGGACGAAACCGATTCTTAAGGGAAAGGAAATGTGACATTAATGTAACATTAAAAGTGACATTTAATGTCACGTTAAGGTCATAAATATGGAATGTGACATTAAAGTAACATTTAATGTGACATTAAGGTAAATCTAGGGGAACAAGCACGAGAATGACCGTCCGGGCTCTTGGGCGCCCGAACGGGGTTAAGGGGAGCCTAGAGAGTAAGAGAGTCCAAGAATAGTAGGACTCAAGAAAAGTTGACGGCTGGCAGAGGAAACGAGGAGAGAGGTGCTAGCACTTATCTAGGCGTGGTTGGGAGGAGAATACTCACTCGTGCTCAGGATTTTGTTCATCGTTTTCTCTGTGTGTTTCCCGAATCATCTTTCATACACGATTCTCAACACCCCCTCTACGACTGAAAACTCCACGAGCCAAAAATCTTGACTCATATACACCTATGAAATGAGATCATAAAGCATGTACCCTATGGCTGCAAGCTATATCCCACGAACACCTATCATTTGGAAGCCGAATTTAACTTATCTCTCTGTTTCTTCAAGATGTGAAGATAGGTATTACACTCAAACACCCTAAAATAAGACACATTCGATTTTAGACCAAAGCCAATCTCAAAAGGTGTCATACCGATCACGGCTGATGTAAGCGACTAATTAAGGATATGGACAATGGTGGCCACTACCTCAATCCATAGACACTGTGGCGTTTGCCAATGCTCCATCATAGTCCATGCCTTCTCAATCACACTCTGTTTCTTCTGATCCAATATGCCATTCTCCTAAGGTGTGTTCATGTTGGCAAACTCTCGATGAATGCCACGATCTACACGAAACCTAGCAAGCTCATTGGAGACAAACTCTCCTCCTTCGTCTATTCGAAGGATCTTTCCTACCAAACCTATTCTCCTAAAGATCAACCAATCCTTGAAATGTGAAAATGCTTCAACTTCAACTCCAAGAAGTATGCCCATGTCATCTTGCTAAAAACGTCAACAAAGAGCATAAAATAGAAACTCCCCTTAAGGGACTCTGTTCTCATCAATCTACATAAGTTTGTCACAAAACAAGCTTCAAGGCTCCTTTGCCCTTCACAAAGCCTTTCTCGGAATCACATCTCTATGCTACTTGCCACACCCCAATCTTTGACAATCCACAAACAAGTTGTCCACGAGCCACCTTCCTAATTTACTCGCAGTTGAGGTGGCCAAACCAAGCATACCATAGCTTGGTATGTGTCTGGGAAGAGAGAAAAAAAAAAGATAGAAGCTAATAAATTTTGTACCTTGTAGACTCTATTCTCCTCATGACCACACAAAGAACCTATCTCAAATCCCCATCAGGAACTTGAAAGAAGCCCTTATTGAGCTCGACCAAAAGGCCAACTGTACAAATCTTGCTCTCATTAAGAATAGATGATATCCCAAATTCAACACATAGAGAACCTCTATTGTGTGAGCACTACCATGTCCATTGATTTCTATAAACCCAAGTTTCCCCCATTCAAAGATAACCATAACCCTTCGCTTGAGATGGTTTAATGATTTCTATAAACCCAATTTTCCTCCATTCTCTGATTACAAATTATTCATTACATGACAAATCATTATACACAAAATCTAAGCATCTAATCTTAGCCTTGCAAGCCTTCTTGTGTCTATTTCCAAAACCAATGGTTTTACTATCTTCCTAAAATTGTAGCAATTTATCTCTGCCCTTAAGGTTGTATTAGACACTAGAAGCATGTCTCCTAATATGCTCAACAAAATTGATTCTTCAACCAAGAAACTATCTCCTAACTCTTCCCTTCCCCTAGCAATGATCAAGAATATCCGCCTAAGAGTTGGGAAGATTTCAAAAAGTTGCAATCTTAATATACTATGCAACATGTGACAAGAGTTCAAGCATTTACATTCCATTTTGTTGTAATCAAGGATAACCTAAGAATCAACTCAAAAACAATTGTCCATAACTACTCTTTCTAAGCCAAATTCATAGAGAATTGGCTCAATTCGCTAGCATGTAACCCTTTATGTCAAGCATAAAGAATATCAAGACCACATTCTTTCTTGGAGAAAAATTTATCACATTCATGCTTTTGCATATATCACCCTTCCACCAAAGAATCTAGCATAACCAACATAGCCTAAAAATCTTCTCTTTTTTTGTGTGGGGGGAGCCAATGTTCAAGAGAGCTCAAAAAACAGGCTAATTTAAAATGTTGTGATTAAACAATTGATTTGGTGGGCAAAAAGGCCTTTCGTGAATGTATTAGTGATGCCAAACTTCTACTAGCTAACACACATTGAGATTGCTAATCATTCAACTAGAATTGCATCCTTCAATGATAAACTTGCACAAGCACTCCTTCAACGGTAACATTGTCCAAAATGTACTAAAAAGAATAGTCCATCCACAACGTTCAAAGTAAACCAACATCATCTGGCATTAGCTTTTCTTCTTTTTAGTTCATCCATAACTTTGAATTTCAAACTAGCATCACCTAGTTATTACTTTCTAACAAGTACATTGATTGTTGTTTATGTTTTCTTGGCACAAAACCACTTACATTACTTCAAATTGCTATTTTCCCATGGAGGCATAGAGCAGCAAAACATGGAAAAAGAAGAGCATCATCCGACCACTCACCAAATCTTGTGACACTTCTTCTTGATTGGCACCATCCGGGGCTATCACACTTTGCACGAGAAACTTATCTTTACATTGGAAATCTGGAGGGGCCTCACGTTGCGATTGCATTGTAACTGGCACCACAAAGAGAACATAGATAGTCTGAATCGCCATTCAAAGAAAAGAAATAGACAGACATGGACATGTATCTTCAGAAAAAAGATAATTTTAACTGAGCTGATCCATGCCAGGGCTTGTAACATGCTTGCATCACTGAAGGCAAAACATTTAGAAGAGCATGGCAATTGTTACCTGTCACTTCACAAGTATCCCGAGGCAAGACAATTCCAGTGTTTGGCCTGACACAGTACTTCTTTGGAGATGTTGTTTTGACCTGCATATCCCAATATGTCATGCAAGTGTCTTGTCCATGCTGAAAGCATTAGCAGCCAAAAATCAAGGACTTACAGGGCGAGTACAAGCTCAACCTATGTTTATGTATCATCATACTAGGGGACAAATAAGGAGAATTGGCAAGGCAACCAGCAACATTTGCAAAACGAACGAGTAACAGAAAACAGTGATGGTACTAGTTAGGAAACAGCGAAAAACAGAAAATTTACGTAGATCACAAGTCAAGCCTTCAAAACGCAAGGCTGATCAATAAGCTGCAAATACAAAGCTTGAGTATGCCTAGACATGTAAGCAGCCGAAGGATCCATCTCCGTATGAGGTGTTATTTTACTAGCCTGTAAAGCTGCAATTTTATTCCAGAAATTGCATTTCAAACTCCCTAATCAATTTAGATGGAATGCTAACTAATCTCTACGAGTACTGACCTTGAAAGCAACATAGTTGTCTGTATTGTTGACAAGCTGCAAAGAGCAGGAAATCTGCTTTCTCAGTTCAACTGTAGAAGATACAAAGTTCAGGCATGTAAGGGACAAACATAATATAAAATGGAGCCATATAAGGGTGCATCACTCCTGAATCATCTCAAAAGCTAGCTGAGACATTGGTGCTGAGATGTCATGATGTTCCTTACATGGAAACTTGAGCTCTTCAGGATGGATCGAGAGAAGCTCGGTAGGCATGTCGTACTCCTCGGTAAATCAACACGAAGAACACGAAATTCCTGGAGAATACCAAACCGGATTGGAATGTGATGACATACTACGCGACAGAGAACCGGATCGAGTTTACCTTGACAGGAGGCAGTGCCGCCGACGCGGGAAATCGATTCAACGAAAAGAATCGACCAGAAAGGGGAAAATGAAGGGAGTAAATACGCAGAAGCAAGGGAGATGATGGCGATGGTGAGCATGGGACACGCACGAGTCTGCCGTCAACTCGCCGTTAGTGCGTCGTTAAATGCTACAGCTCAGAAAGTGGTGTGCGTTCACGCGTAGTCGTCTGCAGGTCTGGAGTCTGGACAGCCATGAGAACGGGGGAAGGAATGCCACGGATATGAAATTGCTAATGTCCGGATGGCGGTGTTTACAATGGTGTGTGACATGCCATTTTGAAGCTAGCATATGGTAGATGTGCTAACGTAAAGTCAATCAAAATGACCATTCCAATGCACATGGCTACCATGCCATTCTATGTCATGTGTGGTGCATGGGAGGCATCCTCCATCTGTCTTTCCAATGCATTTTTGGTGTGGGACCCGTTGCCACGTGGCAATATGCCTTAAGGCAGTCAAACTGAAGTGTGGGGCACGAAAACATGCATATCTGACAAGGCATGATTTGCCACTTGTTACCTCCCCATTGCTCCAATGGTAGTTCATACCCTTGCATTCTAGAGAATGGGATCAGCCTTCTAAAGTTGCCTTCCTCGTCCAACACACAATTGCTCTCCCCAATCAAGCTCTATTTTGTTGCCCCCTGTGGTGTGGCAATGCAAGGGGGGATGGCCCTCTACCTACAATCAAGTGAGCTTGAGATTGAAAGAACCTCTCTTTCCTCTTACCATTCCCCCTCTATCTTGTTCATGTCCTCCCTTGGTTAATCCTCTTTCTTCTCCTTCTTGACCTTTTAATTGGCAGGTTTCTTCAGGTCTACTTCACACGCATCAACTACTTGACAAGGAAACGTTAGGCTTCCAAAATCAACAAAATTGAATTTTGTGTAATGGTAATCACTCCTATAGCATCAACTGTAGCACTTGATGCTTCCAACATTGCTTGTGTCCTTACAGGTCAAAAGAGGGCATCATTTGACTTTTGATGTAAGAGAAGCATAGTACGTTTGTGTTTGCATCCAAAGGACAAGTTTGTCAGTGCAGGTTGCATGCTCAATTCCTTGTGGATATTTTCCCAAAAGAGCAAAGTTGTGGATGAAAAACAAGGAATTTGTTTATGTGATATGCTTCTTACATCTTGCTGCTAAGGATAACCCGATTGCATTTAACATTGCAATGGATAGATTTTGTGATAGATGATTCTAATGGATGGCTTATGCAACACATCAATTGCTTTGTTTTGATATATTCTAAGCACGGTTCCTTCTACTTATATGTTGAATCATTGCAAGCATGTTAATTTCCCCTAAATCTTCCCAGCTACTACCAACAATGCGGTCCTTATTTGTGATTATTGCTTTGTTGGGGTATCATAATAAGTAGTTGTTGTGGCCTTAACCTACCAACATGTGCATCGCTCCACTCGTGCTTCTTTCTTTGGAGGCTAGGAGAAAGCTATCATTTAGCAAAGCACAAGTTCAAGCTCTTACTTGTGAGGATTGATGCTATTGGATGATGATAGTAACCTTTCATATCAAACCCTGACTAGATAGATATGTCTAAACTATATGATGGGAATGAGTAGTGATCTAGTCACACTGTTGGGATGGGACATGGACCCAAGTTCATGCATTTCTTATTTTGTTATGTAAATAGTTGATCCAAAAACATATTGATGATTATGTAACAATATAGGGGGTAGTACATAGCACCTACCTAAAAGGCTTGACATTTGAAGTGCTTTTGGTGTGCAATTTCAATATATTAAAACACATATACCTAGTTAAGTTTAGAGTATGCTCTATATTTTAAAAAATTAATCTCATTGGATCTTTGTTCCTGCAACTTATTCTGCCTAGTTTAATCTAACAATTAGCAACAAGGACATGTTGGGGCAAGAACATATGATTGAGCAGCCCATGAGATGTTTGCTTCAAGTCATGTACAATGCGAGGTAAAGCAAAGTGAGACTGTCTCACTCTTAGCTCCATTTCCATATATTGTCTTTTGAATCAATTGCAAGCATGTATAGAAAGTTAAGGAACCAGATAAGCAATGCATATTGTGTAGGAAAAGGGAGACAGGACTTGGACGGAACCACAAAACATTTTGTTTAGATTTGTAACAACGAGTAGTGGTTAAACAACCTACTACATGTATAGTGAATTGTAGTGGATACAAAATATGGCAACATTACATGCCATACAAAATATTTTAGATGGATAAGTTGGATGCTAGCAAGTATCACATAAAACTTTGTTCGCCTCAAGGGTTTCTTAATGAGCTACGAGTAACAACATGGCGTGATTTGATGGCCCTTTGTTTCACGAGCCTTTCAGGCCTCACCTGGGACGAGTGGATGGAAGTGTCAAGATTGTGGGAGAGAAGGAAGGAGTCTCACTTGTAGCTTTCTTGCTTGGGGGAATACACACAAGGGTGGAGGCTGAAAACAGTTTTCCTCTTCTTACTTGTGTAAGCCAAAATAACTCTTATACAAAGAAATAAAAGAACCCTATATATGGGTCTCAAACCAAACTCAACTAACTAAGGTGGCATACTAACTGAGCCACGAACTAGAGTAGATAAGGATAGCTGTCATGTAGCTATTATTCATGGGCGGTGTACCAACCGCATCTGCAACCAACTGACATGTCGGTGACATAAATGCACAACGGTCACCCTGGCATATCACGAGTGGAGCTCGATATCTCAACACTCCCCCTCGAGCTCAATCCCAATTCCTGCACACCAAGCAGGTCTCTGAACTTGCGCAGCTTCTCTGCGCCCAATGCCTTCGTGAATATGTCAGCTACCTAATCCTCTGTGCTGACATAAACTAGATCAATAAAACCTAGTAAAACCCTCTCCTACACATAGTGATAATGCACCTCAATGTGCTTTGTTCTAGCATGATAGACTGGGTTATTTGCCAAGTGTATACTACTATGTTGTCACAATAAATGACAACTGGCCCATCTGTAGGCTGATGCATAGCATAAAGTAGCTTATGCAACCAAGCTACCTGACATGCAGCCATTGCTGCGCCCCTGTACTCAGCCTCTGTGCTCGACAAGGCAACTGTAGGCTGTTTCTTGCTGCTCCAAGTGACTGCAGCACTCCCAAAAGAGAACACGTATCCACTGGTAGATTGTCTATCAGAAATACTACCAGCCCAATCAGCATCAGTGTATCCATGCAACTCTATCTGAACCCTAGTCTCATAAAGTAGTCCATACTGCAATGTGGACTTCACATACCTGAGTATGCATCTAGCCGCATCCAAATGCGGTTTCCTTGGAGCCTGCATAAACTGACTTACCAATCCAACAGCATAGCTCAAATCAGGCCTGGTAATAGTCATATAAATCAAGCTTTCTACTATGCGTCTGTACATAGTAGGGTCCTCCAGAAGCTTATCTGCATCTGCGCTCAACTTCACATTCTGCTCCAAAGGAACTGAAATAGGCTTACAGCCTGTCATCCCATATTTGGACAGCATGTCCAATCCATACTGCCTCTGCAAGAGCTGTATCCCACTTGGTGATCTAATCACCTCAATGCCCAAGAAATAACGCAGCTCTCCCAAATCCTTCATCTCAAACTTTTGCTTCAATAGCATTTTCACATGAAGGATATCTTCATCACTGTCACCTGTCATAATCAAATCATCAACATAAATGACAAGAAGCATAATACATTTCTCTGTTTTTCTCACATAAAGTGAAAAATCTGCCTTGGAAATCTGAAAGCCAATAGTGACAAGATACTGTTCTATCTTGTCAGACCATGCTCTAGGTGCTTGCTTCAAGCCATACAAGGCTTTCTTCAACCTGCAAACAAACTCAGGATGAACAACATGCACATAACCTGGTGGCTACTCCATATAGACCACTTCTTGCAAATCACCATGCAAGAAGGCATTCTTTACATCCATATGATGTAAAGACCATCACTTTGATGCAGCCATAGCAATGACTGCTCTTACGGTTGCCATCCTTGCAACCGGACTGAATGTTTCTTCATAGTCAATGCCATATGTTTGTGCATACCCCTTGACTACTAATCTTGCCTTGTATCTGTTCACAGAACCATCTGCATTGTACTTCACCTTATAAACCCACTTACAGCCAATTGCATTTTTACCTTTAGGCAAAGATACCAACTCCCATGTAGCATTTGCTTCCAAGGCATCCATTTATTCATCCATGGCTTTCTCCCATTTTTCTTTTCCCATGGCTTGCTCAAAAGAAGTGGTTTCTAGTTACTGTATCACTTTGACCATATAGGCATAGTGAATGGCTGTAAATCCATCATATTTCAACCTATCCACATGATACCTAGCTCTCGTAGACCTGCGCAAAGTAGGTTCACTCCCAGGTGCTCTCAAAACATCCCTGGTCTTCCTTACTCCAGGTGTAACAATAGAAGGAATACCCAACTCATCATCAATGCTCTGTTCTGAGCCACTGGATTCACCATCCACATAAGAGTGACCTGCATTCACATCAAACATGGGCTGATCTACCTTCTCTTTTCCTTTTCGTGATACCTGCATACCACTATCTACATTGCTTTGAGAAGATTCTCCTGATCTCAATCTGCTTGTCCATGGCGAAGAATGTGAACCACTGCTAGAGGATGCTCCAGGTCCACTAATATTTTGTGACTGCTGCTGTGAATTCTGTACAGCATTACCACTTTGTGCATCTACATCATCAATCACATTTACTGGTTTATACCAGCTACTCATCTCATCAAAAACAACATCTCTGCTCACTGTAAACTTATGAGTAGAAGGGTTATAGCATCTATACCCTTTCTGCTGTAGAGAGTAACCAATAAAGATACACTTCTCAGCTTTTGGATCCAACTTGGATCTCAACTCATCTGGCACATGAACATAGGCAATGCAACAAAAAATTTTCAAATGAGAAATATCTGGTTTCCTACCAGTATACCTCTCCTTTGGAGTCATCCCATGTATTGCTGCAGTGGGAGTCCTGTTCATTATGTAGACTGCTGTAGTAACTGCTTCAGCCCAGTAAAAATCTGGCAAGTCTTTTTCGTTGAGCATGGCACGAGATACCTCTCCAATATGCATGTTTTTCCTTTCTGCAATTCCATTTTGTTGTGGGGTATGACTACATGAATATTGCTGCTTTATGCCATCCTCTTGCAGGAACCTTGCAAACTCATTTGAGAGGTACTCTCCCCCTCCATATGACCTTAGGCATTTTATTTGCAACCCTGTTTCTTTTTCAACCATAGCTTTAAGAGTTTTGACATGCCCAAAAACTTTAGTTTTCTTTTTCATAAAATACACCCAAACTTTTCTGCTATAGTCATCAATAAAAGTGACAAAATAATGACAGCCTCTAAGAGATGCAGCTTTAGTAGTCCACACATCAGAGTGGATTAATTCCAATGGCTTCTTACTCTCTTGAACATGTCTAGGAAATGGTTTCCTTGCCTGTTTTCCAAACTAACAAGCTTCATATACCTTATGCATTTCTGCAACCTTGAATTTAGGCAATCCTGCAATAATATTTTGGGCCTGCATTGATTTAAGTCGATGTACATTAACATGACCAATGCGTTTATGCCAGATATCAATATCTGCAACTACACTAGTCCCATGTGCAAACATTGCTGCACTCAATTCAGACATGTCTGCATCCAACGTAAACATTCTGCCCTACTTCTTTCCTTTTGCTATCAAGCGACCTTTATTTTTCATATCCTCAACAAAGCATCCATGAGGATTAAATCTGACCTGCAAGCCCTGCTCAACCATTTGACCAACAGAAACCAAATTCTTGGTGATATTCGGGACATGAAATACATCGGACATATATTTCTTTTTCCCATCCTGCATAGACAAAGGAATTTTTCCAATCTGCACAATAGGATGTGCAGTATCATCACCAGTCTCCACAAATCCTGGTTTTTCCATTTTCCTTGCATCCTGAGTCAACATACCACACATCGTTGCTTTCTTCTGCACTTGTCACAGAAATTGTTCATGTGCTGCACCATAAACAAATGCTCATTTCTGTCATCACCCTGTCTACTAGAAGATGCATAATTCCCTTGTTGCAATTTCCCATTCATGATGTCATTCTGCTTTTTATAACAGTCTTTAGCCATATGACCCATTTTACCACAGTAGTAGCATTCAACATTGCTGTTTGCATTTTGGCCTCTTTGTCATCCACCACGACCTCTTTGGCTCCCCCTGCCTCTAGAGTTACCACGTCCTCCTCCATAGGACTGGTTTTCTTGAGTTTGTTGCATATTCTGATTTCTACCATGGCCTCTAGATCGGCTTCCTCTACCTCTGCCTCTACCTCTTCCAGGATTTAAGTAGAAGACATCTTCTTTTGAAGTTCCTCCTAAAGAAGATGCACCACCATTTCTCTGCTCCTCAGAAATTAGAAGAGCAATCGACTCCTCAAAATCAGGAAATCTTTCACGGACGGAAATGGATGTTCGGAACTGTGCATAATCCTTTCCTAGACCATTCAAGGTCACAGAAACTAAATCATCATCTTCCACTGGCGACCCAATGGAAGCAAGTGCATCTGCAATCTTCTTCACCTTCATGTGGTAGTCATTGATGCTTATATTTTCTCTTTGCACATTATGCAACTCTTGCTTGAGCTGCATTTTCCTGGCTTGCGTATTTGTGCTATACATTTTTGACAAAGTATCCCATGCCTCCTTTGGCGTACTTGCATCTTGAATATGCACAATCATAGAGTCTGAAATGCTGATAGACAGCCAGTACATAACTTTCCTGGCTCTCTCATGCCATGCTTTAAATGCCTGTATTTGCTGTTGATTGGGAACATCAAGAAGAACTGGTTCTTCATCATTTCCTGCAACAAATTCCCAATATCCTTTTCCCATAAGGAAATTCGTCATTCTAAACTTCCATGGTTGGAAGTTGTTCTTGTCAAGCTTTTCAGTGACAATCTGTGAGAGAGAATCATACGTCATTTTAGAACACTGCAAAAAATTCTATCACAGCAAATAACACAGCTTCAGCCTCACAAGGGCAAATCTGCAAAACTGATGAAAGTGGTATTTGACCACACAGTCACTTCCTAGTGACGATTTTGCATCAACAAGCAACAAGGATGATTCTGTAACTCCCAATGTCTCTGCGCACAGGCATACGATGCAATTTCTACAGTAACTTTTCACCAACCTGTAAAACAGTGGTTGCACAGCATAAAACTGGGCCTTTTCCTGAGTGCGTGCAGAAAACTTCCACCTCCAAAACAGGCCCCGAAATGGACTCAAATAAAAAAAACAGGGTCGCTAAGGGCTAAAGCCCTTGCCCGCAGCATATACTACCCTCTTGCTTCACCGCGAAGGGCGTCTCAACCTGAGACAATGCACTCTTGCAATTTCCGACTGTGCTACTTTTGCAGAGATCTGCTCCCAAAACAGAAAAAATGAAAGCAACACTGCTCCTCTTACCAGAACACCGTGAGCTTGGCTTACTTTCTTGAGCTCCTTACCACGAAAAAGGCTCTGATACCATGTCAAGATTGTGGGAGAGAAGGAAGGAGTCTCACTTGTAGCTTTCTTCCTTGCACAATGGGGGAATACACACAAGGGTGGAGGCTGAAAACAATTTTCCTCTTCTTAGTTGTGTAAGCCAAAAGAACTCTTATACAAAGAAATAGAAGAACCCTATATATGGGTCTCAAACCAAACTCAACTAACTAAGGTGGCATACTAACTGAGCCACGAACTAGAGTAGATAAGGATCGCTGTCATGTAGCTATTATTCATGGGCAGTGTACCAACCGCATTTGCAACTGACACGTCGGTGACATAAATGCACAACGGTCACCCTAGCATATCACGAGTGGAGCTCGATATCTCAACAGGAAGGCAATGCTAGATGCCTTAGATCCCTAGTTGGAATGGGATCCCCTTCCCATAGGATAGCTTGTCGCTTATGCTCAAACATGGCCTATTGAGCTTCGCACTCTTTCAAAGCTTGCCATAAAGCACCTTACTCTCCCCTTGATCGCCTTTTGGCCTTTGCATTGGCATGCTACTCAACGCTCTTTCGGCCTTGGTGCTCCTTCCTTTCCTTCTTGGATCTCTCCACTTCTTCTTGCTTTGCAATCTTGGTCTTCATGCTTTCAATGTAATGATTAGAAATCAATATCAAGATGTTGATGTAATTCACAAATGCCTCTCATGCACATCGTCGATACACACTCACCTCTGCATGGATGTAATATTCCCAGGCAATAAAAGTTAGTTGGTTAGTTCAAAAGTTAGTTAGTCAATTAATAAGTTAGTAAGGTTACTAACTAAAGAAAAAAATTAACTAACATTAATAACTAACTATTAATAAATAAATAAAACCGAGAGTCATAACTCGATATTTCTTACGAATTAACAAGGACCGTAGCCACCCTTCATGGAAGCTATAACGTGAACAAGAGATATGAGCTATATTAATCACTAATGTTAATGTGCGCAGTAAGGATAGTCTAAGAATATTAGACTTTTGTATAAGACTAAAATAATGTAGATATTTTAGATATTATCCTTTGAAGGGAAAAAAAAAAGAGAGATATGGAGATTTCTAGAACTATATGTCATTTAAAAGAAAAAAACAAGTGATGTGTTAGTTAGTTTGAAGATTTTATAAAAAGAAAAATAAAGAAAAGTGACTGGCGAAATCGCGCGCGCCGCGATCGCAGTCTACAGGCAGTAGACAGCACTTCGAACAGAGAAAAGAAGAAGGAGTGAACTGAGAGCTTTCTAACCAAGTGTGTTGGAGTTTTATCCCCCTTTCGGAGCCAATGGAACCATCAGATTTATGATATGAGCATCAGATCACTAATCTTTCCAAGATCCCCGTCCACAAAGCTCCTTCTCTCAACCACAACCTTTCTTCTCCAATTCACTATAAATAAGAGGCATGGGGGCACTTAGGGAGACATAAGGAGACCCCGAGAGGCTGCGAGAGAGAAGAAGAGAGAAAGAAGGATACTCCTTCAAGAGGCTGTGAGAAGAAGCTAGAGAGAGAGAGAGAGAGAGAGAGAGAGAGAGAGAGAGACTTAGCTCAAATCCCTTGTCTCAATCTTTAACTAAGCCATATTCTCTTACGATCTCTCATCTCAAATCTATTCCACCTTCCCTATCTCTCGAACCACTCGTGGATGATGGCTCCAAAGCGACGAAGTGGAAAAACCATGGGGACCAACGCAACCGGTCAAGCAACGGGTATTGCCAATGATACGGGAGTGCCCAAGGTTGCAGGAGTTACCACTACCAATGGAACATCGGGTGTGGCTAATGCGAGCGCGAGTAAAGACAAAGTTCCTAATGTCGTCATGCTACCAAACCAGGTTATTCATTACTAGATTATTATTTTGCTATGTAAGATAATTACATAAGATATTAGCTTCCATATTCTTCACTTACATAAATTGATAACTCGTCTAGAAAACATATTAGTACAAGCATAAACAATTAATCACTATGATTTGTAGCTAGATTACTTGAGATTCTAAGTCGTAGAATCAGGATAGAATTAATTGCCAAAGGTTATTGTACATATGTCTTTATGCGCATTCGATATAGTTATGGTCAAATGCGATAAGGTTAAGAGTTGATTAGTGATGGTTATAGAAATTGATTGTCTATTTAGGAATCCTATAGGTCATCTCGTTGAGTTATTGACACAATATATTTCCTTAAGGGATTTTGGTTATGTTGGATAAGTGAACCCAAATGGAAAATTTATGCCTTCCTTAACATGTTATAAGAGGTGTACTCAACACTTCTTTATGGGGAGGAGAATCCTCATTAGAATGTAAGGTTACCTTGGGATAAGGTCTACCTTGGCTATGTGAAGCTGTGAATTACATGTTGGGGTGATTATCATTGCATCAAACATTTGAAAGGACTGTTTGTGTTTTCTAGAATCTAGATTCTTGATTGAAATTATTGTTAAACAGAATAAAAGGAAGGATCGCGCTAGGCTATCCCCAAGCTAGCGGCGAGACCCTCCTCCAAGGAGGTCATGATTATCGCTACGAGAGGCTTGGACCGGCTCCATAGGCAAAAGGTTTGTCAGTAGGGATAGTCTCGGACAGTAGGAATTGTAGGTGCCAGAGGGGGCTCTGGCTGTAAATCCTGCATTGTTCCAAGAATCTGACGAGCCCCTTCGTGACCCAGGATGGGAACTTGGAACCCTAAATACTAGTTATGAGGGCGGAATCTTGGTGGACAGAATATCATTATGGAATTCTGTGTATCTTCCACTAGGACGGAATGATGGAAATTGTAATAAACTTCCAACATAATAAAGAAGTTTGCTTTACTGTTCGAATTGTATGCGTGTTGGTGAGATAAATTATGTGAAGGAACACTAATTAAGGAAGCTGGTTGTATATTTCCAATAAATATGTTGTAGGTAATTAAAAAACTAAAGATGACCCATCATCAGAGGAAAGCGGGTGGGCGTAACCCCCGACGGGTCCGTCCAATGGTAGGGTGGTCCCAGTTAGCTAGGAGCTTTTCTAAATTGGAAATAGAAATAGGAAGACGGGGGTAAATTGACCAACTAGTCATTAGGTAGAACCGACTTGCATTGTTTTAGGGGGCCGGAATGGGATTTTGCCTTATGTGTAGCAGGGTTAACGTACCACACTCCCCTCCGTCTCCCATTCTCTTTGAATCAAGTGCAACGGCAAGTCCACTTCAGATCGAGTAATCCTCTAAAAAGTGGGACTCGAAATTACTGACGCTAGCTGGCTGCTAGGAGACCCATCCGATTTTAGGAACCCAAATCTTCAGGTCGATCCTAGTGGGTTCGCCTGGAACTCTCTCGTTGCGAAGTAGACTCGGCAGGGCCTAAGTGACAAACCCCGCGATGTTCCAAGGGAGCACCGGGCGGCATCATTTATGGGAAAACCTACTGATGGACTACTAAAAGATGTGTCGTGGATTGAGACTAGCGGACACCTCACAATTGGTATCAGAGCACACGTTAGTATAGATTACAACGTAAGCTTAAGAAAAATATTTTTTCTAAGCATAGCCTAGGACATGCTTTCTTCTCTTTATTAATGTATATTTTTGAATTATGGCAGAGTAACGAATCTTGGAAGTGATTCTTGATCTTTCAAGTAATGTTTATGCTGGCTATGCATTCATCCAGTTTTGCATGGAGGATTCAGATGATGCGGGTACTAGATCAGTTGTACAATCCCTCGTCTCTATATCGTGAAAGACGGTGGATGATTAGTGGAGGATATTGCTATATCGATGCAAGCCATCTATCTTATCTTCAAAATAATCTGAAAATGGTAAAATGGATGGAAGATCTTAAAGTTGTCAAGATCTATCTATCTCATGAGGCCAGTGTAAACTCAACCCTGTATACTAGAGGCAAGAAGATCAAACTAAGCCAATATATCTATGGGGAAGTTACGAAGATCCTTCGGCTGACAGAATCAAAGTCATCGGTCGCTGTAGCCGCCGCAATTACAAAATAGACGGATTTCCTGAACTCCCTCAAAAATATAGATTCCTAGATATTTACTCTCCGAATCCAAGTTACTTCATAAAGGATGTATCAGAGTATCATACTTAGATTGTAGTAGGGAATCTTTTCCTGAGAGAAAATAAGATGAGTCTACGAGCCATTTGAATAATGTATTTCCTTCCATCTGATTACCTTGTACATCTGTTGTAATAAAAGATTGATTGATACTTTATCAATCAGAGAAATAACGCAACCCTTTTTTTTTGGAACCCTCTGAAATTGCAATTTAACTTTAGCATGGGAAGAGAGTTTATTTGAGAGTTGTTTCAATAAACTAAGCGAGAGATAATTTGAGTATTGAACTCTATTATTGACGCTATATAGCTTTGTAAAATTTAACTTACGAATTGCTAAAAATTTCCCAGAATCTTACACCCACAATAATTCCCAACGAAGCTCAAGAGAAAATGAATCTTTTGAAGCAAGTCAAACCTCCGGAGTTTGACAGGAAAGGCAAAAATGTGGAAGCCAACGCAGAGATTTGGATCAAATCTATGGAGGATTATTTTAATGCTATTGGAACTATCCCAGCCAACCAAGCCATGATAGCTAAGCTAAAATTAATTGGCGAAGCTCGACTTTGGTGGAAGCAGTGGTGCTGAGATCAAGGTGTCCCTGAAAATACCATTACTTGGGATTTGCTGAAAGAAGCTGTAAAAGGAAGGTATTTACCTCCAGCTTATCGCAGCCAAAAGATGAACGAGTTCTTCAATTTGAAGCAAATGGGACTAACCTTGGAAGCATATTACTCCAAGTTTGTTTCTCTTCTTAAATATGCACCCCCCATGGATACTGTTCAACAAGTGTCCAAGTTTTGCAATGGGCTAAATTATCCTCTAAACACTCGTTTGGAATCAATGCGCCCCATAGACCTCCAGGATGCTTTGATTCGAGCTGCTCCTATTGTGCGGGAAGTACAATCAAAGCCTAACAACAATAAGTTCTGGAGCTACAATAACCAGAACAAAGGAGGATTCAAAGGTCAAACAAAAAGAACCCAAGGACAATTTTTTCAAGGACAAAAGAAGAATGCAAAATCCAACGCAGTTGGAAATTTTGTTCCTACCCAGGGAAATAGGGATGGTCTTAGGTGCTTCCACTGTAATGAGACAGGACATTTCAGGAGAGATTGTCCAAAGCTTGGTAGGAACCATCACCAAGGCCAATTTCGAGGTCAAGGTAGAGCTGCCCAAGGCCGTGGTCATGTAGCTATGGCAAGAGGAAGAACGTCAAATATTACCCTAAAAGAGACTAACAATGAGGAAGACCCTACTTTGGAAGAAGATATTGAAAGAGCAACTGTTCATGCTGCATTCCATAGGAAAGGACCAAATCGTCAATATTCGGTAATACAGACACCGGCTAGTTACAAAGGTAAATCATTTAAAGTTTTGATTGACTGTGGAAGTACACACTCATTTATTTCACCCAAGTGTGCTAAGAAGATAGGTATAGATACACTAAATGCATCAAAGCTGCTTGTGGAATTAGCAAATGGAAAGGAAGTACTTTCTACACAGCAAACTGCCAAGGTAGAGTTTAACCTAGGAGAAAACCTTTCAAGTACGAGGTTCAAAGTAATGAACCTAGGAGCCTATGAATGTTTACTAGGAATGGATTGGCTAATTCCCAATGATGCTCATATCCATTGTGGAAAAGGTCAAGTCACATTTCAGGATTTGAATGGTGAAATAGCAACTACACAAGGTGAAACAGGGAAACCTAAAGTTCAATTAGCAAAAGCTTCTCGAATTGTGAAAGGCTTGAAGAAAGGATTACCTGTTTACTTGATTAAGCTTAACAAGATAAATCAAGATGGTCATGCAGAAGAAGAACCATCCTGGTTAAAAGAGTACGTCGACATATTTCCTAAAGAGCTAACTGAGTTACCTCCGGAAAGAGAAGTTGATCATGAGATCAAACTTGTTCTAGGAGCCGCTCCAATGGCAAAGAGACCTTACAAAATGTCTATTCTTGAAGCCATCGAACTAAAAGAGCAACTCAAGCAACTGCTAGAACAAGGGTATATCCGACCAAGTAGTTCACCATGGGGAGCCCCAGTATTATTCCAAAAGAAGAAAGATGGAACTCTCCGTCTTTGTATCGACTATCGAGGGCTAAACCAGGTGACAGTAAAGAATAAGTACCCAATCTCGAGGATAGATGAGCTTCTTGATCGTCTACAAGGAGCAAAGATCTTTTCTAAGATTGGTCTTCGATTAGGATATTATCAGATTAGAGTCAAGAATGAAGATATTCCAAAGACCGCCTTCAACACAAGATACGGTAATTTCAAATTCATCGTGATGTCATTTGGGTTGACAAATGCTCCAGCTACCTTCAACAGGTTAATGCGGGACATTTTTAGACCTCATCTTGATGGTTTTGTTCTTGTATTCTTTGATAACGTCCTAACTTATTCTAAGGAGGAAGAAGATCATGAGCCACATCTTCACATTGTCTTAGAGACAATGAGAACACACAAGTTGTATGCCAAGAAGAAGAAGTGTGCGTTCTTCAAAAGGAAGATTGAATACTTGGGATTCATAGTGTCTGTTGAGGGTATATCAGTAGATCCTGCCAAGGTCAAGGATGTTCAAGATTGGCCATCCCCAACCACTATCAAGGAAGTGAGAAGTTTTCTAGGTCTAACAGGATGGTATAGGGTATTCATCAGAAACTATGCTCAAATTGCAGTACCTCTTACAACCTTACTTAAAAAAGCAAGTTGCCATTAATTGGACGCCAATCGAACAGTCTAGCTTTGAGCAACTAAAGCATAGTTTGGTAACTGCTCCTATCTTAAGGCTACCTGGCTTAAGCAAGGAATTTGGAGTTGTCACAGAGGCCAGCTCTCTTGCATTGGGATGTGTACTAATGCAGGAAGGACATCCTGCAGCTTACTCTTTAAGAAAATTGAAAAACCATGAGAAGAAATATGCTACTCACGACCTGGAGTTATTAGCTGTGATTCATACTCTCAAATTATGGAGACATTACTTGCTTGGAAATAAGTTTTCCTTAGTCATAGATCATAAAAGTCTTAAGTGGATTTTTACTCAGCGTGATCTTAATATGAGGCAATGACGTTGGATCGAGGTTCTACAAGAATATGACTTTGAAATTAAGTTCAGACTCGGTAAAGAAAATGTAGTAGCAGATGCCCTTAGCCGTAAAGCCTTCCTTAATGCTCTTATAAACTGAAGAACCATCTAGGCCAGAAACTCTGGCTACAATGGTATCAATGCCAACTAATCCTATCATCGAATTGACCAAGGATGAGGAAAATAAGGACCCGGACTATCAACAATTGTTTTGGGAAGTTTAAATAAGGAACAAGATCCCAAACTCAAGACTAAGTATCAGGAATTCTCTATAGATGAAGATGAAGGACTTGTTTATTTCAGAATGAGACTATGCATTCCTTCAAGTCAAACTCTCAAGAGAATGATACTTTGGGAAGCACATGATTCTCCTTTTTCAGGACACCCAGGGTATGCAAAAACTCTTAATGCTATCAGGAAAAGTTATTATTGGCAAAAACTCAAGGGTGATGTACTTAAGTATGTCACTAAATGTCTAAATTGCCAAAGGGTAAAATTTGAACGTGTCAAGTTACCAGGAAAACTCCAGCCACTTGACATTCCCCAGATAAAATGGGAATTTATTAGCATGAACTTTGTAGTTGGGTTACCTTCTGTACAAGGCAGATATAACTCAATAATGGTGATAGTAGACATGCTAACAAAGGTCACTCATCTTCTCCCAACAAAAAGCAATTGCAAAGCTTCAGATATTGCTAGAATTTTTATAAAATAGTTTTTTAGGTTACATTGGTTACCTAAAAGGATCATCAGTGATCGTGATTCTCTTTTCACATCACACTTCTGGAAGAGTTTATATGTAGTCTTTTCGGTTAGCATATGTAAAGCAGTCTTTATATTTCATATGATGTGTCGCCTGAAAGTCAGGGCGTAGGTTAAAAACGTCAGGCAGTTTTATTCGAGCAGTGGGTTCTTGATCGTGAATGGAATATGACTGTGTGCAACGCTCAAGAATGACTGCTGATGTTTGATCCTATCATTTTCTTATCGTATCTTGAATGTTAATGTTATTCTCTTTCATGTTATTCAATCAATGATGATTATGGTGAACGAAAGCAGTGTTGTGTTCAACGATCAGTAATTTTATGTTACTGAGCATGATGTTTGCTCTGCATTTGAATGTATTTCCTGAATATTATGTGGAGATGAAGGCTAGAAATCTATTCAAGGAGTTTCTTTTCAATACTGTTGTGTATTCAGGCAGAATGATGTTTCGTGATTGTTTTGGTGTGTTAGAAGGCCAAAACACTTTGGCGATCCCTGCCAGGTTTAGGAACATGATTTCTTGATTTAGGTGCAGATCTGGAATCAGGTTTTAGGAGATTCAGGCGACAGGAATGCTGATGGCATTGGTATTGGGTAAGGTGCCTTTTATGGGCAGTCTTTATGTCAGA
Organism: Lygodium microphyllum; assembly: GCF_053477565.2. NCBI lineage: Eukaryota > Viridiplantae > Streptophyta > Polypodiopsida > Schizaeales > Lygodiaceae > Lygodium > Lygodium microphyllum. The sequence goes on from NC_141141.1 coordinate 18,775,004, forward strand.
CAAGTACCCTTATCTATCCCATCCTATTCTTACCAGAAGCAAGTCCCGAAAAATCAGGGCGGCTTTGGCAAGACAGCAGGAACAGGTTGCAGGGCTGGATGATAGGGGTGGAACAGAGGGTTTGTTCAGGCTGGATGAGGAGCAGTTTATTGATGTTGGGCAAACTTCTTTGGAAGGGGGTGCCTCTGCAGGTACCTCAACAGTTTGTCATTCTCCTACCACTTCATCAGAATCTCCAACTTTGTCAGATGATGAGGGCATATTACCTCTTGACCAGCAGGATACTCCTCCTAGACAGGCATTTGAGAGGTTACAACATGCAGTGCTTGGAAGAACATTTTTGTTAAGAAGTGCTAGAATTCCACCTTAGAAGGTTTTGAATTTTAACCCATTACCACCTCCAAGGAAGCCCAAGAAGAGACCGGAAATGAATCCAAATCAGTTGGTTAATCCAAAGGTTCGTGCATAAAAATTTTCAGGCAAGAAGAAGAGGACCCTGATTGCCATGTGGCACAATTTGAGACCAGGTGGACAGCCAGTGGGTTCAATCAAATGTACGGGGATCAGGTTAAAATGCAATAGTTTGCTGCCACCTTTCAGGGAAAAGCTATGGACTGGTTTGCTAGTTTTGGTATGGCAGCCTTTAATTCATATGATACCTTAAAAATAGCATTTTTGGGCAGGTTCCGTAAAGATAAAACTCCGGGAAACATTCTTAGGAAGATTAAGCAAATCAAACAAAAGGCTATGTTGGTGGAGGATTATGCTCAGAAGTTTAGGAATCTTCTAAACATGTTGTTGCTGATGATACACCTTCAGTTGAAATGCAAATTACCTACTTTATGAAGGGTTTGAGAGGTAAGATTCGGAACCCCATTGCCAATGTTGAGATGGGCCAGAATGATACATTGGATATAATGATTAGGGTAGCTATGAGAGTGGAAAAAAGACTTGGTACCTCTAGGTCTAAGAACAGTAAAGATGAGGACTCTTCGGATTCAGATTCTGAGGCAGATTCAGGATTAGATTCTGATACAGAGAGTGAAGATGAGGGCAGCAATTACAGCTTAGATTCTGATGATGATTCAGTGACTCTAATGAAGATAATTTTAGCAGGAGGAAGAAGAATAAGAAGAAGAAATCAGGATCAGCCAAGACCAAAAAGGAGAAAGCAAAGGAAAAAGATAGGAAGAAGTCAGTGGACAGCAAGTTAGATAAAATGTTAAAACAGAAGCTAAAGGATTTGGGTATTTCTGAAAATAAGAAGAAAGAAAAGCATTGTGAGATATGCCAGAGAAAGGACCATGAAACTAGGGCTTGCTGGTATAATCCTAATGTTAGGATGGCACAGCAGATGCCAGTGATGCAAGCAAGACCGAGACCTATTCAACCAGCTACAGTGAATCAGATTATTCCTGATACTATACGACAGAGATCCTTTAGAGGACCTAGAAGAATGCAAGCTAGACAGCCTTGGGGAAATTTTCAGGCACAACAGCAAACTACACAAACGGGAGCATGCCATTATTGTGGAGGTCAAGGACACTTTGTTGGACCAAACTATGAGCTTTGGGCAAGGCATAGGACTGAGAGAGGAATGCTAGTAGCAAGGTCCCGCAATAACGGAAGACCTGCAGGAGCATCTCATCAACATCATCCACCTGCCCCAGTTGCAACAGTCCTTATAGAGTTACCTGATCAAGATAAGAATAGGCAAACTCCTGAGGGTACAGGAACTGCTTGTTATCAAGAAATTTACCAGGAAAAGGTTCAAGAAGCGGCAAAAGAGGTCTTGGGTAACACTAATGCTGTAAGTATGCATGTTAATTGTGATTGTTCTAATTGTATTGAAGTAGAGGAATGTCAGGATGAACCAATGGTTTTAGCGGTCACTAGAAGCCAAGCTGGCAAGAAGGTTGATTGGCAGGAACAAGAAAAGACAAGAAAAAAGGCAACCAAACAAGTTAGAAAGTTGCAAAAACTTGCTAAAGAAGTTGAATTTGATCAAGTTGGGGATGTAGGGACTTCAGGCATACAACTTCCTGAACTACAGGACCAACTTCTTGAACAGCAGGATCAGGTTCTTGATCATCAGGAACAGTTTTCTGATAGTAGAAATGCTAAAAAATTACAGCAAGGAGGTTCGGAAGAGTTGTTTCAAGCTTTGGCTAAGTGTTCCCTGTAGTTGACTTTGGAGCAAGTTTTGGATTTGATACCAAGGTTTAAAGAGAAGTTATTCCTAAAGATCAGGGAGGAACAGTAGGAAGTTCTTCAAGGTACAATGGATCCAGAACAAGCAATTCCTGATTGTAAGGCAGTCATACCAACTCAGCAGGAGGTTGTGGATTACCAAGTATCTACTATTCAAGTTGAGTATGCAGGAAGAAAACATGATGATGTCCTATTGGATGGAGGTTCAGGAGTTAATATACTTCCTGAACATATATATTTGGCAACCCAAGCGGGCGGAGCTTTTACCAGCCCCATTTCAGGTCTGGATGGCATATCAAAGGAGGTTACAGCCTTTGGGTATCTTAATGAATCAACAAATTTTAGTGGCTGGTCTAAAGTTCAGGGTGAGCTTTGTTGTGTTGAGAATGTCCAAAATTGGAGACTCTTATGCAATGCTTTTGGGGAGACCGTGGTTTAGATTGGCTAAACTCAAGCAGGATTGGGGAAATGATTATGTTTGCATTCCAAGAGGACTTAAGGAAATCATGTTATCTACAGTTAATAAGGTTATCTTGAAAAGTTCAGCTAGACCTATGGTGGCTCAGACTATTAACGTTGCCGATGAAGTAGAAGATGATGAGGAGGAATTATTTCTTCAAGCAAATCCTTCTGTGGTTCCAGTTTTTGAGATAGATGTTGATGGCATTATACAAGGGTATTAGGAGCAGCCTCATGTGGCAGGAAATGTTCTTTTGGAGCATCAACCTGTTGAAACTGCAGGTCAAAATCAGTCGAGACATCAAGCAGATGGTCTTCCTGAAGGTCCGGAGCATCTTGAATTTCAGGACAGGTCAGGGGATGAGAGCAGGATAAATTAATTCAAGATCAAGGCATTGTTCATCCTGCAGTTTTCCAACAAGAAGGACCTAAAAAACAGCAAGTTGGTATGGACAGTTTCATGTACAGTTTAGGTGTATTGGATGAAGAGGGGCAGAAAGCTATTATGTAGGCTGAATTAAGGTATGAGCATACAATGAGAAGATCTGCAAGAGTTGTTGAGGATGAGGTTCAGGAGCTTGACTTGAATATTGAAGGAGAGCCTAAACCTATCAAGGTTAGCATTTTTGTTGAGGACAATTTCAAGCAGGATCTAGTTCAGTTGTGCAAAGATTTTTGAGATATCTTTGCTTGGGATTACACAGATATGAAAGGATTTGAGCCAGTTGTGTGTCAGCACGGGATAAATTTAAAGAAAGATGCTAAGCCCATTGTTCAAAAGAGGTATAGAATGAATCCTAATTATACCAAACAGGTCAAGGAAGAAATTGACAAGCTCCTGAGAGTTGGGTTCATCAAACCAGTCAATGAGGTTACTTGGTTATCTCCTATTGTTGTGGTGCCAAAGAAGAATGGAAAGATCAGAGTTTGTGTTGATTATAGGAAATTAAATGCAACTACTATTACTGATCCTTTTCCGCTTCCTTTTACTGATTCTCTCTTAGACGATGTGGCAAGTCATGAGATATATAGTTTTTTGGATGGGTTTTCAGGATATAATCAAATCAGGATGCATCCAGAAGACATGGATAAGACAGCTTTCATCACAGAGTGGGGAGCTTATGTTAGCACAGTTATGAATTTTGGGTTGAAAAATGGACCGCCTGAGTTTCAGGGAGCTGCTCATAAGACCTTTGAGCCTTATCTAACAACTTTTATGAGGGTCTTTATTGATTATTTTTGTGTATTTGGTAGCAAGAGAGAGCATCTCAAACACCTGTCATTAAATCCTTTCAAGTCAATCTTTGCAGCTAAAAGGGGTGTGTTGTTGGGTCATATTTTGTCAGAAGAAGGCATGAGTATTGATCCCAGAAAGATTGCAGCTATTCAGAAAGCTAAAGCTCCAAGTAATGTGTAGGAGATCATGAGGTTTGTGGGCCAAGTTAAGTGGCACAGCAGGTATTTAAGATACTTATCACATATTTGTTCTCCTCTTACAAATCTCACTAGGAAAGGGATGCAGTTTGTTTGGAGGGAGGATCAGGAGAGAGCCTTCAGTATTCTTAAGAAAATGTTGGTGGTGGTTCCAATCTTGCAACCTCCAGCATGGGATTTACCTTTCCATATTTTTGTTGATGCATCTGATTTGGCTGCGGGAGCTGTTCTAATGCAGGATAAAGTATCTGGTTGGTATAGACCAATTTATTATGCAAGCAGAAGATTAAGTACTGCTGAAAAGAACTATTCAATAACTGAAAGAGAAGCACTTGGAATGGTTTTTTCAGTGCAAAAATTCAGACATTATTTGCTGGGCAACCCAGTCATCTTTCATGTTGACCATCAAGCACTCTTGTTTTTCGTAAATAAGCCTCAATTGACAGGTAGATTAGCAAGATGGATGTTGCTGTTACAGGAGTTTGATTTCAAAATTTCTCATACTCCTGGGAAAGAGCATGCTATAGCTGATTATTTAATTCGATTGGAAAATGATGATTTTGAAGTTGGAGTTTCTGATCAGTTACCTGATGCTGAACTTTTTGAGGTTTAGATTCTTGATCCTGATTCATATTATGATCAGATGCTGCATTTTTTGAAGTCAGGCATTATGCCTGCACACCTTTCAGCAGATCATAGGAGGAGGTTGGCACTAAAGAGCAAAATGTTTCAGGTTATTATGAATACATTGTACAGGAGGGGAGTTGATAATATCTTAAGAAGGTGTGTTCCTGAGTTTAAGCAACCAGCAGTGTTACATAAAGCTCATGCCGAACTATCAGGAGGTCATTTCTCTGGAGAGATTACATGTAGGAAAATACTACAAGCAGGGTTATGGTGGCCTACTGTGTTGAGAGATGCTCATCAGTATGCCAAAGAATGTTTGCAGTGTCTCAAGGAAGGTCAACCACTTGACAGGGATAGGATGCAAGATCATCTTGTGTTGCCACTTGAGCCATTTCAAAAGTGGGGGATTGACTTTGTTGGTCCCATTAAACCAACTGCAAAAAGGACAGGTAACAGATACATTTTAGTTTGTACTGATTATGCTACTAAGTGGGTTGAAGCTCAAGCATTAAAGGATAATAAGGCAGCAAATGTGGCAAAGTTTATGTACTCTAATGTTATGACTAGATTTGGCTGTCCTATTGAGTTGATCAGTGATCGGGGGAAGCATTTCCTGAATCAAGTGATCAGAGAACTGACTATCAGGCATATGATTCTCCACAAAAAGTCTACTCCTTATCATCCTCAGGCTAATGGTCAAGCTAAAAGTTCCAATAAGATTTTGCTTCGTATTTTGAAGAAAATTGTTGAAGACAATCGGGAAGATTGGGATATTAAACTTGATTCAGCATTTTGGGCTTTCAGGACAGCATCTAAAGTTGCAACCAGACTTACACCTTTCAGGCTGGTTTATGGCCTGGAAGCAGTTGTTCCTATGCAATTTGTAGTTCCAAGTCTGAGAGTTGCTGTTTTGAGCAAGATGGATCCTGAAGAATCAGTGCAGCATCGATTAGAGCAACTTCTGAAACTGGAAGAGGACCGAATATTAGCAGCTTATATTACTGGAGTTACACAACAAAGGAGACAAGCATGGGTTAATAAACATGTTAAGAAGAAAAATTTTCAGGAGGGAGATTGGGTTGTAGTGTATAACTCTCGCCTTGGCAAGTTTCCTGGTAAGTTAAAGCTCAGGTATGCAAATCCCCTTGTCATTTTCAGAGACATGGATCAGGGTACCTTTTTGTTGCAGGACTTGCAAGGGAAGGTTTTACAACCTGCAGTGAATGGATTTAGGCTTAAGAGATTGGTACAACCTTATTATTCCAATGTTCATGTTATCATTCAAAATGGGACAAAAGAATCAGTTATTGGTAGTTACATGTGTGAATGGTTTAAATCTCATGATGTTGAAGTGACACTTAGCACAAAACAGGGTGGACTCAGAGAGGACTTGGACTTTGGCATGCAAATGGAAAAGGGCATGTTTTCTTTTGAGGATTTCTCCCCTTCTCCACTCCCGATTCATTTTCGACCTGCAACTCTCACCGCCATGGCGCATACCCGTCACTCTTCAGCCCGAAAGCTGTCTCTGACCAAGCGCGGCCGCCAGGAGGATGATGATGATGAGCTTTATATGCCCAGCAATGATGACAAACCGGTGTAGCAGGGACACAAAGAGGTAATGCCGTCGAATGCTTCAGCTCTTTCTAGTCCTAGTGCTGTTGATACTCCCTTCGTGGACTCCAACTTGTATTTGAATGTTGAGGCTGAGGTTCATCGATTATGGTTAAAAAAAATTGGGTTGTATGATTATGCCCGTTTGCCTTGGGATCGCTGGACATCGAATGTGCATGCTTCAATCCAGATGGATATTTTGCGGCACTCAATTTGTAAAATTGCAGGTCGTCTTGAGTTAACTCCTGCCATGGTCAGTGAAGTGTTTACTCTTCCTATGAATGATAATCCGATTGCATATCGATGTACTGAAGATCACATGCATAATGTTTTTGGTGAACCAGTTGGACCTCGGAATGTTTATGTCCTGAAGCGCATTGATGGTGTCAAGAAATTGTAGTTGCGGTGGTTTATGGAGCATTTTATGATGTTTATCAAGACCGATAGTATTTCTCGTGATACCTATGGCATTCTTTATTATGTAGAGCATTTGGGGATGCCGAATTGGGCAGGCCTTATGTTTGATAGGCTCAAGGCTGAAATCAAGATCTCCAAAACTAAGAAGATTTTTCAGAAATCTCGGATGGGTTGTTTTCTTGCAGGTTTGTATGAGCATGCACGGGTCTTGTATCTCGAGCTTGTAGCTGAGTATTTGCTGAAAATGGATGTTGCTTCTTTGGCTGAAGATGCAGTGGAAGTTGATCATAAAGTTGATGTTTCTCAGGAGATTAAAAATGTCAGTGATGCTCATGATATGTTTGAAGGTGATGCTACAAAACAGGCTATTTATAGTGACTTGAAGTAGGTTGGATATGATGAGGCATATGCTAAGCAGATTGCTTCTGAATTTGTTATGGGGGATCATAAGGATGCAGGTGTTAAAGATGTACTTCATGTTGGTAAACAAAATGATGGGAATGATGCTTTTAAAGTAGATGGCAGTCTTTATGCAAAGAAAAAGTAGAAAATTGGGAAGATATGGTTGAGGAGTCGATCTACATCAGTGGAGAAGAAGCAAGATGCTACTTTTGATGCTCGGAATCCTCTTTGTGATGACTTTGGTATTCAGGTGGCTGAAGGTTCAGCCGACATACCTTCGATTTCAACTGGTTCTGGGATGCATGATGATCACTTTGGTAGTCTTTCTGATGCTGTTGGAGTTATGCAGAAACTCATGGTATATTTCCAGGATTTTGATAAGCGCAATGCCCGGACTGTTGTTCGGATTACTAATATGCAGGTTCAGTTGGCTGCCAGGCAGAAGGCAATTGAGGACTTGACTCAGCAGGTGCAGTACAAGCAATCCGAGTATGATGCATTGGAATTGGATCTTAATGGTAAAATTATGCATCTGCAGCAAGCCGTTGGATAAAAATAAAATGTCTACTACACTTTTTGAAAAATGGACTAGTGAACTTAAGGATCAATGCTTGGAGGAAATGCAGTCTTTTATGGGGAAACGTGTTCAACTCCAGGTTGATTATCAAATGTTGTTGGAAAGATATCAACCATTGAAAGAAGTTGAGAAGCAGACCTTGAGTAATGTTGAGGTTGAAGTGGATGCTTCATAGATATTGAAATCTGATTTTGAAGATATTCGCAATGCATTGGTGAATGATGTTAAACTTGCATGGCAAATGGTTGCCGATAGATTTGAAGGCATGATTTCTCGGCCTTATCATATGCTTCAAAATGCCTTTGTGTCTGCAGATTATGAGGATGTTATGCATGAGAGAGACGCTTTGAAATTGAAAGTGCAGGAATTGGAGGCAAAATGTATGGATGTCACTGCAAAATTGGAGAAGGCTGTGGATGCAAAAAGATCAAGTGAAGAGCATGTAGCTACTTTGTTGCAGCATAGAGACTTTCGGTCTGATGATCATGATTCTCTGATTCAGGAGGTGGTTCATACACTTCATCAGGATTTTTCTGCTATAGATCATGAGCCAATTCAGCATCATGATGCTGGTGTTGTGTCATGTCAGAAGTTTTCATGCACGGATATCATTCCCTATACTCCTAGATCTTACTAGTTGTTACTTTGGATGTTGTTTTGTTTTGTTCATGATACATTTTGATCATCTCACTGACTCTTAGAATCAATTATGCAACTGCATAAGAGGATTATGAGTATCCTAGAGGGGCTCTACTCATGATAGCTCAATGCGGCTTGTCAAGGGGTGCAAGGCCTCTGGCAAGGCATAATTGTGTTCTTTGAGTAATTTCTTCATCATATCTAGTCTTCATATGTTCAGTTAGCTATCTACATGCTTGTGGGTTTGAGTCATGACTGGCCCAGTCATCCACCGGGCTGTGCCAGGTGTTAGGGCTCGGATTCTACCGTTTATTTAGTACTATTTCATACATTAGTATTAGTATGCATGTAGTCTTCTGGGTCAGCATATGTAAAGCAGACTTTATATTTCATATGATGTGTCGCCTGAAAGTCAGGGCACAGGTTAAAAACATCAGGCAGTTGTATTCGAGCAGTGGGTTCTTGATCGTGAATGGAATATGACTGTGTGCAATGCTCAGGAATGATTGCTATTGTTTGATCCTATCATTTTCTTATCGTGTCTTGAATGTTAATGTTATTCTCTTTCATGTTATTCAATCAATGATGATTATGGTGAACGAAAGTAGTGTTGTGTTCAATGATCAGTAGTATTTCCTGAATATTATGTGGAGATGAAGGCTAGAAATCTATTCAAGGAGTTTCTTTTCAGTATTGTTGTGTATTCAGGCAGAATGATGTTTCGTGACTGTTTTGTTGTGTTAGAAGGCCAAAACAATCAGGAAACACAAGAACTGTGGAAAAGTCCTAAATAAGGGAGAGCCGCTCAAGAAAAAGCACAAGTCAATACTTATGCAAAAAGTGCAAGGGTCATCGTGATTTATTTTAAAAAAAGTGCCAGGCCTTGACCTATGCAAATTGTAAATAGATGGGCAGTAGGATGGAAATTAGGAAGATAGGAGGACAATGGAAAAAGGGCCTGACCGGCCATGTAAAAAGGGGATGACCGCCCAAATGCAATTTAGGGCCTTGTATATAAAGTTCAAAAAGTGAATGACAGCTCATTCTTTGGTGTGTGGCAGAGTGGACTCTTCTTCTTCTCTCCTTCTCTTCTTTTGCGTGCTTGCTTGTGAGTGGTTGAGGGAGGGAGTGTGAAGGAGTGAGGGAGTGAGCTTGTGAGAGTGAGGGATCTTGGAGGTGAAGCTCTCCATCATCTCCTCTCTTCTTCTTCTCTTCTCTACTCTTTTTTTGTCTCGTGCATAGCTATGGAGGATGGAGCTTGGAGGAAGAGGCTTGAGGATGCTTAAGCTTGCATCAAGAGTCGTGGAGCTACCGGGGTGCTTGAGAGAGGAGGCAACTTGATTGAGCATCAAGGTAAGCTCGCTACACCCGTAGAGAGGTAAGGCGGTGCCGACTATGTGAGAGGTAGCCATTGGCACTCACTTGAAATGCTTGAGCGATAAGCGGTCTGCGGGTCTTGGCGATAGAGCTTGTGCTTGCCTCTACAATTGAACAACTAGAATATGAGCCAACTAGATGAGAGATGGTTGAGCTAATAGTAAGTTAAGCCCTTGAAAGAATAAAAGTCTCCATCCAATGTCTCAATCATTAAGCTCTTGTTGAGGCCAATATTTAGGTAGCTAACAAATAAAGCTTGGCATGTCATGATGCACACCACGAGAGGGACTTTGTGAGAACATGTCCCTTTATGAATGTCATAAGGGATGCTTTCTTTAACTAGTTTTTAAAACAATAGCATATATTACCTTTGCACGTCCTTAATATTCACCCTCATTCCATGCTATAAATTCTTGAAAAATGGAGGTTTTAGGTTGTTGGAATTGGTGGTCCTACAAACACACATGACCCTTTTTTATGGGAAATGGGTTTGGTGCCATTTGTGGGCCCTCTTGTAGGTCTCCATGGACATGTTATTTGTGACGAACATTGGCATTTACACTTTAGGCCATTGGCTACATGTTAGAAAGGGTTGTTCCCTTTCTTTTGAAATCCCATTGCAATGGGCACCTATGTTTGGCTTGTGGACATGTGTTGAAAAGGTCCATGCCTTTTTTAAAGACCCATTGTGATGGGCACATATGTTTGCCTAGGCTATGAAAATGTCTTATAATCTAATGTTATGAAAACATCATGCACAAGTTTTTCAAAAAGCATGTTAGAAATGAACCTTTCCTTCTTTTAAAGCTCCATCTTAGAGGCCACATGCATTTGATTTTTTAAGGCCCATGTTTAAGGGTTAGATTGTTTTTAAAGGGCAACTACTCTTGATTTCAAGGGCTTATTCTAAGGGTCTACATATATATTAGCTTTTGACTATGATCTTATAACCCTAATCATACTCTTTTTCTATGTGTCCCTCATTCTTGTCCTTGTCTTTAGCTCTCCCTCTCCTAAGTTGCACATGATGATTGTTTTGCATGGTCTATGCAAGTGGCAATGAGTTATAACTACCTCCTTACTCTCATGAAAGGTAGAGCTAGAGTGGAAGCACAAGCAAAAGTAAGAGAGATGCAAGAGATATGGTGGTCAAAGCAAGACCATGTTGGGGAACTCTAACAATCACAATGTGTGATCTACCTTCCCTTATTCTATTGTCATAGTAAGAATAAAGAATAAAGTGATAGTAACGGGCAGCCACCATCTGTAGTGTACATGTGTGCAAGTAGTAAGTACAAGTAAATATAAGAAACTAGGCATAGGCAAATTTTAACCCCCAAGAAACTCCCATAAAAGGCGAATGTGCTTGAGTGTGGAGAAAATAAGGGGAAAAGAATACAAAGTACAAAGTGTATATAGAAGTACAATAGGATAAGGAATAAACGTCATCTCATCCTATGTCTATCATCTACCTAAGGAAGGCATAATATTCCCTTGAGAGACTTTTATGATAGATCTGTAGGATTCTTGTTAGTCAAGATCTTGACTAGCTCTATCTACTTGTCCTCAATTACCTCTTTGATGAAGTGATAGTGGACCTTGATGTGCTTGGTCTTTCCATGAAAGACTGAATTACATCCCAATTGAATGGCACTCATAGAGTCTGCATGCAATGTAGGAGTCATAGTCATACCAAGGTTTGCCACCAAATGGCTTAACCATAGGGCCTTCTTGCAAACCTTAATGGTTGCAATGTACTTGGTCTTGGTAGCAACAACGGACAAGGCCGTGCATTTCTGTACCTTGGACATCCAAGAAATACACCTTCCAACAAAGGTGAAGGCATAGCTAGAATTTATGTAGCCTATGAGTGCAATATCTTGGCCACCATAGCAAATGCACATATCTGCAATGCCCTTAAGGTATCTCATGGTACCCTTCATGACATCCCAATGTCGCATGTCATGTATCACCGTATAATGAGCCATAACTCCCATTTCAAATGTTGTGTCAGGTCTGGTGGCTATCACGATATACTACCTAATTAACCTTCACATGAGAAGATAATGGGCAACCATTAGCCTACATATGGAACCATTCAAGGACCTTACAAATGTACTCGTATGACAACTAAAGGAGTCCCTTAGAGTGATTGCGCGGAATGTATATATCAAGTATATGAGAGGCATGACCCGTGTCCTTCGTCTCAAGGCTCTTCTTGAGCCAAGTCTTCAAAGCATCTAGCTCATCACAAGCACTCCCAACAATCAACATATGGCATCAAAATAATAAGGCTACAATCACATGCCTTCTTTGTATAAAGATGCACATCCATATCATTATAGAATTAAGCATGTGAATGCATAAAGGCATCAAACTTATGGTACCATTCCTTAGGTGCTTGCTTAAGTCCATAAAGACTCTGTCTCAATTTCACACTTGGTGTTCCCTACTCTTTTCCTCAAAGCCCTTAGCCTACTGCATATAAATGTCCTCATGCAAGTTCCCATGAAGAAAAGTCAATTTCATATCCATCTAGTACAAGTCTAGATCCATCTATGGAACTAAGGCCAATACCAAGCATAGGGTAGTGAGCTTGACCACATGAGAGAATATCTCATCAAAATTAACTTCATTCTTTTGCTTAAAACCCTTAGCAATCAATATGGCCCCATATGCTAGCTTGGGGAAACTAGGAGTACTCTTCAACTTGCACTATAACAAGAGCTCCTCCTAAAAGATCACCTTGCATACCTCAATCACCTACTCAGGTCTCATATGCATATTTTCCTCATGGAATATAACATCAAGGTTGCATATAATCTTTTGAGCTTGCAGATCCCAAAGGTGATAGCCCATCTCACCTGCATCACCATATCTAAGAAAAATACATTTGACAGATTTTGAATCCAACTTATTGCACTTGTCTTTGGAAATATGGTAGAAAGCCTCACATCCAAAGACTTACAAGTATACATATGAGGGAAGTTTACCAGACCATACCTCCTTTGCAATTCAACCAAGAGTAGTGCATAGGGATCTCTTAATGAGGTGCATCATAGTAATAATTGCCTCAGCCCAAAGATAGTATGGTAAGCTCGCCTAACTGAGCATATTGTGACAAACTCTTCCTAAATAGTCTATTCATGCACTCTGCAATGCCATTCTAGGGTGGGGTGTATGGGGTGGTCAACTAACACTTGATATCCCTCTCATTACAAAGTTGTTCAAATGCCTTAAGGACATATTAACACAGTTATAAACCTTTTGGGTAATATTTCATCTAAGAAGAAACATTTGGAATCTTTTGAAAGATTCCCTAAAATTTAACTTGTTTTTTCTATGATTTTTAAAAAGTGCATGTTTCTATGTTAATATTTTTAAAATTAATAAAAAAAGTCTACAAATTTATAAAATTTTATATTTCTACATTCTTTTTAGATGGCCTAATTATCTTTAATAAAAGGAAATAAATAGTAATAATAATAGACTAATTTTTTCTAAACCATACAAAATTGGCAGAATGTTGTGAAATTATATCTTAGCATGGCAATTTAATTTGCTAATGGTTGAAAAATGGTTAGTAATTGAAAAAACCCTTTTTTAAAAAAGCCTATAGAGACTTTAAAATATAATAAATACTACTCAACGACTTTACCTCTTATTCAAACAACTATGCACTTTGTATGGACTTCCTCTAAAGTTGAACCTCATTAGCTATCTTCTCCCTACTACTATCCATGATATCATTACTTGCATCTAAATGTAGATTATACTTATTTCAAGTCTTGAACATTACTTCAAGTTCTTTTGCTTTCCTTGAATTCGTTGTGTTATTAACTTAGTATTACTAAACCTAATGGCTATTCATGATATCAAATCTTATCCATTTTGATCACAAAGATGATAGAATTTACTAGTTAAGCATACTAGTTTCACAATTCATAGTGGATAGCCTAGTAAATTACATGAAATTACAACATTTTTGTTGTCATTTAGCCATACGAAATAGTTGAATATATCCACTAACTTGAATACTAGTGCAAGTTGTTATGAAATGAGTAAAATTCTCAAGGCAAGATGATGCTTTATATCAAGTTATTGTGTGACAAGTATATATTTCTAGAAATTCAATACATTATATCAAGTTGTGTAATTAAAAAAATAAAAGGAAACTTTAAAAATTAATGAAAATATTATTTATGTAATGCAATCTGATGGAACATATAAAGTTTTATGATTTTATGTGGTTGTGATCTCATATTTTATGACTATGCAATTTCATGATTTAATGTTATTGCTGCTAAGAGCTATGGTTGTTGTTGAAGTTAATGGAACTCAAAGAAATTTCCTACATTATAAAATAGTATTCCCTAGCATAAAGGGTCAAAGATTATATCAATATGCATAGTTATTCTATACATCTAAAGCTACCACATGTTCTTAAGGCAATAACAAAATGCATGTTTTCATAAGCTATATGGTGGAGTCAAACTAGATTTATGTATTAAACATGCATGATTGCTCTAAATGCACAAGTCTTGCATTGTACAACTTATGATGGTTTGAGCTTATATTGCATCACGAAAGACTTCTCAAGGCTATGTTCATTTAGATCGTTATTGTTGAGTTAAGATATGTAAACCATGAGTTTTACTAGCCTTACACTAATGTCAAATCCATAAAATGCCATTACGTTAACATAGTACCCAATGTTGGTGCTACTTAACGAGACAATGTATCCTATATGAGAGTGCTCCATGACTCAATAATGTAATATGTTTTGAGCTTACTATATACAAAGCTACTGACCACCATTTGATTCATAGCATAATATATAGGAACTATAGCCTGTATAAGAGTGCTTCATGACTCAACAATCTGGTATGTTGTGAGCTAAATGTATAAAAAGGTCATGACCATCATTCCATTCATAGCTTCAATCCAATCAATCCATAGAATATCCAAGCAAGTCAACTCCCATAAGGATGTATGAAAAATCTGAAAATGTTAGTGAATTGGAGGATTTGTTCGATGACTTACTAGATAGAGATGTGCTAGCATGGAACACAATGCTAGTGGCTTATGTTGAATAAGATGAAGGAGAACATGCCTTAGCAAAAACAACTAATGACATGTGATTGATGATTAAATAGGCATACTCAATTGTGTAAGCTATGCTCATAATGCTTTTGTGCCTTCCTTACCGTATTAGTTATAGCACTCATGGAGCCTTGGTCATTCTTAGTTATTTTTTTTCTTTTGGAGCTTGATTATCTTGAACCAGGTCCTCCATTCTAGTACGTGTGATTAATCTATGACTATATCTATGATTGTCTTTAGTAGGACCTTATCAAAATTCACCATGGTGAGCTATATCCCATTGCATACAATTACCAAAATTACATAGGTGAGTATCCTTAGTCGGGCCTTATAAAAATTTACCATGGTGAGTTATATCCCATTGCATATGATCACCAAAAGTACATAGGTGTCAAGGAATTTACCGGATAAGAATACACCCAAGCTATGGTGGCTAGGGAGGTACTCATAAACAAGGAGATGATACTATGAATCTTTGATAGAAAAGTCAAGCAATAAGTCATGTTTGGGGTTTTTAGTGGTGATGAGGTTGACTTCAATAGAAAATTCTAATAGGCCCTAATGGCTCCAAGAAGAAATCATATTGATGGCAATCTCTTGACCACAAACATCTAAAGGGTGATTAGATAGCTAGATGAAGCATCTAAAGGGTGGTCACTCACACACACACGCACACGCACACGCACACGCACACTCCCACCCACATGCCCACGCACACGCCCACACCCAGCGCACACACACACACACTTGGATGGTAAATAGGACTCAATCATAAACAGGGAGATACAAAGATGGTCATAGCTATAGCATCAACAATTGCAAGCACACCTACCTCTACCTTCAATGGGAATAAAGCTAGAGGTGTTCTGTCTTTCTAGTATTGGCATTGTACCTTGATGCCCTTCCAAGATAAAGGAGTTGAAAGGAGGTCTTGTCAGAGTTGGGGAGAAGTGATTTAGGAGGGAGCTACAAAATTAGATGGGATAGGTGTAGCAACTGCTAGTGTGGAGAGGGTTGGGAAAGATGGGGATGAAGCTTTACTAGTCAAGCAAAAGAAGAGGAGGGTGTAGAAGTATCTAGCAAGGGAGGCATCCTGCACATAAGGAGGGAAGTGAGGCACGCTCCACATTAAGACAGGAGAGATCTAAGGAGGAGAGGTAGCCTTAAGCATCACTATTGATCCTATTGCCAATTATTGCAATCTTCTCTCTCATCTATTTTTGTGGATTTTATTTTATTTCCATTTCTTTTTTTAATGAACTACAATTGTCTAAAAAGTGTCAAAATTTGAAATTTTTCTATCCATTTTAGTGCATTGCATCAACCCTACATCACTAATGAAAGCTCTTGTAAAAGTTGTTAAATTCACATTTTCTTTTTGCTCTCCTACTACAAGTAGACTAATATATTGTCAAGTAAAAATATTTGGCCCTAAAAGCATTAAAGCTTTAAGTAAAAAGAAGTCCAGTAAGTTTTATAGTTTTCTCCTAATACAAAAATAGGTAGTTTTTTTTGTTTATTGATTTTTTATATTGAAATATATTCATGTACTAACCATTTAAGTGTTATAAAAGTAATATTTCTAAAATACATTTAGTATGTTGGTGACAATATTTTGAAAATACCTAGATTTTTTAAATTTTTTAGAGAATAAATTATTACTTTTTCAATATTTCTAAAAGCAATATTTTTAAAATACATTTAGTATGTTGGTGACAATATTTTGAAAATACCTAGAATTTTGTGATTTTTTAGAGAATAAACTATTGATTTTTCAATCATTTTTTATAATGAGCTATCTTCTTGGAATTTTTAAGGGAACCCAAATGAAACTTCATAGGAGAAACATGAAACTAACCCAAAAGGTCTGCAACTATGTTTATTCACCCCCATTGTCAAATCAAAAAAAATTTAGCCTATGCCCAAATTGGTTCTCAATGATAGCAAGAAAACACTAAAATGTAGATAAAACTTCCAATTTTTGCTTAATAGGATAGGCCCAAACCTTATGCAAATAATCATCTATGAATGTGACAAAGTACTTTGTAAGCCCAATGATTGACAAGGCATGGGACCACAAACATTTGAATGAACAAGAGCCAATGGCTCACCCACATATGTAGAACTAGACTTTTTATGAGAGTTATGTGATTGTATACCATAAAAACAATGATCACAGGAATCCAAACATGAGTAATCAAGAGGCATAAGATACTACAAATGAGTAAGTAATCTCATTCCTTTTAGGGACATATGCCCAAGATGGCAATGCCAGAGAGAGACATGAGGAAGATTGATCACAACCAAGATATGATCAACAAATCTAGATACAAGCAAAGGGTATAGGCTACCAACCTTGGCACCTCTATATAAAATAAGACTACCATCAGTGAACTTTCATGCAAAATCACCAAAATGTATATTGTACCTATCATCATCCAACTATCTAGTTAAGACTAAGGCTTGTAGTCAAAGTTGGGACATGATGCACATCATGAAGCACAATATCAGCACCAATACCAAGTTGTAATCTAACATCACCTATGCCAATGATATCCAATGTAGTGTTATCTCCCAGTCTAGGAGAACTCATAATAGTATGGTAGCTATGAAACCAATAACAATGCAGGGTAACATGGGATGATGCCCACAAATCAAGAAGCCAACACTGAGAGAGAAGACAACGGAGCATCAATCAACTAAGTAACATCAAGTGATTAAGCAACAAGAATGTATTCATTTGAGTTATACTCTTAAGGCATTTATCTCCTCTATCTTCAACTTGACTTAGGAACAATATCATGATCATCAATATATTTTTCAAGATCATGTGCTTTCCCTTTGTCATTTTCATTGCGCCTATCATTATGCGTTGCGGCCTAAACTACCCACAATAATGACATGTCAAAGAGGACTTAAGACTAGGAGACTTATCACGTGATTGCCCACAAGACTAAGAATTTCCCCTATTGGGTTGTGAGTCTCTACCACGATTATTATTTCCATTTCCATCACTTCTACCTCTCACTGTAAGTGCATGAGAAGTGTGGGCTACATCAATATTTTGCATGTTCACTTCTTCTATAAGTAAAGAACTCTCTACAACATTGCATTTAAAACCATTTTCAAGAGGATTAGCACTCATAGCAATGTGGAATATATTCCATGACTCTAGTGCTATGACAAGCAAGAACAAAGACTTTATGTTATCCTTAAACTAAATGCCCTACTAGAAAAATGGCTGAAAATGGAGTGGAACTCATTCAAATGAGTAGATATAGGGATGCCCTCCTTCATGTGAAGGTCCACAAGCTTCTTCAACCAATACAATTGAGATGCAAGACTTTGTTTGTTATAAAGATCACATATATTCTTCCATGAATCATATGAATCGCCACCTGTTGAAATAACATTGAAGTACACATGCTTAGACAAAGTAATATGATAGTAGACTTGCATAACTCATCAAGCTCATCCCAATCATCTCCATCCCAATTGTTTGGCTTTATTCCCTTGGCTTTCCATGTCCTAACATGCTTCTTTTGCACTAATACTTGCCATGTTTGCATCTTTCATATATTGGAAGTTGCTACCATCCAACTTCTCGATGTTAAATGTAACACTATCATTGGATACGTGTGAAGCACCTATCATTATATCCACAAAGGATTGCAACATACAAGAGTATGGGTTGTTATAATTATAGCAAAATAGCCCTAAAATTGAGCTAAAAGTGAATGCAATAGAGAAAGATTGAGCAAGTACACTACTATCCACAAGCAAGAAGGACTACAATGTCAAACAAAGTGTATGCCCTCAAGGAAACTGCTCAAAAAAAAATCAGCATGCTATCCATACAATTGTAGTAATTAACCATACATCTCTAGGCAAATGACTAAAACAAGAAGCTCCCACTACCAAGGATGTCTAAGTAGCAACCCAGTTGTACAATGCAACTAGCAATGTCAAGAGAGCATGAAATAACAAAGTACCAAAGACTATCAAAACGTATAGGGTGTCAGATACTTATATGCATATAACAATGCGTATCAAGCATCTATCCACCATTGGCAATCCACATATAATAATAGGTACAAGGCTCAAGATGAAGTCAACCCACATTCTTGAATCTCTATAATGAATAGTATCTCCATAAATCATGTAAGCATGATAGAGTCTCTCAATGACTCAAATGAACAAGCTTTGTGAAAACAAAGAGGTCAAGCTCTACACAAAGAATCCAAAGCACTCCCATAAGAAGTGACTTCAGGATGTCCAAGAGCCAAGCAAAGTAAAGCTCAATACATAACGCTCATAACACTCGAGCAACCAAGATACATGATAAGTATATTTAGGAGCATAAACATGACATGAGCATCCAAAGCCCGTACATGAGAAATCTCAAAAGTAAATGGCCAGTAGACAGATGGAAGTAATGGAGCTTAGAAGCAAAACTTAAAGGTTCATGAGTGCATATCCATACATATCAAGCAGTGTTCAATATCCATATATCATGTAGCACCCCCAAAATAACCTGTAGGCATTTAAAGCATAAGTCTACATAGTGTATGCTTTGGTGTCCAGACTGTATTACTACAAGAAAACATTCGAATCTTGAGTTTTTTGACCTCTCATCAACCCAAATGTCTTCCCTAAGCATTAATAGACCATCCAAGGGTCAAAAGCATGTCATAGAGACATCAGTAGAAGCATGAAGCATGTGAGTACTTATTTTCCTCACAATACACAATAGGTCTATCATGAATATATAGTAATGACAAAGGTTATACCACTCGAAAGAGTGACCAAACACGAGACAATGAACCCTAGGAATGTGTCAAAGGGTTGCCAAGTGCCTAAGATCTCAAGTAGGAGTTGAAGGAGACAATTTTAGGTTAGGGAAAATAGCTTTTAAAAGCAATACAAATAGTTTGTTACTATTTTGAAGAGCTAATGTTGATTTGGGTGTGATAGCAATGCTCTAAGGAATCCCTAGAAGGTTCTCAAACAAGCCTAAAATAAGTGACAATGATGGGAAACTCAATAGATCTGATACATAGCTCAAAGGGGTGAGACAATTGCTACTATGAAAATAGGGAATGCAGCTGCTTCATTGGACTGAATGTAATGATCAATGATCCTCCTTGAATACTTGTTTTGATACCAATTGAGGTGGAGTTAGAGTGGAAGCACAAGCAAAAGCAAGAGAGATACAAAAGCTATAGAGAGCAAAGCAAAAGAGAGAGCAATACCATGTTTGAGAACTCCAATGGTTATAATATGTGACTTGGCTTCCCTTATTCTATTGTCATAGTAAGAATAAAGAATAAAGAATAAAGAATAAAGAATAAAGACACACTAATGGGTGGCTACCACCCACAATGTATAGGTGTGCAAGTGGTAAGTACAAGTAAATGTAGGCGGCTAGGCACAAGCAACCTTTAACCCCCAACAACTCATTTGATAAGTTATTCCTACCTTACAATTGTGTCATTGAGAGTCTCTTATGTTCACCTCTTTACTTCTGCTATGCTTACTCTGAGGTCGAAATCATGGATGGAGGTTAGAGGGACAACATATAGATCCCTTTTGATCCATGGCTTGCATAAAGATTGTAGAGTTTGATTATCACTTAGCTTAGGTGGTTTGAAGGAAATGTGATTGGTTGTTTTCATAGAGAGTTGATGTTATCTTATCATCCATTAGGTCTTATGGTTAGAAGATCAAGTTTTTGATTCAACAAGTGGTCCAAAATGGCCAAAATTTTGTCAAAATAAGCTTCAATTTGTGAGTGGATTGATGCAATCAATTTACCTTGTTGTGTGGTATTGATTTGATGCTCTAATATAGTGAATGATGCTGCCAAACCATTGTTATATGCTTACATGCCAAGCTTCAGTCTTGCATCATAAAGATTATTACAATTTACAATCTAATTGATGCCTTTTAGTTTATTGTGGTATCTTAGCTTTTGTGTTTCCAAGGTTGGCAAATGACATCTAGTGTTTTAATATAGGTTTTTAGAATTTATTATTGTGGTGTAGCTCAATTGGTAGGTTGAACACATGCTAATGGGAAGGTCTCAAGTTTAATTCCTACAACTACACGATCATCTAATAACAGGAATTCAAAGTAAAATTTGAACTCATGTCTATAAGTCGATAAAATGAGTGGTTTTGTCTCGGGTAACATGGATCCGAGAGAGAGAGAGAGAGAGAGAGAGAGAGAGAGAGAGAGAGAGAGAGAGAGAGAGAGAGAGAGAGAGAGAGAGAGGGAGGGAGGGAGGGAGGGAGGGAGGGAGGGAGGGAGGGAGGGAGGGAGGGAGGTCTTATATATAACTCTATTCTATTGTTTGTGATTCAAGAGACCCACCTCTCTAGCTATGCATATGTCAAGTGCACTAAGCTCCAAGTACTAGGGAAAAGGTGCAAGTAAGTGGGTGGGGGCCAAAATGATATAATTTAAAATGATATCTATTCCCCAATTTGAAGGTTTGTCTCTTTCAACTTACAAAAAATGAGAGACTTAAAAATATTTGCCAGAAAAGGAATGCCTCTCCTTCCATTCGGCATCACATCCCACTTCTCTCTTTGACCTCTTTTTGGCATATTCACAATTCCCCTACCTATCGAATTACCCACAAAACCCAAGGCAAGTTCATGTCTATGCTCCACCTTTGTAGGATGTCTAACTAACCACCACAGTTATGTAAATGCAAAACAAAATGCACCTATACTAATCCCATGATTTCCTTCCTATGCCTATGCCTTGCTACTACTCTCACAATTTGCTAATCCTAATCACCCTGCTACAAGGAATCAATGGACTTGGATTGCAATGCTTTTGATGACCCTTTGCTTGATCAAAAAGCATGGATTGAACCTAGATAGCTAATTTCCAAGGTATAAATCCGCATTCTCCTTGACCCTACCATGTCAGAGCTCCACCCCTTTACTACTTCCACTCATGTCGTCCCTACAATCTACCCTTTTCTTTACCTTCTACCATGTTTGCACCTCTAGCTCTAAGATACTATGAGTGTGCATCCTACCTCTTGGTACAGAGCATGCAATTGTAGAGGTGTCTAGGTGAAGCTAGCTAGCATTTGCACCCAAAAGATAGCTACTAATCTCTAAAAACCCCCCTCTAAGATTACTATAATTGATCGTTAGAAGCAAAGGAGGCACCCAATCAATACATGCTTCCTCTCTTCCCTTTCAAACACATTGATTCTACTTTGAACTTGGGGCCAACAGATTTGCAATCAGAAGTGAAGAAATCCAAGTTCTTGGTAAAGGATTTTGAGACCTTCTCAAGGATTTTTGAGAGTTGCATCATAGGTAAGAGCTCTATGGTGACCTGTTGTAGCTGTATTTTAGAATCAAAGTTTTTTTTTAAATTTGGTCATGCATTTAACTTTTGCTTTTGTGTAATCCAAGGCCATCCATGGTGCAAATTTTTGCAGTCTACAACAACATTTTTCATTGCTCATTGCACATGCCACTTTCGATGAGACCCTTCCATGAACATTGGAGCTCCTAAATGTATCTCATGTAGAGGTGAGTGTGCATCTAATTTTTGGTTTTACCATGCATCTAACTTTTTCTTTTCCTTTTGTACAGTCTACAACAACATTTGTCATTGCTCATTGCACTTGCCACTTTGGATGAGACCCTTCCATGGACATTGGAGCTCCTAAATGTGTCCCATTGTGAGGTGTCCGCTAGTCTCAATCCACGACACACCTTTTAGTAGTCCATCAGTAGGTTTGCCATAAATGATGCCGCCTGGTGCTCCCTTGGAACATCACAGGGTTTGTCACTTAGGCCCTACCGATTCTACTTCGCAACGGGAGAGTTTCGGCCGAACCCACTAGGATCGACCTAAAGATTTGGGTTCCTAAAATCGAATGGGTCTCCTAGCAACCAGCTAGCGTCAGTAATTTCGAGTCCCACTTTTTAGAGGATTACTCGATCTGAAGCGGACTAGCCATTGCACTTGGTTCAAAGAGAATGGGAGACGGAGGGGAGTGCGGTACGTTATCCCTCCTGCACATAAGGCAAAATCCCATTCCGGCCCCCTAAAACAATGCAAGTCGCTTCTACCTAATGACTAGTTGGTCAATTTACCGTCTTCCTATTTCTATTTCCGATTTAGTAAAGCTCCCAGCTAACTGGGAATACGCTACCATTGGACGGACCTGTCAGGGGTTACACCCACTCGCTTTCCTCTGATGATGGGTCATCTTTAGTTTTTTAATTACCTACAACATATTTATTGGAACATATACAACCAGCTTCCTTAATTAGTCCATTAAGTCACAGGTTCCTTCACATAATTTATCTCACCAACATTCATGCAATTCGAACTGTAAAGCAAACTTCTTTATTATATTGGAAGTTTATTACAATTTCCATCATTCTGTCCCAGCGAAAGATACACAGAATTCCATAATGATATTCTGTCCACCAAGATTCCACCCTCATAACTAGTATTTCGAGTTCCAAGATCCCATCCTGGGTCATGAAGGGGCTCGTCAGATTCTTGAAACAATGCAGGATTTACAGCCAGAGCCCCCTCTAGCACCTACAATTCCTACTGTCCGAGACTATCCCTATTGACAAACCTTTCGCCTATGGAGCCGGTCCAAGTCTCTCGTAGCAATAATCATGACCCCCTTGGAGTAGGGTCTTGCTGCTAGCTTGGGGGTAACCTAGCGCAATTCTTCCTTTTATTCTGTTTGACAATAATTTCAATCAAAAATCTAGATTCTAGCAAACGCAAATAGTCCTTTCAAATATTTATCAAATGATGCAATGACAATCACCCCAACATGTAATTCACAGCTTCACATAGCCAAGTTAGACCTTATCCTAAGGTAACCTTACATTCTAATGAGGATTCTCCTCCCCATAAAGAAGTGTTGAGTACACCTCTTTTAACATGTTAAGCAAGGCATGAATTTTCCATTTGGGTTCACTTATCCAACATAAGCAAAATCCCTTAAGGAAATATATTATGTCAATAACTCAACGAGATGACCTATAGGATTCCTAAATAGACAATCAGTTTCTATAACCATCACTAATCAACTCTTAACCTTATCGCATTTGACCATAACTATATCGAATGCACATAAAGACATATGTACAATAACCTTTGGCAGTTAATTCTATCCTGATTCTACGACTTCGAATCTCAAGTAATCTAGCTACAAATCATAGTGATTAATTGTTTATGCTTGTACTAATATGTTTTCTAGATGAGTTATCAATTTGTGTAAGTGAAGAATATGGAAGCTAATATCTTATGTAACTATGTTATATAGCAAAATAATAATCTAGTAATGAATAACCTGGTCTGGCAGCATGACGACATTAGGAACTTCATCTTTACTCACGCTCGCATTAGCCACACTCGATGTTCCATTGGTAGTGGCAACTCCCGCAACCTCGAACACTCCCGTATCATTGGTAATACCCGTTGCTTGACTGGTTGCGTTGGTCCCCATGGTTTTTCCACTTTGTCGCTTTGGAGCCATCATCCATGAGTGGTTCGAGAGATAGGGAAGGTGGAATAGATTTGAGATGAGAGAGCGTAAGAGAATATGGCTTAGTTAAAGATCGATACAAGGGATTTGAGCTAAGTCTCTTCCTCTCTCTCTCTCTCTCTCTCTCTCTCTCTCTCTCTCTCTCTCTCTCTCTCTCTCTCTCTCTAGCTTCTTCAGCTTCTTCTCACAGCCTCTTGAAGGAGTTGAAAGAGTATCCTTCTTTCTCTCTTCTTCTCTCTCGCAGCCTCTCGGGGTCTCCTTATGTCTCCCTAAGTGCCCCCCATGCCTCTTATTTATAGTGAATTAAAGAAGAAAGGTTGTGGCTGAGAAGAGGAGTTCTTTGTGGAGGGGGATCTTGGAAAGATCAATGATCTGATGCTCAGATCATAAATCTGTAGGTTCCATTGGCTCCGAAAGGGGGATAAAACTCCAACGCACTTGGTTAGAAAGCTCTCAGTTCACTCCTTCTTCTTTTCTCCATTCGAAGTGCTGTCTACTGCCTGTAGACTGTGATCGCGGCGCATGCAATTTCGCCAGTCACTTTTCTTTATTTTTCTTTTTATAAAATCTTCTAACTAACTAACACATCACTTATTTTTCCTTTTAAATGACATCTAGTTCTAGAAATCTTCATATCTCTCTTTTTTTTCTTTAAAGGATAATATCTAAAATATCTAAATTATTTTAGTCTTGTCCAAAAGTCTAATATTCTTAGACCATCCTTACTGCGCACATTAACATTAGTGATTAATATAGCTCATATCTCTTCTTCACGTTATAGCTTCCATGAAGGGTGGCTATGGTCCTTGTTAATTCGTAAGAAATATCGAGTTACGACTCTCGGCTTTATTTATTTTTTATTTATTTATAGTTAGTTATTAATGTTAGTTAATTTTTTTCTTTAGTTAGTAACCTTACTAACTTATTAATTGACTAACTAACTTTTGAACTAACCAACTACCTTTTATTGCCTGGGCATATTACATCCTTCTCCCCTTAGAGAAATCCAGATGTCCTCATCTCGAGAGAAACTGTGGGTACTGTTGATGAAGAGCATCCTCATCTATCCATGAAGCATCTTCTTCAGGATAATCCTTCGATTGGACAAGGTATTCTCTAAGGGTTCTACTCCTCAATTTTCTCTTCCTTACATCAATTACTCTGTCAGGTTGTAGCTCAAGGACTCCTTGGCTAGGTATTACAACTTGTTTATCATCAAGGATATGGTTAGGGTTAGCTACATATGCTTTCAATAAGCTAACATGAAATTCATTGTGGATTTTTATATTCTCAGGGAGTTGTATCTTGTAAGCGCTTGGTCCTAAGGACTTGAGAATCTTATAGGATCCACAATATCTTGGACTTAGCTTCTTAAATTCTCCTAAAGACAGAGAACTCTTCTTTGGATGGACACGGATGAATACCATGTCTCCCTCTTTGAAGATTCGTTCTTGCCTTTTTAGATCAGCATACGCCTTTTGTTGATCCTTGGCAGCTTGAATATCCTGTCTGATAATCTTGATTTGATCATCCATTTCTTCTAACATTTTTCTCGAGGCTTCTACCCTTAGAGTAGGATCGGAAAAATTAAGTGGCATACGGCAATCTTAACCATATAGTGCCTGAAATGGAGTCATCTGAATACTTCGATGATAGGAGGCATTATAGGCAAATTCCACTAAGGATAGATACTGAATCCACCTTTTAGGTTCCTTGCTGCATTATGCATGCAAAATATCCTCAATTACTTGATTAACTCGTTCTGTCTGCCCATCAGTTTGTGGATGATAAGCAGTACTGAAACAAAGTTGGGTTCCAAATAAACGGTAGAATCCGAGCCCTAACACTGATTTTTCTTGGTGTGCCTTCATTCTCCATTCCGCTTTTACCTTGGCTTTGTCTTCTGCTTTAGATTTTCTGGGTTTTTCATCTTGTTTGTTTGAGGGTTAACATTACCCCCCTCCTAGATGAGTGCCAGTCCCATGGCACTTGTTGGGGGATGAGTTCGACTCTGTTGCTAGAGTGGCCAAGTAGCTTTTTGAGTTTGGGTATGAGTCATGTTGGAGGGATTTATGGAACTGTAGGACCCTTGAGTTGAAGATGGTCCCTTGTCTCGGAGGGATGGATGTGCTTGTTGGAGGGATTCAGGAACTGGAAGGCCCTTGGTTGGGTAGAAGGCTTGGTATTGGAGGGCTTTTTGGAACTGAGAGGCCCTAGAGTTGGATATAATTGGTGTTGGAGGGATGTTGAGGGGTGGGTCCATCTTTGCAATTCAAAGTGGTGTTAATTGGATCCATGCTTGGAGGATGGCTTGTGGATAGGTCCTATTTGAATTTTAAGATGGTGTGAGATGGATCCGTCCTTTAACCCTTCGTGACCGAGTTCACCTACGTGTTCCAAATTAGCTTCTTCATTCACTTTCTGAGCATGGCTACTGCGTTCGGCCCTTGGTTTGGTGGGTCGATATGATAGGATGTTTCACAAGACGGAGAGCACATTGCATGGATGATGGGGTCACTAGAGTGGGTGTGGTGGGGTCTCCTGTTTAACTTGGAGAAGAAAGAAAGGTGCAATTCATGTGGGTGTGTGCCATTGTTGTGGGGCGCCTTGTGGGTATGCTAGTGGGATGGAGCTTAGGGTGACAGGTCTAACCACAGGTGAGTGTTACCTCCTTGGGTGTGTCCTGCCCTTGATGCACCCTAAGCAGGAAGTGGGGGATCAAAATGAGGCTAGGGTTTTAGGGACAGAGCCGGCCGACCAAGGCCACTGGGCGTGCCTAACTTGAGTACCCCTAGGTGCAGTGGCTATGGTGGATGTGCAACTTGCGATGGAGACATGTGATGTTTTTTTTTTCCACTGATAGTAATAATAGTAAAGTTACATAGTTGTGATGAAAGTTCAATCTTCATCATTGGAGTGAGGTGGGGAAGGAGGCTTAATAGTTTTACTAAGGAATTGGCGGCTTTGGAGATACCCCTTGAGGTTTAGACAGACTTGAAGGGTTGTGGAGGAGAGGAACGAATGATTGTAGCAGGTGAAGAGGCTATCATTCATATCCTGTAGCAAAGTTAAGCAAAATGAAGGCAATAGAGTGGCATGCATAATTAGTCGAAGCCATCACGCAACTATCTATAGCGTTAGGATCAAAATGGAGCACTGGGAGGCTGCATTCCTACGGGGTGGGATCTTGCCTAAGAAGTATCCTAAGCAATCTAAGGTAATTACAAGTGGTAATAAAAGTGGGATGAGGGCACGAGGAGAATGTGTTAGTAAATTGGATTAGGGTATCATACAGGTCTTCTCATGTGAAGGTGAAGGCCTTCTCATATGTAGTACAATGGGGATTATAGATTATAGGGAAGTTGTAGCGACCGTGGACACTGGGGTTGAAATCTACTTCGACCCTTTGAGGGTAGGGCATAAAGGTTGGGTCATTCCTCTCGAAGGGTTGAGTGTTGCAAAAAGCCACCCACGTGTCCAGGTTGGTGTCACAAACTCTCCTTCTCCATGTGGGCTAGCATTCGTAGCCGGGCACAAACCTTGGTACCTCAAAAACTTTATCTTGCCAAAATTCGACATCCTCAATAGCCCATAAGGTGGGGTTCTGCTCTCTCTCCTCCAGCCACCTTTGTTTGAGTCTGCTTGATGGGTAACACTCTTTGTAGAGTGGCGGGGAATTGGAAGTTGAGGTTGAAAGGGCTCCTGCTGGCCATCTCTTGCCTTTCCTAGATAATAAGATCAGTGTAGAAACTTGCTAGGTCATCATCCTTGCTTCGTGGGGGATGGTTACCCGTGGCACCCTTACTCCCTTGTTATTCCATTTTTTTCGTGTCTCCTCCACCATTCGCTTCCTTCTTTCTCTTAGTGCCCCCTTTCTTTCCATGGAGGTATCTACATGTTGCTGCTCTTCAGGCCTCGGGGAAGGAGGCAGTGGGACAAGTTCGTCTTCACGTGGTCCCATTCCGAAATTCACTTCTACCTCCCTCTGCCGGCTTGGCTCTTGTGCTCCTCTTGGAGGAACCCAAGTGCATCCACTTCTTGCGAGGTTAGGCCCACCAATAGGAGATAATGGCATTGTTCATCCCAGCTTGGGCTTGCTCCCCTATGTTGTGGCGGCATTTGGAGTCTGGCCTTTAGTGCTCAATGAGCCATTCGTAGTTTCTTCTTTACGGCCATCATGGGCTCTCCCTCCTCTGTTTGAGTGATGTCCAATAGGGTATCTAGGCAGCTTCTGCTCTACTTTCTGCAAGTGTTTTGTCTTTCTCAAACGGCGGGCTAGGGTTCTTATCCGCTCTTCAGCGTGGGTTGCCCACTCTTCAGCTCTCCTTGCCATCTCCGTGGAGCTCTCCTATGGCCTACATGCTAGAGATATTATGATTGATTCTCGCTCTTTCCCTATGTGAGTGAGCTCTTTCTTCTTTTTCCTCCATTCTTCATGGTCTTGTGCTCTCTCTGCTTCTGGCGCAGCTAGCTCTTCCATGCCCGCTTGAAGTTTTGTCACCTATGCTTCAAGCTTTGCCTGCTCTAGAACTAGGAGCTTGTACTCCCTTTGCATTGCGACAAGCTCTTGGTTCTCTTCCTCCAGTCTTTCCATTGTTCTTCATCGTCTTTCTTGGCCCTTAGTTTTGCTTTTAACGCATGGATTTCTTTGTATTGCAAGGCCACTTGGTGGGTCTTTTCTAGTTGGGAGGCATTTGCCACTTCCCTTTTTTTTTTTCCAATGTTGCCACTGCCACTTTCTTCTCCTCCCTTGCCCTTTCCAACTCAGCATAGAGCTCCTTGACATGCTCGTCCTAGTCTATAGCCTGCGGCTCCATGGCAATAGCCTCTACCTTTGGTTGCTTGGGTCCCTGTTGAGATTCAGTGTTTGCATCAACCGATCTTTTCACTCCTGTAGTTGGGGTGCCTACATTGGAGGTGGGGATTGGGGTATGTGCGTGATCGACTAAGAACTATACCCAAGCCATGAGGTTGTTGGCATCCACTATGGTAGGGGTACCTGGCGTTGCTATAATGGTTGGGGTAGTGGGCAAGAGGGTAGGCGGGGTTGAGTAGAGTGTGGCTTTGCCCTTTCCTTTGGGGATGGGTGGAGGCAAGTCTTCTACCACTTGGGCACTGGTTTCCGGCCTATCCTACCTAGGCGGGCTCATTGCTGCTAGTTCCTCCTGCCTGCACTATTGTTCAATGGACATGTGCACAACTTGCGCCAGGTCCTTCTCTTATTTCCTTCTCAACTCCTCTTCTTGTTTTGCAGCTCTTTTTAACTCAGCCTTGGCTTTAAGTAGGTCGACTTCTTCTTTTCTCGTTATCTCTTCCTCTTGCTTCTTCTTTACTGCCTCTTTTTAGGCGTCTTCACCTTCTGTTTGCTGGATTGAGCCTCTTGCTCTTCCTCTTCTTCGGTAATTGTCCTTTCACTTGATGGTTCTTTGTTGTGATGAGGAGGTGACTTCTCATGCATTTCATCTGATCCCTCTTCTCTGTCTTGTGCCTCTTTTATAGCCCCTCAGATAAGGGTAGCCAAGACTCCTCCATACCCTATGAATGCAACCTTGGCCGAGGGATTCTTCCTGTCAGTTCCCTTTGATGTTAGGGATTCCCCACCCGCCGAAGGTCAAGCGTCTTGGTTGATTGGTCTATGGTCTTCCTAACATAGTTGCTCTAATCCACTTCATGCAATGATTGAGCCACCACGTTCTCCAACACGGGTATGCTGATTCTATGCATGAGCGAATTGTACCTTGGGCTGAAAAAGAGGGTGTGGATCACCTTTACTTGTAATCTAATCTTTGTGTTGTTGGATGCTTATGCCATCATTTGTTAAGATGCTTTCCTTCTTCATTCCTAGCATGGCATATACGTCTCTTTTGTCCCGCTTCTCCACCTTTGGTTCCAATCCCAGTGCCTTTTCCACTAGGGTCTTACTGAACGGAACCTGCACCTGCTTAGTTCCTTCCTTGCTCACCAAGGACACTGTCCCACTCTCCTTGTTAAGGTCATAGGTCCTTGGTAATTCCACACACCTAGTGTGGTCAGGCTCTTGTCCAAACTTTTCAATATACTTGGTGAGGTTGCACTAATCCACAATCCTCCTGATAGCTTCTTCGCTGGTCACCACTCCTTCTATATTGTGGATGCTCCTAAACCTGAGCTAGTTGTATGCTTGATTTTCAAGGGATAGGCCATTGTTTGCCCTTTCCTCTTTCGTGAAAGGTAGGCGATGGGCTTGGTCCTACTGCAACATCTTCCGCTCTTGTCATGAACCATGTTTTGCCATTAGTGCACCTAGCTTTACTGAAAAACAAGACTTCATGCTAGGTATATAAATCCATTTTTAGTACATGATTAGACCTTTTCCTTCAGCAGTCTTATCAAGTTTGATTATTGTCCCATACCTCCCCCTCTTTGAATTGAGAAGAATCCTTCCTAGGATTAAAGGGTTAGAGGGTGACAGCCATTCAGCACACAATGTGAGGGTTTTACCTTCGCATGAGCCAGGCATAGAAATTCGGATTATACTCAAGGTTAGCATAGCTATCCATGTCGAAAGGGCAGACGCCTACATGTGTAATATAAGTGAGGACATCAAGTAAGAAGTCACCAGAGTCCATTCGACTAGTAACATGCAACTCCTCCTTAGTGATGATGCAATCTAAATATGGATGGCCCTAAATGTGTTATTCTAGAGGTCGGTTACGAATAGAGGTCAACACCTTATAGGAAGTTGGAGCGACATAAGTTGGGTCGTATTCGGATGCCTTGATTGCGCGTCATTGTTTAGCATTGGTCATTATTTGGTATCCCTCTTGCTCCCATTGCAGGCATAGAGTGTATCATTTTCACAAGAAGTTGGAGTCGTGGTTGGTAAACTCCTTCAACTCTACAATTTCTTGCTTTGTGGCCAGGATCGTATTCTTGTTATACGATGTAATGAGACACTGCTTGATAGCTTGCTCCTGGGATATCTCAGTTGCAATTAATTCATGAGCTGCTTCGGGAGCCTTGACGAATACAAATTCCAACTCCTCCTAAGAGCAAGGGAGTGTTCGGACTTTTGTTGCTATAGGTTCTTCCAAGAGGCCTAAGTCTAGTCGTGCATAGCTTTTAGCCAAGGTCATGAAAGTAGCGTCCAAGTGTCGCAAGCAAGCGACCAAGTCATCCCCCATATTTTCAGCTAAGTCTGCTTGATCGTCATTCGTGTAAGAGGGTCGAAGGCCGGGTGGTCGAGGCTTGACATGGCTAGATAGTTCAGCTGGTAATGGTCGTGGCCTGGTTTACTTTTTGGATTGAAGTTGGGTTTCCCATTTGGTGGTTTTGGTGGTGGTTGTGGTTGTCAGGCCACTAGATGCATGTGAGATATGAGTGGCATCATGTACACTCAAACTGGGCATTTTTTAAGTGGCAGTCACAGAGATTGTGGCAAATAGATTGGTTCAGGCCTTGCGGAGCTAGGCTTCGGAGGTTCTATGGGCTTAGCAGCCTGATTCACTGGCAGTTTGAGTGTTCTTGGCATGATGTTGTGGGTGGTCAATCTTGAGGGTGGCACTTGCATAGAGCCTTTGGTCACTCTGATTTTAGGCATTCAAATCCAGGTGTTACCCTCGTAGTAGCCTTGTGCATCCAAATCCAGGTGTTACCCATTGCGACTTGACCGTGCGTCGACGTTTATGGTTCCACCTTGGCCTCCTAGGTTGTGGGTATGGATTGTTAGCCTTGTGAGGCCGTGGGTTTCTCTTTCTAGGTGGCGCTCCTTGTTTCGGTACCGATTTGAACTGGGGTTCATGGGCTTCAGTGGTAGTTCTAGCGGGTCGATGGCCTCGAGGCTGGATAGGTTGTGACAAGTCACAACCTTCCTCCTCCTTAAGTGCAATTGTGGGTCGCCCTATTGGTGGCTCTGTTGCGGACTTGGAAAGGGTTACATCGCTCTTGTTGAAAGTTGTAACAATGCAAATGGTGCCTACGGCTAGGTGGATATGCTGTGACTCTTAGTTGACAGTGCAACGAGTTTGCTTCTTGAAATTATATCTTAATAGTGATTCCATGCCTGGATTCTTAGTGTTGGGCAACACATAGAAGATTATCGGCACGCTTTCAGACTCGATAGAAACTACGACCTTGCACTTTCCTATCAGCGTGTAGGGTTAGCCTCCATAAGGGGTGAGGTTAGCAATAGTGGGCTATAACTATAGTTTGCTGATTTGGGTCCAATGGTCATGAGTCAAGATACTAAAATCAGCTCCCTCATCAATCAATGCATTGATGGCGCATGTGTGTTTAGTGGTGACCATCACACGTAGGTAAGCTAGTGGTACTGCTTCCTCATCTTCACCATCGATTTCAGTGATAGTGGCTACTCGTACGTGGACATGGGGTGATGGCATTGGAGGCTCATGCAATGGGTGTGTGGGAGGGAATTACTTCTTTATGCGGCTGTTGTTGAAGAAGCCTATGTCTTCACCCTCTAGGGTCTCGAGTTCTACGTTACTAGTTCGATTGATGGTCCAAACCTTAAAAGGTCCTAGCCCCCATAGCTTCAGCTTTTGCTTATGTCCTTTGACTGAGTATAGCAGTACTAAGTCACACCCTGTTCAAAGCTGTTGTGCTTGACATGCTTGCCAAACCAGCTTTTGCATCTTGCCTTCATATGAGCGCATGGGTGGCAAGAAGTCGGGCATTCGAGTTCAATCAAGCATTCTGTCCATGCCCCCTTTCCATCCCATCTTTCTTGAAGGGCGATCCTAAGGCTTGGTACGAAGAATTCCAAGGGAAGGATTGCCTCTGTGCCATATATCAATCTGAAGGGGGTCTATCCCACAGCTTCTTGTAAGCCGTGCGGTAGGCCCATAAGGCCGCCATCAACTTGTTATCCCAATCACTGCGTGAAGTCGAGACGAGATGTTGATTAAGATTTTATTTGTTGATTCAGCTTGACCATTTGCTTGTGGGTAATAAGGCGAGGATTTCCAATGGATGATTAGGAAGGAGGACAAGAGGTAAGCTATCACTTCGTTGATGATGTGGGTGCCTTGAATGCTAACTAGTTTGATGGGGTAGCCAAATCATGAGATCACTTGCTCCCATATAGGAACTTAGCAATGGTTCGAGTGTCATTCTTTCTTGTAGCTCGCGCTTCTGCCCATTTTGTCAGATAATCGATAGCCACAATAATGTATTTGGCTTGCAAATATTGTGCTGTAGGACTAATGGGTCCGATGAAATTAACCCCCCATTTCTCGAAGGGTTGTCGTGCAATAATTAGGGTTAGCTCCATGTGATCCTTATGAATTGGGACTTTGGTCCTTTGACATTCGTTGTAGTGCTTCACGAAGCGTGTAGCATCTTGGAAAAGGGTAGGCCACCATAGCTGGGACTGTAGTACTTTGCGAGCTGTCGCTTCTCTGCAGAAATGTCCTTCGACGATTTCGCCATGTGCCTCTGTTAGCACGTCATGCATTTCATGTTCATGCATGCATCTGCATAGTAAGCCGTCTTGTCCCAGCCTGTAAAGTTGGCCTGTTATTGATTGGTATGGTTGGAGCTTTAGGATGAGCCACCTAAGTCGGGCTTTATCTATTGATCGCTTCGACAGTCCATGCTCAAGCAGTTGAACTATGTCATCTGCCCAATATGGCGTTAGGTCAGCTCTAAACAAATTTTTTTCGCTAGATAAGTAGAATAGGCAGTTCATCCACAATGCCTTGGCCAGCCACTTCTCCTATGGGGATGTGAGACAGATGGTCAGCCATGTAGTACTGCTTCCCCTTACATACTACCACAGAGAAGTCAATTTCCAAAAGTAGAAGAAGCCATCTAGCAATGTGTCCTATAGCGCATGGTTTATTAACTAGATACAATAAGGCTTGATGGTCAACAAAGAAGGTAAAATGCATAGTTAAAAGATAGTGCCGATATTTCTTTATAGCAAACACCAATCAAAGACAAGAGTGAGGTTAACATTGCACTTGGTTCAAAGAGAGTGAGAGAGGAGGAGAGTGTAACTTGATCCCCCTACCCATAAGGTAGAATCTCAGCTCTGGCCCCCTAAAACGGTGTTAAACATGGTAACTAATCCTACCGATATTGCGAGAGTCACGATTTAATCAACTCTATCTAATGTTGGAAAGTTACCAACCTGACTTATCGGGTCCACCCCTAGCCATAGGTGTCAATCCTCAAGATCGAAGCTTTAATCAACTCTATCTAATGTTGGAAAGTTACCAACCTGACTTATCGGGTCCACCCCCAGCCATAGGTGTCAATCCTCAAGATCGAAGCCTCCCACTTTCCTTGATGGGGTTTGTTTAGTTTTCTAATTAGCAAAGCATACTACCACACTATTTGGACATATAAAATTAGCTTCCTTTTATTACTCTGTTAAACTGGGTTCGTTAAACTCAATATGTAGTACATAACAATAATTTGGAAAATTAGATACTTTATTTCATAGTAACATTCGAAATGATCACTCCGCAGAGTGGTACAAAACCATTGTTTTGCAGAAAGACACCGCCTAGCCTAGGATAGGACCTTCCAATCCCTTGGGATTGGGCTATATGTGATCGCACTTTGTCCACAGTCAATAGGGAATTTACTGGCTCAGAGCCCCTCTAAGCTTCCCTAAGCCTTAGGAGCCGTCCTACATAACAGGGGCACTTACTACTCATCCATTTGCCCTCTCAGGTGCTCAAGTGATCAAAATAAAAAACACCTACCTCCCTCGAGAGCATAGGACCACCATCCACATGTGAGTTTTTCCACACTTCGTAGAGTGTTAAGGAGCATTGGGTTGGGGACCCCAATGTCTTGAACCACCATAATCCACAATTCATCCATCTGTGTAAGCAAGGAGCCATAAGAGCCATAATTCATCATTCACAAATCCAAAAGTAGTCATAACCATAATACATTTTTAACACACTTGTCAATGTATGCGATGCATGGAATCTATCCCCTCCATCAATTCCCATGTTCCTTTCTAAAAGCCATTGATAATACTTACATGTTTAAAAAAAAAAAGTTTAGTACGTTCTAACTGATCGTAATCTATGTAACGGACTAGCTTATCCTTTATTACAAAATTGTAGAATTAATAGCTAAAAAAGTAATCATTTTCTTATGTACTAAACTTGATTATCTCTATATGGCCATCCATCATGATTATGATTTATGTTCGCAACCTCGATTTGTTGTGGGATGGCTAGTTCTTTGATTTGAATGGGTTGTTCGGGGGGGTTAACTTCCGCTTACGCTTCAGCGTTGTGTTGAATTTCCTCATTAGCAGTGGCCATTTCCTCGCTTTGGGGAGCTCTCTGAGCGTGACCTCGCTCGATACCTCGACGTCTCTTGGGAGCCATGGAAGAAACTTAATGGGTTTGAGTAGTGGTTTCATGTAGGGATGGAGAGAGAGAAAGAGAGGTTCAGTTGATTGTAGCAGAGTTTTGTCGCGTCAATAGCAGCAGAGAGACTTCTGCATGGACCATTGTGTGTTTGTGTGTGTTTTTTATGTGACGCTCTACCCTTGTTTATATAGTAACCGGGGGGAGTAAAAAGAGGATGTTTACTTTTTAGTATTTTTTTATGACATCGTCGATGATAAAGAGGGGACACTTTCGTTTAGTGTTTTTGATGATGTCATCGATGACGTCAAGGAGGGGCTTCATTTTCATAGCGCGAATATGTGGGCGAGCACCGCACTGTGCGCTGCGTGGGTGTCACTCCAAGGTGCACGACCAAGGCAGTGACCAAGGCATAGACCTTGGCATCTTGGCCTTGACATACTTGGCAAAGGGCTACGAAGGCTTGGTTGGTGCCATTGGTTATGCATGAGAAGCTCCCCCTAGCTTGTAGGAAATCTTCCTGGGAGGTCACCCATCCCGGCAGTGTCGTCACCCAAGTGCACTTAACTGCCAAATCCACTAGGCTAGTTCTTTTTGTTGTTCTATACTACAAACATAGTTTTAATAAGATAGTCTTGGGAGGGTTTCCCAAGTCTTTTTTCCATGAACTGGCATATAATACCTTAATAATAATAATGATTATCTTCATAAGTAGAGCCTGTTTCATTTTAAACTTTTTTAAATGTGCAACATAAATCGATTTTCTTTGGAATGTATATACACATTGTTTATAGTAATGGGGACATTACAATAGTGTCTCAAAGCATGATAATCCTGCACAATATGCAAGGCTTGGGCCACTGGAGCTGTCTAGCTGGTTATAGGGGAGCAATAGACCCCTCTTAAAAGATCAGCCTATATACCTCAGCCACCTCCTCAGGTTGCATCTTTTCCTCATGGAAAACGACACCATGGTTACAGATAACCTTGTGAGCCTACGGATCCCATAGGTAATAGCCCATGTCACGTGCATTCCCATAACTAAGAAAGATGCATGTCACAGACTTAGGATCCAACTTATTGCATTGTCTTTGGGAACATGGCACAATGCCTCACAATCAAAGATGTGCAAATGAGCATATGGTGGAGCTTTTCCAGTTTAGACCTCCTTTGAAACTTGACAATCAATAGTAGTGCTGCAAGGGGACTAGTTAATCAATCAAGTGTATAGTAGTAGTAATTGCTTTAGTTCAAAAGTGCTATGGTAAGCATGCCTGGCTAAGCATAATGTGGACTCTCTCCTATTCATGCCTTTGGCAATACCATTTGAGGGAGGCATATAAGGGGCGGTCAACTAATGCTTAATACCCCGCTCATAAAAAAATTGTTCAAAAGCTTTTGAGACTCATTCCCATGATCAAATCTTAGGTATTTTAGCCTATGTACAAACTAGTTCTCAACAAGAGCAAGCCAATGGTGAAAGGTAGATAAGACATCAACTTTCTATTGAGAATAGCATAAGCCTAGACCTTATGTGAGTAATCATTAATGAATGTGACAAAGTACTTTGCACCACCTTAGTGACTGAAATGGCATGGGACCATATACATCTGAATGAACAAGAGTCAAAGGCTCACCCATGTGCTTTATGCCAGACTTCTTATGTGTACTACATGTCTACTTACCATATAAATAATGATCACAAGACTCAAAATACTTATAGTCTAGGGGCAAAAGATATTGCAAACTGGTAACAATTTCATTCCTTTCAAAAATATGTGCCCAAGAAGATGATGCCAAAGAGATACATGTGGAATTCCAGCCGTAGTCAAAACATGGTCAATTGACCTAGAGATACAAGCAAAGGATAGAGGGTACTAGACTTAGCACCACGTGCAATAAGAAGATTCCCATAGGTAATCTTCCATGAGAAATCACCTAAAGAAACAACATAGCCTACATCATCCAAGGTACAAGTAGAGATAAGGCTCTTCGTAAGAGCTGGTATATGACATATACCAACTATGTCTAATATTAGGTCATCACCCAAATGAATAGATCTAGTTATCCTACCATAGGAGTGAAACCACTCTCTATGAAGGGTCACATGAAAGGAAGCCCTTGAATCTATCAACCAACACTAAATATATCCTAACAAAGTATTAATCAACTATAAAGCATCCAAAGAAGCTGCTAAGATAAGATCATTAGATACATCGGGCTATACTAGATTAATCTCCTCAATCTTGACACTGGACTTACTATGCACAATGCTGCAATCATCATCCTTGTCTGACACTTTACATTTTTTCTTTTTCTTACACTTGTCTTTGCATATTTTATGGCACTACGGCTAAATATGACCTGGTTTTCCATAATAATGACAGGTAAGACTAGACTAGACTTACTGTAGGACCATCCATGTATCCTAGACTAAGACCTATTATAGAGTCTCTACCATGGCCATTTCCATCCCGCCAACCTCTCATAGTCAATGCATGTGACATATGGGAAGCATCCATATTCTTTCTTTTCACCTATTCTATCAAGATGGTACTCTCAACATCCTGTAATTTCAGCCCATCCTTAGTATAGAGAGTCGTACAAAAAGTGTCCCATAACTCAAGTAGAGTACCAAACAAAAATAAATAATATAAAGCATCCTTGAACTCAATCTCTTGCAAAGCTACATGGCTGATGATGGAGTGAAACTCATTCAAGTTTGTAGACATAGAAATCCCTTTCTTCATGCATAGGTCCACCAATTGTTTCAGCCACTAATACATTTGAGATGCATGTTTCTACTTGCCATAAAGATTCCTAATCTATGTCCAAAGCTCATATACAACCTGGATTTCCAGTTCAACATTGTAGTGAGTCTACTTAGAGAGTGAAAAAATGATGGTAGACTTACATAACTCATTTAGTTCATCCGAATCCTCAATTGTAATATTTTTGTGTTTGGTGTCAACGCTTTCACAAGCACACCACCAAGATCCACTAATAGCTTATTGCTTCAAGCGTTTCAAGCTAAGAGCTATGGCTACCTCTTACATAGCCATGTGCACTCTCACACACAAGTGTAGTGAGCTTACCTTTAAATTCCGATCAAGTTGCGTTCTCACACAAATTCGTCGTTAGCTCCATGATCCAAGATGCGCTTTCAAGCAAGCTCCGTCTCCAAGCTCCAAGCTTCAAGCTCCATAGCCATGCACATAAGAAAAGAGAAGAGAAGAAGGAGAAGATGAAGAGCTTCACCATGGTACCTCACTTTCACACACACACACACACACACACACACACACTCTCTCTCTCTCTCTCTCTCTCTCTCTCTCTCTCTCTCTCTCTCTCTCTCTCATACACAAGAATGAAGCAAGAAGCAAGAAGCAAGAAACAAGAAGAGAGCAAGTTTGGCCATACACCAAGAAAGAGCTTCTTCATTCACTTTTTGACTTTTATACATGCCCTATCTTCTCCTTGGATGGCCATCCCCTTTTTGGTCCGTCGGCCTGTGTCCATTCCTCTACTCCTTTCCCTCCTCCTTTCCTATTAGCATGGCCTTAACCCATGCCTCCTATT
Source organism: Lygodium microphyllum (assembly GCF_053477565.2). Taxonomy (NCBI): domain Eukaryota; kingdom Viridiplantae; phylum Streptophyta; class Polypodiopsida; order Schizaeales; family Lygodiaceae; genus Lygodium; species Lygodium microphyllum. Next base: position 18,814,326 of record NC_141141.1, read on the forward strand.
ATTTACAACTTGCATGGGAGAGAGCCCAAGGCTCTTTTACAAAATAAATTATAATGCACTTGGCGCTCTTTTTACATAAATATTAAGGTGTGCTTATTCTTGTGTGTCTCCCTCTTATATTTAGAATTTTTTCTCACACTTTGTGTCTTCAAATTTTGCTTAGTGCGCCTTTGTTCTCATCTTCCTCTTGCCTTGGGACTATCTTCCGCTTCTAATTTTCTAGATTTTTCATCTTGATCCTCTCGTAATGGTAGCGTGCTACAAAATGCCATCCATGTATCTGAGTTAGAGTTCTAGATGTTTCTTTGCCACTTAGGTTGTGCTTCACACCCCTCCACTTTCCTGGGCACCTCCACTACCTTGTCCTCCCAATAATTTACAGGTTCCTATTGCCACCTTGTGGGGTGTTTGATTATCTCCTCCAATCATTTCTTCCCCATCCTCACTGAGAGCTTTATCACTTTCTCCACTGCCCTTTGAGATAATACTTTGTCCAGTGTTCAAGGAAAGGTGAATGTGAATTCAAAGGGCCAGCTACGATTCTCCCACTACTCACATACTACAAGTTCTTGGTTCTAGTTCACAAGATTGCAGTTCTCTCCTTGAGGAATGGCCACATGAGGAACTTATTGTGGCTTTTTTGGCTTGGAGTTTTCTTTGTTCTAGCTCTACTTGCTCTCTTTGCTTGTGCCTTATTTCCACCATTCTCTCAGGGGGTATGGCTTCCTCACCTTACTCTTTTATTTGTGCTTGCATTTGCAGTGGGGGGCTTGGTTCATGGGGCTCCTTCTCCTCAACATGGTCATGCTCAAAGTCCAGCCCCCCCTCTCCATGTATTGGCTCTCTCAGCTCTTTAGAGGGAGGTTGTGTTTTCTACTGTGGCTTCCCAAACCCTAGCAATTCAAGTTCTTGCATGGTTAATCCAGCTATGATCAAATGAGCTCTTTCTCCACACCTAAGTTGGTACTAGGTTTGGGTGTCTTGGCATGGAATCCATGTTTAAGTGCTCTCCTTGCCAGCTCTAATTTCCTTTTGAGTTCATCCATTTTCTCTTTCTCTCTTGTCTAGGTAACATTTAGTACCATGTTTAAGAACGTTTTTTGCTACTCAAGCATCCCTATCTCCAAAGCTTGAGCTTTGCTTTCTGCCATAATGCATTTGCTCTCTAAATATGCCAAGCGGTAAGCTAAGTCTTTAATCATGTCCTCATTTTTAGCTACCCATTCTTCTCCCTTTCCTTTCATTTGCTCCAATCCTTGGTTCTGGTATTGGGCTAAGGTAGTGATTACTTGCTCTTGCTCTTGCCATAATGTATTCATTTGTTTCTTCTCTTAGTTTCAGTGCTCTACTTGTTCCCTTACGATGATGGCTTGCTTGTGGAGTGTTGCGTGTAGTTGGTTATGCAACTCCGCCATCTTTATCCTTGCTTCTTGCTCACCATGCGCCTTTGCCTCTTGTAGTTTTTTGGATAGTTGTTCTCTTTCTTGCTTCAAACTATTGATCTCTTCCTCAACATGTTGCATGTCTTCTTGTGATACGAGAGCGCATTGTGCCTCTAAAGCAATGCAGCTCTCCCTTTCTTCATTATACAAGTCTTCTAGACTTTCTCACCCTACCTTTCCTTTAAGGCCTCTTTTAATGCCATCACTTCCTTGGTTATTATGGTCATCTATCTCGCTTTTTCTAGTAGATAGATTGCAAAGGCATTCCATTCTTTGTCTAGGTTGACAATAAGTGTGACCTTTCTTTCTTCATTCATCTTGTTATATTGGCTCTGAAGTTCTTTTACCAACTCATCATACTTTTATGTATTGCGCATTGCTAAGGACACTGAAATACTAGATACTTCAAGGTGGGGTACCTTTAGCACTTGGCGTGATTCTGCATCAACTACTGCTACTGGCCTTTTGGTTATTGCGAGAGTGGAGCTCCTTTGCTTGGTGCCGGTGCAAGATCTTACACTTTGCTTATGAGATACTATGCTTATGAGATACTATACCCAATCCATGGCATTGCTTTCATTAACTATCTCCTCGATGGTTCCTTGCATTGAAGTGGTCGTAGGGGCCATGATTAGAGGGGATGGGTGCAAGGAAGCCTTTTCCTTGCTGACTACCATCATCCTTTATTCTACCTCTTCTATGGTAGCACTTATACTTGGCACTTCCTCACATGTGGGGCTCATCATGGGTAACTCCTGAGATCTAGGAGGGTTGCTCCACTAATCTTCAAATGGCAAGAGCTATTTGCTCCTCCTTCTCTTGTCTCAATCTTTCTTCCTCTTCCTCTTGTCTCTTTTTACGCTCCTCTTCGAGTTTCCTGGACTCTTCAACCCTCTGCAATTCTCTACTTTCTTCGATGGTGGACCTGGTTCTCTTGATAGGAATCTTCAACATAATTCTTCTTCTTTATCCTTGGCTTGATGGTGCTGAGCCCCCCCTATTTGCTGACCATCCTTTTACTTGAGGTTTCTTGCTATCCTGAGTGGGGTGGTTGGCTTCTCTCTTCTTAGCAACCTATTCTACCTCCTCCTATTGAACTTTGTTGAATTCCTCCTCCCCCACATTCCCTGTTGAGAATGAAGCAGGATGGCTCACTTGAGTGGGAGGGCGATGCTCTTCTTTGGTCAATGATCATTTAGGGGTCTCCTCTACTACTTCTCTTTTTATCTCCCCAAAGGCTTCTTGGATTATGGCTGTTAGCACCCCCTCCAAACCCTATAGTCAACACATTTGTGAGGTGCCTCCTCCAACAGATTTGGAGGAGTCCTCTAGTAGTCAACTGAAATTCATATCCATGCACATCACCATCCCGTCTCCCCATGGGAAACCTTGGACTTAGTTGAGCATGTAAATCTCAGTTCTACTTCACAGGGGAAGCGTGGACAAGTCACCCCTAATAGCAATCTAACGCCTACCTAGGAAAGATCACTTTGTAATCAATCAAAGGTAGGAGTGAGGTTAATACCGCACTTGGTTCAAAGAGAGTGAGAGACGGGGGAGAGTGTAACTCGATCCCCCTACCCATAAGGTAAAATCTTAGTTCCAGCCCCCTAAAATGGTGTTAAACCTGGTAACTAATCCTATCCGTATTGGGAGGGTCATGATTTAATCAGCTCTATCTAGTGTTGGAAAGTTACTTGACTTATTGGGTCCTAGCCACATGCATCCAATCGTCAAGATCGAAGCCTCCCACTTTCCTTGATGGGTTTGCTTAGTTTTCTAATTAACAAAGCATACTACCATACTATTTGGACATATAAAATCAGCTTCCTTTTATTACTCCATTAAACTGGGTTCATTAAACTCAATCTTTAGCACATAACAAACAACTCAAAAATCGGATACTTTATTTCACTATCACTCCGTAGAGTGATACAAAACCGTCTTTTCGCAAAAAGACACCGTCTAGGATAGGACCTTCCAATCCCTTGGGATTGGGTTGTATGTGATCGCACTCCATCCGTGGTCAACAGGGAATTTACTGGCTCATAGCCCCCCTAAGCTTCCCTAAGCCTCCGAAGCCGTCCTACATAACAGGGGCACTTACCACTCAGCCCTTTGCCCTCTCAGGTGCTCGAGTGATCAAAAATCAAAAACACCTACCTCCCTCGGGAACGTAGGACTCCCACCCATAGGTGAGTTTTTCCACACTCCATAGAGTGTAAGGGAGCATTGGGTTGGGGACCCCAATGTCCCAAACCACCACAATCCACAACTCGTCGGGTTGTGCACAAGCCCAAAATCATAAGAGCCATAACTCATCATTCACAAATCCAAAAGCAGTCATAACCATAAGACATTTTAACACAATTGTCAATGCGATGCATAGAATCTATCCCCTTCATCAATTTCTATGTTCCTTCCTAAAAATCATTTGATAATACTAATATGCTTTTATAAGTCTAAGTAAGTCCTAACTAATCGTGATCCTTTTCTTATGTACTAATGTGATTATCTTTGTTTGGCCATCTATCGTGATTACGGTTTATAGCCGCGACCTTGATTTGTTGTGGGTTTGGGGTTAACTTCTACTTGTGCTTTAGTATCATGTTGAGTTCCCTCACAGCAGCAGCGATGACCACTTCCTTGTGTTGGGGAGCTCTCTGAGCGTGACCTAGCTTAGCATCTCGACATCTCTTGGGAGCCATGGAAGAAGCTTGATTGGTTTGGGCAGCGATTCTGCATAGGGGTTGAGAGAGAGAGAGAAAGAGAGGCTCGATTGATTGTAGCAGAGCTTCGTCACGTTAATAGCAGTAGAGAGACATATACATGGATCGTTGTGTGTTTGTGTGTGTTCTTGACGTGACACTCTACCCCTATTTATATATTAACCAGGGGGTAAAAGAAGATGTTTGCTTTTTAGTGTTTTTGATGATATCATCGACGATAAAGAGAGAACACTTTCTTTTAGCATTTTTTGACAATGTCAGGGAGGGGCTCCATTTACATAGCACAAATATATGGGCGAGCACCGCACTGCGGCTCCATTTTCGTAGCGCGAATATATAGGCGAGCACCGCACTGCATGCCATGTGGCTGGGTGGGTGTCACTCCAAAGCGTAGTAGCAGAGAGACATCTGCATGGATCGTTGTGTATCTGTGTGTGTCTCCTGATGTGATATCTACTCCTGTCTATATAGTAACCAGGGGGTAAAAAGAGAACATTTGCTTTTTAGCGTTTTTGATGATGTCATCGACGACAAAGAGAGAACACTTTCTTTTAGTATTTTTTGACGACGTCATTGATGAGGTCAGGCAGGGGCTCCATTTTTGTAGTGCGAATATATGGACAAGCACTGCACTGCGGCTCCATTTTCATAGCGCAAATATATGGGCGAGCACTGTAATGCACACTGCGTGGGTGGGTGAGCGTCACTCCAAGGCGCACGACCAAGGTGGAAACCAAGGCATAGACCTTGGGATCTTGGCCTTGGCATACTTGGCACATGTCAACCCCTATTTATATAGTAATTGGGGGGGGGGGGGAGGGGGGAGTAAAAAGAGGACATTTGCTTTTTAACGTTTTTGATGATGTCATCGACGACAAAGAGAGAACGCTTTCTTTTAGCATTTTTTGATGACTTCATTGATAACGTCAGGGAGGGGCTCCATTTTCGTAGCGCAAATATATGGGCAAGCACAGCAGTGCATGCTGCATGGCTGGGCGGGCGTCACTCCAAGCCGCACGACCAAGGCGGTGCGACCAAGGCATAGACCTTGGTATCTTGGCCTTAGCATACTTGACAACGGGCTATGAAGGCTTCATTGGCGCCGTTGGCTAAGTGTGAGAAGCTCCCACTAGCTTGTAGGAAAATCTTCTCGGGAGGTCACCCATCCCGGTAGTGTCGTCACCCAAGTGCACTTGACTGCCAAGTGACTATCCACTAGGCTAGTTCTTTTTGTTGTTCTATATTACAAACATAGTTTTAATAAGCTAGTCTTGGGAGGGTTTTCCAAGTCTTTTTTCCATGAACTAGCATATAATACCTTATTAATAATAACAATTATCTTCATAAGTAGAGCCAGTTTCATAAAATTTTTCAAAAAAATGTGCAACATAAATCAATTTTCTTTGGAATATATATGCACATTGTTTATTAAAATAAACTAAGTAATGGAGACATTACAACCTTAAATGCTATTTTTTTCCTCTCTAACTCCACTGTCATAAGCTAGAGACTCTCTTTCTGTTGCCCTTGGAGCTATTGCTAGCACCTTTGTTGATGCTTGGATTGTTTTTTGAACATAAACATTCCAATTTACCTCATCTAGTGCATTTTCTACAAGGCTTTCAAGTAAGAGCATTCCTATTTTGTTCATAATAAGGGTGTTATATCTTTGACTCAAGAAGAGGGTGTGGACCATCTTTGCTTGTAGTCTGATAGTGGGCTAGGGAATATCAGCCAAGCTAATTCCATTATTTATGTAAAATTTTATTCTTATCCATTCTAAATATCCCATAGGCATCTCTCTTCGGCCTCTTTTTCAGCTTGTTCACTAATCACAAGACCTTCTTCATGACTTCTAGACTAAGTTCAACTTCCATCCTCCTAGTGGCATCTCCCCGTCTGATTGTCATCATGCCACTGTTCTTTTGGACATCAAAAGTTTTTAGGAATTTAGTGCATTTGCTATGATCTATGTCTTGGCCCACCTTCTCTAGGTACCTAGCAAGATTGTACTATTCTATTATTCGCCTAACTACCTCTTTTGATGCCACCAGCTCCTCTAGGTTATGGATATTGCAGTATTTCAGCTGGTTGGAGATGCACGTCTCAGTGGCTAAGATGCATTTGTTGTGCTCTTCCTCTGAGAATGGGAGCTTGTTAGTTTTATCCTATTGTTCTACCATTTGGGTTCTTGTCACCACACAACAGTCCACAATGAGTTCTCTTTAAAGGACATTTGTTGCATAAAAGATAAAGTGATTAGAAAGAACATTATCATATGGTGAAATGTATAAACCACGAAATGTAAATTTCCACATCAATCAATCCATACATTCCATGCAAGAACTTCATGGATAATTTTTACTAAAAGAAGAAGGAAATTCAATTCATCCTTTTTCTTTTGAAGTTCAACTCTTATTTTGATTTTTCATTCACCTTCCACTTTACCCGCTTCCCCTTGGAAATGATGAAAATCCTTCCTAGGATTGTGGAAGTAAAGGTGTAAGGGCCTTTGGTGCATCCTTGGCGTACCTTACTATTTCAAGTGAGCCAGTCATAAAAGGTTGGGTTATACTCTAATGTCGCATGACAGTCCATATCCTATGGATGAATGCCCACATGTGTAATATAAGTCAATACGTCGATTAAGAGAACACCTAAGTTAATTTGGCTTGCAATGTAGATTTCCTTCTCTATTAGGATCCTATCCAAGTATGGATGTAGAGTTCCTTCTCTATTAGGATTCTATCCAAGTATGGATGTAGCATGATATTTTCTTCTAATGGTCCATTTCTTGTCATTTCTAATACCCTAAATGAAGTTGGGGCCACACATGTTTGGTCATTGTTGAGAAATGTGCAATCACATCCACCATAGCCTCTTTGTATGGGACAAACAAGGCAAAGAAACAAACTGCAAATAAAGCCTTAGACTAGGTCATGTATGCATGGTTTATTAAAACCACGGTTGTTGAATACCATGGTCCCTTTCCACCTATCTCCACCTACCAATACCACCTATTGTAAGCCTATAAAAGGCACTCATCCCCACACTCATTCAGTCAGTCATTATCAATCAGTTGTACTTGCATTATGCTTGGATAATATTAGTTGTTCTTCCTTGTCAATGCTTTTGCATCATTATGATTGTCTATTTGCTATCAGTGATCCTCCATAGCATGCATTCTCAATATTTTAACAGTCATACTCGAAAGTCTTGATGGCAGGTCATTGCTTTGCATTGGTCATGATCTAATAACCCTCTTATGCCCATTGAATGCGCAGAGTATACCACTTGCATAAGAAATTGGACTCAAATTCAACTCTAAACTATCAAACAAAAGAGATCGAATACCCTCCGACTCCCTCGCTTTCTACCTAAACCAAGAGCCATTTTGGAGACAAAACTCCTACTCCGTCACTCAATTTGTAGCGTGCAAGCACTCAAGCTTGATTCTATTGGTCCAACAAGGGATCCAAAATGTCGGTGCTCTCGTGAGTACACCGCCAAGGCCCACGAACCATTTATTTATTCAAGCATTTCAAGACAAGAGCTATGGATATCTCTCACATAGTTGTGTGCACTCTCTCACACACAAGCATAGTGCTTACCTTTGAATCCGATCAAGTTGCCTCCCACAAATTTGTCGAGCTCCAGAATCCAAGATGCACTTTTCAAGCAAGCTCCATAGCCATGCATGCAAGAAAAGAGAAGAGAAGAAGGAGAAGATGAAGAGAGAAGAAGAGGAGCTTCTCCATGGTACCTCACTCTCTCACACACACTATCCCTCTCTCATACACAAGAATTAAGCAAGAAGCAAGAAACAAGAAGAGAGCAAGTTTGGCCACACACCAAGAATGAGCTTTCCCATTCACTTTTTGACTTTTATACATGCCCTATCTCCTCCGTGGGTGATCCCCTTTTTAGTGGGCCTTTGTCCATTCCTCCACTCCTTTCCCTCCTTTCCTACTAGCATGGCCTTAATCCGTGCCTCGTATTTTTTACAACTTGCACAAGAGAGAGCCCATCACTTCTTTTACAAAATAAATTACAATGCGCTTGATGCTCTTTTTGCAAAAATATTAAGGTGAACTTATTCTTGTGCGCCTCCCTCTTACATTTAGAATTTTTCCCTACACTTTGTATCTTCAAATTTTCCTTTGTGCACCTTTTTCCTCTTCTTTCTTTTGCCTTGGGGCTATCTTCTGCTTTCAGTTTCTTGGATTTTCCATCTTGGTGTTATGAGGGTTAACATTTGGCACATCCATTTTTTAGTAGACTAACTTGTAATTTTTGCACTAAAACCTACCATATTTGGGTTTTTCAATAGCTGTAATTGGTCCCATCCAATTTCTCAATATTGAAGATAGCATTGTTACGAGAACCACTAGCCATAATGAGACCAAGCAAGTACACAGAAGGGAAAGACATTGGGCTATTCTAATACCTTGTAAATCAGCCCAAAAACCACTACTAAATCAAGCAAGAAATAGGAGATACTTCCAAAGTAATGAGTTATCCACAAATTGCAAGGAAAAGATTGTCAAGTCCAAGTGACTATCCTCAAATAGAATGCATAAAACTAAAATGATAGGGTGCTGTAATAAATTGTAGTAATATGTCAACAACCAACTGTGAGCAACCACGAAGGAAGAAGCTAGGAACAAGTAGCACTAAAGATTGTCACAATTGGAGTGTGTTAGTAACCATACATGCAATAGGCATAGATGTCATGCATAGGGTAGGTTCTAAAGGAAAAATGCAGAGAACTGCCAGATGCATAACCCATTGAGAAAAAGCTCAATACATAATCCAAAATCATATAAATACCATTCAGAATACCTTGACAAACATAAGTACCATGTCCAAGCCAAGAGATCAAATCAGCCCATGATAGCATAACTGCATCCATAAATATCAAGATAACATGTACATGTCACAATGACTTCCACTATCTCACTATGATAAGCTCAAGCTCAATTGCATAAACCAATTGCTATGTAGTACATCTAAGTGTCAATGTGGCTCAATACATAAAGTCCAATAGCTTCCACTAAAGCAAAAGTTGAATGACAAATGAGCAAGCAAATCTCAATAGATCATGTGAATGACATCCAAGTATCCAAGATACATGAAGTATAAAATCCAATAGATTCTTCAAGCCTGTAAACAAAATAAGCCACTAAAGTAACCAAGGCATATAACCACAACCAATATCAATGTAATAGAGCTCAAATCTTAGCTCAAAAGCATACCATAGCATATCAAGAAGTATAAATAACAATTGAAGTAGTGGTACATCCACTAACTATCCCATGAAGCATCAATAAGCATTAGGCATAAGCTTTTCACTAATAAATGTTTATTTTCTTGTTATTATAGCACTAAAATGACATTTAAATTTGAGCTATTTCAAATTCAAATCAGTCCCAAAAGCATGACCATACCATCGAGACACTAAAATAGCATCCCCGAAGCATCAAACGTGCATTATGGAATTTATTTTTTGCTATCCAAACAAAAAATGTTCTGTTCTATGTGAAAAAAAGAATATAAAAATACATAGAATCAAATCTCTAAGTGTCTAGATTTTTAGCTCTTGTTGCACTCTTCATTTCTAGCTATAGAACACATAAATCCAATATCGTATGCAAATGTGACCAAAATACGACAATGCTATCAAGCTGCCATAGCTATCCACGACTTCTATAGCATGCTATGTATCCACAAAATGGATGCTTCTTATCTCAATAGGCACCCATCAACAAGGCTCAACTAAGCCTTGGGAAGCTCCACAACAAGCATAGAGTAAGTTGGAACAAGACGAAAGAAGGAAAGACTCAATGCATACCTTGAGAGAAAGAAACAATGTCTACCATGAAACCTTGAGCTAAAGCTTTAAATCCAAGCTGAAGCAAAGGATGAAGAAGCTCCTCAAATGGTTGAATTTGATACCATTCGAAGGGAGTGAGCCCAAATTGGAAGCACGCCAACAGAAATAAGAGCTATGGTAGAAGGAGCAAGAGCAAGAGAGAGAGACGCACACAAGATGTGGGGACTGCAAAGTTGGAATGGATATCTGAAACTCAACTCATAGCTATACATACATTAATATGTGAAAAAGCTTGGCAAAAGGCTTGGTTTGACAAACATGTCAAATGATATGATCTTGAAAAGGGTGACTTGGTGCTGCTTTATTCAATTAAGGACCACAAACAAAAAATGAAATTCAGAGGACCTGGACCCTTCCAAGTTTGTCAGGTCTGTGGGACTAGGAATGTGGAGCTTAAAACTTTAGATGTCAAGAGCATATGCTTCTTCAATGGAAGTCACATTAAGAAATACTACCCACTTGTGCACCTACTGCATGAGTCCCCCCATGCTATTACCACCTATAAATATACAAGCAACCTCCATCATTGAGATTGACCTTGAAGATGAAGAACCTATAGCAGCAATCTATTTGAGGCTAAGAATCACAACCCATAGAGACCACATCCTTGATGCACTAATTGATGAAGGGAAAGATAACAACATGCTTACCTACAAGGACCAGACCAAAATAGGATGGATTGAGTTGATCCCTACCATTGCTAAAGTCAACCCGTATAGGGGAAAATGCAATGTCATGATTATCATCAAGATTGAGAGCCTATGGATCATTTATGTACTACCAAACACTAAGGGAATGGGAAAGGAAACGTTGTTGGGACAAGCCTTCAAAAAATAGACTCAGTGTAATGTTGACTATGAGACCCAATGAATCCACCTTGGCCTAACAAATGTTAGGATCATAATGAATTTTAGCAAGGGCACTCAAGCTTCTACAGTGCTTGTAATGCCTCCAATAACCACATCTCACACCAACTTTAGTGAGGGGGTACAAAACTACTAAATGATATAAAACAAGTTGTGTGAGAAGAGTATTAGGATCAAGTGAGTAAGTTGACCACCACTCAAAAGTACCAAACCAAAGGAGTCCCCATGGGTAACTCTAATCCCTTTGAAGCTTAGTTTATAAGGAGATCAAACCTCAAACCTCCTACTGAAAACCCAAATCAAGGAGTTGGCATTATGGTAAACAAGCACATGCAATTCCGTAATGGGACTTCAAAGCCCTACTACAAGCATAAAGGTTCTAGGAGGGTAACCCACTAGATATGGCTTCCCAAAAGGGTCCCACAATACTCATTGGCAAGACCACACACATCATAGTGCCCATCATGTCACCATCTGAATAGTAGGATAGTAGGACCAACTCACTCTAACACCCCTACTAAATCTACTATTGAACTCACTAATGTGCTCTCCTCTAGCAAAAGACAAGATGCCATCACAATCAAGCACAAGAGCCTCACATCACCATCAATTGCTACCACATGCTTGAAAATGAGAGATTAGGCACTAGGAACCTATGGCCTCTGCAACAACCTCAACTCAAGCCGCTCAAGAAGTTGTAGAGAATCAAGTCTTGGAGTCCACTTCTTCTCAAGCCCCCCAAGGGGCTTGCGTATCATCTCCAATTCAAATCCTCTCCCGACCTAGGAACCAATCTCCACCCAGTGCTACTATCATGCCCATCATAGAGCCTACTACAAAACTAAGTAACAACCAAGTAAGTCCTCCAACAAGGTTAGGTAAAAGTATGCCACAAGTATGTCACACTAAACTAGAGCCATTGTCAAAATTGCTACCCACGTACTTTAGAGCCTTCATAGCAAAACTCACTATAGACATGGTTGAGGACATGGGTGATAGTATAGTCAACAACATCTGCCAACTTGATAATACTTTCACCCTGTTTGCACATAGCCACCTTGACCTAGGTCTATTAGATGAAGACACAACACCAGTAGTTAGAAGCCTTCCTTATTCTTAGAAAGAATTTGGATTCATCTTCACTAAGCATGCTTCTATTACAAAAGAGTTAATTTCCACACAAGTAAGTAAAGAGCAAGCTATATGGCCACTTGATTACATCCTTCAAGTGTAGCTACATAGAAACTATATGGGAAGAAATAACAGACTTAGTGAACTTGGCTAGATCTGGATACCCATTTTTGCTAAAGTGGTTCACTCTTTGTGCACAATGGGAACGACATGATTTTTAGATAATTACAAATTTTGAACAACATTGCACCATTAAAAAAAAATAAGTATGACCCCATTTATATTGCTCCAATGTCATTTCGCATGGAAGCGACCATTAGAGGACCATGTTCCACTATATCTGTATTTGGATTGAATACTTAGTGAGGAGGAACTTTATATCACCAACCGCTTGGGCATAGGGGATTTCCTCATATGTCCTCACATACATCACTCATGTGGGTATCATGCCAAGTGATATGGGCCATTACACTACCTTGGAATACAATCCTAACTTTTATGATTAGCTTTTGCAAGCAAGGTCCTACATCATCCAATTAATCTAAATTTACTACATATATTGTGTTCACATTGTAAATACACTTCATTCATTTCTTTTCCTTTCTTTTAGAACAAATGAAATATGCTAGTTTATGTACTCTAAACTTGCTTTCTCATCACATGCCTCCTTTTTTCTTCTAGATACCTTGGGAAATGGTAGGAGTTGATGAGAAGGTCATCCGTGAAAGGCATGGAAAACCTTAGACATGTTGTAAATGGAGAGCAAAAATCCCAAGGACTAGTGGAAATGTGCTTCTCCTCTAACAAATATGTGGAAAAGTTTGGAGGCAAGGTAAACCATCCTAAGTGTACAGATTCTTAACTAAATACGATCCTGACAAGTGGATTGGGACAATCACTGCAAAAACAAGAGAAGGCATACAAAGAGTGGAGATTTCCCTTTCTATAGAGTTGGCGGACAAGGCTCTAGACCTACTAGAGTGCTCATAGCGAGCAACTCGGGAGAAAATTAACATTATGGAAAAATTCAAATTCACAAAGCCAGAAATGGGTAATGATGGGAGCTTGACCAAACCTAAAATTGCAAGCCAAACTAATACAAACATTATTCTCTAGTACTTGCCACAACTTTGCAATGAATAGGATCCACTTGGGCATATTTGAAGATTTGGCTATAAGACACTTGAGGAAGGTGGATCTTAATGCTTATACAAGGAGCACAATCCATGTGGCGGCCAAAGTGCTTGATGATGCTATTGAGTTTGAGGAGGTCACAATGTGGAGTAACAAAATTGCAATGGAAAAGGCTCCAAAATCAAGTTAGAGGGACCAACTATTGCATGATCAAAAAGACTAGCTCTGAAAGAGGTAGAATCAGAAAGTAGGGAAGAAAAGTTCCCAAGAATAGAAGGAATGCTAGACATACCCCTCATCACCCAAGGGCTTGGAAAGGATTTAATGACTCAAGACCCTAGAAGAACAAAAAGACCACAAGTAGGAAGAATAAAAGCAAGTAGTGCTTGTGTTAGAGAAGGAAAAGGAAGCCTATATCACCCTTCACATGTAGTATATAAAAGACATCAGTGCCCTTAAGATGGGAATAGCAACCTTGGCACGGAAAGGGGTAGAAAATAAAAAGTATGAGGAAGTTTTGCACTAGTATGAGTAGGAGAAGTAGAACATGGAAAGATGGGAGGTGTGCCATAAGGAAGCTTCAACCATCATAGCCTAATAGAAGGCAAGCTAAAACAACAAACAGACTAAATCAACCAATTGCAACATGATATAGAGAAAATATTGCAAATGAAGGATAGATTACTCACATTGATAGATCAATGGGAAGAAGCTACCAAGAACCAAGAGTGCCTTGAACAGAAAGTGGAGGAGTTAACTAAGGAAAAGGAGGATATCTAGTGAAGCAAAATAAAGCAAACTTTCATATTGGAAGCATTAACCAAGGGGATTGGAGCAATCCAAGAAAAAGATTGAGAAACTAGAGGAGACAAGTATACGACCTATGTAGGGGCTGGCTCACTGTCTTGGGAAAGCAAGACACAACAAGAATATGTCTAGGTATAGGATTGAAATGGTCATAAAAGAAAGTTGCAAATGGCTAGAGAGGCTCTTCAAAGCACTTTAGGACCACTACCCTAGCCACCCGAGTATAAGCCCACAGGAGATGAAGTGGCACACCAACTTAAGGAAGAAGGGCTCATTGAGGAGCAATTGACGAGATTGGGCTTCATGATTCCAAAGGAGCCTGCATTGTCACTACCCTCGATTGATAAAGGATGGAATGTGGCAGAGGATCCAAGATTCCACCTTGAGCAAACAAACATTGAGAAATCTCATATGTGTTTCTTCAGATGCACCTAAGGATCCAAAACAACAACAAAATATGAAACTTGATGAAGTTGGGCTTAAATTTAAGGTAGCACCTCAAAAGGTACCATATGTACCATTTTTGAAAGAACTAAAGATGATCATCATCTGATGGGAAGAGGAGATCATAGAACTAGAGAGAAGAGAGCCACTAGATGCACCAATGACATTTATCTTCACCATGACACAAAATCTAAAGTTAATACTTTCAATCAATGTTATGAGCCAAGTGATTGAGGTGGGTGAGGTGTTGGGGAAGCAACAGATTGAACAAAAATTCCAAAACCTTGACTTATGGCAATAGGAGGAGTAATGCTACTGGTGGTAGAACAAGATGTTGGAAACACCCATGAAGGTGTGAGGGTTTGAGACACAAGTAGGTTGGAGAAAGCCCATCCTTGAAGCTGGAAATGAAGCTTAGATGGCCTTCGTGGAGCTATTCCTATGGAGAGAAGAAACCCCACTTACCTACCCTATCTATGGAGGCATAGGGTTGACTTCAACCTTGGCCTTCATGGTAGATATGACTATCCTCTCATCTTCAATATCAATGCCAAAGATCCTACATAGCATTTGTAACTACAAGTTTGTGGACACCTTCCAAAATTAATCCAACATAGCACATGCAATTATCTTAAGTTGCCGGTGGTTCTATTGAACTAGAAAATAGCTACAAAGGAGGAAAGGCTATGGAAAGGCTACATCCCTTACTTTTTTATATTAACACAAGAATGGACAGGTACACCATGGACAAATTGATCCTTTCAACCATATTGACGGCCTTCTATCTCAACCCCTTGGAAGATATGAACAAAAGCCACTTTACTAGTTGTGATCACCCCTCTCACCATCTATCCCAATGAGCACTCGTATCTCTATTAAGAGATACCTACTGATAAGTCAGGCTTGTCTTTAGCATTCACTAAAACCCTTACTTCCACCACCTCAAGACAAGGGAAAGGAGAAGAAGTAGTGCTTATATCACACCCACAAAAAGAAAAGGCACATGCACATATACCTATGGGTCCTCAAGTTAAGGGTATCTAGTGACTTTAGTCATCTGGCTCTATCTTCAACCACCTAGCCCCTTTCCCCACAGATTATCAGGGTTCTCAATAGCAAGACGTCCCAAGAAATCGGTAGACCTATCTCCCTAACAACCACCTCATTGCACCAATAATCCTTCACCAATTGGGCCCTCCAGTGTGTAATAGTCCTAAGGAGTCTTGACTCTCTTAGCACAATCCCATCTCCCAATCACATAGGCTATCTAATCACTCTTCCCAAACAGTATGCACTATTTCATTATAGGTACCCTGAAGTGCTAAGAAGGACCATCGACAACAACCACCCTTTCTTCAACATCACGTGACCTCTTACCCTTCCAACTACCATTCCATGCAAGTTCCAAGCACCTTTACCTGGTGCCATGGAATTGGCATTCAAATAGTTGGGGCGGGGGGGGGGGGGGGGGGGGTAATGCTAGATAGTTACGAGTTCGAAGCAAAAAAAAGCAAAGAAAATGGCCAAGAAGCAAGGAAAGGTAGAGAAAAGAGAGAAGCATATCAAAAAATGGGCATTAAGGAAATTTAGAAAAAAATCAAAAACAAGAAAAGTGCACGTAGCAGACATGACAAAGGATCACATGGCACCAAAAATGAAAAATTATGCTTACTTTGAAATATCGCAAGGCATGAACAAGAAAAAAGAAGATGAAAAATTAAAATTTTATGAGCACTGGTCACATCCATGTAGATGTAAATTGAGGCAAGCTTGAAAGGAACGAGTAGTAGGCATTGATGAGAGTTAGGATTAAGATTGAAAAGAAACCTTAACGTAGGCATTCCAAATTACTGATAATCAAAAGCTTATCTCTGTGTGTGTACATGCATGCGTGCGTGCGTACGTGCATGTGTGTGTGTGTGTGTGTGTGTGTGTGTGTGTGTGTGTGTGTGTGTGTGTGTGTGTGTGTGTGTGTGTGTGTGTGTGTGTGTGTGTGTGTGTGTGTGTGTGTGTGTGTGTGTGTGTGTGTGTGTGTGTGTGTGTGTGTGTGTGTGTGTGTGTGTGTGTGTGTGTGTGTGTGTGTGTGTGTGTGTGTGTGTGTGTGTGTGTGTGTGTGTGTGTGTGTGTGTGTGTGTGTGTGTGTGTGTGTGTGTGTGTGTGTGTGTGTGTGTGTGTGTGTGTGTGTGTGCGTGCGCGCGCTAAAGTTTTTTGTATTGCAAGCTAGGTTGTGGAGACTGGGAAGTGTTTTCCAACTAGGCTTGTGAGTTCACTCTCATGCACCTTGTCTACAACTTCTCAATCTCTTCTTCTCTCCTTCTTGGGTCTCCTAGACAAAGAGATAGAAGCTTGGGAGAGGGAGGCATAAGAAAAAAAAAAACCCAAATTTAGAAATTGAAGGCATTACCTATATCTTTGCTTTTGTTTGAAAAACTCAAGCATAGTTTCTCCCATTCTAGACCCTAAAGATGAGTTTCCCACAAGGGTGTAAAGTAAATCAAGCATAGATCTATTAATCCTAGCATCAAAAAGAGTATACTTGATATATGGCCATAATCTCTTAATGAGATTAGTTGTTTCAACATTACTATGCAAACATGCAACCAAAATTTAGCCATCTTTCACACCAAATACAAGTGTTCCCACACCATCCATTAGTAATATAGTAAACCACATTTGGACGAGATGCTATGTTAAATAGCACATGAGATTGGACAAGGATGCATATACATGATCACGCTATCGAGAGGGACATTGATTCACAAGAAGATGGAAATTAGTCACTAATCCTAGTCTTTTTTGTACGGAACCAACATAGAATAATATGGCATTCAACCTAATGTCTACCACTACCGAGATAGCAACAATGATGATCATCCACAACAACCTTGGAGAGTGCCTCTAGCTCTTGTTGGGACTTGTCAATCACAAGAGCAATAGGGCGTACTTCACCTATTTTGGAGAGCATTATCTTCATTGTGATTTGCAAAGCTAGAATCTCTTGATTATAGCCATTGTTGCTTGTATACAAATAAATCGGATAAGGATGCCCATTCCATGCTGGTTTGGCAAAATGGATGCATAAAGTGGAAGATCAAATACATTGGTCTTACATGTACTATCAATCATCTAAGGATTTTTCTTGGAGAACCACTTTCTAATTTCTAATATCCACTCATCTTGTATAACTAGTATGAATGGTTTGTCCTTGTCCTCTTTTGCATGAGGATTATATGGCTAGCAATACATCACCTATAGGAACCAAACATGCTTTATCACATGGACGTAATAATTCCCATAACACATAAATATGAAGAGTATTATGACGAATACCTTGTTTTAGTCTTGTAAACCAAATCAGTGTGAAAACCAAGTACATGCCTTTCATGTAAAGCATGTACTTGTAAAATATCTTTTGGAGATTATCTCTATGTTGGATCTGTACCTTAAATGGGCAACCACTTTTTTTAAAAGATTCTCAATTTACCTATTTGAGATCCCTTTCAAGCCATTCTACCACCATGATGACATGCATATTCCACTATCCTCTTGGATGGACCATGCTTTTTGGTCGAGCTATGCATACCCAATCGAACTTTGTGTTCAACCATTATTTCTTGAAGCTTGCACTCCATAAGAAATCTATTTGACATAAACTCCAAGATAGGTATTTTTCTTTCCACCACTTTGCTAGAACTTTAGAAAAGAACCATTAGAGTCATGGAGCTTTGTAGACACCTTGCAAGTACAAGAATTGCTGAGCTCTTTCACATAGGAAAGAGGAATGCCACACTTCCTTATATTGGCCCACTACTTGGATTTGATAGAGTCGATTGTCACATTGATACCTTCATGAAAACCTATAATAATGTTTATATGATTTGCAAGGATGATGCACTCCCAACACTCCTAACATGCAATATGTAATGATGGTTGATTTCAAGGCCAACACTTATCCAATATCATTTTTGTCAATGCAAAGACTTTCTTTGATCCTTCTCCACTTCTTCAAGTCTAGCAACTCCCTTTTATTGTGTTGTTTGAGTACCTCCAATGTAAAGGCCTTTTCCTCCAAATCATTTAACATCAATCTATAGCTCTCTCTATCAAAAGAGAAGTACTTTGATGAGGTAAAATTGAGTGGGCTTGGTGTAATTCTACTACTTTCTTACAATGTCAAATCATTATATTCAACAAAGAATTCATGCATCTCAACCTTGTCACACTATATGATTCATTTGACATTTCTTCATCCGTATCGAGATCCTCAATCTCAAGATCGCTCTATGTAGTAACCACTGAATATATAAGCATATATCAACAAAACATCATGCCGTCACAATGCATCTATGTAAACATGAGAGAGAGAGAGAGAGAGAGAGAGAGAGAGAGAGAGAGAGAGAGAGAGAGAGAGATACCTTGATGTGGAAGACATAGCTATTGAATTGCAAAGAATTTCACCTTAATAGCTTGGGTGTGGCTCAAATAAGGACCTTAGAGCTTCATTCCAAACATTCACTCAGCAGGGCTTGTTCACATAGCTTTTCTACTAGTAATACCAAGAGTATTTTTGGCAATAATAGTTTTGGGTGACTTTTGGATTTTTGGTTGGTCTAGTTTACAATATTTGGCTAGGTTTACATTTTATGATGGGTTTACTTTGGGTCTAGGTTGCAAACCACTTGAATCTCGAGAGTCCATACCACTTCATTTCATGTTGAGGTAGACCCCACACAATTATTTGTTGCTACCTAATGAACTTGCTAGGGCCCATGCAACACGTGGTAATTAAAACTGGTAGCCAACCAAGTTTTCAATTGGTTGGGTTTACAAGCATGCTTGAGTTTACTTATGTGGGTGGGTTTACTTTTTGAGAAGCACCCTCCTTTGTCATATAGTTCAAAGAACTTTCATCCACCCTGTAGCACCATGCAAGGCGCTTCATAGTATGTTTCATAGCATCGGATGCCCCCTAAACTTCATGTTTATGTAGGTCCAATGTGTTCTTATCTACCCTCTACTACCATGTATGGTACTCTGGAGTACATTGTAGAGTGTGAGAGTACATATAGTTATCATCCTATAATATAGTCAAAAACACATTTGGCACTCTCTAGCACCATGTAAGATACTTTTTTCTAGAGTTTAATGTGGTCTATGACACATATAAGTATAACATTTCATTTGAATGAAAAGCTCTAAGTACCAATTGTAATGTTTACTTGATCACTTTATGGCATTGAGTGCAATATGGATCATGGATCCAAATTCCTTAAGGTCTTAAAGATCCCGTGGGAGATAATGTTAAGCAAAGGCTAAGAACTAGCAAAACGGTGGGTCAAGCTTAGACAAAATTGTGGCATTTTGAGTTATTATTGGCACTAGACCCAACTGCAATAGCCAAGAGTGATTGGAGTGGCAAAGAGTGACAAGAGTAGCACGGGATGGGTGCATGGTAGCAAAGGTGAATGGTTGGCGGTATGCCTAGGCGCAGCGAGGAGCACAAATCTACACAAAGGAGCACCAAGGTAGTGTCAAAAGGGGGGGGGGGGGATGTGTAAGGGATTTGTAGCTATACCATGGTGTTATTACCAGAAACACCTATATAGGAGCAGTAGTGACTCTAAGGCCTTCTTGGTTTCCACTCTACGTGTGATTCCCTACACCCAGTGGTGAACCCTCTTATGTGCAACATCACAAAGGTGTAGACCTGGGATGTGCCTATGTTATACCGTTTCTTTGATTGAATAATATAAGAGTATACCTTGCTCTCACATATCGTGTTACCTTTCTGTGCCGTGTTGAGTGAGTAACGAGTGCAGGTGCATCACACTTGGTATTAGAGCAACTCTTGCTCGGAGTGAAGGAGTGCTCACGGAAGCACGAGATAAGATTCTGTGCCCCAAAGAGAACAAGCCAAAACGACCCACATTGTGTTGCCCCATGTCACGATGACCCCTATCGTATTGACCCCGATGTGACACCTCTAGGACGGTGACCCCAACACCATCCACCATCTAAAGACGTGACATGTCTTCCCCATGGCACAACCACCACCCAAAGGCAAAATGCTACTTTCCCATGTTGACAATCCCGAAAGTCAAGGCACGGCTCCCCTTCACCCCCCCCCCCTCGGGCCCCCGACCACATGGAGGACGATAGAGAGAATGTACCCATCCCAACAATGGAAGAGAGGAAGAAGAGCAGAGGGCAAGAATGGAGAGTAGCCCAAGAGGAGAAGGTAGCCGGATTGGAGAGCAGTTGGAGGGCATGTCAGGCATGCTAGAGTCAATTTGGAGGAACATGCCAATGAAGGAGGAGGAAGAGGAAAGGAGAAGAAAGCTAGAAGTGGAACATGGCTATAGAGAGGGGATGTTACAACAACAAGAAGAGGAGAAAATGAAAAAAATACAAGAGGAGATGGATGGATTAGGGAGAGAGGAGACTTCTAGGAGGGCACAGGATACAAGAAAAGACAAGGAGAAAGTAGTAGAAGCTGAAAGTACGAATGACAAAAAACACAACCATAGAGAAGAGGAGGATAGTGACAGTTCAAAAGACAACTATGGCAAATTCAAGATGCCCCAACCCGCCAAGTACAAAGGAGAGAGGGATGGGTTGGTCTTGAAGAAATGGATCGTAGAAGTGGATAGATACTTGAAGTATACTAGGATCACCAAAGATAGAAAGGGAGAGGTGGCAGCAATCTACTTGGAGGAGGACGCTACTAGTTGGTACCTGCTAGAACAGGACCAAGGACACACCATCTTTTCATGGGAAGAACTCCAAGAGGAACTCAAAGATTACTTCATTTCAAAGATGGAGAAATTCAAAGTTAGAGATGAATGGAGAAACCTCAAGTAAACACAAGGGAAGATGAAAGAGTATGTCAGCAAGTACATGCAACTCATGCTGCAACTACCCAACATGGACACTGACACCAAATTGCATGGATTCTTATTTGGGATGCAAGAATGGGCCAGAAGAGACGTAGAGAGGCACGAGCCAACCAACTTAGCCGAGGCCATGAGAAAGACTTGTGGATCTAGAAGGTAGGAGGATAGCTCAAGGGAACCAGAACAGATTCAACACCAACCTCAACAACAATTCATGGACCCCAAGACCCAATGCTCCTAGAGGTCCATTCACGGAGATGTGGAGCCAGACCTCAAGCATAACCCCAGCCGTGTCACAATCCGCCTTAATACCAAGAGGAGCAATTAGTAGATGGGGGAACAACCACTACTATAGACCAATCCCGTGTATCATATGGTCCCATGGGATCAAACACATCATGATGGAGACCCCCAGGCCCAACCACATGGATCAAAATTTTCAAATGCGGTGGACCATACTATCAAAACAGATGCCCCATGGAAGACACAACCTCATCAAGCAGGTTGAGGGTGACAGCCACTAGTGCGTATGGAGGAGAGGAATCACAACCCCCACGCATCCAAGAAATCCCAAGCAGAAGTGATGAAAGCATGGACCACCCAAGAGTGGGGACAATCAGTGCGCGACCTCAATGCATGGCGGCCCGGGTAGCAGCAGTCCACCACCTATACATCAAGGGCAGAGTGAGTGTGTCAATGTTCTTGCAATAGGCTACCTACAATACTTGTAATAGATTGCAAATTCTTTTTTGTCAAATGTACATGTGAATGGAAAGCATGCAAGAGTCTCTAGTACATGATGCACAATCAATAGATAGTCCCAAGCATCAATCAATCCAAGGGAGTCAAAATAAAAAAAGGCATATGCCTTTGTCTTCTAAATCTGAAACCCTCTTGCATTTAGGTTGTAAAGGACATACAAAGCCCAATGATTTCTGCATCAACTAAAATGGCATTTAAAGTCCGAGTCAAAGAGTATATTTCATAACAATGATATTGATGAAACCTTAATTCAATAGTGAAAATGTTTATCTAAAGTTAACTCAAAAAAGAACAAATATCAATCTTGATGCATGCACACCATAAAAGAAATTTAGCAACACTTGTGATTTGAACGCACCCCACTTGCAACAAAGTACCATGAGCTATCCAATGAAGCACATCCTCTCAAGAATCACTAATGATTGGGTGTGCTCCATCCACCGGAGAGAAAAGCTTCAATTATCAAACCAACATACCCAATTGCACATGTAACAATTTATTTATTACTAAATAATGAACCCTTTTCTATTCAATCTGTAACATTTTGAACCCACGTGATGCACACATATATTCATGAGCAACTTACCCGAGGTTAGTACCAGAGAGTATATAGAGACATTGAAAAGACTCCACGTGTTGTTCATGGGAGAGAGAGAGAGAGAGAGAGAGAGAGAGAGAGAGAGAGAGAGAGAGAGAGAGAGAGAGAGAGAGAGAGAGAGAGAGAGAGAGAATAGCCCATTGTTTAGAGCTCGAGAAGATGAGAGAGAGAAGGAGATTACTAGCTCGACCTCTCATAGTCTAGTTTTTTCAAGCATTAATTTTAGATTACTTTTTCCAACAAAAGAAAAAATTGGAGAGTTTTGGGAGTCCTAAGTAAGCCCTATGGTGGCTACATACAATTGGTGGGAGACTTCGAATTTCTTTCAATTCTAAAGTAGTAAAGATTTGTCTTTTTTTCGATCCATTCACTTGATGTTCTTTGTCCTTCAGGGTTGCACTATTCAAGAATTAACATGCTTAGAAACACATTTAGGATGTGTAAACTTTGGTGCTAGGGACCTTAAAGCAATTTTACATGAGCTTCAATATTCATGAATCATGCCTAAAGCAAAACAATTGACTTCATCTTTCCATGAACAATTGCATCTACCCAAAATGACCATCAAACTTGCACAAATCTCCATTCCAAAGGGTATCGATTGTAGTGCTTTGGATCGAGCGAGCTCTACTCTAGTAATCAATGGAGGGTTTGATTTATTTTTATTTCACTTATGTTTAGCCTTTTTTAAAAATTTTGCATGTGCTGACACATGCAAAGTGCTTCATTATTTATTGCTTTTAGCTTTTATTTTCATTTTCAAGTGTGGAGCTACAGGTTAGATGTTGCAATGAATATAATGTTGCATTGTGCTATGGGGGAAGCAAGATGTAGGGTTCAAACTCACGCACCCCAAAAACCCACCTTCAAATCACTACATCACGAGTCCATTGGCGGGTGTTGACTATGCAATGTTGCATGTAAATATAATGTCGCATCAGAGAGTGTTGAAATTTTTAGTAGTCCCCATCAGAGCAAGAGCTAGAGATATGAGCTTATATAAAGTTTTTCTTTCACACACACACACACACACACACACACGCACGCACACACATGTATGTGAGAGAGAGAGAGAGAGAGAGAGAGAGAGAGAGAGAGAGAGAGAGAGAGAGAGAGAGAGAGAGAGAGAGAGAGAGAGAGAGAGAGAGAGAGAGAGAGAGAGAGAGAGAGAGAGAGAGAGAGAAGCTTAATGTGATAGGAACAATCCTAAAAAATCTTAAAGAATATCCCACAAATCGAAGGCTTGAACCATGGTAGACTCATACTTGAAAATTTAGAAGCTATTCCACTAAGCATTCTATCCCTATAAAGGTGATAAAATGGTTAACATAACATTTTCTCTTGTTTAGACACCTCTTATCTTCTCTCTTTTTTGTCTATTTTTTGGAGTTATTTGCTTTGTTTGTTTTCTTTGTTCAATATGGAACATTCCCAACAATCATGATCAATGTGGAGGTGGTTAAACTAATCCATAGAAAGAAGGAGAATGAACTCCTTGGAAACTAGGTCTACGAAAACTCTAACATGAAGACTAAGAGACCACGTAGACAAATGCATAAGGGACGTGGATCACAAAATTGAACTCATAGTAACTCCACCAAAAACCAAAGAATGGAAGAAGATGAATAGCAAGGCTCTAGGCATCATTGCCTAGGGACTAAGTGATGATCCACCCTACCAACTAGAGTCTCTTATCATATAAATCACACAAAACTCATGGAATTGAAGAAACAGTTGCATGAATTAGAAGAACAAGGTTTCATCCACCTCAACAAATCCCCCTTTGGTGCCCCAGTGTTGTTTGTTAAGAAGAAGGATGGGGGGCTTAGACTATGTGTAGACTATAGGGCCCTTAATAATGTTCAGATTCAAAGAGGTAGAGTGATGAAAGGCAGAGTGAAGCAACAAGCTTCCTCTCACACACACAATAATCAAACCACACTGAATAGTGAAAGATACAACCTACGGTCATAAGACCATTCACACCAAAGGCACCGACTTATTTAATGTATCTAACTACTATGGCTAGACTAGCTGTGTCCAGCTCATGTCGGTCAACACACACTAAATGAGCTTGATATTCTAACACTCCCCCTCAAGCTCAAGACAACATATGTACTCCAAGTAGCTGTCTAAAACCACATAACTTATCTTTACCCAGAGACTTGGTAAAGATATCTGCTACCTGCTCATCAGTCCTCACATGCATAAGATCAACCTTTCCTGCAAGGACCATCTCACGAATAAAGTGGTAGTGTACCTCTATGTGTTTTGTCCTGGCATGGTAAACTGGATTCATGGCCAGGAGTACACTACTCAGATTATCACATAACAGTTTCACTGGAGCATCAACCTGAATATCCAAGTCAGCCATAAGCTTGAGCAGCCAAGCAATCTCACATGCTGCCAATGCAGCCCCCCTGTACTCTGCCTCAGTACTAGATAAAGCAACCGTAGGCTGCTTCTTGCTGCTCCAATTGATCATGCCGCTACCAAAGCCAAAGGCATAGCCACTCGTAGATCGTCTGTCAGTTGAGCATCCTGCCCAATCTGCATCTGTGTATCCAATCAGTATCAAGGGCTTATCTCTGACATAGAACAGCCCATAGTCTACAGTGGACTTAACATACCTCATGATGCGTCTAACTGCATCCAAGTGCGGCTTTCTCGGCTTTTGCATAAACTGGCTTATCAGCCCTACTGCATAGCTCAAGTCAGGCCTAGTGATGGTCAAGTAAATCAGACTGCCGACCATCTGCCTGTACATAGTCACATCTTCTACTTCAGCCCCAGTGTTCATGTCTAGCTTTACATTCTGGTCCAGAGGTGTATCCAGTGGTTTGCATTCAGCCATGCCATACTTCTTAAGCATTTCCATGGCATAGTGCTTCTGCATCAGCCATAAGCCATTTTCAGCTGGTACGACCTCAATACCCAAGAAATACTTCAGATCTCCCAGATCTTTCATGTCAAATTCAGATTTCAGCATCTTCATAGCATGCTGAATTCCCAAGTCATCATTTCCAGTGATTATCAGGTCATCAACATATATGACCAGCACTACCAAGCCACTGTCAGTCTTCTTTGTAAACAGGCTGTGATCAGCCCTGCCAACAACAAATCCAAGACTCTGCAAGTAACTGCTGATCCTAGCATGCCAGGCTCTCGGAGCCTGCTTCAGCCCATACAGTGCCTTTTTCAGCCTGCATACATAATGCTGAAAATCAGGGTGCTCATACCCTTCCGGCTGAACCATGTATACATCCTCTATTAAATCACCATTGAGGAATGCATTCTTAACATCCATCTGCTGCAATTTCCAGCCTTTTGCAGCAGCCAAGGCAATAATAGTTCGTATGGTTGCCATTTTTGCAACCGGGCTGAATGTTTCATCATAATCCAAGCCATACTGCTGAGCATATCCTTTAGCGACCAGCCTTGCTTTGTACCTTTCTACACTGCCATCAGACTTACATTTGATTTTATAAACCCATTTGCAGCCAACAGGCTTTTTTCCTTCAGGCAGTGGTACCAAATCCCAAGTCTGATTTTCAGCCAAGGCTTTCATCTCTTCGTCCATAGCCATACACCAGTTTTCATCCTTTGCTGCTTCAGCATAAGTACCTGGTTCTTTGATCTCCATCACTTTTGTCATGTATGCATAATGCTTTGCAGAATAACCAGAGTACGTCAACCTGTCAATAGGGTATCTGACCCTCTGCGATCGTCTAGGCTGTGGTGCACTACTCGATTCACCTCTCTCATGAGGCGGAATGTACCTGTTCTGCCTCGTGCCAGGCGTATAGACAGTCGGAATACCAAGTTCGCTGTCTAAAGTATCACTAGACTCATAGCCCGAAGTCATTCTGCCAGGTGTCATCATACCATCCTCACTAACTTTCTCTTTTCCTTTGCTGTCCAAGACATCATGTCTCCCCCTCACTGACATACCCGTGTCAGTGGACGGTGAGCTCCTCAATCTCCCTGTCCATGGGGATACTGTCTGACTGATAGGTCCTGTCATAGCAGTGCTCTGCTGCATATCAACTGTAGAGACATGAGTGGAAGGCAAATTGGATGGCACTGCAACTGGTGAGACATACCAAGAGCCCAGCTCATCAAAGATGACATCCCTGCTTACCAAAGTCTCCCTGGTAGAGGGATCATAACATTTGTATGCCTTCTTCTCCTGCGAGTATCCAATGAACACACTCTTATGCGCTTTGGGATCCAACTTTTTCCTTTTCTCATCTGGAATGTGCACATAAGCAAGGCAGCCAAAGACCTTCATGTGTCTTACATCCGGCTTATAGCCATAGAGCCTCTCAAACGGTGTCATGTCATGAATGCCTGCAGTGGGAGTCCTGTTTAGAATATATGCGGCTGTCACAACAGCCTCTGCCCAATAGTAGAGCGGCATATGCTTCTCATTCATCATGGCCCTAGCAGCTTCCATCAGAACCCTGTTCTTCCTTTCAGCTACTCCGTTTTGCTGCGGAGTGTAGCTGCAGGTTAGCTGCCTACGAATGCCATTTTCAGCCAAAAAATCAGCAAATTCATTGGAGACATACTCCCCACCGCTATCAGATCTCAAGCAAGAGATGTAACACTCAAATTCCTTCTCAACCTGTGCCTTAAATTTTTGAAAAACAGCAAAGACCTCATCTTTTGTTTTCAATATGTGAAGCCAGGTATATCGACTGTAGTCATCAATGAAGGATACATAGTATCTGGAACCCCCCATAGATGCATTATGAGCTGGTCCCCAAACATCAGAGTGCACTAACTGCAGTGGTCGTGTACTCTGTCTTACATGCCTGACAAACGACAATCGTGACTGCTTACCAAACTGGCAAGCCTCGCAGACATGACCAATATCTGAATATTGGAATCTAGGTAGCCCTGTTACCAGCTGCTTCTTCTGCATGGTCTGCAGCCTCTGCAAATTGACATGCCCCACTCTCTTGTGCCAAATCTCTAAGTCCCTGATAGTGCCAGAACCCTGAGCAAACATAGCGAAATTCAGCTCTGGCAGTGTAGCATCAAGAGTGAACATTCTTCCATTTCTGTGGCCTTTCGCGATCAACTTGCATCCATTGCCAAACTCTTCAATAAAGCAGCCATGCTTATTGAAGCGAACCTGCAAGTTCTGCTCTGTCATTTGGCCCACAGACAGTAGGTTCTTCGTAATCGAAGGAACATGCAAAACATCATGAAGATTCTTCTTCCTGCCATCATGTACAACCAGAGGCACTTTACCTTTATGCTCAATGCTATGTTGCGTGTCATCACCTGTGCATACATAGCCATGCTTTTCAGCCACCATATCCGTGAACCAATCACCATGAGGGGTCATGTGATTCGACGCCCCCGAGTCAATGTACCACACTACATCATCAGATGATTTTTCAGCAGCCTTATTTTTGACATATTGCATGGCAAACAATCTATCACCAGAGTCATCTGCCTGACTGGACGTAGCATAATGTCCATGCTGCTTGCCCTTCTGATTTCCCTGCTTCTTCCAGCAATCCTTTGCAATATGCCCATACTTTCCGCAGTAGTGACAATCCTTGTCCTTATTTGGATTGTCTGACTGACGCTGCTGCTGCCATGAGCCTCTGCCACGGGAGTTCGATCTCCCCCTGCCTCGAAAGTTGCCACTACCTCTTACATTTGATGACTGCTGATTGCTATTACTATAGGATGCATTCTGCTGGCCTCCTCTGCCAGATCCATAGCCTCTACCACGGCTACCACGACCACGCTGATTCGAATAAAAAACTGCATCTTTATTCTTAGAGCTGCTTGACCCTGTAGCTAAGCCAAGCTTCACCTCTTCATGAATCAATAATGCAACCAGCTCATTAAAATCAGGCATCTCAGCCCACACAGATACTGAAGTGTCAAAGGACTTATACTCCGGACCCAAACCATTTAAGGTCACTGCAACCATATCCTCATCTTCTACCTGTGAGCCAACAGATGCGAGCTGATCTGCTAAGGTTCTAATTTCCGTGACATAGTCCTGTATGGATCTGTTCCTCCTCTCTATGTTGTTGAATTTTTGCTTCAGTTGTATCTTCCTGGCACTCGTAGTTGTGCCATAGTACCTGACCAATATGTTCCATGCATCTGCTGGGGATTTACAGTTCATGATCTGCATCACCATAGCATCCGAGATACATAATGATAGCCAATGTAAAACTCTGCGAGCTCTTTCCGTCCAAGCCCGATGTGCTCGTCTTTGATCAGCTGTAGGATTCCTATCTGGAACTTCAGGTTCAGCCTCAACACCTGTCACTAAGTCCCAGTATCCTTTGCCTATCAGAAAGTTCTCCATGCGGAACTTCCATATTGCATAATTGTTGCTATCAAGCTTTTCTCCCACAATCTGGGTTACATTATCAGTTCTATCAGCATTTGCCATGTTGCAGACCTTGCCTGACTACCTGCAAACCAAGATTTTCTTAACAGTTCAACTTCAGCCCGGAACTGTTTATGACAGTTTTCTGCAATTAATTGCAGGAAAAAAACCAGTAAATTTCAGTCAAATATCAGCCCAAACAACGTCCCAATCGGTTGATCCAACTCATAAAGACAATTGCCAATACATATGTCTGATGTTCAGTTCAGATTTAACTCCTGCAGATCCACTGCCAGATTCCAAAAGCATGCAGTCCAAACCTGTAAACTGCAATTACAGCAGCCTTTCCAAAGTCAAACTCCCACTGAATACACATAATGCATATTCCAAAACTGCTTAGTTGACTGCTGGTACATATGCCACTTCAGACATAAGCATAGAGACACAGAACAGTGCATAACCAGCACATACAAGTGCCAACAAATTCAATTGCAGGTTACAATCAACCAAAGTTCAGCATATCAAGTTCCAATCAGCCCCAAATTGTCTCCCGATCATGTCATACATTTACTTCGTAATGGTGAGGTCAATACATGAGCATCTAGGTATACATAGACAACCTATTTTCACTGACCAAAGCATAAGACCTCATGAACCATTTGTACTTGACCAAGGCAATATGTCTGCATTCTTCGTAATGGTGAGGTCAATACATGAGCATCTAGGTATACATAGACAACCTATTTTCACTGACCAAAGCATAAGACCTCATGAACCATTTGTACTTGACCAAGGCAATATGTCTGCATTCACTTCAGCTCTGGACTTCAGTTTTCAATGATACTCATTGAATGTTTCAAGCCTCCATACATCCAGCATGTATGTGACAGCTCTCATAGGTGATAGAGCTCTAGAAATGACCTGTATTGCATTAGTAGTATCTAATGCTTATTACTGACAGTACATGACAGTTTTCAGCAGTGAACAGTTCTCAGATCTGAATATTTTACTGAGAAAATTTAGCTCAAGTACTTGACATCAAGTACATATAACTTCTTGACTTGTATTGTCTGCAATGCAATCTTCCCAGCCAAGTGTCAAGTAGTGTTTCAGTGAAAGCTAATGCTTGCTGCCCACTGTTCTGAGACAGGTTTCCAGCCTGTTTAAACTTCCAAATCTGAGTATTTTCTTCAAGGAACTTCAGCTCAAAGTCCTGAGAACTGATACTTATGTCTTCTAGAATGCTCCTAGGCTCTAGTGAGGTCCATAAAGCATGTCAGAGAGCTTCAAGGCTCTTCCAAAGTATTGCATATGCTGTATATACACTGTATACAGCAGTTTAGCCTTCTGTTCCAGGTCTGTGTACTCTGATTTTAGCTCATAAGAGAACTCCAACACAAGCAATGACTTCTTGTAACCCTGAGCTACCTTCCAGTGTCTGCTCACTAGCATTTGATGACCTCTTGTACAGTGCTCATGTCAATTTTGCTTCAGCAGAAGCCATGCCTTCAGCAGGCGCAAACACGCAGGCTGGGCAGATCTGTGCTGCTGCACATCTTGCTCATTACCATGACAATGATACACTCACTGATGCTCAATCAGTCCTTGGAGGACCTCTCAGCAAGCAACAACCCTTCTTCAAGCCAGAAGACTCCAATGCTTCACTGTACATACCTCTAGTGTGACCTTTGATGGAGATGGCAGTCAGTCCTCTTCTTTTTTCAGCTCTTCAGTTCACTTTCAAGTCTTCTTATTGAGTGCATTCCACCAGTGAGCCCATTCATGGCTCTGATACCATGTTCAGATTCAAAGAGGCAGAGTGATGAAAGGCAGAGTGAAGCAACAAGCTTCCTCTCACACACACAATAATCAAACCACACTGAATAGTGAAAGATACAACCTACGGTCATAAGACCATTCACACCAAAGGCACCGACTTATTTAATGTATCTAACTACTATGGCTAGACTAGCTGTGTCCAGCTCATGTCGGTCAACACACACTAAATGAGCTTGATATTCTAACAAATAAAATCACCATAAAAAACGAATATCCCATGCCCCTAGTGGAGGACCTCTTAGATAGGCTACATGGAGCTAAGTACTTTAGCTGCATAGATCTTAGGTCAAGATATCAGCAGATTTGCACAGCAGAAGAAGATATCCCCAAAACAGCTTTCCGCACCCGATATGGCAATTTTGAATGGTTAGCCTTAGGATTCGGACTAAGTAATCGGCCAGGCACATTTTGTGGCCTCATGGATGGAGTCTTTAGACCTGAAATAGATGTCTTTATTATTATCTACATTGATGATCTTCTAGTCTATAGCAAAACCCTAGAAGAACATGCAAACAACACTTACACTTAGTTTTTGAGAAGCTGTGGCAACGTAAGCTATATGCCAAACCAGAAAAATGTGAGTTTGCAGTAAAAGAGTTAGAATTCCTAGGACTCATTGTAGGAGCACCTAGTATCAAAGTGGACCCCAAGAAAGTAGAAGATGTCCAAAAATGGCATGTATTGAAGACTGTAAGGGAAGTGTGGGAGTTCCTCGACTTCACAATATTATGTAGAAGGTTCATCAAGGATTACAGCCTCATCACCACACCACTATCCCACCTCACCAAAGAAGATAACACCTTTACATGGGGCAACGAGCAATAGGATGCTTTTGAACAAATGAAGAAATGCATGAGTCAAACCCCTATCTTGAAAGTACCTAACTTCACCAAACCCTTTGAGATCTCCACATATGCATCCGATTATGGCATTGGGGGCGTGATGATGCAAGAAGGCTACCCCATAGCTTATGAATCCAAGAATTTCACAGATGCTAAAACCAGATGGAGCACATATGAGAAGGAAATGCTCACAAATAATCCACTACCTCAGAAAATGGAAGCATCATGTTCAAGACAAACACACAATAGTCTTCATCGACAACATCTCCCTCAAATACTTCCAATCCCAACCAAAGCTATTAGCCAAACAAGCTCATTGGCTAGACCTCCTAGCTAAATTTGACTTGGAGATCAAACACAAGCCAGGCTCCACCAACAAGATAGTAGATGCCTTGAGCCATAAAGCTTATTTGAAAGCCATCAATGTGATCAGCACAGTAACTTCCTTGAATTAGTGAAGGAAGCTTTGGAACAGGACCAAGACATGCACAAATTTATACAAGATGTGGAAACTGACAAGACACCGCATGGAATGTATACCCTCAAGGAGGGAATCCTATTTGTAGGAAAGAGATTGTATATCCCCAACAATGTGGAGCTGAAGAAACTCATCTTACATGAAATACATAATGGAAAACTAGGTGGACACAAAGGACACATCAAAACATTTGAGGCCCTTAGGAAGCAATCCTTTTGGCCAAACATGAAAGAAGAAGTCATTGACTACATCAAGACATGTCCTATGTGCCCACTTGTGAAGGCACCATGCTCTAAGCCAATAGGCTTGCTCCAGCCAATGCCGGTACCTAGCCGCCCATGGAATGTAATTAGCATGGATTTCATTGTGGAGCTCCCCAAATCCCATGGATACACCATCGTCTTGTAGTGGTGAACTATTTTTTCAAGCAAGCTCACTTCATCACTACCAAACCACCATTGAATGCCAAAGAGGTAGCCCGCCTCTTCTTTACACGTGTTAAAGCTACATGGCCTACCCTTAGCCATAGTGTCAGATAGAGATGGAAGATTCATGAGTGACATGTGGAAGGAACTCTTCAAGACCCTGGAAACACAATTGCAATTCTCATCATCCTTCCACCTCGAGACAAATGGGCAAACAAAGCAAGTCAACCAAGGCATTGAAGACTATCTCACAAGTTACACCCGGGTGGACCAAAAGGATTGGGCCTTGTACCTCGATGTGGTGGAGTCCCACTACAATAGCTCCATCCACTCCGCTCACAGGTTACACACCCTTTGAATTGGCCACATGAAAAGAAGTCATCACCCCCCTTGCCTTAGCATATGGAGTAGCCAAAGCTAAAGATCAAGATGCAGAGGAATTCTTGAAGAAATGGAGAGACCAGAATGTGGCAGCCAAGTAGAGCCTAGAACAAAGCAAAATCACCATGACAGAGCAAGCCAACAAAAAGAGAAAGGCCGTACTTTTCACTAAGGACAATATGATCCTAGTTAGCTCCAAGAATATGTCCCTCCCAAAGAATATGAGCCCCAAATTCAATCACCGCTACTATGGACCCTATCACATCACTCAAGTGCTGAATGAAATCACCTACAAACTTGACCTGCCAGAAAGTATTTTTGTTCATAATGTCTTTCATGCTCAACTTTTGCTGCACAGGTTCTATCCCGATGACCAATGGGGGCAGCACGTACCAATACTCCATTCCAACGACCCCTTCGAAGTAGAAGCATTCATCTAATGCTAGGAACAAAAAGGATACCATGAGTATCTCACCAAGTGGTGTAGGGGTCCTCTCAAGGAAGCCACTTGGATTTTGGGGGTGGAGGCACTCTTGTCGTCTCGTCTATGTATGATTGGTGCTGTTTGATTCGTATGATGGTGTTGGTGGCGTCGTCGTTGTCGTCGCTTGATGGTTGTTTTGGTGTTGATTGATGATTGATGTTGGGTGTATGTTTTATGATGATTGATTGATGATGATGATGTTTGTGGTTGGCGTCGTCGTCGTCGTCGTCGTCGTCGTTGTTGGTCGTTGGTCGTTGTCGTCGTCGTCGTCGTCTGTGATCTCGTGACCGTGATTGAGGTTGATTGATCTCATCATCATAAGATGATTGTTGTTGATGTTTGTGTTGTTGTTGGTCGTTGGTGTTGTTTTGGTTGGTTGTCGTTCATCGTCGGCCCGCGAATGTCTCACCAACAGACACTGGCCAACTTGTTAGCAAAAGTTGTGTTAAGACCCCAGATGAGTCCAATAAATGCTACCCTTAGATTGTTGAGGACAGCAATCTAGTAAGCAAGGGTAAGTGTAAGGGCTTTGTAACTATACCATAGCCTTATTACCAAAAACACCTATATAGGGAGTAGTAGTGACTCTAAGCACTGCTTGGTTTCCACTCTACATGTGATTCCCTATACCAAGTGGTGGTGAACCCTCTTATGTGCGGCGTCACAAGGGTGTAGTCCTCGGATATGCCTATGTTGTACCATTTCATTGATTGAATAATACAAGAGTATACCTTGCTCTCACTAGGTAGAGTAGTGTTGTGGTGAGGCAAAGTGTGGCGACGAAGCCGAACGTGCAAGCAACAAGTGCAAATAGCTAAGTCTAGCAGATTTGCACACACCCGCATGAGTGCACACACACACACACATATATATTTATTAATTTAAAACATTGGAGAAAACAAGAAAGAGAATGGTCTAATTGTAATTCTAAATGTTTTAGAGATGTTAATAATTTGTAAATGTTCAATTGTATTATAAGTGTTAATCATAATTGTAATTATAAAATAGTTTCAATTTATTATAATTAAATTATTATTATTATTATTATTACTTATTATACTTTATTGTAATTATCATTGTAACCACAATAACTCATTTTTGTTTTAATTAAATAATATAAACTAATATTTTGTTTTAGAATAAATATTTTATTATAAACATAAGTAGAATAACATTGATAGTAATTGTTATAAAAGGTCTAGTATATGCAAGACCAATATATTGTTTGCCCTATATAATTTGCGTATTGGAATCTCCTCTTGATCCTCCTTTTGATGTTTTTGTGATAGTGTAAATGGTAGTGATAGTACCTATCTACATGCCCTCTAAATTCAAAAGTATCATTAAAACATTTTATAACAAAGTGAGAGCAAACATAATCAATTATTCGCACATCTTTCCATGCAAATTGTTGCTATTACATAATTGACCATTTGGTACAAAAACTATTGTTACCTTGCAAATGGAAATGAGGTGTTTCATTTTCATAGCATGAAGTTCCATTCTTTGATGGAACACTTTTTAATAAGGATCATGAGATTGTCTACATATGTGTCATTAGGTTTGCACTGGCAACTTCACAATGAGACGTTTTGGAGGTTAAATATGATGCTTGTGTGTGAACCCTCTTAATGTGTCTTGAGACATAAAGCATCACACTTACATGCTTTAAAGGTCTTCATTACATGGACTAACTTCTATGATAAAAATTTACTGCCAAGCTTATTGCATTAAATATTATTAATACATAGTTAAACATTTATTTTAATATTAACATGACTAATTATTTAAATTTTTATGAATAATAAATAAAATACTATTAAATTATGGATTATTAAGCATAATAAAATATTCATAATAAAAATCAAGTTGGACTAATATTTTATGATTTATCTATTTTACTCAATTATTTGGAAAGCCATATGTCATGCCCTTGGACCCCCCCAAAAACTCTCTAATGGTTGTGTTGTGTATTGCATCTTAGAGCCCCAGTCCCACCCGATTAATCATCCCTCCACTAGTCACTATTGGTGTTGTCTGCATCCATTAGTGGTAGTGCCTGCTCTTGCCTTTCAAGGCATACATGGAAGTGAGGCCACCCCAAAAATGTGTGCAAAATTATCACAATCCAAGAATAATTGAAAGCAATAACTAGGTTGACATGTGTAGCTAGGTTTAGGTGTAGTGGTGTTTTGTGTGGGTGTTTTGTCCAATCTCTTCTTTTTGAATAATTTGAAAGATTATGCTTTACTTTCTATTGCTTGAAAATGCAAGAAAGATGTGCACAATTAAGTTTAGCTAATGAAATGCTTTAAAGGGGAAGAGAGTTGCATTTATTCTTAACCAAGTTGAATCATTGATTGTATGTTCATGATGCTTTTTGTGAGTGGTGTGCATGATTTTAAAAATGAGTATATTTGCATTGAAGATTCATTAGCCTAAAATATTTCACTTGAGTGCAATCACATTCCAATGCCAAAATATTTGATACATGCATTAGTTGAAGAGCATTTATAGTTAGATGAGGCCAAGAAATCTTGAGGACATTTCCTTCCACAACTTGTTTTGTCTTGTTGGCAAATAGTAGCTTGCAAAAAGCAAAACAAGCAAACAAAAAAGTTGCTCAATGTCTATAAAATAATAACTTTGATATTTTAATGTTTGCACACAATATTCACATTGCAACTATATAAGAGTACATTAGTAAATATGCGTACACAACTATACTGCAAATAGCATGGTGAAGAGTTGGCACAAGTCTCTTCATTTTTTATAATTATGGGGGAAGGTGCCATTCCCCCATATAAATTTGAGAAGGATATGTAATGTTCTTTTCTTTCCATATGTTTCATTTAATTCTACAAGGGAATAAATAAACAAGATAATTTTAAAAGCAATTTTTTATCTTTAGCCAAATCAAAATTCTCATGATTGTATTTGACCTTTGGCAATGTGAAGCCTACAAACAGATAGTGGACTTACTCTAAATTGAATATGAACAAGTGATAAAGTTAGTTTGATATAAAAAAGAATAAATTCAGGTTGCTCTACAAAGATTACATAGTTTCAAGACTAATACATTAGGGCTGATATCATCCAACCCTTTGATAAATAGATGGTCTATGATGTAAGAAAAAACTCTTCTTCATATTTTATTCTCAAATTATGGATGTAGCTCAAGAGATATAACTCCCTAGGTGGGTAGTGTCAATAAACCACTTCTTTAGTTTCCACACTTTAGTTATGGTTTTGCACTACCATAGGATCGAAGATCAAAGCGCAAGGGTACACATTGATCAAAAGTGCAAATAATAATAATAATAATAATTCTTGTGTAAGCAATGTGAGAAAGGAAGTGTGATAATACGCACGTATGTAATTATCCATTATATCATGTGCATGGATATTTGTGATTTGAAAACATATAGGATGGAGGTGAGAGTAAGGGTGGGCATTGACCAAAAAGTGCAAGAAAACAACAAATGATTAATAATAATTTTTGTATAAGCAAAGACAAAAAGGAAGTGTTATAATGTATATATGTGTGTGTATGTACATAATTATCCATTAACCACTTGGCCCGTCTCCTTCCTCATGTACGATTCTCCTCGAAGGGGATTATATATGCAATATAGTTAATCATTTATAGTTTATTTATGTGATGATATCATTCACTTTCGATGATTATGCAACGTATTGTATTTATTGAATTTATACATGATTAGTTGTCTGCAACTTATTTGGCCAATTCATCCCAACTCAACCCACAATTCGCGCCATAACCCATTCTACATTTCATTCATCAAGTTCTAGCATATACAAAAAGACAAAAACCATCTCTCTGATAAGACATATAAAGCAACACACTACATGCTCACGAGAAAAGTTATAAGGTCTAGAATAGCGCAACATCATGTTATCATTGCATTGGGGTCGAAGAGAAGGTAAGAGGAGGCATATACACAGCCACACCTCGCCTTCCTGTCCACCTACTTATGTCTAGACCGTTCAATAGATCTAATAGAAGCGTACTGAAGTAGTATATGACATAGGCTGGCGACCCCCCCCCCTTCCAGTTGCTGGGTTTTGCTAGGCTCCCTAGCCTCATCTCATAGCCTTTGCTCAAAAGAATGCTTGATCCTTGTATGTTCTTGTCCACATTCAAAGGAGTTATAAGCAGATTCCAATTTATCAACAACCTGCTCACAACTAGGAGCCACCACTTGGCAACAAGCCTTATGGCACATCATCATCATTATTGTCGGTTAGGAAGACAGTGCCACACTAGTAAATATGGTCGATAATGTGCACTTGGTGATGTCGATGAATGGACTCTACTTCTGCAGTCACACACCTAGGTTTGAGTATGATCGACCCCAATGAGCTCAGCTAGCAACATTTCTTCTTTGGCAAATCACTACCGTGAACTCGTGTGCATCAAATGTTGTTTGTGATTCACCATGTGGGACAAGTACAAGTGTCATGCTAGGTGGAACCAATGCCAGCTGGTGCTTCTTCTTGAATTAGGCCACCCTCCTCCTACCCACATATCACCTATCCCGCCAATGTTCTGGAACACTTCAAGTGCCGCATCATCCTGTTCCATTCGAACATGTACC
Organism: Lygodium microphyllum; assembly: GCF_053477565.2. Lineage (NCBI taxonomy): Eukaryota > Viridiplantae > Streptophyta > Polypodiopsida > Schizaeales > Lygodiaceae > Lygodium > Lygodium microphyllum. The sequence goes on from NC_141141.1 coordinate 18,852,460, forward strand.
ATAAGCAACTACCCCATTTGGTTTTCCTGTATCAACTCCGTTCCCACTTGATCTTCCTATATCTACCTATGATACCCTTATATAATATTAATAATGCATTGTCTCTAAGCCATCGCAACTACTAGAATATCGATGCAACAATATGATGGCAGAAGATGTGAATTGATGCGATGGTTGGATGGAGCATGAGGTGAGGCTGGTGCAGGGCCCAGACTAAGGAAGTTATCAAAGGACATGAGAGAGAGAGAGAGAGAGAGAGAGAGAGAGAGAGAGAGAGAGAGAGAGAGAGATGGTAGGGTTGCCGAGTCATAGGACGATAGTGGGCATGTTAAACTGGCAATCTTTGGAGGTGATGGGAGGGTATGTGGGCGATGTCGAAGGTGTTGCAGGACATGGTGGACGAATAGGAGCAGGCATCCTGATCCACAACTGTGGCTACACATCAGCACCGCCCCAATCTAGGCTCACACCACCGAGTTCTATGAATTTGTCCATCATGCCTAGGAGCACCTCAACCACATGCCCATCTAGAGCTCTGCCTATCCCCAACTCCTCACAACAACATTGACACCCTCAAGCAATACTTCATTGGGAGCCTTAATCGTACCTTCACCTGATCTTCCTATAAGCAACTACCCCACTTAATCTTCATGTACCTTCCATGATCGTGCAAGGAATAGAGTGGTAGTTAATAAGCAACTTCCCCACTTAATCTTCATATATGCACTGCTTATCAGTTGCTGCCACTTCACAGTATTGTTGCTTATCAACTACCACTCCGTTCCCATGGTCATGGAATCGACGAGGCCCACTTAGTGCAGTATGTCTAGCTATCTAGTGCTCTATCCTTGCACGAGCTAGTGAAGGTCAACATCACCATGGATTTGCTAGCACATTCTTCATCAGTATTCGAGAGGACCCTAAGCAGAAGGCCCATGTCGATTTCCTCTTAATGGCTTCATAGTAGGCCTCATGTTGCTGTTTGGAAAGTTCCCATAGCTCTTCCCTGATGTTATTCATGAGCACTACCTCAACTAGAAAGCTAAAGTGCATCACACAAGCTATTTTTAAAATGTACAAAAGCTTATTGCGAATTTGAAAAATTAATAAGTGCAATTATTAATTCGAAATTTTTTAAAAAAAGAAAAAATTTCGAAATTTAAAAAAAAAACAAGAAAAAAAGATAAATAAAAAGTGTCCTTTAGTTGCACATGTAAAAACCTTTGACCCTTACCGTAAAGTCTTTCACTTTGCTGCCTGATCGCCTCTCTCTCTCTCTCTCTCTCTCTCTCTCTCTCTCTCTCTCTCCATTCACAGGCTAGCAAGTTGGTAGAAGGTGCAAAGGTGGGGCAAGTGGAATTGGCCAACTCCTTAGCCGAGGGTGCAGAGCTAATGGAAAGACTATGACAGTGGGGAGCTTAGGAATAGCAAGACTCTCTCTCTCTCTCTCTCTCTCTCTCTCTCTCTCTCTCTCTCTCTCTCTCTCTCCATTCACATGCTAGCAAGTTGGTAGAAGGTGCAAAGGCGGGGCAAGTGGAATTGGCCAACTCCTTAGCCGAGGGTGCAAAGCTAATGGAAAGACTATGACAGTAGGGAGCTTAGGAATAGCAAGACTCTCTCTCTCTCTCTCTCTCTCTCTCTCTCTCTCTCTCTCTCTCTCTCTCTCTCTCTCTCTCTCTCTCTCACTATAGTGGCTTGATTATCTCAAGGTTCTTGACTAAAAACAAACAAGGCATTAGATTAATATTCTGCACCTAAACTTTATATTCCAATGGGTCTCCTTCAAAACAACCATCACACACACTTGCAAGCCTATTGCTCACATGCCTTACACACATTGACAATGTTACCTACATTCCTTATTGATATATCTTGTGTGCCATTCCGCTGTGCCTTTTTGTGCCTCATGTCAGCTTATGACTTGAAGTCCCGTGAAGGTCCATAACACTTGGTATCAAAGCAACTCTAACACGGAGCATACTAGCTCAAGAGGGGAGCAGGCTCACAGACACGGAGGAAATCCTACCATAACACATTGTGCAATGTGATGCAATGACCTCGGCACAACACGACGCAACACAACATGGCGCGACGCCCCATGCCACAACGCCCCCTAAGTGTGTTACCTACTAAAAATTGGAAGAGAACCTGATGTGCCGACAAAGTTGAGAGGAAGCCATGGCGTGATAGGGACGCATGGCATACAATTCAAAAATGCCTTGGAGAGAGCTGAGGCTATGGAAGGACACTTTCTTTGAAGAGGAAGACAAGCTATGTCACTGGCTCAAAATCACATACAAAAAGAAAGAGTTTCGGCTCAAACTGGTTGAGTAGACAAAGAAGACCATCAAAGCCCTAAGGAAGACCCACAAAGGAACAAATATGTTGCGCAATCTCAAAGAGAAGGCTAAAGACCTGGATGAAGACCTAGAGGAGGCTGACTACCAATTGATCATGGTGTGAGAGAGAGCCCCAAACTATGGCAAGTGAAGATGGCCCGAGACCTCGATGCAAGCCTGCAAGAGAAAATCATGCTAAGGTGGGACTGGGAGACTGCCTCTAGATCTGAAGGAGCCAAAGAGAGGATCGAACGTGTCAGAGTGCAGCGATGCGGAAGCGTAGGACAAAGACTGAGAGAGAGTGAACACAGAGAGAAGAGAGAGAGAGAGAGAGAGAGAGAGAGAGAGAGAGAGAGAGAGAGAAGAGATAGTGTAAATGCAAAAAATCTGCTGTGTAGTATGATGTATAAAAGTGCAGAAATACACAAGGGGGCAGAGAAAATATCTGCATATGTATCCGACTTGATGATCTTGATCTCCGTCAGCCTGAGCACAGTCTGTCTCAGCCAACAGATCTCAAGATCAGAATATGAAAAGATGAATGCTAGAGTGTGCCACAAGATTGGCTATAAATAGCTGAAAATAAGAAATTCCCAACACCAGGTCGATTGCATTTAATGCAATCGACTGTAAAAAACTGGCCGACTGCACAGAACTGTAGTTCGATTGTACTTGTGCCATGTGGCACCTGTCTGCCCTGTTGACGTGGCTTCTTGCCATACTGTGCTGATGTGTCTGCCTACTGTCGTACTCTGCTAACGTGGCATTGCAATCTGACTGTCTAGGAAATGACTGTCTAACACCCCCTCTCAGATCCTGGACATGGCAAAAGACTGAGGGAATTGGAATGCTACTGAAGAAGAGCCTGGGGCAGCGCCTTCGTGAACAAATCTGCAAGATTATCCTCCGTCTTGCAGTACTCCACATCAATGGTCCCATCCAGAAGCTTCTCCCAAATGAAGTGATATTGGATCTCAATGTACTTCGTCCGGGCATGAAATACAGGATTCTGCACCAAGGCAATGCAACTCTCATTGTCACACCCGCAGAAGAGTAGGACGAGTCTGGGGGCAGCCAAGCTCCTCCAACAATCTCCGAAGCCACACAACTTCACGTGGTGGAAGAGGCAGCCCGATATTCTGCTTCAGTAGAAGAAAGGGCGACTGTGGGCTGCTTATTGCTACTCCAAGAGATAACACCTGTACCCAAGGTAAAGTAGTAGCCTGTAGTAGACCGTCAGTGGTCCGCATCGCCAACCCAATCCGAGTCACTCCAACCTGCAAGAACCAGATCTGAAGCATTTGTACTTGTAGGATAAGAAATCCCTAAGTCAGAGGTCCCCCTCAAATACCGAAGAATCCTCACGACAGCCTACCAATGCACCAGTTGGGGTTCCATCATAAACCCTGCCAAAAGACCCACAGCGAAACAAAGATCAACACACAAATGTTGAGAAGCCAAATCAAGGATCCAATCAACTGACGATAGCGTGAAGCATCCATCACGGGAGAATCTGAGTGTAAAGTGGCATTCCAATTTGGATCCATAGGAGTAGTAATGGGCCGACAATCTCAAAAGTCACCAAGAGCTTCTAAATGTACCTCTGCTAAGAGATGAAAATCCCCCTTTGAGATTGATAAATCTCGTGACCCAAGAAGAAATGAAGAAACCCCAAATCTGTCATCTCGAATGCCTGATGTAAAGCTGTCTTGGTCTCTCAGACCTTCTATGCATAATCCCCTGTCAAAATCAAATCATCAACATATAACACAAACAACACACGACCAACCACGGAAGTGTGCACATAAAGCCACAGATCGACCGTAGAGCGCCGATATCCCAACTTCGACTGAAGAAACGAGTCAATCGTCTCGTTCCATGCACGCGGAGCCTGCTTGAGGCCATACAATGCATTCTTCAACCTGTAAACTTTCCCATCTGAGGATCCAAAGCCAGGAGGCTGCTCAACATAGATCTCCTCATGCAAGTCACCATTAAGAAAGGCCAACTTCACATCCAAGTGATAAACATGCCATCTCCTATGACCAACTAAGGCAAGAACAGCTCGAATAGTCGCCATATGAGCAGTGGGGGCAAAAGTATCATGGAAATCAATGCCTGGGCGCTGAGCAAAACCTTTAGCAACAAGGCGAGCCTTGTGCTTGTCCAAAGAACCATCGCTAAGGTACTTGGACTTGAAGACCCACTTGACACCAATCACCTTCTTGTGAGAGGGACGAGGCACAAGAGACCAAGTGCCATTCCTCTCAATAGCCTCCAACTCGGCTTCCATAGCCTTTTGCCAATTATCAGACTGCAAAGCCTCCTTCACTGAAGTAGGCTCATGATCTTGCATAACATGGGTCAACAAACAATAGTTGGAGCAAATAAGCTCCGAAGAATGTGCATGGTTCCTCCGTGATCTCCACGGTCCATCCTGCGGTTCCCACTTCTTAGGGACCCCCTCGATCCTTGCATCTTGGAGTGTGTCATGGGCCCAACAAGGAGGAGGTCGGGACCTCTCCCCGTCGCTCTCCATCTGCTGAAGACTCGGGAACATCCACCGGCGGAAGCTCCATGGGGGTGGCCGATGGAAGGGAAGACTCGGAATTAGAAGAAGAATCTCCATCAAGAGGCTCTGGCTCCAAAGGAACTGTCTCGGGACCCCAACTCTCCCCTGGATCTCCAAGGACGGGGTGCTCCTCACCCCCCGCTGTGGCCGGAACTTCCACGAACCGCACATCTCGGCTCGTGTAGACATCCCGCTTGATGCGATCAAACAAACGATAACCTTGGGACTGGGAGCTATAGCCAACAAAACCTTGTCGTCGAGAAGCCGCCTCGAACTTATCATGCTGCGTCTTCGAAATGTGCACATAAGTGTCACACCCAAAGATCCTGAAATAAGAGACATCAAGCTTAGTCCCGAAGTAAGCCTCAAAAGGTGACATCCTGTCAATGACCGAAGTGGGAGATCGATTGAGGATGTGAATTGCGATAGCCACTGCCTCGGCCCACAGAAACTGAGGTGTCTGTCGGTGCTCCATCATGGTGCGTGCCATCTCGATCACACTTCGGTTCTTCTGTTCCAAAATGCCATTCTCTTGGGGAGTGTTGGTGTTAGCAAACTCTTGGCAAATGCCCCTATCTGCACAAAAACGAGCAAACTCATTAGATATAAATTCACCTCCCTTGTTTGAACGCAATGTCTTCAATCACCGGCCAGAATGGTTCTCCTCAAAGAGAAGCCAATCCTTGAAGTGAGAGAAAGCCTCTGACTTCAAAGTCAAGAAATAGGCCCAAGTCATCCTACTGTAGTCATCTATGATCAACATGAAGTACAAGCTCCCCTTCAGGGACTCGGTCCTCATCGGGCCACAAAGATCCGTAGATACAAGCTCCATGAGTGAAGTAGACTGCCTAAAAGCTTTGTTGGGAATGGCATCTCGATGCAGTTTCCCACAAATGCAGGAGACACGTGGCTGATGGCTCACCACTATGTCCGGCAAGCCTCAGACAAACGACCCTCACGATGCCTTCCGAAGGTACTCGTAGTTCAGGTGGCCAAACCAAGCATGCCATAGCTCAGACTGTGTCTGAGAAGTAAGAAGAAGAGAAGTAAGAGCTGAAGAAGACGTCAATTTATAGACGCCATTCTCCTCATACCCTGCAGAGAGAACCTTCCACGATCCACGATCAAGGACTTGAACAATATCACTGTCAAACTCCACCAAGAGGCCAAGAGCACAAATCCTATGGATCGAAAGTAAATGATACCCCAATCCTGGCACATGCAACACCTCATAGGTGTGGGTACCACCATCTCCATCTGGAATAAGCTGCATCTCATGCCGTGCAGCAATCGACAGAGAAGAGCTATCTCCAATGAGAATCTGCCCATGCGAAGGTCACAAATGGGCAACACCAACGGAAGGAGTCATGTGTCGTGAGGCACCACTATCCACAATCCACTCTCGAGCCTGGGGAGCTGTCATCGCAGCATCAAAAGTCTTCGATGTAGAGTCCTCAATGGCTGCTAAGGGTGCAACCACCGCTCCAGAATCCTTTGTGTCCTTCTTGGTATCCTTCTTGTCTTTGTTGGGGCAATCCTTTTTCCAGTGACCGGTCTTTCCACAAATATGGCAAGTCGATTCCTTCTCCTTGTCCTTCTTAGATTTGTTGTCCTCCTTCTTCTTCTTTTGGTCCTTCCCCTTCTTCTGAGAGGCTTGACCAACCCATGCCTCCGATTTGGAAGCATTCTGTCCCTTCAATTGTTCCTCCTGGTCCAAGACCATAGGAACCAACTCTTCCCACCGAAGAGTCGACTCCCACCCTCATGCAATAAGAGTGGAATAGGCTTCGGAGGAAATAGGCTTCCCCGCATTTTAAACTTGCATCTGAAGCTGTCGAAGCTTGTTGATGTGAGAAGCAAAAACAGGTGAGAAAAGAAGCAGAATTATGGTCAAATGAAGATAAAGATGAAGACCAGGGAGAGGATGAGCTCAACCCAGATCTTGGAACACCTCGTCCCCAACAAGGAACCAACGACAACTACCCCGATTACTACCCAGAAGTCTACTACCAAGAAGGCTACCCTGAAGACCAATACCTCTACATGAATACCCTCCTGAAGGAGATGGATACTACTACCCTAAAGATGTTCCCATCGACTACCACCCAGAAGGAGAATACCTCAATACCAATTATCCCTATCTTGGAGAGTGCCAACCTGAAGAAGTTCCAGAAAAGGAAGAAATGATGAAATATTATGTGAAGGGAGAAGAATGGAGAATGGATGTGCAATCAAAGATGGAAAATATTATGATGGAGTTAGGATATAAGAAAGAAGATGAAGCAAGGTGGACATGTCAAAAGGATGAACCATTGCACCCACATGTTGCCACCCAGTTGAAAGAAGAACCAAATGAAGCAAGGTGAACATGTCAGAAGGATGAACCATTGCACCCATAGGTTGTGGCCCAATTGAAAGTGTTAAAAGAAGAGAAGAGGGAGGATGAGCTCAATCTTGTTCTTGGAACACCTCCACCCATTGAGATTGAGGGTGAGGCCAGGTTGGCACCCTCTTATAAGGCACGGGATGCCTTTGAAGAAAAGAACCATGAAGAAGTAGATGAGGAGATAGAATTAGAGAATGAGAATTGAAGGGAAAAAGTACTTAGGACAAGGCATCTACTACATTGAGACAACACTTCTACCTTAGATGATGAGATAGATGAAGGAAAAGAAAGAAGAGAGGAGTTAGAAGAGAAGAAAGAAGAAAAGGGGGAGGATGAGCTTAACCTAAATCTTGGAACACCTCTATCCCAACAACCCAAAGAAGCGAAGGGCAAGGAGGAGCTCAGCCTTGATCTTGAAAGACCTCAACCCCAACAACCCAAAGAAGCGAAGGGCGAGGAGCTCAGACTAGATCTTGAAACACCTCGACCTTGACCCCGACAACGCCAACCCCAACAACCAACCATAGTGATAGTCTAGGGAAAGAGTTGAAGGAGAGAATCATGCAAATATGGGATGAGATAGAAAAAGATAATAGGAATGAAGAAGAAAAAGAATTATTAGATGGAGCCATAGAGAAGATCAAGGAAAAGATTAGACAAGAAAATAGAAAAAAAGAGATAGAAGAGCAAGTAGAGTTAGCTAGAAAGAAGATAGAAGAGAAAGAAAAGCTAGAGCAAGATAGGACTCAAATAGAAGAAAACAAGAAGAAGAAAGTTAGAAAAAAGATCTAGCAAGTAGAGAGAGGCGGAGGAACCAAGTTAGAAGAACAAGTATGGAGAGCTAGAAAGCCAAAAGAAGAAGATGAGCAAAAGATAGGCCTAAGCAAAGTAGGCCGAAAAGAAGAAGGAAAGATAGAGAATGAGAAGAATGAGAATGAGACAAAGAAGAAAGTAAAACCTAATGCCAAGAAACAGAGACAAGCCACTAAAGCCAAGATGAGAGATGAGAATGAAGATGCCTCCAAAGCCCCCTAAACTAAACTCCTAGCTAAGGACGAAGCAAACCAAGATTTTGATCCAAGGCACATTCCATCCCAACCAACTCGGATCAAAGTAGGAACCTAGTGCACTTCAACAATGGAGCCATTGGCTACACCTTTGAGCCTGAAGAGGCAAACCCTTTGGAGTTTTGATAGAATGAGTTAAGAGGACAAAGCCTCAAAGAAGGAAGAGCATGAGGGAGCGCTCGCAATATAGGCCAATCAAGGCAACTTAGTGCCATGGAAGGAAACCTTGCTGGTTGAGTCTTGGAGAACTCTCCAACTCACTCTTAAAGTGAATGTCTTTAGACTATGAAGCCCATTGGGACCATACTCAATACTGGTAAAGATTGAGATCTCAACCACAAGCAGTGCAAGGAGTCGTCATCTCAATCCTATGGATCCCTGACACACCAAGCACCACACATATGGACAACACCCCTAAGAACTTCAAGGCTACTTCTACTTCCGCAAATCAAAATCCGATCTAAGTGTGACAACTTGGTCCATTCCCCTCCAAGAACTTCAACTCCAAATGAGGCTAAGAAGAGCCAAAGAGATGCCATGCACCAAGACCACACCCTCCTTGCGAGAAGGTAAGCTGAACCAACCAATTTGTCTAGGTTCAAAGCAAGTAAGAAAGATTAAACAAGGAGACCAAGGAAAACGATCCAAGTTCTTGACTTGGTGATGAGGGCAAAGCATCTTGGCAAACAAACCAAGAGACCCAAGTCCCCAAGGCCCAAGGCAACAACACAAAGAAAGGAAGGAACAACACAAGGAGTAACTCAATGGACTGCCTCCCTTAAGGTGTGGCACAACATGGCTACAACCGCACCACCACACTAAGGTGTGGCACAACATGGCTACAACCGCACCACCACACCTTGACCCCAACAATGTGACCACTTGCGATCATGCCGACAAAGCTTAGCGTGCAAAGCCATAGGTGCCAAGCCCCATCAAGTTAAAACTATGAAGCCTCCACTTCTCAAAAGTAATTGAGTCGAGGGTGGACTAGGATACAAAAACATTAAAAAAACTAAGTCTAGATGTGCAGACCGTGACCAATTTGATAGAATAAGTTGTTTAAGAGCCCTTATTGAGTCAATGTAGATTTTTAGGCATGAATCACATACTTAACATATCACATGAAGTGCTCCATCCATCCTTGGGAAAGGATGACTCAAGCGCAAAGTGTGATTTGTTATGGTATTGTGAAGCATATCCAAGGCGCCTAAGGCTCATAACTTGTGCACAACTAGGGTTACATTTTGCATACAAACAAGCTTCACATTACTATGAATTTATTGTGAAATCTAGGGCTTATGTGTTCACTTTGCAATGTATCATTCTAGATGTTGGAAATCATGGCATATAAACCATAGCATCTTGCATGTGCCATAAAAAGTAAGATGAAGTTTGGGTGGCAAGTATGTGTATAACTAATATTGATATACATTAATAAGCTTAGTACAATATAAATACCATTTATCGATATCATCATTCATATTAATATTAACATGAAAAAGGGCAATCCATTTGGTTATTTATAATATATTCAATACTATCTCAATACAATACATCAAAACTTAAAAGTAAATGTAAGTTATACAAAAGTCAACATGCATAGGATTCTCCAGTGTACTTTTTTATGTATGAAGTGTCTTTTAGTGTGGGTAACAACAATGAAATATGAAGCCTTTTGTGGAGTCTCTCTGACCAACAATTATTGCAACACAAAGCGTGGCTGCTCTTATGTAAAGCTAAAGTGAGATGGATGTCTTCACATTATGAACTTGGTGTAAATGTACCTCTTATTGATGAACACCATGTTTTTGTGAATCCCCTTGCCACATGAAGTATGCCTAAGACACCAAATACCCTAATTTAGTAAAGAACATACAAAGCATTGACCTAAAACTGGTGCAAAATGGTAGAATCTAGGTGCAAAGCATGTAGTATTAATTTAAGGGGTACTTGCAAAATCACTACCTAAAGGCATTACTGGTTAAAGATGAAAACAAGAAGAGTTGCTGGTAATAAATAAGAAGAATCCTATGAATACTGAAGGTCTCTGACATAGTTATGGAGTCAGTATTGTCTAAGGGAACAATATTGGCAGAGATGGGAAATCAACTATCCACAGATCAATCACTACCTAAAGGCATTACTGGTAAAAGATGAAAACAAGAAGAGTTGCTGGTAATAAATAAGAAGAATCCTATGAATACTGAAGCTCTCTGACACAGTTATGGAGTCAGCATTGTTTGAGGGAACAATATTGGCAGACATGGGAAATCAACTATCCACAGATCAATCCAACAGTTTCAATAACCTTTGAAACAAGGACAAAAAAAAGTATACTATGGAGAATAGGAAGAAAATAACTTAATAATCCTATAGTCAGAAATGATGCCTTTTTTAGGTTTTGTTTGTAATGAAGCCAATGATGTAAGTGCCGAGCACTACAGCACTATAGTATAATACAAAATCAATGAAGATTGATATTACAGGCTTACAGGTATGCATAATATATACAGCCAAAGACAGGACAAGATAACAATGGGTTAAACCTCCAAAAACCCAGATGTCACCTGTGCTCAATATATACATGTTTCACAGTGAACAATAGGCCATAAAAATACCAGGTTGCATTCAAATTCAAGATGTGTCTTCCAGATTGACAACTTCAAAGCTTGTCACAAGGTTTTGAGTTGTTTGTTTTGCTCCAAGGTCTGCATCTGCAGCAACTCTTTCACCACAAGCTTCACATTACCATTGTTTTTCAGCAGCAGATGCCGGTTTGTTCCCATGTCGTAAAAGCCCTGCAGCATTGCAACATGAGTTTAAAGAAACCTCTCAACTACTTTCAATAGAGAACACTTGGATTACAGAATCAAAGCTATGAAAACTTAATAGAAACGTGAGTAATACACTTTCAAAAATTTACCATTTCCTGCAGGTCTTCAAGCATATGATCCCACCCCGAGCCAGTCACTAGATCATAAATTGTCCTGTGCATGTTATTATTGTTCTTCCGAAGCAGCTCTAGATTCAAAGCCTTCTGAGTAAAGCCCATGTCATTAAGAATCCCCAGAAAAGTATCTTCCTGCTTTACATCTTGGTTGTCAGATTTTTTGGGCATTGGTGGATCAACTAATTGGTATGTGACATAACTTGAATCCTCAGGCATCGATGGGTCGATACGACTCAAATTTTCAGGCCCTGGACGTGAAGACTGCTTGGACTGTTGCACAAAGTTAGAATCTTCTGCTGGCCTATCTATAAGAGAGAATTCCTCCGCATCAGATTTCACCACATCAGAGCAGTCTTCAACCATTTGTACTGCCTTAGCAGGAGAATGCAGCGGTTCAGAAGGGACCTTCAACATATCACCACGCCCATCATTTTGTGCGCCCAATGTCAAGGACTCAGTTGCTGAAACCAATTGATTCAACCATTCCTGCTTGTTACTGGAGTCCATCCATACGTGCGATGGCACAATTGGAGTATCTTGTGGAACCACCTGGGAAATGTTTGGACATATTGTTACCACTGAAACTTTGAATATAGAAACAACATATGATCATGCTGAAAGAGTAGAACCTGAATTAGAACCCAAACCCTCTGACCAAACTTCTGGCCTGAAGGAGCCATCAATCGCCAGTGAGAAACATATCGACCAGGCCGGTTAGGTGCCACAAGTTCAACAGATGCATCAATTTCTTTGTCACAAGCTAAACCCTGTTCAGGCAACTGCAAGACCCACAATGTGATTTACAAACCAGATCAGAACCAAGCAAATTGACCTACATTACCCAGATGCATACCTCCACAACTACAGGCCTGTCAGATCCCAAAATATCTCCACCAACATGGACCAGCTGAGTCAAATGAGGCCATGGAAGGGTCCCAATATTCCTGAGGCGCCATATTTTAGTGAAGGTGGTGCCAGCAGCAACTTCAGTTCCATCAAAGATTGTGACATCTTGAACAAACCGAGCATCTAATTTCCCATTGTAATGCTCCCCTACTGCATTTCCATTCCAGTAAGCTGAACAGCGCATTGGTCGATCATGCTTTGGCTTCATATGTGGATTTGGCAGACCCAAAGAATGCCTTACCTGTACAAATGCTGTTATACCATGAGTGGACCAAATACACCCACAACCATTAACTTTTTTATGTGAAATGAGAAGATCAGAGCTACCATTCTGCCACCATGGAGAGGATGGTGATGATGATGACTGTGCCGTCTAGAGTAAACAGGCCTCTCTATCTTCCGATAATCAGTTTCATTCCCAAAGTTCATGAAGCAACTTGAGCAAATATCATAATTTTCCCTCCTGTAACAAACAAATTAAAATAGCAAGCACTTTATGAATATTCAAGTACATCCCACGAGAATATTTTAATTCACAAACACATTAAGGAATAAATCACGCAATGAATGCTGGAGTGTAAATTTTACATGAAACATTTTGATACTAACTTACTTGATTGAGTTGAATCGAGGTCCAACAATGGGTGTCATTCCACAGATATCACACTGCACTCCTTTATGGAATATGCGAGCTGCATTTTCAGCTGCATGAGCTGTGGACAATGTGGGTGTAGGGTTTGTAGCATTAGATGTCTTTTGAGTGCTTAACGAAGAAAAATACTTAGACACTACTGCTGGCGCTGCTCTCACCCAATCTTCAACCAACTTAGAGAAAACTTCCTGAGGAGGTCCCATCTCTGATGGCAACTCATCAAATAATAATTCTTGCACTTTATCAACTAGTTTACTGGGTATGGGACCTTTCAAATCGCATTGAATCAAATCATCTCCCTGTACCTTGGCTTGTTCAGTTGCATTTAGTACAGACACATTTGAAGTTGAGGTTTCGTCCTGCTTTTTGAAGGAGCTCCCCTTAAGATTCTCAACTTTGACATCTAAACGTAGAGGATTGAGCTTTTGTATAACACAAGCATCAAATATATCTTGATCGTTGCCCATTGTTACAGGATCATTTTCTTGGTCAGTGTAAGTGATGACAAAACTATCACCGGAGGAGATCTTGAACATGCCTCTGACTTTCTCCTCCAACTGCTTAAAGGTAAGATCTGGTTCCCCGGAGTACCCTTCCTCAATCAACACTCTTCGCAGAGTATCTTGAAACTTGACCTGACACATGAACACAATGTCAAACGATTTGAAGCAGTTTCATCATCAGGAGGCGAGAACACAAACACAATTTCAAATTATTTGAAGCAGCTCCATCATCAGAAGGGGCAAAATATCAATAGACTAAAGAGTTCATTGAAAGAGTTAGTTAGAACATCAAGGCAACAAGCTTTGACCTAAGCAAGCCACACAAACACAAACAGCTAAGTACCACTGTTTGTAATGATGGTTGAGGCTGCTAATTTTAATGCCATAATGCAAAGATAACAAAAATATCATATACGCATCATGTATATTCAAGACGTGTCATACTGCCACATTAAAACATCAACTAGAGCAAATACAGATCTAAAATAAAAGTCTTCACTACTACCTTTTTCAGGTAATCAGTTTTCTAGTCAGGAATTTACAAAAAACTCAGAACTACATTGGAAATTAGAAGCAAGATAACAAGCAACTTTGATTAAACGTTTGATTTTTACAATTACAATAGCAAGTACAAATCCAGTGCCAGGACTAATATGGCTTTCCGTTTAATTCACAGGGTTAAGTGTGACATCCTCAGACATTTCACCTGAATCAACATTGCACACCAACTCATACAGAGAAAGACAATGCAAAGAATAAAAAGCCCCAAAATGAAAAAAAAAATACTTCTTATAATTACAAAGATCGCAGATAGGAAGGATTGGGCCAAGCAACGCAACCCCATGTTTCTGCAAAAAGTCATGGTTTGGGGGCGGGCAGCCCTTTGCCCCCAACTGCACCTAGCTAGGTATGCAGTGCCTCCCGAGCAGAAGCTCATGATATTGAACACTACAGGGAAAAACAGGGGAAAAGAGCCTCTCTTCCCACATGGAACAACGTCACAAACTTCTCGGGTCATGGAGTTCTATGATGCACCCATGATCCGTTCCCTTTCCTTACAACACAAATACCAGATGCACAGCACAAGGGGTCTACTACTCAGTCGATCCAAAACCGCATTTTAAAAAAACCCATAAGCTGCAGCAATCAATCTAAACAACAGTTCTTTCACCTCTCAACACGCAAGCCAAGCCATGATTATCTATTGTATGATAGCCATGATTACTTATTATAAGATAGCCATGATTAATTTCTGCACAGAGGAGAATCAGATAGCAGGAAATTATTGAGATAGAATGAAGAATCCCATACCTTGAACACATAAGCCATGATTAATTGATTATGCGGCTTCTCTGACAGAATCAAGAACGAGGAAGGCCCGCGAAGAGGGACAGGCACACGTAGAAAACCTCTCTCACTCTTAGTCTGTGTGTGTGCGCGCGCGCGCGCGCGTCTCTTTCTGTGCCGCGTGTCTGTAAGCCGCGCCCAAAGCTAATAAGTCTCGGAAGGTCAATGCTTACTAGCGACCAGGCGTATTATCATTTCCTGCAATCGATTTCTCAACTTCATAACCTAACATGAAGTTTTGATATTATAAGACACGTGCTTGCGTTTTAAAAATTTGACTTCATGTAGGGCGAGAAGTTCTCTCTAAGGCTGAACAACAAGCACGTTATGCACATGCTATCCACAGCAAAGATAAGAAGGATGCAAGTTGCAACAACACAGGAACTCAATGGTACATAAGAAGGTACATGAAGTCGACACAGCAACTCAATGGTACATAAGAAAGTATATGGAGTCTGGGAAGTTGGGAACAAACTTAACTACAAATAGATTGGAAGGCATCCTAGAAAAGTTGTGGCTCTTAAGGCTCCCTCTCAAGAATAGAGTTTTTGCTTATAGAGCCATCATTGGTGCAATCTCGACAAATATAAGTTGAAAAAGAGAGGGATATTAGATGATGGCAAATGAACCTGTGGAGAGGAAGCACTTGCTATGGGATGCATGTAATTTATGTTACCTTCAACCTTGATTTTTCATTATCACTAATCATTAATGTACGTAACATTGATGGGCGACTAGACTTCTTTGTGAGCATTGCCATCTATATCTCTAACTAGACAAAAAGTTGTTAGTGAGCATCGACTAGTAGAAATATGTATGAAAAAAGGTTTATCAATAAATATATTTTCTTTTTGTATTGAAAAGAAAACTGAGAAGGTTGAGGTGGATCCATAAGCAATCATTCTTTGTGGCAAACGGAATCCCACTGGTTCATATTGAAACTTTCTATGCAATTCCCCTATGCTTTTAAAATATCAAGCATGGGTTCCCTCTTAAATAACCAATGAGGAGCCATATGAATACCTAGCTTCATGTATGGTTTTGAATTAGAGATGGTAAAATACTTAGCTTCATGTGCGGTTTTGAATCAGAGATGGTAACCATTACAACCAAACTATCAACTATCCTTATGTGGAAGTCTAAGTACAATTGATATAGTTGATAACCAATGCAAGTATGGTGTATTTGGATGGAACATTTGGTGCCAACCGATAGGTTTCATAACTTTCTTCATTTCTTCGTTAGTTGGAAAAAAAGATTGCCATTTGATTTGCTAGAAGTAAAGGAAGAATTAGTAGCAAGTTATCAAACCGAATATTCAAGAATAAAATTCGAATTATTTTATGTTGGTTCCTACCCAAATCTCTTAGTTTCATCATTATTTGCAACCGTTCTTTACTTAGGCGGGTGGGGTCTACCAACTATTATCCATCCCGAAATTAATCACTTTTTTCCTATCTATGAATGATAACTATAATGTCTACCTTAGTACATTTGAAGTAGTAGCAATGAATATCATCATCATATTAGCCTAACCTTATTTATTTTTGTTTGATTCTATCCTAACTAGATGGACCTTGCCGCAAGTTAGAATAGATCAATTATTAAACCTCGGATGGAAAACTCTCTTACCCATTTCTTTGGGAATTTAGTTGTTGTTCTGACAACCTCCCTTCCACTTTTGTCATTGTGGTAGAGCCCCTAATTGCCATGGACATGCAAGTTTTGTGGCATTCCCGATCTTTCCCCCAATTAACCCTTCTCATTACATATATTTTTTGAATAAGTGCCTATCATATGTTCTCGATAATAACCAAGTTACAAAATTATGGTAACTAAGTGGTACAAGGTACATTGGGTGAGGTTTTGCAAAGCACAATGCTACAACAATAGGTAGGGGGGACTAGCATGTTCTTGAGAGGAAAGTTGCCCTTAGTTAAGTAGCACTTTATAGGTGAACTTTTCTTTTTCCCTTTTTCTCGATTCTTTCCCTTACTAACCATCATAATTAGCATAGTAGAAAAAGAAAAATGAACATAGGGCAATGTTCCAATGTAGCAATCATCACCACACTGACATTGTGGGTAGCTAAGCCCTATTTATCAACATTGATTGTAGAGACATGCTATGGTAATGGTTAGGGGAATCTAGCTTGTCCTTAAGGGGAGAACTACCCTTAGTTAAGCAACACTATGTAGGTTTTATTCTTTTCTTTTTCCGTTTTCATTGTTTTTTTATCCAGCTCAATTCTTTCCCTCAAAATTAGTGCAATACAAAAAGGAAAATAAACATTGGGTAATGATCCAGTGTGCAATGCACACTTGTGTCCATGATGTTGATTGGTTTTTTACATGGTTAGCCTAATATACTCTTACGAAAGCTAGTGCACATACATAATAGGCCATGTGTTGAAATCTCAACCATCCACATGACACAATCATGGGCCATACCATCATCAATCAATCTCGGTGGCCACCAACTAGTTAGCCATCATGGATTCCCCCTTCTATGAAAAGGGACATTAGATCCCCCTCTGTTGAAAGAAAGCACAATGAATCCTCCAGAAAAACCATGCAAAGAAATGCCATCATCATAAGAAAGGGTTGTGATCACTTTGACCAACACCATCATTAAATGTGGAGATGAAGTGTTGTGAGGAGAACTCTGGTATAGAATCCCCCACAACTATGACAAATGATTTTTGCATCAACAAGCCGAAGTAGCTTCCTCTTTCTCTGTCAATGATGCCGCCTACAACAACATCATCATCAATATACGGTTCTTACTCAACAACATCATCATCAGCATTGTGCATAACATCCTTAATGTTAATAAAGGTGGCATCAACACCTATGTTTTTGACTAGCCATTAGCTATAGGACTAGTTCAACATTTATCTTCCTATAAATTATAGATGGTTATCAAAATCTAAACCAAAACTCACTCGAAACAATAAGGGCAAAGTTGTCAAGTTTGGCTCTTGCTCCTCCACCACTACTTGCATTCTTACTTGCTCTCTTCCCATTGTTTCCAATCATTGGTATGAGAGCCTCTATTCTACCCCATCTACAAACCTTTCTTGCACAGGTGTCAAAGTCATCAATTTGATGTGCCCTTTGGGATGGGACTTAGATATTTAGAGGATGTGTATTATACTACATATCTTAACTATGATTTTGCATTCTATTTTGCAAAACACATGCGATTCAAGAAAATTTTGAGCTTTGCAAATATCTTTTCGGTGTTTTTGTAATCCATGCAATGATTAGCATTTACCAATTTTAAGCCATTTTGTTGCATTTTGATGATCAATTCCTACACTATGATTTTCAAACATAGCTTTCAACATCAATAAATTTAGTTATGTTGCTCTTAGTATGGTCTTTTTTATACGTTGAAAAAGTTTCTTTTGAGCGAGAAGCAATGGTGGAATGCAAGATATAGCTATAGAGTACAAGAGGGTTGATAGAGAGAATAACACGAGAGAGTAATGTGGGTACAAAATGAATAGTACCCTTATTCTTTGTTATCTCCACTTATATAGGACTATACAATGTGCACATATACAAGGGGTGCTCGCTTAGCTAATTTCCATTGGCCTTTACCCCAACAACCTCCCTATTAAAGGCCTATGTAGATTTATGGAAGAATAAGAAAAAAGTGAAGATATTATCCAATGTCCATTAGCACTCTGTAATGTGCAAAGCACTTAGAAGGTAAACTCTACATGAGAAGTTTTGTAAGGTTGTCATATGTATGGATCTTGACAAGCTCAATGTGCTTTTCCTCAAGCACCTCCCTAATAAAGTGATACTTCATCTCAAAGTGCTTTGTCTTTGCATGAAAGATAAGGTTCCATACCAATTGAATGGCTTTCAGACTATCACAGTGCAATATAGTTACCTCTCTTGTAATGCTCAAGTCTCCCACTAGACAAGTGAGCCATATACATTTCTTGTGGGCCTCAATGGTTGCAGTATACTTTGCCTTAGTGGTAGATAAAGCTGTACGTGGTTGCAATCAAGAGATCCAAGAGACTACACCGCCCATCAAAATGAAGATAGAACTAGTAGTAGACCTCCTAGAGTCTACATTCCTTGCAAAAAGAGCATCTACATGTCCAGAATAGATGCATCCTTGCTTCGAAAGCATATGTACATACACCTAGTGCCGTTCAAGTATCTCGTGATGCTCTTTATTGCCTTCCTAAAGGGAGGTAAGCTCTAAAGTGGAAGCATGAGCAAGAGTAAGAGCTATGGTGGAAGGAGCAAGAGCAAGAGAGAGAGACTCCAAATGTGGGAACTCCAACAGTTACAATGTGTGACCAGCCTTCCCTTTATTCAAATGTCATTAAAAGAATAAAGAATGAAGTGACAGGGATGGGCACCCACCGCCTGCAGTGTGTAGGCATAGGTAGTACTATTAGTGTACTAATACACAGGCGACTAGGCAAAGTCGCCTTTCCTCCCAACAACCTCCCACTTAAAGCAAATCTACCTCAGTGAAGAGGGAATCAAGAAAAAAGTACAAGTGTACATAGGTACAACAGGATGAGGAAAGATGTCATCTCATCCTACACCCATCTTCTAAGGAAGGCAAAACACTCCACTGAGAGACTTTTTGTGAGCAAGTCTGTAGGATTCTGGTGGTCATTCGAGATAAGATCAATAGTCCTGTCCTCATTAATGACCTCACGAATGAAGTGATACCTCACCTCAATGTCTTTCATATTTGCATGGAATACCAAATTCTCAGCTAACTGGATAGCACTCAAAGAATCCGAATGCAGTGTAGGGATAGCATCTGTCATATTGAGGTCAGCAACCAAATGGCCTAACTAGATGGCCTCCTTGCAAGCCTCAGTGTGGCTACAACATACTCGGCCTTTGTACTGGAGAGGGTCATGCATTTCTACATCCTAGACATCCATGAAACAATACCTCTAGTAAAAGTGAACACATAGCTAGAAGTGGACATCCTACTGTCTGAATGTCCTGCATAGTCAAAGTGAGTTAGTATACCCCACGACTCATGTATAATGGCTGCCATAACAAATGCACATATCAGCAGTGCTCTTTAGGTACCTCATGATACCTTTCACGGCATCCCAAATGCCTCTTGCCAAGTGTAGCTATATAATGTGCCATAACACCAACTACAAAAGCAATATCTAGACATGTGACTATCATGGCATACATAAGAGTCCCCACTGCGGATGCATAGGGAATCTTAGCCATCTCAATTTTCTGCTCATTTGTTTGTGGACAATTGGCATGTGATACTTTCACATGTAAGGCAATGGAAAGCCAATAGGATTCACATCCTGCATACAAAAGTGCTCAAGGACTTTATGGATATACTCTTGTGATAGATAGAGTAGTCTCTAAGACCTGTCACACATAATACACATACCAAGTATATGAGAGGTATGTCCTAGATCTTTTATCTCAAAGCTCTTTTTGAGCTGAGCCTTAAAAGCATCTAGCTCATCATGAGTTTTCCCTGCTAAAAGCATGTCATCCACATAGAATACCAAAATCAATAATGAATCATCACGGGTTTTCTTCGTGTACAAGCACAGATCCATAGCTCTATGACTGTAGCCCTGTGACTGCATAAAAGCATCGAACTTGCAGTACCATTCCCTAGATGCCTACTTTAGACCATAAAGACTCTTCCTCAATCTGCACACTAGGTGTTCCTTACTAGGCTCTATAAAACTTTTAGGCTACTCCATGTATATCTCATCATGCAAGTCCCCATGTAAGAAAGCCATCTTGACATCCAATTGATAAAGATCCAAGTCAAGCTGGGAAACCAAAGCCAGGACTAAGTGCAGGGTAGTCATCTTGACCACATGAGAAAAGACTTCATCAAAGTCAACACCATGCTCTTGCTTAAAATCATTAGCAACCAATCTGGCCTTGTATGTCGGTTTGGGGTGGCGAGGGGTACTTTTCAACTTATACATCCACTTGCAAGGCAAAACTTTCTTGCCACTAGGCAAGGAAACTAGGTCCCATGTATGATTCTTTTGCAACGAGTCAATCTCAGACTACATCATGGCCGTGGATGGCTTTCTGCGCTTGCGGATCCCTGATGCCAAGAGGCATATTCCACAGTGGATTCCATGAGTCTTTTATTCCACGGTGGATTCCGTAAGGTTTTGCAATGGATTCTATAAAACTATATTTATTTGTCGGGGCTCGTACACAAGGTGGATTCCTTGTGCGAGAAGTTAATAGGGACTCCTGTCCTTTTCGGGCGTCATGTTAATTTAATGTGCACGTGGCTGATTCCATGGCGGGTGATTCCACAAAATACATATTTAAATTAATGGATGTTTATGAGTTTAGAGTGCACTTGTATTAAATTGAGGTTAGGACAGAGTTCCAACCTATTTATTTATTTTGTAGCTAAAGACTGCTAGTTATTCGCTTTTGTCAGTTTAATTTTATTATTTTCTAACAATTGTGAATGCTTCAGTTGATGTGTAGAGTAGGCAGTGGTGGAGTTGGGAAGCACTGGGCGATAGCATGTATTCAGATTACTTAGAAGAAATTATCATTTTTTATAGGCGTGCATCTTATAATTAAAGACGTGGCGCTAATATTTATTTAGGTGCACTTATTTATTGAAGCACTTGACAAATATTTATTATTTTGTATGCACATGGGTGCTCGGTTTAAATATTTCATTATTGATAATTGTATTTGGGCACAGCCCGACTTTTGGGCCGCCCAACCGCTTTATTCTTTATTTGGACAAAAGCAAACACAAAAGCTAAAGCATGCTAATTGTAAATTTGGGCTTTAAGATGAATAAATTTATAAATACATGCCTTATGAAGCGCTCACACAAGGCCTGGGGGGAGATTGTACCCAATTTGTCTCTTTTCTTCGTATTGTGCAAATCTATCTTCTTGTTTTTTGAGATTAAGTAGAGTTCTTTTGTTCTTGGGGACCTTCCAGCGCTTGCTACGTATGCATCTAGCATCCGATTTGTGCACCAATCCCAAAGATGATAATCCATCTCATCTGCATCTCCATAGCCAAGGAAAATGCATTTCATACTTTTTGAATCTAGCTTATTGCATTGGTCCTTGGGCACATGGCAAAAGGCCTCACATCCAAAGACACACAAAAATGAGCACATGAGGAAGGCTTTCCTGTCCATACCTCCTCTGCAACCTGGAACTCAATACCATTTCAAGGTGACTTGTTAATGAGATTCACGGCAATAGAGATTGCCTTAGCCCAAAAATGTTGTGGTAATCCTGCCTGGCTAAGCATATCGCAGACCCTCTCTTGGATAGTCATGTTCATGTGCTCAGCCGCTATACCATTCCAGGGAGGGGTGTAAGGGGTGGTCAATTGATGCTTAATACCCTGCTCATCTCACAAAACTACTCAAAGGCATGTGAAATGTACTCACCCCCATTATCTATCCTTAGGCATTTTAGCCTATGCCCAGGCTGATTCTTTGTGAGAGCAAGCCCACGCTGAAACGTCCAAGACATCAAATTTCTGCTTTATGGGATAAGCCCAAACCTTACGTGAATAATCGTTAATAAATGTGACAATGTACTTTTACCCCCTAATGATTAACAGGGTGTAGGTCCACATATATCTGAATACACAAGAGCCAAAGGCTCACCCGTACGTGGAATACTAGACTTTTTATGTGAATTCCTAGTCTGCCTGCCATATAAACAGTGATCACATGACTCAAAATGCGAGTAGTCAAAAGGAGGAAGATACTACAAAGCACTAAGCATTTCCATTTCCTTAAGTGACATATGCCCAAGACGAGCATGCCAAAGAGATACATGTGGGATAGAACCCACTGACAAAACATGGTCAATAGTACCAGATACAACAATGGGGTGGAGGAGGCTACCAAACTTGGCACCTTTTGCAAGAACAAGCTTGCCATGATTTATCTTCCATGTAGAATCACCAAACCATATATGATAACCTACATAATCAAGCTGCCCACCAGCAAACATAAGGCTTTTAGTTAGTGCAGGTACATGACATACATTATGCATAACAAAAGTGCTACCAAAGGAAAATTGTAGAGTAACATCACCAATGCCAACAATAGCAAGAGACCGATCATCACCTAAGCACATAGAACGAAATACACTGCGATAGTAGGTATGAAACCACTCACTGTAGGGGGTCACATGAAAATATACACCCAAATCCAAGAGCCAATATTGTGCATGCATAGATTGAGTCTTAGTTAGTTGAGAGGCATCACATGAAGAGATTGCTAATATATAGTCACCATCGTAATCTTTAGGCTGCATGACATTTATCTCCTCAATCTTTACATTGCACTTTGTAGGTATAATATTGCAATCATTGGATTTCTCCTGCACTTTCTTTTTTCCCTTTTCTTTGCGCTTGTCATCATGCATCTTATGGCATTGCAGTTGTATGTGTCCTGCTTTCCCACAATAATGGCATGTAAGATCAGACTTACATCCACACGACTTGTTGTGTCCATGTGACTTAGACTGGGACTTCTGAGAGTCTTTCCCATGATGATCATTATCTTTCTTACCACTTCTGTCACCTCTAATGGATAAAGCATGTGGACTGTGGGAAGAATCATTGTTTTTCCTGTTAATTTTCTTATTCAAAAGAGTACTCTCTACATCTTTCAATTTTAGCCCATCAAGTTTGTTGGTACTGATCGCAGTGCGAAATACACACCAAGACTCAGGTAATGTGCCAAGCAGAAACAAAGGATGCAGATTATCCTGAAACTCAATACCTTGTTGAAGAAAATTATTTATGATAGAATGAAATTGGCTAAAGTGAGCAGACAATGGGGTCCCCTCCTTCATGCAGAGATCCATCAACTGTTTAAGCCAATACATATGCGAAGCATGCCTCTGGTTTGCATAAAGTTCTTGAATCTTTTCCCATAGATTCCATGCACTCTAATCTTCATCTTCAACAACATTATTGTGGACCTCTTTAGAGAGTGATAAAATGATAGTGGACTTGCATACTGCATCTAAATAAGCCCAGTCATCATCATCCATGTTCTCGGGTTTAATATCCTTGTGTCTTAGTGACTTAATCTGCAATTTTTGTACCAAAACCTGGCATATTTGAGACTTTCAGTATCCATAGTTGGTGCCATCCAACTTGGCAATGTTAAATAAAGTCATATCTTTGAGATGACCAGCCATAATGAGTCAAAACAGAGGCAGACTATGCAAAAAATAGGCTGATGTAATTAGTAGTAAACAGGCCAAAACAAGCTTAAAATAAGAGAAACTACTAAAATGGCTAGTTGTCCACTAAATATGACCAAAGGGTGTCAAACAGTAATGATTGCCCTTAGTAAATGCTCATAGTCTACAATTTACAACTTGCTATAATAAATCACAACAATAGGTAAAAGAAGCCAAAAGCGAAGCTATTACTGATACATGACCAATTGCAACTACCAGGAAGCAAATACATCTCATAGTGAGTGAAAAAGAGCAATGGGCACCAAGAACTGCCAACCAAGTAGGATGTCAGACAAGATACATCTCATAGACATAAAAGTCATGCATGTAACAAATCTCGGGACAACAAAAGAGCTCAAGTACACACACAATTGATACAACAATGTGAGCAAACCTCAATACAGAGCCATTTAAGATGCATACATAACTGACAACACCATGACAGAGATAGGTGCTTGCCCAAGACTAGGGTCAGATATCAACCCACTAAGGATGAATTGCATACATGAAGCATAGAGAGAGTAGATACATGTCAATGCCCCATGATAACTGCAAAGTCAAAGCTTTATGTACATCCAAATAGGCTAGAATCTCTCATTGGAAGGAAAGTCAGATGTAGACAGAGCAAGCATTGCTCAAATACATCAAGGACATATCATTAGGTATCCGACATCCAAGTAGGGTACATCCGGAGCATAAATCCCAAAGTAGCTCAAGGCCACAAAGCATAAAGCATTGAAGCTTCCAAAGTTGAGTAGCTAGTAACCAAATATAGAGTGTCCAAGATCTCCAAAATGCTCAAATGCAATCATAGATGAAGCTCCAAATGTTAGTTAGGCATAAACATTCCAAGTAGCATCCATTTTTGACATAAGCATCAAATCATGAAGCCAAAATGTCAAGCATAGACAATAGGCATAAACTGTTACAAAGAATGCCAACTGCAGTAGTCTAATGCCAATTAGTGTAGACCAAAATAGAGCTTAATCACTACTCAAAAGCATTCCAAAACCAAAACAAATCATTTTTTAACCTCCATATATATTCATATGGTCAAATGAATCACCCAGGAAGCACCCGTAAGCAATAGGTAGAGCATACACTGACCAAATAGGCTTCAGCTCTGGTTATTACAACAATAAATTCACTATCAAAATTGAGTAAATTAATCCTAAAATCAAGCTCATAGCCATCTCAAATCATGGTCATATGATATACCAATGTACTAGCATCAATGGTACACATCAGTAGTATATATAGAACATCCGAATCATAACCAAGAGCAATAGGCATATAAAATCCTGGTTAAAAGAGGTTCGATCCTACTATATACAACATACAACAATGAATACATTGTCAAACTAAGCTATTTCAATACCAAAATTAGCTCAAATCCAAACCATAACATGAGCATAGCATTGTTGTACATGTAGACATAACCCCAGCATAACCGGGCATAAAACTAACAAAGCAGACCATAGAAGCATCAAGGGTGCTGCCCTATATTTCTAGCTAGCAAACCTCAGCCCCAAAACAAAATAAATGAAGTGGTTAAATCAGTCCAAAATCAATGACATAGCATTCGCGAATATATAAGCATCAATAAGGCATAATAGGGTATCATCCAACCAATGGCAATGAGTGTAGACATCAAAGATAAGTGATACCCTATTTTATGATAGTTTGTGGATTGTTATAATAGTCCAAAACTAAAGCTTAATTCTCAAATCAAATGCCAAGAGTGGAAGGATCAATGCCAAACATAAAAACCAAGTGTATAAGTACTTGTATAGCTGCCAATGAAGAATATATGTTGTAGGAGATGAAAAACATGAGCTATTGCTAAAACAGGGCATGTTCCATGCAACATGACCTTGCACTAGCAAGGTGAGGGCAATGGGGGACTACTCCAACTTGCTCGAGAAGGCTCAAAGAGTGCCCAAGAAGAATGCAACCGATAGGAAGCTCGAAGTGAGTGGCTATGGCTACCAACAAAGAGATGACTACTATAGGTATTCGAAGGGAAGCTGAGAGTGTGCCGGCATACCAAGCTCAAGCTCGTGAAGAAGAATGCTTTGGTACAAATTGAAGGGAGGTGAGCCCTGAAGTGGAAGCAAGAGCTATGGTGGAAGGAGCAGGAGTAAGAGAGAGAGACTCCAAATGTGGGAACTCCAACAATCACAATGTGTGACCGACCTTCCCTTTATTCGAATCTCGTTGAAAGAATAAAGAATGAAGTGATAGTAATGGGTGCCCACCGCCTCTAGTGTGCAGGTACGAGTACTGTCAGTGTAGTAATACATAGGCGGCTAGGTAGAGGTGTCTTTACCCCCAACACTCCTAATGCTTCTTGCCAAGGTTTGCCATATACTTCTAACTACTCCAACTACATAGGCAATGTCTAGACATGTAGCAACCATGGTGTACATCAAGCTACCAATTGTGGATGCATATGGAATCTAGCCATTTCAGCTTTCTACTCATTTGCCTTGGGGATATCCTCTTGGCTAAGTTTCAAAGACGGAGGCAATGGAACAATGATAACCTTCCCCTCTCCATATTGAAACACTCCAATACTTAAGAATGTATTCCTTTTAAGACAAATAGAGTATCTTTTTATCTCACTCTCACATAATGCACATACCAAGAATGTGACTAGCATTTCTCAAGTCCATGTCCAAGGTTTCATGTAACCTTTTCTTTCGTGGATCATATATGAGATTATCAAAATTAAAATAATGCATAAATATATACACATAATCTCTCAAAGCCTCAATTTCAAAAATGAGCTTGAGAAATGAGAGGTTAGAGTCCTCTTGACAAGGAGAGGATACCTCTCTAATGACTTTAGTGATTTTTTGAGGTCTCATAGAATAAAGCAATAGTTTATCGGTGGATATATCCCATAAAAAATGGGGTTGTAGAAAGAGAAACAAGCGTATTACAGAAGTTGGATGAGCATTGATGGTTGAAAAGAATATGCCCAAAGGCTATTCATCCTATTGTCTATATTATGAAAAAAGTTCCCATAATTGCAGTTCATGATATGACCCTTGAGAATGTTTTACAGGCAAGTATGATATGTCACACTTGAAAGTGTTTGGTTGTATTTCATATCTTCATGTGCCTGACGAGTTGAGAAAGAAATTGGACCTAGAGGCTAAAATGAGGCTAAAATATGTGTCTTTATTGGTTATTCCATTGAGCAATAAGGATGTTGTTGTGATGACCCTATCATTAGTAAGTTTCAACGAGTGAGTAGGGATGTTATTTTCTATGAAATGAGTAGTTGGTCTGTATCCATTTGATATGTGTTGGATAATGTTGATAATCATGATAGTCCTATGTAGATAGAAAAGCAACATTCAAAACCCTTAATGGACCAAATATATAGTCTAATAGTAGATTTGTAGTCAATCCTTGTCTTGGGAGATGAAAGTGTAGCCCCACAGCTTTAGTTGCATCTACTACTATTGTAGGTAATGACAAAGGGAAGAAGAAAGTATCAGATGGTAATGATGCATTTACTAGTCATTCAATTCTTGATGGAGACTTTAGTGGGTTAGAGAGTTTGGATGATGAGCTTGGTATTCCCTCCTTAGAGACCAAAGTTAGTTGAATCTCTAAAGTATCTCTAACTCCTCATGCTTAATTTCAAAATTGAGCTTTAGGAGAGCCTCTCAAAGATCTCCAAATCCTCAAGCTCAATTTTAAAAGTAAGCCTCTAAGGCACATCTAACCTATCCCTCTATAGGCTCAATTTTGAAATTGAGCCTCTAAGAAGCCTTAGGCTTATATTTTGAATTGGGCTATTTACTTCTCCCTCTTGAATCTCGATATCTAACTTGAGCTTTGACTTCTTTTTTTCCTAAGCTCAATTTTGAAATTCAACCTCCAAGTTACTCTTCTTATGCTCAATTGTCTAATTTAGCTAGCAAATTCTCTCCTTTACTAGGATGAATTTTAAAATTTAGTGCACTATAATTTTGTAACTCCTCTTTCCTTAGGATCAATTTCAAAATTGAGGCTCTATAAGGATTATAGGTCCTTTGTCCCAGGGTCAATTCCAAAACCAAGCCTCTAAGAGGCCAACTCGTGCCTCTCTCTTCATACTCAATCTTGAAATCAAGACTAAGGTTTCTTACAAATTGAATTAAAAATACAAGCCTAAAAAGAGAGGTTGGAGGCCTTTTAGAGGGTAAACTTTGAGATTGAGCCTAAGGACAGAGAAGCTAGAGCACCCTTTGAATCTTAGTTTTAAAATTGAATTCAAGGAGAGAGAGGTTAGAGGTCATGAAAAGGCTCAAGTTTGGAAGGCAACACACCTCTCACTAACTAGATTTTGGAATAAGCCTAAGGTGCGAGGAGCAAGAGTTCTTTTAGGGGATTGATTTCAAAATTGAGCCTCTATAAAGCCTTAGGTATAATCTCGAAATTAGGCCTTCTACTCTGCACTCCTCAAGGTCAATTATGAAACTAAACCTCCAACTTCCCTCTCTTCCTAAACTCAATTTAAAGTTCAATGCTCTAATTATTTTGTTAAGAAAAGTTTGTTATTGAGTTGGCAACTCTTCTTTTTAACTAGGTAACATTTTGGATTTTAGCATCTATGAGGTCTTTAAATCCTCTTTCCTTTGGCTCAATTTTGAAATTGAACCTCCTCAAGCATTAGAACTCCTTTGTCTTTAAGCTCTATTTAAAAATGAGCCTCTAAGAGGCTAGCTCATGCCCTTTTTCCTAAGGCTCAATTTCTAAATTGAGCCTCCAAGAGGTCCCAAGAATGATTTCTCAAAATCAAGCCTTCCACTTCTCCCTTCTCAAGCTAAATTTCAAACTTGAGCCCCTAGTTTTCTCTTCAATTTCAAGAATATTGAGAAAGACCAATTATTCTTATTGTAATTACGAATTTTGGGGAATGGGACATTAGACCATAATCAAGGATAGAGAAAAACAATCAATTAATAAATTGCCATTCTTTCCCTATTTTTTATCTAGTTAGGATGTGAATAAGAAATTAATCAAATTTGCTCACATGCCTATTTGGCCTCAAAATTGCCACGTATTGTTTTCTTTACTATATAGTTGCACTTAATTAATTGAAAATTGTGGACCAATTTGAGAGTAAGAGAGAAAATAGAGACAAAAGTGGATGACAAGAGAATGGGTACAACCTTCCCCATTAGGCCTTAGGGGACAAAGGTTCCAATAATAAGTAATTCTATGCATGAGTGTACAATAAATCTGTGTAATAGAAGCACCCAAAACAATAATAACTCCCATACACCAATATATGCTCCATTGATAAATATTAAAGTAATCTCATCTACATAACTCCACCCAATAATTTGCTCACCAGAAACACAAAAAACATTAATTTTGTGCATTAGTGTGACTACTTGCACCAAAGAGACCTTTACTCACATACTTGAACCCAAGCTTGACAAAAAGTGTAGATTGCCCTATAAGTTTAAACACTTCAGTTAAAGACGATGATTGGTGGGGGTTCCATACTAGGCAACCACAAAATCTTTTATTAATATGGAAGCATTGTCATTTAGCATGTTGGGCATGGACCGGTTTTAGGTTGGGGAGATCCCTCACCCCAAAGTGTCCAACATCTGTAAAATGCATGGCCTATGACATTGTCACATGTGGATGATGGACGCTTCTTTTTGCCTAAAATTTGTTTGTTTGTATTGGTGTGTAACTAGCCACTCTTGAATGAGAAAGAAGTTTATTACTAAATGATAGGATGAGATAAGAACTAGTAGTCAGTTCATAGAAAAATGGCTAGAAAAAGAGGCAATGTACCATTATTAGGGGCTATTTATGAAAATTAAACATAAAAAATTACAACATATCATAATTACAAGTTGATGTAGAAAATAGTAGTATTATATGCATGACAAAAGATGTAAATCTACTTTCGATGTTAGTTGTGGTGATGCTTAAGTTGCAATAGGGGAAAAACATTATGACTATGAGAAAATGAAACTTGATCTATAAGAAAGTATAACTAGTAGAAATCATGCAATAAAAATAAAATTGAGTTACGAGAACATACACACATGCACGCATGCATGCACACATGTAAAAGGTATATACGTTAGAGTTTTAGGATTGACCGGAAGCCAACTTTGAGAAGTAGCCATTGTACAACGGAAGACTCATGACACCAAACTATGACTATTGATGGGTGGAGAAATCAACACTTAAAGTCTAATGCAAAACCTTAGTGTGAGGTAGATAGTAATAGGACTAACATACAATAAGGACCAAGTGTCACCATAGATAGCAAACATAGGCTTTAGAATAGTGTGACTATAGTAGGACTGCTTATTGCTGGGGCGGTAGTGTGGAGTCTACCAAAAAGAACAAAATAGGTGGGATTTTTAGTAGTTGCTCATTGCATCTTTGATAGTCATGATAATATTCTAGAGCTCTTGCTCCTAAGTAATAGTATCTTGAATGGCTTGAGCTTTGTACTTGATATGTTGTAGTTGTTGTTTCTTCCTTTTGCATTTCGCAGTGATTGTGTCTCCAACTCTACCTGCCACATGAAGTCAAGTTTACTATAGAGAAACTCAATGAAGTGTTTATCTTTGAATAGAGTGCCATTCCTCTATAAAGAGATTTCCCACAACATGAAGTAGGCCTAAAGGAATGTCCAAAACTTTGTAGGTAGGCCAATAGCTTCACCTATTATCCATTCTTTCCAACAACTGATGGGGAGAGGATGAAAGAACTTAATGATAAACTCAACATATTTAAGGATTTCTTTATTAGAATTGCAATATAAAAAATATGAGGTAGAGTTTCTACTTCTTTTTTACATCTTTGATGTTTACAATACCCAGTTTGATTGCTTGTACCCTTGATCATAAACCCTTATGGATAATTAACAAGGGAGTGGATTTTTAAACTAAAGTGTAACGAGACCAAGGTTAGAAAGCCTAAATGAAAATTTCTATTGATCCGAATTTCAATTAAGGTGCCATCTATCATTGAGTTTTGATGCCAATTTATGTGAAGGGGGAATAGTATTAGGGATGGGTAAGAGTGATATCCCATTTTTCCAAGTGAAGGCTCGAAGATTAAACTCCCCTCTTAGTTGAATGAAATTACATAGGTTTTTAGGCCAAATTGCTATTCTTTCCATGATTAACTATAGTTCAATCGTAGAAGTTTTGAAAATGTCTTAAATCCTTCTTGGTTCTAACCATTGTCTATGTTGAAAGTCCCAAATATCTTCACATAGTTGGATCCCTTTTTTATACAACCGGGTAGTTGGGCAAGAGTTGTTTAGCACATACACCTGGGCCTACCCCACATACATACCGACATGCAATTCATACATACACAAAACCTAAATAGACATGCTCATAAAAGCACATTCCACATGTAAGAACACACACACACACACACACACACACACACACACACACACAAAACTATAATTGTCATTCGCACTAACGAACTAAATATAATAAGTGATAAGTCAGTGGCTATGTGAGGATCATAATAACCACCAACGTGCTAAGTGTAGACGTGCAGCGGAACCATCTAGCCAGGCGGTCCATCATCAATATCTACACATGTTGAGCTTGCCATCTCAATAGAAACAAGGAATATAAAAGAAATCACTCTACTTAATGGCCAAAAGCAAATGATTTTGAAGCTCTTTGCTAGTAACACAAATGGCATAGTCATCATCAAAGACAATATCATTGAGAAAATTTTGGCAATGTATCAAAGACTTTTGATATGCCTTGGGGTTTATCATCAACCCATTTAAAAAAAACTAGCATTAAAATCCTGATTAAACCTCCCCAAACTAGTTAGTCGATAAGGGTTGCAAAATAATCCAGGATGGATAGAAGATTTGATAGAAGATTAAAAAAAAAACTGAAAATAACTCTAAGTTAAAGAAATTGACTTAAGGCCAAGAATCTTGGTTACAAGAATAAACCTTGAACTCGGAAGTTAGAGACCCCAAAATCTATATACCCTTAGTTAAATTCCAAGGGAAAGAGTTCATTATGTGAAATTCAAGTTTCGATTGCTACTAGATTAATCATCACTTGAAAGTTGCATGATTGATTGAAGTCATAACTGCTTGAAGACATTAATCTTGTTTGTGATTTTCTAGATTAGATCTTGTGGGAGCCTTCGCTCAACCGCTAAGACCCTCGGACCGCTTATTGTTTCAAGCGTTCCAAGCCGAGCACTAATGGCTATCTCTCACATAGCCAACGCGCCATCTATATCTACGGGTGTAGTGAGCTTACCTCCATGCCGATTGAGTTACCTCCTCTCTCGTGCACTCCGGTAGCTCCACGATCCAAGTGCAAGCTTCAGGCAAGCTCCATCCTCAAGCTCCATGCTCCAAGCTCCATCACCGTGAGCAAGAGAAGAGAAGAGAAGAGAAGAGAAGAGAAGAGAAGAGAAGAGAAGAGAAGAGAAGAAGAGAGGAGAAGATGGAGAGATTCTCCTCCCCGGTCCCTCACCCTCACACACTCACTCCCTCACTCCCTCACACTCCCTCTCTCAAGCACAAGCTCAAGCAAGTAAGAAGAAGAAGAAGAAGAAGAAGAAGAGAGCCACTTTTGGCCACACACAAGAATGAGCTTCTCATTCACTTTTCAACTTTATATACAAAACCCTAAATCCCTTTTTGGGCGGTCATCCCCTTATCCCCTTTTTTACATGGCCGACCGTGGCCTAGGCCCTTTTCCCCATTGTCCTTCTATCTTCCTAGCTTCCTTTCCACTGCCCGTCCACATTTACAAATTGCACGGGTGAGAGCCCGGTGCTCCTTGAATTAAACCATGATGCGCTTGCGCTCTTTTACGAAAGTATTGACTTGCACTTTTCCTTGCGCGCCTTTCTCCCTTATTTAGGACTTTTCTCCTTGTGCGTCTTTGTCTTCCGTTTCACTTTGCCTTGGCCTTTGTCTTCTGCTTTAGCTTTTCTGGATTTTCCACCTTCGTTCGTTTGAGGGTTAACATTACCCCCCTCCTAGACGAGTGCCAATCCCATGGCACTCACCGTCGTAGGTAGCTGGCTTTAGCATGCACCAAAGACATGGGTGGCAAGGACGTCTGTGGTTGCCATGGAGGAGTGTTGGTAGTGGTGGGGAGGAAGGTCATTGGGGGACATGTTGGTGGTTTAGGTGGCTGGTGGTAGGGCTATTCTTTGTGGGGATTGCACTGATGGAGCACAAGTGGCGGTTTGTTGGGGATTCTGCACATGACGATTCTTGGAGGGCTTGCAGGATGATAAATGATAGGAATTCAAAGTTGAGTGTCGATGAAGAGCGAAGGACACCTTCGTTGGAGTCTTCAATACCTACAATTGAAAACCTCTCATAGGTGGTCTCTCCCTAGGGGTAGTGCTAGACTTCTCTATCGTGCACAAGACATAGTTTAATTAGTTTGGGAGACAGGTCGAACTCTAAGCAAGCTGAGAGTATTGTCATGCACTTGAGGACCCAAATTGTGTATATATTTTGGTGCAAATATTATATGAGTGCTCATGCATACTTAGATATTACGGAGTTAGAAGACCGCCGGCTGGTTTCTCATAACAATGTGGGGATGAAGCAAAGTTGTCCATGTCGAGAAGAAGTACACATGAAGGTGTATGCGACATCCTTTGCATTGTGACTGCATGACGTAACATAATTGAACACAGGGACACTGCACTATTGGTAGCTGGTAGCTATTGGACCTGCGTGATGAGGACAGTGTACTTTTCATGGCCATTCGTGCTGTGCTTACCACAATTGATTGCAATGGTATTAAGGCAAAGTGCAAGAAGGAATCGTGTGAATGGGTCAGGGTGATAGGTCTAACCATAGGCAAGACAAGCTCCCTAGGTATGTCCTGCCCTTGATGTGTGCTAAGGGGCTAGGGGACTAGGGACGGAGCCAGCCGACCAAGGTCACTGGACGCACCTAATTTGAGGATCCCTAGGTGCTATGCCGTGATCGTGGGTGCTTCTTATCTTTTCGTTCTTTTCTTTTCTTTTTTCCCTTTTTTGATTCCTTTTTTTTTCTTATGCTTTTTTTTTCTTTTATTTTCTTTCTTTCTTTCTTTCTTTTTTTCTCTTTCCTCCTTTTTTTTTTGACTTGCCTGAGTACAACCATTGCAATATGTTGAGGCTATCAGCCTTCCAATGGGTTGGGAAATGTCAAGCTTCGAAGGCTCAGGAAATGGATATTACAGGGATGATTGTGCCCTAGCCTCGTTGTTAGAGAAGTAGTTGTTGAGCTGGGGAGATACACTTGAGGTATTGCAAACCTCTTTGCGACATGCGATGTCGGTACAATTGAGGTAACAATTGTCATGAGCCAACTGTAGAGCTTGACTCAGAAAGAGAGTGCAACCCATGACTATGCTTTGGGTCATGCAATGTGGGCACTCGCAAGGGTGATTTTTCACGTTCGGTAGCGTGGCTTTGTCGCGGTTCTTTGTGAGGTTGGTGGTCTTGTGGTGACTTGGGCATTGAACTCGTTCGCACAAAGACCTCTATCATCCTGCATCCACTTGTCACTTCATGAGAGTATATGCAAGTCGCATGCGTCAAGTACAACGAACAAATGCAATCATGTTAAGATATTACTTTTTCAAAATCCTATGATGTTGATTGCGATACCTATTCCAGTGCTTGTTAAAGACTTGGCATATATTAGCAGTAGGTGAGGAAAGTGTGTACAAGTGGGGAGCCTGCCCCTTTAACCATTTAAAGTCAAAAAGTTATGGCAGGATGGCCTTTGTTAAGTTGCTTGCATATCGTAGGAGCTACTCTATTTGCACAAGGTGGGGTGAGTCCGGGTGGTCAGGCAATTGAGGCTCTGCTGGTGAGGGGCTCCTGTGAAGTTGGGCAGGGAAGATGTCGGCCGGGATCTGAATGGTGTAGTCTCTAGCCGCAACTGTTTCCAAAATGCTTTTGAACAATGCATAGAATTCTTCCTTGTCTCGAGCTGCCCTCTCTGCTTTCAAGCACCTGGTGCCCGAGCGTCTGTTGGGGGTCCGCACATTCGGTGTTGCCACGCCTTGTGTGCTTCTTTGAGCTTCTATTCCCCTGGCCTAGGGGATTTTTTGGCCTACGTCCGGGGCGGTGTTGCTTGGGACCTCGTTTCTTTGCATACCTTTTGAGGCTAGGCACATAGTGCACCGGCGGAGAAGCTTGTGCTGCATGTTCCCTTCAATGGCAGAGAGCGTCTTTGCAAGCCAGCTTCCCTGGGTGCTCCATATCTTCCACGTAGGGGGACTTGCAGAATGCGAACCAAGGATTAGGCCTTGATACTAGATAAAACCATTCGCATGGAAGGGATTATAGTGTGGGTCATCAAGCGCATATGACGAGAAGGGGAGGGGTAAGGCATGCAGTGTTTGTTGTAGAGGGATGGCCCCCATGATGATGTTCATTTGGCCTCCAGCCATTAGCAGATCTTGGCTCATGCTAAGTTACGTGGACTGGTTGTCATAGAGTGGGGTAGGGCTCATCCTCGGAAGGATAGACCGGAAAGGGAGAAAGGTGTGTAGAAAGGGATGGTACCTTGTCTACACCATTAGAGATGTTGGTTAGGGCTTCCTATGGTGGTAATGAGGGTTGCATGCCCTCCGCCTAGAGGTGGGAATGGTCACACAACTTCTAAATGTGTGGTGAGAGGAGAACCTGAGGAGCTTAGCCTGTTGAACCCAACTCTTCTCCCTGCGCTTGACTATTATTGCTTATGTGTGTTGATAGTGTCTATATAGGGTCACAAAAGTCATTGTTTATTTATATACATATCTATGAATCCATGTCACTTCACGAGGATAAAAGCCAATTGTAGAACTCTGGATTTGTCACACTTATGGGGACATCCACTCTAGTTACTCTGGCTTTTGCGCAGCCGTCGGCAGAGAACAAAAACAAATTGTTTATCGTAATGTAGAAAAAATTTAAAACGATAAAGGTCGTGATATTCAAGATCGCGAGGCATATCTTAATCAGCGTGTCCCATGCCCTTGCTCTCAATGCAAGCTAGCAATCAGACGAAAGCATCCCTTGTCTATAGAACATGTATGGCGCTTTGGGGAGTTTCAATCAGAGATCATTGATCAGGTGATCTCAAACTTTGAGAAAATGGTAAGAAAAGTCTATATCAATCATGCATTATATTTGCAAACTAATTGAATATCATATACAAAAACATTGGATGTGGCCGTAAAATTTATACAGGGAGGTGACATCTCATCCCAAGGGGGAGTGCACCTATTGTAGCCAATTAGAAGAGTTCGTGGGCGTGCAATGGATAGAGTGGCTGAGCCAATCTACCACTCGAAAGACACTACCTAGTCTATACCATCAATACTTGAGGAGACATGCAGCCTTTTAGACTTTTCTACAATCTCGGAGCTTGAGATGGAGGCAATGATCGATGGATTAATGCCCATGGATACGGAGACATATGATCCGCTCAGACAGAAAGCATCCAGATCATTATATGATGGGTGCCGAGTATCTCACCTGAAGACACTACTTGCACTCCTAAATGTGACCGAGTTGTTCATGTACCTTCTATGTATGCTTCATTGATTTCTTTTCAGTACCATTATAAAAAACAATTGTGCTTTTTTAAGGTGGTTTATGATTTTTTTCAGGTTGCTAAAGTATCATATATTATCACTTAAAAATACGATGCCTGAGTCTTGTGATGATACGCGACATGTTTTATGAAAGCTTGGCATGGACTACAACAACATCCATGCATGTGTCAATGATTGTATGCTATTTCGAGGAGAGTACGAGACTATGGAGACATGTCCAAAGTATGGTACTCACAAGTATCAACAGGACTTGCAAGGGCTAACCATCCCTCAGAAAGTTCTTAGACACTTTCCACTTATCCCCCGTATATGTCACATGTTTCATACGTTGGGCATGGCGAGCTTGAAAACGTGGCATACGGAGACTAGATCCACAGATGGAGTCCAACAAATATCAGCAGATTCACAAGTATGAAGCCACATCGACTCTACCTTTCCAGGTTTTGCATAAGAACCAAGGAATCTTCGGCTCCGTCTTGCTATAGATGGTGTGAACCCATTTGGTCTCTACTCAACTTCTTACAATGTGTGGCCGACCTGTAGTACTTGTTAACTACAACATCCCATCATGGATTTCTACAAAGAAAGGACACCTCATCCTTAGCTTGCTCATTCTAGCTGCTACAAAGTCAAGAATATAGATGTCTATCTCCGTCCATTAGTCGATGAGCTTAAGATTTTGTGGGAGGAGAGGGTCATCATGGAAGATATAAGTAAGCGCAATGGTCGACGGTCTCGACGAGCCATTCTCATGTGGACCATGCATGACTTTCTAGGATTCGTCGGGGAGTACTCAGGTAACTAGGCTTCCATTCTCATTGGTCATATCTATCATAGCTCATTCAAGTTTGTATTCATAGGATAGAGGTGTTGGGACAGGTCTGGTTACTTCAGGTTATTATGAATGTCCATTGTGTGGGCCACAATTAGACTCCCGAAGGTCACAAACCATGAAGAACATGGTATATCAAGGACATGTCGCTTTCTTGCCAGAGGGTCATGAACTGAGGAAATGTTTTCTTAAAAGACCTCCAACATGAATGAACACCCAAAGCTGGTATGAGTTGAAAATGGTCCACACAGAGTCGCATCCAAATGGAGTGTGATGGTTCTTAGTTTTCTACGAGTTGTCGTATTGGACCCACTTGTAGAAATGTGTGGAATCTAAAGCATAGTGGATGCGGAAGTTATAGAGGTTGAAAGATAAAGAGTGAGTTCCATTAGAAGGATATAGGAGAATAGCGATGGTCATTTGCGATGCAAATTAATAGTGTCGCTATTTGCGACGCAAATTAATAGTGTCGCTATTTGCGTCGCAAATGGCCTTCGCTATTTGCATTGCATTTGCGACGAAAAAGCGACAGTACTCAGATGAAAAAAAACGGGCCGAAACCGGATCATAACATTTTGCGCAAAAGAGCGAAAGAGAGAGATGTTAACCCCAACACGAAGAAAGCAAAAGGAAATAAAAAAGACGCAGGGCAAAGGTGGAAAAAAGTAGCGCGACAGAAGAAAGAAAAAAAGAAAAGGCCAAAAGCACAGGGGCAACCTTAAAAAGCCCAAGGCAAATGCAAAAGGAGAAAGATGCATTTTAAAATACAAGGGCGCACCCTGAAATCTTGTAAAAGAGTGCTAGGCGGTGGAAAATCCGGAAAGCTAAGACAAAAGACAAAGACAAAGACCAAGGCAAAGAGAAACGGAAGACAAAGGCGAACAAGGAAAAGCGCAAGTCAAAACTTTTGTAAGAGAGCACAAGCGCATCATGGTTTAATTCAAGGAGTGCCGGGCTCTCACCCTGCAATTTGTAAATGTAGACGCGGTGGAAAGGAAGCTAGGAAGATAGAAGGACAATGGGAAAAAGGGCCTAGGCTACGGCCGGCCATGTAAAAAAGGGAAAAGGGGATGACCGCCCAAAAGGGATTTAGGGTTTTGTATATAAAGTTGAAAAGTGAATGAGAAGCTCATTCTTGTGTGTGGCCAAAAGTAGCTCTCCTCTTCTTCCTCTTCTTCTTGTTCTTGCTTGCTTGAGCTTGTGCTTGAGAGAGGGAGTGTGAGAGTGTGAGGGTGAGGGACCGTGGGGTGGAGAAGCTCTCCATCTTCTCCTCTCTCCTTCTCTTCTCTTCTCTTCTCTTCTCTTCTCTTCTCTTCTCTTCTCTTCTCTTCTCTTCTCTTCTCTTCTCTTCTCTTACTCGCGGTGTTGGAGCTTGGAGCGTGGAGCTTGAGGATCGAGCTGGCTTGAAGCTTGCAATTGGATCGTGGAGCTACCGGAGTGTGCAGGAGAGGAGATAACTCGAACGGCACGGAGGTAAGCTCACTACACCCGTAGATATGGATGGCGCGTCGGCTATGTGAGAGGTAGCCATTAGTGCTCGGCTTGGAATACTTGAAGCAATAAGCGGTTCGTGGGTCTTGGCGGTTGAGCAAAAGCTCCCACATTTTGGTTCCATTGTCAGGACAAACGGATTCAAGCCTTGAGTGCTTGCCCGCTTCGAATCGAACATTGAAGTAAGGGTTTTCCCTGAACCGGTGCTTGAGATAGGTAGGAAGCGAGGGGGTTGAAGATGGTATTCGATCTCCTTGGCAAGTAGGTTTTTTTCTTTTCTGAAAGTTATGTTGTGAGATGGAGTAGTGTAGGTTTTTACTTTGTGAGTTGGATACGTTAGAGTAGGAGAAAACAAAGAAAAACAAAGAAAATAAGCATTAGGGTTTAATGTTGCAAAATAGGGCAAAAACAGGGTAAAAATCGTGCAAAAAAGGGTAAAAAACTCGCTTGCGATGCCTAAGATCGGCAAGTGAGTAATTGGGGGCATCAATACCATACCCGGGAAGGGGTATAACTGCCAAGAGTGGCAAGAAAGGCCACATTGTGCATTGCAAGGTTTCAGGAGAGCAGAAGAGAAGAGGAAAGCTTCGTGAGTGGATCCGCTTCGATCTTGTCATCCGAGAGATATTTGACCAGCCCAGGTAATTCTACACCCTCCCCTACATGAGTAGGATGGACCTAGAGCTGCTTGACTAGGGGGAAGGCCTACAACGCTCGGTGCGGCAGATTTTGTGAGGTCCGGCGAAAAAATGCGCCATGCTCGGCGTGTGTGAGTGACGGCGATTCTAGGCCGAGTCCCAGAATCGGCCCTCGGACCACTCGACTTAGCCTTCGGACCACCCGACTCGGCCCTCGGCCACTCGGTCCTCAGACCATTCGGCCCACTACCACGCGAACACCCACCGCTCGGCCCGTCCGAATTGAGCACTCGGACTAACTTGGAATTCGGCCCACTCGGCCCTCGGACTGGCCGAATTTGGCATTCGGACAGTTACATACGGCCCCTTCTACTCGGCCCTCGGATGGGCTGAATTGAGCACTCGGCCCCTGCAATTCGTACCAGTTGGGCCGAGTAAAAATTTTGGTCAAATTCTCAGAAATTTGGCCTGACCCGACTGGAGCTCAGCAGTGCAAACTGTCTAAAGTCCCTCTGACGCTCGGAAGTCGAGTCTGGCACTTCAATAGACGAAATTGTAGGGAGTACCTGCTTGAGAGCTTGAAGTAGTCAGCAGCGAGACCCGGAGACCTAGATGCAAAACGCTGTGCAGCAAAAATCTGATTGGCAAAAAACAACTGAGACAATACATTAGAAAAACCCTGAACCTCGAATGTGACCCCACAGGCTACATAGCCAAAGGCACATCATACACCCACCACGGGGTTAAAACTTAGAACATTAGTCAAACTTGACTAAATGGTCTTTCACATCACGGATGGCATTTATCGTAATGGCCCTACGGGCTAGGGAGGGGACTGCCCCCCATACCCCTGGCGCAGAGGGAGCTTTGCCCCCTCTGCACCTCCCCCAAGTAGGTTGGAGAGAAAACACGTGCTGTGACAAGTCCTCCAAATTAGACCCTAGTGTAGCAATGGCTCTACATGAACACAGATCCTCACTAACAAAAGAGCAACCAAAAGCCCATACCCGAACCGAGAGAAATAGAGACCCTAGAACCTCAATGGGCCAATCTAGCCAACAAGGGCAAGAAGGCCACACTGCAAAAACACATACGTGTTGCGTTCGGACTGCATCTAGTCAAAGCGAAAAGCAACAACATCAAGCTACAATGGCAAGAATGACTAGATATGAGAGTCCTGACAATAGACGCTCCTTGAATAGCACTGCACGGACAAGCCAAGACATCAGTGGAGAATCCACATCTGGTCGTGCAGTTGGGGACTCAAGGGCATTCATCAGAAGGCTTAAATTTACAAGCCAAGACCCGGAAGATGAGGACATAGTACCACCTGCTTATCTTAGGGTCAAACTCATCGCGAAAAGAGAGCATACTATCAATGCTCTGATTGATGAGTGAGCAGATTTTAATGTTTTGACCTATGAGGCATGGACACTACTAGGCCAACCAGAGCTAACACCGACTAATGCCACTCTTAGCCCTTATGGGGGACCTCCACAAGCACTCATAGGGAAGTGCAATATCCTTGCAACAATTGGAACTGAAAGCTTGCCTATCCTATTTCATGTTCCTCCAAATAGTGCTAAATACGGTAAGGAAATCCTCCTGGGAAGACCCTTCAAAAGGGCGACCAAATGTGAGGCTGACTATGTAGCTCAGAGGATACGCCTGACACTACCATGTGTGAGGATAGTCACAACCTTTAGCAAGGGTGACCTCATCGAACCTCGAGGGAAAGGCAAGGAAGGCGCTGACATAACAGTCAAGCTTACTAACGAGAGCAAGGACTTGCTGGAGGAGTTGATACAAGCACATGACGAACAATGAGAACCAGTGAGTGAGGCCATACTTGAAACAAAAAGGTCAGGAGACAAGGCCAAGGATAGAATTGGGACTTATAGATATCGTAGAAGACCACGAAAGAAGCCCAAGCCTTATAGACGAAGGCATCAATGGAGAGCTAGCCCAACATCACGATGGATATCCAAGGCATTGCTTCGTGCTCAAGGGTATTATGTAGGCAACCGATGGATTTGGGTACCAAAACCCCCTATTAAACCACCTCTACCAAAAGCCCAACTTATGCCAAAAGCAAAGAGGCGTAGGAGAAAACCCAAACAAAAATCCAAGTCTCGAACCAAAAATACTGGGGTGATTGAGTCCCTCACAATTGAAATCAAGAAACCAAACATGACCTATCACAAATTGGATCCTCGGCCTAGCGTGCTTAGCAAACAGATATCAGAGGTAACTGGCGAGCGTACACAAGGCCCACTAGTGCCCAAGGAGCCTTTGACTTCCCAAAAGGATAATGAGCACCACAGGCACAACATTGCTCATGACAAGGCTGATTGCTCAACAAAGCTAATGACGGAATCGTCTAACAACCACGGGCAAATTCTCCAGTCAGTGCCAAGCTGCGTAGGGGTCCCAAATCTCGTACATCCTCTTTTTCCAAACGGACACAGGAAGCACAACAACGGTCGTCAATGGCGGCTGCTCACTCCCAATCTCTATCTCCATCAAAGCTCCCAAATATCCAAGAGGGGGGACATGATGCTAGCCGTAGCTCTCGACCCAAGGATATGCCTGTGCAACTCAATGTGACCAGATCAACTCATGCTCGATCTACACAGATGAATGCTCAAAGGGCAACAAAAGACGCGACTGCTTATGATCGCCCTAAGGACTGGACACCGCAATCCACCAATAGTAGCAAGTCCACTGAACTAGCTGCTAGTACTTCAAATCAGGGATCACAGCAGTCACAACCCTTGGTTGTGACAATGCCCCGTGCGGAGCGTGCCCTTAGCAGTTTACCTGTGAAGGAAATGTTGCAACCAACTTCCTTAACAACTCCAGCACCCCCAAAGTGTCTAAAACCTAGGCCGGAGGAGTTAAACACATGGGAATTGGCTAAAGAGCTAGGCTCTTCCAAAAGGGAGACAGTTGTACCCTCACAACCTGGCGAGGCTAGTCAGCAAGCCACGGATATGTCCCATGAGGACACACTAGAGAAAGGAAATGCTAAGGCCCAACCAAGCACAACAACGATTGACCTAGTCAAGGGTCCTGAGATGTTGAGAGACGCACCTTCATTGACCAAGAAAAAGAGGAGAAAACAACGAAAACAACAACAGTTGCAGGTGGTTGTGGACCCCAAGAACATTGGGACAAGGAGCGCTGGAGAGTTGATGAATAAAGCATCGAGTCCACCCACCAATGAACCCATTGACGCCTCCCCTAATAGTGGTGAAACCTCAGAAACATCCATGTGCTCTGAAAAATCAAAGCAGTTGTCATCATCAATGGCTGCTTGCAACATTCAATCCACCGACAATAGAACTTGTATCGACTAGTCAAGAGTGGATATAATGCTGTCACAACAGGGCGACAAACCTATACCAGTCACACACAAGGAAAACCATGACGCAATAACGGAGCCTCAGGAGAAACATGGAAACCCCAAGAGCGTCAGACATCCTAGCGTTTACCGATCCTGCTCATCTAGGCCTGAACCCCCAGCTACGCTAAAGCCCAGGCAAACTCCTAGAACCTTGTATGAAATAGCAACCGAGCAAGCCCTCGTTGAACATAAAAGTGTCACCGAATGCTTAACTGAATTGGATGCCAAGCTCAAGGTGTTCGCACGTGTTTATGTCCTGGCAGACATGCACGCATTCCGTAAAGAGCAGCTCGGAGAATACTTGCCATTTCCCTTATCTTGGGAAGAGCAAGAACATCTTGACGAGTACTATAATAGGCTCCTGCACAAATGCATGCGACTCATCTCTGGCGAGAAAG
This sequence comes from Lygodium microphyllum, assembly GCF_053477565.2. Taxonomy (NCBI): domain Eukaryota; kingdom Viridiplantae; phylum Streptophyta; class Polypodiopsida; order Schizaeales; family Lygodiaceae; genus Lygodium; species Lygodium microphyllum. The sequence goes on from NC_141141.1 coordinate 18,895,802, forward strand.
CCGACGAACAGCGCTAAACGGTCACGTTCAATGATGCATTCTGCCAACAGGATCTTTTAGAGATAGAGTAACTAAAGCGACTGACAGAGGGCCAAAGTCAATTTGAACAGCGTTGGTGGGAAAACCGCGTTGCAATGGCCGAACTAGGAGCTCAGATCATCATGACAGTCTCTGAGGAGCGATTGGCCAAATGGCGGTCTCAAAGAGACCCAACCTATGTGGCATCAACTTCCCTTCGAGTGCTAACTGCCATTCAGGGTACGGACTTGCCTGAACCTAGCCAAGAAAACTTTCTGTTCGATAAGGTCCTCACTGAAGAGGAATTACATGTCGCCAGTAGACTCGGACAAGGTTCCATGCTACTCAATGTGGCAAAATATCTATCGGTATTGAGTAAGCTGCCACGAGTACTAGATGTGTGTGCCACGCTCCAGTACAATCCCGAGTTCTACAATTGGCTTCTATCCTCGCGAAGTGACATGGATTCGTAAATATGTATAGATAGAAACAATGTTTTTTGTGTCATCCTGTATAGACACTATCAACACACACAAGCAATAATAGTCAAGCGCAGACAGAAGAGTTGGGGCCAACAGGCTAGGCTCATCCGGTCCCCCTCTCACATGACCGTTTCCACCTCCGGCCGAAGGGCATACACCACACATTGCCACCGTGGAAAGCCCTAATCAACATCTCTGATGATGTAAGCAGGGTGCAGTCCCTTTCTATACACCTTTCCCTTTCTGGTCCATCCTTCCGAGGATGAGCCCTGCCCAAATCCATGACCACCAGCCGATGTAACTCGGCGTGAGCCAAGGTCTGCTAATGGCGGGAGGCTAAGTCAACATCATCACGAGGGCCACCCCGCTACAACGAGCACAGCATGTTCCACTCCGCCTCTTCTAGTCGTATGCGTTTGATAGCCTACACTGAAATCCTTCCCATGCGAACGATCTTATTCTGTATCAAGGCCTAACCCTTGGGTTGCATCTTGTAGGCCCCCCACAAGGAAAACATGGAGAACCACGGGCAGCTGGCTTACAGAGACGCTCTTTACGGATGATGGGAACATGCGACACATGTCCCCCCACCGGTGCGCTACGTGCCCACTCTCAAAAGATATGCAAAGAAACGAGGACCTAAGCGACACCGCCCCGGATGAAGGCCGAAGAATCCTCGGGCCAAGAAAGTCGAAGCTCAACGAAGCACGCAAGATGTGGCAACACCAGTTACACAAACCCCCAATGTATGCTCAAGCACCAGGTGCTCACGGAAAGAAAGGGCGGATCAGGACATGGAAGAATTTAATGAATTGTTTAAAGGCATTTTGGAAACGGTGGTGGCCCGGGACTACACCATTCATGTCCCGGCCGACATGTGCCCTACCCAACCTCATGAGAGTCTCGCACCAGCACCGCCCCAGTTGCCTAACCAACCAGACTCACCCCGCCTAGTACAAATCGACTAAGCCCCTATGATGTACAAGTAGCTTGACAAGTCATCATGCCATAACTTTTTGTCTTTTGATGAATAAAGGGGCAAGATCCCCACTTGTACACACTTCCTTTACCTCTCGTTAATGTATGCGACTGTAACAAGCAATGAAATAGGCATCCCAATAGACATCATAGCATTCTGAAAAATTATGTCTTAACATGATTGCATTTGCTCGACGTACTTAACGCAAGCAAGCATATACTCTCACGAAGTGACAAGTGGATGCATGATGAGATAGGTCTTCGTGCAAACATGCTCAATGACCAGGCCACCACAAGACCACCAACCGCACAAAGGATCGCAACAAAGCCACGCTACTGAATGCGAAAAATCACCCTTGCGAGTGCCCACATCGCACAAACCAAAGCATAGTCATGGGCTACACTCTCTTCTTGGGCCAAGCTCTACAGTGAGCTCACGACGGGTGTCACCACAATCGCACCAATATCGCAACAACGGCTCCCCTAACAACGCGGCTAGGGCAAATCATCACGGTCATATCCATTTCTTGAGCCTTTGAGGCTTGACATGTCCCAACCCGTTGAAAGGCTCATAGCCTCCGCATATTGCAAAGGTTGTACTTTGGCAAAAAAAAAGGGGGACAGTAAGAAAAGAAAAGAGAAGAAAACAAAAGAACGAAAAAATAAAAAGCACCCACGATCACAACATCGGACCTAGGGGCCCTCAAATTAGGTGCGTCCAATGCCTTTGGTTGGCTGGCTCCGCCCCTAGCCCCCTAGCACCCCCCACAATCGTTCAGGGCACCTCAAGGGGGGTAGGACATACCTAGGGAGCTTGTCTCGGCTATGGTTAGACCTGTCACCCTGACCCACTCACACAATTCCCCCTTGCACTATGGCTTAATACCATTGCAATCAATTATGGTAAGCCCTGCACGAATGGCCATGAAAAGTCCACCGTCCTCATCACACAGGCCCAATGTTCGCAAGCTACTAATAGTGCAATACCCCTGTGTTCTATTATGTTAGGTCGTGCAATCACAATGTACAGGATGTCGCATACATCTCCACGTACGACTTTGCTTAATCCACATGTCATTAGGCGCAACTAGCCCGCGGTCTTCTACCTACGTAATATCTAAGTATGCACGTGCACTCACATAATATCTGCACCGAGGTCTATACACAATTTGGGTCCTCAAGTGTAGGACAATACTCCAGGCTTGCTTAGAGTTCGACGTGTCTCCCAAACTAATCAAATATGTCTTGTGCACGCTAAGAAGACTAGCACTACCCCTTAGGGAGAGACCACCTGAGAGGTTTTCCAATTGCAGGTATTAAACACTCCAACGAACGCGCTGTCAGCTCTACATCAACACTCCACTCGGACCTCTTGTCCTTTCCTTCATCATGCAAACCATCAGAGAATCATCACGCACAGAATCCACCATGAGCATCCCACAAACACCAACCCCTGTGCCAGCTATGAGTGGCCATTCCCAACAAAGAGTAGCCCTATCGCCACCTATAACAATCATATCACCAGCCAATCGGACCAGCACAGTGCCACCAATGACCTTCATCCGCACCAACATCAGAACTCCCCCAAGGCAAACCACAACAGTCCCTGCCACCCACGACTTCGGTGCAAGCTCCGCATGCTACCTTAGAGGAAGAGTGCCATGGGACTGGCACTCATCTAGGAGGGGGGTAATGTTAACCCCAACACGAATAAAGCAAAATGAAATAAAAAAGACGCAAGGCAAATGCGTAAAAAAGGTAGCCCGACAGAAGAAAGAAGAAAAGAAAAGGCCAAAAGCGCAGGGGCAACCTTAAAAAGCCCAAGGCAAATGCGAAAGGGGAAAGGTGCATTTTAAAATACAAGGGTGCACCCTGAAATCTTGTAAAAGAGTGCCAGGCGGTGGAAAATCCGGAAAGCTAAGACAAAAGACAAAGACAAAGACCAAGGCAAAGAGAAACGGAAGACAAAGGCGCACAAGGAAAAGCGCAACTCAAAACTTTTGTAAAAGAGTGCAAGCGCATCATGATTTAATTCAAGGAGCGCCGGGCTCTCACCCGTGCAATTTGTAAATGTAGACGGGCGGTGGAAAGGAAGCTAGAAAGATAGAAGGACAATGGGAAAAAGGGCCTAGGCTATGGCCGGCCATGTAAAAAAGGGAAAAGGGTATGATCGCCCAAAAGGGATTTAGAGTTTTGTATATAAAGTTGAAAAGTGAATGAGAAGCTCATTCTTGTGTGTGGCCAAAAGTAGCTCTCCTCTTCTTCCTCTTCTTCTTGTTCTTGCTTGCTTGAGCTTGTGCTTGAGAGAGGGAGTGTGAGAGTGTGAGGGAGTGAGTGTGTGAGGGTGAGGGACCGTGGGGTGGAGAAGCTCTCCATCTTCTCCTCTCTCCTTCTTTTCTCTTCTTTTCTCTTCTCTTCTCTTGCTCGCGGTGATGGAGCTTGGAGCGTGGAGCTTGAGGATGGAGCTGGCTTGAAGCTTGCACTTGAATCGTGGAGCTACCGGAGTGCGCGAGAGAGGAGGTAACTCGAACGGCACAGAGGTAAGCTCACTACACCTGTAGATATGGATGGCGCGTCGGCCATGTGAGATGGAACGCTTGAAGCAATAAGCGGTCCGTGGGTCTTGGCGGTTGAGCAAAAGCTCCCACTAGAGCAAACTACATTGTGCATTCGGGAGGGAGAGGGAGAGAAAGAGAGAAAGAGGGAGAATGAGAGCTTCTCATCACCCCTGCTACCATTCGGAAAGAAGAGAAAAAAGTGCACAAAGGGTGAAGAGGAGCCATCGTCGTAAAGAGGAGCCACCGAATCCATCCTCGGGCCTTTGCGGTAAGTGCATTGCTCTCTCTTGGTTTGTTCTTGTTTTTCTCCTTTTCGTTTGTTTGTTTTTGTTAAGAATGATGTGTATTATTGAGAGAGAAAGAGAAGAAATGAGAGAGTGAGAGGAAGAGAGAAAAAGAAAGAAAGCGAGAGAGAGAGAGAGGGAATAAACATGAAACATAATAAAGAAAGAGAAAAAGAGAGAGAGAGGGAGGGAGAGAGGAGAAAGAATGGATGAAAAACAAAGAGATGGTAAGATCTTGTTCTTTAATTTCTTCTTTTATTGTTTGTAGTAGTAGTAGTAGTAGAGAGAGAGAGAAATAGATGTTTTGTTAAAGGTGCACCTTGGGTGTGTTTGACACTTCAGGAAGGCGAGTAGTGGTGGTGGTGGTGGTGGTGGTGGTGGTGGTGGTGGTGGTGGTGGTAGTAGTAGTAGTAGTAGTAGTAGTAGTAGAGAGAGAGAGAGAGAGATTTTGTTAAAGGTGCATCTTGGGTGTGTTCGATGCTTCGAAAAGGCGAGTACTAGTAGTAGTAGTGGTAGTAGTACACTACAAGGATATGAGGGTATAGCGACAGCCATTAGCGACGAGAAATAGCGGTATTGCTATTTGCATCGCATTTGCGATGCTAATAATGACGCAGTGACGGTACCCAGACGAAAAAAACGCGGGTCGAAACCCGAGCGCGTCATTTTTTGCACATTCACAAAAGAGAGAGCGAAACGGAGAGCGAGAGGGAGAGCGAGCATCTTGCTGAGAGGGAGAGAAATAGAGAAAGAGGGAGAAAGAAGGCTTCTCACTGCCACCGCCGCCGCCGTTTTTGCGAAGAAGAGGAGGAGGTGTACGGAGAGCGAAGAGGAGCCGCCGTCGCGAAGAGGAGCCACCAAACCCTTCTTCGAGCCTTTATGGTGAGTGCATTGTCCATTCTTGCTTTGCTTTTGTGTTTTCTCTCTTTTACTTGTTTTTGGTATAATTTGTGTGTATTGAGAGAGAGAGAGGAAATGAGAGAGAAAGAGAGGGAAAGGGAGAGGGAGGAAATGGGAGAGGCAGAGGGAGAGGGAGAAGGGGAGGGAGAGAAAATGAGAGAGGAAGAGGGAGATTTCTCTCTCTCTCTTACTTGTTTTTGGTATAATTCGTGTGTATTGAGAGAGAGAGAGAGGAAATGAGAGAGAAAGAGAGGGAGAGGGAGAGGGAGGAAGAGGAAACGAGGTATAATTTGTGTGTATTGAGAGAGGGAGAGGAAATGAGAGAGAAAGAGAGGGAGAGGGAGAGGGAGGAAGAGAGAAAGAGAGGGGGAGGGAGAGGAAATGAGAGAGAAAGAGAAGAGGGAGGGAGAGGAAATGGAAGAGGGAGAGGGAGAGGGAGAGGGAAAGGGAGAGGGAGAGGGAGAGGGAGATAAAGAGAGGGGGAGGGAGAGGAAATGAGAGAGGGAGAGGGAGAGGGAGAGGGAGGGAGAGAGAAAGAGAGGGGGAGGGAGAGGGAGGGAGAGAGAAAGAGAGGGGGAGGGAGAGGAAAAGAGAGAAAAAACATTAAACATAATAGGGAAAGAGAGAAAGAGAGGGTGAGGGTGAGGGTGAGGGAGGGAGCATATATGAGAGAGGGAGAGAAAGAGAGAAAAGGAAATGAGAGAGGGAGAGGAGAGAGAAAAAAATGAGAGAGGGAGAGGAGAGAGAAAAAGAGAGAAAAAACCAAACATTAAACCTAATCGGAAAAGAGAGAAAGAGAGGGAGAGGGTGAGGCAGGGAGAGGAAATGAGAGAGGGAGAGGAAGAGAGAAAAGGAAATGAGAGAGTGAGAGAAAAAGAGAAAAGGAAATAAGAGAGGGAGAGGAGAGAAAAAAAGAGAGAAAAAACATTAAACCTGATAGGGAAAGAGAGAAAGAGAGGGAGAGGGTGAGGGAGGGAGAGGAAAAGAGAAAAGGAAATTAATTGTTGTTGTTTATTGTTGTAGTAGTAGTAGTTTTTTCTTATTTTCTTGTTTATTGTTGTAGTAGTAGTAGTAGTAGTTATTTTTTTTTTCCATTCTTTTCTTGTTTATTATAGTAGTGGAAGTGGTTGTGGTAGTCGTAGTCATGGTCGTGGTCATGGTCGTGGTCATGGTCATGGTCATGGTCCTGGTCATGGTCGTCGTAGTCGTAGTCATGGTCGTGGTCGTGATCGTGGTCGTGGTCATGGTCGTAGTCGTAGTCATAGTCGTGGTCGTGGGAATCGTAGTCGTAGTCATAGTCGTGGTCATGGTCGTGGTCATGGTCGTGGTCGTGGTCGTGGTCATGGTCGTGGTCATAGTCGTAGTCGTAGTTGTGGTCGTGCTCTTCATCGTAGTCGTAGCCATAATCGTTAAAGAAAATGGGAGAGGGGGAGGAAGAGAAAAAAGAAGAAGGAATAAGAGAGAGGGAATAAACATACAGCATAATAAAGAAAGAGGAAAAGAGAGAGAGATGGAAGGAGAGGAGATAATGAATGGATAAAAAACAAAGAGAGAGTGGTGGCGAGGTCCAGTGCAACACCACGAGACGGGAAACACTCCGATATATATATGTTAATCTGTGGGTAGGTGGGTGGAGACTTTACATACATTAATTTTTGCTGAGTTACAAGAGAAGAAATCCCTTCTCTCAAACAATTTAAGAAAGAAAAAAAGAATGATAAAAAAAACAAATTGTTTGTCGTAACATAGACAAAATGGAAAACGATGAAGGTCTTGTTGTTCAAGATCGCGAGGCGTATCTTAATCAGTGTGTCCCATGTCCTTGCTCTCATTGTAAGCTGGCAATTAGATGACGAAAACGTCGATTGTCTATAGAACATGTATGACGCTTTGGCAAGTTTCAATCTGAGATAATTGATCAGGCGAACTTGGATTTTCAGCAAACGGTAAGAAAAGTTAATATCAATCATACATTATACTCACAAGCTAATTGAATACCATATACAAGAAGATTGGGTGTGGCTGGCAAATTTTCTATCCAGGGATATGACGTCTCATCCCAAGGAGGAGTGCACCCTTTGCAGCCAATTAGAAGAGTTCGTGGGCGTGCGATAGATGGAGTGCCTGAGCCAATCCACCACTTGCAAGGTACTACCCAATCTATACTGTCAATACCAGAGGAGACATGTAGCCTTCCAGACCTACCTACAATCTTGGAGCCTGAGATGGAGGCAATGATCGATGCATTGATTCCCATGGATGTCGAGACTTCTGATCCGCTTAGAGAGGAAGCATTCATACCATTATATGATGGGTGCCGAGTATCTCGCCTGAAGACACTACTTGCACTCCTAAGTATGCAAGTAAAATACAGGTGGAGCGATGCGAGTGTGACCGAGTTGTTCAAGTACCTTGTACGTACGCTTCGTTGATTTCTTTTAAGCACTATCATTAAAAACATTTGTGTTTTTTCAAGGTATTTTATGATTTTTTTCAAGTTACTGAAATATCATATATTACCACCTGCAAATACCATGCTTGAGTCTCATAATGATGCATGATATATTTTACAAAAGCTTGGCATGGACTACAACAGCATCCATGCATGTATCAATGATTGTATACTATTTCAAGGAGAATACGAGACTATGGAGACATGTCCAAAGTGTGGTGCTCACAGGTATCGACAGGACTTGCAAGGGCAAACCATCCCTCAAAAAGTTCTTAGATACTTTCCGCTTATCCCCTGCATAAACCACATGTTTCATACGTCCAGCATGGCGAGTTTGACAACGTGGCATGCGCAAAATAGGTCCACAGATGGAGTTCAACAAATATCAGTGGATTCACGTGCATGGAGCCACATTGACTCTACCTTCCCAGGCTTTGCTTGAGAGCCAAGGATCTTCGGCTCGGTCTTGCAATGGATGGCATGAACCCATTCGGTATGCGCTTAACTTTTCACAGTGTGTGGCCTATAGTCCTTGTCAACTACAATATCCCTCCATGGCTTTCTACGAAGAAAGGACATCTCATTCTTAGCTTACTCGTCCTCAACCGCTACAAAGTTAAAAATATGGACGTGTATTTTTGTCCATTATTCGATGAGCTTAAGATTTTGTGGGAGGAGGGGGTTACCATGCAAGATATGAGCAAGCGTGATGGTCGACGGTCTGCCAATATTGGAGCCATTCTCATGTGGACGATGCATGACTTTCCGGGATTTGGAGAGTACTCAGCTAAATAGGCTTCTGTTCTCGTTGGTAATATCTATATTTTATCTCGTTCAAGTTTGTATTCACTGGATAGAGGTGTTGGAACAGGTCTTGTTACCTCAGGTTATCATGCATGTCCATTGTTCGGGCCACAGTTAGACTCCCGAAGGTCATGAACCATAAAGAAGATGGTATATCAAGGACAGCCACTTTCTTTCCAGAGGGTCATGAACTCAGGGAAGGTTTTCTTGGACGACCTCCAACACGTATGATTGCCACAAGCTGGTATGAGATGAAAATGGTACACGCGGAGTCACATCCAAACGGAATGCGACGGTTCTCAGTTTTCTACAAGTTGCCATATTGGACCCACTTACAGATCAATCACTTGTTGGATCCCATGCATATTTTCAAGAATGTGGGCAGCTTGCTATGGGACCACATCACAGGAAAGAGAAACACTATAGGGATACGAAAGGATTTGAAAGAGATAGGCAAGATGGAGGTGCTTTGGCTGCAATCGAGTGCTGATGGTTGCGTGCAGCTACCTCGCACTCCTTGAGTCAAGTCTATCCACTCATGTCTACATTTTCTAAAGACGACAAATTATCAGGGCTAAAATCCCATGACTGGCATAAGATATGTCATGTTTGTACTACGAATGGATTGTAATTGGCGTGCACATTTTACTATTTGGAGTGTAGCTATTGTTCATAATGCTTTCTCATTTGTGGGAGTTTATACTACCGATCGCGATCATAGGATGCCTTACTCCAGAAATATGCGGGGCCATTTACAGGTTGTCGACTTTAGTGTAATGGATCTCACAAAAGGAAATTAAGACGTCCTCTATTGAATCCGCGAGGCAGGGAGCAGTGGAGACGGTCTGTCTCTTTGAGAAATACCTGCCTACCAGCATACTCACGATACAAATCCACCTTCTTATGCTTCTTGTAGATGAAGTGGAGATTGCTGGACCTGTCCATATGCGATGGATATTCTTCTTGAAGCGCTTCATGAAAACCCTGAAAGGCTTTGTGCGACAACGAGCTCGGCCAGAAGGTAGCATTACTGAAGGTTGGTTGGTGTTTGAGGCGCTAGTGCATATTTCACAATGGCTACCAATGGTGAATCCAGACAACAAAATGCTATGGTCGCTGAAGGACGATGATAGATTGACTGGAGATGTGGTGGTTGGAAATGGGGTAGAAAAAAGAATGGATAATGCAATGGAGGAGAAGGTGAATCACTTTTATATGTTGCACCATGCCTCTATGGAGACGTGGCTTGTCAGGTACCAGATCGCTAGGCAAGATCGAGAGAAAACGCGATCTTAATTTCGACGTAGTATGCGCCATCGACCGATTCGATATCCCAAGGGCATGGAGGAGATACCGCGGTTCATGTCAACGCGATGGTTGCATGGAGCTTTGACCGCAGCGTCTCGCGAAGGAGCGGAGGTCTCAATTGAGGAGTGGGAATTCTCGAGGGGATGTAGTCCAAAGGTGATGATATGTTTAGAATTTGTCGTATTTATATTTTATATGCAACAACTAATTTGAGTGTTTCAATGTACAGTACAAAATATATAGTGCAACATGGTCGCGCGGATGGCATTTTCGTGTGGAGCATATTGACAAAATGCGCTCCATAATGGACTGTGATATCATGGCAAGGTTCGAGCAGGAGAGCCAACGACGAGCAACGGATCCAAACACGATTATAGATGAGATGGAGTATTTTGGGAACTTGCAAAGTATTGTTACGGTGGATTACCATAGCTTCTCCATGATACTATTTGATGTGCAGTGGTTCAAAGTGGTACTTGAAGGAGCTGGAGCAACAGTTCCACGAGATCCATCTGGATTTCTCGAAATAGATTCCGAAAAAAAATGGACGGATTTGCACGATACCTTTATATTGCTGACCCATTATGAACAGGTGCATGAACTCATTTGTTTATTAATTGTATCACAACATGGTACATGTCACAATAGTTTAATCTCTCTTGTACGTATTTGTGAACAGCTAATCTTCTATCCAAACCCCCGACAACCTCGATGGTGGTATGTTATACCTTCAGCTCCCCGAAGTGTGAGAGTATATGGTCAAAGCAATATTCCGAGCATAGATGAGGACAATATGCAAATAGAGGGGTCAATATTGCAAGGGGTAAAGGCCACCGAAAGCTTGGAGCATGTAGAAGAGCCAGCATCGGCTAACAATGATGGAAATACAAGAGTCCAAGAATTCTTTGAGAACGAGGTGGATTCATCCTTTTGTGGTGACATGTCTATCGACCTTCCAGTGTATGCGGAGTTGTGTCAGGAGATTGACATGGGACCATAGGATACTTCATACTTGGAGCATCCACTTACTCAATTCGTTGACTAATCACTTATAAGGATACATAAGATATGCATTTTAAGTGAGATTATTTTTTTAAGATTTATATTACCGTGCTTTGTATGATTTAAATTGATTATGCTAACATCATTTTTTGTCTGTGCAGGTGACCTTTTCTGGATGAGTCAAGGGATGAGCGATGAGGACTTGCAGGATATCTTCACGTGCATGTCTCGAGATTAGATGGTGAGATTCAAAGACATGGCAGACCAGGAGCTGTCTCGGACATCGTCAGGCCGCTCTATTAGATCTACTTCAGCTCGATCAGATGCTTCAAATTCGAGCAGACGAGGTCGACACTCCAGACTTGGGCCAAAGGGAGGGAGTGCTTCAGGGTCAGGGGGATACTGTAGAGATACAGAGGCAGTGAGCACGCTGATGGCATGGAATACAGGTGTGACTCCTTGCTCTCGTGGCGGTTCCAGGGAGTGTGACTCAGGTGGTTGCTATGGAGGCACGGGCGTGGTGTCTCCGTCTCGTCATTCTACTGGAGTTGCGTCACCTCCAGGATTTGTCATACTTGTGGGGACGTCTACTCCAATTACTTCGACTTTTGCTCAGCCATCTGCAGGTGGCACCCCTATGGGTGCTACATCGATAGATACTACCCCAGTCAGTACACCGGATGCACAGGGGTCTCCTGGATATGCCCAGGAGCGTGGACGCAGGTGGGAGAGGACCCATCTTAGGCATACCCCAGAGGGATATGCCTATCTTGTCAATGATAGGTCAGTAGCCATCATTATGAATGATGAGGGGAGGAGGGTGATGCCTCGCATGAGAGAGTTGTGCCAACAAGTTTTTCGACACAACATCTTAGATCATTGGAAAAACATACCAAAGGGAGGGGAGCAAGGACTACATAGTAGCATCTTTGCATAAGGAGTTTCCGGTTTTTGCCACAGCAAATAGATTTTCTACGGGCTAGATGATGGACTGCATGCGTGCATATATGTCACACAGACAATTGAACGCAAGTAAGGCACTCAACAGTGGGGCTGCAAAGCCTGAGTGGCTAGATGCGGACGACTGGCGCCGACTGAGGGACGAGGCTACAGATTCTCTAGGACGTTAGATCAGCAGCGTGAGGCGGCGAGGGCACGACTAGAGGCCGAAGTGATCCATCATCTTGGGACACTACAAGGATTTGAGCTAGTAGCGACGTTGATTAGTGACGGCGGATAGCGGCGTCGCTATTGGCGTCGCTATAGCGACACAAATAGCAATGCTCCACAGGGAAAAAAAGCAGCCGAAACCGAGCACGGATTAGCGACGCAAATAGCGACGCTCCATAGGGGAAAAAAGCGGCCGAAACCAAGCGCGGTTTTCATTTCGCGTTTGCGGCTTGTGAGTTTTGAGAGCGAGAGCGAGGGAGAGAGAGACCGTCGTGAGAGAAGGAGAGGAAGAAGACTTGCCGCCACCGTTGTTCGCGAAGGAGAGGAGGAGCCTTCATCGCAAAGAGGAGCCGCCCCACGCTCTCCATATCTCATCGGTGAGTCTCCCTCTCTCTTTCTTTTGCTTGTTTAAGGTTTAAATCACTCTCTTTTGCTTGTTTAGGAGAGGAAATGAGAGAGAAAGAGAGGGAGAGGGAGAGAGAGGGAGAGAAAGAGAAAGAGAAAGAGAGGGAGAGGGAGAGGGAGAGGGAGAGGGAGAGGGAGAGGGAGGGGGAGGAAATGAGAGAGGGAGAGAAAGAGAAAGAGAGGGAGAGGGAGGGAGAGGGAGAGTGCATTCTCTCTCTCCCTCTCCCTTTTGCTTGTTTAATGTTTAAATCACTTTCTTTTTTGCTTGTTTAGGAGAGGAAACGAGAGAGTAAGAGAGAAAGAGAGGGAGAGGGAGAGAGAGGGAGAGAAAGAGAAAGAGAAAGAGAGGGAGAGGGAGAGGGAGAGGGAGAGGGAGAGGGAGGGGGAGGAAATGAGAGAGGGAGAGAAAGAGAAAGAGAGGGAGAGGGAGGGAGAGTGCATTCTCTCTCTCCCTCTCCCTTTTGCTTGTTTAATGTTTAAATCACTTTATTTTTTGCTTGTTTAGGAGAGGAAATGAGAGAGAGAGAAAGAGAGGGAGGGGAAGGAAATGAGAGAGGGAGAGAAAGAGAAAGAGAGGGAGAGTGCATTGTCTCTCTCCCTCTCCCTTTTGCTTGTTTAATGTTTAAATCACTTTATTTTTTGCTTGTTTAGAAAATGAGAGAGAAAGAGAGAAAGAGAGGGAGAGGGAGAGGGAGAGGGAGGGGAAGGAAATGAGAGAGGGAGAGAAAGAGAAAGAGAGGGAGAGGGAGGGAGAGTGCATTCTCTCTCTCACTTTCCCTCTTGCTTGTTTAATGTTTGAATCACTTTCTTTTTTGCTTGTTTAGGAGAGGAAATGAGAGAGAAAGAGAGGGAGAGGGAGAGAGAGGGAGAAAAAGAGAGGGAGAGAGAGGGGAAGGAAATGAGAGAGGGAGAGGGAGAGAAAGAGAGCGAGAGGGAGAGGGAGAGGGAGGGAGAGTGCATTCTCTCTCTCCCTCTCCCTTTTGCTTTTGGAGAGTGTTAAGATATATTGTGAGAGGGAGAGGAAATACGAGAGAAAGAGAAAGAGAGGGACGGAGAGGGAGAGAAAGAGAAAGATAACATATATTGGAATGATAGCATATCCATGATTATGGTAATGGTATCCACTTTACTTTTTTTATGGGTACCATTACATCAACTCCTTAAGGGGGCTAAAAATTAGTCATACCGTTTATAAAGTCTAATTAGGAGATTTAAGATGCACGATAATAAACTTATCGATAATGGTATGCAATGTGCTTTGCCATGGGCCACATACATTGGTGACTCTTTAAGATGGCTTAAAATTGGTCATGTCCTTCATAATGTCCAAGTAGGGGATCTAATTGTGATATGTATAATTCATTGTTTTTGTATTAACTTTATAGGCATAACAAATTAGAAATCATGCCAACTAGTCAACGGAAGGACTAAAAGAAAATGATACCCTAGCTAATGGTCATTACGATACTTCATCAAAATGAACCCAAAAGTATTGTTATAGAAGAAGAATCCCTTAAATTGAGTATAGGATATTTTCTCTCAGGTCTTATGACTATGAGTAGAATTGATTGAAATAAATTTTATTACTATAGTTGATAAATTTCATAGATGGCATTAATTTTAATACGTGATCCTAGGACAAAAAAACCACATTTCTAAGATGCTTTTTGTTGAGACTGATATATTATTAGACTAAGAGATCCTCAATGATGCTCATAAATGGATTACTTATACTCAAAGCCCTCTACTGCAGTTTTTTACAATAACGAATAATTATCTACCGGGACAAACAAATCCTTGAGCATGATACAAGGCCGAGATATAACATCAAAAAATCTCTCAACTACTATGTACAATGCAAGATTTATGGTCAACTTGCAACTTGACGTACATCTCCATAAAGCTATCCATTTAAGCCTCGTTTGCTGTAATGTAGATAAGATGGAAAACGAAGAAGGTCTTATTGTTCAAGATCGCGAGACGTATCTTAATCAGCGTGTCCCATGTCCTTGCTCTCAATGCAAGTTGGCAATTAGACGAAAACTCCGATTATCTATAGAACACGTACGACGATTTGGCAAGTTTCAATCTGAGATCATTGATCAGGCGATTGCGGATTTTTAGCAAACGGTAATTTGAAGTTAATATTAATCATGCATTGTACTCGCAAGCTAATTGAAAACCATACACAATAAGATTGGGTCTTGTTTGCAAATTTTCTATCCAGGGGGGTGATGTCTCGACCCAAGGGGGAGTGCACCCTTTGCGGCCAATTAGAAGAGTTCGTGGACGTGCGATGGATGGATTGCAGGAGCCAATCCACCACTCGCAAGGGCCATCTATACCGTCAATGCCAGAGGAGACAGACAACCTTCTCGACCTACCTACAATCTTGGAGCCTGAGGTGGAGGCAATGATCGATGCATTGATTCCCATGGATGTTGAGACATCTGACCTGCTTAGAGAGGAAGCATCCATACCATTATATGATGGGTGCCGAGTATCTCGGTTGAAGACATTGCTTGCACTCTTAAGTATGCAAGCAAAATACGGTTGGAGCGATACGACTATGACTGAGTTATTCAGGTACCTTGCACATAGGCTTCATTGATATTTTTTTTTTACAGTAGTATTGCAAACATTTGTGCTTTTTCAAGGTGTTTTATGATTTTTTTCAGGTTATTGAAATATCATATATTACCGCCTGCAAATACCATGCCTGAGTCTCGTGATGATGCACGACATGTTTTACGGAAGCTTGGTATGGACTACAATAACATCCATGCATGTATCAACGACTGCATACTGTTTCAAGATGAATACGAGACTATGGAGACATGTCCAAAGTGTGGTGCTCACAGGTATCGACAGGACTTGCAAGGACAAACCATCCCTCAAAAAGTTCTCAAACACTTTTCGCTCATCCCTCGCATAAACCACATGTTTCGCACGTTTGGCATGGCAAGCTTGACAATGTGGCATGTGCAGAATAGGTCCACGGATGGAGTTCAACGAATATCAGCGGATTCGCGCGCATGGAGCCACATTGACTCTACCTTCCCAGGCTTTGCACAAGAGCCAAGGAATCTTCGGCTTGGTCTCGCCATGGATGGTGTGAACCCATTCGGTCTGCGCACTTCTTACAGTGTGTGGGCTATAGTGCTTGTCAACTACAACATCCCTCCATGTTTTTCTACAAAGAAAGGACATCTCATCCTTAGCTTGCTCATCCCGGGCCGCTACAAAGTAAAAAATATGGACGTGTATCTTCGTCCATTAGTCGATGAGCTTAAGATTTTGTGGGAGGAGGGGGTCACTGTGCAAGATATGAGCAGGCCTGATGGTCGGCGGTCGGCCAATATTCGAGCCATTCTCATGTGGACGATGCATGACTTTCCGGGATTGGGAGAGTGCTCAGATGAGCAGACCTCCATTCTCGCTAGTAATATCTATATTTTATTTCATTCAATCAAGTATTCACTAGGTCCTGGCTCGCCTTACAGGTCTGGTTACCTCAGGTTATCATGCATGTCCATTGTGTGGGCCACAGTTAGACTCCCGAAGGTCACGAACCATGAAGAAGATGGTATATCAAGGACACGCCGCTTTCTTGCCGGAGGATCATGAACTTAGGGAAGGTTTTCTTGGACGACCTCCAACACGTATGAACGCTGCAAGCTGGTACAAGCTGAAAATGGTAAACCCGGAATCACATCCAAATGGAATGCGATGGTTCTCAGTTTTCTATGAGTTGCCATATTGGACCCACTTACAGGTCAACCACTTGTTGGATCCCATGCATATTTTTAAGAATGTGGGCAGCTTGCTATGGGACCACATCACAGGAAAGAGAGACACTATAGGGTCACGAATGGATTTGAAGGAGGTAGGTAAGATGGAGGCGCTTTGGCCGCAGTCAAGTGCTGAAGGGGGAGTGCAGCTTCCTCGCGCTCCTTGGGTTTTTTCCACCAAAGAAGAGCGCATTGTGAAGCAAGTAATCAAGTTTATCCGCACTCCGACGGGTATGGTGTGTTCTCTCAAGTCCGCATTTTCTAAAGATGACCAATTGTCGGGGCTAAAATCCCATGATTGGCATAAGATATATCAGGTTTGTGAACAGAATGGATTGTAATTAGCGTGGGCATTTTGCAATTTGAAAAGTGGCCATTATTCATAATGCTTTCTCATTTGTGGCAGTTTGTCCTACCGATCGCGATCGCAGGATGCGAGAGTATATGTCACAATGGTTTATGTCACAATGGTTTGAACTCGCTTTGTACGTGTTTGTGAACATGTAATCTTCTATCCAAACCCCCGACAACCTCGATGGTGGTATGTTATACCTTCAACTCCTCGAAGTGCGAGAGTATATAATCAAAGCGATATTCCGGGCATAGATGAAGATAATATGCAAATAGAGGGGTCGATATTACAAGGGGTGGAGGCCACCGCAAGCTTGGAGCCCGCATCGGCTAACAATGATGGAAATACAGTAGTCCAAGAATTTTTTGAGAACGAGGCAGACTCGTTCTTCTGTGGTGACATGTTTATCGACCTTCCAGTGTATGCAGAGTTGTGTCAGGAGATTAACATGGGACCATAGAATACTTCATTCTTGGAGAATTGTATTACTCAATTCGTTGTTTAGATATTCCATAAAGGTACATAAGATATGCATTTTAAGAGGGATTTTTCAAAAATGATTTATATTACTGTGCTTTGTATAGTTTAAATTGATTATTCTAACACTATTTTTTATCTGTGCAGGTGACATTTTCAGGATGAGTCGAGGGATGAGCGATGAGGAGTTTCAGGACATGATGGCACGCATGTCTCCAGACCAGCTCGCGAGATTCAGAGAGATGGCAGACCAGGAGCTGTCTCGTTCTTCGTCAGGGCACTCTGCTAGATCTGCTTCAGCGCGATCAGATGCTTCAGCTTCGAGCAGACGATCTCGATGCTCACGACTTGGGCCAGAGGGAGGGACTGCATCGGGATCAGGGGGTTGCTGCTGTGGAGACACAGATGTGGTGTCTCCGTCTCGTCGTTCAGCTGGAGCTGCGTCACCTCTAGGATTTGTCACACCTGTGGGGACGTCTACTCCAGTTACTCCGGCTTTTGCGCAGCCATCAGCAGTAGGTGGCACCCCTTTTGGTGGCACCCCTTTGAGTGCCACTCCGAGAGAGGTTACCCCCGTCGGTACACCGGATGTAAAGGGGTCTCCTGGATATGCCCAGGAGCGTGGACGGAGATGGGAGAGGACCCATCTTAGGCAGACTCCTAGGGGTTATGGATACCTGGTTGATAGTAGGTCAGGAGCCATCATCATGAATGATGAGGGGAGGAGGGTGATGGCTTGCATGAGAGAGTTGTGCCAACAAGTTTTTCGGCACAACGTCCTGGATCATTGGAAGAACATACCGGAGGGGAGCAAGGACTACATAGTAGCATCCTTGCACGAGGAGTTTCCGGTGCCAGTCGCAGTAGATAGATTCTCTACGGGCTAGATGATGGATTGCATGCGTGCATACATGTCACATAGACGATCCGACGCACGCAAGGCAATCAAGAGTGGGGCTGCAAAGCCCGAATGGTTAGATGCAGACGACTGGTGCCGACTGAGGAAGGAGGCTACAGATTCGCCAGGACGTTGGAGTCAGCAGGCGGGAGGCGGAGAGGGCACGACTCAAGGCCGGAGTGGTCCATCATCTTGGGAGTGGCGGCCACAGGACATATTTGGAGGACTTTGTAAGTTTCTCTTTTGTTTTGCTTGTTTGTTTTTTTGAAATATTCTTTGTACTGACAATCATGTTTCTAACAGTTAGCATTTTGTTTTCTTTGCAGTACTCCATTACAAATCGCGATCCGCAAGGCCTTGAGACTCGATATGCAGAGAGGCACGGTCTCAATGCATTGATCGACCGATTGTATAGACGCGGCGGCCCTGTAAGTCACTCATCTTTCTTGTCCATAGTTACCATGAGATATTTGAATGCATTATTGTATGGTGGATTGATATGTTGTTTCTTTTTCTGCAGAATCCGTTCAATGCTCCTTTGCGGCGGGACGAGCTTTCGGGGGACGAGGATTTATAGCTCGCCCTTGGATCCTTGGAGCTCACACACCTTTAGTTTTTAGTCGCCTGATCTATGTAGACATTTTCTATGTATTAGTGATATCCTTTCATGATTGTATCAATCGCATTTTATGCTATCATGTATTTATTTCATGTATTAGTTTTATGATTTCAGTATACATTCTTTTTGTTTACAAGCGCTTTGTATGCAGTAGTGCAGAAACTATTTTGTATGGCTCTCATACAGCACACAGTGCTATATGTGCTGCCCTGCCACAAAATTTTTTTTTCCCTGTTACCTCGCTATTTGTGTCGCAAATTTACGGCTCGCGTCACTATTGGCCTCGCTATGTGCGTCGCAAATTTACTGGTTGCGTCGCTATGCTATATGCGTCGCTATATAGCGACGCATATAGCAACACCAATAGCGACGTTTCTATGGCGTCGTCAATAACGATGCTTTTTGCGACGACGGGGGCAAATTTTGTTGTTTGTATTTTCGTCGCTTTAAACGTCGGTATAAGGTCTATATCTTGTAGTGGGAGTGGCGGCCACAGGACATATCTGGAGGACTTTGTAAGTTTTTCTTTTG
Organism: Lygodium microphyllum; assembly: GCF_053477565.2. Classification (NCBI taxonomy): domain Eukaryota; kingdom Viridiplantae; phylum Streptophyta; class Polypodiopsida; order Schizaeales; family Lygodiaceae; genus Lygodium; species Lygodium microphyllum. The sequence goes on from NC_141141.1 coordinate 18,914,831, forward strand.
TTTTGCTTGCTTATTTTTTTGCAATATTCTTTGTACTGACAATCATGTTTCTAACAGTTAGTATTTTGTTTTCTTTGCAACACTCCATTATAAATCGTGATCCCATCAGCCTTGAGACTCGATATGCAGAGAGGCACGATCTCACTGCATTGATCGACCGATTGTATAGATGCGGCGGTCCTGTAAGTCACTCATCTTTCTTGTCCGTAGTTACCATGTTTAATTAGAATGCATTATTGTATGGTGGACTGATGTGTAGTTGTTTCTTTTTTTGCAAAGTCCATTCGATGCTCCTTTGCAGCGAGACGAGCTTTCGGATGGCGAGGATATATAGCTCGTCCTTGGATCCTTGGAGCTCACATAACTTTCTTTTTTGGTCGTGCGATCTGTGTAGACATTTTCTATGTAGTAGTGATATCTTATCATGATTGTACCAATCGCTTTCATTATGCGATCATGTATTTATTTCATGTATCCGTGTTATGATTTAAGTACACTTTGTTTTTATTTACACGACCATTATACACAGTACAAAAACTATTTTGTATGGTCCAAATAAAGCACACAGTGCTGCCTACCACAAAAGTTCTTTTCCATGTTACCATCGCTATTAGCATCACAAATTTACCTACACGCATCGTTATTGGCGTCATTATTAGCATCGCAGAGCGTCGGTATCAGCGTCGCATTTGCAACGCATTTACAACGCTGATACCGATGCAAATAGTGATACTGATACCAACTGTTCTACGGCGTTGCCAATAATGACGCTTTTTGCGACGATGGGGGTAAATTTTGTTATTTACATTTTCGTTGCTTTTAACATCCGTATAAGGCCTATATCTTGTAGTGGTATGTGTATATATATATATATATATATATATATATATAAGGATGTACCTTAGGTGTGTTCGACGCTTCAGGAAGGCGCACACAAAGGAAAAAAGGTGGTGAGGCTTGGTGCAATACCATGGGACGGGGAATACTCTAACATAGGGTAGCTAGTCCCTCGCCCCCATGCATAGCATATTAGACTTTACATACTATAGGCCCGGTGGAGACTTTATATACGTTAATTTTATTTAGTTACAAGAAAAGAAATTCCTTCTCAAACAATTTAAGAAAGAAAAAAAGAATGATAACAAAAACAAATTGTTTGTTGTAATGTAGACCAAATGGAAAACGACGAAGGTTGTGATGTTCAAGATCGCGAGGCGTATCTTAATTAGCATGTCCCATATCCTTGCTCTCAATGTAAGCTGGCAATTAGACGAAAATGTCGATTGTCTATAGAACACGTAAGATGCTTTAGCGAGTTTTAATCAGAGATCATTGATCAGGCAATCTCAGATTTTGAGCAAACGGTAAGAAAATTGTATATCAATTATGCATTGTATTCATAAAATACTTGAATAACATATATAAAAACATTGGATGTGGTTGTAAAATTTATTATAGGGAGGTGACGTCTTATCTCTTTTTTCCCCTAGACCCCCTACATTCGTAGTCTCTGTCCTACTTTTTGCGATGTATCCCACTTCCAAAAGAGGATGATATCCCTTTCTTTTTACCTAAGTAACAATCATTTTCATCCTCCAAGTTGGGATCCACTACTCTTTCAAAAGTGCCAAGTCACAATTCTTCTAAACCAATATTATACTAAGAAAACTAATTTACACAAGTTTATTTCCTACCTTGCATTTCCTAATGGAATCTCTTAGGGATATAATAAACCATAAGAGAAAATTAGATTTTCATATTGTTGTGGATGAGGAGTATACTATGGCAAAGACTCCTTACAATAAGTGTAACCTAGATACAACAATTGCTTTCCAATATCGTATAGAGGAAAAGAAAAATATTGATCTTTGGGTTAACGATTATTGGGGGTAAAGGTGCATGTGCCTATGTCACCCTGTATTTACTAAACATACCATAACTGCACACCTATATACTGCAAGTGGCAAGTCCCCATCACTGTCAATTCATTTTTTATTCTTTCAATGACTATTGAATAAGGAAAGGCCGGTCATACGTTGTGACTATTGGAGTTTCTACATATGGTGTCTCCCTCTCTTGCTCTCTTGCTTCTTCTACCATAGCTATTGCTTCTGCTTGTGTGTGCTTCCACTCGGGCTGTATCTTTTAACTAGTATCAAAGTAGGTATTGAAGGAGCTTCTTCATACTTGCTTTATCCTAGATTCAAAGCTTCAACTCAACAAAGTTTCATCGCCACCATTGTTTCTTTCTCCTGAGATATGCATTGAGTCTTCCCTTCTCCCAACTTGTTTCAGCTTGCTCTTGTCTTGTTGTTGAGGAGCTTCCCAAGTCTTAGTTAAGCCCTATTGAGTGCTTATTGAGCTAAAAAGAAACCAATCTATCCATTTTGGGTGGATACAAAGTAACTGTAGAAGTCATGGATAGTTATAGTAGCTTGACAACACTCTCGTATTTTGACCATAACTTTTGCATATGATATTAGATTTAACTGTTTTGTAGCTCGAAACAAAGAGTGCGATGAAAGCTAAAACTTTAAGTACTCATAAAGTTGATTTTTTGTAATTTTTATTTCCATATTTTATATAGAACAAAATAATTTTGGTTTGGACAGCAAGCATTTGATTAATTTATGCTCTATGATGATTATGGGGAATGTTTGTAATGTGTAGCTACTAATGCACTGATACTCTTGAGAGGCTTTTGGCTTATTAGAGCTTGATTGGCTTAGAAATTGAAGTTTTTATTGCTTGAATAATAGTTTGAACAACAAGCATACAATAGTGAGCTTCATGCTTTGAATGCTTGTTGTGCCTACATAGTATTTTAGGTATGCTATATGTTTATAGTGATGTCTAACATTGATGTATGAGCCTAGATATGGTTATGACATACTTTGGCACTTGGATTTGAGCTACATTTGATAGAATTGGGATTTTATTAGTTACTTTGAGCTTCCATGCTTCCTCACTTTATAGATATTGAAGCTTCATTGGACACTTATGCTCCCGGATGTATTGTGATACACTTGGGCTTCTCGGATTCTTTGATCTATATGTCTTGACCTTTGCTTGCTCACTTTGCATATGATATTCACTTTTATTTGGGGATTCTTGTACTTACTTGATAAAGCTTGGTTCTTTGAGATAGTGGGACTCTTGGTTCATATACATGCCCTCCTTATGCTATTGGACACAATTGCTTCTACTTGTGGGCTGATTTGATTCCGTATGATTTGGACATCACTAATTTGTGGATAACTCTAGTCTCATTTGTTCCCGCCCTACAGTTTATTTTAGCACTCTATTGATTGTAGTTTGTGGATAACTCTAGTTTCATTTGTTCCCACGCTTTTGCCCGCACTTTTAGATCAACTTTGGGATTGTTTTGTTGAATTTACAGTAGCTCGTACTCTTGTCATTTGTAGACACTTGCAGTCATTATAGCAAGTTCATCATTCATCATCAATGGTGCTATTTTGAATATTGAAAAGCTTGGTGGAAATACCTTCCAATGCTAAAAGACGCAGATATGGCCAAGTCTTGGTGTAGAAGAGGCAAGTTGAAACTATTGACATTAAGCCTAGCTTTCTAATGCAGAGAATTAGGCAGAACTTAATGAGCTATGTAAATCTACTATCATTCTGTCATTATCAAAGTAGGTATATTTTAATGGCGTTGACACTTAGGGTCTTGTTTATGCATGATGAAAAAATATTTGATCTTTATGACAAGCAAAGTCTTGCATCTCAATTATATTGGTTGAAGGAAATCGTGGATCATCGCATAAAGGAGGGTACATTTATGTCTACTCATCTAAATAAGTTTCCTGTCATTTTCAATATGCTTGTATTGCATGGCATTCAATTTGAAGATAATATCAAGTCTTTGTTCTTACTTATTACATTGCATAAGTCACGGATATCTTTCATGCTATGAGTGCTCATCTCCTTAAGGGTAGTTTTAAATACAGTGATGCAAAGAGTACTCTACTAACAAAAGAAGTAAACATAAAGAACACTGATACAACCCCACTTCTCATACATTGACTGTTAGAGGTAGAAATTGTAGTAATGGCAATAATAATCATGGTAGAGACTCCTAGCCCAATAAGGACAAGTCTCAATCTCACAAACAACATTGTAGGAAGTCCCGTGGTGGACATAAGTCCTCTTTGACATATCATTATTGTGGGCAATGGGGTCATATTAGGTCACAATGCCATTAAATACACAATGATAGGTGCAATGAGAAAGACAATGGAAAAATGCAAGATAATCCAAAGTCTGATGATAGTAGCATTGTCCCTAGTAAGCCCAACATGAAGATTGAAGAGACAAATGTAGTGCATCCTGAATCTAATGATGACTATATATTAGCTACTTTGTCTCTTAATGCTACTCAATTTATCAATGTTTCATCACTTACTCTTAGTTTTGGCTACTTGATTCGAAGGCTTCTTTCCATGTTGCCATGCATTAGGATTGGTTTCATACCTATTGCAGCATTATAGGTTCTGTGAGACTTGGAAATGACACTTCATTGGATATCATTGGCATTAGGGATGTTACAATTTGCTTCAGGCAGCTCTCTTTTTTGCATAATATACATCATGTACTAGATTTGACCAAAATCCTACTCTCTACTGGAGAACTGGATTATCCAAGATATCATGTCTCTTTTGGTGATTCTCCATTGAAGATGATTTGTTGACACCTTGTTTTTGCTTGAGGTGCCAAGGCTGGCAACCTCTATTCTTTGTTTGCATCTATGTCTATTGACCATGTGTTGGTTGTTATTGATTTACCACATGTATATTTATGGCATCATGGCCTTGGGCACATGTCTTTGAGAAGAATGAAAGTACTTACTTGTTTGCAATATCTTCCATCTCTCAATTACTCGTATTTTGATTCATATGATCATTGTCTTTATGGCAGGAAAAAACATAACACTTATAAAAAGTCTAGCTCTAAGTGAATGGGTGAGCCTCTTACTTTTGTGCATTCCGATGTATATGGCCCCATGCCCTATTGTTGGGTGTCACGAAGTACTTTGTGACATTTATCGATTATCATTTGCATAAAGTCTAGGCTTATCCCATTAAGTAAAAATTGAATGTTCTGGCTATATTTAATGCTTTGTTGCTCTTGTTGAGAACCAATCTAGGTATAGGCTGAAATACATAAGGTCTAATAATAGGGGTGAATATGTCTCTAAGGAATTTGAGCAATTTTTCGTGTTGAACAACATATTAGGCATTGGTTGACCACCGCATACACCCCACCCTAGAATGCTATTGCAGAGTACACGGACAAGACTATTCAAGTAGGAGTCAATGGTATGCTTAGTTGGGTAGGCTTACCATTGTTCTTTTTTATTGAGGTAGTTACTACTCTCATGCATCTCATTAATAGATCCCCCATATGCACTACTATTGGTTGTTAGGTTGTAGAGGAGATATGGTTTGGGGAAACCTTTGTTATTTTCTTATTTATAGGTCTTTGGATGTGAGGCTTTCTGCCATATTCCCAAAGACAAGCACAAAAAGTTGAATCTAAAGTCTGTCAAAAACATTTTCATTGGATATAGCGATGCAAGTGAGACGAGCTATCACCTTTGGGATCTGTAGGCTCAAGAGGATTATATGTGGCCATGATGTGATTTTCCATGAGAAAAAGATGTATAAGTAACCTGAGCAAGTAGTTGAGGTATGCAAGGTGGTCTTTCAAGAGAAGCCTCCTATTACTATACAACCAGCCCTAGTGAGATAGCCTGCTGCAGTTGTTGATGATGTGGTAGCCCACGATCTACTTGTTATGCTGGATTATACTATTAGACACACAACACATGCCGTACAAGTCCCATAGCCAACTTTGAGCCACTCTACTAGATCTTCACATCCTCCTAATCGCTATGAGCCCTATCTAGATTATCTCATGATGATAAACTCTCCTAAGCTCCTTAGTTATGAGGAGAATATGCATAGAGGTGATTCTCATTCTTGGAAAAGGGCTATGCAACCTAATTTTGATTAGCTACAGAAGAATCGTACATGGAAATTAGTTTCTTTGCCTAATAAGAAATGTGCATTGCCATGCAAGTGGATGTACAAGCTAAAGAGTACCCTCGGTCATCCCAAAGCCAACATATAAGGCTAGATTGGTTGTGTAAAGGGTTTAAGCAAGTTGACTTTGGTGAACTCTTTTATCCTATAGTCAAGATGATTACCCTACACTTGGTCTCATCCTTGGTTGCTCAGTTGAATTTAGATCTTTATCAGATGGAAGTTAAGATGGATTTCTTACATTAGGACCTACATAATGAAATTTACATGAAGTATCCTAAGGGCTTTGCACAGAAAAAGGCAAGGAACACCTAGAGTGCAAAGTGAAGAGAAGTCTTTATGGGCTTAAGAAGGCACCTAGGGAGTACTACCATAAGTTTGATACTTTTATGCATTCACATAATTATTCCTGCAATGGTGATATGGATCCATATCTATACATGAAGAAGGCCCATGATAATAGCTTTAATATTTTGGTCCTTTATATTTATGATATGTTTATATCTGAGAATGCTCATGCAAGATGGCAAGCCTATTGGATGTCCTTCACCTTCTCATTGTGAAGGTTAGTCACGCTGATTGTCTATAGTCAATGATAGGGCTAAGATGGCCAAGGTTTTGTATGCATTTACAATGGGTAGTTTGATGTATGCCATGAAAGCCACTCATCCTAACATAGCATTTACAATGGGAGTTATTGCATATTATATGTCTACACCTAGCAAGTGACATTGTGACATCATAAAGGTTATCATGAGATATCTGAAAGGCGCAGTAGATATGGGCATTTGCTATGGTGGACAAGATACTACAATCATGGATTACACTAACTATGACTATGCAGGATATGCATATAGTAGGAAATCCACCTTTGGATGTATCTTTACTTTTGCTCGAGGTGTTATTTCTTAGATGTCCTGAAGAGAGGTAAGCCCTAATGTGGAAGCACAAAGCAGAAGTAAGAGCTATGGTGGAAGGAGCAAGAATGAGATTGAGAGAGAGAGAGGATGTGAGAACCCCAATAATAGTCACAATGTGCGGCTGGCCTTCCCTTTATTCAAATGTCACTGAAAGAATAAAGAATTAAGTGATAGTGATGGGATCCCACCACTTGTAGTATACAAGTGTGAGCATATGTGAGTAATGTTAGTGTAACTAATACGCGAATGTCTAGGCACATGTACTACCATATATAAACAATGATCACAAGACTCAAAGCACTTATAGTCAAGGGCTAGAAGATACTGCAAACAAGTAAGCATTTTTATTCCTTTCAAGGATATGTATCCAAGGCGATAGTGCCACATAAATACATATGGAACTGTATCCACTACCAAAACATGGTCAATTGACCCAAACACAAGCAAGGAATAGAGAGTGTTGAACTTAGCACCACGTGCAATGACAAGATTCCCATGGGTAATCTTCCATGAGGAATCACCAAAAGAAACCACATAACATGCATCATCGAAAGTGCCAGCAGAGATAAGGCTCTTTGTGAGAGATGGTACATGAGGTACATCATGAAGAGTAAACATACAATCTAAACCAAAATGTAGCTGGACATCACCAATACCAACTATCTCCAATGTCGAACAAATAGATCCAATCATATTGCGATAGGAGTTAAACTACTAGATATGAGGGGTCACATGAAAAGAAGCCCTTGAATCTATAAGCCAACATTGATAGACCTTGACAAAGCATCAATCAACTTTCAAGTATCAAGAGAAGAAGCTATAATTATGAAAGCATCATCAAAATCAGTCTACACAATATTAATATCTTCAATCTTAACACTAGACTTGCTAGGGATAATGTTGTGATCATCATTTTTGTCTTATGCTTTACCCTTTCCCTTTTCTTTGCACTTGTCCTCGCACATCTTATGGCATTATGGTCAAATATGCCCTGCTTTCCCACAATAATGAGAAGTTAATGAGGACTTACAGCCATGAAACTTACTGTGAGATTGTCCATGTGACTAAGAGTGGGACTGCTAAGAGTCTCTTCCACGGCAGTCATAACCGCTCCTACCATTATTGCCTCTAACTGTTAAAGCATGAGATGTACATGAAGCATCGACATTCTTTTTGTTAACCTCTTTACTCAAGAGTGCACCCTCTATATCCTTCAATTGTAGCCCATCAGTAGGTATGTTGGCACACATAGCAATGTGAAAGGTATCCCATGATTCAAGTAGTGTAACTAAGAGGAACAAGGGAAGAAGAGTGCCCTTGAATTCAATCCCCTGCAAAGACAAATGAGTAATAAGGGAATGGAACTCATTGAAGTGGGCTGGCATAGAAGTGCCCTCCTTCATGTGAAGGTCCATGAGTTGCTTCAACCAATACATTTGAGAAGTAGGGCTCTACTTGTCATAGACATTGCGAACCTTTTCCCATAATTCCCATGTCGATTGCCCATTAGAAACAACATATATAATACATGCTTAGAGAGGGATAATATGATGGTAGACTTACATAGCTCATTTTTTTTTCAGCCTAATCATCTGCATCAATAAGTTCGGGCTTGACACCTTTATGTTTCAAGGGCCTACGTGCATTTTCTACACTAAAACTTGCTAGATTTGGGCTTCTAGTAGTTGTAGTTGGTGCCATCCAACTTGTCAATATTAAAGATAGCACTATCAATCAAGCCACTAGTCATAATGACTACAAACAAGTGCACAAATTGTCAAAGCATGCTACTCTAATTACTACAAACAATCCTAAAACCATTGCTAAATTAGATTGAAAACAAGGGGTACTAACTAAGTAATGAACTGTCCACAATACTCAATGCAAAGAAGTGTCAAATAAAGGTGACTACTTGCATTAGTGCAGTAAACTGCAATTCCAGCATGTTGAAGATGATGTATATCAATAAGAAATCAATGCCAAAGATGGGCAATCACTGGTATAAGACAAACTACAACTGCTAGGGAATAGCTCCAACTAGTAGTGAGTGAAGATGTGACTAGCACCAAGAACTTTTCAAAGAATCAATGTGTCAAACTGGGATGAATTCCATAGGCATAACCATCATGCATAGAATGGGTCTCATGGGTAACAAAAGAGACCAACTAGAGGCACAACAGACTGAGCAATTTAATAGAAGCTTAGTACATAACCAACCAAGATGCATACACATTACATAACCAACAAGAGATAGGTGCCAATCCAAAAGCAATGTTAGATCATCCCATTAAGCATCAATAGCATACATAAAGCATGACAAGAGCATGTACATGTCACCAAGTCCCATGATCTCACTGTAAGACCCTCAAGCTTAATTGAGTAACCAAATGCTCAACCCAAAATGTCAAGAAGTGGATCCCATTGGAATGAAAGTTGAAGGCCAGATGAGCAAACAAAGCTCAAAATATCATGTGGAAGGGCATCCATACATACAAGATCCAAGTAGCATATAGTTGAGAGCATCTAACCCAAGTAACTTGCAAAGCATTTACTGGAGCATCAAATAACTATACATAATAGTGAATGACAATCAATGTTAAGATCACAAACTGTGAATCAATGGCTGATCCTAAGAGCTCCAAGTGATGCCCAAACTCATGCCAAAGATATCGAGGAAGATTCCAAATATTGTTGAGTGCCGGCAGGGAGGAATGCAAAGAGGTGGAGGATGGGGCAGATTGATCAAGGATGAGGGGGTAGCAAACATGTGCAAATCATCACACTAATGTTTCTACTACCTTTGATGATGGTACTAGGGCACTAGGGAAGCTCAATAGGTCCTATGGTGCACTATTTGTTCGCTAGATACAATAAAGTTTGATGGTCTACAAAGAAAGTGAAGGTGGTCGCAAAGAGGTAGTTGTGAAATTTCTTGACATTGTACACCATGACAAGTCCCTTATGTTCTATGGTTGAGTAGTTGATCTCTATTTCCCCATGAGTTGTTGACTTGTAAAGCTCACAAAAAATTCCATATTGTATTCTTGCAGTTGGTAAAGCATGCATGAATATGCATGTGGAATATAATTTTCCATTCAAGGGCTCATAAAAAAGGTGTGCTAATTAGATCCATTTTCAATGCTTCATAAGCTTACTAGTATTTTTCCATCCACTTCCAATATACCAAGATCTTATACAGTGGCCTCACGATGGCTTCATAGTTAAGCATATAGCATCTATAGTAACCAATGTATCCTAGGAAGCATTATACATGACATAGTCTAGAAGGAGGCTATGAATCTCTAAATCAATATTCGTACTATCATTTGACTCTAAACCCATTATGTCATTCATGCTATCATCTTACTCAAGGATTCTTCATCTTCATCACTTGTTTCTTCTATTGCAAGAATATTGAGAGCAAGAACGAGGTCCAATGGCTAAAACCTTGTGTATTTTAATCAAAACCTCCCATGTATTCCAACCGTTCTAGCTTCGAGCTTTGACTTTACTCTACAGGTAGACTTTCCACCTTTTTGGGTTTTGGATCTCTTGTGATTCACAAGAGGTTTCATTTCATGGGTCTCTCAATTGTAGTCCTTCCACCTTTTTGGGTTTGGGATCTCCTATGATTCACAAGAGGTGTAGTTTCATGGGTCTCTCAATTGTGATCATGGATGGCCTTTTCTACCACAGAGGCCAAATATATTGCAACCACACTCAAGCATGAAAGAAAGTTGTATGGCTTACTTGTGTAGTTTGAGATTTGGAAATTGTAGGAGAGGCGTCCACTTTGATAGTGAAAGACATTTCATGCAAAGATGGAGCACACTAGGGTGAAGTATCATTGTAGATCTTCTCACAAAGAGTTCATCTTCCAAGCACTTTGCACACAACAAAGTGTCAATGGGCATTGGACAATATCTCTAGCATTTATTTTCCTTTAAATTTTCATTGGCCTTTAAATGGGAGATTGTTGGGGTTAGGGCCAATGGCCAAAGGTTGGGTGGGTATGCCCTGTACATGTACATATTGTAAAATCACATGTAAGTGTAGACTCGAGTATCCTCCACCAAATACTTCTAGCATACTTCTCTCTCTCTCTCTCTCTCTCTCTCTCTCTCTCTCTCTCTCTCTCTCTCTCTCTCTCTCTCTCTCTCTCTCTCTCTCTCTCTCTCTCTCTCTCTCTCTCTCTCTCTCTCTCTCTCTCTCTCTCTCTCTCTCTCTCTCTCTCTCTCTCTCTCTCTCTCTCTCTCTCTCTCTCTCTCTCTCTCTCTCTCTCTCTCTCTCTCTCAAGGTCTAGGAGATTACACATAGGAGGTATCAATCTACTATTAAACAAGTAGATTATAATAGGCAAGCTCCAAATATGTAACAACTACTAGTCCACTATCAACTACCATTCCACTCTCAACTCCATTAAATTAGGAGCTATCACTTTGATTTCCTTACTTAGAGAAACTACACAATGAAGAACATCTAAACAAACAATAGAGAGTGCACAACAAGTTTGAGAAGAGCTAAGATTTATTTAATTGTAAAAAAATTCATACAATGATCGCTCTATTTACTCATGCACTTCCACAGTGAAGCTCAATGACGATCTTGATATATTCTACTTAAAGAGCTTGAAGCTAGCTAGATGAACTTTGACTAGGTGAATGGATGATGATGGTTTTGAGAGGGCCTCCTTTTTATAGCTAGCAAAGGTGGTTGGTTAGCTTGACTAGCATACCATATTATTAGCCTTCACTAGTTCGAAATATTTCTTAGAATATTTCCTTTATAGTTGGATCAAGGATGTTTCCTCTTAACCCTTGCCAAGGGGGCCATCGGCTCCCCTAAGGCAAACCCCCCCCCCCCCCAAAGCTAGGGCCACTTTTGTACCCCCTCAAATCCAAAATAGGGGTTCGTGAAAAACACACTTCGCATCTCGATGTTGTGTGCTTTGAGTTGCTACCAACAAATTGCTCTATCCCATGGGTTAGGCCCACATATGTCATATTTTTGTAATGTGGTCACATACATTTCATTTAACATTCCAGTCTCATGACTTTGCTAGGCTCCCACATGGCTTCTCCTCATAATTGGGGCCTTATAACATAATTGGGGCATTAAGCATATCTAACATTAGTGAGCTATCTAGTCTACTACTTCTAATTTACAGTCTACCACCCAATTGGAAGCTATCATTTTGTTTTAGCTCACTATTGTTCTAGAGATAGAAGATTAAGAGCTACCAATATTTTATCACTATTAGTTCACTACCCTACTAGTTCATTGTTATCCACCTTTCAACTCCACTAAATTGGTATCTATCTCTTTAATAGTAGTCTACTTTTAGTTTGATATGAGTTTACTACTAACTTGCTACCAATCTACTATCCAATTGAAAACTATTGTGTTTTGATCTTGATACCAATGTACTAACCATGGTTATACAATGTTAGCAATACTACCAATACTTTACTACATAGCTCCATGTTGCTTTAGGTATGCTTCAAAACATAACTACAGTTTAGCTTCTAGTCTACTATCAGTATACATATACAAACAAGAAGCTTTAAGTATGCTACTAGTTTATTGGGAGCCTATAGGTTGTTTGAAATTTTCCAATATATATGTTGATCATTAATGTTTAATACAAGTAGAGATCCTTTGTTCCTTCAAATAGAGTCATCTAGAAATACAAATTCAAAAAAGGGCCTTTGAAAGTTGAAGTTGTACTTTGTACATAAGTGTCTAAGATTCGAACACGTTGTTGCATTGCATGGGTTGAAACATCTTCTTTTTTTAAGATTTCGTAAACCATATTTAAAAATGTTATTATGTCGTACATGGGAAAGAGTGAAATTATCAATGTGATATTTGTGGTTAAACATGAGAAATGCAATTGTCATGCAAAACTTGCTCCAACCTTACATAACTTTGGGGATTTGTTTTATGCTCAAAGGTTGGTAATTCTAATTTTGTGCACATCTAATTAGTGAAGGCTCATCGTGTGGATTTGTTTTATGCTCAAAGGTTGGCAATTCTAAGTTTATGCACATTTGATTAGTGAATGCTCATCATGTGGATCTTCACAAAAGTTATTAGCTTTCCCAATTGAGGAATCAAATAGTGCATGCATGGTAACAATGAAGATATTTGAAGACATTCAATTTGGCTACACAAATATTGAGAGGAAAAAGGAAAGGTTCTATCAATGAAGGAGACGTAATGTACAGAGTTTTTGGTACTTTACAAATTATTTGAGAAATTGTTAGCAAATGGTATACAAAGCAATTCAAAGAGTGTCTCTACTTCAATCCCTTGAAGATGTGGTTGTGTATATATCATAGGTTTTGCGGAAAATTATACTTCATAGAACCAATTGAGGTGTAATCCATGCATTGGTTTTCTGGCTAGGTTAAAATATTTTCGCATATGTGCATATTGCAAATAGTGGCCAAAAATGCTATGATTTATGTAAAAGAACTAGCAATATTGCTCAATGAACACCAGGTGTTGTCAAATGGTATAATGTCACAGTTCAAAACAAACATGCCTTTCTACTTTGTTGCTTGATATGGAGAAGTGACAACTATTAAAATCAAACATCATTTTTCAAGTTCATGTGCAAAGATGATTGTGCAAAAGCCATTATGAAGAGGGATCTCACTTAAGAGCAAATCATGTCAAACTCTATGAAGCTATAATGTGTAGCAAATGTGGCACCATTTTTGAGACAAACCATATCCAAGGGTCTAATGCCACATATCGTTTTTAAGTATGACCAAGTGTTTGAGTGTTTTCGGAGGCTAAGGAAGGTGATGTGGATAGGAGCATGTATTGGGATTGTAAACATGTGCCTAATGTAGAAGAATTACCTTGAGCCTTTGGCTACTCCTTGACAATTGGAAAAGTTACAAGTTACAAGCAACTCTCATACTTCTATAGTGCTTGTATGCAAGGTCATTGGAGGAGGTATTATAATAAAACACATGTTCATGGGAATATGCTACCTTCAAACACTTAGGTTATCTAAATCATGATGATAAGTTTGAAGATCAAGCATATGAAAGACACCATGATGCTTTCGTTGATAAGTACTTTGTGTTGGTGCTAATTTTGAAGTTAGAGCTCTACATGACAATGAAGAGCTTATGGATTTCTATATCTTGAAATGCAAAAAGAAAAGACAACTCAAGAGATCCTATGTTTCTATGGAAGATGATGATGCGCATAGTCATAATAATGAGGGAGAAGCTAAAGAAGAGTATCACAAATGGATATTGCAAATGTGAAGAAGAGGAAAGGTTGAAATAGCTTTTTTGAAATGGTTGTTTAGTGAGGAATTTTGAAGAAGTGACTCATTCGAGGCAGTGGTCAAGAAGTCTCTAAAATTTGCATAGTTAGCAAAACTATTCTAAATGGGAGGGATCTACAAAATAAGATTTCAAACCTTGAGACTCTTTGCACTCCAAGCTATTTGGAATGCCATAATCAAACTCGATTTTGATGGTGAAAGGCTAACTACAAGTCACGGGTCGATATTGTATTTGGGATTAGATGGTTATGGGAAGTGGTGTATGAAGTGGGAAGACCAGGTGAAGGGACCAAAAATAGAGCACTAAGGTGATTTACCCCAACTACCCAAAAGGTCATTCTCTCGCACTCTTTTTGGGCCTGACCTATGCCCATTATGATTAGTTTGGACGACATTTTTTCTAAGCACGTGAATTAGAAAAATTAGATTTTCTAATCTCTTCCTATCTCATCCGGATGCATAATTCGACGTGAAATTCCTGTAGAAGTGCCTTCTTGCACCTCCTTCCCCGCCGTCTATAGACCACTTTCACTCTCATGTCTCTCTCTCTCTTTCGGAGAAAAAGACTATTAGAAGGGAACAACGTCCTCCATCCCGAGTATCATCAATGTGCGCATTTCTCCTCGATGCTACCTTAGCCATTCATTATTCCTCATTCAACTATCCACTTTCCAATGCCCTTTTGCAATGGTTGGTACCCCCCCTCCCCTTACAATCAGGAATACCTTTGTCAATAGTTCAACCCTTTCTTCCTTCTACTCAAATTTATCATCTCTGTCTATGCGTCAATTGAGAATGCAACCTTTGAGATTTTTGTTGCTTTTGTGTGCTTTGACGATTCTAGGAGTATCAATGCATCAATGTCATTATCATTGTACAATATAAGCAAGAGTATAATTATGAAGGATTCATGAACATCATCTTCATCTCGTCATTATCAATATGGAATTGTGGTACCTCAATTTTGTGACATCGTCGATCAGGCTGTAAGCATCATTGGACATCTTGATAATCAAAATTGTTATACTAACCTAATTGTAAGTAAAGTTTATTCTCTTTTGTTGTAGTAGTTAAGAAATGCTTGTAATTAGTAAATAATTCATGACTAGTGTGTAAAATTATTTTTTAATCATGTTGTCTCTAGAATCTCCCACAATGTAAGAAACGTTTAACACAATGCGAGTCAAGAAGTGTGTGTGCAATTATACGGAGAGAGAGAGAGAGAGAGAGAGAGAGAGAGAGAGAGAGAGATTGACGTGAACTTAAATATATTGAATGAGATATTTGTGAGAATTTATTAGTCTCTTAATAGAAGACACACCTAATCATGTGATTGTTTTGTACATGAGAAAATGTATGTTCCTATTTCATGCTGTGTTCTCTCTTTTTTTCAAGTAGATTGTGTAGAATGGTAAAATGATGGATCAAGCATTAAAGAGGAGAAAATTGCCTGCGAATGTAGTAAACATGGCAAAAAATGAATTGATTGCACACTCAAGAAGGGAACATCACATTTGAATTTGTGAATCTATTAAAAATCATGGCCACACTTGCATATTGCAAAGTTTTCTTCAATCGTAAACCACAAAATAAGCTCAAATTCATCTTCATTATCAAATGTATAAAACTCTTAAACTCTTGAAAATGAAGCTTTTTAGAGTCTTTTCTAAAAATTCATACATTAAAAAACATATCCTTTTTTGGGATGCCCTATCCCATAGTGAAAACTTTGGGTGACATCTCACCACAACGTATAAATTGAAAAAGAAAAAATCAAGCCTTTTAAACATTCGTTTGATTAAATGTTTGTGATTTTAACAGTCATCACTCTCTTGATCATTGCTTATTTATCACAAACATAAATTCTTCCATGGAATAGTTGGACACAATATTGAGACTCCTCTCAAGACATCTTGTTCCATCACCTTATGGCTACCATCCAAAAGCTTGGCAAGTGCCCTCGAGAAGTAGTGTTGTCTCATGCTTGATCTTCACCTCTCCCTCTACACCAAGATCTCAAGGAGCACTGCCACAATTTTGACCACGACCCCTACCCCAACCAATGATATATCAGCCCATGACCACTTCTTGAACAACTCCAATGGCAAGGATACCATCAACACCATTCTCGTTATTGCTAAAAACTTCTCTCAAACTTGATTTTGATCTACACCAATGGCATTCTCATTCTTATCATGTTCTCAATGATCACCCTCTCTGCTATAAAAAGATCTTGTACTATAATGATAAGATAATATCTTCATTACTAACTACTTCATAATAATATATGCTTCTCAAAATGCTATTTAATAAACATCTTTTGGGTTTCATTGTTTTTGTTTTGCTACTATTGTTGATTTTGACTTTCTTCCATTTTCATCAAATATCTCACTGCACATTAAGGATGCCAATTGCTAGCAGTATATCCATGTAGACTTACTCAAAATAATTTATTGTTTTGTACATATGGCCCTATTGTTAGCAAGTCATGATAGTTTTTTAAGTGATGAACCCTATTGCTATCAAATAATACATACAACTATGCTTGGGTCTAGAGTTGTAATGCACATTATGAAATTGTAATTGGTCGCATAATTAGGTGATGGGATTGTCACATGTATGATTGGTGGGGGGAGATGAGATATGAATTGTTAGTTCCTTCTAATTCTTATAAACTTATATTTTTTAGTACATATTGTAACATGCATTGCCATTTTTTACCTAAAAGTATGTCATACGCAATCTATAAGGAAGAGCTACCTAGTTAGACTTATAACTTATCCCTTTGAAATGTTCTACTTACATTTTAAGCTTATATCTACACAAGTTCCAATTGCATGCCAATCTACATCCATGTATGAGGCATGTGTCCACAATTTAATTAAGGTTACACACATGTTATAATTTTATGTCAACTTATAGTTGTTACCAATCAAAAGTTTCAACTTTTAATATACATTGTTATGTCAGTTGGATGTGTTGGCATATATCAAAATTCTAACGAATGTGTCTCTAATGAGACACTATGAGTAAAGGTCCACATCCACACTACTATCTACAAGCGGATATAACAGAAATAAGTACTTGTTATATATTCATGTTGATAAAGTAAAAGTTGCATTAAAAGAATTCCTTAAGCTTCCATTACTACAATCACTTAACTCTTTGAAGTTTTAAAACCACTTGAAGCTCTTAGTAGTGGAATCACTCAAGCTCCTAAAAGTTAACTACACTTGAATCAGACGAATGATCATCATGACACCACACATTCTAGCACTTAAGGAATGTTAGATGCAAAATCTAGACCTAAGTGAAATTGTGGTTCTTTTTTTTAGGTGGGGAATGCCAATATATATTGACAATGTTCTTCAAGTTGGATGTATCTAAGGGGATTTCCTTAAAGTTTTAGCAAGGATGGTTAAATGACATGATCAACATGTTGCTATAAAGATCTTGACCAAAGGCTTT
Source organism: Lygodium microphyllum (assembly GCF_053477565.2). Lineage (NCBI taxonomy): Eukaryota > Viridiplantae > Streptophyta > Polypodiopsida > Schizaeales > Lygodiaceae > Lygodium > Lygodium microphyllum. Next base: position 18,932,592 of record NC_141141.1, read on the forward strand.
TTTTGTCCTACCTCCAATCATGAATAATACTCTATATACATCTCAAACCCCAAATCCCAAGCCTTTAACTACTACTCTTATGCTTATATTAATCATGAGAATAAAGTCATTACATATTTACTACATCGACACTCTATTATATCAAATATTACTTATCTTTTGATGCTTGTCAATAAGTCATTTGAGATTATTACAAAGATACTCCATAGGTAGTCGATGGTACGTCGGATAAGATCTTCAGATTGAGGTTATTCTTTGTCGATAGACGATCTTTGTAAATTTGCCAATTGAACTTGCAATGCTTGCCTAGCCCTTCGTTCTTCATCCAATTGCATCATAATTAAGTCCAGCTTTTGCTCCATCGTAGGTTCAGGTAGGTCACCTTCAGCCATTAAATCATCCATATGTGATTCCGTCATCCTGCAAAACTCAAAAGACCTTTCTCACTCAAAATCAAGTTAGCGGAATGAGCATTGCTCATGTTCGAGAATACAAGACTTATGTATTTTTTTGTATGGCTTTCACAATCTTCGAAAAATCTGTGTTTTATCCTTCTTCGTATGTTGAAAATGCTTCAGCAAACCTGCATATAGGTAGAGTACCTTCCAATGAACAACTTTGCAGTTCGGAGTTTCTGCACAGGAACAACCCTTCTATGAGTTTTGGATAGAAGTCAGTTTTGACTCCAGTTGACTTGTCTGACTTGCAGAGTACCAAACTAATGTGACTTGCAGAGGTTGTTAACTTGAAGAACTTGATTGCTTTATGGAACTTGCAGAACTTCAACTTGATAGACTTCTTGAATCTGATTGATTGTGTGTGACCTGAAGTTTGTGATGACTTGGCTAATTAGAGCTTAAGTGATTAAGCTTGGTAGCTTAATCAACAGACAACGGCGAAAATCGTGAGGGGAGTCGTTTTTCAACCAACAGCGGATTTTTCGCGACGTCTTCTGATACCACGAAAATGTAAAGAAGCTTTAAGCTTCTTAAAGCTTAAGCTAAGCTTCTTAAGCTTTAAATTTTAAAGCTTGGAAGAGATGAAAATGATGACTTATCTCTCTGTTTTTCACGACTTGATGAAGAAGATGTAGGAGTGGTCCTCCGCCTCTGAAGACCGGTCCCTCGCAGTTTGATGATGGAAACAGGGGTTCTTGATCGCCAGGAATCTGTCTGTATCGACGGTTCGCGATGAGATTGACCGTAGAGCCCGATCGTTCCAGGAGCTCCGCCTTCGCACAAGATGGGTAGCGATTGGAAGCTCTTAATCTCAGCTTCGCTCTGATACCACTGGTACACAGATCGGATGTTGTACGCTCGCGTAATGAATGCCGAAAGGTCCCCAAGAACAATAGAACTCTACTTTTTGCACAAATTACAAGATAAAAAGCATGAACGACAAAAGCAAGAGACCAATTGGGTGCAATCTCCCCCCATGCCTTGTGTGAGCACTCCACAAAACATGTATTTTATGTATTATTCATCTTCAAGCTCAAATAATAGCTCAAATTATAAAATAGCAAGCTTTTAGCTTTTGAGTTTGCTTTAACACAAAATAAGAATAAAGCTAATGGACAGTGCCCAAAAAGTCTGGCACGCCCAATACAATGTCCAAATAAAAATAACATAATCGTACATCCATGCACATACAAAATAATAATAAATATCCGACGCCTTAATAAATAAGCGTGACAAAATATAAACACCATGCTTAAGGTATGCGCCCATCAAAATATAATCCATAAATCGAATACTCGCTATCCTCAAATGCTTTTCTCCGCCACTACTGCTATCTCTACACAGCAACTGAAGCATTCACAATCGTTAATAAAATAATATAATTAAACCGACGAAAGTGAATACCTAGCAGTCTTCAACTACATAAATAAATCAACTGGTTAGAAATAAATCATAACCTTAATTTATTACGAGTGCGCACTCTAAACTCATAAACGTTTATTAATTTAATATGCATTTTGCAGAATCACTCGCTATGGAATCACCCATGTACACACTAAATTAATGAAACGCCCGAACAAGGCAAGCGTCCCCATCAACTTCTCGCATAAAGAATCCACTTTGTGTATGAGCCTTGGCCATCAAAGTTTACGGAATCCACCGTAAAACCTCACGAATTCCACCGTTAAATATGTCTCCCAGCATCAAAGGATACCCATACATACATGTATCCTCACATGCATATGGAAGATATATATACGATAAGATAGAAGACACGTGCACTCAAACATACACATACAACCATACATATATACATGTATACTTTGATATACATGTGTATGAACCATGGGCTCAATTGATATTTAATGATATTTGTGGAGAAACAATCCCAATCTATCCAATATTTAAAACCAAATGTATAAAAGAGGATAAGCAATCGTTCACAATGCTATATAATTTTAAAATTTTTTCAAGTATATATTTGTGTTCTCTTATAATAGTTCATGAAGGCAAGCCCCTTGTGATTCCATCACCTTGTTTAAAAATGAATCAACAATCTGTTCGCACCTAAGTCTGGTCAATGTAAAGAGATTGACGAGACAATGCGCGTCAAAGAGACAAATTGGGCTCTATATGGAAAAGGCAGAGGTGAACAGATCCCAACATTACGCTTCTTCATCAGCACTCTATTTCGCCTGTTCCACATATGTTTAACCACCAACGCTGTCACCGTGTTCCAACGCGCGCGCATGTTTTTTAAATTGAGTATAAAAGCCGGATGTGGCTAATGGCTTGTGGCCCAAGGCCTGGCAACTCATGTAAATAGACTTTTACTACTGTTTTCAATATAGTTCAAATACCACGTTACAAAACATTATGCTGTCTGTCGAACACGATACTTATCGCAAGATAAAACTGACCGTTATACAAGACTACGAATGACACAGAGCCATGTCGCACTGGCGTTAGTAGGGAGTCGGGACAGTGGACAATGGCATTTCATCTGCGTTCGGCTAGCCTTGCGGTCGCACCTAGGGTCCGTGCATTTATGCAAGCACAGAACGACAGACAGGCGCCTGATTACAGGGCTGGGATGGGGGACGGAGCGAACCGACCATTCCAGGAACCAATGAGAATCATATTTGCGCTTAACCTACAAACCCTGCGTCAGGAATACCCTTTCTCGCAAGGGTTTGTAGAGTTCGCCACCCCTCACTACCGCCCGGTGCGACCCAGCTCTTACAGAAACGATCATGATGTTTGTTATATGGCAGTACCGTAAACACGTGAACCTCCTCTCATTCGAGGATTGTCTAGAACGCGTGAAGCAGCATTTTACAAAAGAATCTTGGTAATTTAAGGGATGAAAAAGTAGCTAAAAACCGGTACACATTCGTGTATATTGACCATTTGAAAAGCACGCCCGACGAAAATGGTTGACATTGCTAGCTCTACTCTCACAGGCAGCCACCAAAGGAAGCTGATGAATGATTCACGAAGTGCCTTGTGGGTTTTGCTTTAACCGTACAAAATGTGTTAGCTATCCGTACGCAGGGTGCAATGGGTGCACCTGGCAAATGAGACTGACTCATTCTGGCTGCTCAATTCAAGAGCAGCCACACCATCAACAAGTAGCTTGTGGTAGTATTGTACACGATATGTATAAGATGATTATGTGCCATATATCCTGATCTGGTTGAAATTGAACCGATCCAGAAAGGGTGTTCAAACACGTAGTCGGCCCTCTTATAATGCAGAAGAGAATGCTTCCGCATTCTTATATTTCCACCATACATGTAACCAGCATTCAGGATCAGGAAGTGTGACAAGGATGGAAAAACTCGTGCTGTAATGCTTCCTTAGCACTTATCCTCTTCTGGGGATTAACTTGCAAACACTTGTCAATCAAGTCGTAGAGAGAAGAGGGTGTGGAAGCCAAGATATCAGATCTCTTCACATTTTTTTGACACCATAAATCCACAGAGACAGGCTCCACCTTGCTCGTTAATAGATCCTGCAAGGCACATTTGGTTTCAGGAACTTACACAGACAGCCAACACTGCAGCATTTGCTTGTTCAATATTCTATTTGAGAACAGATTTCGGCAACTAGAAAATCCATACAGTGAAGGCAGCAGATTCTAAAACACCAAACATGCCAAAAGCAACTGATGTTCAAGAGGGCAGGGGCTACCTTTGGTAGGCTAGCCTCTCGTTGGTGCTCCTTTGCCAAACTTACAATTGCATCACTGCCAACAAACTGTGCAATATCCAGCAGTGACCTAGTGAGATAAAACCAGATTGTGTCAGATTGCTTGCCTCTCAAAACATCAACATGAAATACTAAAGCGCTAAGAAGACAAGCAAAGCCTTTCTTACTGTTCAGGATTGCTGGAGGATGAGAAAGGTGGCTTTCCAAGCAGGAGCTGAAACAGACTAACTCCAGCTGACCAGATGTCAATTTTTTCAGACTGATAAAGAGACTTCAGCAGGACCTGCAGCAAAGTGCTTGCATGTTACAAGTAATCACAAGTATCCAAAAACAAACTTCACATTGAAAAGAGAGCCTTTGCACAGTTTGGAAAAAGCCCTGGACTCTCTATCTGACTTACTTCAGGTGCACGATAGCCTTTTGTCCCAGCACATGGCCCTTCCTTCCTTACTTTATGAATTCCTGCACAAGAACAAGTGTTAATCACATATTTGCAGCTAATCCCAGCCAACAAGGTTGGTAGATGCAGACTTTAATTCAAATTCTCCAAAGCACTAATCTCTACAACCTCCAGTTTTGGAAATGCGCCCGGCAATTGGTTTATTGAGGTCGAAAAATTTTGAGGCATGCGATGTGCTTCTTTGATGTGGGCCCTCATCCACAGCCTTTTGATGCTTCCTCTTTGGTGGAGCAGCAATTCTCTTCTTCTGAGAACTTGATAACGAAGCAACTTGAGGCTGCGGGCTTTGTTGATTTTTATGCACAAGCTCCCAGAGTTCACGTCTACCAAATCTGGGAAGTGTCAGGTCTGCATACTGCAGTTCACCCGTTTGATGTATTCTTTCTGCATCTCTCAAAGCAGTCTGTCAAGCAGTAAATCATCTTTACTTTAAAAAAGTCCTCAAACTTTCCTTTTGATCATAAAAGATGGTTACAAACCTAGAAACTTAGTTAGACCTAGTTAAATCGAAGTCTTACTGCAGACAATGGTCTTAGTCCTTTACAAGGTGTAGCCGCAACCTTGCTTGATAGCAATCGTCCACTTTCTGGTGAAATTCTATGAGCAGAGAACTTTGGAGAGCTGTGCAAAGAAAAGTCGAGACCAGGATCGAGTGCACCAGATCTCCTCCGGTGTTGCTTCGGAGTGACATCAACCAGATGCCATGGCTGAGGCAAAGATGAGTTTGTAACTTGGTTGCTTTGTCTCATATCACGAGTTGGAGTTCCAGATGGAGTAGAACTTCTTTCTTGCCAGTGGCCTGGCTCTGGTTGTTTCTTTCCAAGTTTGCTTAATGACTGCCTCTCTGGTGTAGACTTGGCATCTAGAATCAGGCCTTTATCCAGTTGCACTGAGCTGTGCTCCTTTGCCTGAAGTTTGTTAGTCTCAGAATCCATTTGAGGATGCATTGCACTCACCAAATTCTTCCTTGACTTTGTTGCTGTGTGCCAAATACATAAAGAGGATGAACTTAGCATAAGACACTGCAGACTTTAAAAAAGTAAATTTTGCTCCCAACTCTTCATTCAGCTTGTGTTCGACCAAATGAACAATCAAACATTGTGGTCAACTGTAATGGTACGTTGATATCTGAGATTCATTTTTGGGCACCTTAGGCTAGTTGTAGACTGCCTATTTTTTGGGCATCCCACCACCATATCTTTCAGCCTCATATAGTGCTCCACTTGTGTTAATAAAGAGACACCTCCGTATCTCTCATTGGTGTTAAGTGCATTGTTCGCCAAAGTGGTTGAAAAGGTTCTAAGCCCTAAAGTCTTAACATTCCCATGTGACTCAATGATGGGGCTCACAAGCAAGAGATGGCCATGCAGAAAACGTATTGACGCCAACCTTGAAAGCCAAAATCTAGATGCAAATGTCTATGACAAGCTTGAAATGCTCCAAGAAACCACCGGTCTAAAAAGTAGTCTCAAAGAAATCAACGATCATGATAGAAATTTCGAATGCCTAACCAGATATCTTGAGCTCAAGAAGATATGGACAACCTATACTAGATATTGAATAGTTACGGGAATGAGAGAAGCTTAGAAATAAGCTCCTATGGCTGAAAGTCCTCAACTAATAGACCTGTAAAAGGCACCCAGCTGTCCAAAAGAACAAGAAGATGGAAGCTTTTCCCAAGGCAAAAGGAATGATCTCCAACTGTGATGAGTTGCAAAACAGCCTAAAATTTAGATGTTGCCAACTGGCTCTCCTCTTGGGCATGTAAGAACGTGCACATACTCCACTAAAGGAAGATGTAACAAGGCTCGACTCTTGGCACGCCCTACCTTAAAGATTGGTCTGAATTCAAAAGGTCAAACAAACCTAGCCAATGAAAGGCCGGCCACACCTTCTCTCCCTCCGTGTGGATTGCTTCGCCGCTATGCACTCACATAGCATCATCGCCCACTTCTGTACACATCACAAAGATACCTTCAGCCTGCTGTGTTTTGCCTTCCTTTAGCCTTCTCCTCAGCAGGAGATATCAAAACACAGGTGTGGCAACAGCCATCTACCACCCAACACAGTCATCATCATCAAATAGCAGGTCGTCAGGATGTCATCACGAACACAGCCCTGTTCCAGGTGGTCATCATCAACAAGAGGCTGTTTACATCAAAACGCAAAGTTGTAGCTGATGACATCAGCCTTTGAAGTGTTTTCTTTTCAAGTATCGAGAACGCAAATCGGTATGGCAAGATTGCGTGGACCGCGAGTTGGATTGAGACCGCAAGGACTGCCACAAAGACTGATGAGACCGAGAGAATCCTTGCGAAGACCGCGGAGTTCGGGAAAATCGTCACAAAGACCGGCAGCCTTGGGAGGATCGCAAGGATTGACACAAAAACTATCATAATTGTGACGCGGATCAAGATGCAAACCTTCCTCTGATTCCCCTCCCCCTTCGATATTAGAGACATCATTACCTGGTCTCTCACTCATGGCCCCACAAAGCTCATGTGCCCATTCTTCCAACCCAATCCTCGACTAGAATCTGGATGGAACAAACTTTCCATATGGTCGTGCAAAATCAAGGCCATCCTTGATACCTTTGACCTTTGGTACTTCGTCACACTCTCTCATCCTCAATTTACTATGGATCCTTGTTCAAGTGCTCACCAAGCTATGCAGCCGATTGGGATAGGTTTAACTCAAAGCCCGTCCCTTTGTCTCCTCAACTACAAGCTGCTGTCCTTGTTCACATTCGCCACATTTGCACAATTGACAGGATCTAGACTCGGCTATCTCCTTTATACCAAGTCAACACAGTCAACACATTCACTCATTGGATGACTCTTGAGATGAAGCTTCGACAAATCTCTGTCGTAAATTCACCCACCATGAAGGAAACACCAACAAGATGGAGGAGATTTGTGATGACAACTTCCCTCACCCAAGTATAAAGACTTCTATACAAGCCTTATATCAAAGAGGCAAAATACAATTATCAAGGAGAAGTCAGTATTGATGATCTTGGAGCAAGATGCAAGGCACAAGGAAATAGGTTGTGGAGAAGGCACTGCTAGCTGCTGTCCCATCAAGGAATGGAGAAAAGCGAAAGGAAAGAAAGAGACAAAAGAAGCAAGTTGACAAACAGAAGACAAGGATAAGAAGAAGAGTTATCTCAAGTGTCCTCACCATGGGAAGACTACTCATCCTGAGGAGAATGTTGGAAGAAGTACCCTCACCTTCAACCTATTGAAGGAAGGAGGCAACAAGTCTAAGGCTACACGAGCCACAATGACAAAATCTATTTTCATACACTTATATGAGGTGGAGGACACCACATTGGTTTCTTCTTCATTGGAAAAGCCTCAGCTTGTAGATCGCAATGCCTCAAGTCACATGATTTTCAAACATGATCAGCTCCAAGATCTCCATGATAATGATAGAGGGAGTTCTATCACCATCAATGATAATCCTATAGTGCATGCTCGAGGCATGGGCACCACTCATCTTCTTTCGTATCATTGAGATACCCATGCAACCATTGAAGTCCTATATGTACTAGATTTGGGCTTCAGCATTCTATCCCTTTATTGCCTCACTCAGCTTGGCACTCCAGTTACCTTCACATAAGAAGTTATTCTAGTCATCTCAACTTCAACTCTCTTTGACAAGCTACATGTCCTATTCTGGTAGTAGAGGGGGTGCTAGACTTTTTTACTCAACTTCCATCACTTTGGCCAAGTTATGTTAGGAGAAAGTGACATAGGGCACCTATGCCTAAACAAACTTCACATCAAGCTACAACCCCTCGGAGCTTGTCCACACAAAGTCGTGACCAAAGGTGCAAGAGGCTTCACACCCTCCTTCACAAGAAAGACCAAAGGTACTGAAGGCTTCGCACCCTCCTTCACAAGATCAAGACCACTCTATCACTAATCTTCAATGGTTTCATGAGCTTATGGAGGAACTGAAAGTTATTTCTTTTTTTGACCCCACCAATGGACCTTGGAGATCAATCCGTCTTCAGCAAAACATCAATTAGTTCAATTTTTTGGAGGATAGGGAGATCACTACCATCCAAGAGGCTCACTCGCATGAGACTCGATGTACTACTTTGCAAGAGGAGCTGGATTTCTCTGAGAGGAATCATACATGGTCGTTGGTTCCATGCCCCTCCAAGAAAAAGATCATTGGTGTGAAGTGGGTCCACAAGACCAAGTATTTGACTTATGGGTCCTTTAACAAATAAGGCAAGGCTTGTTACCAAATCTTTTGCCCATAAGCCACACTTGGATTATGCAAAGGCATTTGCTCTAACTGTTCTGATGTCTACCATTCACATGGTCTTACATTTAGCACCCATCATCATTGGCAAGTGTATTCGATGGACCTCAAATCAACCTTCTATTAGCGATATGATCATCCCCCCAGACAGGAATTCGAGAGCAGTCGCCTGCAGTTTGGTTACAGTTCAGGCAGTTCGCATTAATCGTGGGCAGACAGGTGCCACGTGGGCCATGGCAGTGCATGGCAGGTTTGCACATGCAGGAGCAGTCGCACAGGTGCCACGTCAACAGTCGGGGAGTTAGCCTATTCTTCCAAGCAGTCAGCCAGTAATTACTCGCTGACCTATCCTATTTCTTTGGGCTATTTATGTCAGCCCAACCCACACACTTGATCATTCATTCTGATCATAGATTTCCAATGTTGATCGTGGATTTGTGTGCAGTCTTCGACATTCACAACCTAGGGAGATCATAAAGGTGGAGATTGGCAAACACATACTCTACACCCGTGTGCATATCTACTTCCCTTGTTCAGCATTTCTTCATTGCAGATCTTCGATGTTCTTTTGTCTGTTTCTCTCTCTTCTCTCCGTGTTCACCCTATCTCTCAATCTTGGTCATACACTTCTGCACCGCTGCATTTTGACATAGTATTAGAGCAACGTAAAAGGATAGACTAATCATGGGCAGATCTGAAGGGGAGATTTCAAGGACACAAGGCTGCGTTTTCAGCGTATGAGGGCAAGGGGGAGGACTCCACATCAACACAAGGCTAAGGCCAGCATAGGCATGCAGGAAAGTAGCAAAATTGCTGAAGTTGCAGCTGATTTTTGCTGTTCAAGAAGGAGAAAAGTTGTGTTTTGAGCCTTCAACTGCAGATTTTACCTTTTCATCACCTCTGGTGAGTGAAGAAGGAGCAGGACAACCAGAGAACAGCCCTAGCAAGCTGCCTTTGCACAATCGAAGGGGGCTGCTTTTGTGTTTTTACAAGCATTGAAGGTGAAGATGTCTTCTAAGGCCAACACAAAGTTTTAGGTGATCACGGATCAAAAGGTACCCATCCTACCAGCTCTTCCATCAAATCAAAAGCTCGATGGTGAAAACTACTGCATTCGGCACAATATGATGCTTGCCATATTGGAGTCCTATGATTTGGCTAAGCTTGTGACGCTATCGACCATCCTTCATCAAGAGATGAGTCCAAACTTTCTACAATAGACCATTTGGAGTTGGCCAAGGTCCAAGCACATTGGAACAAACTAAATGCCCGCATCCATTCATTTCTCTTTCTTTCATACACTATAACCGTGATCGCCCATATAAAGCACCTAACAGTGGCTAGGGAAATATGATTGGAGCTTGATCAAATGTACAACAAAATGATCATTATGAAACGTGTCTCTTTGGAGGTGCAGATGAGGACCTTGAACATCGACAAATTGTCTTATATACAGGGTTGCTCCCTCAACTGCCTTCCTCCACTTGGATGTGGTTAAAGCATCAATCCCTAGGGCTTCTAATGTTGCGTTGATGACCCCACATGCTCGTGAGTGGATTGTCGACAATGGTGCCTCTTGGCACATGACTCCTTCTGCAGCAAGTGTTACCCATTTGCGGCCTTCGAATGGGCAAATTCTCATTGGCGATAGCTCTTTTGTTCCTATTTAAGGGAGTGGTAACATGTAGCTTATTTCAAATGGGCAAGGTAGTGCCCATACTTCACAGGTGCTTGGGTTACCATAAGCTTTCAATACAAAAGATTTGTGGTGTTGGCCTCTAGTTGAGTTTGACAAGGAATCCTTTTGAATTCTTGTTCATGGATTGAGACAAGTGCTTACTTCCGATTACGAGAAGAATGTAGTCTACAAGCTACAGTCTCCTTTTAACTTGACTTCTCTTTTTACCTCTCAAAAATAGTCTGAGCTATGGCATGCATTTGGCCACCTCAATTATGATTACCTTCAAAAGGCGTCTACGGGACAGCTTGTTCGAAGTATACCGCACATTGTGGTAAGCTAGCAACTGTGTGTATCTTGCATTCGTGGAAAATACCATTGTGATGCCATTGCCAACAAGGCTTCAAGGCCGTCTACGACGCCCTTGAAGCTTGTTTCTATAGACTTGTGGACCTATAGAGTCTCTTAAGGAAAACTTGTATTTCATGTTGATTGTGGACAATTTTAGTAACATGACATGGGTTTTTTTTTTTACAGCTGAAGTCGAAGGATTTCTCCCACTTCAAGGATTGGTTGCTCTATGAGAAGAACTGATCAAGCCCGAAACCAAAGACATTACGATTGGGTAAGGCAAGAAATTTTGTTTCTAATGAGCTTGTAGGTTTTGCTAGTATCCACCGAGAGTTTGCAAACACAAACACACCTCAAGAAAATGGCATATTGAAGCAAAAGAACTAAAGTGAGATTAAGATGGCTTGCACCATGATGGAGTATAGATAGACACCCACTATCTCTAGGCCGATGTTGTGGCTACTACAATCCACGTCCTAAATCGATCCCCCACTTCAACCATTGTTGGTATGACACCTTATGAAGCATATTTTGGGTCTAACCCTAATATTCCTTATTTAAGGGTTTTTGGATGTGACACCTATGCCCACATCTTAAAGACACAATGTGATAAATTTGAAGCGGCATTCCAAAGACAAGCGTCTATGGGCTACAACTCACAATCGCACGGTCTACTAATTATATAATCTTGTTAAGCGAGATTGTAAACGCCCCGAACAACGTAGTATGCTTAACAATTATGATATTCGCTTGTTTTCGAGATTTAATATAAAAGAAAATGAACACTTAAAGCTGAAAATGAAAATTACTCACAAAATTACAGCCATGAAAATGTAACAGTAATGGGGACAAGATTGAGGGTTGAAGATGGGCAACCACCCCCCGAAGGAATGTATTTTTGCTCAACCCAAGTCCCTTAGGGAAGAGCTCAGTAACAATCAACCTAAGAGTGAGAAGAAGTAATTCTCACTCTCACAAGATCATGCAAAGATGTACAAACACACATGCATTATCTATTATGCAATGATAAGAACTGATTTCTTTACAGTATGAGAGAAGAAAGAGGGGAAATCAGCATTTCTCCATCGTTGATCAACAGTACATGGATAGGGCTTGCTTCTTGTTGCTAAAATGGAAGAAAGAGCTCGAGAAGGAGATACTGTAATGAATTTACAAGCTTGTTGTCCTGTAAAACAGCAGTGATAGAAGAGGAAATATGGAGGAATTTGATAATGGAGAAGTGGGGGATGATGATGGGGATGGATGGGGCCAATTTTTGGCTATATGTGGGTGTTGTATATGAGTTTACAGCAAAGAAAAATGATGCTGAATGAAGAAAAACGAGCTCTTATTTATAGAAGAGGGAAGAGCTAGTACAAAAGGGAAAAGTGAAGTAGCACAAGACAAGTGTCCAGCCACATGTTATGAGATGTGACAAGTGGTGGGACACTTGGAAACTTGTGTGACAAGTGTCTTGACACTTGTCTCTTCTCTATGGCCTTCCTTTTTGGGCTGAATATTGTCAAGAATAGAAACAACCAAATTTAGTAAGCACAGTCAAAGTTCAGAATTTACTATTTTTAGAATGACATCCCTATTTTTTAAGACTAGCATTTTTAGGCTAATTCGAGGCTCCTAAAATTTAGGGACCCCCCAATATGGGTGTCATATGAAAGCTTTTTCCGTGTACATCGCAAAAACGGTATCAAAATCTTCATGTGACTTTCCTATGCAAAGAAATGTGCAGTTGAAGCTTTCAACCCACACATGCACACTGTACAAGCATTTCATCATCATGCCATCTTGTTGATTGTAACTGTTTGTTCTGGCAGATCTAACCCACACTTCAAGGCATCAATCCTTTCAGTGTGCGAGTCTAACCCTGATATGCGTGAGTTCTGGTCACAGGCGCCCAATCAGGCCATATAGGTAGAAGTGTGAACTATCTTTTCTCTAACCCACCGCATGGGTCTACCATAACCTGTGACCACTCATCAGTGGCCAGCTCCAATGCACTTTTCTTTATATCTAATTAGTGCAAAGGAAACAATTTTTTATTAAATCATTATATAGACAAATTAGTGAAAAATGATACAAATTCTGTTTCTATAGAGTTGTGACAGCCCTCTGGCTTTTATTCAGCTGTCCTCAGCTAAAAAGCTTCTTGATATGGCTGAAGAATGTCTAGGTAATCCTTCATGAATTTTTCATCTACCCACTGTGCATCTGTTGTGGGTAGATTCTTGAATTTTAGTAAGAATTTTCGTGTCACAAGGCTACTTCTCGTGGTTCGATCTTGTTTACAAAGATGCTTCCACAAGTTTTACTACTGCAGCATTCCTAATCCCTCAACCTTATGCCTCGTCTAGGATCTGAGAGAAAATGTTAGTGATATAATCATCCTCTAGACAAGCATTCAAGAGCAATCACCTACTCTTTGGTCGCAATTTAGGTAGTTCCCATCACTCGTGGGAAATTGAACAGGTGCCACACAGCAAGACAAGGCAAGTTCACATGTGCAAAAGTAATCAGACAAGCAATCAGCCTATGTTTCCAAGCAATGGGCTTGTTTTTTATGCAATCAACCAATAATTACTAACCAACCTTTCCTATTTCTTTGGGCTTCTTTATGTCAACCCAATCCACACACTTGATCATTCATTCTGATCACAAATTTATAAATGTTGATCGTGGATTTGTGTGTAATCTTCAACATTCACAACCTAGGCAGATCATCGAGGTTGAGATATCCAAACATATGCACATAATGTGCGTGTACATATTTACTTTTCTTATTTAGCATTCCTTCCTTGTAGACCCTCCCTCCCTTCCCCCATCTCTAGCCCAAAATAGGGCACATCACTTCTCTCTCCTACTTGGGCTTGCCATGGTAGCAGTGTTTGGGCCTACCTTCGTTCCAAGGGCTCTCTCTCTCTCTCTCTCTCTCTCTCTCTCTCTCTCATATACTTTTGCACCACTGCACTCTAAAAATTACCACTCTTTTAGAGGAAAAACGTTTCATCATCCATAGCTCAAAATTCAAGAGAATAATACTCAAGCTATATTGCTTATCTGTAAGCCAACGCATAGGGCTACAAAAAGCATATTAATAACTACTCTCTTCAAAATCGATACATTTAGGTGCACATCAAAGGCATCAATTTGCAATATCTACAAGGCGTAGCTTGCACACACCAATCTTGATAAAAACACTTCTATCTTTTCATAGTCTTTGTTATGTTATTAAGCTATGTTGATTGGTTTTTTGCCAACTTTAGGGCACCCATTCGTGCTAGCATTGTCACCAACATTGTTAACCACAACTGCTCCATCAATTGTTTGATTCTACAACATAACTAACAATGATTTTTCTGCTCATACTACCTATGTGGAAAGAATGTGAAAATCCCACAAGGATCCTCTCAATAGTAATTGTACCATATATCAACAAAGATTCTAGTTAAAACTTGAGCCCTAAAGATACACTAGAGAAGTTGCACTCAATCCTCAATTAGAGGCAAATACCCACAAGAACTCCATGTCTTGCAAGTCAGTTTTAATAAAAGCACTTATATCTCATAACAATCTTCGTCATCTTCTAAGCTACATCAATTACCTTGAAGCCAAATTCAAGGCATCCATTTAGCCTAACATCGTTACCAATATTGACAATTACAACTAATGCACCGACTATTTGGTTCAACAAAGTAGCTAACAATAATGGCCATACTATCTATAGGACTCAAGATTGAATTGAAGAGAGACAGTCTCCATTTTGCAAGCATTAGTAAAAAGTGGAAAGTTTAAAGCTCTAAGAGTTGCCACTAATTTCCTTCAATTGAGCTTAAGGAACTGTCACAAGAGACTTTCACATGTAATTCTTATGGAGTATCAAAGTCCACCCAATGTTGATGTGTGCTTATCAAACCAATTTTTTGCAAAGAGGCATCATGTAAGGTCATGATAACTAAACCCTAAACCCATCAAGATGCTCTCTTCAGAATTGTCTAATGTCTATTTTTCTTGTTTAAAGTTGCCCTACTTGATCATCACCCAAAGCCAAACACCCATCGAGACTGCTCCTAGGACACTATCTTTTGGGTATGACTTGATAATCACTGTTCTTTAGGCTACTGGCCCTAAGATTACCACACTTGACCAGCATTTTTGGATACTCTCCTCAAGTTGTCCACTTTCTAAGTCCATCCAATGAAAACATATTTTAGCTGCCCTTATGGCCTTAACATAGCTCTATTATGACAACCAACTTGAGTGACTCTACCACTTGGTTGCCTTGCATAAACGACTTCCTCCAACCTACATGCATACAACAATCAAATAAAAGAAAAGAGAAGAAAAAGGAAAAACTCACATTCACGACACATCACTTCTCTACCTTGCTAAGTAAAGGCTCTAACATTACCATGGAGTGGAAAGCTACCTCAACTACCTTTACATGAACATCCAATTGAAAATGAGGGCATAAACTTTGTCTATAGAGCCATAGTGAGACAACAATCAGAATCAAACATAGCAGCCAAAAACGTTTAGAAACAAAACATAAGTTTCTTTCAAGAGGGGGTAAAATAAGAAATATGGGTTTTTTTATGTAGGGAATTTTAATAGTTTTGACTAGGGAAAGAGGTTCTAAATCCCTATGGAACTCTCTCTTAAACAAAAAATGACCAATTAAGCTTAAGTGATAATAGAATCAATTGAAAATAATATATTACATATCCATGATCCATTATTGACTTGTCACTTATGTCAAAGTTAAAGCTACACTATGGTTTAAAACTCAAACATTATGATTCATACATATCATACAAAGAAATTTGAAATTAACATGTAAATAGCCTATTTACAATATGGACTAAGTCGAGTTGCAACATCATGATTCTCATTAACAAACCGACAAAATGTCAAAATTGAGAATGAATCATAATATATCATAAATAACTCATAAATGAGACTAAAGTGGTATAATATTCAACTCTCAAGACAAGAATAGATACTAGATTGACAAAATCCAATAACTAAATAAAAACACGAAAAATTAGTCTCTCGTCCGAAATCTTAAGTCCTCGCAAGTCATTACACATCATCATCATCATGTTTCGTACTTTAAGAAACGTTTTGTAAGTTTCAAATTCAAAGAAACGTGTTTCTTAGCTGCTATGGAATCAAACTCCACCCACGAGTACCAAGGCAAGAGAAAACTCATACCCACCACACTAAATTACATATGCCCCCATATTTGTATACTCCTTTACTCTAGTAGCATGCCATACCAAACCTATTTAAAAGTGAAATAAATGCATTGAGCTAGACCATCACATCCCTTGAGCTTCCAATCATTTTATGTATATCTGCCAAAAAAATGTAGAGCAAGGGAAGCAAAGAGACATTGCTAATATAGACTGCAATGAAAACAAAGAACAAAAAAGAAAACTGCAAGAACACAAAAACTCAAAGAGAATAGACTCAGGAAATGAAATCCATATATCAAGACTAAAGAATAGTGCAATGGCATAGGCCAAGTGTGTAGCCAACAAAGTGCAGCAATCTCCCTCTCTCCACAAGACAACAAGCATATCCTAAAAATGTATCTGTGATTTGATGATTGAAGAGATGGAATTGCCAATACATAGGCAAATAATTAAAATATTATGACCAATCAACTAGCATTTGAAGGCATCACAAATGCAATCGGCTAGCCTATAGTGAACAATTTCAAGAACGAAGTGCATTCCAATTTGGAGCCTTGGCACCCATACGAAAGACTCTCAAACCCAAAAAATGAACTCCATTAACACCTCTCAAATCATGGGTGATTATTACAATAGAATGTGCAATGATAAAGACTTCCATCATGTGAACTCAAACTAGGAGCAAAGACTGCTCTCTGCACAAAAAGCAACCTATCATGAACCTCGAAGTCAATCCAACTTTAAGAGTTTAAACTATGAAACTTCAACAATGTATGTGGGAAGCTACAATTTGGGCCCACTAAATTGGATGCTAGGAAAAGGTCATTATCTAAGTCCACTACACCTACACGTAAGGCTATCATGCCCCACCACAACCACACTCTCTCTCACACTCTCTAGCACTAGAGAATCATCAAGAATGCTAAGACCATTAGGGCTATAAGGCAAAAGAGAAGACCTTCATGGCCTTCACCTTCACCTGCACCGAAGAAGCGAAAGCCTTCACGCCTTGGACGTTGCCTTTGCTAGAGAGCCTAAGTCAAAGTGGGAATTGGAAGACAATGGTGACTCATTAAAGGAGTCTTTACTCTTCTTATCCTTCCATTGTGCTAATAGTTCCTTACAAAGATACCCCTTCTTGCCACAATGGTAACACTCAACTTTCTTATAAATGTCCAAGGATGTAGCACTTAATACCAATTGTGAATACATATGTCAATACAATCCCTTTGGAAAGATACATGACCAACATTGTACCTCCCAAATAATTAAACACCTTTTGTATTTGCCATAACATCATTGTACAAAATGTGTCGAATAATGAAAGGACTACACGACCTTATAGTTCAAAATTGAACCAAAAGTTGGCATTGGCCAACAATATACAACAACTATAGACAAGGGTTGGAACCTACATGTTCAATGTTTTGCAGCTCCTACAACAATTTGTATTTCAGTCATAATACCCATATCAACAGCTTTTAAAGCATCGAGATTTCAGCTAAGGCAACAGTACTGCTCCAAGAAGAAAAGAAGTGTGTTGACAGCCCGTAAAACTAGAAGCAAAAAACATCAGGTGCTGCCAAACTCCACAACAGCAGAGGGCACCAACCTCCTAGAGCCACGCAAAACAAAAGATGGGGCCATGGACAGCCACAAAATTGCAACACGTCAACCACAAAGAGCCAAAAACGAGCCATCCTAGAGCATGATGTAAAAGATGCAAGCACAAGCAACCACAATCAGCTCCTTATTACATTAATCCACCTAACATGACCCATTGAAAGAAGAAATTTGAGAATCCAAGGAAGGAGGCAACAAGGTCAAGAATACAACAAGAAGAGAATAAAACCGCCACTTCTCGCTTGATAAAACAACAAATACTATGAATCAACCAGCTAAAGAAAGAATTTTGCCAATGTAATGTGCCACCCATCGTCGATCCGAGCACGTTTTTAACGGTCCATCAAGAAACAAATCTAAGCAACGCCGCCCGCACTCCCATGGAATGTTACGGGGTTTGCTACCTAAGGTTTCTCGAGTCTGCCTCGCAACGAAACGTTTGCGGCCAAACCCACTAGGACCGACTTGAAATTAGGGTTGCTAGAGGATGAGGTCTCTTGACAGCATTCTAACGTCAGGACTTGGATATCCCACTTTATGCAGAGGTGTCCAAGCTGAAGCAAACCCACGCCGCACTTGGTTCAAAGAAAATGGGAACCAAGGGGAATGCACCACTTAACCTCTCTCCCATAGGGCATAGTCCCATTCCAGTCCCCTAAAACGATATAAATCGACATGACCGTAGAGCCTTGTGAGAAGCCTCCCAGTTCTCTGGGACCACCCTTCCTAGGACGGACCTGTCAAGGGTTCCGCCTACCCACTTCCCTCGTTAGGCATTCTTTAGTTATCTAATTAGATCCTATCACATTTATGTGTGGCATTTAAAATCAGCTTCCTTAATTAAGCCTTTTAGGAAATAGGGTTCATTCGCGTAACTTATAGCACTGACACGAAAATAGTTTAAATAGGTTCCTTGGAAGTAAACTTTATATTAGCATCTTAACTGAGGTACAAATCTTGCCCGAAAAGGACGATTTCTGCAATCTGTGAGAATGCGTCTTATTTCCTCCAAGTTTCCACCCTTGTACTAGTAACAAGGTCTCCAAAATCTATCTTGATTCACGCAAATCGTTTGAGTAGGATCTGGAGACAGGGAATTTACAATCAAAGCTTCCCTGGCATCCAAGCATCCTCCTATGTTCAAAGCAACCTGCGGAGAGACCTCTCGTGTCGGATTCGGTCCGCATTCCTAAATTTACAAGCACAAACAATGGTGAAGGCAAGTGCTCAAGCATCTGCTAAGATGAAGTTTCCCTCTTTGAGTGCTTAACGTTCACCCTTCTTGGATCTTTCTTGCCTTGGCAACAATTGCCATGACCTTCTGAGGGATAAAGAATACCCTTGTTCTGACCTCATTCCTATGTGATAAGAGCGAGCAATTACGGCATTGGATTTATATTCATTAGTCTTTGGATGGTAGCGGCCCTAATTTGCTAGCCTTTAGTCCAATATTCTTTGGGGATACAACACCCCCCCCCTTTTCCTTTTTCCAATTGGTCTAGACTCTCTGGTTTGGCAAGGTGCTAAGAAGTAAAGAGACTCTATTCCTGTCACTCATTACTCTAGAAATCCCATTCTCAGCATCATGCCCTCTAAGAATTCCTAGTATGTGCTGTCATATGCCTTCTAAAGTCAAGGAGCACAACAAAGTCCTCGTTCCTAGATTGAGCCAAAGTTGTGGACTCCCAAAAAGTAAAGATGTTGTCCAAGCTGTTGCACTCTTAAACAAAACTTGTCTAGGTGGGGTGCATAATACCTCACATCAATGAGTCCTCATTGCCTCCTCCGTGAAGAAGGAACTGATCTCCTTTAATGAATGCAAATTCCAGTGTGTCCCATGAACAAGGTATTGTACGAACTTCTATCGCAAAGGGCTCTTACAATAGGTCCAAGTCCAAGCGATCGTAGCTCAGAGCCAGCGACATGAATGTGGCATCTAAGAGTCTGAGGCAAACAATGACGTCATCCCCTGTGTCTTCGGCGAGATCTACGGCCAGTGACAAAAACAATTTCCGCTCATAGGAGGGTCTAAGGCCTGTGGGGGTGGTTGAGGTTTTACAGAACTAGAAAGTTTGACAACAGATCGTTGCGGACTCGGTTGTTCTTGAGATTGCGGTTAGTCACTTGCCCAACAGGTTGGGACAAGTGGACTACGAATGGGGCATCACTACTTGCAGATGCGGCCTCCTGAGTCTTGTTTGAGTTGCATAGGACTGGTTCATCACGGCCAATTGTAGGATAGAGACCAATGAGTGGTTTACTTGTTTCAAGGTCAACCTATGATTGTGACAATAGCTTGACTTATTTACATTTAAACCCTAAATAAGTCAAATTAAACTTTAGCCTTACGTATCATATAGGGTTTCATCTATCGAACTGCCTCAAGCAATTAAGTTTAGCAATCCACATGTGCATCTTAAATCTTCTTTTAAGATGAATCCCTAGTAGTGCAACTGAAATTGTCCATGATTTCACGCAATCTAAATGCGAGTCTTTCCTAAGTTGATGATGCAATGCGAAGCTTCTATTCTTGGGAGTTCATTTCAATGCACTTATGCAAATCATAAATAGTGACTTGTATTTTTCTTTGAGTGAGGAACATGAATCATCATGCCTAATGCAAATGGGAGCTACTTCTCTTTAAAGGTCTATAGAAGCCTAATACTTGGCCTAGTATTGCAACAACCCATAAATACTTAATCATTTCGTGGCAACTCATGATCATCATAGACTTGATTCAAGCCTTTACCCCTGCCTTTCCAATTATGCAAATTTCGCAATGCAAAAGTATGATTTCTTTCTAATGATGACTATGCTTTACCATCCCATTGATTCACGCTTGATTGGACCTTACTTCGCTTGGAAGGCATTGTACAGTTTGGCCTTTTCTTCGCGGATACGCACGCAACCTACAAAGGGTTTGACTCCTCACGAGGGGGGAAACAGTAATGGGGATGGGACCCCTCTCAAAGAGGAGAGGGGGGAAGAGAGGAAGCTTGAAAACTTCCAAGGGGATCTCTCTCTCTCTCTCTCTCTCTCTCCAACAGCAAGGGAAAATAATGATAATAATGCCCTCCTTCTCTCGCCTAAGGGAGGGATTTTATAGTAGTATTGGGAGAGGAAGGGGAATGGCGTGGCATGGAGCCGCCCCCCCCCCCCCCCTTATCTCCATGAGGGCGACCAAGTGGACAGCCGCCATGTAGGATATGGTGGAGGGGGAGGGAAGGGATAATGGTGTGCTCGTCGTCTTACTACAGCTCCCTGTCATCTTCATCCTCTTCACCTACGTGTTCAGCTCCCCCCTGTTGCCTTATCATGCCGTCATCACGGCCGTTATCCACAACAGCCCCCCCTCCGTCCGCCAACTAGCAGCATAACAAGGGGGGGCGTTTTTTTTTTTTTTTTTTTATCTTTCATTAATTTATAAAGGGGGGAGAGTCTAACGGCAATGTGTTACAGCAAAACAGTGAACTCTGCAGCAAAATTGTCACCTCTAGCCTTTCATGGAAGAGCAAAGTAGCCAAAGTAACAACTTAAGTAAGCATAGTCTATGCAATCAAACACGGCATACTGGAGCTTGTAAATGCTAGGAATAACAAGCAATCACCGCACTAGGTTGATCTACAACCAAGGACATCACATGATAAATGAAGCTCTGGGCCACGAGATTCAAGAGCAAAGCATAGCTCTTACTAAGGTAAGGTCACAACATGTTAGTGAGAATATGAACTATATGAAAGAATGAGCAACTCCTAGATCTCAAAGAAATGATAATCCTATCGATAAACCTTTCTAAATTCTAGCAAGTACCTTTATTGCAAATTTTACCAACCACTACGAAACCAGCAAGAAGCTTCTATTTGGTATAGGGATGGTGTTATTTGAATTAGGAATCAATCACCTTCACATCCTCTCGGACAGTTACCAGTAAAAAGTATAAATGAAACGTGTGTTAGTAGATTTTGCGGATCGCCCATATTCTTGGGAACTAGATATGAGTTGAACTCCAGCACTCACATCACACCCTCAACCCTCGAGAGAGAGAGGCCGAAGCAGGATTCATTATCTTAAGAGTAAACACTGGAGCAAGATTGGCAACAAGAGGATCAATCATAAGAGAGTCCTAGAAAAGGTGAGCTATATGCACCCACGAAAGGAGGAATGTAAGGGTCCCTACCATGGTGCCAAGGGCGCTTGATAGCTACTACCTCAAGGTTAGTAGTCCAAGTCTTCATTGTACAAGCTCACAGAAGCTACAAAACCCTGATTATCAGGTTAAGTTCACAACTCCTTGAATGATTAGCAAACAGTCCTCATGTTGCATACGGCCACTTGTAAGATAATGGTCATTACGAAAAGTTACTATTAATTCTATAACAATTTGTAAAATGCAGACAGACTTGGGAGACAGATACTCTGCATCTCCCAAAAGCCAAGGCAGCCTGTAAGTGTATGCACCCATCTGTTGCAGCCTCTAAGACTTAAAACATGCAAAAGCAACAACAGAACAGTATAACCATGCTTGAGAGACCAAAAAAAACAGTAAAAAGGAGCTTCATAGCATACAACTCACCAGCCGATGTTCGTTTTGGTACAACCTGCACATAACCACTATGGCAAATGAGCAAGCCATATGAAACATAAGAACAACTTTAAAAACTCGTGAGGGTTTTGCTTTTTATCTCAAATCAAAGATCACACATTAAAGTATATTTATGTGAGATGCCATGTGACATCATTCTTTCTAGTTTATGCGCAATATTAAGTACAATTTCCTGGACAATCCTAGCATACGATATGTGATAACGGAAGCTAGCCCCAAAAAGTACCAAATGAGCTTACCGTAGCCAGATTGAAATCCACGAGCCAACCACACTGCTTTCGACGGGAGAATAAGAAGTTTCCTGGCTTTACATCCCTATGTACCACCCCCTATACATAGTCAAAAATATCAAACAATCCTTGATGTTAGCTTTGAGCAGAACATAGTGCGCATTGAAGCACAGAAGATATTGGCAAGATTCCAGTTTCCAGAATTCAATTCCTCTACCTTCCCATGTAAATATGCAAGTGCCTTGAATAGAGTAAATCCATACCGTTGCAACTCTGAAATAGATATTTCCTTCTTTAATACCTACAAAGAAGCAAAATAAAATTTAATCGTATCACAAACCGCATTTACTCTAATTTTAGCCACACAAGTCTTTTATAGAAGTGCTTGCCTCTGGCTTCTCATGCTCAATATACTCAAGTATAAGACATTGTCGGCCAGACTCCTCAAGAACACCTATACAACGAGGTATGAAATTTTGTCCTCTGCAAAGATTATCACGTCAAATCTACGTACTGAATGGTATAATAAAACTAAGAATCCACCGTGTTCAAAATGGCTTATCAAAAGTAACAAGAACCTCACCCGTACTTTTGTAGCACCTTGATTTCATTAAGGACATACTTGAATGAGGTTTTCTCAAAGGGACCTAGATTTTGCAGCAATGAGCAAACCTCATGCATTTTAGCATTGGAAAAGATTGCCTTTCCTTTAACAAACTAAAGAATCTAGTACCATTTCAATTTGAAACAAGAAGAGAACTTACACTTAATGGCTAAAACCACACCATCTGCTTTTCGCATTGCTTTATACACGATACCATAGCCACCTGCTTTGTTTGCATGAAGTCCAAACATCAAGACCGTAGTTTAATAGATGCTTCTACAAACAGCATTCATTTGTCGTAACTTAAGACCAATCTTAGCAGAGCCAATATCCAGTAATTTAATGACATGGCTTGGATAAAGCTTTTGTTTTTCAGAGCCATCTAAAACAGAGGTTCAGCTCATATTTTGCAAATACAAACCTGACCCTTCCACTGCTTCCACGGCAAAACCTTTGAATGATGGAAGCTTGGTTTCAGAAACCTACAAAGCAGCCGAAATGGTATCAGAATTATCAAAATTGAGCACCCAAAGCAATGGATGCTCTACTTAAAATGGAGACTACAAGATGGAATCTTTTTTCAGAAGATAGCACAATTAGACAATACTGACACATCATATAAACAAAACACAACATACTTGTTTTGATCCAGTTTGGATTTCAGCAGGCATGGTACTAACAACTGAAGGTGCAGAGATTACAGCCTGACTTCTTCCACTGCTTGCTTTCATGATTTTACCTAGTCTGTTTACATTTCTGACAGTTTCAGTTTTCTGCTTAAGCTGTACCTTTCCCTTTCCCTTTGCCTTTCTCGATCTCAACACAACAGAGTCACCACCTTTGTCATCTTTGGCATCACCCTGATTCATTTCTAGCATCTGAAGATCCGGCTGCTTTGTTCCTATTGCATTCCCTGTTCCATGTTTAGGTCTGGAGATACAAGCAGTAGCTCCTTTGGTAATTGTGTCAATGGCCTGAAAAGATGCACATTCAGTTTGCACCTCAGAAGGCTTGGCACAAGTCACAGGTGGTTTACTAATACTATCCTTGGGCTTTCCTCCACTAGCTTGATTTGCCAAAGTCATCACGCCATTTGATTCAATTCCGGATATGGCATCATGAGACATTTCATGTTTACGTTCAGTAGCCAGCATGACTTCTTCAACATGTTCACCTAGCACTGCAACTTCCTTGTCTGGATTAGAATTCATATTCTTTGACCATTCCATGCCTGATGGAAGGCACACTGAAGAACATGCTCCTCTATTGTTTTCCAAAAGTTTCCGATCCTGAGGCTCAGGATCTAAATTTGCTGTTTCCATCTTTAAACGTGTTGAAGTGCAAGACCCCTTCTCCTGTTGATAAGAAGAGAAATCTGGTTCTAGCATTTCAACTGCATATGTACCACCTACCTCATCTGGCTCCAGCTCTTCATCTGTATCTGGCACATACTTTTCACGCAAGTCTGTAGTGACTGTGACATTGGACTTTTGCTTCTCATCACCACTAGCAGCATCTGTGCCTGAAGCGTTGCAAAGTAGGAACTGTGATGTTTCTCTTCTTTCTGGTAATACAAAGAGTCTTCCCCTGTGGCTCTCCAGTATGACTGCACATTGATCATCAACCCCTGCCTTCATTGTTTCGGGGGACATAAAAGCATCTGTTCTCAATCCAGGGGGAGGTACTGCTGTGAGAGCACTGTGATTATGTACGGTTTCAATGGACAGACACTGTCGCTTGTTGGAAATCAATAAGGTACCTCTCCTGATTCTCTTCCTGTAGTAATGTCTAGAGGAAAGGTTAGCAGGCATTGAACCTGCTTTTCCACTCAAATCTTCCAGTACAATTTCATGCTGAGAAACTTGTGAAGCGCCTTGGCCTTCAAAGGTACTATAAACCGGAGCCTCCAGGACTCCTTTGCCAGGTTCCAGTGGATGTAGTGTCTTAGGACAAAAGAGGGAGGCACGGGAAATAAATGCTTCCTGGACATTGGCATGAGCTCCCGAGGGCAAGCCTTGCCAAACGAAAGCCATTGAAGGCGCGGCATATCGTTCTTTAACTCCTTCAAAGATCTGGAAGACAAGATCAGAGAAAGTAACTAGCCCGCATCTGCCGAGGCAAAGCGGAGAAAGTGGAAGTCTGCATAGTGACTCAATCTCTGCGGACGTCAAGCTAAAAAGACGACACTGCTCTGAAAGTTGGGAAGGAGTACAGGATTGCCCGTTCCGCAACAGCAAACCAACGAGCAGCCAGACTTTATCCCCTATCACCAAAATCTCTTCGTGCAGGCTCATTGTGTAGCTTGAATTGATCGTCTAACTGCAGACCTTGCTGACAGCGCATACGGCTGACGGTTAGAAATTACAAAACTGGTCCTTGGAGAGGCTGAACGTGAGCCAGAGCAATTCATCGCCGCGTTTCATGTTGCACGAGAACCTGTTTCAGCTCACAAACAGAGAGTGCGGACCTCATTCTTTCTGAGAAAATACATTCGACTGGACCGTTAGTGGTCCTAGGCGGGCCGATCTGCGGGCACAGTGAGGAAAGCACGCTCCCCTGATGAGGCAGGAAACGAATGAAAGGGATGCAAGAAGCTCTTGCAAGAGAGGTCGTGGTTAAAGGATGGCTATGGAGCTTCTTCTGCCACGGTAGACAGGCACGGCAATTGCGTGATGAGCAGCGAATGTGAAAGAACCAGATTGAAAAAAATGGCGGGAGCTGGCTCCGACCGTCCGATTCGGCAAAACCACGATTGTCTTCGGCCAAATAATGTGGCTGTCGACTGGAAGTGAATTTGACTTGCACCGGTTATGATGAGGGCCTTCTCGCGATTCCAGCAAAAGTTTGCTAAACCATTGAGCCTACTCGCTAGGCTGAGGCCCGTTACGCAAATGCAAAAAGCCTTGCCCACCCGAAATACAGACCATTATTTCGTCTTCTATACTACATTATTATTGTGCCTTTACTTTAGGATATGCCTGAACCACCAAAATGTTGCCGAGTCTGCTTTTCAAACCGAGCCTATTTTCAAACTTGCATGTCTTGCATGGAAAAGGATGTGCCGTAATGACTAGGTATGGTCTTCACTCTCTCGACATTACTCCCGCTCTTGCTTGCAATCAAGCTGCATCAAGTTAAGGGAGATTGCATTGCGCTTACGTGTGGGAGAGCTGGTCCTGCATTCGCCATCCTATTGGTCTTGCACCATCCTACGTTCGCCAAGGGAGATCGTGATGGTCCTCCGTTCGCTCGTGTAGCCAAGTATATATCTCTCTCTCTCTCTCTCTCTCTCTCTCTCTCTCTCTCTCTCTCTCTCTCTCTCGCGGGGGGTCATGGGGGATACGCATTAGAGTCATCAGGCAAGTGTCAAAGTCGTCAGAATCGGAGTCGAAGGGTGCAGCAGGTGTGTCGGGTTGTCAGGCCACTGCTACCACACCATCCCCCCCCCCCCCCGATCAGTCGTTCGTTTGGCCCCCCTCCACAAGTCCTCGCCCCCCTCCCGACCACCATTCGTTTGCTCCCCCCCCCCCCCCCACCGACCCCCTGTAAGGGCTTTGTAGCTATACCATGCCGTTGCTACCGAATGCACCTATATAGGGAGTAGTAGTGACTCAAAGCCCAGCCTTGTTTCCACTCTACGTGTGATTCCCTATACCCAGTGGTGAACCCTCTTATGTGCGGCGTCACGAGAGTGTAGTCCTGGGATGTGTCTATGTTGTCCCGCTTTTTGGATTGAATAATACAAGAGTATACCTTGAGCTCATATATCGTGTTACCTTTTTGTGCCGTGTTGAGTGCGTAACGAGTGCAGGTTTATCACACTTGGTATTAGAGCGACTCTTGCTCGGAGTGAAGGAGTGCTCTTTCATGGGAAGAACTCCAGGAAGAATTGAAGGACTACTTCATTCCAAAGATGGAAAAATTCAAAGTGAGAGATGAATGGAGGAACCTCAAGCAAACACAGGGAAAGATGAAAGAATATGTCAGCAACTATAGGCAGATCATACTGCACCTACCAAACATGGATACAGCCACTAAGCTACATGGATTTTTGTTTGGGATGCAAGAATGGGCTAGAAGAGATGTGGAGAGACAGGAGCCAACAAGCTTAGCAGAAGCCATGAGAATGGCCGAAAGACTGGTGGACCTGGAAGGCAGAAGAATAGCACAAGGGAATCAAAACAGGTTCAACAACAATTTCAACAACACCTTCAACAACAACAACTCATGGAACCAAAGGCCCGGTGCTCCTAGAGGGGCATTCACAGATACAAGGAGCCAAAACACCACCACCACCACGGCCGTGTCACAAACCGCTTTAGTACCAAGAGGAGCAGCAGTACAGGCCAACCCCTAGCACATCATATGGGCCCGCAGGATCAAATACATCATGGTGGAGACCCCCAGGCCCGTCCGTCAGAATCAGATGCTTCAAATGCGGAGGTCCACACTACCAAAACAGATGCCCAATAGAAGATACAGCTTCGTCAAGTGTATCAAGGGGGAATGCAACTAGTGCATATGGAGGAGAAGAACCATAACCACTGCGTATCCAGGAAATCCCAAATGGGAGTGAGGAAAGCATGCACCACCCAAGGGTAGGGCCAGTTAGCACCCGACCCCAATGCATGGCAGCCAGAGTAGTGGCAGTCCACCATCTATACATCAAAGGCCGAGTGGGCAAGGGAAACCAACCTATCATGGTGGACACAGGAACAACACACAACTTCACGACACCAGGGTGTGCAGCAAAGCATGGATTAAAACTATCGAAGGGCCCAGAAGGATTAACAGTAACATTCGCACAAGGAGAAGCCAAGGAAGTCAAACAAGTCTTTGCAGTCCAAGTGGAAGATGACAAGTGGAAAGCAAAACTCAACTTCTTAGTAATCCCCATGGATGATTTTGAAGTGATATTGGGCTTGGAATTCTATGACAAGTACATCATTGCAATGTTTGGTAAAGGTGTGAATGAAATGATGCTAGATATGCAAGGAGAAGGCATCAGAGTACCATGTGAAAGAATGCAACTACCTGGCAGAACCCCAATCAAAGTGCAAATGAAGGAGAATAAGCTAGGAGTATCATGCCAAACAGTGAAACCAGCTCCAACCCAACCAAGGGGCCAGACCCAAAATGCACCGGTCCAAGGGACCATTATCAGGCCACGTATCATGACCTGCAGTGCCAAGGTGGTCAAAAAATCAGTCAAACAAGGAGATATGGTCTATCTGTGTATGATACGACCAATTGAAGAAGAAGAAAAGGGCAAGAGACCCAAACAACAGAATAGGAATACAGAGGTTGCAGAAATACTTGAAGAATTCAAAGATGTAATGCCAGCCGAGCTACCCAGGGGTCTACCACCCAGGCGAGATGTGGATCACAAAATTGAGCTGATCCCAGGGTCTTCCCCACCGGCCCGAGCTCCCTATCGCATGAACCATACTGAGCTCATGGAATTGAAGAAGCAACTACATAAACTAGAAGAACAAGGATTCATTCGCCCTAGCAAATCCCCCTTTGGTGCCCTAGTGTTATTTGTAAAGAAGAAGGATGGGGGACTTAGACTCTGTGTAGATTATAGGGCCCTTAACAAAATCACCATAAAAAACAAATACCCCATGCCCCTAGTGGAAGACCTCTTAGATAGACTGCACAGGGCCAAGTACTTCAGCCGTATTGATCTTAGATCAGGATACCACCAAATCCGCATAGCCGAATAAGATATCCCAAAAACAGCCTTACGTACCCGATATGGTAGTTTTGAATGGCTAGTATTAGGATTCGGCCTAAGCAATGGGCTAGGTACATTTTGTGGCCTCATGGATGGAATCTTTAGACTGGCGATAGATATCTTTGTCATTATCTACATAGATGACCTCCTAGTCTACAGCAAGACCCTAGAAGAACACAAGCAGCACTTATGCCGAGTTTTTGAGAAACTGCGGCAGCATCAGTTATATGCCAAGTCGGAAAAATGCGAGTTCGCAGTGAAAGAGTTGGAGTTCTTAGGCTTTATTGTAGGAGCAGATGGAATCAAAGTGGACCCTAAGAAAGTGGAAGCTGTCCAAAGATGGCCGGTACTGAAAACTTTAAGAGAAGTGCGGGAGTTCCTCAGCTTCACAGTATTTTGTCGGAGGTTCATCAAAGATTACAGCCTCATCACTGCCCCCCTCTCCCACCTCATCAAAGAATATCACTCTTTTACATGGGGGAATGCGCAACAGGAAGCCTTTGAGCAGATGAAGAAGTGCATGAGCCAAATTCCCGTCCTAAGGGTGCCGAATTTCACCAAACCCTTTGAAATCTCTACACGTGCATCTGAGTACGGCATAGGAGGTGTATTGGTACAAGAAGGGCACCCCATTGCTTATGAGTCAAAGAAATTTACCGACGCTGAAACAAGGTGGAGCACACATGAGAAGGAAATGTTGGCAGTCATCCACTGCCTTAGAAAGTGGAAGCACTATGTTCAAGACAAGCATACAATAGTCTTCACCGACAATCTCCCTCAAATACTTCCAATCTCAACCCAAGTTATTGGCAAAGCAAGCCCGCTGGCTAGACTTCCTAGTTGAATTCGACCTGGAGATTAAGCACAAGCCTGGCTCCACTAACAAGATAGCAGATGCCTTGAGCCGGAAAGCTGACCTGAAAAATGTCAGTGTGGTCAGCAGCAACTTCATAGAACTCGTCAAAGAGGCCCTAGAGCAAGACCAAGAAATGTACAAGATAATCAAAGATGTGGAAGTAGAGACGACCCCACATGGAATGTACACCTTAGAGGAGGGCATCCTATTTTTAGGCAAGAGATTGTATATCCCCAACAATGTGGAGTTGAAGAAACTCATACTGCATGAGATACATGATGGCAAGATTGGAGGCCACAAAGGGCAAAGCAAAACCTTGGAGGCCCTTAGGAAGCAGTTCTTTTGGCCAAATATGAAGGAAGAAGCGATAGAATACATCAAAACTTGCCTCACTTGCCAAACGGTCAAAGCACCACGATCAAGACCAGTAGGACTACTACAACCATTACTGGTACCCAACCGCCCATGGGACGTCATCAGCATGGACTTCATTGTGGAACTACTTGAGTCCCATGGGTAAATCATCTTTATAGTGGTAGACTATTTTTCCAAACAAGCCCACTTCATCCCAGCCAAACCACCACTAAATGCCAAGGAGGTAGCACGCCTCTTCTTCACACATGTATTCAAATTTCATGGCTTACCACTGGCCATTGTATTAGATAGAGATGGAAGATTCATGAGTGACATGTGGAAGGAACTTTTCAAGACCCTGGACACACAATTGAGATTCTCATCATCCTTCCACCCGGAGGCAGATGGATAGACAGAACGAGTCAACCAAGGCATCGAAGATTATCTCAAGAGCTATGCCCGAGTGGACCAGAAAGATTGGGCCTTGTACCTTGATGTCTTGGAATTCCACTATAATAGCTCCATCCACTCGGCAACGGGGTACACCCCCTTCGAGTTAGCCACAGGAAAAGAAGTCATTATCCCACTAGCCTTAGCATCCGGAGCGGCCAAAGCGGAAGATCAAGATGCAGAAGAATTCTTGAAGAAATGGAGAGACCGCAATGCAGCAGGTAAGCAAAGCCTCGAGCAGAGCAAGATCACCATGACGGAGCAAGCAAACAAGAAGAGAAAGGATGTACTATTCGCCAAAGGAGACAAGGTCCTAGTTAGCTCCAAGAACATGTCACTTCCCAAAAACATGATCCCCAAGTTCAATCACCGATACTATGGACCCTACCAAATCACTCAAGTGCTGAACGAAGTCACCTTCAAACTGGACCTGCCAGACAGTGTTTGTGTTCATAATGCATTTCATGCTCTTCTTCTGCGCAGGTTCTATCCAGACAACCAATGGGGACGGTGCATACCAATGCTCCATTCCAATGGTCCCTTTGAAGCAGAAGCCTTCCTCTGACGTCGGAAACAAAGAGGCTTCCTCGAATACCTCACCAAGTGGCGCGGGCATCCACTCAAGGAGGCCACTTGGATCTCAGAAGCGGAGGACCGCGAACGCAGAAAGGATGCCTTCGCCCTTTGGCTCGAGGAGAACCCCCCTGCTCCTTTCAACAACCCTTGAGCCTCTCCAAAAAACCCAAAAATAAGGCGGTTCTCAATCATAGACCCAAACGTGCCTCCACTCCTCAAATGTAATCGAGTCGAGGGTGGACCCGCATGGTAACAAACAGCAAATCACTCCAAAAGAAACAAAGCCCCAACTGTCCAGTTTAGATGGGTAGACACTGACCAGCTTGCTAGAAAAGGCTGTGTTAAAACCCCCAAGTCCTAGTGCGGCAGACACTGACCAGTCTGATAGTATAGACTGTGTTAAGACCCCCCGGTCCCCTTAGACCGGCAAACACTGACCAGCTTGCTAGGAAAAGCTATGTTAAGACCCCGGATGAGTCAAAATAACAAATGCTACCCTTAGATTGCTGAGGACAGCAATCCAGTAAGAGAGGGTGAGTGTAAGGGCTTTGTAGCTATACCATGCCGTTGCTACCGAATGCACCTATATAGGGAGTAGTAGTGACTCAAAGCCCTGCCTTGTTTCCACTCTACGTGTGATTCTCTATACCCAGTGGTAAACCCTCTTATATGCGGCATCACGAGGGTGTAGTCCTGGGATGTGTCTATGTTGTCCCGCTTTTTGGATTGAATAATATAAGAGTATACCTTGAGCTCATATATCGTGTTACCTTTCTGTGCCGTGTTGAGTGCGTAACGAGTGCAGATTTATCACACCCCCACCCACCCACCAATTCCCCCCCTTTCCAGCCTGCGCAACGGCTTGAAATCCCCCCCCCCCCCCCCCCAACCCGCCCGCCTGCCAATTCCCCCCTCCCCAACCCACGCGATGGCCTGGACACCCCCTAGCCCACACGCCCGGCCACCCATAGGTTTGGCCCACCCCCCACCCAATTAGTTAATTAGTTATTATATTATATAGTTATATAGTTTAATGGTTATATCTAATTAATATTAATATAGTTATTAATAGTTATAGTTATATTTTATTAGTTAATTAATTATATAGTTATTATTAGTTGTAGTTATAGTTAATTTAATTAGTTAGTTATTAGTTATTATTGTTTTATTATTTTAATTAGTTTAGTTGTTATTTAGTTTATTATTATTTAATATTATTATGGTATTAATTTATTTGGATATTGTCAATTATATGTATTATTATTATTATTAGATATATTATATTTGTTAGTATTTTATTTTGATTTATTATTAGTTGTGTGTATTATTAGTTATTTGATTAGTTTAGCTAGTTTCAATTTATTATTACTTTATTATTGTTTTATTATTTTAATTAGTTTAGTTGTTATTGTTACTGTTTTGTTATTTTAATTAGTTATTATTATTATTATTCAATTTATTATTAGTTGGTTATTTAATTATTTTATTGTGGTATTATTCAATTCATTCATTCAACTTAATTTATTTAGATATATTGTTAGTTGTATGTATTAGTTATTAGTTATTAGTATAGATAAGTTATATGTTTTATTATTTTATTTTATTATTTTTATTATTGTTGTTATTATTATTATTATTATTATTATATTATATTTAGATTAGAAGATTAGATTTAGAGTAGATTAGATGGATATAGATATTAGTTTATTGTTATTGTTATTATAACTATGTTTAATTTACTAATAAACATTTTAGGATATGTGTTTTAAGACATGGAGTGAAAGGTATCTTTTATGTTGATTTTTAAACATGGAGTGGAAGATTCTATAGTAACTTTAAGATATGTATTATATTGTCGATCCTTAAAGGTACCATAGTGGAGCTAAATTGTAATACTATTACTCAAGACTTTCATTATTGATAGATAGAACTATCATTTGCCTCATTGAATGCGATTCATGGAGCATTATTAAAAGCCTATATTGATGCTTTAAAACTTAGAAAGTTGTTTAGTGTGTGAGCTATAATTTTATTGGCAAGAGTGGGGAGTGTTGCATCGTCCTAGGGCATGATTTTCTAAGAAATGATATTGTATTGTGTATATCATACAAACTTAGGTACACCAATTAGAAATCGTACCTACAAGGATATGAGGGTATAGCGACGGCCATTTGCGACGAGAAATAGCGGCGTCGCTATTTGCGTCGTTATATGCGATGCTAATAGCGATGCAAATAGCGACGATACTCAGACAAAAAAAACGTGGGCCGAAACCCGAGCGCGTTATTTTGTGCACGTTCACGAAAGAGAAAGCGAAAGGGAGAGCGAACATCTTGCATTTGAGAGGGAGAGAAAGAGGAAGAAAGAAGGCTTCTCACCGTCGCCGCCGCCGCCGTTTGCGAAGAGGAGCCTCTATGGAAAAAAGAATGGATGCTGCAATGGAGGAGAAGGTGAATCGCTTTTGTATGTTGCACCATGCCTCTATGGAGACGTGGCTCGCCAAGTACCAGCAAGCTAGGAGAGGAAGCACGATCTGATTTTCAACGTAGTATGCGCTATCGATCGATTCGATATCCCGAGGGCATGGAGAAGATGTCGCGGTTCATGTCAACGCGATGGTTGCATGGAGCTTTGACCACAGCGTCTTGCGAAGGGGTGGAGGTCTCAATTGAGAAGTGAAAATTCTCGAGGGAATATAGTCCAAAGGTGATGACGTGTTTAGGATTTGTCATATCCATATTTTATATGCGACAACTAATTTGAGTGTTTCAATGTACAATACAAAATATATAGTGCAGCGTGGTTGCGCGGATGACATTTTCGCATGGAGCGTATTGACAAAATGCGCTCCACAATGGACTGTCGTATCATGGCAAGATTCGAGTAAGAGAGCCGACCATGAGCAATGGATCCTAACATGGTTATAGATGAGATAGAGTATTTTGGGAACTTGCAAAGTATTGTTACAGTGGACTACCGTAGCTTCTCCATGATACTATTCGATGTGCAGTGGTTCAAAGTGATACTTGAAGGAGCTGGAGCAACAGTTCGGCGAGGTCCATCTAGATTTCTAGAAATAGATTTCGAAAAAAAATGAACGGATTTGCACGACACCTTTGTGTTGCCAGCCCATTGTGAACATGTGCATGAACTCATTTGTTTGTTAATTGTATTACAACATGGTACATGTCACAATAGTTTAATCTCTCTTGTACGTGTTTGTGAACCGGTAATCTTCTATCCAAACCCCCGACAACCTCAATGGTGGTATGTTATACCTTCAGCTCCCCGAAGTGCAAGAGTATATGATAATATGCAAATAGAGGGGTCAATATTACAAGAGGTGGAGGCCACCGAAAGCTTGGAACATGTAGAGGAGCCAGCATCGAGTAATAATGATGGAAATACATGAGTCCAAGAATTCTTTGAGAACAAGGTGGCCTTATCCTTTTGTGGTGACATGTCTATCGATTTTCAATGTATGCGGAGTTGTGTCAAGAGATTAACATGGGACCATAGGATACTTCATACTTGGAGCATCCACTCAATTCATTGACTAATCGCTTATAAGGGTACATAAGATATGCATTTTAAGTGAGATTATTTTTTTAGGATTTATATTACCGTGCTTTGTATGATTTAAATTGATTATGCTAACATCATTTTTTGTCTGTGCAGGTGACCTTTTGGGATGCTTAAATCATCAGGATGAGTCGAGGGATGAGCGATGAGGAGTTGCAGGATATCTTCACGTGCATGTCTCCAGATCAGATGGCGAGATTCAGAGACATGGCGGACCAGGAGCTACCTCGGACATCGTCAGACCACTCTGTTAGATCTACTTCGGCGCGATTAGATGCTTCAGCTTCGAGCAGACGAGGTGGATGCTCCATACTTGGGCCAGAGGAAGGGAGTGCTTCAGGGTCAAGGGAATGTTGTAGAGATACCGAGACAGTGAGCCCACGGTCAGCACGGGATACATGTGCTACTCCTCACTCTCGTGGCAGTTCCAGGGAGCATGGCTCAGGTGGTTGCTATGGAGGTACGGACGCGGTGTCTTTGTCTCGTTGTTCTGCTGGAGTTGAGTCACCTCCAGGATTTGTCACACCTGTGGGGACATCTACTCCAGTTACTCCGGCTTTTGCTCAACCATCTATAGGTGGCACCCTTATGGGTGCTACACCAATAGATACTACCCTGGCCAGTGCACCAGATGTACAGGGGTCTCCTGGATATACCCAGGAGCGTGGTCGCAGGTGGGAGATGACCTATCTTAGGCATACCCCAAAGGGATATGCTTATCTTGTCGATGATAGGTCAGGAGCTATCATCATAAATGATAAGAAGAGGAGGGTGATGGCTCAGATGAGAGAGTTGTGCCAGCAAGTTTTTCTAGCACGTCTTAGATAATTGGAAAAACATACCGGAGGGGAGCAAGGACTACATAGTAGCATCCTTGCATGAGGAGTTTCCGGTTCTAGCCACAATAGATAGATTTTCTATGGGGCTGGATGATGGACTGCATGCGTGCATATATGTCACACAAACGATTAGACGCACGCAAGGCACTCAAGAGTGGGGCTGCAAAGCCCTAGTGGCTAGAGGCAGACGACTGGCGCCGACTAAGGGAGGAGGCTACAGATTCTCCAGGATGTTGGAGTCAGCAGCGCGAGGCGGTGAGGGCACGACTAAAGGCCGGAGTGGTCCATCATCTTGGAAGTGGTGGCCACAGGACATATCTGGAAGACTTTGTGAATAGGTGCATGAACTCATTTGTTTGTTAATTGTATTACAACATGGTACATGTCACAATAGTTTAATCTCTCTTGTACGTGTTTGTGAACCGGTAATCTTCTATCCAAACCCCCGACAACCTCAATGGTGGTATGTTATACCTTCAGCTCCTCGAAGTGCAAGAGTATATGATAATATGCAAATAGAGGGGTCAATATTACAAGGGGTGGAGGCCACCGAAAGCTTGGAACATGTAGAGGAGCCAGTATCGAGTAATAATGATGGAAATACATGAGTCCAAGAATTCTTTGAGAACAAGGTGGACTTATCCTTTTGTGGTGACATGTCTATTGATTTTCAATGTATCCGGAGTTGTGTCAAGAGATTAACATGGGACCATAGGATACTTCATACTTGGAGCATCCACTCAATTCATTAACTAATCGCTTATAAGGGTACATAAGATATGCATTTTAAGTGAGATTATTTTTTTAGGATTTATATTACCGTGCTTTGTATGATTTAAATTGATTATGCTAACATCATTTTTTGTATGTGCAGGTGACCTTTTGGGATGCTTAAATCATCAGGATGAGTCGAGGGATGAGCGATGAGGAGTTGCAGGATATCTTCACGTGCATGTCTCCAGATCAGATGGCGAGATTCAAAGACATGGCGGACCAGGAGCTACCTCGGACATCGTCAGACCACTCTGTTAGATCTACTTCGGCGCGATTAGATGCTTTAGCTTCGAGCAGACGAGGTGGATGCTCCATACTTGGGCCAGAGGAAGGGAGTGCTTCAGGGTCAGGGGAATGTTGTAGAGATACCGAGACAATGAGCCCACTGTCGGCACGGGATACATGTGCTACTCCTCACTCTCGTGGCAGTTCCAGGGAGCGTGGCTCAGGTGGTTGCTATGGAGGCACGGACGCGGTGTCTTTGTCTCGTTGTTCTGCTGGAGTTGAGTCACCTCCAGGATTTGTCACACCTGTGGGGACATCTACTCCAGTTACTCCGGCTTTTGCTCAACCATCTACAGGTGGCACCCTTATGGGTGCTACACCAATAGATACTACCCTGGCCAGTACACCAGATGTACAGGGGTCTCCTGGATATACCCAGGAGCGTGGTCGCAGGTGGGAGATGACCTATCTTAGGCATACCCCAAAGGGATATGCTTATCTTGTCAATGATATGTCAGGAGCTATCATCATAAATGATAAGGAGAGGAGGGTGATGGCTCAAATGAGAGAGTTGTGCCAGCAAGTTTTTTTAGCACGTCTTAGATCATTGGAAAAACATACCGGAGGGGAGCAAGGACTACATAGTACCATCCTTGCATGAGGAGTTTCCGGTTCTAGCCACAACAGATAGATTTTCTATGGGGTTGGATGATGGACTGCATGCGTGCATATATGTCACATAAACGATTAGACGCACGCAAGGCACTCAAGAGTGGGGCTGCAAAGCCCTAGTGGCTAGAGGCAGACGACTGGCGCCGACTAAGGGAGGAGGCTACAGATTCTCCAGGATGTTGGAGTCAGTAGCGCGAGGCGGTGAGGGCACGACTAAAGGCCGGAGTGGTCCATCATCTTGGAAGTGGTGGCCACAGGACATATCTGGAGGACTTTATAAGTTTTTCTTTTGTTTTGCTTGCTTATTTTTTTACAATATCCTTTGTACTAACAATCATGTTTTAACATTTAGTATTTTGTTTTCTTTGCATCACTCTATTACAAATTGTGATCTGATCGGCCTTGAGACTCAATATGCAGAGAGGAACAGTCTCATTGCATTGATCAACCGATAGTATAGATGCGACGGCCCTGTAAGTCACTCATCTTTCTTGTCCGTAGTTACCATGTTTAATTAGAATGCATTATTGTATGGTGGACCGATGTGTAGTTGTTTCTTTTTTTGCAGAGTCTGCTCGATGCTCCTTTGCGGTGGGACGAGCTTTCGGATGGCGAGGATGTATAGCTCGCCCTTGGATCCCTGGAGCTCACACACCCTTCTTTTTTGGTCGCCTGATCTATATAGACATTTTCTATATAGTAGTGATATATTGCCATGATTGTACCAATCACTTTTATTATGTGATCATGTATTTATTTCATGTATTAGTGTTATGATTTAAGTACACTTTGTTTTTGTTTACACGATGATGTCAGGAGGCATATTTCACGATGGATTCCGTGAGGTTTTACGGTGGATTCCGTAAACTTTGATGACCGGGGCTCATACACAAAGTGGATTCTTTGTGCGAGAAGTTGATGGGGACGCCTATCCTTTTCGGGCGTTTCATTAATTTAGTGTGTACATGGGTGATTCCATAGCGGGTGATTTCGCAAAATGCATATTAAATTAATAAACGTTTATGAGTTTAGAGTGCGCACTGGTAATAAATTAAGGTTAGGATTGATTTCTAACTAGTTGATTTATTTATGTAGCTGAAGACTGCTAGGTATTCACTTTTGTCGGTTTAATTGTATTATTTTACTAACGATTGTGAATGCTTCAGTTGATGTGAAGAGATAGCAGCAGTGGCGGAGGAAAGCATTGGAGGATAGCGAGTATTCGATTTATTACTTATACTTTGATGGGCGCATACCTTAGGCATGGCGCCTATATTTTGTCATGCCTATTTATTGAGGCGTTGGATATTTATTATTATTTTTGTATGCGCATGGGCACACGATTATGTTATTTATACTTGGACATTGTATTGGGCATGCCAGACTCTTTAGGCACCGCCCGTTAGCTTTATTCCTATTTTGTGCTAAAGCAAACTCAAAAGCTAAAAGCTTGTTATTTTGTAATTTGGGCTATTATTTGAGCTTGAAGATGATTAATACATAAAATACATGCTTTGTGGAGCGCTCACACAAGGCATGGGGGGAGATTACACCCAATTGGTCTCTTGTTCATGTCGTTCATGCTTTTTACATTGAATTTTGTGCAAAAAGTAGAGTTCTATTGTTCTTGGGGACCTTCCGGCATTCACTACGCGAGCGTATAGCATCCGATCTGCGCACCAGTGGTATCAGAGCGAAGCTGAGATCAAGAGCTTCCAATCGCTACCCATCTTGAGCGAAGGCGGAGCTCCTGGAACGATCGGGCTCTACGGTCAATCTCGTCGCAAACGGTCGATACAGGCGGATTCCTAGCGGTCAAGAACCTCTGTTTCCATCATCAGACTGCAAAGGACCAGCTTGCAGAGGCGGAGGACCACTTCTATCTCTTCTTCTTCAAGTCGTCAAAAACCAGAGATAAATCATAAACTCCATATCTTCAAAGCTTTAAAAATTAAAGCTTAGAAAGCTTTAGAGAAGCTTAAAGCTTCAAAAAACGTCAGCGCGAGGTATCTCAAAAACTCCGAAATTTGCGCCGCCTGAGAAAAAATGGCCCCCCCCTCAAATCGACGACTTGCTGCCCTTTACTAAGCTACATTACTAAGCTAAGTCACCTAAGCTCCAATCATATTAGTCCTCTCAATCTTGCAAGTCTGCAAAGTTCAAGTTCTGCAAGTATTCTAAGTCGAAGTTCTGCAAGTTACATAAAGCAACTAAGTTCTGCAAGTCTACAAACTCTGCAAGTCACATAAGTTTGGTACTCTGCAAGTCTGACAAGTCACTTGAAGTCAAAACTGACTTCTGTTTAAAACTCATAGAAGGGCTGTTCCTGCGCAGAAACTCTGAACTGCAAAGTTGTTCATTGGAAGGTACTCTACGCATATGCAGGTTTGCTGAAGCATTTTCAGCATATGAAGAAGGATAAAACACAGATTTTTCACAGATTGTGAAAGCCACATTCAAAAACATATAAGCCTTGTACACCCGAACTTGAGCTACGCTCATCCCGCTAACTTGATTTTGAGAGTGAGAGGTCTTTTGAGTTTTGCAGGATGAAGAAACCACATATGGATGATTTAATGGCTGAAGGCGACCTACCTGAACCTACGATGGAGCAAAAGCTGGACTTAATTATGATGCAGTTGGATGAAGAACGACAGGCTAGGCAAGCATTGCAAGTTCAATTGGCTACTTTACAAAGATCGACTACCGACAAAGAGGAACCTCAATCTGAAGATCTTATCCGACGTACCATCGACGCGACTTTCGAAGCTCAATCTATCCGCAAGGAATCAAAGATAAGTAAAAGAAATTTCAAATTCCGTACTTTCAATGGCACTCGAGAGGGAAAAACTGTTCTTGCATTCCTTAGTCAATTTGATGACTACTTTCATGAGGAAACCTATGCAGAAAAAGATAAAATCAAGTGTGTCACTAATCATTTAGTGGATAGAGCATCTCTTTGGTGGACTGTGGTACGCAAGAGTATAGATTATCCCACTACCTGGGAGAATTTCAAGAAGAAGTTTATGCAGAATTTCCTTCCTCCACAATTTCATGAAAAAGCCATAAAGCAATGGGACCTTCTTCAGCAACGGGATTGTGAGCCTATTCCTCAGTACATAGAACGCATTTGGAATGCATTACTCTAGTTACGCATGCTTGAAGACGTACCTGAAGCGACACATAAGCGCAAGTATATGTATGGACTCCTTGGGCATTACTATGCTGAAGTTAATATGTTCAAGCCTGCAACTCTTGAAGAAGCAATTTCATTAGCTCATGACACTGAAGACGAGCTGCGAGGTAGAGATAGACGTCCACAGCAATTCCAAGCCAATGGTAATTATGGATCTAAGCAATTCAACTCAAATTTTAGAAGATTTAATCAAGGTCGTTTTCCTTCATCATCTTTCCGTAAAAATTGGGCAAAACCACCTGCTTTATCATCCAATGCCAATTAAAACCCCAAGCCTATTCCACAGCTAAATCCTAATGTCCCTAGACTTTCCGCCATTGCAAACAATGTAACCAAAGCCAAGCCAATAGTATGTTATAAATGCCACCAACCTGGACATCTAGCAGCAAATTGCCATTCGAAGAAGCCACCTGTCCATATCAACTACCTTGGAGCAATGGAAGATGACGAACATGAAGAAATGCCTGATTTCACGGAAGATGAGGACGATATTACTACTCCGGATACTTTACTAGGTATGCCAACTCCACATTCTTTATTGACAATGAAATGTTTAGTGCATGGAAAGGAAAAGACTATTTTGCATGATGACAGTAGTACTCATGATTTTATTTCTGCAAAGCTAGTAAAAGAATTGAAGTTACAGACTGTACCTACGCATTATTGCATTAAAGCATCATTCTTAGGTACTAGGTATAATGGTACACATGAAGTGCACGACTTAGAAATTCAAATTGGTCAATACACTGAAAGAAGAAATTTTCTAGTTGTTCCATTACAGTCAAGTGACATTATTTTAGGTATGCCTTGGCATCATCAGCATAATCCAGATATAGATTATTCCACACATTCAATTAATATTCAATTTCAAGGAAAACATATTACATTGTATGGTATGCATGCATCTAATGCTTTTCCACTGCTTTCGCATACTCAAGCTAAACGTGCAATACGCAAAAGTAGTAAATCTTATCTCATTTGGGTGAATGAACTGCAAGTAAAAGAAAATCATATGCATCCTAGGCATAAAGAATTTCTTGCACAATTTAAAGACTGTTTTGTCGAAGATCTACCACCTGGTTTACCTCCTTCACGTCCAAAAGACCATAAGATAGATTTGTTTCCTGGCACACAACCACCTTGCAAAGCACCATATAGGCATAACCAGATAGAGCAAAAAGAAATTCAGAGTCAAGTTGAGGAATTACTAAATAGAGGATTGATTAGACCTAGTAGTTCTCCATTTGGTGCACATGTTCTGTTAGTAAAGAAAAAGAATAATACCTATCGTATGTGCATTGACTATCGAGCTTTAAATAAGATCACAGTAAAGAATAGGTATCCAATTCCTAAAGTCGATGACCTTATGGATAAACTGCAAGGATCTGCTATATTTAGTAAAATAGACCTTAAATCTGGTTATCATCAGGTGAGACTAGATAAGTCTGACATATTTAAGACTGCATTTAGGACACAGTTTGGTCATTATGAATTTTTAGTGATGCCTTTCGGATTGACTAATGCACCTGCTACATTTAGTAGAATGATGAATCGTATATTTTTAAAATATCAGTATTGTGTAATTGTCTTCTTTGATGATATTTTGGTGTTTAGTCAAAATGAGAAATAACATTATGAGCATTTGTCATTGGTTTTCCAGTTATTAAAAGATAATCAATTGTATGGAAATCCAAAAAAGAGTGAATTCTTTAAAATAGAAATTGAGTTTACTATGAAATATACTTATCACCAGGACATTAATTTTCATACTGATTGAAATAAATTAGTTCAAAATAACTTGATTCCTATTGATTCACTATCTTATAATGATGGATTTATGTTTTATAAAAAGAGATTATGTGTTACAGTTCCATTCAGATATTTTGTTTTGAATGAAATTCATTGTCCCCCATATCAAGGTCATAGAGGTATCATATCTACTTTACGTACATTAACTGAAGATTTTTATTGGCCGCATATGCACACTGATGTATCTAACTTTGTTTCTGAATGTTTGATTTGTCAAAGAGTTAACAAACATCATGGTAAACAATATGGATTACTTATGCCTTTGTCTATTCCATCAAGACCATGGGAACAAATTTCTATGGATTTTATTACTGGTTTACCTAATACTAAATCTAACCATGATATGATTTGGACAGTAGTAGATAGGTTTAGTAAACAAGCATATTTCATTCTATGAAAGAAAACTTTAACAGCATCACAAGCAGCACAATTGTTTTTGAAAACTGTTTTCACTAACCATGGATTACCAAAAGTTATTATTTCAGATCGTGATTCTAAATTTTGTAACAACTTTTGGATTACTCTGTTTGCTAACCTTGGCACAAAAATTGATTTCTCATCTGCATTTCATCCTGAAACTAATGGACAAACAGAAGCCACTAATAGCACTATTTTAGATCTTTTACGTGCTTATACAATTTCTAAACCTCGGGCATGGGATACACATTTGCATTTATTACAGTTTGCATATAACAATACACCACACACATCTACAAAGAAAGCACCGTTTGAAGTGATTTATGGTTATAGATTATCTACACCTGTTGCATCTTTGCCAAATAGAATTCAAAGTGCTGATGATATTGCTAGTATGCATAATACTATTTTTGATGAGGTTAAAAACATGATTGCCAAAGCCCAGCAATCATATACCAAACAAGCCAATAAGAAAAGACAAGCAATGAATTTCAAAGTTGATGACTATGTTTGGTTGAGAATAGAAAAACGTAGACTATAAAGTGTAGATAGACACCCAGTTGTGAAATTAGCCCCTAGATTCTATGGATCATTTAGGATCTTTCATAAAATTAATGACAATGCATTCAAGTTAGAATTACCACCTCACTGAAAAATTCACAACACATTTCACATTAGTTTATTAAAACCATTTAGAGGCCAATTACCTGTACACCCTATTTATGAAAACCCACCTTTGTTAGAGGAAGAGACTGAAATACTTGAACCTGAAGCTATCATAGATACTGATTTTATGACCACTAGAACTGGCTGAAGATATTCTAGATATCTAGTCAAATTTAAGAACCATCCTGTAGAAGAAGCCCAATGGATGCACGCTAGAGACTTAAATGCTTTCTCCACTCTGTTAGCTCCACATTGAGCTAATAGCAATTGAGGTCAATTGCTATCCCACCCCGGGGGTATGATGCCAGGAGGCATATTTCACGGTGGATTCCGTGAGGTTTTATGGTGGATTCTGTAAACTTTGATGATCGGGGCTCATACACAAAGTGGATTCTTTGTGCGAGAAGTTGATGGGGACGCCTATCCTTTTTGGGCGTTTCATTAATTTAGTGTGTACATGGGTGATTCCATAGCGGGTGATTCCGCAAAATGCATATTAAATTAATAAACGTTTATGAGTTTAGAGTGCGCACTCGTAATAAATTAAGATTAGGATTGATTTCTAACCAGTTGATTTATTTATGTAGTTGAAGACTGCTAGGTATTCACTTTTGTCAGTTTAATTGTATTATTTTACTAATGATTGTGAATGCTTCAGTTGATGTGTAGAGATAGCAGTAGTGGCCAAGGAAAGCATTGGAGGATAGCGAGTATTCGATTTATTACTTATACTTTGATGGGCGCATACCTTAGGTATGGCGCCTATATTTTTTCATGCCTATTTATTGAGGCATTGGATATTTATTATTATTTTTGTATGCGCATGGACGCACGATTATGTTATTTATACTTGGACATTGTATTTGGCATGCCAGACTCTTTGGGCACCACCCGTTAGCTTTATTCCTATTTTGTGCTAAAGCAAACTCAAAAGCTAAAAGCTTGCTATTTTGTAATTTGGGCTATTATTTGAGCTTGAAGATGATTAATACATAAAATACATGC
Organism: Lygodium microphyllum; assembly: GCF_053477565.2. Lineage (NCBI taxonomy): Eukaryota > Viridiplantae > Streptophyta > Polypodiopsida > Schizaeales > Lygodiaceae > Lygodium > Lygodium microphyllum. The sequence continues at coordinate 18,976,953 of NC_141141.1, forward strand.
TTTGTGGAGTGCTCACACAAGGCATGGGGGGAGATTGCACCCAATTGGTCTCTTGTTCATGTCATTCATGCTTTTTACATTGAATTTTGTGCAAAAAGTAGAGTTCTATTGTTCTTGGGGACCTTCCGGCATTCACTACGCAAGCGTACAGCATCCGATCTGCACACCACACGAGCATTGTACACAGTGCAGAAACTATTTTGTATGGCCCAAATAAAGCACACAGTGCTATACCACAAAAAAAATAATTCATGTTATCGTCGCTATTAGTGTCTCGAAATTACCTACAAGCGTCGTTATTGGTGTCATTATTAGCTTTGCAGAGCGTCGTTATTTGCGTCGGTATCAGCGTCATTATTTGTATCGGTATCAGCGTCGCATGATATCGATGCAAATAGCGACGCTAATACCGATTGTTCTATGGCGTCGCTAATAACGATGCTTTTTGCTACGACGGGGGCAAATTTTGTTATTTACATTTTTGTTGCTTTTAACGTCGGTATAAGGCCTATATCTTGTAGTGGTGTATTTTATGGAGTGGAAGGTTCTGTAGTAACTTTATAAGATATATGTATTATATTGTCAATCCCTAAAGGTACTAAAGTGTAGCTGAATTATATTATATTATATTATATTACTATTTATTTATTCATAATCATGACTTTCATTATTGAGAGGTATAACTATCCTTCGCCTCGCTCATTGCGATTCATGGGGTTGGCATGGATATAATAACACTTCAAGGCATTATAAATCTATTATTTACATTTTTTAACTTAGGAGATTGTTTAGTGTGTGAACTATAGTTTTATTGACAAGAGTGGGGAATGTTGCATCATCCTAGGGCATGATTTTCTAAGAAAGGATATTGTATGGTGTGCACCATGCAATGTTAAGTACACCAATAAAAAAGCCAGCTCACTAGTCATTATGACATTGGGTTCGATCCTTGACTTTACTCGTTGCAATTCATGAGTGGGTATAACTATAAGAATCTTTGAATTTGTTCACACGAGGGGAGTTTTGCATCATGAAATTGATACATCCATTGTGACAAAAACTCTAATCTCTCACTTGAAAGCCATGCAAATTTGCTTGAAATAATCCAATTACACCTTGAAGACCCAGTTGAGTCCTATATGTGAGATAAACAAATTGAAACCTCACTCTGAATGCTACTTACTATATCAAATCCAATTGTAATCAATCATATGGTCTAATGCACATGTGTTTTAAATTTAATACTTTGGAAGTTAATCTAATGTCATCTAGGATTTTTCACTATTTCTAAAATTTAAGATAAGATAAGAATAGTTGATATGCACCTCAATGTTGACGCATGTGTTTTGCGCAGCATGGAGGACAAAAATGTGTCTCCAGTAAATGTTGTGCAATGCACTCCCAGCATGCAAATGAATATGTGCAAAGGGAAAGAGGTTATAAGGAAGAAGACAATTCGTCGTGCACTCAGGCATGTTGGAGGATATGAAAGTTTTGTTACTTTCTTAAGAGTCATTCATTACTTTTGGATGGGCTTGAGAAGCAAGTGAAGGCACTATTTTGATATCAAAGGGCTTTGATTTCTCTTGGTGAGAGCATTGGTAGTCGTCTACTAAGGATTGAGAGAATTTTAGAGGAGAAATACGACAGGAACCTCTGTGATGGGGTGAGGATACATGATGAGTTAGAAGAAATCAAGGGTTACATAGGGGAGATATATGACCATATTCGAAAATATTAGCCACATATTGGATCCTTGGATGATCATGACGAGAATATCAAAGATCTTATTAATAGTGATGGTCGTATAGAGGATGGCGTATGTGAGTTAATTGCTCACAAGAATGAGAACATTTCCCTAATTGATGTGCAACTTACTTCTTTCAAATTTTGTCTTAATAGGTTTTCGGCAATGTTAACCTAGATGAATCTCCATGTGAGGTCATCCCCTTATACTCAGAACATTGCCCTTGATGTTATCTAGATAGATTTTTGGCAATGTTAATTTAGATGAGTCGCTGCATAAGCACATCCTTGAAAATCTCCATTTTGAAAAACATTGTCCATCTCTTCAAAATTGAAAATCACCACATGCTTGATATATATAGCCTCTACAAGACTTTTTAAATGAGTTTGTTGTATTTGATTCGATTGATGAAAATCTCCATTTTGAAAAACATTGTCTATCTCTTCCAAATTATTAAAAAAATATTAACTCGTTTTAATAGTTTATTTTTTCATATTTTCACATTGGTATTCATTCATCTTTGAGCATCGAACACCTTTGGATCTTCAACACATTCGAGCCTTTGGCAAGACCTATATATGGATGTAAATGAACGAACATCCATTAGTAGGGCCTGGAGAGAGAGAGAGAGAGAGAGAGAGAGAGAGAGAGAGAGAGAGAGAGCATGGGGGGAGAGGAGGGAGGTTAGATAATACTTAGCCGGCCTTTGTTGAGCGATGTGTGAATGTGCTAATGCATGGCTATATATGCATTTGGTTATGCGTATTGGGCCTAATACATGTGTATTCTTTCACTTTTGAGTCTAAGATACCCTCGAGACTAACATATCTTCAAGTTTGAGTGATGCTTGCTGGGCCTTTGGTGGTGCACAGATCGGATGTCGTATGCGCGCGTAGTGAGCGTCAGAAGGTCCCCAAGAACAAAAGAACTCTACTTTTTGCACACAAATCAATGTAGAAAGCTTGCACGACATGAACAAGAGACCAATTGGGTGCAATCTCCCCCCATGCCTTGTGTGAGCGCTCCACAAAGCATGTATTTCATATATTATTCATCTTCAAGCTCAAATAATAGCCCAAATTACAAAATAGCACGCTTTAGCTTTTGAGTTTGCTTTTGTGCCAAATAGAATTAAAGCTAATGGGCGCCCAAGAAGTCAGGTGTACCCATATACAATGTTTAAATACAAATATCTAAATCGTGCATCCATGCGCATATAAAAATAATAAATAAATATCAAGTGCCTTGATAAATAAGCGCGACAAAATATAGGCGCCATGCCTAAGACACGCGCCCCTCAAAATATTGATGATAAATTTGAATACACGCTATCCTCCAATGCTTTCCACTGCCACCGCTGCTCGCTCTACACATCAACTGAAGCATTCACAATTGTTAGTAAAATAATACAATTAAACCAACAAAAGTGAATACCTAGCAGTCTTCAGCTACATAAATAAATTGGTTAGAAATCAATCCTAACCTTGATTTATCACGAGTGCGCACTCTAAACTCATAAATATTTATTAGTTAAATATGTATTTTGTGAAATCACCCGCTATGGAATCACCCATGTACACATAAAATTAACAAAACACCCGAAAAGGATAGGCGTCCTCATCGACTTCTTGCACAAAGAATCCACTTTGTGTATGAGCCCCGGTAATAAAATCTTATGGAATCCATCGTGGAATATGCCTCCTGGCATCATACCCCCCGGGTGGGATAGCAATTGACCTCAATTGCTAAATGTGGAGCTAACAAAGTGGGGAAAGCATTTAAGTCTCTAGCGTGCATCCATTGGGCCTCTTCAACAGGATGGTTTTTAAACTTGACCAAATATCTAGAATATCTACGGCTAATTCTAGTGGTCATACATTCAGTATCTATAATAGTTTCAGGCTCAAAGATTTCAGTCTCATCATCTAGCAAAGGTGGGTCTTCATAGACAGGGTGCATAGGTAATTGGCCTCTAAAGGGTCGTAATAAACTGATATGGAAGGTGTTATGAATTTTCCAATGTTGTGGTAGTTCTAGTTTAAATGCATTGTCATTGATTTTGTGTATGATCTTAAATGGTCCATAGAATCTAGGTGCTAATTTCACAACTGGGTATTTATCTACACTTTGTAATCTACGTTTTTCTATTCGTAACCAAACATAATCATCAACTTTAAAATTCATAGCTTGTCTTTTCTTATTTGTTTGTTTTGTATATGATTGTTGGGCTTTGTCAATCATGTCTTTGACTTCAACAAAAATAGTGGCATGCATGTTAGCAATATCATCAGTAGTCTGAATTTTGTTTAATAATGATGCAACAGGTGTAGGCAATCTATATCCATAAATAACTTCAAATGGTGCTTTCTTTGTAGTTGTGTGTGGTGTGTTATTATGTGCAAACTGAAGTAAATGTAGATGTGCATCCCATGTGTGTGGTTTTGAAATAGTGTAAGCACATAAAAGATCTAAAATAGTATTGTTAGTAGCTTCTGTTTGACTATTTGTTTCAGGATGAAATATAGATGAAAAATCAATCTTTGTTCCTAAGTTAGCAAACAAAGTAATCCAAAAATTATTATAAAATCTAGAATCACGATCAGAAATAATAACTTTTGGTAAACCATGATTAGTAAACACAGTTTTCAAAAACAATTGAGCAGCTTGAGATGCAGTTAAAGTTTTCTTGCATGGAATGAAATATGCTTGTTTGCTAAACCTGTCTACAACATTCCAAATCATATCATGGTTAGCTTTAGTGTTAGGTAAACCAGTAATAAAATCCATTGAAATTTGTTCCCATGGTCGTGATGGAATAGATAATGGCATTAGTAAACCATATTGTTTACCATGGTGTCTTTTAACTCATTGACAAACTAAACATTCAGAAACGAAGTTAGATACATCAGTGTCCATATGTGGCCAATAAAAATCTTCAGTCAATGTACGGAAAGTAGATATAATACCTCTATGACCTTGATATGGAGGACAATGAATCTCATACAAAACAAATGATTTAAATGGAACTGTCACACACAATCTTTTTTCATAAAACATGAATCCATTATTGTAAGACAATGAATCAATAGGAATCCAATTATTTGCAACTAATTTATTCCAATTAGCTTGAAAAGTAAGATCCTAATGATAAGTATCTTTCATAGGGATAATGGAATCAAATGATATCACAGAAATATTATGAATTGTCGGTCTTCTACTTAAAGTGTCGGCTACAACATTCTCTTTTCTTGGTTGATATTGTATAAGGGGATGAAAACTTTGGATAAAAGCTGCCCATTTAATATATCAGTCAGAGATTTGTGGTTGACTAAGGAGATGTCTAATACTTTGTTGGTCAGTTTTAATCATAAATTCAGAACCCATTAAATAATGTTTCCATTGACGTAAGGCTTGTACTACAGCTAGCAATTCTTTATCATATGTAGAATATTTAAGTTCAGATGGTTTGAGTTTACAGCTAGAGTAGGCTATGGGATGATTTTCTTGCATAAGGACGGCTCCTATTCCAGATTCACTAGCATCAGTAACTACTAAAAAGAATGGTCTATTGAAATCAGGTAGTTGTAATACAGGAGCATAGGTTAATGCATGCTTCAATAAATTAAAGGAATTTTGTTGATTGTCAGACCAGTTATACACAATACCCTTCTTTAAAAGTTTAGTCAAAGGTAATGCAAGTAATGAAAAATTTCGCACAAACTTTCTGTAAACTAGCAAGACCTAGAAAAGAACGTAACTCATGCAAATTTTTGGGTATGGGCCAATTTAAAATTACTTCTATCTTTTTAGGGTCAACCTTAATATCTTCTGATGAAACAATATGTCCTAGATATTCAATTTCTGTTTGAAAGAATTCACTCTTTTCTGGATTAGCATACAATTGATTGTCTTTTAACAACTTGAAAACTAAAGACAGATATTCATAATGCTCATTCTTATTTTTACTAAATACCAATATATCATCAAAGAATACTATAACACAATGCTGATATTTCAGAAATATGCGATTCATCATTCAACTAAATGTAGCTCGTGCATTAGTTAGACCGAAAGGCATCACTAGAAATTCATAATGTCCAAATTGTGTTCTAAATGCAGTTTTGAATATATCAGATTTATCAAATCTTACTTGATGATAACCAGATTTAAGATCTATCTTACTGAATATGGCAGATCCTTATAGTTTATCCATAAGATCATCTACCCTAGGATTTTGATATCTATTCTTAATAGTAATTTTATTTAGGGCACGATAATCAATGCGCATGTGATAAGTATTATTTTTCTTATTCACTAATAAGACAGGTGCACCAAATGGAGAACTACTAGGTCTAATTAATCCTCTGTCAAGCAATTCTTCTATTTGATTTTGAATTTCTTTCTGTTCAATTTGGTTATGTCTATATGGTGCTTTACATGGTGGTTGTGTTCCAGGAATTAAATCTATTTTGTGATCTTCAGGATGTAAAGGTGGTAGTCCAGGTAGTAAATCATCAGCAAAACAATCTTGAAATTGTGCAAGAAATTGTATATGCCTAGGATGCATTTGTTTTTCTTTAGCTTGAAGTTCATTCACCCATATTAAATAAGATTTGCTACTTTTACGTAATGCACGTTTAGCTTGAGTATAAGTAAGCAATGGAAAATTATTGGAGGCATGCATACCATGCAATGTGGTTTATTTTCCTTGAAAATAAATTTTAATTGAATGCGTAGAATAATCTATGTCAGGATTATACTGATGACGCCAAGGCATTCCTAAGATAATGTCATTAGACTGCAAAGGTACAACTAGGAATTTTCTTCATTCAGTATATTCACCAATTTTAATTTCTAAATTATGCACTTATTGTGTTCCATTATATCTTGTGCCTAGGAATGCAGCTTTAATGCGATAATGTGTAGAAACAGTTTGTAAATTCAATTCTTTCACTAACTTTGCTGAAATAAAATCATGTGTGCTACCTACTACAAGGAATTGGGCAATTAGCGACGCCGATTAGCGACGGTGGATATCGACGTCGCTATTGGCGTCGCTATTTGCGTTGCGTCGCAAATAGCGACGCCGCAGGAAAAAAAGCGCGGCCGAAACCCGATCGCCGTTTTCATTTCTTTTGCTTCAACTTTTGAGAGCGAGAGCGAGGGAGAGAGCGAAGGCTTTGCGAGAAGGAAGGAGAGGAAGAAGACTTGCTGCCGCCGCCGCCGTTGTTCGCGAAGGAGAGGAGGAGCCCTCGTTGCAAAGAGAAGCCGCCCCACGCTCGCCATATCTCATTGGTGAGTCTCCCTCTCTCTTTCTTTTGCTTGTTGAAGGTTTAAATCGTTCTCTTTTGCTTGTTTAGGAGAGGAAATGAAAGAGAAGAAGAGGGAGAGGGAGAGAAAGAGAGGGAGAGGGAGAGGGAGAGAAAGAGAAAGAGAGGGAGAGTGCATTTTCTCTCTCTCTCTCTCCCTTTTGCTTGTTTAATGTTTAAATCACTTTCTTTTTTGCTTGTTTAGGAGAGGAAACGAGAGAGTAAGAGAGAGGGAGAGGGAGAGGGAGAGGGAGAGGGAGAGGGAGAGGGAGAGGGAGAGGAAGAGAAAGAGAAAGAGAAATAGAGGGAGAGGAAGAGGGAGAGGGAGGGGGAGGAAATGAGAGAGGGAGAGAAAGAGAAAGAGAGGGAGAAGGAGGGAGAGTGCATTCTCTCTCTCCCTCTCCCTTTTGCTTGTTTAATATTTAAATCACTTTATTTTTTGCTTGTTTAGGAGAGGAAATGAGAGAGAAAGAGCGGGAGAGGGAGAGGGAGGGGAAGGAAATGAGAGAGGGATAGAAAGAGAAAGAGAGGGAGAGTGCATTGTATCTCTCCCTCTCCCTTTTGCTTGGAGGATGTTTAAATCACTTTATTTTTTGCTTGTTTAGGAAATGAGAGAGATAGAGAGGGAGAGGGAGAAAAAGAGAAAGAGAGGGAGAGGGAGGGGAAGGAAATGAGAGAGGGAGAGAAAGAGAACGAGAGGGAGAGGGAGAGGGAGAGGGTGAGAGAGAGTGTGCATTCTCTCTCTCACGACGGGTTTGGTTGTTTGTTGTTTGAATCACTTTCTTTTTTGCTTGTTTAGGAGACAGGGAGAGGGAGGGGAAGGAAATGAGAGAGGGAGAGGGAGAGGAAGAGGGAGAGGGAGAGGGAGAGGGAGAGAAATAGAAAGAGAGGGAGAGGGAGAGGGAGGGGGAGGAAATGAGAGAGGGAGGGAGAATGAGGGAGAGTGCATTCTCTCTCTCCCTCTCCCTTTTACTTGTTTAATGTTTAAATCACTTTTTTTTTGCTTGTTTAGGAGAGGAAATGAGAGAGAAAGAGAGCGAGAGGGAGAGGGAGGGGAAGGAAATGAGAGAGGGATAGAAAGAGAAAGAGAGGGAGAGTGCATTGTATCTCTCCCTCTCTCTTTTGCTTGGAGGATGTTTAAATCACTTTATTTTATGCTTGTTTAGGAAATGAGAGAGAAAGAGAGATAGAGAGGGAGAGGGAGAAAAAGAGAAAGAGAGGGAGAGGGAGAAAAAGAGAAAGAGAGGGAGAGGGAGAGGGAGGGGAAAGAAATGAGAGAGGGAGAGAAAGAGAACTAGAGGGAGAGGGAGAGGGTGAGAGAAAGAGAGAAAGAGAGGGAGAGGGAGAGAGAGGGAGAGGGAGGGGAAGGAAATTTAAGATAATAGACTTATTGATAATGGTATGCAATGTGCTTTGCCATGGGCCACGTACATTGGTAACTCTTTAAGATGGCTTAAAAATGGTCAATTCCTTCATAATGTCCAAGTAGGGGATCTAATTGTGATATGCATAATTCATTGTTTTTGTATTACCTTTATAGGCATGCCAAATTAGAAATCATGCCAACTAGTCAACGGAAGGACTAAAAGAAAATGATACCCTAGCTAATGGCCATTAAGGTACTTCATCAAAATGAACCCAAAAGTATTGTTATAGAAGAAGAAACCCTTAAATTGAGTATAGGATAATTTCTCTCAGGTCTTATGACTATGAGTAGAATTGATTGAAATAAATTCTATTACTATAGTTATTAAATTTCATAGATGGCACGCATTAATTTTAAAATGGATTACTTATACTCAAAGCCGAGATATAACAAATAATTATCTACCGGGACAAACAAATCCTTGAGCATGATACAAGGCCAAGATATAACATCGGAATATCTCTCAACTACTATATACAATGCAAGATTTATGGTCAACTTGCAACTTGACGTACATCTCCATAAAGCTATCCATTTAAGCCTCGTTTGCTGTAATGTAGATAAGATGGAAAACGAAGAAGGTCTTATTGTTCAAGACCGCGAGACGTATCTTAATCAGCGTGTCCCATGTCCTTGCTCTCAATGCAAGTTGGCAATTAGACGAAAACGCCGATTGTCTATAGAACACGTACGACGATTTGGCGAGTTTCAATCTGAGATCATTGATCAGGCGATTGCGGATTTTCAGCAAACGGTAATTTGAAGTTAATATTAATCATGCATTGTACTCTCAAGCTAATTGAAAACCATACACAATAAGATTGGGTCTTGTTGGCAAATTTTCTATCCAGGGGGGTGATGTCTCGACCCAAGGGGGAGTGCACCCTTTGCGACTAATTAGAAGAGTTCGTGGACGTGCGATGGATGGATTGCAGGAGCCAATCGACTACTTGCAAGGCCCATCTATACCGTCAATGCCAGAGGAGACAGACAACCTTCCCGGCCTGCCTACAATCTTGGAGCCTGAGATGGAGGCAATGATTGATGCATTGATTCCCATGGATGTTGAGACATCTGACCTGCTTAGAGAGGAAGCATCCATACCATTATATGATGGGTGCCGAGTATCTCGGTTGAAGACATTGCTTGCACTCTTAAGTGTGCAAGCAAAATACGGTTGGAGCGATACGAGTGTGACTGAGTTATTCAGGTACCTTGCACACAGGCTTCATTGTTTTTTTTAAAAACAGTATTATTGCAAACATTTGTGCTTTTTTCAAGTGTGTTATGATTTTTTTCAAGTTATTGAAATATCATATATTGCCACTTGCAAATACCATGCCTGAGTCTCGTGATGATGCACGACATGTTTTACGGAAGCTTGGCATGGACTACAATAACATCCATGCATGTATCAACGACTGCATATTGTTTCGAGATGAATATAAGACTGTGGAGACATGTCCAAAGTGTGGTGCTCACAGGTATCGACAGGACTTGCAAGGGCAAACCATCCCTCAAAAAGTTCTCAGACACTTTTCGCTCATCCTCCGCATAAACCACATGTTTCGCACGTCTGCCATGGCAAGCTTGACAACGTGGCATGTGCAGAATAGGTCCACGGATGGAGTTCAACGAATATCAGCGGATTCGCGCGCATGGAGCCACATTGACTCTACCTTCCCAGGCTTTGCGCGAGAGCCAAGGAATCTTCGGCTCGGTCTCGCCATGGATGGTGTGAACCCATTCGGTCTGCGCTCAACTTCTTACAGTGTGTGGCCTATAGTGCTTGTCAACTACAACATCCCTCCATGGCTTTCTACGAAGAAAGGACATCTCATCCTTAGCTTGCTCGTCCCGGGCCGCTACAAAGTAAAAAATATGGACGTGTATCTTCGTCCATTAGTCGATGAGCTTAAGATTTTGTGGGAGGAGGGGGTCACGGTGCAAGATATGAGCAGGCGCGATGGTCGACGCTCAGCCAACATTCGAGCCATTCTCATGTGGACGATGCATGACTTTCCGGGATTGGGAGAGTGCTCAGGTGAGCAGACCTTTGTTCTCGCCTGGTAATATCTATATTTTATTTCATTCAATCAAGTATTCACTAGGTCGTGGATCGCCTTACAGGTCTGGTTACCTCAGGTTATCATGCATGTCCATTGTGTGGGCCATAGTTAGACTCCCGAAGGTCACGAACCATGAAGAAGATGGTATATCAAGGACACGCCGCTTTCTTGCCGGAGGATCATGAACTCAGGGAAGGTTTTCTTGGACGACCTCTAGCACGTATGAACGCTGCAAGCTGGTATGAGCTGAAAATGGTAAACCCGGAATCACATCCAAATGGAATGCGACGGTTCTCAGTTTTCTACGAGTTGCCATATTGGACCCACTTACAGGTCAACCACTTGTTGGATCCCATGCATATTTTCAAAAATGTGGGCAGCTTGCTATGGGACCACATCACAGGAAAGAGAGACACTATAGGGTCACGAATGGATTTAAAGGAGGTAGGTAAGATGGAGGCGCTTTGGCCACAGTCGAGTGCTGAAGGGGGAGTGGAGCTTCCTCGCGCTTCCTGGGTCTTGTCTACCAAAGAAGAGCGCATTATGAAGCAAGTAATCAAGTTTATCCGCACTCCGACGGGTATGATGCGTTCTCTCAGGTCTGCATTTTCTAAAGATGACCAAATGTCTGGGCTAAAATCCCATGATTGGCATAAGATATGTCAGGTTTGTGAACAGAATGGATTGTAATTAGCATGGGCATTTTGCAATTTAAAAAGTTCCCATTATTCATAATGCTTTATCATTTGTGGCAGTTTGTCCTACCGATCGCGATCGCAGGATGCAGGATGCCTTACTCCAGAAATTCGCGGGGCCATTTACAAGTTGTCGACTTTGGTGCAATGGATCTCACAGAAAGAGATTAAGACGTCCTCTATTGAATCTGCAAGGCGGGGAGCAGTTGAGACGGTCTGTCTCTTTGAGAAATACCTGCCAACTAGCATGCTTACAATACAAGTTCACCTTCTTGTGCATCTTGTGGACGAAGTGGAGATTGCTGGACCTGTCCATACGCGATGGATGTTCTTCCTGGAGTGCTTCATGAAAACCCTGAAAGGCTTTGTGCGACAACGAGCTCGACCAGAAGGTAGCATGGCGGAAGGTTGGTTGGTGTCAGAGGCGTTAGTGCATATCTCACAATGGCTACCAACGGTGGAACCAGACAATGAAATGCTATGGACGCTAAAGGACGATGATAGACTGACTGGAGATGTGGTGGTTGGAAATGGGGTAGAAAAAAGAATGGATGCCTCAATGGAAGAGAAGGTGAATCGCTTTTGTATGTTGCACCATGCCTCCATGGAGACGTGGCTCGCCAAGTACCAGATTGCAAGGCAAGATCGAGAGGAAGCACGAGCTGAATTCCGACACAGTATGTATCACCGACCGATTCGATATCCCGAAGGCATGGAGGAGATGCCGCGGTTTATGTCAACACGATGGTTGCATGGAGCCTTGACCGCAGCATCCAGCGAAGGGACAGAGGTCTCAATGGAGGAGTGGGAGTTCTCGAGGGGATGTAGTCCAAAGGTAATGAGGGGTTTAGAATGTGTCGTATCTAAATTTGCTTGCTACATCTAATTTGAGTGTTTCAATGTGCAGTACAAAATATACAGTGTAGCGTGGTCACACGGACAGCATTTTCGGGGGGAGCGTATTGACAAAATGCGCTCCACAATGGACTGTGGTATCATGGCAAGGTTTGAGCAAGAGAGCCGGCGACGAGCAACGGATCCGAACATGGTTGTGGATGAGATGGAGTATTTTGGGAACTTGCAAAGTATTATTACGGTGGATTACCGTAGATTCTCCATGATACTATTCGATGTGCAGTGGTTCAAAGTGGTACTTGGAGGAGCTGGAGCAACAGTTCGACGAGGTCCATCTGGATTTCTCGAAATAGATTTCGAAAAAAAATGGACGGATTTGCGCGACACCTTTGTGTTGCCGGCCCACTGTGAACAGGTACAAATAGTCATTTGCTTGCTAATTGTAATACGACATGGTTTATGTCACAATGGTTTGAACTCGCTTTGTAAGTGTTTGTGAACAGGTAATCTTCTATCCAAACCCCCAACAACCTCGATGGTGGTATGTTATACCTTCAACTCCTCGAGGTGCGAGAGTATATGATCAAGGCGATGTTCCAGGCATAGATGAAGAAAATATGCAAATAGAGGGATCGATATTACAAGGGGTGGAGGCGACCACAAGCTTGGAGCCCGCATCGGCTAACAATGATGGAAATACAGAAGTCGTAGAATTTTTTGAGAACGAGGCAGACTCGTTCTTTTGTGGTGACATGTCTATCGACCTTCCAATGTATGCAGAGTTGTGTTAGGAGATTAACATGGAACCATAGAATACTTCATTCTTGGAGAATTGTATTACTCAATTCGTTGTTTATATCTTCCATAAAGGTAGATAAGATATGCATTTAAAGAGGGATTTTTCAAAAATGATTTATATTAATGTGCTTTGTATAGTTTAAATTGATTATTCTAACATCATTTTTTATCTGTGCAGGTATCGACATTTTCAGGATGAGTCGAGGGATGAGCGATGAGGAGTTTCAGGACATGATGGCACGCATGTCTCCAGATCAGCTCGCGAGATTCAGAGAGATGGCAGATCAGGAGCTGTCTCGTTTTTCGTCAGGGCGCTCTGCTAGATCAGCTTCAGCGCGATCAGATGCTTCAGCTTCGAGCAGACGATCTTGACGCTCGCGACTTGGGCCAGAGGGAGGTACTGCGACTGCAGGAGGATCAGGGGGGTGCTGTTGTGGAGACACGGACGTGGTGTCTCCGTCTCGTCGTTCAGCTGGAGCTGCGTCACCTCCAGGATTTGTCACACCTGTGGGGACGTCCACTCCAGTTACTCCGGCTTTTGCGCAGCCGTCGGCAGATGGCACGCCTTTTGGTGGCACCCCCTTTAGTGGCACCCCTTTGAGTGGCACTCCGGAAAAGGGTATCCCCGTCGGTACACCGGATGTACAGGGGTCTCTTGGATATGCCCAGGAGCGTGGACGGAGATGGGAGAGGGCCCATCTTAGGCAGACTCCTAGGGGTTATGGATACCTAGTGGATAGCAGGTCAGGAGCCATCATCATGAATGATGAGGGGAGGAGGGTGATGGCTTGCATGAGGGAGTTGTGCCAACAAGTTTTTCGGCACAACGTCCTGGATCATTGGAGGAACATACCGGAGGGGAGCAAGGACTACATAGTAGCATTCTTGTACGAAGAGTTCCCGGTGCCAGCCGCAGTAGATAGATTCTCTACGGGCTGGATGATGGATTGCATGCGTGCATACATGTCACATAGACGATCCGACGTACGCAAGGCAATCAAGAGTGGGGCTCCAAAGTCCGAGTGGTTAGATGCAGACGACTGGCGCCGACTGAGGGAGGAGGCTACAAATTCGCCAGGACATTGGAGTCAGCAGCGGGAGGCGGCGAGGACACGAATCGAGGCCGGATCGGTGCATCATCTTGGGAGTGGCGGCCACATGACATATTTGGAGGACTTTGTAAGTTTCTCTTTTGTTTTGCTTATTTGTTTTTTTGAGATATTCTTTGTACTGACAATCATGTTTCTAACAGTTAGCATTTTGTTTTCTTTGCAGCACTCCGTTACAAATCGCGATCCGCAAGGCCTTGAGACTCGAGATGCAGAGAGGCACGGTCTCAGGGCATTGATCGACCGATTGTATAGACGCGGCGGCCCTGTAAGTCACTCATCTTTCTTGTCCGTAGTTACCATGAGATATTTGAATGCATTATTGTATGGTGGATTGATATGTTGTTTCTTTTTCTGCAGAATCCGTTTGATGCTCCTTTGCAGCGGGACGAGCTTTCGGGGGACGAGGATTTGTAGCTCGCCCTTGGATCCTTAGAGCTCACACACCTTTAGTTTTTAGTCGCCTGATCTATGTAGACATTTTCTATGTATTAGTGATATCGTTTCATGATTGTACCAATCGCATTTTATGCGATCACGTATTTATTTCATGTATTAGTTTTATGATTTCAGTATACATTTTTCTTGTTTGCAAACGCTTTGTATGTAGCAGTGCAAAAACTATTTTGTATGGCTCTCATACAGCACACAGTGCTATATGTGGCAGGGCAGCTTGCTGCCCTGCCACAAATTTTTTTTCTCTGTTACCGTCGCTATTTGCATCGTAAATTTACTGCTCGCGTCGCTATTGGCGTCGCTATAAGCGTCGCAAATTCTCTGTAACCGTCGCTATATTCGTCGCTATATGCGTCGCATTTGCGACACATATAGCGACGATTCTATGGCGTCGTCAATAACGACGCTTTTTGCGATGACGGGGGCAAATTTTGTTGTTTGTATTTTCGTCGCTTTAAACGTCGCTATAAGGTCTATATCTTGTAGTGACCATCATCATGTAAAATAATCTTTTCTTTACCATGCACAAAATATTTCATTGTCAACAAAGAATGTGGAGTTGGCATACCTGGCAAAGTATCCAAAGTAGTACCAATGTCGTTATCATCTTCCGTAAAGTCAAGCATTTCCTCATGTTCTTCTTCTTCCATTGCTCCAAGATAATTGATATGGACAGGTAGCTTTTTGTTTTGGCAATTGGCTGCTAGATGTCCAAGTTGATGGCATTTGTAACAAACTATGGGTTTGGCTTTAGATACATTGTTGGTAATGGCTGGAAGTTTAGGAATGTTGGGATTTGGCTGTGAGGATGGCTTAGGGTTTGGATTGGTATTTGATGGCAAAGCAGGTGGTTGTGTCCAAGACTTACGGAATGAAGATGGAATAAAACGACTTTGATTGAATCTTCGAAAATTTGAATTGAATTGTTTGGAACCATAGTTACCATTAGTTTGAAATTGTTGTGGTCGCTTGTCTCTTCCGCGAATCTTGTCTTCAGTGTCATGAGCCAAGGAAATTGCATCTTCAAGGGTTGTTGGCTTGAACATATTGACTTCAGCATAGTAATGTCCAAGTAGACCGGACATAAACTTACGTTTGTGAGTCACTTCAAGTACATCTTCGAGCATTCGGAGTTGCAGTAGGCATTCCAAAAACGTTCAGTGTATTGGAAAATAGGTTCGCGATCTCTTTGCTGTAGAAGATCCCATTGCTTGATGGCTTTTTCATGGAACTGAGGAGGAAGGAAATTCTGCAAAAACTTATTTTGGAAACTCTCCCAGGTAGTGGGACAATCAATGCTCTTGTGGACCACAGTCCACCATAAAGATGCTCGATCAACTAAATGATTAGTGACACATTTAATTTTGTCTTTCTCAGCATATGTTTCTTCATGGAAGTAATCATCAAATTGACTGATAAATGCAAGTACAATCTTTCCATCTCGTGATCCATTGAAAGTACGAAATTTGAAGTTTCTTTTACTTATCTTTGTTTCTTTGTGGATGGATTGGGCTTCAAGTGTTGCATCGATGGTACGTCGTATAAGATCTTCGGGTTGCGGTCCATCTTTGTCGGTGGTAGATCGTTGTAAATTGGCCAATTGAACTTGTAAAGCTTGTCGGGCTCTTCGTTCTTCATCGAGCTACATCATAATCAAATCCAACTTTTGTTCCATCGTTGGTTCGGGTAAATCACTTCATCCATTAAATCGTCCATGTTTGGATCGGTCATCCTATAAAATCCAAAAGACCTCACACTCTCGAAATTTGATTAGCTGGATGAGGTAGCTCAAAGGCGGGTATACAAGGCTTGTATATTTTGTTTGGCTTTTATAGTCTTTCTCCTTTGTGTTTGCGGTATTCGTTGTTTTCATAGAAACTACGTATGAAGTGCATATGACCTGCGTATGAACTTCTGCGTTTGCTGAAACTGGTTTAGCAAGTCTGCAGGTGTGAATAGAGTCTACCAGAGAGCAATATCGTGATTCTATGCTTCTGCGTGTGAACATCTTTATACGAGTGGTTGAAGTAAGTCTTTTATGACTTTTGTGACTTGCAGGACTTGGAGAAGTAAGTAAGCTTGGTAACTTGGAAGACTTAGGAGTTTTAAGGCTTATGTGATTAAGCGTGGATTTCATGGACAGAAGGACGTCGTCAACAGATTTGCTGCCGTTCAGGACATCTTCTTGCCACCAATCGTCGAATTCGTGAATTGAAGCTTTTTAAAGCTTCTTATTAAGCTTACTAAGCTTTAATTCAAAGCTTTAAAGCTTTTTAGATATGGAGCTTACTGTCTCTGTTTGAAGATGACTTGATGTAGGAGTTATCCACGTGGTCCTCCACCTCCACAGGCTGGTCCTTCGCGATCAGAGAGTGCAGAAGGGGGTTCTTGACCGCCACATCAATCGTTTGCGATGAAACTAACTGTAGAGCTCGATCGTTCCAGGAGCTCCGCCTTCGCACAAGATGGTAAGCGATTGGAAGCTCTCGATCTCAGCTTCGCTCTGATACCACTGGTGCATAGATCGGATGTCGTATGCGTGCATAGTGAGCGTCAGAAGGTCCCCAAGAACAAAAGAACTCTACTTTTTGCACACAAATCAATGTAGAAAGCTTGCACGACATGAACAAGAGACCAATTGGGTGCAATCTCTCCCCATGCCTTGTGTGAGCGCTCCACAAAGCATATATTTCATATATTATTCATCTTCATACTTAAATAATAGCCCAAATTACAAAATAGCACGCTTTAGCTTTTGAGTTTGCTTTTGTGCCAAATAGAATTAAAGCTAATGGACGCCCAAGAAGTCAGGCGTACCCAAATACAATGTCCAAATACAAATATCTAAATCATGTGCCTGTGTGCATACAAAATAAATAAATAAATATCAAGCGCCTTGATAAATAAGCGCAACAAAATATAGGCGCCATGCCTAAGACACGCGCCCCTCAAAATATTGACAATAAATTTGAATACACGCTATCCTCCAATGCTTTCCACTGCCACCGCTGCTCGCTCTACACATCAACTGAAGCATTCACAATTGTTAGTAAAATAATACAATCAAACTGACAAAAGTGAATACCTAGCAGTCTTCAGCTACATAAATAAATTGGTTAGAAATTAATCCTAACCTTAATTTATCACGAGTGTACACTCTAAACTCGTAAACATTTATTAGTTAAATATGTATTTTGCGGAATCACCCGCTATGGAATCACCCATGTACACATAAAATTAACAAAACGCCCGAAAAGGATAGGCGTCCCCATCGACTTCTCGCACAAAGAATCCACTTTGTGTATGAGCACTCGTAATAAAATCTTACGGAATCCATCGTAAAACCTCACGGAATCCACCGTGGCACGGAATCCATCGTGAAATATACCTCTTGGCATCATTTAATGAGTGTCATGTGCACATGTGGATGAATGGACATCCATTGGAGAGGGGAATCATTAATTGGCTTTTGGCGAGCACTGTGTATGTATGTGCTCATGCATGGTTGTTTACGCATGTGTTCATACATCACTATTCTTTTATCTTTGAGTCCAAGTCACTTTCGATTTAGGGTTTTCAGTTGCAAAATGTATTTATCGATTGTGTCTTCAATGGCTTTGAGATTTCTCTATTGGGACTCTTATACTCTATTGAAAGTTTCATGTAGTCATCATGAAACAAAGCAAAGCTATGGACAATGTTCCAGGCATAGTGCATTCAACTCCATTGAATGCAATTGATTCAGTTGAATTAAAGAAAATAGCCACAACACCATCTCTTCAAAGCTTGCCTACTTGGAGCCGTTCGCATGGGTATGGGAGATAGTTATTCTAATTGTATTTGCATCAAGGTATTATGTACTTTTTAGGAAGATAGTCATTTGTGTATTTTGTTGCAGCCAAAATGTGGAGTTTAATAGAGTGAATAAAGTTAATGTGCGAAAGATGAAAGAAGTGGCAAGGCAACATGGAGAGCATGTTACTAAATCCACAAGGACAACAACGATTCGAAGAAACACAAAGGCTGCTTCAAGTTGTTTGGAGTTTAAATGCCTTGAGACTAAGATGAATGAGTTGATCGAATTGTAAATGAGTTTATCAACATGTATTGATCATGCACTTGCCATTTACTCTGTAGAATTGCATGAATAAGCTAAAGGTTTGTACGGTGTTGTGTGTGAGACAAAGCACACCCAAAGTGTTCTTCAACAAGTCTCGAGTGGTTTGGGTGGTGAAGTGAGGGAACTTTCGGCAATTGTTTGTGAGACAAGCAGGTTGATGAATTTGTTATTGAATGATATGTGGGCATTGTTTTGGGGGCTTGGAGATGACCATGAGCCTGTGATTTGCCAGAGGGGTTCTTGACTACTGTTCTTGTAGTTTCAAATAAATGTTAATAGGTTTAATGCCTTGCTACAGCCAATTGAGTCGTCAATTGAGGAGGACTTGCTCGAATGAGACTTATGATCTATTGTTGTCTCGCTTATATCTTATTTTAAAGTGCTTGGGCCATTGCTTTTTTTGTGATAATGCGTGCTTCCTTTTTATGAAGCTTATATTGGTTTTAATGTAATGATGTGATACCTCTTTCTTGAGGTTTGATCTATATACAAAATTATCATGTCTTGCAATATGAATACAACTTTACTGATTTTTGCAATGTAATGCATGCGAGAGTGATATTCTCTAATTGTATGGTCTAATTGTAATGTTTGAATATTCACCTCCTCTCTCTCTCTCTCTCTCTCTCTCTCTCTCTCTCTCTCTCTCTCTCTCTCTCTCTCTCTCTCTCTCTCTCTCTCTCTTTGTGCAACATTTGGATGAAGCTTATGATCTATTGTTGTCTCGCTTACGTTAATTTGAGGTACTTGGGCCACTGTTTTTTTTGTGATAATGTGTGCTTTCTTTTTTTGTAACGAGACTAAATTGAGTAAAATGTATTGGGTACCTACAATGTGGTGTGGTGTCTCTTTCTTGACGCTTGATTTGTACAAAGAATTATCATTATCATGTCAAACAATGTGGATATAACTTTATTCATTTTTGTGGTGTAATGCATGTGAGTAATATTCTCTAATTGTATGGTCTAATTGTAATGTTTGAATATTGCGAGTAATATTCTCTAGTTGTAATGTTTGAATATTAATTTCTCTCTCTCTCTCTCTCTCCAACATTTGGTTCAATTTATTAGGGAGCCTTAGTCTATGATGCATTTTTCTCTCTTTTAAAGAGTTTGTAAACATTGATCGCATTTATAATTCTATGTATGTGTCCATTGTCTCTTTGTTGAGGTTTGATCTATAGATAGACTTATTATGTATTGCAATCTAGAGAGAAAACTTCATTGATTTTTGCAATGTGGTACGTATCAAAGAGCAATATTCTCTGTAAAATACTTGGATATGGACATCTCTCTCTCTCTCTCTCTCTCTCTCTCTCTCTCTCTCTCTCTCTCTCTCTCTCTCTCTCTCTCTCTCCAATATTAGTTTCAATGTCTAGGAACCTGCTATGGATTGGAATAATGTGCATTCTTTCTCTTTTGAAGAGTTTGTAAATATTAAATACATTTTTATTTTTAAGTATATTGCATCTTTCTTGAGGTTTGATCTATAGAAAGACTTATTATGTCTTGCAATCTATAGAGAAGAGTTCATTGATTTAAGAATCCTAACATTTTAGGTATATTGCACATTCATGTTGAAGAGTGATGTTTGGGTTTGAGTTATAGGCTTTGGGGGATCTCATGCCAATTAGATATATTTTTTTTCGTCTGTCTTTGGATTAGATATCTAATTGTATAGAACATATCAAAATATATGATGATTCTGATTTTGACTACTATTATTCCTTGCATGTAGGAGGATTGTGCTGATTTAAACTGCTATAGTATTTTGGATTATGTGATTCTAGATTGATTTTACTTTTAAGTATTTTTAAAAATACTAATCCCAATCAAGTCTCTCCTTGAAAGAATGCATGGTCTCTCTTGATGTGCAGGCTTTGTGAGAATCCAAACAATATGGGATTTTTGCATCGAATAACTAGCAGGGTTTATGTGTTGCATATTCATAGGCATAGACTCAACTCTACGCGACATAGATGACGACATGTTGCTAGGCTTAGGGATCAAATGGCAAAAATATGACCGAAGGGGGCACAAAGAGATGTGTTCTACTATAGTTGAGTGTCAGAATGTTTTGCAAGGAGGGGCTCTAAATCATGATAGCTTGATCCATGAGGGACTTCACAATTTGATTGAGTAGCAATTTGCTAATGATTATAATTGTGATGCTGAAAATCACCAAAATCTAGGAAATCTTGTGATTAATAGGTCACATGTCAATAATGCTCCAACCTTTAGTCCGTGAAATGGACGTTTTTGCTCCATTTTACATGCTTTGTTTGCAATGGATATTCATCCTACAACTACAATATTGCTATTTCAAGACCCGATTGTGCATTCCATGGGGAGTCTTTCTGAGATGTGTGAGCGATGTTTGGCTAAATTGTGGAGATGTGAGGCTCAAGTGCAAGGGTCAGTTTTGTTTGGTAAACATTATTGTCGAAATGGAAAAGTAATGTTGCCACCGTTGCAACATCCACCAAAGGTATTACATGATTTGTTGCATGGTATTCATCCTCAAAGTAGAGTATTTAAAAATAATATACGAGCATATAATAGTGCTCTTGCATTTATGTCACTTGGTGCCAATGTTGATGAGCTTTTGTCTGTTGTGGGAAATTCTTATACCTTTAGAGTGCATGGCTCCATTTATCATCATATAGGCCCTTTGATTCCTAATGTGCAATGACAGGAAATGCCAAGATTTGCACATGTTTATGTTTATGATACTGAGCATGAGTTATCTAATCGATTGGATGTTATGCCTAATTTATTACCAAATTTGCTTAGGGAGCTTCAGTTTATGATGCATCAACACGATGCATATGCACAAGCTTTTAGATCCATGGGTATGCAATTGCAAAACAATCCCTTGCATGATTTGAGAATGACTATTTTTGGGGGTTCAACATGCTAATAGACAATACTCAACTCCAGTAGCAACTGAGGTTGCGGCTATCATGCTAGGACAAGGCGATAATACTATTGATCGTCGAGACATACATGTTTATAGTTGAGATGGATGATGTATTGCTATTTCAAACTTGCATAGGGCATATATGCTAATGCTATACGTTCTTCTTTTTCCTATGCGTGATAATGGTTGGTATGTAAAGGTGCCTTATAGTGGTGTTAATGTTCCAATTAATATACACAGATTGTCTAATAAGGATTGTGTTACTCAAATGCAATTTAATGCATTTTGACTACAAGTGTGTGAGGACACTCAAGTGTGCATGTTGAGGGGTGGTTGATTGTTGCAACAATTTATTGTTGATGCTTACTGTAGTATAGAGCAATGTAGGTTGGCTTGGTGTCATCAAAATCAATCGATTTTACGCTCAAAAGTTTATAAGGGCTTAGCAGATATGATGGGAGTGATGGATGATGGGCCAATGGGAATTATTGGTGCCTATGTTGGTAAAAGGGTGGTTTTTCCATCTTCTTTTACTGGTGGGCCAAGCCACATGTATCAGTTGTATCAGGATGCCATGGCTATAGTGCTGAGTAAGGAAAACCTTATCTCTTTATAACGATGACATGTAATCCAAAGTGGTTAGAGATAACTAATGCTTTGTTACCTGGATAGACTACTTATGATCGTCTTGATTTGACTGCTCGAGTCTTTTATAAAAAACATGCTGATATGATACATACATTGTTGAAAAGGAATCTGTTTGGGAATGTTGCATGCTATGTTAGTGTGATTGAGTTTCAAAAGCAGGGGCTACTACATTCTCATACTTTGCTAATTTTGAAGCACCATTTTAAACCCTCTGAAGCATGCCACTATGATAGATTTGTTTGTGCTAAGTTTCCTGATAAAGCAAAGTTTACAGCTTTGTTTGAAACTATCTCAAAATGTAATGTCCATGGTCCTTGTGGTGCAATGAATCCCAAGAGCCCTTGCATGTGCAATGGTCGATGCATTAAAAAATCCCCTCAGAGGTTTGTGAATGTAACAACTGTTGATAGTTATGGCTATCCTGTTTATAGAAGACGAGATGAAGGAAAGATTGTCACAATAAAGGGTAATATTAACGATAATCGATGGATTGTTCCATACAATCCTTACTCGAGTAAAAAATACAATGCACATATAAATGTTGAGGTATGCTCAATGGTGGCAGCTATTAAGTATTTGTATAAGTATATATACAAGGGACATGATCGTGCAACCATTAAATTTTCTGTTGGAAACTTAGGGTTAAATGGTACGACCTTTTGTGAAGTGGATGAGATTGAGAGTTCTTTAGATGCATGGTATGTTTCTACTTCAGAAGTGTGTTGGCGAATATATGACTATGCATTGCACAATGAGAAGCCTGATATACAACAGTTGTAGGTGCACTTGCCTAATGGGAATTATGTAGTGTTTCAAGATACATACAATATATTAGATGTTATACAGAA
The DNA here is from genome assembly GCF_053477565.2 of Lygodium microphyllum. NCBI lineage: Eukaryota > Viridiplantae > Streptophyta > Polypodiopsida > Schizaeales > Lygodiaceae > Lygodium > Lygodium microphyllum. Next base: position 18,999,952 of record NC_141141.1, read on the forward strand.
TGAAGATATCGGGAAAACTACTCTTACAGAATGGTTTGTGTACAATTGTATTCATCCAAAGGCTTGAGCTATTCGCTATCAACACTTCTTGTTGTACTCGGTGTGGAATGCACAATGAAAGGTATGGATGAAGAGAAAGCGTAGAAATACGTGTGGTCGAATATACTTTGTGCCGCCCATATTTGGTGAGCATTATTACTTGTGAATGCTCTTGACAGTGTCTCGAGGATGTATGTCTTTTAACGATTTGCATAATGTTGGCAACATGGTGTACAATACATTTAAGGAAGCCTACATTGCAAAGGGCATGTTGAAGGGTGATGATGAGTGTGTTGTGTGCTTGGAAGAAACTGCATCTCTACAAATTGGTGCCCAGTTGTGTGCTTTGTTTGCTATAATTTTGGTCTTCTGTGAGCTTGCGTAGCCTGGTTAGCTTTGGGATAGGTTCATATCACCAATGATAGAGGATATTTTGTATAAGTTACAGCTAGAGCATATGCATATATCTTTTGCAGTTCTACAACAAGAGGCATCAAACATGGCTTTATTTCATCTTCAGGATCTTTTACGATAGCATGGGTGAAGGTTGTCTGACTTTGATGGATTGCTAGAACCTCGTCGAACAGATTCTCAGTTGTGTGCTAACCCTCTTTTAGAAGATGAATATGCATATGATATACTAGAGCAACGTACAGTTCGTGTTTCTATGGAGGTAATGTTGAATGACGGACAAAGAGTTGCATATAATGCAATTATATGTGCTATTGATGGAAACTCTAGATATGTTTTTTTTTTTTGGATGGTCCTGGTGGGTCTGGAAAGGCATTTCTTTACAAGTGTTTGCTTGCTAGGTTGCGCAGTGATCGTCATATAGCATTAACAACAACATCGTCTAGCATTGTTGTTTGCTTCTACAAGGCAGTCGTACTGCTCACTCGAGGTTTAAAATTCCATTGGATCTATGTAATCAATCCACCTGTAACATTCCTGTTCAGAGCGATCTTGCTCAACTGTTCAAACAATTGAGCCTTATTTTGTGGGATGAGGCTCCCATGATGCACATGTTTGCATTTGAAGATGTTGATAGAACTTTAAGAGATGTGATAAACCATTTGGTGGAAAGGTCACTTTGCTTGGAAGTGATTTTAGGTAGATCATGTCCATCATGATGAAGGGATCTCGTGAAGATATTGTTAATGTGGCACTATGTTACTCTCATTTATGGCAGTATGTTAAGGTGCTAAGGTTGTCTGGGAATATGAGGATGTCAACCGTTGGTGGTATAATGGATAATGGATTTATTAGTTGGATTCAAGGGATAGGGGATGGAGTGGGTATTATGGAGGATTGCGATAAGTTACATATTCCATCTAGCATGGTATTGAAAGGGCACTCTATCAAAACCTTGGTTAATAGTGTGTATGGTGAAGTGTCCACAGTGAGAGACTTTGGAGCATATTTCAATGAGCGTGTTATACTTGTAGTGTAAAATACAAAGGTGGCTTCTTTGAATCATTGTGCATTGCAATCGATGCCAGAAAATGTTATACAGTACTATAGTGCAGATTCAATTGCAGAGACGGGTGATAGCTCCTTTTTATACTTTGTAGAGTATTTAAATACACTAGATATTGGAGGTGGATTTCCTCCCTATCTATTGCTGCTAAAGATGAATGCACCTATTATTGTATTTAGGAACTTAAATTTAGCAAAAGGTTTGTGTAATGGTACACGATTGATATGTAAGACATTCAATAAAAAGGTGATAGATGCTGAGATAATAACAGGGACAAATGTAGGGGAACGAGCTTTCATTCCTAGGATCACTTTTATTCCTAGAACTTTGCAATTTCCGTTTACTATGAGGCGGAGGCAATTTCTTGTTTGATTGGCGTTTCCTATGACGATCAATAAGTCGCAAGGCCAGACGTTGTCTGTTGTTGGTCTTTACTTAAAGACAGCAGTATTTACACATGGACAGCTGTATGTTGCATTTTCAAGGGTGAAATCCTTATGCGGTGTGAGGGTCTTACTGGATGAGGATGGAAGCATTGTGAATGTCACGACAAACATTGTGTACAAGGAAGTACTTAAGAAGATGCAATAAGGTGCATTGCTTTTTTGCTGAGATGCATACATAGATGTATTTTTTGGAGGGTGGAATGTTGTGCTTGCATTTTTGCAGAGATATATCTACTGAATTTTGATGGCTTTGTAGTCCCTGCTTTGGCATATATGTGAAATGGCCTTTGTGCTATATTCTGTTGGCATATAATCGATGGTAATTGAGCATATTTCCTACATTGTATATAAGTGTTTGCTTGACTTTTGCAGATGCCTACTCCAAGCTGGGGCTATTATCCAACTTTTGAGTATCAGAAGGAACTGCAGTGTATCTTGCAAGCAGTGACAACACATGATATTATAAGAAGAATGCTTGCAAGGGTCATTGAGCATTTATATGATGATGTCAATATAGAGATTTTACTTCCAGTTTTTATTGATGTGGTGCATTGTGGGTATACTCAGTGTTTTTGAGTGTATATGGGTGAAGCTGAGCAGGAAAAGAGGTTTCGACGATGTCACACTAATAGAATACTAAGGGGGTGGCTGGCGTATGAATTTAAGGACCTTGATTGTTTTGTGATGCTACATCAAGCTGTGACAATGCCTACCGATTGGTTTGCAAATGTGAAGCCACGTATTGTTATTCTAATGTTAAGTAATCTTTGTCGATTGTTAGATGTGTTCACGTTTACATTGTAGGCTTTTAAAATTTTAGGTGCAAGAAAGAGAGGAAAGACTATCATGTCCCCTGTACCATCATTGGATGAAGAGTGGCAATGGGACTTGCTTCACTTAGGCATGTTGTGTTAGAGAATGGAAATTTTCCCAGTGATTCCTCAAAGAAAAGAAAGCTTCATTTTGGTTAGGCCCCATGGGAAGTTTCAACATTTTTTATGTATAGGTGTAATTAAGAAGTGACACTTTGTGGTTTGTTGATACTTGGATTTATGGTACAAAGTTTTCAGCTCTGAAGCAAGCTGTGATTTTGGGCTTTGCTTCACCTGTGTGGATTGTTAATACTGCAGAGAGTTTGTATTTGATGCTTGGATATGCTTAGACTTTGTGGTTCATTTCAGTGTAGCAATGTTATTTCTGATTGTAACATCCAAGGATCATGTAGAGCTACTTCTAACTGTTGCGCAAAGCAAGTATGGATGCAACTACAATATTGGTACATGGTCATTGCATGTATATATAAGTCTATGTACTCCTAGATGCATGTTTGGCCTTTTGTACATGCGTGTAAGAGGGAGGGAGGGAGGGAGGAAGGGAGGGAGGGAGGGAGGGAGGGAGGGAGGGAGAGAGTGAGTGAGTGTGAATAGAGAGGGGAGAGGTGTAAAATGGGTGAGAGCTAGAGTAGAGGAGAGGGATAAAAGAGGGGAGGGAGGGAGAGGTGAAAAGGGGGGAGGGAGGAAGAGATAGAGGTTGTGGAGAGAGAAGAAAGATAACAAGAGGGGAGGAGGGAGGGAATGAGGATGATAGATGTGAGAAAGAGAAATGGGTAACAAATATACAAGAGAAGAGTCGCAAATGGAGGGGGGTGAAGACGGGTAGGGAGAGGGAGGAAGAAGCAAAAAATAGTGAGAGAGATTCGGGATAGAGAGAACATAGTAAGAAAGCATATGGTTTCTTGCACTCAAGGATACAAAATATGCATTTCGTATGTCTTTTGTTTATGGTTTGGTGCAATGTTATTTCCAATTGCAACATCCAAGGATTGTATAGAGCTACTTCTAGATATCATGCAAAGTACGTATAGGTAAAGTCTACAAGTTTGGTGCATAAAAGGCATTGCATACATATGTGAGTCTCTATACACCTAGATGCAAATGCATATCTATCCTTTTATGCATGTGTACACGAGAGAGAGAGAGAGAGAGAGAGAGAGAGAGAGAGAGAGAGAGAGAGAGAGAGAGAGAGAGAGAGAGAGAGAGAGAGAGAGAGAGAGAGAGAGAGAGAGAGAGAGAGAGAGAGAGAGAGAGAGAGAGAGAGAGAGAGAGAGAGAGAGAGAGAGAGAGAGAGAGAGAGAGAGAGAGAGATGTAAAAATTATGTGGGAGAGGGGTCACAAACAAAGGAGAGACAGAGACCAGGGGAGGGAGGAATACATTGTGGATATACTCAATGTTTTCAAGTGGATATGGGTGAAGCTGAACATGATAAGAGGTTTTGATGATCTCACACTGATAGAGTACCAAGAGGGTGGCCGATGTATGAATCTAAAGACTTGATTGTTTTGTGATGCTGCATCAAGCTATGACAATGCCTATCGAGTGGTTTGCGGATGTTAGGCTAGGTATTGTTGTTTTAATGTTAAGTAGACTTTATTGGTTGTTAGATGTGCTTACATTTACGTTGTGGGCTTCTAAAATTTTAGGTGCAAGAAAGAGAGGAAAGACTATCATGTCCCCTACACCATCAACAAGACGAAGAGTGGCGATGGGACTTGCTTTGCCTAGCCATGCTATATTGGAGAGTGAAAATTTTTCCAGTTATTTCTCAAAGAAAAGAAAGCTTCGTTTTGGTTAGACCCTATGGGAAGTTTCAAAAATTTTGTAACATTTGGATGTAGATGCATAGGCACAATCAAGGAGTGACACTTTGTGGTTTGTTGATACTTGAATTTGTGGTGCAAGGTTATTAGTGCAGTCTCTAGAAAAAACTTTGCTTTCATGCTTTGCTTCACCTATGTGTGTTATTAATACTAAGAGTTTGCATGTAATGTTTGGACAGACTTAAAATTTGTGATGTGGTTCATACATCTTTCATTTGTGGTTCGTTTCACCGTAGAAATGCTATTTCTCACTGTAGCATCCAAGGATCATCTAGAGCTACTTCTAATTGTTGTGCAAAGCAAGTATGGATACAAGTTTACAAATTTGGTGCATGGTCATTGCATGTATATATGAGTCTATGTACTCCTAGATGCAAATGCATATCTGGCCTTTTATACATGTGTGTGTGTGTGTGTGTGTGTGTGTGTGTAAGAGAGAGAGAGAGAGAGAGAGAGAGAGAGAGAGAGAGAGAGAGAGAGAGAGAGAGAGAGAGAGAGGGGGGGGCGAGAGAGGGAGGGAGAGAGAGATTGAGTGAGTGAGTGTGGATACAGAGGGGGGAGGTGTAAAAGGGGTGAGAGATAGAGGGGTTGTGAGTAAATAACTATGTTGACATGTTCAGCTGAGTAAAGGAGTTTGAAGTTCTATATACAGTTCTTGCATGTTTGTTATGTAGTAGTTTTACTAATGGTATTTAAACATGTCGTGTTTCGAAGTGAACTATGTTTGTAGATAAGTTTTTGTGTTGTTTAAATACATGGAGGATGTCAAAAGGAGAATGTGTATGCATATGTAGTTCGAGTCACTGATCATGATTTTGAACGTTCACATTTCTTTTGGTCGTAGGTGCCATGGCCAAGTGGGAATAAGAACAGAAACATTGCATAAGCAGGGTGAGGTTCTTGCAGACAAGCCATCCATCCTGAACATCATTTTTCTTTCAATGAGACGATTATTATTTCGTAATATGATGCATGCAAACTCATGCTAATCGGCTCTTTGGGATACCTGTTGTCAGCTTGGCTCCTACATTTTTGAGCAAACTGTAACATTTTTCATTTCATGATTTTCTTGGAGTATTGGGTTGAATGGAGAGCTGTCATGATGGAGCTCTATAATCCTTTTGATGGATTTCTTGTTGAGGATGCAAAGCCCTATCCTTAGATGTGAATGTTCTGCTGTAGCTATGTACTTCTGGATCAATGGATTATGTAGCATGTTGAAAGCAACACATTTGCAATATCAGATGTAATCAAGTCAATTCTCGTAGATGGATGTAAAAGTGATCCATCATTCCAATAAACTAGAGGGTTATCGAGAATAGATGGAGGATCCAAGGTTCCGTTCACAATTGCTCTTGTCGTTTTGCAGACCGAGATGGATGTATCAATGATGCTCAATAGTTGAAGTTGTAACGGTTGTGCATTGAGAATTCATTTTGTGTAGTCTAGTAAGAGTGACACCATGTATTTGTTTCTCTCTTTCTTCGCAAGACATGGTCGACATTTAGTTATCATCATGTTGACTCCATGTTGTTGGCATGAGGATGAGAATAGTGCTTGACAAAGCCATTGTAACTTGTATTTCTTCTATAGATGGATCATTCTTTTACGAGTTGACAACATGATGTTGCATTGTGACTATACTACAAGATGGGCACATTATTAGTCTTCCAATGATGCTTTCACATTCTGTCGCCTAAGATGATTCGAATTTTTCTATATCGTACCAAGTTGCAACAAATAGTTTTAGCAATGTTTTTCTATAAGCCATAGTTTTCCTTTTTCTAGAAGCCATGAAGGATACCTTGTGACTTTGTTTCTTCACAATGTCCATTGATGCAGATGAGAACAATATGTTTTTATCATAAAACTATGGTACACTTGTTCACAAAAAATCATGCTATACTTTGTTACTTTATTTAATTTTTTAAAAGATAATTTATTATTTTGACATGCAAGGATGATTATTTTTTTTCTTAATAGTAATTCTAATAAAATAAATAAATAAAATCAATAAACAATGATAATACTTCAAAAACTTAAAAAAATACCAAATAAAATGAGAAAACATGCTATACAGCATGCCAAAGAGTTGGCACAAATCTTTTTGTAATCGAATAATTATGGGAGAAGATATAATTCTCCCATCCATTCAAAATATCTAGTATGTTGAAGTTTTGCATTTTCATATTTTTTAGTATGTTCAAAAGTTTGTTGTGCTTTTGTTTTCGCCGTACGTTCAAAATATTGTTTTCTTTCATTTTCGTTTCACTACTATTTACTAATTCTAAAAAGAATGAATGATAAAGATTTGAATCTAATATTAATAAACTAAAAAGACGAATGACAAAATTATTTAAATCTAACCTTTTAGCTTGCAAATGACTGAGAAATTGACGTACACATCTCCACACACTTGTGTATAACCTTCCTCTCTCCTCAAATAAGAGACGAATTTCGTAATGAAGAGAATGGCCCATACTACTTAACTCTCCCCCCTTTATATAGGCTCAAGGCTTCCTAACATTCAAAGCTTTCCTTTAAGCTTTTTAAAGCTTTTGTAGTTTACAAACTTGAAAAGCCTAAAATCTTTCAAATGTTTAAGCTTTTCTTCAATTTTGGGTGTACACTTATGTTTTCCTTCTTTAATACTAATCCTAAAAGGAACGAATGACGAAGATTTGAATCTAATCTTTTAGCTTGCAAATGTTATGACCGAGGAACTGACATATATACATCTCCACACACTTGTGTATGACCTTCCTCTCTCCTCAAATAAGAGACGAATTTTGTAATGAAGAGAATGACCCATACTACTTAACTCCCCCCCGCCCCCCCTTTATATAGGCTTAAGGCTTCCCAACGTTCAAAGCTTTCCTTTAAGCTTTTTAAAGCATTTGTAGTTTACAAACTTGAAAAGCCTTTTAAAGCATTTGTAGTTTACAAACTTGAAAAGCCTAAAGCTTTCAAACGTTCAAGCTTTTGTTCAATTTTGGGTGTATGCTTATGTTTTCTTTCTTAAAAAAACAAAAAAGATAATTACAAAATGTCACATAGTTGCACCTATAAAAAGTAGTTGGCCCACAAGTTAGAGCCTCGAGTTTGGTAACCATTGGTTGCAGGTTCTCTTTCTATTGCCATAATGTAGATTTTTTTAACTTAATGAGGTGATTGGCTCTTCCCTCCTCGGGCGCACGCTTCGCCCTTGAACGAGCAATATCCTCTGTCTGAAATCGTCCATCATGTGGCTATTGCGGGCCAAATCCATTCTAGACATGCCAGCTGAACGTCCCTCCTTTTTGCGTGTGGAACTGTCCGAGCGGGCCTATGTGTAACTGGCATGAGCACAAGCAACACAGAAACATAGAATGCCCTTTCATTTTGCATGTGGAATTGTCCAAGCAGGCCTATGTGTAACTGGCCTGAGCACAAGCAACACATAAACATACATAAGCAGCTTTGTTGTTGGTCGCACAAGTGCCAGAGGAGGAACTATTTGCATTTGAAAGTTTTAAAAACGGAAAATCTTTTGAAATCGACAAACAAACTACAAAATCTGGTTCTACCCAACCAATGGAAGATGCGCATAGTCAATCACTTTTGATGTTGCAAGTGAATATGCCATGCATCTCCACTTAACTCCCCCTACCCCAATAACTACACAAGAAGGCTGTGTTGAATGATCTTATTGCTATGGCAACCAAAATCCTATGCCATCTGTCACTAATTTGTTGATCAATGGTATATCAATCACAACTTCATCTTTGCAATGCTATCTAAACACTCAAATGCCATGACATTGCAACTTGACTGATAATGATAAGATGGCCATGTCATGCCACAAAGCTCCCTCTTTTTGACTGCATCTTTGAGAACTGCTATCATGTGCATTACCTACTACTCATCCCTTTCATTGCCTCAAGGCTTGACTTGCTTTCATGTTGGTACTCCTCCATCCATATGCTCCTGGCTCAATTTAGCTACCATGTATCGTGGTTCAATTAGGTTGTTTGCATTGATCCTTCTTGATCCTCACTTCATCTGCCTGTGCTCATCCTCAACTACACGTGTTTTGCAACAGTTGATAAAAAATCACGACATGCATGGGCATTATGTAAACAATAGTTGTGCAACATTTGCATGTGCTTTCTCTACTTTGTTATTCATTATATCATGCAATGATTGATGAAAATTTACATCGTGTCCGTCAGATTAAACATTGCACACCTAATGACTAAGCAACTATCATTACAACAAATTGTCTTGTTGCTTGCATATTTAATCTCTATTTTGTTCATGCCAAGTGTCCTTTACCCATGCATAGTTGTGTGCCAATTTGCAAGGGCAACTACAAACAACTCCTGTCCATGCACTCTTTTCACAATAATCACCAAATTCTCGAAGAACATTATTCCTATTCTTTTGTTTGGATAACAAAGCTTTCAATTCATATACTTCTTGTGAGAAAAAAGGGATAATTGAAGCATCATGAAAGTCCGTGCATATTATGTTTGGATCAACATGGTTTGGCACATTGTATGAAAATTTCCATCTTGAATTATGCTTATTTTCTATTTTGCACTATTATCATCATGATTGCTTACATGAACTTGATTGATTGAATGGGAGCATAATCAAATTTACCATTGCCACCATGAAGTTTCATTCATGTATCAGATGCTTTGCATGTTCTTTATGATCACATTCGTGTATCCCTATGTGTCCATGTTTAATCAAAGCATCATGAGTGGTTGCATAAGCTTTGAACTAGATTTGTTATTGAGGAAGCTATGATTGTATATGATATAATTATATTTTTCAAGTCATGCTCGAATGTGTTGGGTTGTCTAAGTGTGGTCACTTTAGATCCATGACTCTCTTGACACAATGGTGCCCTCATAAGTGGTTCTATCATCATTGCAGATTATTCATATGATTAATTTCCTTACCATATGATGCTTATCTTTAAGGTTTGTTAGGTTTAAGACTTATAGGTACATAAGACCTAGCTCGTTCAAACTATGAAACTAATAGAACATTACAATTGTATACACTTGTTACCTAACTTGAAAATGGTTGCTTGCAACAACAAAACTTGTGAGTATTTGCACATGATACAATGACGTGTTGCCTATGGTGAAAATGGTTGATTATAATAACAAAACAGGAAGCAAATCGTGAGAATCACAATTACTTACATGCATTTGATTGAATGAACCGGGATCTAATCAGGTTTGCCTTTAGCACCATTAAGTTCCATTCATGTATTGGAATGCTTTACATGTTCTATACGGTTATGTTTGTGTGTCCCCGTGTTTAATTGAAGTGTCACAAGCATTTGCATGAGCTTTGAACTTGTTAACACATGCACAAGCATCTTCTACTATAACTTGTTGTGCAAATCTATTGGATTCTACAAATGGTCTTGTTAAACTTGCTATTGAGAGACCTTTGAGATATACATTATAGTCATAAATTCAAATCCTACTTGGAGGAGTTCAGTTGCCTAAGTGTGGTCTCTTTTAAAATGATGACTCTATAGACACAATGGTGCCCTTTGAATTGGTTTTATCATTGTCACAAATTATTGATGTGATTAGTTTTCTTGTCATACAATGCTTTTCTTTGTGTGTTTAGGGTTCATTGGGTTTAAGACTCATGGTTACATAAGACGTGTTCTTAGAGTTCATCATCTTTAAGACTCGTGGTTACATAAAATGTGTGCTTAGTGTTCATAAGGTTTAAGACATGTGGTTACATGAGATATGGTACATTAAATTGATAGAACATGAAAATTGAGAATGCTTGCTTCTAATAACAAAACTTGTGAACATCTATACATAATACAACTACAAAAATATTTGTGTTTAGGGTTTGATCAAAATTTCTTTGGCTTATGGTCCATTATTGTGTTGGGTACTTGCACATCCGTAATACATAGCTCATGTAAGTTGCATAGGTATATAGCATTGTAAATTGTATGGTATTGAGAAAAGCTAGATATTATGTATAGCTTGTTGAACATGTTTAGTAAATAATATAAAAACAATAACATAGTTTGCTAAAACTTTAAGTACATTGAATTACAATGGGATCAAGAGCACCCATTATTTTGGCCATGACTTCTGCTCCCTTTCATCTACCTTTGCTGTTGCTGCTGACCTCTCAACTGCTCCTTGCTATGTCTCAATTGAACTTTAAGACTTTTCCAAAATCCCAAATTTCTAGTTCACTCTTTAACAATGACGTTAGGGAGAGCACACATGTATTCCTAAACAAATTGTTGCCTCATATTTTCAGACTCTCATGCACGAGGCACTATTGGACTAGCTTCTTTCATCCCGTCTTGTAGCCTTCGCTTGCTATTGACACCTTCCCCATCGAGCCTGCCTCTACTTTCACAGACCATCACATCCTCTAAGGATATTGCCAGTCAACTATCGGCACCACTTACTCCCCCTACTACCATTGTTCAAGTAGCCTCTAGGGATGTTTGTAGTCAACTATCGGTACCACCTACTCCCCCCTGTTACCATTGTTCAAGTGACACTATAATGTACCACTACTTAATTGCGAAAGGTAACATTTGGTAGTCATCTAGGGTCTATCCTAGCTATTGCCATCCGCACTCCATAGAAACAATCACTAATTGGGTGGCCCTAGGTCTACCTCAATCTATGAAGCGCTTGGCCTCGATTCATGAGGATCGACTTGAAAGTTCCTACAAAACTTAATAGTCTCTAACAACATTCAAATGCTTAGTCTAGGCAATCACATTGTTACCCCACAAGATTAAGAGTAGGTCAATTGCTACACTTGGTTCATGATGAGTATGAGAGATGAGGGGGATTTGAACTTACCCCTTTGCCCATAAGTCAAAATCTCATATATGTTTTCCTGAAATGGTGCATGATTTGGATCCAAGACTAAACCCTATGAAAAGTTTGTATATACCTCTTTATCCCAAAATTTTCCATATAAGTAAAGCACTCAACTTTGTCGGGGAAGGGCAAGAAGCGAGATTTTTGAGCGAGCATTTAAGCGAGCATTTTTGGGCAACCTCCATTTCTTGTTCCACATATTCCACTTATTCCTCCTATTCTCTTGTGCACATATCAAGCACCACTACCGCCCCTACTGCCACCACCATCTCCACCACCACCACAACCAGCACCACCACTGTCGCTATCATTACCACCTCCACCACTTTCACCACTACCATTCCCTCCCATGTTTCTCCCCCAATGTTAATTAAAATCTCTCTCTCTCTCTCTCTCTCTCTCTCTCTCCCCCATCTTCCACCAATTATTCTCTCTCTATTTCCTCTCTTCCCCATCTCCCTCTTTCTCTCTCTCTCTCTCTCTCTCTCTCTTAGCAACTTCTCTTTCTCTCTCTTACACTCACCTTCTCTCCCGCTTGCTCTCTCTCCTTATGTCACTCACAAATACATATACACCCACCTCTCTCTATCCCTCTTTCCTTTCCTCCCCTCTCTCTCTCTCTTTCTCACACACACACACACACACGCTCTCTCTCTCTCTCTCTCTCTCTCTCTCTGCTATCTCCTTTCCCTCTCTCTCTCTCTCTCAAATATAGCAACTAAATAAAGCAACTAATGAATATTAGATCAGAGAGCACTAGACCAAAGAAGCAACTCCTCTCTTTGTCCCCCACTTACACACACACACACACACACACACAGACACACACACACACACACACACACACACACACACACACACACACACACACACACACACACACACTCTCTCTCTCTCTCTCTCTCTCTCTCTCTCTCTCTCTCTCTCTCTCTCTCTCTCTCTCTCTCTCTCTCTCTCTCTCTCTCTCTCTCTCTCTCTCGTGCGCTCACGAAGACGCACACACACACACACACACACACACACACACACACACACTCTCCCTCTCTCAAATGGCAACCTGTCTCTCCTCCCCCCGCTCTCTCTCATACACACTCTAAATTAGCACTTCTCTCTATCTCCCCCCTTAATTTTGCAAGGGTCATCCATCCATTTTTCACAACCCTCTTATTATTACAAGGGTCAAGGGTTTGTATAAGGTAAATTATCTTAAACACTTTTAGCTGTTAATATCAAGACGAAAAGAATATCACATTGTCATCCCACTTGCATATATACATTTACGTACCTCTCACTTTTATGTGCATGATTTGATATTATATCCTAATATATCACTTCCATTGTGCACACATAGGCAAAACTACATTGCACATGTTTTCGCTACTTTCAATTGAGCATTATTGTGTGGACTTACTACAAGAGGATAGGGTATCAAATACTTTGTTACACTCACTACAGTAACGTGAGATATCTATTGTTTTTCACTTTGTTCGAATAGTTACTATTGAGACAAAAATATTACCTCATTGTTACTCAATCCACTGTGCACACATACATTCACATGCATGCATGTTTCTACATTCCACCCTTCCCTAGATATTTTGCACATGCTTTGTTTACACATCTTGTAGTATTGCAATTGAGCAAATGCCTATAGAGAATCTCTTTCACTTGCACATTCCTCTCTCTTTCTCCTCTTCCCTCTCATCCTCATTTTATTGCACTTGTAAATAAAAAGAATCTAATAATTCTTAAAGTATATATTTATCATGCACATCAAATATCAATCGAGTTCCATTGTTGGGGGGTGGAATTGGTGATCCCTAACAAAGTCTAGGATTGAACCACAGAAGCATGCTAGCTCGGTCAAGTAGGGAAGCATGTGCTCCAAAAGGATTATGTCCATGGGGTTTCCATCAAATGGGGATGGGCATATAAAGGTGTTGGGTGGGTTCATCTGCATCTTCTCCATGCTATCATCCACAAATAGTGTTGTTGTTGGGCTGAAGTGTGGCCAATCAATGTCGTCAAAACATTTCATGAAAAGGGGCTTTGTGTAACTCTTTCTGGTAGAAGTTGTTATGGGAGTTGCTCTGCACTTTCCTTGTCCATATTGGAATACAAAGGTTGGTGCTTGGTTTGACGACTTCACACATTCACTTCTAACCCACTTAAGTTGTCTTCCTTCATGGAGCTCCAGATGGCAATGTAAAATAATCTAGATATTTCCTTCAAAAATCTGGCGAGCCCTGGCCGCAAAATCACCCAATACTTGCCCACTTCTAGGGGCTTCACTGGTAACGATCCCTTTTGCTTTGGCCACCTATGTAGAAGCACCCCATTCATATCAAACACAATTAATTTTCGGGTTGTGGGAGGTAGCTGTACATGCACACATGGAAGGGTGAGCACCCATGTATTGGTATGACGAAAAAGAACACTACATTACAATCAGATATTGTACAAGTTTATGCAAAAATGTTACATTTACTCTTAGATATCTTTCATATTCAGCGAAGCGATACATGCATGCAATTAGTCTATTGGAATTTAGCGCTATCGATGCAAAGTCACCACATCCTGCATTGCAATCTAAAATGGTATCCCCTTCTTTTGTGTACGTTTGCAAGAACGAGCTCCAAAAAGCTCTACCACGTTGTGTGCCACCTACAGTATTTGGTAGTCATATAACATATTAGGAATCTACTAAATGTTTGCAAAACATATCAACAATAGTTTAACAACATTGGATCTCATATTGACCTCTCATTGGGGATCCTGATGTATCTCGCATCCACTCATTCGCAGTAATGTTATCTTTTGTGAACTCCGGAGGGATGATTCCATTGTAAGCGATATCTGAACGCATGTACGCTAGAATATATAGCACATGTACTTGCAAAAGATTGAAATACTAATTTGACTAATTATACTCACTAAATGAAGCCAACAAGTGTGATATATAAACAATATCTAGCATGAGCATATCATGACTTTAAAACTCTCACCTCTCTACCTCTAATGACACATACATGTGTCTTGCAATGAATAACCTGTGCCATGCGTAAGGCCCAACACTTTTGCCCTGATTCCATCCGTCGGTGTCCATCCTCCACAACCTGCTCGATAAGCTCTACCATGGAGTGTGTTGTGGGAAGAAACAGTAACATCCCTGCGTCCTTGAGAACACGATCAGCCAAATACATGGCATCGACTGACTCTGCCTCAGTATGGGAGTTCCATGACGGAATTCCATCCCCCAATCCATGCATGGCACTATCTTTAGGGAGACGAACCACCATGATATCACATGCTGTGTTTGTGGTTTCTTCATCAACCTCGACCATCTTGTTTTGGTTGACCTACTCGAATGCCTCTACCAATCGAGAGAATGCCTCACTTGGCTGATCATTTTGCAATGCATGTCTGATCTCGAATGGGTTGCAGAGAATATTTCGCCACTCCACCTTCGCTATCATAGCGGCATGGTAGACATCGACTTGCAAGGGATCTTCCATAGGGCTTTCAATGTTGCGGACCTCTGTACATTGACTCCTCAATTAGTAACATATTTTTCTTACTGAATGTTAATGATAGATAATATTCTTCTTACATGTTTGTTTACTTACATGTGTGGTTGGAACATTTTGCACCATTGTAGCTTCGTGGGAGACGATATCTTGTAAGTGGAATTCCACGTGACTTTTAGTATGGCCCTCTGTATGATAAATTCATAATTAGCAACATATTTTTTGTTCAAAATGTTATTGTAGATAGTATTATTGAGACACATTAGTTCACCAGTGTTTGTGGCTGGCACATCCTCCAGCATTATAGGTTGAAAATCAAAAATTGTATCCCCCTTTGCAAAAATACAGACCATTCTTATTGGCATTGTATTGTGGGAAAAAAAAACCATGAGTCACACTTGTTTACCGGTAGCTGCCACGTCCCCTAGCACGGCTAGTCCATATCCTTACATTATTTCCTTCCCTACACAAGGACACATATCACTATTAACATCATATAATGATAAAATATTTTAAAGCTCTGACATCATCCAATCATGACATGTGTGGAATTCATGAGCATTGTTTCTTTACCTCTCTGTGCACGCGTCACGTCCGATGTGACCTCAAATCCAAGACACTCAATTCTTCTACCCTCTGCATGTTAAAAAATATTGTTGATGTTACTTTGGTGGTGAACAAGAATTACGTGCCTTCACAACATGAGTTTTGTACAAAAGCAAGCTTACCATCTTGGTGCTTTATAATACGTGTGTTAGTTCCATGTGATGCCTCACTGCTTCTCGTCATTGTTGTGCATCTCTCTATAGCGGTGTGCAAGGTAACACTCTCCACCGCAAGATCTGGAAGAATTTTTTGTATCCTTCTATCCATGCCAATGTCATGGACCTCCTCGGTGATGCCTTCCATTTCGATCTGCTCTTCAATGGTATCAATGAAGGGACCTACATAGATTGGTGGTTACGATTCATATTCAAGAAAATATTTTTATTAGAGGGACACAAGAGATGTCTTGGCTATAGTACTTCAAAACATCAAACCTTTTAGGTGTGGAGAAACCAAATTAATTGGTGATGAGGGCCAATCTTTGCTTGGCCTCTCTTCAATGATATTGGATGTGCGCTTGCTCTTGTGTTTTCTTTTTATAGTAACCGTACTGCTAGTATCAGTTTCCTATGAACCCATCATAGTCTCTTCATTAGGAGACAACAAAGTGCAATATACTCCTAAGAATGTAACTCATTTCACTTACCATGCCTTTGGATTCTTGTGTCTCTTGTGTTTGTTTTTTCCTTGAGTATTTTTGGTACAAACTTTTCTCATTGGAGGGGTATTCACCTTCTGGATAGTCAAGGAAAATAGGGCATCTTTGAGATACCCCCTTATCCCATTGTTGCTCTATCTAGTAATCCTCATACATGCACTGATCCTCTTGCACATTTGCCCAGTCCTCACACTCTCCTGGCAGAGTTTGTATAGCCCTCCTCTCCATCTGCTCGTACATGAACCTTACTTGCAAAGTCACCATTACAAATCTTGAATGGATTGGTAAGATAGCACTGTACACATGCTACTAAAGAAGGATATTGTGAACTACCTGTACAGAAGCCTCCATGTTGCCAACTTCGTTGACTTTTGTGACTCTATATCTTCATTTGGCTTGAAATCATGGAAGACAGTGCGAAACATTTGCTCTCTATGCTTTCTCTTTATCTCTTGGGTGTATTGGAAGAACAAATCGTGTTCCACTTGAATGTTATAGTAGTCCTCCCAACTCAAAAGCAATCTCTTTCTGTCATCTTGCAACATGGCCCAAAAGGTCTCTTGTATTACCCAACTTCAAAATGGTGTATTTTCATATGCTCAAATCAAATATTTGTTGTTTAATACCAATTTGTCAAACTTATGATACACATAATTTAGATGAACAAGAATAACCTATGTTCAGGCATGCCCATCAACATTCGAATTTTCCTGTCGGAAATCTCCATGGCCTTCAATATCCTTACGTGATCTACCTCGTTTAGCTTTGAGGATGCCAATATGTATACTCTCTCCTTGTTCAATACATCCCCTGTCTTGGAGCCCCACTCCAAGCATGAGACAGTTCTGCATTGACAAAAACGTTGTTACTTTGGACAAATATAGTATAAGTACATATAAATGGTAGGTACAAAGAGGTAGCAACTTAGTGATACCACTTCTCTCCGAGACTGGGGTTTGCAACTCTTAGTAAACGTTGAGTTTTCTTAACGAGTTTTTCATTGACACTATAGTATGCCTCACCCCACTTGATTCTAAACTTAGAGTAGGAGAGTTGTGTCTGTTTCTGTTTGATCGGTTGCACTACCATATCATACTCGTCCTGCACTTGGTAAGTAGAGACAACATCATTGCATTAGGAAAAAATGCATCAGGAAAAACATTGTTAAGGTAGCTTGAAGAACTACCTACCTTCCACATAACGTGGGCTAGTGCAATCAATGGTGCCTTGTACCATGCAGGAATGGGTGTTGGCTTTCTGTGTGCTTGCACCTATGCCTTTGCCTCATCAGTTAGCTTGTAAAAAGTAGTTGCGTGGTCAGCCTGCCCTAGCATCCTTGCTTCACAAACAAGGTCTGGATATGAGTTATGGATAACCCCCTTTTGTGCCAGCCTGTGTACATTCTATATTAGGATCTCATGAATATGGTCAATTGCATACCTGTTTGTATAAGAAATAGCTGACAAAATCTCCCCCTCTACCACACTTGTCACTTTCACAAGGTGACAATCAATGCACACATGTTGCCTCGCATTATTGGGAGAGGCTATTGCAAACAATCAATTATGTTAAGGATGATGTAAGAAACAAACACATTGTAGAATGTTAAGGTCCTATGATTTAGGACCACTCACATGTGCGTATCTCATTCATTCTTGTTGTGAGACGATGGTTACCATACCAAACATAAAACATGCAATGTGAAAAAAAGGCCCAATCGGTGCCGCTAATTTCTGCCTTGAAGTCCTCATGCTTCTTTAGCCAATGAGGATTCCACTCAGTTCTAATCACATCATCAACCTCCTTGTACTGGTATCTTGGAGTCGCTAATGACACTATAAATATACCCATCCCTCTAACATACCCGTTGCTAAAAAAGGTTTCTAAGAGTTGCTTGTACCTCAATGTGACTTGTCTAATTGTAGGCATGGAAACCAAACGACATAATGGGATGGGTGGCAAAGGGGTGGATGTCTGCATTTGAATGAGATGATGAAGTAATTAATGTCCAATCAATGTAAATAAATAAAAACCATATTCTAAATCATGCTGCCATCTCTTAGAAGCACTCAACGTCAACGTTTCCAATTGATCTTCTATGCATGCTCGCACAATACGTTTATCCTAAGTGACTGTGAGAGTGGTCTCGCCAGTCGTTTCACTGGCATCTGGCATGCACTTCTTTTCGGTTCTTTGTGTTTGATTCTTCTTGGGTTGCATATGGCCACACCCTTATTGTGCACTAAAGGACTCGATGCTTTGATGGTCATTGCTTTCCTTGTCAGTATCACTCTCCGATAGTATGAGATTCCTCTTGCCCTTCCTTGCCTGTGTCATCGAAGTGTGCCTACCTTCTCTTAATGTCACTCCTTCCCCACATGCAATTGCAACGATTACTTGTAGCTTGGTAGAAGTCAATGATCGTGTTTGTGTTACTCTTCCTCTCGCTCTTGGAGGGTGACTCCCCCCTTGCGACTGCATGTTGCTGGTGGCAATAGCATGTCGTCCTATTCTAGATCGTGGAGGCAAGTTAGAGTCCTCGGGAGACTCATCCTGTTGTTGCTCTCTTTCCTGCAAACAATGATGCGAAATAGGATAAGAGGGGGAGATATAGCAATCATAACAAAAATCAAGAGAGGATCTACTTACTGTCTGTTCAATTGGCCATTGCACAATTGCATTTTCCTCAATGTTAATCTCAATATTGCATTTGCCATGGGCCTTTACACCCCTCTGATGCACAATGGTGATAAGAACTTTGTCAGAGAGAGAACTAGGGAGAGAGAAAGAGGAGAGAGAAAGTCAGTAGAGGAGAGAGAAAAATTGCAAGAAGAGAGAGAATAAGAGTGATGAGGAGAGAGAAAGACTAGATTTGGAGAGAGAAAGACAGGAAAGATGAAGAAGCCATGGAAGCTTAGAGCAGGAAGGGAGAGAAAGATTGTAAATGTATTGATTTGTCAAAAGATATGAAAAATTACAACTTATCTCCTTATATACCAATGTCAGTGTGACATGGCATATTATCAACATCTTTAACTATTCCCAACTTCTTAATACCACTTCACTTTTGAATGGCACAAAAGTAAGAGGATGCTGCATACAAGTACAGCCTGCAATCATGTCTAGTTCAAGTGATAGGTCTGGAGGCTAACTGTAATTCTTCCAAGGCTCAGGAGCCTGGTGTGCTTAAAAAGAAAAGATCAGCATATGCAGTGTTTTTGTTGAACAAAATTCTGGAACAAGTGCTGAACTATTTGGGAGCAGAAAGTGTTGGACCTCGTCATACACTTCCCAATCTAATCAAGATAATTCAGCTCGTATGTTCTGGAGTATGCAGAGTTGCCTGAACTGTTCAAATTATGAACATAAGTGCCATTGATGGTATCATGAGTAGTAACCATGGATCACCTGGAGGAAGTTAACATGGATGCTCATTCTGCAAAACTCTTTGCTTTCTATGTTAACATAGCAGTTTGTTGTAATATATGTGCTTGGATGTGACACTACGATATCCTGTACGTTTTGGAGCTTCACGTTCTTATATACAGGACAAGCAGAAAATGCCCCTCTTCTGTGGGGACCATCATACTCCATAAACCTTTTGGAAGAGTTACTAAACTGCTTGGAGGATCTCTTTTCACAGTTTCCCGACCCGAGTAAAGCAGTTGCAGTTGCATGTACAGTTGAAAAGCTTGCAGCCCTGCCTTCCACTGTGGATGCAAACCGAGTTCGACTGGTTGAAGTTTATGAAAATTTCATGGCTTTAGAGAGGCTCTCTCTTGAGTCTGGAGTTTCAAATCTATCCTCAAATGCAAAGGAGGGCACGAAAATATGGAACCTTGGTCTAGATTTAGTTATGGGTAACTACACAGTTGATGATGTATGTAACTGGTTAGGGGATGACATGGAGCTGGATTCAAATGATGGTTCTGCCTCACCTCAGCAAATAACATCCTCAAAGTCATTTGGTAGGTGCAGTACAAAACACCAAAAGCTAGGTCTTTCACTGGAGTTCAATGTAGCGGAGAGAGCTTTTGTGAATGATGAAAACATGCCTCCAGAAAGCGGTTTAACAGAACCTTTGGCCAAAGAACACTTAACAGCATGCTTGCATCAAATAATTCTGACTCTGCCGCAAAAGTCTTGCATTCCCACGCTCCCTCAAGCTCTGCAACCTGAAGTTTAGGGTGTTGGCAAAAGCTGAACCACTTGTGGAACAGGCTCCTAAAACTTCTCCATTTCTAAACTCTGACTCCCTGCTATGGCAGCGTCTTCCCCGTGGTCAGGATACTTCTGAAATGTCAGACTAAAGGCTCTCCAAAATTTAGGAGTATTTTCTTTCAAATGTGCCTGCTTCAGCTAGTCCACAGGGTCAGCTACCCCCAACATTGCCTAGTGACATAGAGCTAGAATTAGTTTTAACATTGTCGAAGCTAATGCTGATCTCCCCAGAGTCACCATATTTTTGTAAGGAAACTATTGAAACTGCTGGGAATGTGCTTTCTTCAGCTTGTCTGAGGGGAGATGCTATTTTTGACTCTTTCAATATGCTTCTTACCTCAGCACGTAGTTCTCTGTGCTTCCCATTGTAATTTCTGGAACCAATGAGTCTCTGGTTTTGGTGAAGCTAGCTTGCATAGAAGCAAGCAAAGAAAGAGCAGCTCTTCTTCGCACTTTTGGTCGTGTCTTTGAGTGTTGTGACCTTGAAACTGAGGAGGTTGTAGTTGTCAAAGTTGTTTGAAGTGCAGAGAAGTACAGGGAGGCAGCTATGATCGAAGTAGATGTGCTTCGAGCACTTTCTGAGAATGGCAGGACTGGTTCATGTGGATGTGTCCAGATTAGGAGTTGGTATGGTGGCTTGGAGCTAAGGCCAGAGTCTGGAACTTCCGTGGTCGCGGCGAACGAGCCCTCTGACCAGCATGCATCTCAGCAGAGACCTTGAATGCCACAGCATGAAGACCAAACCGTCAGCAAAGGCAATGAACTCTGGACTACCATGGATGATGGATGGAGCTGGTCTTCCTACCAATACAATGTTGCTTCTCCCTAAGCACATCAGATGAGGTTCTCCCACCATATGATCAAGCAAAAGCCCTTGGTAAATGTAATATGGATGTGGATAGAATTGATGAAGGTTTGCCTTGTGGAAGTGAAGGATTTCTTCTAATGTTTGCTCAGTGGAAGAAGTTGGAAAGAGACATTTACAAAGAGCGAAAAGGTCGATTTGATATCACAAACACAGCAGCCGCTCTCAACGACCCCAAAGGATTTCAAATAGAACTAATGTTTAGCTGCGGTGTAGCCATTGCTCTGGATGCAGCCTTTGAATGCCTTCACGATCACACATTACCTGTATCTTCACCTTTGAGAAGCTTTGATGCTGAACAAGGGATGTTTCAGGACAGGAGAGAATAGTATGGAGAAAGCAGGTATCAAGAGTCTGGCAGGCTTGGTACGAGTGATTCTCAGCTAGGAAAGTATGCTGAAGACAATGCTGCCCTGAGCTATGGTGACATTGGTTGGAGGGGAAGCACGGGACAAAAAGATATCAATAGAACTGTTGTAGCAGATTAAAGCTGAAGCTGAAGATGCAAAGGAAAAGGTTGTCTGAGGAGCGAAGACATTTCCGTCCAGAGTTGTTGAATAGATTGGACGAGATTGTGGTTTTCGAGCCTTTGACCCCCTCACACTTGCGTAAGGTTGCTAGATTGCAAATGAATGATGTGGCTCTTCGCTTTGCAGACAGGCGGCATCATCCGATTGGCAGACAGGCGGCTTCGACTTCTTCTTCTCCTCCTTTGTCCAACAGAACAGCGAAAACCTTGACACTCTGCTCACCCCTCGCTTCTACACTACCGATTTCGAAGATATGGAGCGCATGTTCAACACGACCATCAACAAGAACTTGAGGCAGGAGTTCGATGCTTGGTCGAAGGCTTAAGGAAACCAATGCTACTGTTGCTGAGATCTTCACTTTAATGTCTTGAAACGAGGCTCGACATGTCGGTTTTCTTACCTATCTGAACAGATTGGCTAGTGGAGGTACATCACCATATACATGCATCTTAAAGAGCACCTAGAGTACCAGCTGTACCCCATCTTCAAGTATTTTGAGAACTGGTGCCAGGATGAGAACAGGCATGGAGACTTCTTTTCAGCTTTATTGAAGGCACAGCCACAGTTCCATTAATGCTCTGCATGCAGTCCTTGTGGTCTGGAAGTGTAAACTCCCAAGAAAGCTGCCATTAATGCTTTTGCATGCAGTCCTTGTGGTCCAGAGATGCTTTGGAAACTCCCCTACTGCTCCCATACTTGTGTACCTTCAATTTTGCATAAAATTTGGTGACGTCCAGCCATTTAAGCCTTTATCCGCCATATCTGACCTTGGATATCTCCAGATGTAGTCATTTGCTAACTGTAGTTGTCCTGCAGCACTCCACTAGTCACTGTCTTGTACCATTTTTGTCTGAAATTGGTTTTGAAAATAGGAAAATGAGACTGAAATTGGGAGAAAATAATGGATCAAAGACTGAGGCTCTGATACCACTTGTCAGAGAGAGAACTAGGGAGAGAGAAAGAGGAGAGAGAAAGTCTGTAGAGGAGAGAGAAAGACTGCAGGAAGAGAGAGAATAAGAGTGACGAGGAGAGAGAAAGACTAGATTTGGAGAGAGAAAGATAGGAAAGATGAAGAAGCCATGGAAGCTTAGAGCAGGAAGGGAGAGAAAGATTGTAAATGTATTGATTTGTCAAAAGATATGAAAAATTACAACTTATCTCCTTATATACCAATGTCAGTGTGACATGGCATATTATCAACATCTTTAACTATTCCCAACTTCTTACAAACTCCCACTCATCTAGGGAGCAAGCTCGATAAGGGAAACATTTGTAGGACTAAACCTTCTGTCAAGAATATGGGAGAGAAGGAAGGAGTCTCGCTTGAAGCTTTCTTGCTTGCACAATGGGGGAAGACACACAAGGGTGGAGGCTGAAAACAGTTTTCCTCTTCTTAGTTGTGTAAGCCAAAAAGAACTCCAGTACAAAGAAATAGAAGAACCCTCTATATGGGTCTCAAAACCAAACTCAACTAACTACGGTGGCATACTAACTGAGCCACGAACTAGAGTAGATAAGGATAGCTATCATGTAGCTATTATTCATGGGCGGTGTACCAACCGCATCTGCAACTGACAAGTCGGTGACATAAATATACAACGGTCACCCTGGCGTATCACGAGTGGAGCTCGATATCTCAACACTCCCCCTCGAGCTCAATCCCAATTCCTGCACACCAAGCAGGTCTCTGAACTTGCGCAGCTTCTCTGCGCCCAATGCCTTCGTGAATATGTCAGCTACCTGATCCTCTGTGCTGACATAAACTAGATCAATAAGACCTAGTAAAACCCTCTCTCGCACATAGTGATAATGCACCTCAATGTGCTTTGTTCTAGCATGATAGACTGGGTTATTTGCCAAGTGTATACTACTCATGTTGTCACAATAAATGACAACTGGCCCATCTGTAGACTGATGCATATCATAAAGTAGCTTATGCAACCAAGCTACCTCACATGCAGCCATTGCTGCACCCCTGTACTCAGCCTCTGTGCTCGACAAGGCAACTGTAGGCTGTTTCTTGCTGCTCCAAGTGACTGCAGCACTCCCAAAAGAGAATACATATCCACTGGTAGATCGTCTATCAGAAATACTACCAGCCCAATCAGCATCAGTGTATCCATGCAACTGTATCTGAACCCCAGTCTCATAAAATAGTCCATACTGCAATGTGGACTTCACATACCTAAGTATGCGTCTAGCCGCATCCAAATGTGGTTTCCTTGGAGCCTGCATAAACTGACTTACCAATCCAACAGCATAGCTCAAATCTGGCCTGGTAATAGTCATATAAATCAAACTTCCTACTATGCGTCTGTACATAGTAGGGTCTTCTAGAAGCTCACCTGCATCTGTGCTCAGCTTCACATTTTGCTCCAAAGGAACTGAAATAGGCTTACAGCCTGTCATCCCATATTTGGACAGCATGTCCAATCCATACTGCCTCTGCAAGAGCTGTATCCCACTTGGTGATCTAATCACCTCAATGCCCAAGAAATAACGCAGCTCTCCCAAATCCTTCATCTCAAACTTCTGCTTCAATAGCATTTTCACATGAAGGATATCTTCATCACTGTCACCTGTCATAATCAAATCATCAACATAAATGACAAGTAGCATAATACCTTTCTCTGTTTTTCTCACATAAAGTGAGAAATCTGCCTTGGAAATCTGAAAGCCAATAGTGACAAGATACTGTCCTATCTTGTCAGACCATGCTCTAGGTGCTTGCTTCAAGCCATACAAGGCTTTCTTCAACCTGCAAACAAACTCAGGATGAACAGCATGCACATAACCTGGTGGCTGCTCCATATAGACCTCTTCTTGCAAATCACCATGCAAGAAAGCATTCTTTACATCCATCTGATGTAAAGACCATCCCTTTGATGCAGCCATAGCAATGACTGCTCTTACGGTTGCCATCCTTGCAACCGGACTGAATGTTTCTTCATAGTCAATGCCATATGTTTGTGCATACCCCTTGACTACTAATCTTGCCTTGTATCTGTTCACAGAACCATCAGCATTGTGCTTCACCTTATAAACCCACTTACAGCCAATTGCATTCTTACCTTTAGGCAAAGGTACCAATTCCCATGTAGCGTTTGCTTCCAAGGCATCCATTTCTTCATCCATGGCTTTCTCCCATTTTTCTTTTCCCATGGCTTGCTCAAAAGAAGTGGGTTCTGGTTCCTGTATCACCTTGACCATATATGCATAGTGAATGGCTGTAAATCCATCATATTTCAGCCTATCCACAGGATATCTAACTCTGGTAGACCTGCGCAAAGTGGGTTCACTCCCAGGTGCTCTCAAAACATCCCTGGTCTTCCTTACTCCAGGTGTAACAATAGAAGGAATACCCAACTCATCATCAATGCTCTGTTCTGAGCCACTGGATTCACCATCCACATAAGAGTGACCTGCATTCACATCAAACATGGGCTGATCAACCTTCTCTTTTCCTTTTCGTGATACCTGCATACCACTATCTGCATTACTTTGAGAAGATTCTCCTGATCTCAATCTGCCTGTCCATGGCGAAGAATGTGAACCACTGCTAGAGGACGCTCCAGGTCCACTAATATTTTGTGACTGCTGCTGTGAATTCTGTGCAGCATTACCATTTTGTGCATCTATATCATCAATCACATTTACTGGTTTATACCAGCTACTCATCTCATCAAAAACAACATCTCTGCTCACTGTAAACTTACGAGTAGAAGGGTTATAGCATCTATACCCTTTTTGCTGCAGAGAGTAACCAATAAAGATGCACTTCTCAGCTTTTGGATCCAACTTGGATCTCAACTCATCTGGCACATGTACATAGGCAATGCAACCAAAAATTTTCAAATGAGAAATATCTGGTTTCCTACCAGTATACCTCTCCTCTGGAGTCATTCCATGTATTGCTGCAGTGGGAGTCCTGTTCATTATGTAGACTGCTGTAGCAACTGCTTCAGCCCAATAAAAATCTGGCAGGTCTTTTTCATTGAGCATGGCACGAGACACCTCTCCAATATGTCTGTTTTTTCTTTCTGCAATTCCATTTTGTTGTGGGGTATAACTGCATGAATATTGCTGCTTTATGCCATGCTCCTGCAAGAACTTTGCAAACTCATTTGAGAGGTACTCTCCCCCTCCATCTGACCTCAGGCATTTTATTTGCAGACCTGTTTCTTTTTCAGCCATAGCTTTAAGGGTTTTGAAATGCCCAAAAACTTCACTTTTCTTTTTCATAAAATACACCCAAACTTTCCTGCTATAGTCATCAATAAAAGTGACAAAATAATGACAGCCTCCAAGAGATGCAGCTTTAGTTGTCCACACATCAGAGTGAATTAATTCCAATGGCTTCTCACTCTCTTGAACATGTCTAGGAAATGGTTTCCTTGCCTGTTTTCCAAACTGACAGGCTTCACATACCTTATGCATTTCTGCAACCTTGAATTTGGGCAATCCTGCAACAATATTTTGGGCCTGCATTGATTTAAGTCGCTGTACATTAACATGACCAATGCGTTTATGCCAGATATCAATATCTGCAACTACACCGGTCCCATGTGCAAACATTGCTGCACTCAATTCAGACATGTCTGCATCCAATGTAAACATTCTGCCCTTCTTCTTTCCTTTTGCTGTCAAGCGACCTTTATTTTTCATATCCTCAACAAAGCATCCATGAGGATTAAATCTGACCTGCAAGCCTTGTTCAACCATTTGACCAACTGAAACCAGATTCTTGGTAATATTCGGGACATGAAATACATCGGACAGGTATTTCTTTTTCCCACCCTGCATAGACAAGGGAATTTTTCCAATCTGCACAATAGGATGTGCAGTATCATCACCAGTCTCCACAAATCCTGGTTTTTCCATTTTCCTTGCATCCTCCATCCATTCTGCATGACCTGTCATGTGGTTTGATGCACCTGAGTCAACATACCATACATCATTGCTTTCTTCTGCACTTGTCACAGAATTGTTCATGTGCTGCACCATGAACAAATGCTCATTTCTGTCATCACCCTGTCTGCTAGAAGATGCATAATTCCCTTGTTGCAGTTTTCCATTCATGATGTCATTCTGCTTTTTATAGCAGTCTTTAGCCATATGACCCATTTTACCACAATAGTAGCATTCAACATTACTGTTTGCATTTTGACCTCTTTGCCATCCACCACGACCTCTTTGGCTCCCCCTGCCTCTAGAGTTACCACGTCCTCCTCCATAGGACTGGTTTTCTTGAGTTTGCTGCATATTCTGATTTCTACCACGGCCTCCAAATCGGCCTCCTCTACCTCTGCCTCTACCTCTTCCAGCATTTGAGTAGAAGACAGCTTCTTTTGAAGTTCCTCCTGAAGAAGATGCACCACCATTTCTCTGCTCCTCAGAAATTAGAAGAGCAATCAACTCCTCAAAATCAGGAAATCTTTCACGAACTGAAATGGATGTCCGAAACTGTGCATAATCCTTTCCTAGACCATTCAAGGTCACGAAAACTAAATCATCATCTTCCACTGGCGACCCAATGGAAGCAAGTGCATCTGCAATCTTCTTCACCTTCATGTGGTAGTCGTTGATGCTCATATTTTCTCTTTGCACATTGTGCAACTCTTGCTTGAGCTGCATTTTCCTGGCTTGCGTATTTGTGCTATACATTTTTGACAAAGTATCCCATGCCTCCTTTGGCGTACTTGCATCCTGAATATGCACAATCATAGAGTCTGAAATGCTGATAGACAGCCAATACATAACTTTCCTGGCTCTCTCATGCCATGTTTTAAATGCCTGCATTTGTTGTTGATTGGGAACATCAGGAAGAACTGGTTCTTCTTCATTTCCTGCAACAAATTCCCAATATCCTTTTCCCATAAGGAAATTCGTCATTCTAAACTTCCATGCCTGGAAGTTGTTCTTGTCAAGCTTTTCAGTGACAATCTGTGAAAGAGAATCAGACGCCATTACAGAATACTGCAAGAAATTCTGTCACTGCAAAAAACACAGCTTCACCCTCACAAGGGCAAATCTGCAAAACTGGCGAAAGTGGTATTTGACCACACAGTCACTTCCTAGTGACGATTTTGCATAAACAGGAACCAAGGATGATTCTGAAACTCCCAATGTCTCTGCGCACAAGCATACGATGCAATTTCTACAGTAACTTTTCACCGACCTGTAGAACAGTGGTCGCACAGCATAAAACTGAGCCTTTTCCTGAGTGCGTGCAGAAAACTTCCGTCTGCAAAACAGGCCCCGAAATGGCCTCAAATCAAAAAAACAAGGTCGCCAAGGGCCAAAGCCCTCTCCCGCAGCATATACTGCCCTCTTGCTTCACCGCGAAGGGCGTCTCAACCTGAGACAATGCACTCTTGCAATTTCCGGCTGTGCTACCTGCAGAGATCTGCTCCCAAAACAGGAAATGAAAGCAACACTGCTCCTCTTACCAGACCACCGCGAGCTTGGCTTGCTTTCTTGAGCTCCTTACCACGAACAAGGCTCTGATACCATGTCAAGAATATGGGAGAGAAGGAAGGAGTCTCGCTTGAAGCTTTCTTGCTTGCACAATGGGGGAAGACACACAAGGGTGGAGGCTGAAAACAGTTTTCCTCTTCTTAGTTGTGTAAGCCAAAAAGAACTCCAGTACAAAGAAATAGAAGAACCCTCTATATGGGTCTCAAAACCAAACTCAACTAACTACGGTGGCATACTAACTGAGCCACGAACTAGAGTAGATAAGGATAGCTATCATGTAGCTATTATTCATGGGCGGTGTACCAACCGCATCTGCAACTGACAAGTCGGTGACATAAATATACAACGGTCACCCTGGCGTATCACGAGTGGAGCTCGATATCTCAACACCTTCTGCAATCCTTTCATCGCCCTTGTAAAGGGTGACATGATCTTGTCTTTTGAAATTAGATTTGGCCATGATAGAGGGGCTTAGGGTTACTTCTTACATATATATTGCTTCCTCAATTTCCTACCAATGAAATACCAATTGAGAGAGAGAGAGAGAGAGAGAGAGAGAGAGAGAGAGAGAGAGAGAGAGAGAGAGAGAGAGAGAGAGAGAGAGAGAGAGAGAGAGAGAGAGAGAGAGAGAGAGAGAGAGAGAGAGAGAGAGAGAGAGAGAGAGAGAGAGAGAGAGAGAGAGAGAGAGAGAGAGATGACATTGGGAAGAGAGAGAGGGGGGAAGGAAGAGATGACATTGGGATAAGAGAGTGAGAGATAAAGAGAGAGAGAGTGAGAGAAAAATACAGGGAGAGAGAGCGAGAGCGAGGGAGAGGGAGAGGGAGAGGGAGAGGGAGAGAGAGGGAGAGAGGGAGGAAGGTGGAGAGAGAGAGAGAGAGAGAGAAAGAGAGAGAGAGAGAGAGAGAGAGAGAGAGCGAGAGAGTGGGAGGGGAAGAGAGAGGGGAAAAGCCTGGGATAGAATGGTGAGATAGAGTATGTGTGACTGTGTTAGAGAGAGAGGTGTGGAGAGAGAGAGAGAGGGGAGAGAGAGAGATGGAACCGTACTGGAGGGTAGGGGACAGAAAACAAAAAGTTGAATTGCAATTTCCCCAATTAAGGGGTTGTCGGTGACCCCTTTTTGGCGAAAAAACTAACCAAGATCCAAGAAGATACAACATGGGGAGAATAGAAAAAAAAAACATGTACCCTATTGCTCCCTATTCTCCCCATGCTGTATATTCTTGGATATGTGGTTTGTTTTCTCGCCAAAAAGAGGTCGCTAGCAACCCCTTATTAGGCGAAGAAAAGCTTGTATCCTATTGGTCCCTATTCTCCCCATGTTGTATATTATTGGATTTGTGGTTTGTTTTTTTCGCCAAAAAGGGGTCGCCCCACAGCCCCTTATTAGGCAAAGAAAACCCACAAATCCAATTAGGAAAAAAGTTACTCTCACAAGGAATGGGCCCCCATTACTTAGTTTATTTTAATAAACAATGTGCATATACAGTCCAAAGAAAATTGATTTATGTTGCACATTTTTAAAAACTAGCTCTAATTATGAAACTTGCTTTGCTTATGAAGATAATTGTTATTATTAACGAGATATTATATACTAGTTCTTGGAAAAAAGACTTGGGTAACCCTCCCAAGACTAGCTTATTAAAACTATGTTTGTAGTATAGAACAACAAAAAGAACTAGCATAGTGGATAGTCACTTAGCAATTAAGTGCACTTGGGTGACGACAATACCAGGATGGGTGACCTCTCGGAAAGATTTTCCTCTAAGCTAGTGAGAGCTCCTCATGCGTAGCCAACGGTGCCAATGAAGGCTTTATAGCTTGTTGCCAAGTATGCCAAGGTTTATGCCTTGGTCGTGCGCCTTGGAGTGACGCCCGCTCGACGACATCGGAGTGGATTTGTTTGGGGGGGAAGGGGCCAAGGAGACTTGTGGGTTGGTTAAGGAGGCACCAACGCCCCTTCCTAGCGCAGGTTTGTGGATTGGTTGGGGGGAGTGGGTGGGACGAAGGTTTTTGGTGCTTATCTGCGTCCACTCGCCTGTCGCACTACGTCCGTCCTCGCTGACGTCCGTCCTTCGTGCGCGCTCTCCCTCTAGGCGGGAGGGGGGAATCTCTCTCATATAAAGACAAAAAAAAGTAAAAAGTATTATTTAATTTTTTCTACATTGAAAAATTAATTAACTAACTAATCAATAATGATTAATAAGTAATTAATTAATTATAAACTAATTAATTAACTATTAATAAATAAGTTAATTTCTTATTTTAGCAAGTTAATTGAAAAATCAAAAAGCATTATTTAATTTCTCCTAAATTCAAAAGTTAATTAACTAACTAATCAATAGTGATTAATAACTAAATAACTAATTAACTAATTAACTATGAACTAATTAACTAATTATTAACAAATTGGTTAATTTGTTATTGACTAATTAAGTAATTAACAAAAATTAAGTAATAACTTTTTTAAGTAATTAATTAAATTTTAAATGTAATTATTTAATAAGTAAGTAATCAATTAAGCAACTAATTAACCAATAAATTAATAGTCAATTCATAATTAATTATCTAATTAAAAACCAAGTAACTAATTAAGTAACCATTTAACCAATTAAGAAATTACTTATTAATTAATTGGTTAAACAATTAATTACTTAATATTAATAATTAATAAATAACTACTTTATATATTAACTATTAATTAATTGCTTAGCTAATAAAATTATATATTGATCGATTAGTTGACATTAATAACTATTTGTTTAAAATTAATAACTACGAACTAAAAAACAATTAGTAATAACCAATAACTAGTTACTTAAAATTAATAAATCATTTATAAAAATTAATAACTAATCAATAATAATTGATTATTAATTAATTAATTATGAATTACTCTAATATCTTTAATTAGTTATAAATTAGTTTTTAACAACCAATAAATATATTTTATTCAAGTAGTAATTGCTAATTGTAATATTATATAGTTATTCTATTTTAAAATAGTAAATAATTTTATCACATAATTATTTAGCAATTAAAAATATTTATTACTCAATTAATTAATATAAATCTATTAATTAAACTTTTATCGATTCAATATAAATCAAATAATATTTAAAAAGATGGTATCTGTTAGTTCATTAATTAGATATTTAGTGTATCAATCAAATTATATCAATTAAAATATTAATTAATTTTTAATTCATAATAGTCAGCTTATTTTATAATTCATGTATATCAACTAGCTTATTAATTAATTAGCTATTATAGTAATCAATTAGTGTGAAGTGAACCATTGGTATATGAATATTACTTAACTTGTTTATTAATTTATATATTACTATTAATCATTTCATATACATCAATGTATTGTAATAGTAATACTAATTAATTAGTTAGTATGATTGTACATTAATGCGTTAGTTGTATGGGATTTTTTTGGGAGGGAATGAAGAGAGAGTGCAAGTGCATGTGGATTAGGATCGTTCTGCCCACTGAGAAAGGGGTCGTCAGTGCGCCTACATCATCTATCTTAGTTATTTGGGTTTAGGGTCCAAGGTAAGAGGGAGAGAGTGTGTGTGGGCCAGGACGACTGATGAGAGAGAGTGCATGTGGATTGGGATCATTTTGTCGCCAAAGAAGGGGTCGCCGGTAGCCCAATATTTGTGGTGTAGAAAAATATGACTAGCACCGCCCTCTCCAACCGTTTCTCACATCTCTCTCTTCGTATGGCACATGTCTCCCAGTCTCCCTTTCTCCATTTCTCTCTCTCTCTGACATGCATTTAATGCCCCACTATGTCAAAGTGGTTATATAAGGCCACACACCCCCTATGACACAACACCTCCCCCTCCCTCAAGTTGTGGGTTATTTTCTTAATCTTGCAGGTACATACACCCCTCCCTCCCTCTCCTCCTCCTCCTCCTCCTCCTCCTCCTCCTCCTTCTCACTCTATCCATCATCCCCGATCTCTCTCCCAAGCTCCCTCTTGGTGCTCTCCAACCCCCCCTCTCTCTCTCTCTCTCTCTCTCTCTCTTTGTGGCACCCATATCCACTCACACGCAGACACACACACACTCTCTCTATCTCCCTCTTTTGCTTTCTCCCTCCCACACAAATCTTTATATCTTCACACACACACACACACACACACACTCTCTCTCTCTCTCTCTCTCTCTCTCTCTCTCTCTCTCTCTCTCATATCTAGCACCTATATCCATACATAGACACACACACACACACACACACACACACTCTCTCTCTCTCATGCCAAATACTTTATATATATAGCACTCGCACACACACACATGTATGTACACTCTCTATCTCCCTCCCTCTCTCTCTCTCCCTCTCTTGTATATGACATACACCCCCACACTAAGTCTTTCAATGACACCCATATCTGACATGAGTATTTGTACATGTGTAGATAGCTTTGGAAATGGATCCAACATCTAGTGCCTCACCAAATACCGAGGTCCACATATATGTATCGTCCCTCTCTGCCAAACCTATTATGCACTACACAAGTAGTCGATTCCTAATGTTGAAGAAGGAAGACATTTGCAATGGCAATGGTTCCCCTGTTCTTGCTATCACCCATGCAAATGGCCGAATACAAAGCACACCGGTCCATTGTAACAATGACCATGAGGGTGCCTAGGTATATGTTTTGGATACCTTGGTCTCGCAAGACTATCTTGTTGAATAAGGAAACGTGCCTACATTGCAGCCTTCCCCCACCATAGACCTCACCCCCAGAGCCCTTGTAGCATTGAGAAAACAACAATCACTGTGGAAGCCTCACCACCCCCCTGGACATTGAGAAAAATAAAACTATCCCTATCATGCTTGATGTGGAAGAGGAGGGAATGCGGCAATCCTCTTATGCTATAAGTGTGGTTGAGTACATAATGTCTTCAGGGGGTTGACACCGATTCTTACGTCATTTGCTTCAGAATACGAGCACTATAGAGAGAGTGGAGGAGATCCCAGTTTTCTATGATGGCAATGTGACATACAAGCTTCCACCAGAGCAGACAATATGCATCCAATGGAGGGTATGGAGCAAAAGTACGATGGCCATTGCTGGACAAATCCCACGTCAACATCAATGGCATTTCTCGGTATTGTTCGCTGAAACAAATGTATTGGAGAGCTAGAGTGTCCCAATAGAGATTGTACTGGCAGGTCAATTTTTAGCTCCCCAAACAAGGTGGCATGGACAGATGCAAGATTCTTCATTCACTCCACTATCATTAAAGTGATTGCAAAGTCGCATGACATGGTTTTAGTACCCTATCGCAAGTAAATCACACTAATCAAGTCCAAATGCATGCCATGTAGGTAAACTTAGTACCACCATACCGATTGTTGGAATGTTAGTTGTTGGTCTTGGAAGCCTTGGATGCTTCTATTGTAAGAACCCCCCCATCCTGCTCTCCAAGTGCGAGTGTGTAGTGTATTATGTGATGTTAGCAAAGCCAATGTCAAGATTATTTATTCATCAAGGTACACATAACCATGAGGTGAAAAGAGGCACATGTAGAACTAATGTCAAATAGGTGCGAAAGACCGTAGAGGAAATGGTAAGAGACTTCAGTGCAATTGGACCTTGACACCTACAAATGACTGTGGCTAGAAGGCTAGTGATGGGTGCCTTGGTTCGTGAGCAAGGTGTCCCCATGTCCAACACTGAACTCTCAATGATGCTCGAGGAACTCCAACCACTCATTCAGAGGAACAGGTAACATATTATTCCTTTCACAACACATTTCAAAATATCTTTAAAAGGCCATGCATATGAAGATCAATATTTTGTGCATGTAGGTTCACACACATGGTCCATGCAGCACGCGCTGAGAGTGATCAGGGAATGGAATCTTGTCTTCTAAAGTTAAAGCAACGTTGTGCATATAGATTTTTCCATGGTAGTCTATTTCTTAGGCAAGCCATTGACAATGATAGTAGGTGCTTTATATTCAAAATGTCAACAACTGGGCAAGCCTCACGGGTTGACTTAGTGAATCGTATGCGAAGGAATGGCACTGGGGACCTACGCAATAGTTGGGTATGCTTTGACCACGTGCATCGCATTAATGATTGGACCATCGTGGCACCACATGTGTATGATCCAAGGTAGTTTCTCTTACCTAATACACAAACTTAAGCAACATAATTTTCCTTACTCTCCCATTCCTTTCTTGTGTTTCTATAGTGTACAAGAGTTGATGACTGTGGCAATATGTGAGATGAAAGAAGAGGATACAGATGCACAATATTTTTTTTGGACAAAGATGAATGAGGTGATGTAGAAGTGTGGACACCCAAGCACTGATTTTCGAGGATTCATGGCGGACGAGGCAACTGCCAATTGGAGGGCCATCCGCACACTGTTCAATGGTGGTCTAGACAATGTAATGCAAGGAAGGGAGAGATCTTGCTTATTTCATTGGGAACAAAGTCTCCAAATACACACATCACAGTATGTGCACAAGAGTTTTCAAGATGAGCATAAGCGCTTGTGTCGCATGTGGAGGTGTGCAGTCACGGAAGATGATGCAACAATGCAATATCAATTCCTTCGGGCTTGGTGGGCCTTAGGGAAAGTTGCAGATTGCAATATACTAGCAATGGATTGTCGGT
Organism: Lygodium microphyllum; assembly: GCF_053477565.2. Taxonomy (NCBI): domain Eukaryota; kingdom Viridiplantae; phylum Streptophyta; class Polypodiopsida; order Schizaeales; family Lygodiaceae; genus Lygodium; species Lygodium microphyllum. The sequence continues at coordinate 19,034,981 of NC_141141.1, forward strand.
TTAGTTGGTGGCATATCATATATCCACGTTGGAGGCGGCACTTTGTTAGGGTAAGACTAGTTCGTAATACTAGGATGTGACATGTGGTGCATTTATTTTCTCACGGTCCATATCTTCTCATGCTATATTTTTGTCCAGGTGGTGGAGGACATTGCTCATATGCCAACCACAAACTTGGCAGAGCCAATGCATGCAAGTTGGTTGGCAGGGGAGGGATTCAAGGGATCTATTAGCTTGTACAATGCATGTGTCAGTGATTTGGCCAATGCTCTACGCAGAGCACAAAATGACATGCATTCATTGGTGGAAAGTTCCATGGTGCAGGACCTAGTGTAGAGAAGCTTTTGAGTTGACTACAACAAGGAATTAGCCCCACACCTCGAGCAACGGTAAGGATGGTTGAGGAGGTGGCAAGAGGAACTGAATTGCATAAACATCCCGATTTTCGAGGGGACAATTTGACTATAGTAAGAAAATGTAAGGTTGATGGGAAAGTGGGGTTTGAGGAAGCCAACACCTCTCATAGGCCTGAGTATGTGACCAAAAACATACCTAGAAGAAAGCATACAAGAAAACTAAACTTTGAGGACCCTTTTCCTTCCGACCAATCAAGGGCAGTATCACCAAATTGTTTGGAGGAAATGGTGGTGGAGACAATCCTTCATGACACCATTTGGGCTATCAGAAGGATTCCAGCTTGCAGCCGTGTACAATGTCAAGGATGGTTGGGAGCTAGAGAGGAAAAATGCAAAAAACCTATAAAAAATACGTCACATGGGGTGCATGCACCTTCATTTTGGGCATCATGGAGTGGTCTAGCTCAAGAGGAGAAGCTAGCAATCAATATGGAACGTGGAGCCAATTCATGTGGTTTTGTAATGATAGTGTGGACGATACATGGAACATTTGTTCTTCCATTCAACATGTACTACCCAAGGTTCCACAAGTATGGCTAGTGGCACGAGGCACTAATTTGACCGTAGAAGAAATCCACATGTTGGAGAGTGGTGGGTTTGTTTTACAAAAGGCGGCACAAGAGGCGGATGTTAATGAGGGCTCGTGTATATATATGAAGAGGTGTTTCACAAGCTGCAGGGAAAAGGATAGACTCAACGTTGGCTCTAGATGCAACTGTGAAGGGGCACATAGTGGTGAAGGCCTTGAAGCATGAGGTTTTCAAACTAGAGACAGCTAACTCAAGTGTCATGCATGAGTGTTATGATGTACACATTGCAAAGAATCCAACATGTAATTGCCATGATTTCATGGACCGTGCTGCAGAAGGAAAAGCGTATTTGGCATGCAAGCACCTATACTATGTGTACCTCTGAGTGTTTGGGATGGATGCAAATGCCAACATGTTTATACACCAACCCACACTCATTGAAGAAAACTTGCACATTGTATTTGGAAGCAGAAGAACTTTTACAACACCACCTATATAGTGACCAACAATGCAATGCCAACACTACCTCTTAGCACAACCACATTTTATTTTGTTGAGAAGTCACCGTTATAGAATCCATTTGGATGGCAAGCCTTTGGTGAACTTGTCTCTCTTAATTTGATAAGCAAAAGCATGTTTCCCAGAGTTAACACAATATAAATGTACATTTGGATTGCTTGTATGAATTGTCTTGTATCATATTGGGAGAGAGAGGGGGAGGGGAGGGAGCTATCAATGCATTGAAATTAAAGTTCTAAAAACACTAAGTGGCTATCCAAGCATTCACATTATGTGAGAGAGAGAGAGAGAGAGAGAGAGAGAGAGAGAGAGAGAGAGAGAGAGAGAGGCATTTTTAGGATTTAAGAGAAGTGTTTGTTACAACACATGCCATAATCTGATGTGAGGCATTATGATACAATGTGGACTAATTGCATGCATGAGAGAGAATTTGAGAGAGGGAGGGAGATAAACATGGAGAGTGAGTGAGTGACTAAGATTTATATACGTACATATATGTACGTATATGTGTGTGTATGTGTAGATATAGAGGTGAGAGGGAGAGAGAGAGAGAGAATGTAGAGTGAGAGGGAGAAATTGCATGTACAACCCTAAACTGAGAGAGAGTAAAGACATGGAGTAATTAATGTGAGAGAGAGAGAGAGAGAGAGAGAGAGAGAGAGAGAGAGAGAGAGAGAGAGAGAGAGAGAGAGAGAGAGAGAGAGAGAGAGAGAGAGAGAGAGAGAGGTGGGCCGTGGTGTTCCATTCTTCTGAGGTGATCGCATGAATGAATCCACGTTACGTGCTAGAGAGAGAAATCGTTTACATGAGATGGAGTGCTATTTGATCGAGTGTTCTAGAAAGAGAAAAAGAGATTATACATGGAGAGAGAGAGAGAGAGAGAGAGAGAGAGAGAGAGAGAGAGAGAGAGAGAGAGAGAGAGAGAGAGAGAGAGAGAGAGGTGGGCCGTGGTGTTCCATTCTTCTGAGGTGATCGCATGAATGAATCCACGTTACGTGCTAGAGAGAGAGAAATCGTTTACATGAGATGGAGTGCTATTTGATTGAGTGTTCTAGAAAGAGAAAAAGAGATTATACATGGAGAGAGAGAGAGAGAGAGAGAGAGAGAGAGAGAGAGGTGGGCCGTGGTGTTCCATTCTTCTGAGGTGATCGCATGAATGAATCCACGTTACGTGCTAGAGAGAGAGAAATCGTTTACATGAGATGGAGTGCTATTTGATCGAGTGTTCTAGAAAGAGAAAAAGAGATTATACATGGAGAGAGAGAGAGAGAGAGAGAGAGAGAGAGAGAGAGAGAGAGAGAGAGAGAGAGAGAGAGAGAGAGAGAGAGAGAGAGAGAGAGAGAGAGAGAGAGAGAGAGAGAGAGAGTGTGTGTGTGTGTGTGTGTGACAGTAGTGGTGGCAATCATGGAGGTGGTGGGGATAATGGTAGTGGTGCTGGAGATGGCAATAGTATTGGCGGCGGCCACAGAGATGATGGTAGTGGTGGTGGTGGCAGCAGTGGCGGCAATGGCTGTGGCAGTGGTGGTGGAGGAAGTTGTTGTGGTAATGATGGTGGAGGTAAAAAAAATCAAGGGGTGGAATAAGTGGACTATGTGGAACAAGAAATGGAGGCTGCCCAGAGAAGCTCGCTCAAAAAGCTCGCTTCTCGCACGCATTCAACTTTGTCGGGTCCACCCATAAGTAAAGCACTCAACTTTGTCAAGTCCACCATTGACCATTTTCCATTGGGGAAAGACGATTGCTCACTTTCCATTTAAGGGTGTGTGTTTTCTAAACAAAGTATGCTAACACACTGTTCAACATATATAAGCAGATTCCTTAGTTATCCTTTAATATTGAGTTTATTTTACATATTTGTTGGGCATAACATGAAAGTAGCAAAGACAATCATTTGCAAAACATTTGCTTTATTAATTAATAATCTTTACATTCCTACTCATAGAGCTAGATACAAAAAGTCCTACTCTCTTTCTTAGGGTGATAAACTAGCCCATAAATTCTTGGGCTCCTAATGCTTATTGCATCATACCTGTACACATTTCTTCTCTATCATAGGACCAACTACGTAATTTTCATTCTTTGACCAAAGTCGACCAAAGCCCTCTAGTTATGTGTTGCTATAGAAGGGAACCTTTCGTATGGAACCTTCCTCACCTTATACGTACTCTTCCTCTTGAGGTCTCTCTAATGCACTAGCCCTATAACACCATATTGGGGAATATGGAAATTTCCCATAAGTTTGGGACACATGGTCAAATCTTTAGATTTGTCATAACTTGAGCATTATAACTCCAAATTGAGCACTCTATAGCTCAATAGATTCCATTTTTCAAGTGCTTTCCAATGATAGGTCACATCATATGGTTTTAAGAAACTTATGGGCATGTTATCTGGGTACCACCTTTTTAGTATTCAAAAAATGAAAATTGGTAGATTCCCAAACTCACTAATATTGTGTTCTATGCACTATGCATGTTAAGGACTCTTTCTCAATCTTAGGATCGGGTCGAGTATTACTACCAAAGCCTTACTAATTCTTATATTGCCTTAAATAATGAACCTTTGTCACATGTTTGACATCTAGGTGGCACTCTACACTTTAGGTAGATAAAAACCAGCCGTGTGTAAGCCCTAATATCGAGACCTTGGGGAGTGTCTATGCAGGCCATAGTGTTGCCTCTTGTGATGAATTTTCACCAACTATAGTGTTGCCTCTTCTTGCAAATCTGCACTACATCATCATATATTGTCTACTTGACTTTTGACATACATCTTTTCAAACATATCCATAAATAGTCATATTCATCCATAACCACAAATGGCTTTAACTAGGCCAAAATATATTTATCAAGCTGTAGTTCCACCCCTAGCCTTCATTCCGACTGAGACGCTTCCATTGAATAATAGATTCATATCAACCAATAACCAATCAATCCTTCTCAATAATAATTTTATTGTTTATTGAGAAAGAAGATTTATACTTTTAATATGATAACAGTTTTCTAATCTAAGTAGTCATATCAGTACCCTTCTATTCAATCCTTTAATAATTTAGTCATGTAGGATTAGCTATAATTATATGCCTTTACCAATATGCACATTTTATAACGTGCGAATCATTCGAAATTTTTGTTAATTCCACATAGTGTGTGATTAGTCAATATTTGTAGGCTCTGTAGGTCTCATAGTTTCTAATAATTGGATGGGTATAACTATTTTGTTTCTATGAGACAAGATTTAAAAACAATAACAATTTAGGATATGAATTGACGAATTCATCTAATTGATTACACATTAATTCTCATGCTTGATGCATGTCTTATCCAATTGCTAAAATGTAAATTCATGATGTGCATGGGTGACTTAATGATATTTTTATTATTCTTAGAAAAATACTTTCATATAAAAGTGGAGATAATCTATTGTTCCTTGGATATTTAAGCATGAAATACATGATTTTGGGAGTTATGATTGATAGTATCATTGGCCACCATTTCCCATGCACTAAGTTTCACTTAATATGGAATTGCCACATCAGATGGCCTTGTCTCATTTGACATGTTGACCTTCTTGCGATGGATGGAGCAAAAAGAAAGTGGATTGGATGGGATAAAGGAAGTGAACAAGACAAGCTAATAGATGATGGATGAGAAGAAAATAAGGAGGATAGGAATTATGGCCAATAAATTTAGACTGCACCTTATTACTCTCCTTTATGTTCCTCTATTCCTCACATCACTCTACTCTCACTTGTCTCGCTCCCACTTGGTGATTACATTCTATCGATCCTCCTTTTATTTAGGGGCGGAGGGAGGCATTTTGCTCACATCATGGGATCTTGACATGTTAACATATGGTATAAGAAGATTAAAACATATTCTTATGTTTAGTGCAAAAGCCATGTGTTGATTAGGAGGGAGGGTATAGTACGAAATATCTTCATTAATAGGAGGTAGGGTTCTATTTATGTCACAGGATCTTTGACATGTCAACATGCGGCAACAGGAGAGTAAATTATCTAGTTGTTTTGAATGCAAAATTACACATATGAATTAGGAGAGAATTGGGATAAAATACCCTCATAAATAGGGGGATGTACCATCATTGACTCTTGAATTAATGGGATGATATTTTTATTTTATAAAATGTCAATTAATGAATTTAAAATGGGCCTGCAAGGGGGTGGGGGGAGAAGGAGGGAGTACTTTGTATTAAAGGTCAATTAATGAAATTTTTGGGAGGGAAAGTACACATTATTAAAGAGGTCATTAAGAATGAATTTTCAAGGAAGGGAAGAGAGGGGAGAGGTAATGGTGATGGGGGTGAGTTGATATAAGGAGGGAAGGGGGGGACACATCACTCCTTGGTAGTCAAAATCAAGCCGTCCTTGTTCCTTTATATATATATATATATATATAAAATCTAATTAAGGTTTTAAAAGCTTATTAATGGGCATTTGTTCTTACTTACTTTATATTATTCACTTTTGCCCTCATATGTATACTTTGCATGCAACACTATCTCCTGTATGCAGCTTCTTGTTCCCTCTTTAACCTTTATATTAAGGTTATTATATATTTTTTCTTGGGGGTGATTTTCATGTAGGTTAGGAGGGGAATTCTATGTGTTGGGGGTAAGGCACCTCTCCCTAGGCTACCCACATTTACTCACTATACCTCGTACCCATATACCTATACATTGTAGGTGGTGAACACCCATCATTGTTACTTTATTATTTATTATTTTAGTGACTATTGAATAAGGGAAAGCCAGCCACACATTATGACTATTGGATTTTCCGCATATGGTGTCTTCTCTCTCTCTCTTGCTCTCTTTCTCCATCCACCATAGCTCTTGTTTTTGCTTGTGTGCTTCCACTTGGGCTATACCTTTCAACTAGTATTAGAGCTTGGACTTTGGTCAATAGGAATTCAAAGCATGAAGCTCACTATCATATGCTTGTTGCCCAAACTATTATGATAGTAGTAAACTTCATTGGCTTTGGTCAATTACTTTGAGCTTCCATGCTTACTCAATCACATGTATTGAAGCATCATTGGACACTTATGCTCTGGGATGTATTTATGATGTGCTTGGGCTTTTTGGATGGTTTGATGTATTGTCTTGAGCTTTGCTTGCTCATTTTGCATTTTGGATTTGCTTCCAATGGAAGATGCTTGTACTTACTTTGCAAAGCTTAGTTCTTTGAGACAGTGGGACTCTTGCTTCATATATATATCTCTTATATACTATTGGACATAGTTATCTTCACTGATGGACTGATTTGATTATATATGATTTAGAAACTAGCACTTACCTTTGTTAGTAGTTTGTTAGTGATGTATACATGCATATTGGTTATGCAATGAGCACCATTACTCTTTGCTCAACTAGTTGTACATTTGACCGATCTTTGCAATTACTCTTGAGATTTTCGACATACATGTTGTATATACTTATGGGATGTATGGTTTACTAACACTTTTAGTTCATGACATTCTTTGGTATTGATGGTCCACGCTCACCAACTGCTAGTTGCATTCTTTGTATCTCAGTTGCTACTCAGATATTCCTAGTAGTGGGAGCTTGCTTTCTTGACTATTTATCCATAGTTATGTACCACTATCTTTATTTCAACATTGCTATAATTACAATTTTCAACATTCTTTTGGAGAGAAAATAAGTTGTTTTGGCACTCTATTGATTGCACTTTGTGGATAACCCTCATTTGTTCTTGGCCTTTTGGATGAGTTCTGGGACCATTTTGTTGTAGTTACAATAACTCGTACTCTTGTCATTTGCAAAGAGTTGCAATCATTATGGTAGGTTTGTCAATCAATAATGCTATTTTTGTTAAAGATTCAGAGGGAGAGAGAGACAAAGACATGGAGCTGTAACAGAGAGTGGTGAACTCTCATGTTCTCTTCTTCTCATTTCTCCATAATGCATCCTAAAGTCTAATCACACATAATTGATAAACACACTAGGTCACTAACTGACCGTACCACTAATTGTGGTTGAGTCTAACCGACTCAATTATTACAACACACATGTAGAGTGACAGCTAAGACGACATCTGTCTAGATAAGGTCAGTCACGTCACTGATATTGATCACGAGATTGATTCTCAACATTCTCCTCAAGCTCAAGCTAATTGCTGTACTCCAAGTAGCTCCTTGAAATGCATAAACTTCTCTTTACCAAGTGATTTGGTAAAGATATCTACTACCTGGTCTTTTGTCTTCACATGGAGTAGATCAATCTTTCCAGCAAGTACCATATCCCTGATAAAATGGTAATGAACTTCTATGTGTTTGGATCTAGCATGATAGACGGGGTTTCTAGCTAGCTTCACACTACTGAGATTGTCACAATGCAATGTGACTTTGCTATCCAAATCTATACCCAAGTCATGTACCAGTTTCACAAGCCAAACTGCTTCGCATGTAGCTAAGGTTGCAACCCTATATTCTGCTTATGTACTAGATAAAGCAACAATAGACTACTTCTTATTACTCCAACTGATCGTATTGCTGCCCAAACTGAAAGCATAACCACTGGTTGACCTCGTACCATAGAGACAACCAGCCCAAGCAGGATCCATATAACCTATCAAGTCGAATGATTTTCCACTCTCATAAAACAACCCATAATCAATAGCACCCTTCATGTACCGCATAATCCTCCCGACTGCATCTAAGTGTGGCTTATGAGGTTTCTGCATAAATTGGCTAATCAGCCCCACTGCATAACTCAAGTCAAGATGGGTAATAGTAATGTAAATCAAGCTACCCACCATTTGTCTGTACATAGTAACATTCTCGATCTCAGTCCCAACATCAATTGCAAGTTTGACATTCTGATCCAATGGTGTTTCCATGGCTTTACACTCCATCATGCCATATTTTAGCAATGTATCATGAGCATATTGTTTTTGTAATAGCCATATACCTTGAGGTGTAGACACAACCTTAATCCCCAGAAAGTACTTCAATTCACAAAGATCCTTGACTTTGAATTCAGCATGTAACATTACTTTAATTTCAGCAATCCCATGATCATCATCTCCAGTTATGATCAGATCATTGAAATAAACCACTAGAAAAGCATAACCATGCTCTATCTTCTTTGTAAATAGGCTGTGATCTACATGACCTATCTGAAAACCAAGCTGTTGCAAATAAGTGCTTATACAAGCATTCCATGCTCTTGGTGCTTGTTTCAATCCATACAAGGCCTTTTTCAATTTATACACATATGCCGGATAGTCAGGATGTACATAACCTTCAGGCTGCTCCATATACACCTCTTCAAGAAAGTCACCATTCAAGAATGCATTTTTGACATCCATTTGCCATAATTTACAGCCCTTAGAAGCCACTAATGCAATTACTATTCTCACCGTTTCCATCTTGGCAACCGGGTTGAAAGTCTCCTCATAATCTAGGCCATACTGTTTTGCATATCCCTTTGCAACCATCCGGGCTTTATACCTTTCCAACGAACCATTTGACTTGCATTTCACTTTATAAATCCATTTGTAACCAATGGATACTTTGCCTTTAGACAAACAGACAAATTCCCATGTCTCATTTTCAACCAATGCTGGGTATTCCTCATCCATGGTAGCACACCAATTCTCATCTGTATAATTGCCTCATTGAACTTCGTAGGCTCTTTGCAGCCTAAAACTTTAGTCATATATGCATAATGTCTAGCTGAATACCCACTGTATGTCAGCCTATCAACAAGATTTCTGACCCTTTCAGACCTCCTCAACTGTGGTGCACTCTGGGCTTGCCTCTCATGAGGCGGCACATACCTACTTTGCCTCGCACCAGATGTCATAACTGATGATATGCCCAATTCACTATCAAGACTATCACTGCCATGTGACTCATATCTAGATGTAAGCAGGCTGGTCACATCATCAAACATCTTTTATTTTCCTTTATCCAATCTCCCCCTCAACTGACATATCTATGTCAGTGGATGCAGTAGTACAATTGCGGAGTCGTCCTATCCAAGGACTAACTGTAGGAACCATCACCTGTCGATCCACTCATAGATGTAGTTGAAGGATAATTTTCAGCATAAGTAGGGCTAGCTGGTCCATCTGAGACCATTGTATTCGGATTACCATACCATGAGACCACCTCATAAAAAACTACATCTCTGCTAATCAAGGTTTTTCGAGTGGATGGATCATAGCATTTGTAAGCCTTTCTCTCCTGTGCATAGCCAAGAGAAACACTTTTGACAGCTTTCGAGTCCAACTTCTTCCTCTTTTCATCAGGTACATGTATGTAGGCAATGCAACCAAATACTTTTAGGTGACTAATGTCTGGCTTGTGCCCATATAGTTTCTCATACAGAGTCAAATCACGAATCCCAGTTGTAGCTGTTCGGTTTAGCACATAAATTGCAGTAACCACTACTTCAGCCCAATAAGCATTTGGCAAATTCTTTTCATGAAGCATTGCCTTGGCAGCTTCCATAAGCACCTAATTTTTTCTCTTTGCCACACCATTCTATTGAGGTGTGTAACTGCATGTGAGCTGCCTTTTATGCCATATTTAGCAAGATATATATCAAACTCTTTGGATACATATTCTCCACCTCCATGAGATCTCAAACATGAGATATAACATCTAAGTTTATTTTCACCATGCTTCTTAAAGTCCTTAAAGACATCGAGCACCTCATCCTTGTGCTTCAAAATGTATAGCCATGTGTATTGGCTAAAATCATCAATGAAGGATACATAATACCTAGCACCACCAAAAGATGCATTATGGGCAGGACCCCATACATCCGAATGTATCAACTACAAAGGCTGAGAACTGTTTCTAATATGTCTCATGAATGGAAATCTCACTTGTTTCCCAAATTGACAAGCAAAGCATACATGTCCAAGATCAGTGTACTTGAACTTTGGTAGCCAAGTATAACCTCTTTCTGCTGCATATTTTTTTAACTTATGTGCATTAACATGACTGATGCATTCGTGCTAGATTTCTACATCCCAAACTACTCCATTATCATGGAAAAACATGGTTGCCTTCAATTCCGGGATAGATGCATCCAAGGTAAACATTCTACCATCTTTCTTGCCTTTGGCAATCAATTTACAACCATTGCCATATTCTCCAATAAAATAACCATCCCTATTGAATCTGACTTGCAGATTTTGTTCTGCCATCTATCCAACTGACAGTAAATTCTTGGTAATAGAAGGTACATGTAGTACATCATGTAGGCTCTTCTTTTTGCCATTGGGCATGAGCAACGGAACTAGACCTGTATGCTGAATATCATGCTGTGTATCGTCACAATACATACAAATCCATGAGACCTGCTACTAACTCATCAAACCATTCACTATGAGGAGTCATATGATTGGATGCTCCTGAGTCTATGTACTACTTCTCATCTTTGCCTTGCTTAGGCGTATTCTTAGATACATGTTGCATAGCAAATAGTCTATCTCAATGGTCATCCTGAGTACCACTGGAAGATGTATAATGTCCATGTTGCCTACCTTTTGCCTTTATATTAGCTTGCTTTTTATGGCAATTCTTTGCAATATGCCCATATCTTCCGCAATAATGACAGTCTTTATCCCTGTTAGACTACTCATGCGATTGCCAAGAGCCACCTTTGTTGCTAGGTGATCTCCCCCTGCCTCTAAAAGTTTTAGATCCTCGTTGTCCTTGAGTATTTGAGCTATGCCGGCAAGCATTTTGCTGCTACTGTCCATACGTGTTTTGAGTGTCTCCTTGACCTTGAAAAGCTCCACCAGCTCTACCACCTCTAGCTCATTGACTAGAGTAAAAGACGGTGTCTCTGCCTTGAGATGTGCTTGAACCTGTATTTAAGCCAAGCTTTACTTCTTCCTGTAGCAGCAATGCAAGTAACTCATCCCAATCAGGGGGTTCTATTCTCACAGAAATAGATGTATCAAATGCCTTATACTCCTTGCCTAACCCATTCAATGTCACTGCAATCATATCATCCTTTGAAACACAAGATCCAATAGTAGCCAACTAGTCAGCTATGGTCTTTATTTTTGTTGTTTATGCTTGAATGATCTTGCCATTCCTAGACATGTTGTTGAACTACTGCTTCAGATGTATCTTCCTTCCATGTGTGACATTACCATAATTCTTCATGAGTGCATCCCAAGTATCCTTTGGGGAATAGCAATTGGTAATTTGCATAGCCATTGCATCAGAAATGCACAAAGAAAACCAATGTAGTACTTTACTCGCTCTTTCCAACCATTGTCGGTGAGCTCTCCGTTGTTCTTGTGTCGGATTCCGTTCAGACAATTCAAGTTCAGCTTCAGCCCCTGTACATAAATCCCAATAGCCTTTGCCAATCAATAAATTTTGCATCCCGAACTTCCATAGAGCAAAGTTTTTGTTATCAAGCTTCTCTCCCACAATTTGAGTGATATTGTCAGTGCCTTGAGCATTTGCCATATTTGCAACTAAGGTATTCAATGCTATATGCAATCTGTAAGTGTTTGATTCCCTACAGTTCAGGAAAAGACTTTCTACAGTTTAGGAATAGTTTTCTTGATAGCCTGCTTGCTGTAAAATGTATTTCGGCAATGAAAAAACGCAGTCAACTAAGCATAAACCAAGCTCAAATCAATTCAAAACATTCTATGGTAGTGGCAAAACATCCTAGCAACAACTCTATCCATACAAGCATTAATAGATGCATAGAACTGATGTTGACATTCATTAGACTTTTCCACAGTTGATGATAGGCAAGAAATTTGCTATGACCAGTACCATAAACTCTACAATAATCAGGGTATTCTCAGCTCAAAGATATCCTTAAACAACCATAGACATGTCCCAGTACATTGGGGATTCAATATGTGACCAAACAAGCATCAATGTTTGTATTGTATCAAGTAATAGTACCAAATATAGCCAGTCCACTACTATAACCAACATTATTTTCTCTATTAAAACAAGAGTATTCAAATCTCAAAACGGCCCCAAACATCTCATTTAGTTGCCACTCTATTTAGGAGTTGATACATGTCCATCCGGTTAGAATATATTGCATGTATGTCAAGTGAAGATGATAGGTATTCTTCCTGCAGACAATAACCAGTCAATATTGCAGTATAACCAGCGACAAATCAATCCACATTTTGGGCTTTCAACACTCACAATATCCCAAAAATCATCTACCACTCAAGTGGTATGAATAAGCATCATAGATACTTCAACCCTATAGGTATATTGTTTCCAAATTCAGGACATCAACTTGTTCACTATTTCTAGCCTACAAATAAGCTCCAAAACTGAGTATTTAATACTCCAATATCATGCTCAAACTCATGATAATAAGGGCACATACATTGTTACGATGAAAGCCACCAGTGCCCTGGAATCACTTATTGTTTACTGTAGTAAACAGCTAGTCTGCACAGGTCTGTTCTGCTGAATATCTCAAAATCTGTGAGGAATTTGAAAAAAACTTTCGAAGGTAAAGTTATAGACCACGTCAAAACGGTTAGGATACGGGGGGCATTTCTCCAAAATCCATTTCTATAACAAGATATAGCTTCTGCAAAAAAAATGGGTTGTAGACACAGTCTCCTTTGATGACGTTTTATTCAAATTTGATGTCTTGATGCCAAATGGGCATTGCCAAGTCTTCAGGCTTCAAGTGTTCAGGCTCTGATACCATGTTAAAGATTTAAAGGAAGAGAGAGAGACAAAGACATGGAGCTGTAACAGAGAGTAGTGAACTCTCATGTTCTCTTCTTCTCATTCTTTCATAATGCTTCCTAAAGTCTAATCACACATAATTGATAAACACACTAGGTCATGAATTGACCGTACCACTAACTGTGGTTGAGTCTAACCGACTTAGGTATTACAACACACATGTAGAGTGATAGCTAAGACGACAACTACCTAGATAAGGTCAGTCATGTCGGTGATATTGATCATGAGCTTGATTCTCAACAATTTTCCATATTGAAAAGCTTGATGGCAATAACTTTCAATATTGAAAGGTGCAGATATGGGAAGTCTTGGTGTAGAAGAGGCATGTTAAGCCATTGAAGTTAGAGGGCATCAAGTCTGAGCTTTATTATGTAGAAAATTGGATAGAACTTGATGAGCTATGCAAGTCCACTATCATTCTGTCATTATCAGAGTAGGTGTATTTTAATGTCATTGACATTGAGGGTGATGCTTATGCAATATGGAATTTTTTTTGTGATATTTATGATAAGCAAATTGCATCTTAGTTATACTATCTAAATAAGCTTAAGAACTTTGCATAAGGGGGATACAATTATGTCTACTTATCTGAATGAGTTTCATTCCATTTTTGGCCAACTTGTATTACACGACATTCAATTTGAAGATAATATTAAGTATTTGTTATTGCTTGCTACACAACTTGAGTCATAGGACACCTTTCATACTACTATGAGTCCTCATCCCTCACGAGGATAGTTTTAAATGCAATGATGTAGAGAGTGCTCTATTGATGACAAAAGAGGTAAATATGAAGAACATTGATGCAATCCACACTTCTCATGAACTGACTATTAGAGGTAAAAATGATAGTAATGGCAATAATAATTATGATAGAGACTCACAACCCAATACAGACAAGTCTCAATATTGTGGGTAATCTCGTAGTAAATCCCGTGGTAAGTTCTCTTTAATATGTCATCGTTGTGGGTAGCAAGGTCATATTAGACCATAATGCCGTAAAATACACAATGATAGGCACAATGAGAAAGGCAAGGGGAAAGTGAAAGATAATGCAAATTCTAATTATTGTAGCATTGTCCCTAGTAAGTTTTGTGTAAAGAGACTGAAGAGATAAATGTAGTGCAATCAGAGCTTGATGATGACTATATCTTAGCTACTTTGCCTCTTGATGCTACTCAATTGATCAATGCTTCAACTACTTACTCTCAATGTTGGCTATTGATTTAGGGGCTTCTTTCTATGTTACCCCACATTGGGATTGGTTTCATACATATCATAGCATTATAGGTTTTGTGAGACTAGGAAATGACACAACATTGGATATCATTGGCATGAGGGATGCTAGACTGTAGCTTGCTTCATGCAACTCTTTTGTTTTGCATGATGTATATCATGTATTGGCTTTGACCAAAAGCCAACTCTGAGTTGGACTATTGGATGATGCAAGCTATCATATCTCTTTTGGTGATTCTATATGGAAGATTGCTTGTGGTTGCCTTGTTTTTGCTCTAGGTGTCAAGGCTGGCAGCCTATCCTTTGTTTATATCTAGGTCCCTAGACCATGTATTGGTGGCTGTTCATAGACTTACCACATGTATCTTTATGGCATCATTACCTTGGACACATATATTTGAAAGGAATGAAAAGATTGACTCATTTGCAATATCTTCCGCCTCTTGATTACTCACATTTTGATTTATGTGATCATTCTCTTTATAGCAAATAGACTCATAACTCACATAAGAAGTTTGGCTCTACGGGCATGGGTGAGTCTCTAGCTCTTGTGCATTCCAGTGCATGTGGTCCCATGCCATGTCTTGGTGCAAAGTACATTTTGATATTTATTGATGATTTTTTGCACAAGGTATGGGCTTAACCTATCAAGTAGAAATTGGATATTTTGGCTATGTTTCAGTTCAGTCTTGCTCTAAGAACTAGTCTAGGTATAGGTTGAAATGCCTAAGGTTTGACAATGGGGGTGAACATATCTCTAAGAAATTTTAGCAATTTTTCAATGGATGAAGTATTAAGTATCAGTTGACCATCCCATACATCCCGCCTTAGAACTGTATTATAGAGCACATGAATACGACTATTCAAGAAAGAATCTGTTGTATGCTTAGCGAGGTAGGCTTACCGTAGTATTTTTGTGCTAAGGCAGTTACTACTACCGTACATCTCATAGAGCCAGATACAAAAAGCCCCGCTCTTTCTTAGAGTGATAAACTAGCCCATAAATTCCCTAGCTCCCAAATCTCACCACATCATGCTTGTACGAATCTCTTCTTTATATTAGAACCAACTATGTAATTTTCAATCTCCAACAAAGCCATTTGGTTATGTATTATTATAGGAGGGAACCTTCCATATGAGACCTTCCTCACCCTATACCCACTCTTTCTCTTGGGATCTCTCACTTCCAATGTACTAGTCTTATGCACTGTGCCCATCAAGGATTATTTCCCTATTTTAGGACTGGTTCGAATATTACTACTAGAGCCCCACTAATTCTCATACCGACTTAAGGGATAAACCTTTCTCACGTGTTTGGTGGGAGTTTGGTGGTCTATAGTCTAGACATATATAAACCCACTAGGTGTAAGCCATGGTGACAAGACCTTGGGAAGAGTACATATTGGCCATAGTGTTGTCTCTTGCAATGAATCTACACTGACCATAGTGTTGCCTCTTGTTGCAAATCTACACTACATCATCACATATTTTTTGGTTAGCTTTGAACATATATTTTTTCAAACATATCCAAAAGCAACCATATTCATCCATTACTAGAAATGGATTTAACTAGGCCAAAACATCTTTATCACAACAAGAAGTAGTTCCACCACTAGCCTTTACCTCAACTAAGACACTTTCATTGAATAATATATTCATTTCAATCAATAACTAGCCAGTCCTTCTCAAGCAAAATTTTATTGTTCACTGATAATGCAGGTGAGATGGACTATTGCCATTGGGATCCACATGCTCGAAATGTTATCTATAGTCATGATGTTGTGGTTCATAAAGAGAGAATACATAAGCAACTTGAGCAGATAGTTGAGGTATGTAGGGCGGTCTTTCAAGAAAGGAGCCCCCTGTTATTGTACGAGTGTATGCAAGAAGTGAGCTTTCTTGGGCAACCTCTATTTCTTGTTCCACATAGTCTACTTATTCCTCTTCTCCTGGGCACATATCAAGCACCACTCTTACCCCCCCCACTGCTACCACCACCACCTCTACTACCGCCTCCACCATCATTGCCACTACCACCTCCACCGCTTCCACCACCACCGTCCCTACCCATGTTTTCCCCCTATGTTAAGTACCTCAAGTACATCTCTCTCTCTCTCTCTCTTCCCCCAAGTCCCATGTAGCAATCTCGCTCTCTCTCTCAAGTAGCAGCTTCTCTCCTTCTCCCCATCTTACACACACACACACACACACACACTCTCTCTCTCTCTCTCTCTCTCTCTCTCTCTCTCTCTCTCTCTCTCTCTCTCTCTCTCTCTCTCTCTCTCTCTTAATTAGCAACTTCTCTCTTTCTCCCCTATTAATTTTGCAAGGTTCATCTATTTGTTTGTTACAACCCTATTAATTTTGCAAGGGTCAAGGATTCCATGCGATCCCTTATCTTAGACACTTTTAATAGGTAAGATCTAGACAAAAAAAATATCACATTGTTACTCCCACATGTATATACACATTCACGTACCTCTATCTTTTATATGCATGATTTGCTATTACATCGCGATATATCATTACTTCCATTGTGCACACATGAGTGAAACTATATCGCACATGTTTTCACTACATTCAATTGAGCATTATTGTGTGAACTTACTACAAGAGGATACCATATCAAATACTTTGTTACACTTACTGCCATAACTGTGATATCCATTGTTTTTCAAAATGTTCAAATAGATAATATCGGGACAATAATATTACCTCATTATTACACAATCCACTATGCACATATACATTCGCATGTGCACATGTATCTACACTCCACCCTTCCCTAGATATTTTTCATGTGCCTTTTTTACACATCGTATAGTACTGCACTTGAGCGAAGGCATGTACACAATCCCCTTCACTTGCACATTCCTCTCTCTTTCTTGTCTTCTCTCTCATCCTCATTTCATTGTGCTTACGAATCAACACAATCAAATAATTCTAAAAGTACATATTCAGCATGCACATTGAATATCAATTGAGTTCCATTGTTGGAGGGTGGAACGGGTGATCCCTAACAAAGTCTACAACTAAACCATGGAAACATGTTAGCTCGGTCAAGTAGGGAAGCATGTGCTCTAGGAGGATTGTGCCCATGGGGTTTCCCTTAAATGGGGATGGGTATATAAAGGCATTGGGTGGGTTCCTCTACATCTTCTCCATGTTATCATCCACAAATAGTGTCATTGTTGGATTGAATTGTAGCCAATCAATGTCATCAAAACATTTCAAGAAAAGGGGCTTTGTCTAATTCCTTATGGAAGAAGTGGTTGTAGGAGTCACTTTGCACTTGACTTGTCTTTATTGAAATACAAAGATTGGTACTTGCTTTGATGACTTCACACATTCACTTCTAACCAATTGGAGTTTTGGGTATTTCCTTCAAAAACTTTGTGAGCCTTGGCCACAAAATCACCCAATACATGCCCACTTCCAAGGGCTTCATCGGTAATGATTTCTTTAGCTTTAGTTGCCTATGTAGAAGCACCCCATTCACATCAAATACAATTAATTTTTGGGTTGTGGGAGACAGTTCTACACACGCGCATGGAAAGGTGAGCACCCATGTATTGGTATGATGAAAAAGAGCACCGTATTATAGTCAAATATTGTATAAGTTTATGTAAACATATTACCTTTGCTCTTAGAAATCTTCTAGCAATATAGACATGCAATTTGTCTATCGAAATTTAGTGCTACTGATTTAAGATCACCACATCTCACATTGCAATCTAAAATGGTGTCCCCTTCTTTTGTGTACGTTTGCAAGAACGAGCTCCAAAAAGCCCTACCACGTTGCATGCCATAGTATGTGGTATTCATATAAGACATTAGGAATCTACTAAATATCTGTAAAACATTTCTGCAGTGGTTTAACAACATTGGATCTCATACTGACCTCTCATTGGGGATCCTGATGTATCTCGCACCCACTCATTCACAATAATGTCATCTTTTGTGAACTCTGAAGGGATAATTCCATTGCAAGTGACATTTAAATGCATGTACCCTATAATATATATCACATGTACCTGCATTTAAAGCATGAAATATAAAATTTAGCAATTGCAATCATTGTATGGAGCTAGAAAGTGTGATACTAAATGGTATCTAACATGACCATATCGTGACTTTAAAATTCTCACCTATCTACCTTCAACGACATAGATAGGTGTCTTGCAATGAAAAACCTGTGTTGTGCGTAAGGCCCAACACTTTTGCTTTGACTCCATCCATCTCAGCATTCATCCTCCACAACCTACTCAATGAGCTCTACCATGGAGTGTGTTGTGGTAAGGAAATCCATGTGTCCTTGACCACACAACTAGTTAGATGCATAGCATCAATTGACACTACTTCAATATGGGAGTTCCATGACGAAATTCCATCCCCCAATCCATGCACAACACTATCTTTAGGGAAACAAACCACCATGATATCGCATGCTGTGTTTATGGTTTCTTCATTAGTATCGACCAACTTGTGTTGGTTCACCTTGGCCAATTAGGAAACTGCATCGGTTGGCTGATCACTTTATAATGCATTTCCTATCTTGAATGGGTCACAAAGAATAGTACGCCACTCCACCTTCGCTATAGTAGCAGTATGGGAGCCAACGACTTGCGAGGGGTCTTCCATGTGGCTTTCAGTATAGACCTCTGCATATTGACTCCATGATTAGTAGCATATTCTTCTTATTGGATGTTACTATAGATAATATTCTTGAGACATGTTTGTTTACTTGTGTGGAAGGCAGACACATCCTGCACCATTGTAGCTTCATGGGAGACAGTGTCTTGCAAGGGGTACTTCCACCTAACTTTTAGTATGGCCCTCTACATGGTGACCTCACAATTAACAACATATTCCTCTTTCAAAATGTTACGACAAATAATATTCCTAAGGCAAGTTAGTTCACCTGTGTTTGTGCTATTGGCACATCCTCCACCATCGTAAGTGCATAATCTTGAATTGTATCCCCTGCAAAAAGAAAGACCATTCCTATTGAAATTATATTATATAGAGAACAAAAAAACCATGAGTCGTGCTTATTTATCGATAGGTGCCACATCCCCTGGCATGGCTAGTCCATGTTTATGCATTCCTTTCTTCCTACACAGGGCGACACATCAATATTAATATTGTATAATGGTACAATGTTATTAAGTTCTCACATCATCTGATCACGGCATGTGAAATTCATGAGCATCTTTCTTTACCTCTGTGCATGAGCCACGTCTATTGTCTCTGCAAATCCACTTGACCTTCAGTTCTTTCACTCTCTACATAATACAAAACATTCTTATAATTACCATTCTTATAATTACTTTGGTGATAAACAAGGTTTAAATGCTTTCACATAATGAGTTTTCTACATAAGCAAGCTTACCATCTCGGTGCTTTGTAGTACGCGTGTTAGTGGGATGCAATATGATGTCCTTGGTTATTACCTCACTGCTTTCCATCATTGTCATGCATCTCTCTATAGTAGTGTGCAAGCTAAGTCTCTCCACTGTAAGATTTGGAAGAACTTTACTCTATCCTCCTATATGTACCAATGACATGGACCTCCTCATAGGTGGTGCCTTCCACTACAAATCAAGTCCATTGGAAGCATGCCAATGGATGGAATAATACATATCCATTGGAACAATATGTATGAACATGTAATAAATGGAAAACTTATAACTTTTAGTTGTCTTACCTCTATTTCTTGAGGGAATTGTTTATTGCATTTTTGGGATTGGGATCCACTCTACAATGCTATCAATAAAGAGACCTGCATGGTTTGTTGGTTACCATTCATGCTCAATAAATGTTTTACTATCGAAACACAAGAGATGTCTATGCTATAGTAATTTAAAATATCAAACCTTTTGGGTGTGGAGAAACCAAATTAATTAGCAATGAGGGCCAGTCTCCGCTTAGCCTTTCTTCAACGATATTAGGGATGACCACACTATTAGTATCAATTTCCTATAAATAGATCATAGTCTCTTTATTAGGATACAACAAAGTGTAATATACTCCTAAGGATGCAACTTATTTTAATTATACACCTCTTGAACCTTATGTCTCTTGCATTTATTTTTTCCTTGAATATTTTTGATACAAAGCTTTCTTATATGAGGGGTATTCACCTTCTAGGTAGTTGAGGAAGATAGGGCATCTTTGGTATACCTCCTTATCCCACTCTTGCTCTATCTAGTAATCCTCATACATGCATTGATCACCCTACAAGTCCATCTAGTCCTGCCATTATGCTAGGAGAGTTTGTATAGGCTCCCTCTCCATTTGCTCGTCGTGAACTTGACATGCAAAGTCATCATTATAGTTTTGGAATGGATTGGCAATATAGCATAGCAAACATGCTATAAGAGAAGGATATTGTGAACTACCTATATGAAAGCCTCCATGCTGCCAACTTTGATGATTGTTGTGACTCTATATTTTCATCTTGCTTGAAATCATGGAAGATGGTGCTAAACATTTGCTCTCTATGTTTTCTATTTATCTCTTGTGTATATTAAAAGAACAAATAGTATTCCACTCGAATGTTATAATAGTCCTCCCAACTCAAGAGTAGTCTCCTTCCAGCGTCTTGCAACATGGCCCAAAAAGTCTCCTGTCTCACCCAACTTCGAAATGGTCCATTGTCATCTACTCAAATCAAAGTTATGTCATTTAATACTAATTCATCGAACTTATAATGTAGATAATATAGATGAATGAGAAAAACCTATGTTGAGGCATAACCATCAACGTTCGAATTTTCCTATTAGAACGTCTAATGGCCTTCAATATCCTTACGCGATCTATATTGTGGTTGACTAAGGAGATGTTTGATACTTTGCTGGTTAGTTTTAACCATAATTTGGATCCCATCAAATAGTGTTTCCATTGACGTAAGGCTTGAACTACAGCTAACAATTCTTTATCATAGGTGGAATACTTCAACTCAGAAGGTTTAAGTTTGAAACTAGAATAGGCTATGGGATGTGAATCTTTCATGAGGAAAACTCCTATTCCTGATCCACTATCATCAATGACTATTAGAAAGAATGGTTGACTAAAATCATGTAATTGCACGACAGGTGCATGTGTTAAAGCATGTTTCAATAAATCAAATGACTTTTGTTGGTTGTTAGACCAATGATACACAACACCTTTCTTTAACAATTTCGTCAAAGCCAATGTAAGCAATGAAAAATTTCTCACAAATTTTCTATAAAAGCTAGCAAGGCCTAAGAAAGAACATAACTCATGCACATTTTTAGGGATTGGCCAATTCAAAATTGCCTCTATCTTTTTAGGATCAACGTGAATACCATAAGAAGAAACAATGTGACCCAAGTATTCAATTTGGGTTTGGAAAATTTCAATCTTGTCAAGATTAGCATATAATTGATTCTCTTTCAAAAAATAAAAAATCAAAGTTAGATGTTTACAATGCTCATTCTCATCCTTACTGAAACCAAAATATCATCAAAGAAAACAATCACACAATTTTGATACTTCAAAAATATACGATTCATCATACGACTGAATGTAGCTGGTGCATTGGTCAAACCGAAAGGCATAACAAGAAATTCATAATGACCAAAGTGAGTTCTAAATGTAGTCTTAAAAATGTCAAGTGTATTCAAGCGTACTTGATGATATCCAGACCTGAGATCTATCTTGCTGAAAATAGTGGCCCCTTGTAGTTTATCCATGAGGTCGTCTACCCTAGGGATTGTATATATATTCTTAACAATGATTTTGTTTAGGGCATGATAGTCAATGCACATCCTATAGGTATTATTTTTATTCTTAACTAATAGGACAAGTGCACCAAAAATGAGAACTACTGGGCCTAATGAGTCCTCAATTCAACAGTTCCTCAACTTATTTTTGGATTTCTTTTTGTTCAATTTGATTGTGTCTATAAGGTGCTTTACATGGTGGTTGAGAACTTGGGATTAAATCTATTTTATGGTCTTTAGGATGTGTAGGTGGTAAACCAGGTAGTAAATCAACATCAAAACAATCTTTAAATTGTTTAAGAAATTGTGCATGCCTAGGATGCATCTTATTTTCTTTAGCTTCAATTTCATTCACCCATACTAAATATGATTTACTACATTTTCTCAATGTAGGTTTAGCCTATGTGTGACTAAGCTGGGGAAAATTATCAAAGGTGTATAAACCATATAATGTGATTTGGTTTCCATTAAAATGAATTTCCATAGAATGTGTGGAATAATCTATGTCAGGGTTATATTTGTGATGCCAAGGCATTCCTAAAATAATATCACTAGCTTGCAAAGGCACAACCAAGAAATTTTTGTGCTCAACATAATCATCGATTTTAATCTCTAAATCATGCACTTCTTGTGTACATTGTATCCAGTGCCTAAGAATGTAGCCTTTATGCGATAATGAGTTGAAACAATAGATAAATTCAATTCTTTTACTAGCTTTACGGAAATAAAATCATGTGTGCTTCCATCATCATGCAAAACAATCTTTTCTTGACCATGCACAAGACATTTCATTGTTAATAATGAATGAGGATTTGGCATATTTGGTTAAGTATGTGAAGTATCCCCGATATCATCATCATCTTTAGTGAAGTCTTGCATATCTTCATGGTCCTCGTCATCAGTTGCTCCCAAGTGATTGATTTGAACAACTTACTTCTTGAACTGACAGTTCGTTGCTAAATATCTAGGCTAATGACACTTGTAGCAAACCATAAGCTTTGCTTTGGAGATATTGTTGGTAAGGGTTGGAAGTTTGGGTATATTGGGATTTGGCTGGAGGGAAGGCTTAGGGTTTGAATTAGTAGTTGATGGTAAAGTAGGAGGTCAAGTCCAAGGTTTACAGAAAGAAGAAGGAATAAAAGGATTTTGATTGAATTTTTGGAAATTAGAATTGAATTGCTTTGTACTAAAGTTACCTTTAACCGAAAATTATTGTAGTCACTTTTCTCATCCACGAATTTTATCCTTCGCATCATGCGCTAAAGAAATTGCATCCTCCAAAGTCTTTGGCTTAAACATATTCACTTCCACATAGAAGTGACCAAGCAAACTGGACATGTACTTATGTTTGTGGATCACCTCAAGAACATCTTTAAGCATTCGAAGTTAAAGTAAGGCACTCTAGAAACACTCAATGTATTGCGGGATGGATTCACGATCTCTTTGTTGCAGGAGATCCCACTGTTTGATTGTTTTCTCATGGAATCGAGGCGGAATGAAATTCTACAAAAATTTATTTTGAAAGGCTTCCCAAGTAGAGGGACAATCAACACTCTTGTAGATAATAGTCCACCATAATGATGCTCTGTCTGCTAAATGATTAGTGACGCATTTAAGTTTATCTTTTTCAGCATATTGCTCTTCATGAAAATATTCATCAAACTGACTAATGAAAGCAAGAACAATTTTTCCATCACATTGCCCATTAAAAGTGAAGAATTTAAAATTTCTTTTACTTATCTTGGCCTCTTTCCTAAGAGCCTGTGCATCGAGCGTCGCATCAATAGTACGTTGAATGATATCTTTAAGTTGCACCATGTCTTTCTCGATAGTGGATTGTTGAAGTGCAACCAATCGTGCTTGTAAGTTTTGATGTTCCCTTCGCTCTTCTTGAAGTTACATCATGATTAGATCCGATTTTTGTTCCATAGTTAGTTCTGGCAAATTGCCTTCGCTCATAAAATCATCCATGTTATGATTCGACATCCTACAAAAATGTCAAACAACCTCACACACTCAAAATCTCGTTAAAAGGATGAGCATAACTCAAATTTGGGTTTACAAGGCTTGCTTTTTATGGCTTTTAAATAGGAGGAAGCAGTGTATAAGTAGGTGCTTCAAAAATTTCGTAGGTGGCTTGCATTATGCTAACATCACGAATTTTCTTTTGTGATCTTGACAATTGGGATAGCCTTGTTCAAGCACAAACATGATCTTCTTAGGCATGTGCATGACAGTGCTCTTGTTGAATCTAGTTTAGTAATACTCGGAGTGTGAACATAATTTGAAGAAGCTTGAAAAACCAATTCGGTGTAAAAGATAGTGTGAACAACCACTTAAGGAAGGAGAGTTGTGACTTGGATGATTAAGCCTTATTGAGTAACTTAATTGACTTATGTTTTTAAGCTGAAATAATTTAGATTTTTGGATCACTTGTTGTCAGAGGATGTCGATGTCGATGACGTCGTTGAAGACATACTCTTGCAAATGAATTGTCAATTAAAAAAAAAAAACTTCTTTTAAGCTTCTCAAGCTTGTATAAAGATCAAACTTTATAAACTCTTATCTACTTCTCTTTGTGAGAAAAGCGGCTTATAAAGGAGATTTCTTAGGTGCTCCTTCACCTATTGTGAGAGGTCCTTCGCGATCAGAGGGTACAACAGGGGGTTCTTTACTACTAGGAACACGCTTGTGTTGTCAATTCATTGCAAGATGGCATGTAGAGCTCATTCATTCTAGGAGGTTCGCCTTTGTGCGAGATGGCAAGCAATTGGAAGCTCTTGATCTCAACTCCGCTCTGATACCACTGGTATGCAGATCGAATGCTGTATGCACGCGTAGTGAATGTTGGAAGGTCCCCAAGAACAAAGAACTTTACAAACCTTCATAATTTCAAGTACCAAGCAAAAGCAAATTTGCACGACATGAGACAAAAGAAACCAACTGGGTGCAATCTCCCCCCATGCCTTTTGTGAGTGCTTCACAAGGCATGTATTTATAGATTTATTTATCTTCAAGCTCAAGAATAGCCCACTTTACAAATAGCATGCTTTTGCGTTTGCGTTTGCATTTGCCCAAATATAAAGTAAGGCGTTTGGGCATCCAAAAGTCTAGCTATGCCCAAATATAAATATCAAAAAATAAAATATTTAATCGAGCGCCTATGCACATACAAGATAATAAATGTTTTGTCAAGCACTTTAATAAATAAACATGCTTAAATAAATATTAGCGCCATGCCTTTAGTGATAAGGTGCGCTCTCATAAAAAATAGTAATTCTTCTAGGCATTTGGATTCACACTATCACTCGGTGCCATCCAATGCCACCACTGCCTACTCTACACATCAACTGAAGCATTCACAATTGTTAGAAAATAATTAGATAAAACCCAACAAAGTGAATACCTAACAGTCTTTAGCTACAAAAAAATTAAATAGATTGAAACTCTATTTTAACCTTAATTTAATTCGAGTGCGCACTCTAAACTCGTAAATGTCCATTAATTTAATATGTATTTTACGAAATCACCCGCTATGGAATCACCCACGTGCACATTAAATTATTATGACGTCCAAAAAGGACAGGTGCCCCCATCAACTTCTCACACACAATGAATCCTCCTTGTGTAAGAGCCCTCGACAAATAATTAATTTTACGAAATCCACCAAAAAACCTCACGGAATCTACCATGAAATATGCCTCCTAGCATCATAAGCAACAAACACATTGAAAATGTTAAGGTCTTATGATCTAGGGCCACTCACATGTGCGTATCGCATTCATTCATGTTGTGAGACGTTGGTCACTATCCCAAACATAAAACATGCAGTTTGACAAAAAGGCCCAATCGGTACCACTGATTTTTGCCTCAAAGTTCTCATGCTTCTTTAGCCAATGGGGGTCCCACTTGTTTCTAATTGTATCGTCAACCTCCTTGCACTGGTGCCTTGGAGTCTCCAATGATACTATGAATATGTCCATCCCTCCAAAGTACCCATTGTTGAAAAAGGTCTCTAAGAGTTGCTTGTACCTTGATATGACTTGTCTTATCCTAGGCATGGAAACCAAATGACATAATGGGATAGGTGGCAAAGGGATGGATGTCCACATATGTGTGAAATAATAAAGTAATACCCACATCAAC
Source organism: Lygodium microphyllum (assembly GCF_053477565.2). Taxonomy (NCBI): domain Eukaryota; kingdom Viridiplantae; phylum Streptophyta; class Polypodiopsida; order Schizaeales; family Lygodiaceae; genus Lygodium; species Lygodium microphyllum. The sequence goes on from NC_141141.1 coordinate 19,061,332, forward strand.
ATAAATAAATAAAAACCATAATCAATATATTGTCACCATCTCTTATAAGCATTCATTGTCAACATTTCCATATTGGTCTTCAATGCAAGCTTGCACGATATGTTTATTGCAAGAGGTGACAGTGAGAGCACTGTTGTCATGCCCCTAATATGCACTAAAGGACTCGATGCTTTGATGATCGTTGCTCTCCTCGTCAATATCACTCTTTGATACTACAAGCTTTCTCTTATCCTTCCTCATTTGTGTCATCGAAGCATATCCACCTTCTCTTGGTATCAATCCCTCCCCACATGCAAGTCCAATGGCTACTTGTAGGTCAACAAATGCCAATGATTGTGTTTGTGTTCCTCTTTCTCTTGCTCTTGGAGGCCGACCACCTCCCTCTACAATTGCATTCTACTGGTGGAGATAATAGCTTGTCCTGCTCTAGGTCATGGAGACAACTTAGAGTCCTCCGGAGACTTGTCCGATTGCCGCTTTCTTTTATGCAAACAATGATCCAAAATAAGGTGACATGAAGAGATAAAGCAGTGATAACAAAAATCAAGAGAGGGGTTGCTTACCATCTATTCCATTGGCCATTGTATCATTGCATTTTCCTTATAGGTCAATCTCAGTATTACCTATGCGATGGGCCTTCATACCTCTCCGATGCACGATGGTGACAAGAACTCCCACTCATATAGGGAGCAATGTCGATGAGGAGAGCATCTAACAAACTAAAAATTCTCCTATGCTTTTATCACCCTCGAAAATGGTAACAGGTCTTGTCTTTTGAAATCTGATCTGGCCATGATGGGGGTGTTTATATTTACTTCTTGTAGATATATTGCTTCCTTGATTTCCTACCATCAATTACCATTTGTGATATACGTTGGGTAGGAAAAAATTCAAGTACAGACTCTCCTGCAAAGAGAGAGAGAGAGAGAGAGAGAGAGAAGAAGAAGAAGAAGAAGAAGAAGAAGAAGAAGAAAGGAGAGAGAGAGAGAAGAAAGGAGAGAGAGAGGAAAGGAGGAGAGAGAAAGAGAAAGAGAAAGAGAAAGAGCGAGAGAATAAAGGAGGAGAGAGAGAGATGAGGGGGAGAGAGAGAGAGAGAGAGAGAGAGAGAGAGAGAGAGAGAGAGAGAGAGAGAGAGAGAGAGAGAGAGAGAGAAGCCTGGGATAGAAATGTGAGTGTGTGTGTGACTGAGAGAGAGACAGAGAGAGGGGGGAAGCTTAGGATAGAAATATAAGAGTGTATGTGATTGAGAAAGAGATGGAGAGAGAGAGAGAGAGAGGGAGAGTATAGGGAACAATGTTGATGAGGAGAGCATCTAACGGACTAAAAATTCTCCTATTCTTTTATCACCCTCAAAAATGGTAACATGTATTGTCTTTTGAAATCCAATCTATCCATGATAAGGATGTTTATATTTACTTATTGTAGATATATTGCTTCCTTGATTTCCTACCATCAAATACCAATTGTGATATACATAAACACAATAGCTACGTGGAACAAATCCAAGTACAGACTCTCCTACAAAGAGAGAGAGAGAAAAGGAGGAGAGAGAGAGAGGAAAGGAGGAGAGAGAAAGAGAGACAAGAAAGGATGAGAGAGAGAGGAAAGGAGGAGAGAGAAAGAGAGAGACAAGAAAGGATGAGAGAGAGAGAGAAGCCTGGGATAGAAATGTGAGTGTGTGCATGACTGAGAGAGATACACAGAGAGAGGGGGGAAGCTTAGGATAGAAATATAAGAGTGTGTGTGACTGAGAGAGAGAGAGAGAGAGAGGGGGGAGGGAGAGCCATACCGAGGATAGGGGACGAAAATCATGAACTTGAATTGCAATGGAGGGGTCCTTTTATAGACAAAGGAGAGAGAATGAGGGAGAGATAGAGAGACAGAGAGCCACATATCGAAAGTCATAGAAATGATTCACAATGTGAATAAGGGAAAGAAGATCCTTTTATAAGCAAAGAAGAGAGAAACAAGGGGAGATAGAGAGAGAAATAGTGATGAGAGAGAGGGAGGGAGAGGGACAACATGCGATATGTGTAATTTCTCCCACCAGGAAAGGGTTGTTGGCGGTCCCTTATCGAGCAAAAATTAAAGTCACAAGTCCCAGGCCCAATAAGGGGCTATTGGTGACCCATTCTTGGTGAGAGTAAACTGCACATATCACATGTTGTCACACTCTTTCCCCCTCTCTCTAATCACTCTTTCTCTCTCTCATCTCTCGGTGACATTGTTAACCCTCAAATGAACAAGGGGGAAAAGCTGAAAAATCTAAAGCAGAAGACAAGGCCAAGGCAAAAGTGAAACAAAAGACGAAGGCGTGCCAAGAAGAATCTAGAAACACAAGAAGTGCAAAAAAGTCCTAAATCAAGGAAAAAGGCACATGAGAAAAAGAGTGAGTCTATACTTTTGTAAAAAAGTGCAAGGCACACCATGATTTATTTTAAGAGTGCCAGTGCAATTTGTAGAGGTAGATGGGTGGTAGGAAGGAAGCTATGAAGATAGGAGGACAATGGGAAAAAGGGCTGGCCAGCCATGTAAAATAGGGGATAAGGGGATGACCACCCAAAAAGGGATTTAGGGTTTTGTATATAAAGTAGGAAAGTAAATGAGAAACTCATTCTTGTGTGTGGCCAAAAGTAGCTCTCCTCCTCCTCCTCCTCCTCTTCTTCTTCTTGCTTGCTAGAGCTTGTGCTTGAGAGAGGGAGTGTGAGAGTGTGAGGGAGTAAGTGTGTGAGGGTGAGGTGTCAAGAATTGCGTGGTGGGGGGACTTGCTTGAGCTGCTGTGCCAAAACACACACTGTATACACAAGAGGAAGCTCACTCAAGAACACAAGAAGAGAAATGGAGGCCAAAACGTTTTCTTGCTAGTTTCTTTTTCTTTTTCAACACACTATACAATGTACAAAAAGTATAGATAAGATACAACATAAAGGAAAGTGGCCTTCTAAGTCAAATGGTGCATAACTGACTACACTAATCGACTGGTGCTATATCTTTGCCAGCTGTAGGTAGGTGTAATAAACTAAATATAATAAGTGATAAGTTAGTGACCATGTGAGTATCATAATGACCACCAACGTACTAAGTGTAGACGTGCAGACTCATCTAGCCAGGTGATCTATCATCAATGTCTGAACGTGTTGAGCTTGCCATCTCAATGCTCCCCCTCAAGCTCAATTCTATCTCTGCAATTCCAAGTAAGCTTTGGAACTTTCAAAGCTTCTCTACATCCAATGCTCTTGTGAAAATGTCAGCTATCTGATCATGTGTACTGACATATACCAAGTCAATCTCTCCTGCAAAGTACCTTCTCTCTCACAAAGTGGTAGTACACCTCAATGTGTTTTGTCCTAGCATGGAACACTGGATTCCTAACTAGCTGTATGCTGCTCATGTTGTTACAATGAATGACAACTGGACCATCTCCCTGCACATCCAAATCACCTAATAACTTTTGCAGCCATACCACCTCACATGCTGCCATAGCAGCACCTCTATACTCAGCCTCCGCACTCGATAAAGCAACTGTAGGTTTCTTTTTGCTGCTCCATGTAACTGCTGCACTACCAAGGGAAAACATGAATCCACTTGTAGATCTTCTGTCTGACATGCTACCAGCCCAATTTGCATCTATGTATCCAAAGACCTGTACGTCCTTAACCTGCCTTATAAAAAAGTCCATAATGTAAAGTGGACTTCACATACCTCAATATATGTCCAACTGCATCCAAATGAGGCTTTCTAGGCATCTGCATACACTGACTAACAAGGCCAATAGCATAGCTCAAGTTTGGCCTTGTGATAGTCATGTAAATCAAACTCCCTACTATTCTCCTGAATATAGTAGGGTCTTCTATCTCATCCCCAACATCACTACTCAACTTCACATTTTGCTCCAATGGTACTGAAAGAGGGTGCGTGATCAACATCAGAAATACAAAATCCAATATTGACAAGATACTCTCCAATCTTGTTAGACCATGCTCTGGGTGCTTGCTTCAGCCCATAGAGCACATTCTTTAACCTGCACACATATGTGGGATGCTCTAAGTCCTCATAACCTGTTGGCTGCTCCATATACAGTTCCTCTTGCAGTTCACCATGCAAGAAGGAATTCTTAACATCCATTTGCTGCAAACTCCAACCTTTGGCTGCTGCCAAGGCAATCACACACCTAACAGTTGCCATCCTAGCAACTGGACTGAATGCCTCTTCATAATCTATGCCATATGTTTGAGCATAGGCTTTTGCAACCAATCTAGTCTTATACCTCCTAATGGAGCCATCTGCATTATGCTTGACTTTGTAAACCCACTTACAACCAATAGCTTTCTTACCCTTAGGTAAGGGTATCAAATCCCAAGTCTTATTGGCTTCTAATGCAGCCATCTCCTCCATTGCTGCATCCCAATGAGCATGACCAACAGCATCCTCAAAACAAGTGGGCTCAACATCTTAAACTAGTTTCACCATATAAGCATAATGGTGAGTTGCATAACCTTCAAAACCAAATCTTTTAACAGGGTATCTAACCCTGCTAGATCTGCGTACCACCAGATCACTCAATGGAGCCTTTACATTACTATGAGCTCTCTGTACACCTGGCGTCCTGACTGAAGGAATGCCAAGCTCATCATCCAAACTCTTTGAACCACTAGAATCTCCATCAAATCCCAAATGACTGGTAGATGTATCATTACCATCCAGCACTTTCTTCTTTCCTTTGTCCTTCACTGCAACACTTATAGATCCACCTAAAGATGTGGGACTACTCCTTAGTCTCTCAGACCAAGGGCTCACTGTAGGTATAGTACCAGATGATATTTCTGGTTCACTAAGACTTTGTGATTCTTGTTTTTCTTTTTGCACATAGCTGTCTTGATCATTATCATCATCTAATACATCACCAGTAGATGCATACCAGCTGCCCATCTCATCAAAGATAACATCCATGCTCACTTTGAACTCACCTGTGACAGGGTTATAACAACGATACCCTTTCCGCTCTAAAGAGTACCCAATAAAAATACATTTTTCAGCCTTTGGATCAATCTTCTTCCGTAGCTCATCTGGCACATGAACATATGAGACACATCCAAATACCTTCAAGTGTGATACATCAGGCTTCTTGCCAGTAAAGCACTCTTCAGGAGTCATCCCATGAACTGCAGCTGTGGGAGTTCTGCTCATAATGTAGACAACAGTATGGACAGCCTTTAGACCAAAAATGTTTGGGCATATTCTTTTCAACCATTAATGCCCGTGCAACTTCTGCAATATGCCTGTTTTTTCTTTCTGCAACACCATTTTGTTGTGGGGTATACCTACAAGTAAATTGCCTCTTTATCCCATGAGTCCTCAAGAAGCCACTAAACTCATTAGAGAGGTACTCTCCCCCTCCATCTGATCTCAAGCACTTCACTTTTAAACCCGTTTTTGTTTCAACAGCTGCCTTAAAAGATTTAAAGTGCTCAAACACATTACTCTTTTCTTTCATGAAGTATACCCATAGCTTCCTTGAACAATCATCAATAAATGTGATAAAGTATTTGCTACCACCAAGAGATACATTTTGTGTAGGCCCCAAACATCTGTATGCACTACATCAAGTATTTTTCTACTCACTTCTCTGTCATGCAAGAAGGGTTGTCTTGCCTACTTACCAAACTGGCATGCTTCACAGACTTTATGCAATTTTGCAACTCTAAAAGAAAGCAACCCTGTAACAATCCTCTGGAGTGCATTAATTTTAGTCTTTGCACATTTGTATGTCCAATGCATTTATGCCATATTTCAATATCTGCAACTACTCCTTTTCCTTTAGCATACATATCGCATCCATTGCTGGAATTTTAGCATCTAAAGTGAACATTCGGCCAACTCTACTTCCTTTTACGACCAACGTGTACTTATCATTAAAGTCTTCTACAAAACAACCTTTTTCATTGAATCGGACTTGCAACCCCTGCTCTACCATTTGGCCAACAGACACTAGATTCTTTGTAATTGATGGCACATGTAATACATTTGTCAGGCTCTTTCTCTAGCCATCATACAAGGACAAGGGAACCTTTTCAATGTGTGAAATTGGGTGGCATGAATCATCACCTGTCTGCACATAACCTGGGTTTTGTAAGTCCTGCATCTCTCCAAACCATTCAACATGAGTGGTCATATGATTAGATGCACCTGAATCAACATACCATACATCATCATGTGTCCCCTTTCCTGTAACTGCATTTATCATATACTGCATAACAAACAGACGCTCATTTTTATCTTCATTTTGTCATGAAGACGATGTATAGTTTCCTTGCTGCAGTTTACCATTGCGAATATCATCCTTCTTAGCATAACAATTGGCTACAATATGTCCTATTTTGCCACAATAATGGCAAACAATAGCAGAATTTCCAGAGCCTCTGTTCTGCCATCCACCTCTTCCTCTAGAGCTCCCCCTGCCTCTAAAGTTTCCTCTACCTCCGGAAATCTGCATTTCACCAAACTATTGATTGAATCTGTTTTGCTGGTTATCGCCAGCACGTCCCGTACCATGGCCTCTTAAAGAAGATCTACCACGTCCTCTTCCTAAACTCGAGTAAAATGCTTGGACCTGTTCACCATTTCTTTCATACGAATCACCCTACATATTGATCTCTTCAATAATCATGAGAGAGATCAGCTCATCAAAATCTGAAAATGGCTTACGTACATATACTGAAGTAACAAGTGATTTCCTTATCTTCTCATTATTAAGGCCAATCAGAGTGGATGAAACCAAATCATCATCATCCAGCATTGCATCAATCATTGCTAAAGCATCTGCAATCCTCCTCACCTTTAATACATACTCATTGACAGACATTTTCCCTTTCTTCAAGGCATTCAACTCTTGCTTGAGTTGAATCTTTTGTGCCTTTGTATTTAGTGAAAATATGCTCTCAAAAATTGTCCAAGCTGCATGTGAAGTTTTTGCATTCCTAATATGTCCCATCATAGTATTATCAATGACTATAGATAGCCAGTACATCACCTTTTTGTCTTTCGCATTCCACTCTTTCCATGCTTTTAACTCATCTACAGTCAGAGGGATACCGAGCTCTGGCTCCTTTTCTTCACCTAAAACAAACTCATAAAGGCCCTTTCTAATGAGGAAGTTTGTCACACAGAACTCCCATGAAGGATAGTTGTTCTTGTCGAGCTTCTCAATAATGGGATTTCCACTGTTCTGTGCCATTATCACAAACAAGGATACAACACAGCAAGCTAGTCTTCTGCAATCTTTCACAACACGTGCACATCAATACACCAAGCAACCTTTTTCACTGATTGCTCAATAGTACATGTAATCTGCAACCTGTTTGCAAATAAACCTTATATTTTCTTCCTGCAAACACCTCAAAAATTATAGATTCGCAATTTGTAACCTGTGCATCCACTTTTGGTCAATACAGCCGAAATCACAGTGTACCCTGAAATTGCTGTCCACAACCTTACAGCTCTAAAACAGGGCCTGAAACGGCCTTAGACGCCCAAAATAACTGTGGGTGAGCCCTAAAGGGCCGAATTGCAGAATATACAGTGATCTGCTTGCACATCAAATCTCACAGCAATCTGAGATTTTTGCTCGACCCTGCTTCCGATGCCTCCGTAGGCACTATCCAAGAGAGAGAGTGGAAGAATGGGAGAGCTTTTTACCCGTTGCTTGCTTGCTCGAACCTTGTTTCTTCTCCTTTGCTTCAGCCTTTGAAATCAGCCTCTCTCAGTGGCATGGCTCTGATACCATGTCAAGAATCGCGTGGTGGGGGGACTTGCTTGAGCTGCTGCGCCAAATACACACTGTATACACAAGAGGAAGCTCACTCAAGAACACAAGAAGAGAGACGGAGGTCAAAACGTTTTCTTGCTGGTTTCTTCTTCTTCTTCAACACACTATACAATGTACACAAAGTATAGATAATATACAACATAAAGGAAAGTGGCCTTCTAAGTCAAACAGTGCATAACTGATTACACTAATCGACTGGTGCTATATCTTTGCCAGCTGCAGGTAGGTGTAACAAACTAAATATAATAAGTGATAAGTTAGTGGGACCATGTGAGTGCCATAATGACCACCAACGTGCTAAGTGTAGATGTGCGGACTCATCTAGCCGGGCGGTCCATCATCAATGTCTGCACGTGTTGAGCTTGCCATCTCAACATGAGGGACCGTGGTGGAGAAGATCTCCATCTTCTCCTCTCTTCTTCTCTTCTCTTCTCTTGTCTTGTCTTGCTCGTAGCAATGGAGCTTGGAGCGTGGAGCTTGAGGATGGAGCTTAGCTTGCACTTGGATCATGGAGCTACCAAAGTGCTCAGGAGAGGAGGTAACTCGATCTAGCATGGAGGTAAGCTCACTATGCCCGTAGAGATGGATAGTGCGTCGGCTATGTGAGAGGTAGCCATTAGTGCTTGGCTTGGAACACTTGAAGCAATAAGCGGTCCATGGGTCTTGGCGGTTGATCGCTTCTACAGACACCTTCTTGGAGCGAGAGAGATAGAGAGAGCATGCGATATTTGCAATTTACTCTCACCAAGAATCGATTGCTAGTAGCCCTTATCGGGTGAAAAATAAAGCCACATGTCCACTTATGGCTTTATTTTTTGCTCAAGAAGGGGTCACTGACAACCTTTTCTTGGGCGGAGAAAAAAGTCACAAGTCCACTTGTGGCTTTATTTTTTTCCCAAAAAGGAGTCCTTGACGACCCTCTTCGGGAAAAAGAAAAATCCACGAGTTTGAGAAGAAAGAAAATGGAGGGGGAGAGAGAGAGTAAAAGATGATGAGAGGGAGGGGCACAAAGAGAGAGAGAGAGAGAGAGAGAGAGAGAGAGAGAGAGAGAGAGAGAGAGAGAGAGAGAGAGAGAGAGAGAGAGAGAGAGAGAGAGAGAGAGAGAGAGAGAGAGAGAGAGAGAGAGAGAGAGAGCATACTATGTATTTTTTTAATCGCCAAGAAGAGGTCGCCACATTAGTCTCTTCTTAGGTGAAAAAAGAGAGCCACAAGTCCACTTTTGGCTTTTTCAAAAGTGGATTTGTGGTTTTATTTTTTGCCTAAGAAGGAGCTGCCAATGACCCATTCTAGGTGAATAAAAAAACCACAAGTCCCCTTCCGATGAGCGAATAGAAATTTCACAAGTCCCATACTCTCTTTGCATGTCTATGTGCGTGTGTTTTTTAATAAATTTTTCATTAATATTAAATATTTATTCAATTAAAAATTATTAATAATTTTTTTGAAGAGTATTAAGTTAGATGGTATTAATTTAGTTAGTTAGTATTGATTTGATTATTATTTTTAATTAATTTAGTTAATATTAAAAAAGTAAGATTAATTATTAGTATTAATCAATTATATAACTAACAAAATCTCCCCCTTTGGCCACACTAATTACTTTCACAAGGCAACAATCAATGCAAACATGTTGCCTCGCATTATCTAAAAAGGCTGTTGCAAACAATCAATTATATTAACGATAACATAAGCAACAAACACGTTGAAAAATATTGAAGTCTTACGATGTAGGGCCACTCACATGTGCGTATCTCATTCATCCATGTTGTGAGTCAATGGTTACTATCCCAAACAAAAACATGCAATTTGACGACGAAAAGGCCCTATTGGTACCACTGATTTTTGCCTCAAAGTCCTCGTGCTTCTTTAGCCAATGGGGGTCCCACTCGTTTCTAATTGTATCGTCAACCTCCTTGCACTGGTGCCTTGGAGTCTCCAATGATACTATGAATATGTCCATCCCTCTAAAGTGCCCATTGCTAAAAAAGGTCTCTAAGAGTTGCTTGTACCTTGATATGACTTGTCTTATCCTAGGCATGGAAACCAAATGACGTAATTGGATGGGTGGCAAAGGGGTGGATGTCCGCATCTGTGTGAAATAATAAAGTAATAATCAACGTAAAGAAATAAAAACCATAATAAATATCTTGTCACCATCTCTTATAAGCATTCATTGTTGCCAACGTTTCCAATTGGTCTTCAATGCAAGCTTGCACGATATGTTTATTGCAGGAGGTGACAGTGAGAGTAGTCTTGTCACGCCCCTATTATGCACTAAAGGACATGACGTTTTGATGGTTGTTGCTCTCCTCATCAATAGCACTCTTTGATACTACAAGCTTTCTCTTATCCTTCCTCATTTGCATCGTCAAAGCGTGTCCACCTTCTCTTGGTATCAATCCCTCCCCACATGCAAGTCCAATGGCTACTTGTAGGTCGACAAATGTCAATGATTGTGTTTGTGTTCCTCTCTCTCTCTCTTGCTCTTGGAGGGCGGCCACCCCCTCTACAATTGCATGCTACTGGTGGAGATAATAGCTTCTCCTGCTCTAGGTCATGGAGGCATTAGAGTCCTCGGGAGACTTGTCCGATTGTCGCTTTCTTTTATGCAAACAATGATCCAAAATAAGGTGACATGGGAAGATAAAGCGGCGATAACAAAAATCAAGAGAGGGGTTGCTTACTGTCTATTCCATTGGCCATTGTACAATTGCATTTTCCTTGTAGTCAATCTCAGTATTACCTATGCGACGGGCCTTCATACCTCTCCAATGCACGATGGTGACAAGAACTCCTGTTCATATAGGGAGCAATGTCGATGAGGAGAGCATCTGACAGACTAAAAATTCTCCTATGCTTTTATCACCCTCGAAAATGGTAACAGGTCTTGTCTTTTGAAATCTGATTTGGCCATGATGGGGTGTTCATATTAACTTCTTGTAGATATATTGCTTCCTTGATTTCCTACCATCAAATACCAATTGTGATATATGTAAACACAATAGCTAGGTAGGAACAAATCCAAGTACAGACTCTCCTACACAGAGAGAGAGAGAGAGAGAGAGAGAGAGAGAGAGAGAGAGAGAGAGAGAGAGAGAGAGAGAGAGAGAGAGAGAGAGAGAGAGAGAGAGAGAGAGAGAGAGAGAGAGAGAGAGAGAGAGAAATGAGAAAGGTTAGAGAGGAAAGGAGGAGAGAGAAAGAGAAAGAGAGAAGAAAGGAGGAGAGAGAGAGAGGGTGAAGAGAGAGAGAGAGGAAAGGGAGAGAGAGAGAGAGAGAGAGAAGAGAGAGAGAGAGAGAGAGAGAGAGAGAGAGAGAGAGAGAGAGAGAGAGAGAGAGAGAGAGAGAGAGAGAGAGAGAGAGAGAGAGAAAGAGAGAGAGAAAGAAGCATGTGGTAGAAATGTGAGTGTGTGCGTGACTAAGAGAGAGACGGAGAGAGAGGGGGAAGGTTGGGATAGAAATATAAGAGTGTGTGTGTGACTGAGAGAGAGAGAGAGAGAGAGAGAGAGAGAGAGAGAGAGAGAGAGAGAGAGAGAGAGAGAGAGAGAGAGAGAGAGAGAGAGAGAGAGAGAGAGAGAGAGAGATCATGCTATAATCTCTTTTTTATCGCCAAGAAGGGGTCGCCACATTAGTACCTTCTTAGGCGAAAAAAGAAAGCCACAAGTCCACTTTACGCTTTTTCAAAAGTGGATTTGTGGTTTTATTTTTGCCTAAGAAGGAGCTACCAATGACCCTTCTCGGTGAAGAAAAAATCCACAAGTCCCCTTCATCCCCTTCCGAGCGAAGAGAAATTCTAGAAGTCCCATGCTCTCTTTGCGTGTCTATATGTGTGTGTGTGTGTTTTAAATTAATATTAAATCATTAGTCAATTAATAATGAACAATAATTTTTTTGAAGAGTATTAAGTTAGATGGTATTAATTTAGTTAGTTAGTATTGATTTGATTATTATTTTTAAATTACTTTAGTTAATATTAAAAAAGTAAGATTAATTATTAGTATTAATCAAATATATAACTAACAAAATCTCTCCCTTTGCCCACACTAGTTACTTTCACAAGGCAACAATCAATGTGCACATGTTGCTTCGCATTATCTAAAAAGCAGTTGCAAGGAATTAATTATATTAACGATGACATAAGCAACAAACACGTTGAAAAATGTTGAGGTTTTATGATCTAGGGCCACTCACGTGTGCGTATCTCATTCATCCATGTTGTGAGCCAATGGTTACTATCCCAAACAAAAAACATGCAATTTGATGAAAAGACCCTATCGGTACCATTAATTTTTGCCTCAAAGTCCTCATGCTTCTTTAGCCAATGGGGGTCCCACTTGTTTCTAATTGTATCGTCAACCTCCTTGCATTGGTGCCTTGGAGTCTCCAATGATACTATGAGTATGTCCATCCCTCTAAAGTGCCCATTGCTGAAAAAGGTCTCCAAGAGTTGCTTGTATCTTGATATGACTTGTCTTATACTAGGCCTAGAAACCAAATGACATAATGGGATGGGTGGCAAAAGGGTGGATGTTCGCATCTGTGTGAAATAGTAAAGTAATACCCACATCAACGTAAAGAAATAAAAACCATAATCAATCTCTTGTCACCATCTCTTATAAGCATTCATTGTCAGCGTTTCCAATTGGTCTTCAATGCAAGCTTTCACGATACGTTTATTGCAGGAGGTGACAGTGAGAGGAGTCTTGTCTGTTGAGATATCGAGCTCCACTCGTGATATGCTAGGGTGACCGTTGTGCATTTATGTCACCGACATGTTAGTTGCAGATGCGGTTGGTACACCGCCCATGAATAATAGCTACATGATAGCTATCCTTATCCATTCTAGTTCGTGGCTCAGTTAGTATGCCACCTTAGTTAGTTGAGTTTGGTTTGAGACCCATATATAGGGTTCTTCTATTTCTTTGTAAGAGAGTTCTTTTTGGCTTACACAACTAAGAAGAGGAAAACTGTTTTCAGCCTCCACCCTTGTGTGTATTCCCCCATTGTGCAAGCAAGAAAGCTACAAGTGAGACTCCTTCCTTCTCTCCCACAATCTTGACATGGTATCAGAGCCTTGTTCGTGGTAAGGAGCTCAAGAAAGCAAGCCAAGCTCGCGGTGTTCTAGTAAAAGGAGTAGTGTTGCTTTCATTTTCTGTTTTGGGAGCAGATCTCTGCAGGTAGCACAGCCGAAAAGTGCAGGAGTGCATTGTCTCAGGTTGAGACGCTCTTCACGGTGAAGCAAGAGGGCAGTATATGCTGCGGGATAGGGCTTTAGCCCTTGGCGACCTTGTTTTTTTGATTTGAGGCCATTTCGGGGCCTGTTTTGGAGGCGGAAGTTTTCTGCACGCACTCAGGAAAAGGCCCGGTTTTATGCTGTGCAGGCACTATTCTACAGGTCGGTGAAAAGTTTCTGTAGAAATAGCATCGTATGCTTGTGCGCAGAGACATTGGGAGTTACAGAATCATCCTTGTTGCCTGTTGATGCAAAATCGTCACTAGGAAGTGACTGTGTGGTCAAGTACCACTTTCATCAGTTTTGCAGATTAGCCCTTGTGAGGCTGAAGCTGTGTTCTTTGCAGTGACAGAACTTTTTGCAGTGTTCTGTAATGGCGTCTGATTCTCTCTCACAGATTGTCACTGAAAAGCTTGACAAGAACAACTTCCAAGCATGGAAGTTTAGAATGACGAATTTCCTTATGGGAAAAGGATATTGGGAATTTGTTGCAGGAAATGAAGAAGAACCAGTTCTTCCTGATGTTCCCAATCAGCAGCAGATGCAGGCATTCAAAGCATGGCATGAGAGAGCCAGGAAAGTTATGTACTGGCTGTCTATGAGTATTTCAGACTCTATGATTGTGCATATTCAGGATGCAAGTACGCCAAAGGAGGCATGGGATACTTTGTCAAAAATGTATAGCACAAATACTCAAGCTAGGAAAATGCAGCTCAAGCAAGAGTTGCATAATGTGGAAAGAGAAAATATGAGCGTCAATGACTACCACATGAAGGTGAAGAAGATTGCAGATGCACTTGCTTCCATTGGGTCGCCAGTGGAAGATGATGATTTAGTTTCTGTGACCTTGAATGGTCTAGGAAAGGATTATGCGCAGTTTCGGACATCCATTTCCGTCCGTGAAAGATTTCTTGATTTTGAGGAGTTGATTGCTCTTCTAATTTCTGAGGAGCAGAGAAATGGTGGTGCATCTTCTTCAGGAGGAACTTCAAAAGAAGCTGTCTTCTACTCAAATGCTGGAAGAGGTAGAGGCAGAGGTAGAGGAGGCCGATTTGGAGGCCGTGGTAGAAATCAGAATATGCAGCAAACTCAAGAAAACCAGTCCTATGGAGGAGGACGTGGTAACTCTAGAGGTAGGGGGAGCCAAAGAGGTCGTGGTGGATGGCAAAGAGGTCAAAATGCAAACAGTAATGTTGAATGCTACTACTGTGGTAAAATGGGTCATATGGCTAAAGACTGCTATAAAAAGCAGAATGACATTATGAATGGAAAACTGCAACAAGGGAATTATGCATCTTCTAGTAGACAGGGTGATGACAGAAATGAGCATTTGTTCATGGTGCAGCACATGAACAATTCTGTGACAAGTGCAGAAGAAAGCAATGATGTATGGTATGTTGACTCAGGTGCATCAAACCACATGACAGGTCATGCAGAATGGATGGAGGATGCAAGGAAAATGGAAAAACCAGGATTTGTGGAGACTGGTGATGATACTGCACATCCTATTGTGCAGATTGGAAAAATTCATTTGTCTATGCAGGATGGGAAAAAGAAATACTTGTCCGATGTATTTCATGTCCCGAATATCACCAAGAATCTGGTTTCTGTTGGTCAAATGGTTGAACAGGGCTTGCAGGTCAGATTTAATCCTCATGGATGCTTTGTTGAGGATATGAAAAATAAAGGTCGCTTGATAGCAAAAGGAAAGAAGAAGGGCAGAATGTTTACGTTGGATGCAGACATGTCTGAATTGAGTGCAGCAATGTTTGCACATGGGACCGGTGTAGTTGCAGATATTGATATCTGGCATAAACGCATTGGTCATGTTAATGTACAGCGACTTAAATCAATGCAGGCCCAAAATATTGTTGCACGATTGCCCAAATTCAAGGTTGCAGAAATGCATAAGGTATGTGAAGCCTGTCAGTTTGGAAAACAGGCAAGGAAACCATTTCCTAGACATGTTCAAGAGAATGAGAAGCCATTGGAATTAATCCACTCTGATGTGTGGACTACTAAAGCTGCATCTCTTGGAGGCTGTCATTATTTTGTCACTTTTATTGATGACTATAGCAAAAAAGTTTGGGTGTATTTTATGAAGAAGAAAAGTGAAGTGTTTGGGCATTTCAAAACTCTTAAAGCTATGGTTGAAAAAGAAACAGGCCTGCAGATAAAATGCCTAAGGTCAGATGGAGGGGGAGAGTACCTCTCAAATGAGTTTGCAAGGTTCCTGCAGGAGAATGGCATAAAGCAGCAATATTCATGCAGTCATACCCCACAACAAAATGGAATTGCAGAAAGGAAAAACAGGCATATTGGAGAGGTATCTCGTGCCATGCTCAATGAAAAAGACTTGCCAGATTTTTATTGGGTTGAAGCAGTTGCTACAGCAGTCTATATAATGAAGAGGACTCCCACTGCAGCAATACATGGGATGACTCCAGAGGAGAGGTATACTGGTAGGAAACCAGATATTTCTCATTTGAAAATTTTTGGTTGCATTGCCTATGTACATGTGCCAGATGAGTTGAGATCCAAGTTGGATCCAAAAGCTGAGAAGTGCATCTTTATTGGTTACTCTCTGCAGCAAAAAGGGTATAGATGCTATAACCCTTCTACTCATAAGTTTACAGTGAGCAGAGATGTTGTTTTTGATGAGATGAGTAGCTGGTATAAACCAGTAAATGTGATTGATAATGTAGATGCACAAAATGGTAATGTTGCACAGAATTCTCAGCAGCAGTCACAAGATATTAGTGGACCTGGAGCGTTCTCTAGCAGTGGTTCACATTCTTCGCCATGGACAGGCAGATTGAGATCAGGAGAATCTTCTCAAGGCAGTGCAAATAGTGGTATGCAGGTGTCACGAAAAGGAAAAGAGAAGGTAGATCAGCCCATGTTTGATGTGAATGCAGGTCACTCTTATGTGGATGGTGAATCCAGTGACTCAGAACAGAGCATTGATGATGAGTTGGGTATTCCTTCTATTGTTACACCTGGAGTAAGGAAGACCAGGGATGTTTTGAGAGCACCTGGGAGTGAACCTACTTTGCGCAGGTCAACCAGAGTTAGGTATCCTGTGGATAGGCTGAAATATGATGGATTTACAGCCATTCACTATGCATATATGGTCAAAGTGATACAGGAACCAGAACCCACTTCTTTTGAGCAAGCCATGGGAAAAGAAAAATGGGAGAAAGCCATGGATGAAGAAATGGATGCCTTGGAAGCAAATGCTACATGGGAATTGGTACCTTTGCCTAAAGGTAAGAATGCAATTGGCTGTAAGTGGGTTTATAAGGTGAAGCACAATGCAGATGGTTCTGTGAACAGATACAAGGCAAGATTAGTAGTCAAGGGGTATGCACAGACATATGGCATTGACTATGAAGAAACATTCAGTCCGGTTGCAAGGATGGCAACCGTAAGAGCAGTCATTGCTATGGCTGCATCAAAGGAATGGTCTTTACATCAGATGGATGTAAAGAATGCCTTCTTGCATGGTGACTTGCAAGAAGAGGTCTATATGGAGCAGCCACCAGGTTATGTGCATGATGTTCATTCTGAGTTTGTTTGCAAGTTGAAGAAAGCCTTGTATGGCTTGAAGCAAGCACCTAGAGCATGGTCTGACAAGATAGGACAGTATCTTGTCACTATTGGCTTTCAGATTTCCAAGGCAGATTTCTCACTTTATGTGAGAAAAACAGAGAAAGGTATTATGCTACTTGTCATTTATGTTGATGATTTGATTATGACAGGTGACAGTGATGAAGATATCCTTCATGTGAAAATGCTATTGAAGCAGAAGTTTGAGATGAAGGATTTGGGAGAGCTGCGTTATTTCTTGGGCATTGAGGTGATTAGATCACCAAGTGGGATACAGCTCTTGCAGAGGCAGTATGGATTGGACATGCTGTCCAAATATGGGATGACAGGCTGTAAGCCTATTTCAGTTCCTTTGGAGCAGAATGTGAAGCTGAGCACAGATGCAGGTGAGCTTTTGGAAGACCCTACTATGTACAGATGCATAGTAGGAAGCTTGATTTATATGACTATTACCAGGCCAGATTTGAGCTATGCTGTTGGATTGGTAAGTCAGTTTATGCAGGCTCCAAGGAAACCGCATTTGGATGCGGCTAGACGCATACTCAGGTATGTGAAGTCCACATTGCAGTATGGACTTATGAGACTGGGGTTCAGATACAGTTGCATGGATACACTGATGCTGATTGGGCTAGTAGCATTTCTGATAGACGTTCTACCAGTGGATATGTGTTCTCTTTTGGGAGTGCTGCAGTCACTTGGAGCAGCAAGAAGCAGCCTACAGTTGCCTTGTCGAGCACAGAGGCTGAGTACAGGGGTGTAGCAATGGCTACATGTGAGGTAGCTTGGTTGCATAAGCTACTTTATGATATGCATCAGCCTATAGATGGGCCAGTTGTCATTTATTGTGACAACATGAGTAGTATACACTTGGCAAATAACCCAGTCTATCATGCTAGAACAAAGCACATTGAGGTGCATTATCACTATGTGCGGGAGAGGGTTTTACTAGGTCTTATTGATCTAGTTTATGTCAGCACAGAGGATCAGGTAGCTGACATATTTACGAAGGCATTGGGCACAGAGAAGCTACGCAAGTTCAGAGACCTGCTTGGTGTGCAGGAATTGGGATTGAGCTCGAGGGGAAGTGTTGAGATATCGAGCTCCACTCGTGATATGCCAGGGTGACCGTTGTGCATTTATGTCACCGACGTGTTAGTTGCAGATGCAGTTGGTACACCGCCCATGAATAATAGCTACATGATAGCTATCCTTATCTACTCTAGTTCGTGGCTCAGTTAGTATGCCACCTTAGTTAGTTGAGTTTGGTTTGAGACCCATATATAGGGTTCTTCTATTTCTTTGTAAGAGAGTTCTTTTTGGCTTACACAACTAAGAAGAGGAAAACTGTTTTCAGCCTCCACCCTTGTGTGTATTCCCCCATTGTGCAAGCAAGAAAGCTACAAGTGAGACTCCTTCCTTCTCTCCCACAATCTTGACATTGTCATGCCCCTATTATGCACTCAAGGACTCGATGCTTTGATGGTCATTGCGCTCCTTGTCAATATCCCTCTTTGATACTACAAGCTTTCTCTTATCCTTCCTCATTTGCGTCGTCGAAGCGTGTCCACCTTCTCTTGGTATCACTCCCTCCCCACATTCAAGTCCAATGGCTACTTGTAGGTTGACGGATGCCAATAATTGTGTTTGTGTTCTCTCCCTCTCGCTCTTGGAGGGCAATCCCCCCTCTGCGATTGCATGCTGTTGATGGAGACAATAGCATGTCCTGCTCTAGGTCGTGGAGGCATGTTAGAGTCCTCAGGAGACTCGTCTGATCGTTGCTTGCTTTTCTGCAAACAATGATCCAAAATAAGGTGAGATGGGGGGATAATGCGGCAATAACAAAAATGAAGTGAGGGGTTGCTTACCCTCTGTTCCATTTGCCATTGTACAAATACATTTTCATCTTAGTCAATCTTAGTATTACCTATGCGACGAGCCTTCATACCTCTTCGATGCACGATGGCGACAAGAACTCCCACTCATATAGGGAGCAATGTTGATGAGGAGAGCATTTGACAGACTAAAAATTCTCCTATGCTTTTATCACCCTCAAAAATGGTAACATGTCTTATCTTTTGAAATCCAATTTGGCCATGATGGGGGTGTTTTAATTTACTTCTTGTAGATATATTGCTTCCTTGATTTTCTACCATAAAATACCAATTAAGATATATGTAAACACAATAGCTGGGTAGGAATAAATCCAAGTACAGACTCTCCTACAAGAGAGAGAGAGAGAGAGGAGAGAGAGAGGGGGGAAAGGAGGAGAGAGAGAGAAGAAGAAGAAGAATAAGGAAGGAGAGAGAAAGAGAGTGAAGAAAGGGGAGAGAGGAAAGGAGGAGAGAGAGAAGGAGAGAGGGGGAAGAGAGAGAGAGAGAGAGAGAGAGAGAGAGAGAGAGAGAGAGAGAGAGAGAGAGAGAGAGAGAGAAGCTTGGGATAGAAATGTGAGTGTGTGCATGATTGAGAGAGAGACTGAGAGAGAGGGGGAAGCTTGGGATAGAAATATGAGAGTGTGTGTGTGATTGAGAGAGAGAGAGAGAGTAGTTATTTGGGATAGAAGATAGAAAGAAAGAGAGAGGGGGCGGCTAGGATAGAAAGATGGATGAGAGAGAGAGAGAGGAGAGAGAGAGAGAGAGAGAGAGAGAGAGAGAGAGACAGAGAGAGAGAGACTCCCGAGGACTTTAACTTGCCTCCATGACCTAGAGCAGGACATGCTATTGTCTCCACTGCAATCGTAGAGGGGGGGTCGCCGTCCAAGAGCGAGAGGGAGAGGAACACAAATGCAGTCATTGACATATGTCGAGCTATAAGTAGCCATGAGCTAGAGTAGGACAGGCTATTGGAGAGAGAGAGAGAGAGAGAGAGAAGAAAGGAGAGAGAGAAAGATGAAAGGAGAGAGAGAGGGAAGAAAGGAGAGAGAGGAAAGGAGGAGAGAGAGAGAGAAGAAAGGGGGAGAGAGAGAGGAAATGAGGAGAGAGAAAGAGACAGAGAGAGAATAAAGGAGGAGAGAGAGGGGGAGAGAGAGGAAAGGAGGAGAGAGAGAGAGAGAGGAAGAAGCCTAGAAATAGAAATGCGAGTGTGTGCGTGACTGAGAGAGAGAGACAGAGAGAGAGGGGGCGGTAGTCCCTTATCGAGCGAAAATTAAAGGTACAAGTCCCAAGCCCGATAAGGGGCTCTTGGTGACCCATTCTTGGCGAGAGTAAACTACACATATCACATGTTATCACACTCTTTCCCCCTCTCTCTAATCACTCTTTCTCTCTTTCATCACTCGGTGACCCCTTCTTGGAGTGAGAGAGATAGAGAAAGCATGTGATGTGCAGTTTACTCTCGCGAAGAATTGGTTGCTAGCAGCCCTTATCATGCGAAAAATAAAGCCACATGTCTAGTTATGGCTTTATTTTTTGCTCAAGAAGGGGTCACCAACAGCCTTTTCTCGAACGGAGAAAAAAGTCACAAGTCCACTTGACGACCCTCTTTGGGTAAAAAAAAATCCATAAGTTTGAGTATAGAGAAAATGGCGAGAGAGAGAGAGAGAGAGAGAGAGAGAGAGAGAGAGAGAGAGAAGCACGTGGTAGAAATGTGAGTGTGTGCGTGACTAAGAGAGAGACGGAGAGAGAGGGGGGAAGGTTGGGATAGAAATATGAAAGAGAGAGAGAGAGAGAGAGAGAGAGAGAGAGAGAGAGAGAGAGAGAGAGAGAGAGAGAGAGCATGGTATAATTTCTTTTTTATCACCAAGAAGGGTTTGCCACATTAATCCCTTCTTAGGCGAAAAAAGAAAGCCACAAGTCCACTTTTGGTTTTTTCAAAAGTGGATCTGTGGTGTTATTTTTTACCTAAAAAGGAGCTGCTAATGACCCCTTCTCGGTGAAGAAAAAATCCACAAGTCCCCTTCATCCACTTTTGAGCGAAGAGAAATTCCACAAGTCCCATGCTCTCTTTGCGTGTCTATATGTGTGTGTGTGTGTGTGTTTTATTAATATTAAATCGTTAGTCAATTAATAATGAATAATAATTTTTTTGAAGAGTATTAAGTTAGATGGTATTAATTTAGTTAGTTAGTATTTATTTGATTATTATTTTTAATTACTTTATTAATATTAAAAAAGTAAGATTAATTATTAGTCTTAATCAATTATATAACTAACAAAATCTCCCCCTTTGCCCACACTACTTGTTAACCCCAAGCCGAGAAGGCGGAAAGACGAATGAAAAAGCAGAAAGAAGATGGAAAAGGAGCAAGGACACGCAGGCGGGCTTCAAAGCTAAGCCAGGACCAAAAGCGTAGTTTTAAATAAAAGGCACCTCAAAAACTCCAAAAACTCTTGTAAAAGAGCGCCAGGCTCCCTCCTGTGCCACCTGTAAAAGAATAGTCGAATATAGGCCTAGGGCACAAAGCAAAAAGAGGGAATTAGAAAAAGGATCTTGCCACAATGGCCAGTCATGTAAAAAAGGATGGGTGCCCATGGGGTTTTCGGGTTTGTATATATAAAGTTCAAAAAGTGAATGGAAGCTCATTCTTTGGTATGTGCCCAACAAGAGCTCTTCTCTTCTTCTCTTCTTCTCCTCTCCTTGCTTGTGTGTGCTCTTGAGAGAGGGAGTGATTGTGAGAGTGAGGGAGGGAGTGAGTGGAAGTGAGGGATCAAGGGGGTGAAGCTCTTCATCATCTTCTCTTCTCTTCTCTTCTCTTTCCTTCTTTTGCGCGCACGGCTATGGCGGTTGGAGCTTGGAGAAGGAGGAGGCTTGAGAATGCTTGAGCTAGCATCTAGGATCGTGGAGCTACCAGAGTGTGGAAGAGAGGAGGCAACTCATATCGGCATCAAGGTAAGCTTACTACACTCGTAGGATCAAGGGTGCATCGGCTATGTGAGGGTTCGCCATTAGAGCTCGCTTGGAACGCTTGAACAATAAGCAGTTCGTGGGTCTTGGCGGTTGAGTGAGAGCTCCCACATTTTGGTTCCGTTGCTGGGACCATGGATTCAAGCTTGAGCGCTTGCGCGCCTCACATCAAGCATCGAAGTAAGGGATTCTCCCTCGAAACGGAGCTTGAGGTAGGTAGGAAGGTTGGGTGTTTTGATCTTCGAAACAAGTAAGTATTTTGGGTTAGTTAGTTTGTTTGATGATTGGAAAATAGGGAGAAATCATGTCAGTTTGTTGCTTTTAATTCTTGTTGCATTTAGTGTAGGATAGCATTAGGAAATCGAACCAGGAAAGGGTAGGGTTTACTATTGCAAATAGGGCAAAACAGGGCATAAAACATGCAAAAAATGGCAAAAAGCTAGCTTGGGATGCGTAATGTCGGCAAGTGAATGATTGAGCCTGTCAAAGCCCTGCGCGGGAAGGGGTTTAAGGGTCAGGAGGCCAAGGGAGAGCTCATTTGCAACCATTGCAGTGAGAGAGAGAGAGAGAGCCCCCGCGAAGATTCGATTCAATTGCATCGTCGGAGAGCCTACCGCTCACCCCAGGTATGCCAATCACTTCCCTTGGTGCCTTAGCTAGGATCTGGAAGTTTATGAAAGGGATGATTGCCTGACTAGGGAGATTCGATCAAAATCGTCATCACGCGGCATTCGTCACGCCGCCTTCGGCCCGTTCGAACGGCCCTTGCTAGGCCAAGTCCTAGATTCGACCCTCAGGACCCGCCCATTTGAACCTCGGACCCACCCATTCAGACCTTGACCAGAAAACCCTACTCAGCCCTCGGACCTGATACTCGACTTGGTCCGTTCAAATTACTCAACTCGGCCTGTCCGAGTTACTCGACTTGGCCCTTTGACCACAAATTAACACTCGGCCCTAAGTCCACTCGGCTCAGGATGCGATACTCGGCCCTTAGCCCAACATCTGGCTTGGCCCATCCGAGTTACTCGACTCGGCCCTTTGACCAAACTAACACTCGGCCCGAGTGTCCACTTGGCCCAGGACATGATACTCAGTCCTCGGCCCAACATATGGCTCGGCCCGTCCGAGTTACTCCACTTGGACCTCGGCCTACGAAAAAACTTTTTCACTCAGACATTCGGCCCATCCGAGTCACCCACTTGCCCCTTGCAATTCAGAACAATTGGGCTGAGTGTGTGCCCCAACTCAATCTCACAGATTTGACTTGACCCAACTGGAGCTCAGTGGCGCAACCTGTCGTAAGCCTTTCTGACACTTAAAGACTGATTCTAGCGCACCGAGTAGACAAAATTGTAAGGCATGGCCGCTTAACAGTTTGAGTGGGCTGTTGCGATACCTAGAACCCCAGAGACCTAGAGGTAACCCGCCGAGCCATAAAACCTTGATCGAGCCCAAAAGAAATGGCAAGGCAACATAGCTGAGAGGCCCTAAATCCCTCCTAGATGGCCAGCAGCCAGAGAATCAATCTACCAAGCCTATCAGGCCCAAGGGTGCATGAGATGCTTAGAGAATGTTTGTCGCACTTAAGAAAAACTGAAAGCCTGGTTGAACACGCGTGCACCAGAAAGAACACCCGCATGGAGTGGAGATAACTTGAGAACTGCATTTAATAAGTCAAGGAACTCACTCAGATAAGCCACTCAAGGAACCCACAAATAGGAGAGAACCCACGAATAGAGACAAACCATCAACACGCAAAGTAGGACCAAGCAAGCGGCATGAGCGAAGGGGATTTGACAAACCCACTCAATTCGATTGATAGCTTGGCGAAGCACGAGAACTCGACCATGGCGGAGGAAAGCTCGGACCTCAGGTCTAACAAGGAACTCAACTTGGGCATCTTCCCAGAGGCTATTCAATTGGTCAGCAGCTACGATGTACATGCCCGATATGAGCACTGCGGTGGACAGTAGATGCTATCATCGCGGACTTAGAAGAAGAGAGGGAGCTAGCCCATAAGGCATTGCAAGGCATAGCCGTGTAGAATAGAGACCAGTAGGTCAGGAGCCAAAGGCAAATCATGGAGTTGCGTGAGGTACAGCGAGTGCTGAATTTAGCCGGCAGAAATCGAATGGATCATGAGAGAGCCCTAGAAGGAGACTTAACATTGAGCGAACTTCTTATGAAGCACTTGTTAGACAACACCGCAGTAGAGCAAAGTGCTACAACGGTAGCAACCTCACTGCTGGTAGGGTTAGAAGCAACCCAAGGCTCTAAGAGCTAGTCTAAAATCCCTATAGTCGCAAAGCAGCTCGACAAGTACCATCGACAAGTACCAACCCCATGACGACCCATACAACTTTGTAGAGCAGTTCGAGCAAGTCTGCAAGGCCAACGGCCTCAGCGACCTGACTCAGCATTCTTAAGCGTCTGGACTCTGCTTAGGTGACAAGGGCAGGACCTGGTATACAAGTTTAGACGCTGCAGAGCGGGCAAACTTCAATAGCCTCAAGGATCTCTTCATTAAGAGATTTGCCGAGCCTGGATACTTCGACAATCTGCTGGTGCGATTGATGAATGTCAAGTAGAAAGAGAAGGAGGACATTCGTGATTACGTAACCCACATAAGGAGCCTCTTCAAGAGAATCCCTACAGGTGAACGACTGACTGAAAGAGCAATTTCAATTGTGTTCATCAGCGGAATTCGAAATGAGGAACTGTATAAGGCTTTGGCAGCCAACTCGAGCTTGTAGTGAGATGCGCTAGCTAGGGTTTTTGAGGAAGCTATCATAGTTGATGACCAATTGAAAGAGAGGAGCTCCAGGAACTCCAGTTCAAAAGAAACCAACTCGCAAGGTTTGGAAAGACCACCAACCTCTGGTGAGCGACCACACCATCATCCCAAGATAAGGGGAAGGCCACCGAGATGAACCATGACTTGGCTGATGTCAAGATGGAGATAGTCAAGCTGCAAGACCTGTGGAGATGACCAATGCGGCCACACATCCAATGTGTGTACTGTGGTGAAAATAATTTGCTAGCCGAGTGTCAAGACCCTCGGTCAAGACCTTGTGCTAATTGTGGCAGGTTCGGTCACGACGCTATGCACTATAGAGTGCCAAGGAGACTTCCGTACTCCCAACCATATGGTCAGCCTTACCTAACAAATAGACCACAACCACTATTCGGAAGGGGAGCCCCATTGGCCCTTCTTGCACCTAACGACATGAAGCCGGCTGTCCCCAGGATGGACATAAACCCCACAGGTATACCTAGGCCACCTGGTCCCTATGTGACCCATCCACCGAGTGACGCTCTAGTCCACTACGTGGAAGAGCCAAATGAGGAAGAGACTTACTTATACCCTTATGTCTCTCACAACGAAGAGGGTAACACCGTCCTCATGGACTATCGACCAGTACTAGTGATGGCATTAGGGAGGGGACGAGGTAGAGGACTAGAAGGGCAAACGTAGGATCCAATCATCTGTTGGACCTGTGGACATCCAGGCCATGTCTCTTCGCGTTGCCCAGAAAGGGAGCAGCAGAATAGGGACAAGGCTAACCTAAGGTGTGTAGAGTGTGGAATCACCCATCTCTTTGTCGATTGCCCAAAGCGGAAACCTTCTACAAATTCAACGGAAGTACCATCTGTCCCATTGGGGCTATTCGGTGTCGAGAACCTTGATGGGGAGGCCACACCCATCCCGTTGCGGGTCATGACCCGTGCCCAGACAAAGCAAGCCGACATATCTCTACCAGGGCCTAGCAACCTCGATGCAACCTCGACAGGAAAAAAGAGCCACAGGTGAAGGAAGAGGAGGTCGGAGGCTAAGATCACACTGAAACTTGAGAGTGCTACAACTCTACATGTTGGAAAGAAGGTCGAGGATGTAGAGACAAAAACTTTAGCCCCCAAGATGGCCGAAAAGGGGAGTGTCAAGGTAGGGGAGTACTCGGGTCCAAAGAGCCAACTTGAGGCCATAGAGAAGGTGAGGGACTGGGTAAAAGAGGCACACTGAGCCCATCCTAGAGGACGGGAGCAAGGATCTCATCAACATGACCATGACAGACTCACCCCCTCAACCAAAGTCAGGAAGGGCAACTGGACCCCAGACAACACCCCTTAGGGTAAGCCTTGATGTTGAAGGCCCACAAATTACTCACGGCCATTGGCCAGGACAATTCGGCATAGGAGAGGGACGAGCAACAGACAGCCTCCTCACCACGCTAGTGACCACCCCAGTGACGTTAAGCCTAGGAGACCTGCTTAAGCAGCACCCCACCCTATGGCAAAACCTCAAGTAGTGGGTGGAGGAGTCACAAGAACAGGCGTTAGATTTGCAAGATCTGGACGCAGAAACACAAATATTGAGTCTAACGCTATACTCTGTGCCAAAATCCTTTCACATTAATGCTTTCTGGGAAGGCACTGAGATGCATGCAGTGTTACCAGTCCTAGCCTTGGGAGACACAACAAGAAAGGGGATCATAGACACGGGAGTCGGGGTTAGTGTGCTAAGCCATGCGGTACTGCGAACCTGGGGAAACCCACCTATTGAGACTGCTTGGTTTAACGTCATGCTAGCAAATGGCATGAGGGTGAGGCCATTCGGGGTACTTAAAAACTAGCCATTAAAAATTGCAAGTGTCTAATTCTCGGTCGACTTTATAGTCATGAAGGGGGTGGACTACAATGTCCTATTAGGCCGGCCCTGGATGCGAAATTCCAGAGTTATTGAAGATTCGGGTAACGGCTTGATATTCTTAGGCAACAGGACGGAAGCTGTGAGGGTGGAGATGGACACTTGGAAAACCTCACCAGTCAACTTGGATGCCATCTCCTCGAGGCTCAAGGGCGACAATCAGGTCAAGAAGTGTTATGGGCCCTTGACCAAGTATATCCCATGTCTAGAAGACGAGCGGGATTGGATGCATGTCCTTGCTACAATCGACCTTCCATTCTCAGACCAAGAAGCACATGCGCAAGCCATCAAGATGATGGGCGTGACCGACAGCACGTCCACTATACCAGTGTGCATGATGGAAGGAACCCTTCTTGGGAGACCTAAGCCCCTCAACTTCCAAGTGCTAGGAAACAAGAAAGAACTCTAGGAGGCCCTGGAATACTTAATAGACAAGCTGGCTGATAACTTAGCAGCAAACCTCACATCTCTCCAGGACCTCTTAGGCGAATCCGAGTGGCAATGGACTAGAGTGCATGACTTGAACCTTATGTACAATTGGGCCTTAGTCCCGGATCAGCCCTACGGGACGACGAACCGGCTAGTGCAGAGGACTCTGACGACGAGTACGAAGACTGCCAACCCTTTGAGGATGAAAGTGAGGGGGAGGTGGATTTGATAGAGTACGACACAGAGGGACATGAAATAGAACAAATACGGGACGATTCCAAGCCGCAAAAAAGAAGTGCCTACAAGACAGAGCGAGGACTCATGCACATGATTTGTGACCATGCCTGGCTAGAACACATAACAGCCATAGACCTTGAGCAAGCAGGCCTAGCTTAAACAGGGGCGACACAAGTGCTTAGAGCAGAATCACCATTTGAACTGTGACCACCTTGGGAGACCCCCTCTTCTAGCAAAGACGGCAGGTTCAACTCTGAGTCAGAAGTGAGCTCGGATAGTGACCCTGAAATACTAGGCCGCTGATGCACAGCCGGGACTTACCCATCCACCTGAGGCGCAAATGATTGAAGCAAGAAAGGGCGAACCAACCCAGGGAAACCCGAACAGACGAGCAACGAAAACCACAGGACCTACCAAAATGATTTACAAAATTCAAGAAAGGCGATAGGGTAGTGATCTTGATGGGTGCCAAAAGGCAAGGGTAAACGAGCGAACCAATCAAGGGACCAGCTAGGGTCAAAGAGGTGAACTTAGCCCGGGAAAGGGAGACACCTCGATCAGTCTTCGTTGCCGATGACTTGGTTGAGGACGAGGAGGCGAGTCTGGTCGCCCTCTTGCGAGAGTATGTGGATGTGTTCGCATGGTCCTTGGAAGAGCTTAAAGGGGTAGATCCGAGTGTGGTGACTCATAACATACCCATGACACCAGACGCATCACCGGTGAAGCAGCGACTGTACCCAATGAATCCTAAGCACGCTCATGCTATCAAGGAAGAAATTGATAAGCTGATGAAAGTAGGATTCATTTACGAAATTGAGCACATGGATTGGGTATCACCCATAGTCATTGTGATGAAGAAAAATGGAAAAATTAGAGTGTGCATCAATTATAAAAAGGTGAACGCTGCTACCAAGAGGGATAACTATCCATTGCCATACGTCAAGCACATGCTTGAAAGAGTGGCAGGCAAGGAGGCCTATAGTTTCTTGGTCGGCTTCCCAGGATACAACCAGGTGCAAGTGCATCCTGTCGACAGAGGCATAAGACTGGCTTCACCACCGAGTGGAGCGTCTTTGCGTACATAGTCATGACTTTCGGGTTGACTAATGCCCCTGCCACCTTCCAATGTCTCATGTGCACCATATTTAAAGACATGCTTCGCAAGGAGTTAGAAGTATTTGTCGATGACCTCTGCGTTCACTCGACTTGGATGGAACACTTGAACAAACTCCAAGCAGTCTTTGATCGGTGTCGCCTATATCATCTCTCCTTGAACCCCTTGAAATGCTAGTTTTGGGTGAAACATGGATGCATCCTCGGCCATGTGGTGTCAAAGAACGGCATTGCCACTGACTTCTTGAAGGTTAGGGCTATGGTCGACCTTCCATCCCTAACCAACTACAAGGGAGTTCAATGCTTCTTAGGCCATACGGGATACTATCGACGATTTGTGTTGAATTACACATTGATAGCAAGACCTTTGTACAAACTGTTGATTGTCTTCGAATGGACTGAAGCTTGCCAATGTGCATATGAAGAGCTGAAGAAGGCTCTAACCACAACACCAATTCTACGAGCCCCAGATTGGACCATAACCTTCCATGTGCATATCGATGCTTCTAAAATCGTTGTGGGGGCAGTGTTGTGCCAACCTGGCGAGCACAGCCTAGACTATCCAGTGAGCTTTGCAAGCTGAAAACTAACAGAGACGGAAATGAATTACTCGACGACCGAAAGAGAGGGCTTGGCCATGGTGTTTGCTATGAAGAAGTTCTGGCATTATCTATTGGCTACACCCTTTACCTTCTTTGTAGACCATCAAGCCTTGCTATACCTAGTGAACAAACCTTGAGCTATGGGATGCATAGCTCGGTGGCTCCTTCTGCTCTTGGATTTTGACTTCTCAGTGGTTGTACGGAAGGGGAAACAACACTACATGGCTGATCATATGTCATGCATCCCCACAGGGGAACCCGCTGAAGAAGGCATCACTGATGAATTGCCAGACACCCACCTCTTTAACCTCTCCAACGAGAGGGATTTATTCAAAGCTGACTTAACACCATATTGGACAGATGACATAGTCCAACTGCTTGAGCACGGACTACATGAATGACCAATAGAAAAGGCAAGTCTAAGGCGAGTTATTCTCAAAATCCAACCCTATCAGTTGATAGCAGGCCAACTATATCGCTTAGGGCAAGATGGATTGATGCGCAGATGCATGTGCGAGCATGAGATGCATGACGTGCTCTTGGAGGCACACAGTGGGATTGCTGGAGGACACTTTTGCGGAGACACAACAGCCCGTAGGGTGTTGCAATCTCAACTATGGTGGCCAACGCTATTTTGTGATGCCACACGATTTGTTAAGCATTGTGACGAATGTCAGGACAAAGGTCCTGATTCGCAAGGATCAGATGGAGTTGACCCTAGTCATTGCACAACAACCCTTCAAAAAATGGGGGATCGACTTCATGGAACCCATCAGCCCTGCTGCACAGTATTCTCAGGCCAAATACATCATTGTGGCCACAGACTACCTAACGAAGTGGGCAGAGGCGAGAGTAACCTGAAGGAAAGATGCTCGAACGACTGCCAAGTTCTTATGGAAGCAGGTGATCTCACGATTTGGATGCCCCATCCAACTAGTCAGTGAGACTAGGGGACACACTTCATCAATGAAGTGATAACTCATCTCCTATTGACCTTCCTGATTATCCATCGGAAATCCTCTCCATACTACCCTCAAGAAAACGGCCAATCGAAATCCACAAATAAGATTCTTGTCAATGTCCTAACCAAGGTAGTCTCGGCCTCACGCAGTGACTAGGATAACAAGCTGATGGTGGCCTTGTGGGCTTACTGCATAGCTTACAAAATAGCTGTCGGACAGACCCCCTTTAGGCTCACCCACAGAACCGAAGCAATTCTCCCCGTAGAATTCTTCGTGCCTAGCCTACGAATTGCGCTTTAAGAGCTATGGGAAGGAAAGGAAGCATGGATGCAATGCCTAATAGAACTCGAATGCCTCTCGAAGACCCTTCTTCTAGCCACTCATGCACTCATATGCGAGAAGGCATGACACAAGAGCTGGTTTGAAAAACATGTCAAGCAACGCGACTTCAAACAAGGCGACCTAGTGCTCCTATGCTCAGTCAAGGGGCACAAGCAAAAAATGAAATTTTGGGGTCTTGGACCTTTCAGGGTCCGTGCAATCAGCCAAACGGGCAACATCGAGCTCGAAACTCTGGCCGGTGACAGAATTGGCTTCTTGAATGGTAGCTGTATCAAGAAATACTATCCCCCGCGCATCCTTTGCATGAACCACCAATGTTGGAACCACTGGTCAACGTCTGTGTAGCCACCATCATCGAAATTGATGATGCAGATGAGGAAGTCGTGGAACCTGCATACCTGCACATCAGGGTCACTACCAAGTAGACATGCATCTTCAATGCCTTAATTGACAAGGGAGCAGACTTCAATGTCTTAACTCACGATCATTGGACCCAACTTGGCAAACCACCACTACAACCCACTAATGCCATGTTGAATCCATATGGGAGCTGCTCCTATGCACTCCTCGGCAAGTGCAAGGCCGCCATTTCTATTGAGACTGAAACTGTACCAATGATCTTCTACGTGCTGCCAAACACCAAGGATGTAGGCACGGAGACACTGCTAGGGCGAACCTTCAAGAAGCAAACTCGTTGCCATGTCGATTATGAGTCGCAACGTGTTCATCTCGCCATAGGCAACATCCGCATTAATACACCTTTTGGCAAGGGTGGCGCGATGGAACAGTCCACACAACCACCGATAGAACTATTAGCATCCGAATCTAAGGAGAAGGGTAGTGCCCGGCCGCCCCCCGCCACCACTCAAGAACCACTACTCGTGGTGACAAAGGCTAAGGCTCAACATCATAGTTTCCAATGGAGGTTTAAATAGCCACAACTGTCACCTAGGAGTCATCACACACGACCTCATAAGGCCCATAGCTCTAAACCTAGGACACCAAGGCGCAGTTTTACAGAAATCAGGCCATGATCCGATGTAGGTGGGTCTCCAAAGCTCTCCTGCACGCGCAAGGCTACTATGAGGGAAACACCTGGTTGTATATCCCTAAAACCCACCTGGCCAAAACTGCCACTCATATGCTACCCTTGAGCTTGATCACCCCCAGCCCCATCAAACCTCAAAACCACGAGCCACAGTGCTCCCCAAGACCACATCCATCAAGCCCATCTACACATATCCCCGAAAGACTCGAAGAAGCCTACCAGCCCAAATGACAGACACCATCGCATGACCCATCACCCACTAGAGTCCATCTGACTACAATGATCCATGTTGAAGGCAACAGTCCATCTGAAGTAGCTGCCGCTCCCCTAGCCCTAAGCCAGGACACCCAACCACGACCTAAGGCACACCCACAACCACAACTATCCGCTGTCAAAGGCTCTAGGGCCATCAAACCACAACCACCGGCAGGTCTTAAGCCCTCGTACGAGCGGAAGTCATTTTTGACACTAGCCTCAGATCTAGCCGATGATACAGGGGATGACGTGGTTGATTGCATTAGACGGCTCGATGCCACCTTCAGAGAGCTAGCTCTAAGCTATGACCGCTTGGACTTAGGCTTGTTGCCCGAGCCTTTGGCAACCGAAATTCGCACAATGCCTTGTTCTTGGGAGATGTTTGAACTTGCCTTCGCAAAGGCAGCAAACTCCGCTGATGTATTGCTCGATAGCGAGGTCTCTAAAGAGCAAGCCCTCAAACAGTGCCTCATAACGTCATACGATCAGCAAACCACTTCGGCCACATCACCGACCAAGAAATTGTAGAATTATCCCAACTTGCTGTGACTAAATCCCCATTTTTGTGGCACTGGTACACTCTTAGGTTGCAATGGGAAGTAGAGGGCTGCCGAGTCATGACCAACGCGGAGCAGTGCCGCGTGTGGAGTACGACCCCACTTATATCGCACCAACCTCGTATAGAGTGTTGACCACTCTTCGCAACCGCCCCTTGGAAGAGCACATCAAGGGACATCCTTACCTCGATCGCCTACTGACTGAGGAGGAGCTACACATTGCTAGCCGCGGCGCCTCCGGTGACTTCCTAACAGATGTTCTCACTTACATAATGCATGTTGGCACTCGCCCTTTTGATCTCTATCGCACAGCTCAGTTAGAGTACAACCCCAATTTTTACACTTGGTTCCTACACCAATGACTCCTAAGACCCATTCCAAGGTCCTCAACCCCCCACACCTTCAATCCTAGTAAGGATTCTTCTCAAGTTGGGAGGGGAAGGGGAGTAAGGTGAATCAAGAGATCAATTAAAATCAGAACCAAGAGATCAATTAAAATCAGCTGGAGTCAAGCAAAACGCATAAGCACGTAGACAACAAGCGAGGTAGAAAAATGTCAAGAGAACTTTAAAATAAAAGGCAAAAAGTTAAAGCTAAAAAGGGGGGCTCCACATTGGATAGGATTTTGAGGCTTCCATTCAATAAACACGTAAAGTTTTTCCTTTTCAATCTATGATGTTTTTGTATTGTCAATTTGGAAGAACTAATGGAAACTGGGGTTCATGACACGAACAAAAAATGTCGCAACAAGATCGTGCCTACCGGCTTCCATTCATGGAAGAGGAGAGAGCGCAGTACAGCATCACCCTGGAGAGCCGCGCCTACAACCAACTAAAATTCCGAACCATTCACAACATAGAAGGATTGGTGGCCAAAGAAGAGGCGGCCAAGAGAGTTGTTGAAAAATGCAACTTCACCAAGTACTTGGAAAGATTCGCACAAGAACTCGACCACACAAAGTGTGTGGAATTTCTTAGGTCTTACGACCCCCACAACGAGTACGGCACCGTCACAATAGGAAGGGGACAAAACGCCAAGTAGGTGCTGGTTCGCTTAACCCCCGACTTGGTGGAAAAGGTGCTGGAACTAGAACCAAAAATAGAAAAGAAGCAGAAGAGAGATGTCTACGCCATGCTAGGGATGAGAAAGGAGGACGCGCTGACAAACGACGGCATCAGCATTCAAGATATCCCTGATGCAGAAACCAAATTGTAGGCAAAACTGGTACACGCGCTCTTCTCAAGCCAGCACTACAATACATTGATGCACCGAATCAGTGTGCCTGTGTTGGAGAACGTGGCGGCTCATACCCTACATGAAGTCGATTGGAACGGCTATGTGCGTAAAACTATCGACCAGGCGACTAAAGTGCTGGCTTTAGGAAGCATGCCCGCAGGAGGAGAGTCTCCAATGTCTAAGGCCACAGAAAGAAAGAAGACCTCGTCCAAGGCCTCGTTCATCACCTATGGAAGTATCTTAATAGTGCTCATCCAGGAGGCTGTATATTAAAATTAATTAATTCATGTATAAATCAACTAATATTGAGATAGTATTAATTAGCCTATTAATTAGTTAATTAGTTTATCAACTACATGATATCTATTAGATTATTAATTAATTAGTTAGTCGATGTTAATTAGCTTGTCTATTAGTCAACATTAATACTAACTAGTTTATTAATTAATATGTATATGTATCAATATTAATTGTCCATGAATATTAATTAGTTTATTATAATTAATTAATTTCATAATATGACTTACTTAATATTAATAGTATTTTATTTAATTAATCAATTATTTATATTATTTATTTTTGATCTAGTTTATTAATAATAAGATTTTTTATTAATTATTAATAATAAATGATATTAATTATTATATATTAATGTATTAATTAGTAAGTATATTGATTAACATGTTATTATATTAATCCATTAGTATGAAGTGATATATTAGTATATTAATATTAATTAATTTGTATACTACTTTCAATCATTTAATATAAATCACAATTTTAATATAATAATATTAATTAGTCAATATAATAATTAATATGATAGTATATTAATATGTGAGTTATATGGGTTTTTGTTGGAGGGGATGAAGAAAGAGTGCGAATACATGTTGGTTGGAGTGGTTTTGCTGCTGATGTCGAGAAAGGGATCGCCACTAATACACATGAGAGTGTGCCTGTGGGTTAGGATGAGAGAGAGAGAGAGAGAGAGAGAGAGAGAGAGAGAGAGAGAGAGAGAGAGAGAGAGAGAGAGAGAGAGAGAGAGAGAGAGAGAGAGAGAGAGAGAGAGAGAGAGAGAGAGAGAGAGAGAGAGAGAGAGAGAGAGAGAGAGAGAGAGAGAGAGAGAGAGAGAGAGAGAGAGAGAGAGAGAGAGAGAGAGAGAGAGAGAGAGAGAGAGAGAGAGAGAGAGAGAGAGAGAGAGAGAGAGCATGTGGGCTGGGATCATTCTATCACCAAATAAGGGGTCATCGATGCCCCTATATTTGGTGAAGAAAAATATTGCAAATACCTCCCCCTCTACAACTCTCTCTTCATGTGGCACATGTCTCTCAATATCCCTTTCTCCATCACTCCATATATATATATATATATATATATATATATATATGGCATGCATTTAATGCTCCACTATCATATAAGGCCACCCTCCCCCTCCCCTCCTTGTTGTGGAATATTTACTTAATCCCATAGGTGCATACACCTATATCTCTTGCCCTCTCGCTCCCCCCTCTCTCTCTCTCTCTCTCTCTCTCATATCTAGCACCCACATCCACACACACACACGCACGCACGCACGCACACACACACACACACACACACACACACACACTCTCTCTCTCTCTCTCTCTCTCTCTCTCTCATATTTGACACCTGCATCCACACACACACACACGTGCTCTCTATCTCCCTCCCTCCCTCTCTCTCTCATATATGACATACACCCCCAAACTAAGACTTTTAATGTCACCCATATCTAACATGTGTATTCGTACATCTGTAGATAGCTTTGGAAATGGATATAGCATCAAGTGGTACATCAAATATTGAGGTTCGCATAAATGTATCATCCCTCTTTGCCAATTATGCACTACACAAGTAGTCGGTTCCTGATGTTGATGAAGAAGGAGGACATTTGCAATGGCAATGGCTACCATGTTCTTGTTATCACCTATGCAAATGACCAAATACAAAGCAAGCTGATCCATTGCAATAATGACCACGAGACTGGCCATGTATATATTTTGGACATCTTGGTCTCACGAGACTATCTTGTTGAACAAGGAAATGGGTCCACGTTGTAGCCTTCACCACTATAGACCTCACCCATAGCCATTGCAACATTGAGAAAACAACAATCATAGTGGAAGCCTCACCACCACCCTTGGAGATTACGAAAAACAAAACCATCCCAATCATGCTTGATGTGGAAGAGGGGATATGACCATCCTTTTATGCTGCAAGTGTGGTTGAGTACATAATGTCTTTAGGGGGACTGACACTAAGTGTTATATCATTTTCTTTAGGATATAAGCATTATAGAGAGAGTGGAGGAGATCCCAGTTTTGTATGATGGCAATGTGGCATACAAGCTTCCATCAGTAGTAGCTGACAATATGTGTCTAATGGAGGGTATGGAGAAAAAGTACAATGGCCATTGTTAGACAAAGCCCCCATCAACATCGATGGCATTCCTTGGTACTATTTGCCGAAGCAAATGCATCAAGGAACTAGAATGTTCAAATAGAAATTGTGTTGGCCAATAGATTTTTGGCTCACCCAAACCAGTTGGAATTGACAGATATAAGACTCTTCATTTGCTCCACTATCATCAAAATGATTGCAGAGTAGCATGACCTAGTTGTTTTGGTAGCCTATTATGAGTAAATCATACTAATTAAGTCCCATTATATGCCATGTAGAAAAACTTAATGCCAATATACCAGTTGTTAGAATGTCAGGTGATGGCCTCGGAAGCCTTGGATGAGTCTATCGTAATAAGCCTCCCCCCCCATCATGCTCTCTAAGTGCAAGTGTGTAGTGTATTATGTGATGGCAGTGAGCACAATTTCAAGACTATTCATCCACCAAGGCACACATAACCATGAGGTGCAAAGAGGCACATGCAGAGCTAATGTCAAAGAGGTACAAAAGACCATAGAGGAAATGGTAAGAGACTTTAGTGCAGCTAGACCTCGACACTTGCAAATGATGGTAGCTAGAAGATTGGTGAGGAGTGTCCTAGTTCATGAGCAGGGTGTTTCCATGTCTGATATTGAACTCTTGACGATGCTTGAGGAACTCCAACCACTCATTCAAAGGAATAGACAACACATGGTCTGTGCAGCACGGGTCAATGATAAGGGGATGGAATCTCATCTTCTAAGTTAAAGCAATGTTGTGCATACAAGTTTTTCCATGGTAGCCTATTTTTTAGGCAAGCCATTCACAATGATAGCAAGTGCTTTATATTCAAAATGTCAATGACTAGGCCAACCTTAGGGGTTGACTTAGTGAATCGTATGCAAAGGAATGGCATTAGGGACCTATGCAATAGTTGGATATGCTTCGATTGTGTACATTGCATTAATGATTGGACCACCATGGTGGCAGCACACGTATATGACCCAAGGTAGTTTCTCTTACACAATTCTACCATCACAACATGAACTTAATGAACATAGTTCTCCTTACTCTTCCAATCTTTTCTTGTATTTCTATAGCATACAAGAGTTGATGACCCTGGCAATATGTGAGATGAAGGAAGAGGATACAGATGCACATGCACTTTTATGGACAAATATGAATGAAGTGATGGAGAAGTGTGGCCACCCAAGCGATGATTTTGTAGGATTCATGGTAGATGAAGAAACCGCCAATTGAAGGGCCATTTGCACAGTGTTCAATGACAACATAATGCAAGGAAGGGAGAGATCTTGCTTATTTCATTGGGAACAAAGTCTCTAAATACACACATCATAGTATGTGCATAAGAGTTTCCAAGATGAGCATAAGCGTTTGTGCTGTACGTGGAGGTGTGCAACCATGGAAGATGATGCAACAATGCAATATTGATTCATTCAAGCTTGGTAGGCCTCAAAGAAACTTGCGGATTGTAATATTCCAACAATGGATTGTTGGCTTGGCTGGTAGCATATCAGATATCACGTTTGAGGTGACACTTTGCCGAGGTAAGACTAATTTGTAATAGTAGGATGTGACGTGTGGTGCAATTGTTTTCTCACACTTCATACCCTCTCATGTTAGTATTTGTCTGGGTGGTGGAGGACATTGCTCATATGCAACCATGAACCTAGTAGAGCCAATGCATACAATTTGACTAGCAAGGGAGGGATTTAAAGGATCTATCACCTTGTATGATGCATGTGTTAGTGATTTGGCCAATGCTCTACTACATAGCACAAAACAACATGCATTCATTGGTAAAAAGTTCCATGGTGTAGGACCCAGTGTGTAGAGAAGCTTTTAAGTTGACTACAATAAGGAATTAGCTCCATACCTCGAGCAACATCAAGGATGGTTAAGGAGGTGGCAGGAGGAATTGAATTGCATTAACATCCTAATTTTTGAGGGGACAATGTGACTATCGCGAGGAAACGTAAGGTTGATAGGAAAGTGGGGTCAAAGGAAGCAAATGCCTCTCACAAGCATGAGTATGTGACTAAGAACATATATAGAAAAAAGGGCATAATAAAACTAGACTTTAAGGACCCTTCACCCTCCAACCAATCAAGGCCAATATCACCAAATTCTTCAAGAAAATGGTGGTGGAGATAGTTCTTCATGGGCTATAAGAAAGGATTCAGCTCACAGTTGTGTGCAATGTTAAGGATGGTTGGGAGCTAGATAGGAAAAATACAAAAAACCAATAAAAAACATGCATGGGATTCTTGCACATTCATTTTGGGGTATCATGGAGTGGTCCAGATTAAGAGGAGAAGGCAGCAATCGACATGGAATGTAGTGCCAATTCATGTGGTTCTGTAATGATAGTGTGCACTATACATGGAACATTTGTTCTTCCATTCATCACACACTGCCCAAAGTTCCACAAGTATAGCCAATGGCATGAGGCACAAATTTTATAATAGAAGAGATCCACATAAGACCATGGGCAACCTCTCAAACTTGATAGAGACTGCAACCTTGCATTTTCCTAGAAGTGCACATGATTGACCCCCAAATGGGCCGAGTTTGGCATTGGTGGGCTGTAATTGTGGTTTGCCAATTTGAACCCAATGATCATGAGTTAAGATATTAAAATTAGTGCCCTCATCAATCAACACCTCAAATGTGTGTGTTTGATTGTGACAATCATGCGTAGGTAAGCCGCGAAGCTATGACTTCCTCATCTTCATCTTCGATTTCTGTGATAGTGAATAGTTGTACCTTGACAAGGGATTCTAGCAATGGAGGCTTGTGTAGTGGGTATCTGTGTTTGGCATTACAGGAATAGTAGTCCTCATACCTTTTTATTGATGACTAAGACCAGATTGTACATTAAGATCAGGTTGTGCACCTTAGTCCACCGCCACTTGGGTTCATCCAAGAGATGGTTGAGAGATTTCAAGTTATCTCCTAAGCTTAGAGTCACCAAGGTGGTCACTAGTGTGGTGAGGAGGTCATTGACTGCTTGCCTCTCTCCTAGTTCTGCATTTCTTGGACAATGGCCATGACTAGTTTGTTGTCCCGTAGCGTGTAGGCTTTGTTTAAGTAGCATTGCTTGTGGCACACTTGCGTCTCTCAACTTTGGTCATGGAGGTGAGATTGGTGTGCTTATGCTTGAGAGATCATCGATCTCATATTCCAATATGGGCTCAGCATCCTTTAGGTGCTCCTGGGGTTCTTTCTTCTACTCCTTGACCTTTTCGATGGCCTCGAGTTGGCACTTCATGTTGGGGTACTCCTCGACCCTCGCACTTCCTTTCTCAGTCATCTTTGGGGCTAACGTTTTTGCCTCTGCATCTGTCACCTTTTTTCTGGTAGGTAGCATCGTGGCACTCTCTATTTTTAGCATCACCTTTGCGTCAGCTTTCTTTCTCCTTCATCTTCGATTTTTCTTTCTGATTGAGGTTGCATCTAAGTTGCTAGGTCCAGGTAGTGATATGCTGGCTTGCTTTGTTTGCGTGCGAGTCATAATAGGATGGGTGTGTCCTCTCCGTTAAATGTATCAACTCCAAATAACCCCAATGGTACACATGGCTCATTTGTCTCACTAGAGAGCAGTCTTCGTCTCGGGCATTCGGCAAACATGTGAGTGATTCCACACTCTGGGCATCTAAGATCAATCATTTCTCGATTAGCCTACTTCCGTTTTGGGTAGCGTGAGGAGACATGTCCTGGGTGTCAACATGAGATTGGTTCTTCGGTCTACTCTCCAAAGCCTCTATCTCTACCTCTACCTAATGCCATCATCGGCATTGGTTTTGGTAGTCCATAAGGACCTGCATTGCCCTTGTCATCATACGACACGTAAGGGTGCACATAAGGCTCTTTGCCATTCTGCTCTTCCACATAGTGGATTGGAGCGTCACTTGGTGGATGGGTCACGTAGGATCCAAGTGGTCTAGGTATGCCTGTAGGGTTTATCTCCATCCTAGGAATGGCTAGTTTAACATCATTAGGTGCTAGGAGAGCCAATGGGACTCCCCTCCCAAAGAAGTTTGGTGGCCTATTCACTAGGTATGGTTGATTATATGATTGCGAGTACGGGAGTCTCCTCGGCAGTCCACAATGCATGGCATCATGGCCAAACCTACCGCAGTTGGCACAAGGTCAGCACCAAGGATCCTGTCACTAAGCTGTCAAGTAGTTTTCGCCACAATATATGCATTGGATGTGAGGGCGTATCGATCGTCTCATTATTTCTTGTAATCTAGCTAGCTCCATCCTCATCTTTGCTAGCTCCTGGCTTGAGTCAGTGCCCTTGCCTTTATCCTAAGTACTTGGGCCTGATTTTTCACTTGTTGTTGAAGCTCTCTTCGGATTCCTAGAGGTAGTCTCCTCTCAATTCGAGCTCTTGGAGTTCCTCTCCTTGAGATGGTCATCCACTCTAATAACCTCTTCAAAGACCCTAGCTAGTGCATCTTTCTGCAAGCTTGAATTGCCTACCAAAGACTTGTAGAGTTCCTCACTTCGTATCCCATTGATGAAGACTGTGGAGACCGCTCTTTTGGTGGGTTGCTCACTAGTTGGAATCCTTTTAAAAAGACTCTACACATGGGTGACGTAGTCTCTTATATCCTCCTTGTCTTTCTACTTAACATTCATTAGTCTCACTAGAAGGTTATCAGAGTACCCAGGCTTAGAGAATCTCTTAATGAAGAGACTCTTGAGATTGTTGAAGTCAGTCTACTAAGCAGTGTCTAGACTCATGTATCAGTCCTACCCTTATCTCCTAGATATAGACCGAAAGCTTGCGAGTGTAGAGTAAGGTTGGTGAGGTCGTTGGCCTCATAGACTTTCTCGAACTGCTCTTTGAAGATATATGGGTCATCATTTGGCTAGTACTTGTCTAGTTGCTTAGCCATGACTAGGATTCTTGATTAGCTTTTAGAGCCCTAGTTAACTCCTAAACTGCAAGCAAAGAGGTTGCCATTGTAGCAGCACTCTTCTCGGTTGACAAGTTGTCTAATAGTCGCTTTGTAATAAGAAGCTCGCTCAATGTGAGATCATCTTCCAGTGCTCTTTCCCTTTTTGCATTAGGTCTTGTCTTATTTCTGCTTGCTAGGACTAGCATTTGCGCTGAATCTCATGCATTTTCATGCTCTGTCGCAAGCTTCTGGCTTACTGTTCTTGATTATAGGTCACTATGCCCTGCAAAGATTCCCACATTAGTCTCCTCTCCTCTTCAAGACCCGCTATGGTATCCTCGGACGTCCTATTGTGGTGGTCTATTCGGGTCTGCAGGTCATAGTTGGTGACTAGCTACTACGGGAAACCACCTAGGTCAAGCTCTTCGTCCTATCCATGGTTAGTGCCTGACTTTGCCATGTTTGCGATCTGTTGTTCCACCAGGGTGTCGATGAGATTGATCAAGTTAGGTAGACCCACTCCTCCAATGGTGTCAGTTATTGCTTGATACTATGCTTGGGGTTCTCGATCACTCGACTATGTTTTAGGGTCTTCTCCTACTAGTGGGTTCATTCTGATGGTTAGGTTTGAGTGAGTTCTTTATTATTTACACACACTCCTCAACTTAAACTCACTTGGTGGATGTGTGACCATGTTTTCTTCTGTGCACTATGCAAAATCAGGCTCTCGGCTTTTTAATGCACTTCAAGTGAGAATATCAATGTGGAATGTGAATGAAAAATGAAAAATGCAACTTATGCTATTCCCCTTTTCGTTCCCAAAGCCTAATGTAGCTCTAAGCGCATTCTCTGGCTACTCCTAAGAATTGTCTAGGGTCTTTACTATTCCTCTCTGCTCAGTTAGGGTGGAATTGGAGTCTATGAGTTGGTTTCAGCTCTAAGTGGGGTTGGACTCTTGAATAGGGCACTAGAGGTTGCCTCTAGGCTGTGGGTCACGATTTCTTGTGTTCTTGGCTTCTGTAAGCCAGGTTATTTATCTCGGGGGGTTTCGGGGTCAAGTTTGACTAGTTCTAGTCAGAGTTTGGTAAATTTTCCCTATTTTTGTTCTTCCCTATTGGTCCGATTCCCATAGTTGGATGGTCCCAGACTTTGGTGGTCAAGGACTAACTCAGACTGTCTGAGTGTCGGTGGTCTAACTGGTTGACTTTGGTGGTTTGGGACTGTAGTTAGTCCAACTTAGATTGTCTGAGTCAGTTGGTCTGACTGGTCAACTCTATGAGTTGGACGGTTGGAGTTCTATTGGGTATGTTCGATTGGAGTTTCAAAGTAGACTCTTCCATGGGAAAACCTCTCCATTTAATAAGGTACTCCAGCAGCGAACGGTTTCTTAAAACCTTTTCTCTTTTGCCAATAACCTTTTTAGTCTCATAAATGATAAGACCATCTTCATCCATGCGAGGTAACTCTTCTAAAACCTTTATGAATGGACCCACATATCTCTTAAGTTGTATGCAAGCTCACCAACTTGTTTGAGGATTTGATAAGGCCCATAGTAACGATGAGCCAACTTATTATGACCACCTTTGAGAGAAGCATACCTAGATTTAGGCACTTTGAGGAAAACCCAATCCCCTTTTTCAAACTCCAAAGGTCTCCGCTTTTCATCAACATAAGCCTTTATAACATCTTGTGCCTTTTGAACGTTTTCCTTACATTGATGCAAAAGAGCTTCCATTTTCTCAACTTCAGCCTTGGCTTGTGGATTCACGTCTTCATGAAAAAGGACTGAAGATATTTGCACTTTGTATCCATAAAGCGCTTTAAATGGTGACATGCCAATGCTCATATGATGAGTATTATTATAACAAAATTCAACAAGATGTAACCAATGATCCCACAAAGCTTGAGTGTCATGGTAAAAATGACGAAGATAGACTTCCAACCATTTATTGACATGCTCCGTTTGGCCATCGGTTTGGGGATGATATGCCATGCTAAGAGTCAAAATTGTTCC
This sequence comes from Lygodium microphyllum, assembly GCF_053477565.2. Taxonomy (NCBI): domain Eukaryota; kingdom Viridiplantae; phylum Streptophyta; class Polypodiopsida; order Schizaeales; family Lygodiaceae; genus Lygodium; species Lygodium microphyllum. The sequence continues at coordinate 19,103,669 of NC_141141.1, forward strand.
CATAGAAGTGAATAAAATCCTCCAAAAGCTTCCCATGAACTTAGAATCATGATTGGATGCTATCTTCAATGGCATACCATGAAGCTTAAAAACACATTCCGTGAACTATTCAGCCACTTGCTTTGTTGTAGATTGAACCTTGGTAGGGATAAAATGAGCTAATTTAGTCAACCGGTCTACCATCACATAAATGCTATTTCACCCATGCTTTGTTGTAGGTCAGCCCACAATAAAATCCATTGTAATATCAGTCCACTTGCCTTGAGGAATAGGAAGTGCCTGAAGTAAACCACCGGGTGGAAGAGAGGAATCTTTATTTTGTTGATACGGTAGACATTGCATAACATAATCCTTGACGTCCCTCCAAATTCCCTTTCAATAGAAACTCTTATGGATATTGTCACATGTTTTGAACAACCCATGGTGTTCCCCTAAGGGTGAAGAGTGCATCTCATGCAAGATACGATCTTTGAAAGAAGATTGTGGTGTTAAGAATACTCTACCACGATACCATAAAAGACCATTGCGCCATTTGAAATTTGGATACTCTTCTCCTTTGCCTTGTTGAAATTCCTTCATCATCTTTGATGCTTACTCATCAAGCAAATACACCTCTTAAATATCATGGATCCAATCCTTATGCATGGTTGAAATGGTAGAAATGGAACATGCCCACATTCTTGATAAGGCATTCACCACCACATTGTCTTTTCCAGCCATATAAGATATTTCAAAGTCATATCCTTGAAGAGTAGCTAACCATCTTCGTTGCTTGGGAGATAAATTTGGTTGTGAAAGAAAATATTTTAGCACCACACGATGATCTCTTTTGACCTTAAAATGGCTGCCATAAATGTAATGATGCCACTTTTTGATAGCACGCAATATTGCTAACATCTCTTGCTCATAAACATGTAATTGACGCTCCTTGTCATCAAGCTTTTGGCTCTCATAAGCTATGACTCCATGATCTTGACATAAAATAGCCCCAATTCCTCTTCCACTAGCATCCACACATATGATAAACTCCTTAGAGAAATCCAGACATACAAGGATGGGTCTTGAAATTAGAAGAGATTTCAGCTCATTGAAACTTTGATCGGCGATGGAGTCCCAAAAGAAAGCTTCATTTTTGAGCCTATCCGTCAATGGAGCCGCTACATGAGCATAATTCTTGATGAATCTTCTATAGAAGGATGACAACCCAAGCAATCCTCTCAAAGAGGTTGCATTCTTAGGAGTAAGCCATTCTTTGACACATTTTACCTTATTGGGGTCTACTCTAATCCCTTGTTCTTCCACAACATAACTTAAGTATTCAACTTCATCTTCCATGAAAGAACACTTCGTCATCTTGGCAAAGAGTGTGTGTCTTCGTAAAGTGTCAAAGACCTCTCTCATATACTTCAAATACTCATCCTTGGATTTACTATAGATTAGGATATCATCAAAGAAAACAAGAACTGTTTTGAACAAGAATAGTTGCAATATTTAATTCATGAGGGCTTGAAAAGTAGCGGGTGCATTGGATAGTCCAAATGGCATAACCAAGAAGTGGTATAACCCTCTTTCAGTTCTAAAGGCTGTTTTGAACTCATCTCCTTTCTTCATTCGAATTCGATGATAACCCGATCAAATATCTATTTTGGTGAAAACTTTTGCATCTTTAAGCTCATCCAAAAGATCATTAATTCGGGGAATAGGATACTTATTCTTGAACGTTGACTTGTTCAAATCCCGATAATCAATACACATGTGAAATGATCAATCTTTCTTTTTGACTAAGAGCACAGGAGAGGCAAACGATGATTGACTTTGCTGAATTAAACCCTTTTGCAGCAATTCCTTGACTTGACGCTCCACTTCTTCCCTTTCAAACTTGGACAAGCAATAGGGAGGTTTGTTGATGGGTTTTTTTATTGAGCAAGAAGTCAATAGGATGGTTAACCTCTCTCTTTGGAGGTAAAGATGATGGTGGTTGAAATAAATCCTTGTACTCCTCTAATAGCTCTTCTAATCTTGGATCCCTTTTCTTTGAAGAAGAAGATGGCTAATTTGTTGATTGTCCTTCATCTACTTTCGCGCAAAAGAGTGAAGATGCATGACTTTGAAATTGCTTTCTTTTTGCAATTTCTTCATGGAGATGAGTTCTATTTGTTTGTGGTTTATGTCTTTCAACTCTATGTGCTATCCTTGCCAATTAAATTCCATTAGCATTTGCTCCAAGTCCAAGGTAAATTTGCTAAGTGTTTTCAGCCAATTACAACCAATGACAATGTCAATAGGCCCCATATCCAAAGTGATCAAATTCACTTTTATTGTGCAAGAGGGAGATAACTCAATTGAGGTACATGGATACACTTCTTTATTAGACTCATATGCATCGTTGGCAACTTGTATCCGCAAGGAAGAATCCATATCAATGGGTAGCAACTTCAGCCCATTCAAAGATTTGGTGTTGACGAAGCTATGAGTACTGCCCGTATCCACGAGAATATGTGCAACCTTGCCATTAATGAAACCTTTGAGTCTAAGTGTATTTTCCCCTTTGCAACCGGTCCATGCATTGTGTGAGATGGTATACAAGGAAACATGAGAATCATGATTATGACTTGGATCAAAAGGAAATCCATCCATGGGATCATAAAATTCTTGGTAGGTGGCATGCTCCTTCTCATGAATCTCTTCAACCATTGGGTATGCATCAACATGCAGTAAATTTCCCTCTTGATCTTCTTCTTCTTCAACTTCCACTTCCTGAGTGATCACCATGTTTATTTTTGAGTTCTTAGCTTTACACTTCAACTTATGATCTTGTGACCACTTCTCCCCACACTTGAAGCATAATCCTTTTGCATGCATTTCCCGAAGTTTGTCATGAGGAAGGAAGTTTGTCACGAGAAAGGAAGTTGTTGTTAGAATTGTTTTGGGGCAGTTTAGGAGCATTTTCAGCTCTTGAAAAAGTATTTCTTGGCTCAGCCACATTTATGAAAGTTTGCCCTTGTTTTTGTACAAAATTTCCACTTTGTTTAGGGGCATAAACATTGGGAAATGTTGGCACTTTGCTATTATAACTGTTTGGACTATTATAACCTCTGTTTTCTTGTCTAAAAGAGTCTCTTGATTGGCTGAAAACTTGCCCATACTTTGTAGGTTGATTGGAAACATTATTGCCCATACTTCTTTGCTAAAAATTTCCTGCATCCTTTTTGTACTTCAAAGAATATCTTTCAGCCAATTGTATGGCCTCATGTAATGTTTTTGGTTATTGAGCTCCTATCTCCGACGATAGGGCATGGTCAAGACCAAAAATGTATTTATTCAGCTTAGCAAAATCTAAAATACCTTCAACATACATGGAAAGATTCAAGTAGGCATTGGAATAGTCTCTAATGGACATTCCCCTTTGAGCGCATGCATACCATATTCTTTGAAGCCTTTCTTTTTCCAAAGGAGACACAAAGACATCAATCATCGCTTGCTTGAACTCCTCCCAAGAGTCAAAACTTTGCCCAATCTTTTACATGTAACGCCACCAAGTATGGGCATAACCTTCAAGATGAAGAGCCGCAAAATAAATTTTAGCCTCTTCACTTCTAGGGTAAAGGGTGAAGTACAATTCAAGCTTATTGATCCACTCCTTCCATTCTAAAGGTGATGCATTATCTCCTTCAAAATTAGTGATATTGATATTCTCTTTAGATTCTTTTTCATTGTAAGATGGGTGCCCATGAGATTGTTGTCTCCATGAATCTTTATTCCATGAATTTTGTCTAAAAGTAGGTGCCTCAAAACCATGAGATGAGGGTTGTCCATTTGAAACACGCTCTTGGTTTGGGATGTCATGGGCTGAACTTCGCTCATCATGCCTTCCACCTTCATGAACTTGATTGTTGACTGCATTTCCTTTTTGTGCATTTGAGGGCTAATGATAAAAATTCTTGTAGAAGGGGTCTCATCCATGATAATCACTATCCCATCGAGTGTTGTCCAGTTCCCCTTTATGTCTATGATTATCCTTTGGATTGCTAAATTGAGGTATTGGGGTATGAATACCATGAATTTGTGAAGGATGGTTGCCCTTAGATTAACCATTGTAACCCCACTTAGACTTTAGTTAGGGCCAAAAGCCTTCAAAATGGACCTCCATTTGACCATGTTCTGCTATTTTGGCCAAGAACCTCCATCTTCCTCAAGATCTTCTTCAAGAAGCCTTCAAAATTAGTCCCGACTTGTTGCAGAGAACTCTGACTACTCACAGTTTTGAATTGTACCAAACCCTGTGACCAAATCTTGGTACTCCAGTTAACTGGTTCCTGTCCCAATGACTAAATTCTCCAAGAAAATGACACTTTCCATGGATCAAAGTCCATGCTCTGATACCAATGTAATAAAGCTAAATTCTATAGCAAGATTTTAAACTAAAAATACAAGAAATAGACATAAAATGCCAGGAAGCCATAGCCAAGGTGGCTTGGCAAGAAATAGTATTACCAATATTGGTTGAGAATTAAATGATGAGAGGCTACAGCAAGGTATGCACCCCAAGCTATGGTGGCCAAGAGTATTCACCCTCTTAGTTGGTGGGAGGTTGAGACCTCAAACAAGTAATGCTTGTAAAATAGAAAAAAGAGGCTACACATGTTACCCCTCCACCTTTTATGCTTACCCTAAACTAAGGCATTTATGCTAGGCATTTATGCTTTATTATAGCCCCACACTTGAGGACCCAGTTCGTGCATGGTTGTAAGTGTGGTGTGTTGCTTAGGGAGATAGGTTTGGGAGAATGTCTTGCCCTTGATGTGCCCTAAGCATGTGCACTGGGGAATGGGGCTAGGTATAAAAACCCTAGGTGTAGTGATTGTGGAACTCATGATACGTTAGGGGATCTAGTTTCTCACTTTTTCTTTTCCCCCTTTTTTTATTAGATGATTACAGCTAGCATTTTGATACAGGGGTGTGCTCAGGCTGTGCCCCAATCTTCCTCAGATGATTCGTGAGGTGGTCTTAGGGACTTAGTCAAAAAGGCGTGGCTCTGCATATATTCCTTGATACTAGCCTTTACATCAAGAGGTGTGGTTGACAAGAAAGGATGATTGCACCTCGTAAAATGGCTATTGCTCATGTCCTCAAGGATCTTAATACAAAAAGAGGAAACCAAGGTTGCCCTCATCATGAGCCTAGCCATAACGCAACTATCTATTCCTAGGTTAATGTCAAAAAAGAGTGGGGAATGTGGGCTTCTTCAGTTGTTGGCTTTTTCTTAATAAGTAAAAACCTAATGGTCCTAAGGTAATTACAAGTAGTTATGAAGGCTGGGTTTGAGCAGCAAGAGAAATCCTCAAGGAAGCGATGATTGATGGATGGACGCAAGTCCCTTGCTTTAAAGGTCATGCATTCCTCGGGAGTTATTGCATTGAGATTGTAGATCTTTGGGAAGTCGTATCTGCCATGCACCCCCTATTGTAATCTACTCCATGTTTGTGAGGGTAGGGCATGTAGATAGGATCATTCCTTTCTTCTGGTAGCATACCGCAAAAAAGCCTTAGATGATTTTGGGAACCTTATAGACCTTATCTTGCCAGTAGTCCACTGGTTCCCATCTCCATTGTATGATTATGATGCTCCGCTCCTTGACCCATCGGTTCACTAAAGTATTGCCCAAATGAATGATCCTTTCCACTACCTCCAAGGGTAATACTTGGTCCAAGGCTCATGGGTAGAGGAAGGATAACTTGAAGGGTCAGGATTGGAGCTCTTGCTATTGCCAGATAGTCAGCTCCTACAACTAGTTGACGGGATGGTGATCGCTACATAGTGGCATGGGCTCGTCAAGAAGCTGCCGTGGCTGTGCTCGTGCTCTTTGCTGGGCTTGCTCCACGAGTTCGCATCTTCTTCTTCTTGCATCAATAATGCACTCGGAAACCTGGGAACTCTTTGGCTCTTTTGGGGGTAGATCAGGCAAGGGCGGATTGGGCTCTTTGTGTTGTTGTTCTTTCAGTTCTTGATCGAAGTCCGGCCCTTCCTCGATGTCATGTTCCATCGTGGATTGAACTAGGGTGGTTGGGGCTACTCCTGCTCTTCGAATCCAAGTTCCTTGAGCTTATTAGTGGAGAGTTCGGTTTGTCGTAAGTAGCTGCGTTGCTGCTTCTGGGTTATGCCTGTGCCAGTCCAGGAGTGTATGTTCTTGTAGGCTATACCTTAAGGCTCTGATCGTCAACTCCAGGTTCCTTTTCATTCTCTCCACCGAATCCTCACCTTCAACTTATGTGACATAAAACACTATGCTAAAAAAGGCTTGCCTTTGTGTGTCGGAGCACACTTCAGTGGCCTCAGCTCTAGACTCTATGAGCACCCTCTCACACTCCACCACTGCCAGATGCTCTATCAATCCTCACACTCTTTTGAAATTGCGCCTCTCCCACTACTATGCCTTCTCCTCTTCTAGATCTTCCTTACCCCTTTCCATCTCCTGAGATAGCATCATTACCACATGTTGTTGCTGCTCATTCCACACTTCTAGCATTTGGATATTCTCTTTATCCTGATGGTTTAGCTACTCTTTGGTTATTCTTCTACCTTGATTAGCTACCGAGAACTACTGGTGGGCTTTTGCAAGCCTTTCTGATAGATCTTCATTGACTTGTGCTTGGCTTTGCAGTTCTGCTTTGGTGTAGCCTTCTTTCGGTCATGGCTATGGCCATTAGTCCCTCCACTTCCTACTAGGTGTTTCGTAAGTTGTCATGTAGGCTCATGGTGGCTTCTTTTATGGCCTCTTCCTTCTCCTTTGACACGAGTTCTATCTCTCTCTCTAGCCTTCCTTGCTCCTCCATTGCTAACCATAGTGTGAATACCATGGCATCCTCCTATTCTTGGCATTGTTCTTCTGATGCTTGGTCACCTTCCCACTAGCTCTCCTATAGTTCTGCATTCAGCTCTTCCACCCCTGCCATTTGTTGTTGGAGATCAGTATGGATGAGCAACTTGTGGCCTCACTGCTTTACCACTAGGTCTTGGGCATCATCTTCTAGCCTTTGCCTTAGGCAATCTTCATTCTCTTGTGCCTCCTTTTCTTTGGCATTGACCTATTCTTTCATGTATCAAATTTTTTTCTGATGTTCCACAACTTCTTTTGTGTTGATCTGGTCGTTGAGGCTGGGGATTCCCCTCCTACTGGTGTTGCACTTGTGGCTAGGATGGCGGCCGAGTTCTTGACGGTTTTCAAGACAAACCCATTTCAGTCCACTTCTTTAGGGGACCCTACAGCTATGCTCTTGAGCAGTGGCACACCAATTCTATTCATCAATGCGTTGTATCTCTATCCCTAGAAGAGGGCATGAGCTATCTTTGCCTGCAACCTTACTTCTGGATTTGGGATGTCTGCCAGGCTTATCCTGTTCATGCTTATTCACTCCCATCATGGCATATACATCTCTCCGAGGGCGTCTTTTTTTCTTGACGGCCAAGACTAAGACCTTCTCGATCATTGCAGTGCTCAGTGGTACCTCCACTTGACATTCTTCCTCTCCTGTTGTGACTGTTACTGTGCTGTAGTTCCTTGCATCATCAAAACTTCACAAGAACTTTGTGCACATGGTGCAGTCAACTACTTGCCCTACTTTCTCCACGTAATTTCGAAGGGAACACTTGTCCACTAGTTGCTTCACAGCCCGCTCCTCTAGGATAGCTTCATCCAAGTTTAGTGTGTGCTTGAAGGTGAATTGATTGAAGCCCCTTGTTTCCACACTTAGGCCGTATCTTGTTTGTTCTTCCTCTGTGAAGGGGAATTTTCCACCTTTATTGTGCCATGTCATTACGGGTACATGTCATTTACCATAGTCCAACATTAGTATTCCTCAGATGGATTTTTGGTAAGCAGGAAATTGATTTTGCTTCCATGAAGAGAATGAACAAGCTGAATTAAAGACATGAAATTTTCGAACAACAGCCTATTTATTCCAAAACATTTTTGACACTTTCTTTCCAACCCTTTTATTACTCTTTCTTGCTTTTAACTTTGATTAAGTCTTTTTAATTCCTTCTTGCCTATGTTTTCTTAATCACTTAATCACCTTACCCTCTCCCCCTTGGGAAATGATGAGAATCCTTCCTAGGATTGGACATGGGAGAGTCAAGGGCATTTGCACAGTATGGTGTTATCTATTTTGGTATAAGCCAATCATAAAAATCAAGGTTGTATTCCAAGTGGGCATGATGATCGACATTATGAGGGCTAATGCATACTTTGGTAATGTAAGTTAGGACATTGGTTAGAAAATCACCCAAGTTAATGCGGCTAGCCACATGTAGCTCCTCTTCCATAAGGATGTGATCAATATAAGGGTGGACCAAGACTAGGTGTTTGTTTCGAGTAATGACCAAGACCCTGAAAGAGGTTGGTGATATGTAAGTTGGGTCATACTCGATTGTTTTAATCGCACATCACTGCTCAGCATTAGTTATTACTTTGCAACCCCGTTTCTCCCATTGGAGATGTAGGTTACACCATTTTTGTAAGAATGATGAGTTAGAGTCAACGAAGTGAGTGAGTTCCTCAAGCTCAATGGTTGACACAGGCCTTTGGGGCTTGTGGTATGATGTTATTAGCCATTTGATGGAGCACATGCTCTTTTGAGATTTCACCATTATCAATCAACTCCTTTGAGACCTTAGGGAGTTTTACGGTCATGAACTTCTATTCTTCCCAAGTGCAGGATAAAGAATGAACATCATAGGCAAGGGGTTCATTGAGCAAGCCGAGGTCAAGTCTTTCATAGCTCCTAGTGAATGCGGTGAAAGTGTTATCCAAGAGCTTGATGTAAGTCACCAATTCATCTCCCATATTTGTAGCAAGGTCCTTGGCAAGTGATAGAAATGAACATCACTCGTAGGAAGGCCTAAGACCTATTGGTGGTTGGGGTGGAATTGAGCTAGACAATGATGGTTCGAGGGGCAGCGGACTAGATAGTGGTGTATCGAAGGGTCCGTAGTCTGATTCGTGTGTCATGTGTTGCTTTGGCATACTGAGGGTGGCTCTAGTGGCATAGATGGTGCGTTTCTTTCCTCTTGTGCAGCCACTAGGGTACCAAGCTCTCTAGATTTAGATGATTTTGGGGTATCACGCTGCTATTTTGGTCAATATATTGGTTGGGGTTTGATTTTGCAACCGTCATGGGTTTTGTGGGTCTTGCAGCTTGGGTTTTGTGGGTTGTCACTGCATTAGATGGAGTGTGGCCACTTGGGGGTGGGGGTGTTAAGTGATGATCGTGGTTGGGCTATGCTTCTAGGATTTTCCTTCTTGGGCACCCATATCTAGGTGTTGCCTTTGTAGTATCCTTGGCCTCACAATAGATCTTTGGGAATCCATCGTAGCTTGATTGTGCGCCTACGTCGATAGCATCGGGTCTGATCTCTTAGGTTTTGAATGATAGTTGTTAGCCTTGTGGGGCTATGCTTGCTTGCTACGAGTAGGTCACTTTTGGTGCCTTGGCACCCATTTAAGCATGGGCTCTATGGCTTTGGGGATGGCCTTAGTTGGCGGTGGTTTTGTAGTTTGGGTGGGTTGTGATGACTCATGACCCCCCTACTTAGGCTAGGTCTTAGGTAGCTTTATCGGTGGCATAGCATGCTTTGGTGGAGCCTTGCTACCCTTGCTGAAAGCTGTCACAATTTGAATGTTGCCAATGGAAAGGTGAATACATTGTAGATTTTAGTCCACGTTTCAGTGTGTTTGCTTCTTGAAAGTGTGTCCTAACAGCAATTCTTGACCTGCATCCTTCGTATTTGGCAATACATAGAAGAGGACTAGTAGGTTCTCAGACTTGATAGAGACTACGATCTTGCACTTCCCTAGGAGTGCATATGACTTGCCCCCGAATGGCCCGAGTTTAGCATTGGTGGGCTGTAATTGTGGCTGATCAATGAGGGTCCAATGAGCATAAGTCAAGACATTGAAGTCAGCTTCCTCATCGATCAAGGCATCAAATGCGTGTGTGCACCGTGCGGTGGCCGTGATATGACTTGCCCTTGACTGAGTTTAGCATTGGTGGGCTGTAAGTGTGGCTGACCAATGAGGGTCCAATAAGCGTAAGTCAAGACATTGAAGTCAGCTCCCTCATCAATCAAGGCATCAAATGTGTGCATGCACTGGGCGGTGGCCGTGATGCGTAGGTATGCTAGTGCTACTACCTCCTCATCCTTGTCCTCTAATTCAATGATGGCTGCTATGCAGACATTGACAGGGGTTTCTAGCATAGGGGGCTCATGTATGGATGTGTGGGAGGATAGTACCTCTTCATGCAACTGCCATTAAAGAAGCCTATGCCCTCACCTTCAAGGGTTTCAAGTTCTACGTTGCTTGTCCTACCAATGGTGCACACTCGGAAAGGTCATAATCCTAAAAATTTCATTTTTTGTTTGTGACCATTTACTGAGTAGATCAAAAAAAGGTCTCCTTGCTCAAATTCGTATTGTTTGACGTGCTTGTCAAACCACATCTTCTGTTATTCTTTCTTACAAATTAGGGTGTGGGTGGTTAGGAGCTCGAGTCTTAGTGAGTCATTCCAATTCCATGAGATGGTTGGTCCAAGATTCCTTCCCTTCCCATCTCTCCTATACTACTATCCTCAAGCTAGGGACAAAGAGCTCTAATGGCAAGATGTCCTTAGTCCCATAGGTCAAGCCTAAAGGGCATCTATCCCATAGCCATTTTATAGGCTGTTCGATAGGCCCATAATGCTACCATAAGTTTGTTGTCCCAGTCACTTCGTGAGGTGGAAACTACCTTCATAAGGAGATTGACTAAGATCTTGTTTGTGGATTCTGCTTGGCCATTAGCTTGAGGGTAGTAGGGTGAGGATTTCCTATGGATGATTAAGAAGGTTGAGAGTAGGTGGGCAATCACCTCATTGATGAAGTGAGTGCCTTGGTCGCTTACTAATTTGATAGGGCAACCAAATTGTGAGATAACTTGCTCCCACAAGAACTTTGCAGTGGTCCTAAAGTTGATTGGCTATCAACTAGTAAGGTTGGATTCTCAGAATAAGTCTCCTAAGCCTGGCCTTCTTGATAGGTCTTTCGGGTAGACCATTTCCAGAGGGGTTTTCATCGAAATGTCGAATCCATCGGGGATCAGAGGTAGAAGGAAGTAGAGATAGGAGATGGAAGAGAAGATAAAGAATACGCAAGAGGTAAACACAATAATGACAAAGCACAATGAACTGAATCAATATGTATTAAAAGAACTTGGAATCCTTGCACTACTCAGAAGCAATCTCCAGACGTTAGTTCTCCTAGAGCTCCCTCGTAGAACAAAAACATGGATTAGAAATAACAGCTCCTTCTTTGCTGCTCAAAACCTAAATCAGATGGCTCCGTTGGCTACGAAAGGAGGGTAAAATCGCAGGACACTTGCTCACGGATCCCCCAAATCACTTCTTCTTCCTCTTCCAGTTCAAATTGCAGTTTTCAGCTTGTCAATAGTGATCGCAACGCACGCGATTTTGCCAAAGCTGTCTTTTTTTAATGAAAAAACTCATAACTGGTTGAAAAAGCAACTTGCTTTTTGCATGCCATCCTAATCTAGAAGTTTTTTAAAGACTCTCTTGATCAATAAGAGAGTCGAATGATGATGCATTCCAGAGTTTTTCACACTGTATCTGCATAGCATCATGACATCCACCCCCTCTGAACCTACACATCCTCCGGTATGTCCCACCAATGCACCACCCAGATCAAACACCCATAGCATCAACTTATTGCTCATCATGCATATAAGAAAGCATTCCCTTGGATCATAGATCAAAATACTCAGCATTTGTACAACTCTTGAGCCATACTTTGTATCCTCTCTAGGGTACTAAGGCCTTGGGTGCATATCATACATTAGAGGTTGTTGAATCTCCATATACATGCTATCAATACACCCATCAACAAATACATAACAAAATGCCTGTTCTTTCAAAGTCCAGCGCATAGGAAGTTGCTTCTAATAATCTTTATGCTCCATATCCAACATAAACTGAGTCTCACTTGCATTCAACACATGCTCATCGTCACCGAAAATAGTGAAACAATCCATATCTTGAAGCATCTTAGAATTGTCAATCAAGGCTTTTGACAAAGCATCCAAAACATTTTCCAGTTGTAAAGCATTACATCTAACAACTTGTAAATGTATATCCTCGAGCTCATGAACTGTTTCAGAGTCCTTGCATCAAGTAAAACATTATCTTCACAAACCTCTTCAGATGCATTAAGAAAATGTATAGGTGCAATGGTTGAATATTCCAGTACAGGGTCTTCCAAGGTATCCATAACTGTCTCAATATTAGATTGCAGCTTATATCCCTGTTGTTTGTCTTCTTGCTTGCTATCATGTTTCTGCTCCTGTAAAACTTCTTCCACAACATGCTAGAGAGATGGCTTATTTGTAGCTTTAGACAAATCCATACTTCTTCTTGTCACTTTCTTAGATATCCCTGCATTATCTTCATCTCTTATCTATTTCTCTTCAACAATTGCATCCATATTTTGCCATTTTTCCAAATATGCATCCACTGAATATGCATCTATCGATGATTCCCAACCCGTTATGTCACGAATGTCTTGCCCTGCATGAGACATTTCACTATCAGTAACCTTTCTCTTTTCAGCTGCATGTAAAGCATGTGTCCATATTTCAGCATTTGGACCAACCATCACTTGGCCATGCATTCCATCCAACTGTAGACAAAAAATCGAAGCATGTACCGCTGTGTAAGCATTTCGGACTGCCAAGTCTTCCAACAACTTTTGCATACCTCCCTTTCCAAAATTCAAAGCAAGAGGCAATCCTATTTCTTGTGCATGGATCTTGTCATCTTTCCAAAAGATGAGCTATCGTGCCAAGGCCTCTTGATAGGCAGCACAATCCTTTCTCTCATGCTGCAAACTATCATACCAAATACATCTTTTTCCTGGCTTAGGGACTGCTGACCGTCCCCTTTTCTCTTGTCCTTTCTCATTCAATTTTGCAACCTTCACTTGAAGATCCCACATGCCTTTGACCAATTCATCTAAGAAATCTTCCCTAATAGAGATAACAATAGCAGGTACAGCCGTAGGGTTAGCCACAGAAGTAGGTGGCTTATTGGATACATCAACTGTCTTGCCCGTTACAGTACGTTCAGTGCACTTTATGGTTGATTCTACAGCTGTATGTCAATCTTCCACTTTGTTGAGGCCGCATACTATCTTGAGACCCGTTTGACTTGTGTTTGAGATGCTGGCTCTTTCGATGATTGACCTTGGAGAGTCTGTATGCTCTCCGCTATCTTTTATGTGCTGCGCTAATGCTATGTGCCACTCTGATGCTTTACAGCTGTGCACTTATGAGTTGTGTTGCTTGCTTCATGGGAAGCAGTCATGGATTGCTCTATTGTCTAGAGCTATGGGATCGCTTATCTCCTTGATGTCATGGACTTAGAGATGCTTGACTCTTCTTGTGAGGAGGTTCCTGCCACTGATTGCACAGCTCGCTTTTCGATCGGGCGTTGGGTGAGATGTCATGATTCCTCACCCTGTCTCTTTTCTTTTGTTTTGTTTTTTCGCTCCCTGGTCCATTGGACTTTTAGTGGGAAGTTGTTGGGGTAAAAGGCCCTTGGGCCTTCTCGCGTACAGTGACCGCCCATATTCTTTATTCATATATATATATATGAAAGTGCAATAAGGCTGTCATAACATTGTTGACAACACCTACATTGTGTGTGCTCTTCTCTCCCGCGTCGCCTGTATCCCTTTCACGTACTTTATGGTGTCTACTTCTTTCTCACTTTCCTCACTAATGGAGTGGTAGTCCTTGTGCTCATCATCAGAATCAGCTCCACTTGACTACTCATCATCCCCTAGACTCTCATCTCTAGCATGCTATATCCTTCACCGGTGACTAAGGCCCAATTATACATTAAGTTCAGGTTATACATCTTAGTTCATTTCCACTTAGGTTTGCATCTAGGAGGCCCAAGAGAGGCTTGAGATTAGCGACGGGATTTCCAGTCAATTTGCCTATCAAATACTTGAGGATCTTGTGAAGTTCTAGCCTATTGCTAGGAACATGGAAAGAGATAGGTCTAGGTTGGTTGCTTAAGCTCTTGGCCATCATACAAAGTGGCAATGTGGGCTCCCTCTTTGACATGCTCGCAATTTTTGCAGCCTGTTTGTATGTCTCCTCTTCGTCTAAGAATGGGAGATCAATGGTCGCTAGGACATGCATCCAATCTTGCTCATCCTCAGGACAAGGGATGTATTTGGTCAAAGGTCCATAAGGCTTTCTTATCGGTGCATCACCCCTGAGCATGGCAGAGATGGCATCTAGGACAAGGGATGTATTTGGTCAAAGGTCCATAAGACTTCCTTATTGGTGCATCACCCTTGAGCATGGCAGAGATAGCATCTAGGTTGACAGGGCTTGTCTTCCAAGTGTCCTTCTCGATCCTCGCTACTTCCTTCTGTTTCCTAAGAAGATTAGACTGTTTCCCCAGTCTTCAATGACTCAAGCGTTCCTCATCCAGGGTTGTCCTAGGAGAATGTCATAGTCCACTCCCTTCATGATTATGAAGTTCACAGAGAACTAGACACATGTAATCTTCACTGGCTAATTCTTCAAGACTCTAAATGTCCTTACTTTCATTCTGTTAGCTAGAGTGACATTGAACCTAGCGGTTTCGACAAGTGGGTTTCCCCAGCCTGGAGCACAATATGGATCAATACACTCACTCCTCCCCCAACATCTATGATTCCCTTATGTGTTGCGTCTCCTAGGGCTAGGATATGCAAGACTATGTGCATCTCTATTCCTTCCCAGAAGGTGTTGACATGTAGTGACTTCGGCATTGAGTGCAGTGTCAAGCTGGGTATCTGCGTGACTGCATCATGCTCCTACAAGTCAGTGGTGGCAGCATGCTCCATTAGTTCTTCCACCCAGTGTTTCAACTCCTGCCATAGTGTGGGGTGTTGCTTGAGTAGGTCTCCTAAACTCAGAGTCACTGGGGTGGTCACTAACATTGCGAGGAGGTTGCTGGTTGCTTGCCTCTCTCCTAGGTTTATGCTCCTTGGCCATTGGTCTTGACTGGCTAGTTGGCCCGTAGCCTCTAAACTTGGCCTAGGTGGCACTGCCTGTGGCATGGGTGCGTCTCTATGATAGGCTCAGCATCCTTGAGGTGCTCCTGGGCTTCCTTTACCCACTCCTTGACTTTGGCAATTGCCTCGAGTTGGTGCCTAGGGTGAGGATACTCCCCTACCTTGGCACTTCCTTTCTCTGCCATCTTTGGAGCGATGGTCTCTACCTCTGCATCCCTGACCTTCTTGCCAGTCACTAGCATTGTCGCATTCTCAGTCTTAAGTGTGACCTTTGCGTCAGCCTTTTTCTTCCTTCTCCTTTGGCTCTTCTTTCCTATTGAGGCTGCATCTAAATTGTTGGGCCTTAGCAGTGATATGCTTGCCTGCTTCATCTGTGCTCTAGTCATGGCATGTAGCAAGATGGGTGTGTCCTCATTGTCAAATGTCTTGACTCCAAACAACCCCAAAGGCACTGATGGCACGATTGCAAAGCTAGAGGATGGCTTTCGTCTAGGGCAATCAACGAAGAGATGAGTGATGCCGCACTCCACACATTTGAGGTCAAATTTTTCCCTATTCACTTGTTCTCTCTCTAGATAGTGTGATGAGATATGGATTGGATGGTAGCAAGTCCAACACGAGATTGGATCTTGGGTCGGCCTTGTGAATCCTTTGTCCCTACCTCCATCTAATTCCATCACCAGTATTGGTTGATAGTCCATCATGATTGGATTGCCCTTGTCGTCATATGAGACATAAGGGTTCACATAAGCTTCGTTTTTGTTAGGCTCTTCCATGTAATGGACTAGAGCATTTCTTGGTGGATGGGTTACATAGGGTCTTGGTGGCCTGGGTATGCGTGTTAGGTTGATCTCCATCCTAGGGATGGCTGGTTTTGCATTGTTTGGTGGAGTGCCAGCTAGGCTCCTCTTCCAAAGAAATTTGGTGGCTTGTTCCCTAGGCAGGGTGGATTGTACTGCTGGACATAGGGAAATCTCCTAGGCAACCTACCGTGCATGGCATCATGACTGAAAAACCTACCACAATCATGCGAGGCCTAGATCTAGGATCTTGGCACTCAGTTGGGAGGCGGTTGCCACCACAATGCACACATTGGACATGTGGTCGCGCTGGTTTCCTCACCAATTCCTGTAGTTGTGCTAGCTCCATTCTCACCTCAGCTAGCTCCTAGCCTTGATCTACACTCTTCCCCTTGTCTTGTGTGCTAGGGGTTGATATCTCGCTAGAGGTTGTGGTCCTCTCTGAGGTCCTATGACTGGAGTTTTTGCGGTTCAAACTTCAAGAGCTTCTCTCTCTCAGCTAGTCATCCACACTAATTGCTTCGTCAAAGACCCTAGCTAGCACATCTCGCTGCAAGCTAGAGTTACTCGCTAAAGACTTGTTCAAATCCTTACTGCAGATTCCATTTATGAACACGGTGGAGACAATTCTTTCATTGGGCCGCTCATTTGTTGGGATTCTCTTGAAGAGATTGCATACATGAATGACATAGTCTCTTATGTCCTCCTTGTCCTTTTGATTGACGTTCATCAATCTAACTATGAGGTTATTAGAGTACCTACCTTTGAGAATCTTTTGATAAAAAGGTCCTTCAAGCGGGTAAAGTTTGCTTGCTCAATTGCATCTAAACTGATGTACCATGTCCTGCCTTTATCGCCTAAGCAAAGCCCAAAAGCTTGGGATTGTTGTGCAAGGTCTGTGAGACCATTGGCCTTGCAGACTTGCTCAAATTGCTCTATGAAGCTGTATAGGTCGCTACTAGGCTTTGTCCAGCTGCTTAGCTATTGCAAGGATTTTTTGATTGGCTCTTCACCCCCTGAGTAATTCCTAGGCTTGAGAGTAGCGAGGTTGCTAGCGCTGCTGCACTCTTTTCGGCAACCGTGTTGTCCATGAGCCACTTGGTCACAAGCTCACTCAGCGTAAGGTTGCCTCTAACGTGCGCTCTCTCTCTCTCTCTTCGCATTTGGTCCTTCCTTGCTTCTGTCAGCTAGTGATAGCATGTGTAGCTTCGTGCACATCTATGTCCTACTGCAACTTCCTAGCTCTTTGCTCGCAATTATAGGCCGCTATGCCCTACAACACTTTCCTAATCACTTTCCTCTCTTCCTTTAGGCTTGCCACTACCTCCTCTACTGGCCTACTGTGGATTAACATCCTAGTTAGTAGGTCGTACTCATTGACCATGTCTTGGACCGCGACTAGAATTCACCCAAGTCCAGCTGGTCATCTCCTAGGTTTGTATTCACTCTTGACATCGTCTTTGCTTCCTGCTCCACAAGGTTATCAATCACTCCGAGTAGCTATGGTAGCACTTTGCCCTCAGTCTTGCTATCCTTTCAATCCTCCTGTTGTCTTAGAGGGTCCTACCAATGGGGCTCTCGGGCACCTGTCTATGTCTTGAGGTCTTCTCCTATTGGTGGGTTCCTTCGAGTTATTACATCTGAGTGTGTTCCTTATTATTGAAAACAATCCTCAACTTATGTACACTCAGTGTTGGTGCTTTGTGTGCACAGTGCAAAATTAGGCTTTTCGTTTGATTGGTGTACTTGTGTAAAAGAAATCAATGTGGGGTGCACAAACAAGACAAAATAATCATACAAGTATGGCTACCCCCTTAGCTTGTCTACGACCTGGTATGGCTCTAAGTGCAGTCTCTGGTCGCTCCATTGTCTGGGGTCTATGCTGCTCCCTCTATGCTCTATCAAGGTTGGGTTACCATATAAAGGTTGATTTTTGGCTCCAAGTCAAGTTGGTCTCTTGGCCAGGCTACTAGAGGTCGCTTCTAGATTGTACAGTTGCAGTTTTCTCAAGTTTTTGGCTTCGAAGAGCCGAATTGGGCATCTAAGGATGTTCGGGAATGTGCCCCAATTGGTCCTAACCTGGGGAGGTGGTCCTATTCCTAGTTTTTTGTCTTTTACCCAACTAGTCAGATTCCCAAAATCGGACTGTCTGATTTTGGGTGGTCCGATTCTGGGAGTCGGATGGTCCGAGTCTGTGGCACGTCCGATCAGGACCGAGTTGGTCTGACTTGAGTTTTTTGGGTCTGATTGAAGTTTTTTCTGGCTATGGTGTAGGTTTGACTACAGTTTTTGATTCGATCAAACCAGGTGGTTTGATTGAGGTGGGTATCCGATTGGATGTGGGGTTTGGGTCCTATGATTGGTTCGACTGGATAGGCGGGTGTCCGATCGGGCAGTTGGTCCAATCGAGGACCAAAGGGTATGGTCCGACTCTCGCAGTCAGATGGTCCAACTACCCGATTATGAGAGTCAGACTAGGACATAGTGGTTCCGACTGCAAGCCTGACGGTGCAACGCGATGATTTTTTGTCTATTTCTCCTAGCACTCGTCACGGTCCCTCTGTCATACCTTCCAAATCACATCAATGGCATATAAAGAAGATTCTTACGTACTTGGATTAGCCAAAAACACCAAAATTAAAGCGTGTGATCTCCTTTGTGATCAATACTCTCACTCTCTCTCTCTCTCAAACTCTCTCTCTTTCACTCTCAGTGTGCAAAAATGAGCTCTTTCCCCCTATCCTTGGGTTTTTAGGATCCTGTCTTTCTCAATCCTTACCTCCCAACTCACCCTCCTTAGTCATTAAGCTTGAAAGCCCATCTTTTCTAGCTCTTTTCCTGGTTGTGCCTTGTGTATAGCAGCAAAACCCTACCGTTTTCTCACAATCTTTTGGTCCTATCCTACCTTAATGCAAACAAAAATCACAAGACAATGCTTGGGCTAAATCAACCTACTCATCTACACATCAAAAATCCAAAATACTTGTTTTGAAGATTAAAATGCATGAATCTCCTATCTACCTCAAGCACTAGTTTTGGGATAAAACCCTACTTCCATGCTCGATTTGAAGCACCTGGCGCTCAAGCCTCAAATCCGTTGGTCTCGGCAACAGAACCAAAATGAAGGGAGCTCCCTTTCTGAACCCCTGAGACCTACGGACCGCTTATTGGTCAAGTGTTTCAAGCCGAGCAACCATGGCTACCTCTCACATAGCTGATGCGCTCTCCCTGCATGTGGGGTGTAGTGAGCTTACCTTGATGCCCGATCGAGTACCCTCCTCTCATGTGCACACTAGTAGCTCCAGGATCCTTGATGCAAGCTCGAGCAACCTCAATCCCTCTTTGTCAAGCTCCATCCTCCATAGCCACATGAGACAAGAGAAGAGAAGAAGATGAAGAGAGGAGATGGGGTGCTTTTTCTCCTCGATCCCTCACTCTCACACACTCACTCCCTCACTCTCTCACACTCCCTCACTCAAGCACACATAAGAAGGTAAGAAGAAGAGAAGAAGAAGAAGAAGCTTTTTGCCAAATACTAAGAATGAGAGTTTCCATTGACTTTTTGGCTTATACACATGCCCTCTTTCCCTTGGGAGGCGGTCATCCCCTTTTTACATGGTCGCTCAACCATGGCATAGGCCTTTTTTTTTCCCATTGTCCTCCTATCTTCCTAGCTTCCTTCCTACCACCCGTCTACCTTTACAATTTGCATGGGTGAGAGCTCGGTAATCTTTTACAAAATAAATCATGGTGCTCCATGCACTCTTTTAAAAAAGTATTGACTTGTGTTTTTTTCTTGTGTACCTCTCTTCTTGATTTAGGACTTCTTTGCACTTTCTGTGTTTCTAGATTTTCCTTGGTGCACCTTCATCTTTCGTTTCACTTTTGCCTTGGCCTTGTGTTTTGCTTTAGATTTTTTGGATTTTCCACCTTGTTTGTATGAGAGTTAACACTTTCTTCTTCCATTGCATCTATATTTTACTTCTTTTTCTTCCGTCTCAAGGTAGGGTTGACAATTATAATCCATCCACTCAGGAGACCTTGATTAGTAGGGATGTAGTGTTTGGTGAGCTAACATCATGGTATGGTGGTCCAAATGCAGTGGTTTCTGATGGACTAGCTAGCCCTACTCATGTTGAAAATTATCCTTCAGCTAGTACTATCATGAGTGGATCTACAAAGGTAATGGCTCTTCTAGTGTTAGTCTTTGGGATAGGATGACTATGTAGTCATGTTTCTGCATCCATTGACACAGATATGTCAGTGTGAGGGGGAGATTAGATAAAGGCAAAGAGAAGATATTTGATGATGTAACTGGCCCACTTATAGGTGGATATGAGTCACCTATAAGTGATAGTATTGACAATGAATTGGGCATACCATCAGTTATGACGCCTGGTGTAAGACAAAGCAGGTATGTGCCACCTCATGAGAGGCTAAGAAGGTCTGAAAGGGCCAGGAAACTAGTTGATAGGATGACTAGTTGCAAAGGGATATGCACAACAGTATGGCTTAGACTATGAGGAGACTTTCAGCTTGGTTGCAAATATGACAATTGTAAAAACACTCATTGCATTAGCATCTTCTAAAGGATGGAAGTTATGACAAATGGATGTCAAAAATGCATTCTTGAATGGTGACTTGCTTGAGGAGGTATATATGGAACATCATGAGAGCTATGTACACCCTGACTATCTGCCGGCACATGCATGCAAGCTAAAAAATGCCTTGTATGGGCTGAAACAGGCACCAATAGCATGGAATGCTCGTATTATACTTATTTACAACAGCTTGTTTTTTAGATAGGTCATGCAGACCATAGCTTGTTTAAAAAGAAGACAGAGAGAATGATAATTTTTTCTTAGTGATTTACGTGGATGATTTGATCATCTCTAGAGATGATGATCATGGCATTGTTGAAATTAAGTCATGGTTATAGAAAAAATTCAAGGTGAAGGATCTTGGAGAGCTGAAATACTTCCTTGGGATTGAGGTTGCGTCTGCATCTCAAGGTATATGACTGAAATATGGCATGATGAAGTATAAATCCATGGAAACACCATTGGTTAAAATATCAAACTTGTAGTTGATGTTGGGAATGAAATAGAGAATGTCACTATGTATAGACAGATGGTGGGCAACCTAATTTATCTCACCATCACCGGTCATGATCTCAGTTATGCAGTGGGGCTAATTAGCCAATTTATGCAAAAGCCTTGTAAGCCACATCTAGATGCAGTCAGGAGGATTATGTGGTATGCGAAGGGTACTACTAATTATGGGCTATTTTATGAGTATGAAAAGTCACTTTGTAGGTTATATAAATGCATTGGGTTGATTGTGCCTATGACAAAAGGTCAATCAATGGTTATACTTTCAGCCTAGGTAGTAGTATGATTAGTTGTTGGTGTAGAGGCGAGCTCATGCTCAACCACCAAGACCCACGGACCACTTACTATTTCAAGCGTTTCAAGTGAACGCCTATGGCTATCTCTCACCTAGCCGACGCATGGAGCCCCAAGAGAGACACCAAGGAAAACAAGTTTCTACTACAATAAAATCTATCTTGTAACATCAACAAGCTTTTGTTTCATTCTTTAGAGAACCACAACAAGGAAAAGAACACGCAGCATCATAGTAGATATCTCCCACGGATTCATCTTCAACAAAATTCATCATGTTCTTCGTATTCCTCATATTTTTCATTGATACACAAAGAGAACCAAAAAGAAACACCACTTTTGAATGAAAATTATCACATATAATTCATCTTCATTGTCTTCATAGTTTTCTCTCTCAATCTCTCATAGATAGATACATTGTTTTGCATAGAATTTCCTATCTATGAATCTCTCTTTCTCTCTCAATCAATAGTGCACCATCTCCTCACTATAATACTAAATAATTACTCATAATAATCCTTCTTAGGTCGTGGATGCCCCTTCCAAGAGGTGTGTCTGATATGAAAGGTCACCAAAGTCACTACAATGACTCTTCAAAGCTCAATACTGTCACTTCACTCCAGTCTTCTCTTAAGTCTTCAGTAGCTAATTCTTCCACTTCCTTGAGCTCTTTTGAACTTACATTCACATTTTTCCAAGCTAGAAAACTTTCCCAAAATCACATATACATTCCACAGAATACTTACATAAGCATACAGAACAGAACATGACAGGAACAGAGGCTCTACAGAAGCTCATCAGAGGGTTACAGAGAAGGCCAACAGAAAACATCAAAACCTCATAACTCATACTAAAACCATTCCAACTATAAAAAACTATTTAATAAGATTTCAAAAGACCTCAACCTTCATCAAACATCAACACATGCTTCATACAAAAGAAAATCAAAACAAAATAGAAGGTATCATAACCAATCAAAAGCTCATCAGAACCTATTAGAACATCACAGAACCTCATATTTCTACTAAGAATCATCATGAGCTTCCTAAACGTAATCAATATCGTCCAAAACACTTTCAAACACTTCCAAAAAAACTAAGCATTACTCAAAATCCATCAAAAATCAACAATTCAAGCCTCAATAACAACAAAAATCAACCAAAAAATCTAGTCATTTCAACATTCAACATATCCCCACACTTAATAAGGAAGCATCCTTGTGACCTAAGAAAGAGGTAATATAAATTCATTAAGAGATCAACTCAATCTTCTTTAATATCTTCAATAATCCACCCAACCACGACCCCAACTTATCACCTATATCTAAGAAAGAATACAACTAAAGGAAAACACCTTATCCATTAACACATCTTATAAACAATAGAAAGTCATGACAAATTTGTAAAGGATATAAGAGGTTCTTCAGCTTTGCATTGTAGGATTTCCATCCACCATCAACATCAGTTCAATAGTCGAAAAGAGAGCTCTCGAACAAATCCAATATTCAACCACCACGAACTCATCATAGAGAAATTAGCACAACACAAACACAAAACAACCATCTGAATGACACCTCCAAAAAAGAAATATAT
The DNA here is from genome assembly GCF_053477565.2 of Lygodium microphyllum. Taxonomy (NCBI): domain Eukaryota; kingdom Viridiplantae; phylum Streptophyta; class Polypodiopsida; order Schizaeales; family Lygodiaceae; genus Lygodium; species Lygodium microphyllum. The sequence goes on from NC_141141.1 coordinate 19,126,580, forward strand.
CATTAAGAAGCATACAAGATACATCCAGGGGTATCAATGAAGCTGATCCCTCTTGAAAGCTTGATGATTATGAAAACGATCCATGGATAAGGATTCATCTACAAAAGATTTTGGAGGATTCTGAAAGAATTGAAGGCAGCATATCCTTTCTAGTAAAACAAAGTATCTTCTAGGGGCAGATAAAGGGCATGAAAATATAGGACATCCAATTGTTGAGAATCAATGTTCACATTGACATTCATACATAACTTTGGAATGGCCTTCTGATCATTATGGGAATGCCTATGCATATATGCTAGGTACCAAGCAAAGTGGGCTGTCAATCTCACTGAAGGATTTGGAGATCGTGAATATTGTTGGGCAAAATGGAGATAATTTTGGTACGCTTGACTAGCAGTTGTCCAGTTCCTTGGAATTAATGGCCGATTAATATGTGGTCCCATAAGAGAATCAGTTGAGCTCCATCCTCGTCTTCGTGGAATCTTTTGATCAAATCCTTCATACCCACTAACCAACTGAGGGGGTTGAGAATAGAAGTGGTAGGAGATGGAAGAGGAATGGGTGAAAGACGATGAAGACATGGGTAGGAAATATCATAAAATGAGGAATAAGCTAAAAAAGAATTAGCTGAGAATTTAGGCAAATCAGTTAAGAAAGGTGTTAATTGATAAGTAGGAAAAGTGGAAGGAATATGGATAGATGGGGAAGGACAAGGTAGAGAAGGGGAAAATACTTGATCTTCAATGAAAGAACAATAGGTAAAGATTAGAATTTAAGGAGCACCTTGAGGTTGGAAAAGGAGAGGTACGATGGCTACCGAGTTGGATTGATAAAGGAAAAAAGAAGCGTCATAGCGATGGGCCATTTGTTGATAATAAAATAAGATAGGAACGGAGGGACCTAAAGCAGATCATCAATGGTAGGCATCAAAGAAGGATGAATCAAATGGATGGTTCTTGGAAAGATAAGATAAAATATCCACCCTCAGTTGGTTAGTGTTCTGCACATGAGTAGAAGCTTTATTCTGTCATTGGTTTAGGACTACAGAATCAATCATTGTATGCCATAAAGTGTCAGGACAAGTAGCCACTTTAGAAAAATAGCACTAGAATATTTCATCTATCCTCAACTCCAAATGTTTTTCATATAAGGCAGCTTGTAAGACCACATTCCCTACATATCAAGCCAGATCTTCATCATCTGGAATCAACAAATCACCTTATAAATACATATAAGGCAGCATCATTGTATTCAAAGTCTTAGAATCTTCAAAGACCATACGGACTATTTCTATCAACAAATTAGAATACTAGGCTCCACTCCAACCATCCTCTAGAAGAGATAGATCCATCGTTGAGAGCTTAATATAGAAGGCCAACTTCTGCAACAATTGATAGTGGACAAAAAAGGAATGGTCGGGAGAAACATACTCCTGAAATTGCTCAAATGAAGACCATAATAAGTCCATCCTGGATTGGAGTCTTTCCACTTTAGCTTGGAACAACGGACATAACATGGCATGTCCTTGGAGAATTGCCAAGTTCGTAGGGGTCAAAGAAGAAACTGGTTGCTCAGGACTCAGTGTAGAAGAATGTGATTGGACTAGTTGCTCGTTAAGTTGCTGAATTTGGATTCTGCTCTGTTCTAAGGTGGTGTTTGCTATCTTAAGCTCCTCTGTCTACCACATTAACCACTTGGATTCGAGCGTCAACCAACTAAGTGTGCAAACTAGAAATGTCCATTTTTTGAGCGTCAATGATCTAGTCTGTTGCTCCATTTGGGTACAAAGATAAGAAAAGCATTCATGAGCAGAAGCTAGTTCTGTAGTTGCTTTTGTCAGCTCTTCTTTGGTTTGTTGGACTTCGTCATAGCAAGAGGAATAGAGCTGCTGGAGACATGCAGTCATTGAGAGCTCGATAGAATGCTGAACATCTTGACATAGGAAGGGAATTGCATCTCCAACTACCAAGTGTTGTACTGAAGGGATGGAAATCTCAAGAGAGTACCCTCACGATGTGCTCTAAAAAGATTCAGCGTTGTGAGAAAAGTTGGTAGGTCACTACTAGATTGATTAGGAGGAACGGAGACTAGAGGAGGAGTGGGGCTGATTCAGCCACTCGTTTTAACTGTTTCCTCTAAACTACCACAGGAGGGATAGGATCAAGATCCTCAATGACGACATCAGAGTGTTCGATAGGGGAGGAGCTTCTGATGGATTAACTATCAAGGTAGGAACTTCCTTCGAGGTGGCAGCATATGCCAAAAAGACAGAAAGGTAGGAACCAAATGTAACATTATTTACATTACCCCTTGTGGCTCTGACAAATTGTTGATCCATTTTTTACAGAAGGTAGAAACTCCAATCAATCGTTTTGTCTCTCAACACCATTCTAGAAGCTATAAACAATTCCTTGGAAAGGTAATTAAGGGGTGTCTTTGTTGAGATATCGAGCTCCACTCGTGATACGCCAGGGTGACCGTTGTATATTTATGTCACCGACTTGTCAGTTGCAGACGCGGTTGGTACACCGCCCATGAATAATAGCTACATGATAGCTATCCTTATCTACTCTAGTTCGTGGCTCAGTTAGTATGCCACCTTAGTTAGTTGAGTTTGGTTTGAGACCCATATATAGGGTTCTTCTATTTCTTTGTACTTGAGTTCTTTTGGCTTACACAACTAAGAAGAGGAAAACTGTTTTCAGCCTCCACCCTTGTGTGTCTTCCCCCATTGTGCAAGCAAGAAAGCTTCAAGCGAGACTCCTTCCTTCTCTCCCACAATCTTGACATGGTATCAGAGCCTTGTTCGTGGTAAGGAGCTCAAGAAAGCAAGCCAAGCTCGCGGTGGTCTGGTAAGAGGAGCAGTGTTGCTTTCATTTCCTGTTTTGGGAGCAGATCTCTGCAGGTAGCACAGCCGGAAATTGCAGGAGTGCATTGTCTCAGGTTGAGACGCCCTTCGCGGTGAAGCAAGAGGGCGACCTTGTTTTTTTGATTTGAGGCCATTTCGGGGCCTGTTTTGCAGACGGAAGTTTTCTGCACGCACTCAAGAAAAGGCTCAGTTTTATGCTGTGCGACCACTGTTCTACAGGTCGGTGAAAAGTTACTGTAGAAATTGCATCGTATGCTTGTGCGCAGAGACATTGGGAGTTTCAGAATCATCCTTGGTTCCTGTTTATGCAAAATCGTCACTAGGAAGTGACTGTGTGGTCAAATACCACTTTCGCCAGTTTTGCAGATTTGCCCTTGTGAGGGTGAAGCTGTGTTTTTTGCAGTGACAGAATTTCTTGCACTATTCTGTAATGGCGTCTGATTCTCTTTCACAGATTGTCACTGAAAAGCTTGACAAGAACAACTTCCAGGCATGGAAGTTTAGAATGACGAATTTCCTTATGGGAAAAGGATATTGGGAATTTGTTGCAGGAAATGAAGAAGAACCAGTTCTTCCTGATGTTCCCAATCAACAACAAATGCAGGCATTTAAAACATGGCATGAGAGAGCCAGGAAAGTTATGTATTGGCTGTCTATCAGTATTTCAGACTCTATGATTGTGCATATTCAGGATGCAAGTACGCCAAAGGAGGCATGGGATACTTTGTCAAAAATGTATAGCACAAATACGCAAGCCAGGAAAATGCAGCTCAAGCAAGAGTTGCATAATGTGCAAAGAGAAAGTATGAGCATCAACGACTACCACATGAAGGTGAAGAAGATTGCAGATGCACTTGCTTCCATTGGGTCGCCAGTGGAAGATGATGATTTAGTTTCCGTGACCTTGAATGGTCTAGGAAAGGATTATGCACAGTTTCGGACATCCATTTCAGTTCGTGAAAGATTTCCTGATTTTGAGGAGTTGATTGCTCTTCTAATTTCTGAGGAACAGAGAAATGGTGGTGCATCTTCTTCAGGAGGAACTTCAAAAGAAGCTGTCTTCTACTCAAATGCTGGAAGAGGTAGAGGCAGAGGTAGAGGAGGCCGATTTGGAGGCCGTGGCAGAAATCAGAATATGCAGCAAACTCAAGAAAACCAGTCCTATGGAGGAGGACGTGGTAACTCTAGAGGCAGGGGGAGCCAAAGAGGTCGTGGTGGATGGCAAAGAGGCCAAAATGCAAACAGTAATGTTGAATGCTACTACTGTGGTAAAATGGGTCATATGGCTAAAGACTGCTATAAAAAGCAGAATGACATCATGAATGGAAAACTGCAACAAGGGAATTATGCATCTTCTAGTAGACAGGGTGATGACAGAAATGAGCATTTGTTCATGGTGCAGCACATGAACAATTCTATGATAAGTGCAGAAGAAAGCAATGATGTATGGTATGTTGACTCAGGTGCATCAAACCACATGACAGGTCATGCAGAATGGATGGAGGATGCAAGGAAAATGGAAAAACCAGGATTTGTGGAGACTGGTGATGATACTGCACATCCTATTGTGCAGATTGGAAAAATTCCCTTGTCTATGCAGGGTGGGAAAAAGAAATACCTGTCCGATGTATTTCATGTCCCGAATATTACCAAGAATCTGGTTTCAGTTGGTCAAATGGTTGAACAGGGCTTGCAGGTCAGATTTAATCCTCATGGATGCTTTGTTGAGGATATGAAAAATAAAGGTCGCTTGATAGCAAAAGGAAAGAAGAAGGGCAGAATGTTTACATTGGATGCAGACATGTCTGAATTGAGTGCAGCAATGTTTGCACATGGGACCGGTGTAGTTGCAGATATTGATATCTGGCATAAACGCATTGGTCATGTTAATGTACAGCGACTTAAATCAATGCAGGCCCAAAATATTGTTGCAGGATTGCCCAAATTCAAGGTTGCAGAAATGCATAAGGTATGTGAAGCCTGTCAGTTTGGAAAACAGGCAAGGAAACCATTTCCTAGACATGTTCAAGAGAGTGAGAAGCCATTGGAATTAATTCACTCTGATGTGTGGACAACTAAAGCTGCATCTCTTGGAGGCTGTCATTATTTTGTCAGTTTTATTGATGACTATAGCAGAAAAGTTTGGGTGTATTTTATGAAAAAGAAAAGTGAAGTTTTTGGGCATTTCAAAACTCTTAAAGCTATGGTTGAAAAAGAAACAGGCTTGCAGATAAAATGCCTAAGGTCAGATGGAGGGGGAGAGTACCTCTCAAATGAGTTTGCAAAGTTCTTGCAGGAGCATGGCATAAAGCAGCAATATTCATGCAGTTATACCCCACAACAAAATGGAATTGCAGAAAGGAAAAACAGGCATATTGGAGAGGTATCTCGTGCCATGCTCAATGAAAAAGACTTTCCAGATTTTTATTGGGCTGAAGCAGTTGCTACAGCAGTCTACATAATGAACAGGACTCCCACTGCAGCAATACATGGAATGACTCCAGAGGAGAGGTATACTGGTAGGAAACCAGATATTTCTCATTTGAAAATTTTTGGTTGCATTGCCTATGTACATGTGCCAGATGAGCTGAGATCCAAGTTGGATCCAAAAGCTGAGAAGTGCATCTTTATTGGTTACTCTCTGCAGCAAAAAGGGTATAGATGCTATAACCCTTCTACTCGTAAGTTTACAGTGAGCAGAGATGTTGTTTTTGATGAGATGAGTAGCTGGTATAAACCAGTAAATGTGATTGATGATGAAGATGCACAAAATGGTAATGCTACACAGAATTCACAGCAGCAGTCACAAAATATTAGTGGACCTGGAGCGTCCTCTAGCAGTGGTTCACATTCTTCGCCATGGACAGGCAGATTGAGATCAGGAGAATCTTCTCAAAGCAATGCAGATAGTGGTATGCAGGTATCACGAAAAGGAAAAGAGAAGGTTGATCAGCCCATGTTTGATGTGAATGCAGGTCACTCTTATGTGGATGGTGAATTCAGTGGCTCAGAACAGAGCATTGATGATGAGTTGGGTATTCCTTCTATTGTTACACCTGGAGTAAGGAAGACCAGGGATGTTTTGAGAGCACCTGGGAGTGAACCTACTTTGCGCAGGTCTACAAGAGCTAGGTATCCTGTGGATAGGCTGAAATATGATGGATTTACAGCCATTCACTATGCATATATGGTCAAAGTGATACAGGAACCAGAACCCACATCTTTTGAGCAAGCCATGGGAAAAGAAAAATGGGAGAAAGCCATGGATGAAGAAATGGATGCCTTGGAAGCAAATGCTACATGGGAGTTAGTACCTTTGCCTAAAGGTAAGAATGCAATTGGCTGTAAGTGGGTTTATAAGGTGAAGCACAATGCTGATGGTTCTGTGAACAGATACAAGGCAAGATTAGTAGTCAAGGGGTATGCACAAACATATGGCATTGACTATGAAGAAACATTTAGTCCGGTTGCAAGGATGGCAACCGTAAGAGCAGTCATTGCTATGGCTGCATCAAAGGGATGGTCTTTACATCAGATGGATGTAAAGAATGCCTTCTTGCATGGTGATTTGCAAGAAGAGGTCTATATGGAGCAGCCACCAGGTTATGTGCATGCTGTTCATCCTGAGTTTGTTTGCAGGTTGAAGAAAGCCTTGTATGGCTTGAAGCAAGCACCTAGAGCATGGTCTGACAAGATAGGACAGTATCTTGTCACTATTGGCTTTCAAATTTCCAAGGCAGATTTCTCACTTTATGTGAGAAAAACAGAGAAAGGTATTATGCTGCTTGTCATTTATGTTGATGATTTGATTATGACAGGTGACAGTGATGAAGATATCCTTCATGTGAAAATGCTATTGAAGCAGAAGTTTGAGATGAAGGATTTGGGAGAGCTGCGTTATTTCTTGGGCATTGAGGTGATTAGATCACCAAGTGGGATACAGCTCTTGCAGAGGCAGTATGGATTGGACATGCTGTCCAAATATGGGATGACAGGCTGTAAGCCTATTTCAGTTCCTTTGGAGCAAAATGTGAAGCTGAGCACAGATGCAGGTGAGCTTCTAGAAGACCCTACTATGTACAGACGCATAGTAGGAAGTTTGATTTATATGACTATTACCAGGCCAGATTTGAGCTATGCTGTTGGATTGGTAAGTCAGTTTATGCAGGCTCCAAGGAAACCACATTTGGATGCGGCTAGACGCATACTTAGGTATGTGAAGTCCACATTGCAGTATGGACTATTTTATGAGACTGGGATTCAGATACAGTTGCATGGATACACTGATGCTGATTGGGCTGGTAGTATTTCTGATAGACGATCTACCAGTGGATATGTATTCTCTTTTGGGAGTGCTGCAGTCACTTGGAGCAGCAAGAAACAGCCTACAGTTGCCTTGTCGAGCACAGAGGCTGAGTACAGGGGTGCAGCAATGGCTGCATGTGAGGTAGCTTGGTTGCATAAGCTACTTTATGATATGCATCAGTCTACAGATGGGCCAGTTGTCATTTATTGTGACAACATGAGTAGTATACACTTGGCAAATAACCCAGTCTATCATGCTAGAACAAAGCACATTGAGGTGCATTATCACTATGTGCGAGAGAGGGTTTTACTAGGTCTTATTGATCTAGTTTATGTCAGCACAGAGGATCAGGTAGCTGACATATTCACGAAGGCATTGGGCGCAGAGAAGCTGCGCAAGTTCAGAGACCTGCTTGGTGTACAGGAATTGGGATTGAGCTCGAGGGGGAGTGTTGAGATATCGAGCTCCACTCGTGATACGCCAGGGTGACCGTTGTATATTTATGTCACCGACTTGTCAGTTGCAGACGCGGTTGGTACACCGCCCATGAATAATAGCTACATGATAGCTATCCTTATCTACTCTAGTTCGTGGCTCAGTTAGTATGCCACCTTAGTTAGTTGAGTTTGGTTTGAGACCCATATATAGGGTTCTTCTATTTCTTTGTACTTGAGTTCTTTTGGCTTACACAACTAAGAAGAGGAAAACTGTTTTCAGCCTCCACCCTTGTGTGTCTTCCCCCATTGTGCAAGCAAGAAAGCTTCAAGCGAGACTCCTTCCTTCTCTCCCACAATCTTGACAGTCTTGGCAGATATAAACCTGTCCTGAAGGAACTGGCATAGCTGCTTCCACACAGGATTGGAGATCATGGAGACACTGATGCCAGAGGTAGTAAGAACCTTCTTGGGATCCAACACATCCTATGTCTACTTTTGCAACAATTTAAGGATATCCTCATTCTAAAACAATTGTCTAGCAATAGGGAAAGAGTCTCCTCGATAGGGTAAAGACAGAGCCTTGTCCAAAATTGTAGGCGTCAATTGAACAATTGTTCCTCTGACAGGATCAGACCTCTTACTGTAAGAGGCTACAAAATGATCACAAGTATTAGTATTATCTGGAATGAGTGGTAAGGAGAGTGCAATGAACTTGGCTAAGCTTGCTTTGCCAATAAGTTTGGACTCTAGCAATAAAGACTAATAATGAGATACCAAGGGGACATACTGAACTGGAGGAGGAGCTTGAGGCGCCATTCAAATAGATCACACACACACACACACCACACACCACACACCACACACACAAACAATCACAACGAATGCTTGCAAAACAACAAAATAACTAGAAATAAGAGATCGACCATAGAAAACACACACAAACGTGACTGACCGACTGACCACCCCAAGCAATCCATATCCTAGAAAAAAATTCAGCATGACCTCTACACATATGCGACTGAAAGCCTCATGCGATGCAAGACATACAAACACCCTGAATCCTCGTATCAGGCAAAAAATAAAACTACAGACCGTACCCATAATTGTGTCATAGAAACCAAACCATAATACAATAACAACCCACTCATAACATAACTACAAATTCGATAAGCAATTACAACTCGAAAGATTGCACGTGTCCATCCCATGAAGCGCATTTATTGAAAATGGGAATAAGTGCAGTGAGGGAAATTAGCTTTATTGAATGGTTTGTTTTAAGAAATTATTTAAAAATGGGTGAATTTTTATTAAGTGTTAAATATTAATTAAAAAATAGCGGTTTCTTTTTAAAATGTTAATTACAAATTATTAGGGTGAAGCAGTGCTTTAAACGAACCGCGGACTCTGATACCCAGAGTGAGGTCTCTAAATGCAAATTCATTGATTAAAAATTAAGTGTGTGTTTAGCACTTTTTGTGTAGTGCGTGCACTTGTGACGGCGGGTTCATTTTTAAATAAACTTAGATGTGTTTGTAGCACACGAAGCCCGTGCTAAGTGAACGGTTTGATTGTTTTATTTTATTAGAAAAATATGTGTTTGGCGCGAGTGCGCGTGGAAAAGTCGTTGATTAAGTTCATATTAAGAATTAACCGTGGTTATGGGGTGACAAAAAATAAATAAAGCAAGAAATATAAAAAATAAATACATGGCAAGGGTATGTATGCAAGAAATTGAGGGCGCACGGATTAGTCCCAAGATGCAATGAGTCCAACAAAAAAGCAAAAGCCACTAATTGGAAAAAAAATGAAACACTTTAAAGAAAATATCAAGGCAAGGTTAATGTAGTTCTATTGAGTTTGGTTAGTTGTGATTTGTGTGTGTGTGTTGTGATTATTATTTTTATTATTTATGTGTTTTTGGTTTGATTTATTATGGTTTTTTTAAAATTAATAACAAGCTTTCTACAATCAACCCTGAGTAAGAATTAAACCATTAGGCTTCAATAATGTGTTTCTATTTTTTAGCTTATTTTTTGAATGTAAAATAAAATTTTGATGAATTTAAGTAAAAATTGTAGCATTTTGGTCTTAAAATAATCTTTTGTCCATTGGGTATAGTATTCTCAGCGGATGAAACATGCCAAAAATATTCAAATGAGTTTGTGGGATTTTTTGAATTTTTTTGGGAATTATTTCCAAATTTTATTGATTTTCTAATGAATTTATTCAATTTTAATGAATTTTAAAAGGATTTTGAATATTCGTAATTTTTTGCAATTAGTTTTCTATAATTAAGACTAGGAAAGTAATCCAAAAAACTTTCCAATTTGTTAAAGAAAATTTTAACTATTTTTTGGGATTTTTATTGGATTTTTATGAATTTTTAAGTGTTTTAAAGTATTTTTAAGTATTTTTTGGCGTTTTCTTGAGTTTTTGGAAAATAAAAGGAGGTACCCGAGCTGGGTGTGACAACGGTGACCGTGCACGGCCACAAACGAGTTCGATGTGCCTCCTAGGTGAACACTCGCGAAGACTACGACCACACTGACCGTGCATGAAAAACCACGCACAGTGCCGTGTGAACAGCTGGAGGAACTGGCAAGCGCATCCATGCGTACAAATCCATGCACAAACCCGCACAAATGTCATGAACACGTACTCCCGCACGAAGCCATGCACAATGCCACGCATGAACACACGAGTCAGGGGAAGGGAGGTGCGGGTAGAGGGGGGATCGTAAGAGAGGGATGCACGGGGGAAAGGGGGGCTAAAAGAGGGGGGGCAAGGGGGTGAAAGGGTGGGTAGAGACAAAGGGGGGTGGTACCGGTGGGGTAGGGGGGTAGAGGCAAAAGGGGGGTGGTGGGCGGGTAGGGGATGGCGACCGCACCCGGGGGGGGGGGGGGGTGTGGGTGGGTAGAAGGGAGGGAGGGGTGGCGGGCATGGGGTAGGGGGATAGGGGACGACGGGCGGGGGGTTGTGAAGGTGGCAGATGGCGCCGGCGGCGCGAGACGGTGGCGGCAGCGTTGCGACGGCGTCCAAGGGTGCGGCAACAGCGGTGAACGACGAGGAGGCACCGTGTAGCGAGGAGGGAGGGTGGGCGGCAACGAGGAGGAAGGGGTGAAGACAGAAGGAGGAGGAGGAAGGGGAGGGGAGGGGAGGGGATGGTGGGAGGAGAAGAAGGAGACGTAGGCAAGGGAGAGAGAGAGAGGGGGAGGGGCCGCGGAGAGAGAAGAAAGAAAGAGAAGGAAAGAAGAGGAGAGAGAAGAGGGAGGAAGGAGGGGAAAAATTGTCGGAAAGGGGGGGAGTGAATATTTTTCTAAAAAATAAAAAATAAAAAAATAAAAGATAAATGTGGATTAAAAAAATTATGTTATTTTTTAAAAGAAAACAAGGTAGGCCCCCCACATTAGAGTGGTGGGATCAGATGGAGCCAGGACGGCGGCGGGGGAGGCACAGATGCCACGGAGGCTTCGAGAGACGCGTAAAAGTGAAAACACAGGAAGCATTCACATGGGAAAAACCCAAAAAACAAACTTGAAAACGGACTCAAAAATTAATACGGAAAGAACCAAGTACCGGAACGAAGGGCAGTAAAAAGGAAAAATATCCGGGGGAAGGGGATTCACAGGGAGGACACAACAAAACACATGTCCGGGGAAATGAGGAGGGTGCACATGTGAAAAACACAAAAAAGAATCCCGAAAACACATTAGAAATTTAAAAACTAAAAATCCAATGGGAAAAATAGGATGGAGAAAAAATGAAAAATGTGGAAAAAGGTTGGCAAGACATGGCTGGCAAGCAAAAATGGAATTCCGGTGAAAATAAGACATGTATACATGTAAAAATGAAAAAAATGGCACGAAAATGTCTCAAATACCCACAAAAATTAATAACCGAGGAACCGTGCATCTAAATGATAGGGTGTTAAAAGAGAAAAATGTCATATGGAAGGTGTAGGGTAGGGCTGTCATGTTAGATTGGTGTTTCAAAGCAAAAAGGATGCGTTCACATGGAAACACGTCTAATTGACAGAAAAAGATTCAAAAATTAATAACTCAAGAATCGTATGGTGGAGCAGGGGTTGGTAAAAATGAAAAATGGTCAGATTGAAGGGAAGAAAAGGACATGAAGGTGGGATTCGGATTGCGGTGAACGTAGGGTGTGTTCTCATGAAAAAAACTTCAAAACAAGGAATAAAGGGAAATAGAGAAGAAACGGCCCCAGGAATGGAGTGAAAGTGAAAGGGTGGGTGGGGAAGGTTTATCGATGAAGATCGCTTCATCTATTATTGTTATCAGGGTGTTGAAGATGAGGCATACCTAGGGAGACATCCAACACGTCTGGTACTTCGATTGGGTTGAAAAAGAGATCATCTGTTGAAGGGGTCAGATGAACTGATGAAGTTGCAGAGACAGTGCACCAAGGGAGGTGGCTTGAAATTGTATCTGAAGGTTTGGTGAGTCAGCTATCGTGAACCATGGGGTGTTACCACCGTTTCCACAGCCAAGTTCTTGCCCAAGGGTGTTTACCACCTTTTCTTGGAACAAGGCCTGCTATAACAAGGAGTTGCTTCCTATTCTCCCATACCAATTTGTTGGTGTTTTTTTTTCTTCTATTTTCTTTTCTTTCTTGTTTTTCTCTTCTTTCCTACTCCGGAGTGTGTTTCCACCTTTTCTCGAAGAATAGATCGGCATGAAGGGACCTAAGTCCTTTTCTCCCATGATCGATATATATATTTTTCTTTAATAAAGAGAATGGTAGAAATACCATGTATAATGACCATCCTCACCACCACTATTAGATCAGATGAAAGGAGAACATAGTAAGGATGGACCCATCCATCGTTGTTAAAGCTTGCCTAGAAACTTGCCAAATCGGGAATCATTAGCAAGAACTAAGTCACCTTCCTTGAATTCCTTTTGCTTGATGAAGCTGTCATGATAAACCTTTCTGCAAGCTTGTGTGCTTCCATGCACTATAGGGCCATCCTGCAAATTTCATCAAGACGCTCCAAGTGCAAAAGACGCAGTTGCAAGGACTCGACATCTCCCAAGTGTTCATTGATGGCCACGTGTAGAGAGGGTAGCTCAAGTTCAACAGGAAATGCGACTTCTATTCCATACACCAATTGGAAAGGAGTTTGTCCTGTAGTTGTCTTATGAGAGATTTTGTACTCCCAGAAGGCCTCTATAAGTCAATCATCCCAATCATGATGATGTGCGGCAATCATCCTTATCAAGATCGAGCAAAGGACGCAATTAGTGACTTCAACTTGGTCGTTAGCTCTAGGGTAATAGGGGGTGGACTTACGATGACAGATCTTATATAGTTCTGTCAACTCTCCCATAATCTTGTTAAGGAAGTGGGTACCTCTGTCACTTACGAGCTCTAGGGGACTGTCAAAACGGGCAATGATGTTCTCATACAGGAACAAGACCATGCTATTACCATCGTCCCGCTTCATAGCTTTAGCTTCACACCACTTTGTTACATAGTCTGTATAGACCAAAATGTATCTATTCTGCTTTCTTCTGGTTGGTGGATGAATGGGGCCCACGAAATCAATCCCCAACTTCTCGAACGGCTTTAGGGGAAGAATGGGTTGCAAGGACATGGTAGTGGATTTGGTAGGCTTTCCCATTTGCTGACAGGCGCCACACCATTTGCAGTAATCATAAGCATCTTTATGGAGGGTCGGCCACCAATATCCTATAAATAAGGCCTTCTTGGTTGTCACTTCTCCTGCAAAGTGTCCATCACATGGCTCATCATGGCATGCTTTCAATACTATGCCAATTTCTTCTCCTGCAAGACATCTTTGCAAGACTTCGTCCTTGCCTTTCTTGTACAGAGCATCACCTAACAAGGTGTAGGGGGATGATTCCAATAGAAGCTTCTTCTTCTCACGGCTCAAGGTGCCAAGGGGATACCATTGGGTTGCCAAGAGGTTGGCTATGTTTGCGTACCATGGAGTAACTATTTTGACTAGAAACAAGGAAGCATCAAGAAGGTCTGGATCATCTTGCTTTTCTTCATCATCACTTTGAGGGATTCACGAAAGATGATCAGCATGAGAGCGACCAAGTTTGGTAGCCACTTCAAAGTCAAACTCTTGAAACAGAAGGAGCCATCTCATTATTCTTCCCTTCACGTTGGCCTTGTTCATCAAGAAGGAAAGGGATTCATGGTCCACATAGAATTTGAAATGCGTCGACAACAGATAATGTTGGAACTTTTCCAAAGCAAACACCATTGCTAGACACTTAAGCTCTGTCACTGTATAGTTTCACTCTCTGTCAGTTACTTTTCGACTTGCATAATAGATTGGTTGGTCTAATTTAGAGGGGCCCTTTTGGCATAAGACTGCACCTAGGCCTTCAACTAATGCATCAGTGTGAACAACATGGAACTCCTGCTTCCAATCAGGAGGTTGCAGGATGGGTGCTTCAATCAAACACTGCTTCACGATATTAAATGCCTCATCACAAACAGCGGTCCATGTAAACTCAACATCTTTTCTTAGGAATTTATGCAAAGGGGCTACCTTCATTGCAAAGTGTGCAATGAACATTCTATAGTAGCCCACATAGCCAAGAAATCTCCTCAATTACTTAAGGTTAGTTGGGGCTGTCAAGGTGGTAATATTCTCAATCTTAGCAGGATTTGTTGCTATTTCTTGTGCAGAGACAATGTGGCCTAGAAAAACTCCTGATGAGATGCCAAAAATACATTTTTCGGGGTTGAGAGAAATCCCATACTCTCGGCATCTGTCAAAAAATTGCTCTAGGTGTCCCCAATGTTCACGGATTAGGCTATAGACATAGAAGTCATCGAGATATACCTCTATGAAATCATGTAGATGGTTCTAGAAGGCAGCCATCATCACTCATTGGAAGGTAGCAGGATCATTACAGAGCCCAAACTGCATCACTTTGTAAGCATAGGTTCCCCATTCTATTGTGAAGGTTGTTTTGGATTGGTCCTCTTCTGCGCTTTAGACTTGGTTATATTCACTGAATCCATCCAAGAGGGAATAGAGATCATGGTGTGCCACTGTGTCCAACAAGTTATATTCACTGAATCCATCCAAGAGGGAATAGAGATCATGGTGTGCCACTGTGTCCAACAGTTGATCAGTGAAAGGGATAGGAAAGTTATCCTTCTTCATCTTGGAGTTTAGCTTTCGGAAGTCCGCACATATTCCAAGTTTCCCTTTCTTCTTGGGTATGACCACAATGGGCGAAACCCATTCACTGTTAGCCACGGGATAAATGAACTCAGCTTCAAGGAGCTTCAATAATTCTGCCTTCACCAGAGCAGAATAATTGGGATTCATGCGCCTCTGTCTTTGCCTCACATGTTTGGCATTAGGCTCTAGATCGATGTGGTGTTGGCATAAAATAGGATCAATCCTCTCTAGATCTTTATATGACCATGCAAACACGTCTAAGTTCTCCTTTAGTAGTTCTCACAGGACCACTAGTTCTTCTTCTGGAAGATTTAGACCCACTTTCAAGTGACATTCAGTACCATCAGCATCCAAGAATGTCAATTGCCTTTCATCTTCCACTTCACAGATAAATGTCCCATGGATTGCTTCTGGGTAGAGATCCGACTCCTTCAAGGGAGTAGTGTCACCTTCTGATGATGCATTGGAACTACTATTGTCTTTTAATGAAGGCTTAGCTTGCTCTTTGGGAGGCTGAAAGGGTATCATTGAGGTTTTGGGTTTGAATTGGGGATAAGTTACTTCTTGGCTCAAGAATTCATCTTCTGAAGATGCATCCGAGAATGTCACATAACAGGAAACTATTGCGTTCTGTTTAAACTCCAAGATTGGGGGTTGTTGGCAAGGTGCATCATTATCATCTTCTTTAAGGAAGGGTAACTTTGGACGACAAGAGGCACTATTGAAGGAAGGCCTATTCCTCTTAATCCATTTCTTATAAAGGCTTTGCATATGACATAATTCATGGAGGGTACCACAATCATTCTGTCAAACAAAAAGGGATCTTCTACTTTTGAGGCTTCAAGAACGTCAAGAATGTCTTTCTCATCTCTGCCTTCTGTGAGTAGGATAGATCCTCCTAGCTTTCTTTCATAATCTTCATCTAGATTATCACTTTCATCCTCTTTAGGTTCTATTTCTACATCTGTGGGTGTTCTGTAAGAGAAGAACAAGCTCTTTGTTATGTCCTCTGCTTTTGCTTTTGCTTCTATCTCTGCTTCAGTCTCAGACTCAGACTCTGTCTCTGTCTCTATCTCTATCTCTATGATTGCCATGTAACAGGGAGAATAGTACATCCATGCTTCTATTTTGTTGTCAGAGGTGATTTCAGAAGTCAATTCGAGTTTATGTAGGAGGTATTCTCCCATGGACAAAGACTTTGCTTCCTTCGGTAGTTGGCTTATAGTGCCCACTGCTAATTGGAGGAGTCTGTTATGACTTCGATGGATGTAGATCCATTGACTTTTTGCGATCCATACAACTTCAACACCACTTTATTGGGTCCTATGCCTAGGGTTAGGATTCCTTTTGAACTAGTCTGTCCTTGCTCTTGCTTCAAAAAGCCAAGGTCTTCCCAACAACAGAGGATGTGAGGTCATGTATGATTTTGGTTTGACTACTAATAGTCTCTTTGTAAGGGTTGTTTTTACGTATGGGAGGATGCCCAACAGTTTGATTCTGCTTTGTTCTACCAATCTGATAAGCCACTATGTAGGTTGCATTCCTTGCAAGCCTACATCCTTCATTGTCACATCCGTCATTATGTTTATTGATGAGCCTCCATCAATCAATGCATCTGCAATAAAGCACCCTTCAATCCATACACCAATCTATGGGGTTCCAGGATCCAAGAAGGCATTAGCCACATCTACTTCCTTTACAGGTTTCGAGGCTTTGTTAGACTTTGTTGTTGTTGGCAGAGCAATCCTTAGGCCGCATCTTCTTGTCAAGATGCTTTTGAATCTTTTTGGGTACTGGGAGACATCATCAGCAACTTTCAAAATGTTATGTTTGGTTTAAAGGTATCTAGGTCTTTGACCAAATCATACTCTTTGATAGGATCCACAGGCTTTTCTAATCGACAGGGAAATGGTGCTACCCCCACTTTTATCTTTCCTTTTTCTTCTAGGAATGGCAACTTCTGCACCTCTTCTTCATGAGGAGGTACTTCCGCATCCTCTATTTCTTGGACCTCTGGTCCAGTCTCTACAACTGTCTCTGTAGTGCTCTGTATTATATTGTTTTGGACTGCATTGTTCTGTTTTTCCCGAGGAAGGTTGAACTTCACAGTCTTGGCAGAAGGAACATTCTCTTTTGGAACTATAGGTTCTCCTTTCTTTGCTCGCATTATTGCGGCCACTTCCAATTCCACCAAATTGGAAGTAGGTTCTTGGGTCTTCTATTGGGTATCAGAAGTAGATTTCACAGGGATTGGACTTGGACAATCTTTTGTAGTGTGGCCTTCTCCTTTGATCGATTGCATAAGGGCTTGCAATCCACAGATCTTTTAGGATTTGGACAATTTAGTGAGATATGACCCTTTTAACATTCCAGCTCTGATCTCTGACTACCGCCGGCAGATTGTCGTCCTCTGTAACTTTGAGAGAGAAACCTCCTTGGACCAAAATTAGGACCAAACTCCCTAGAATTTGGTCCAATGTCCTGCGTTGTCATTTTGGATTTCAGCAAGTTGAATCTTGCATCTTCATCTTTCTTTCTTCTTTTGTGCATCTCTTTCAGAGAGCAAATATCATCTGTATGGTTCTTCCTCAAATAGTACGAATAGAAAGCTCCAAGAATGGTTGGTTTTGATGGCACTTTTTGCACCATGTATTAGAACGCATTTGCAACTTTGAGAGGGAAGCCTCCTTGGACCGAAATTAGGACCAAACTCCCTAGGCTTTGATCCAATGTCATGTGCTGTCATTTTGGATTCCAGCAAGTTGAATCTTGCATCTTCATCTTTCTTTCTTCTTTCGTGAATCTCTTTTAAAGAGCAAATATCCTCTGTATGGCTCTTCCTCAAACAATATGAATAGAAAGCTCTAGGAATGGTTGGTTTTTGAGTACATTTAGTGGCTAAATGTCCCACTTGATGGCACTTTCCACACCATGTATTAGAACGCATCACATCTCTTCCACCTCCAGCACAGGAGTAGATATATTGGCAGTATTCACCTTCAGTGTCTGTAGATGCTTTGTAATCACATCCATAAGCTCTTTCTTGATACTTTCCACTGAATTGGATAGATAGTCCTTCAGATTTTCACCTCCTGAAGTACTTGTAGTAGGGTTTTGGAAAGCTTCTGTGATTATTGCATACACTGGTTGGGTTGATCTAGGAGGTGTCAAGATTGTGGGAGAGAAGGAAGGAGTCTCACTTGTAGCTTTCTTGCTTGCACAATGGGGGAATACACACAAGGGTGGAGGCTGAAAACAGTTTTCCTCTTCTTAGTTGTGTAAGCCAAAAGAACTCTCTTACAAAGAAATAGAAGAACCCTATATATGGGTCTCAAACCAAACTCAACTAACTAAGGTGGCATACTAACTGAGCCACGAAATAGAGTAGATAAGGATAGCTATCATGTAGCTATTATTCATGGGCAGTGTACCAACCGCGTCTGCCACTGATAAGTCGGTGACATAAATACACAACGGTCACCCTGGCGTATCACGAGTGGAACTCGATATCTCAACACTCCCCCTCGAGCTCAATCCCAATTCCTGCACACCAAGCAGGTCTCTGAACTTGCGCAGCTTCTCTACGCCCAATGCCTTCGTGAATATGTCAGCTACCTGATCCTCTATGCTGACATAAACTAGATCAATAAGACCTAGTAATACCCTCTCTCGCACATAGTGATAATGCACCTCAATGTGCTTTGTTCTAGCATGATAGACTGGGTTATTTGCCAAGTGTATACTACTCATGTTGTCACAATAAATGACAACTGGCCCATCTGTAGACCGATTCATATCATAAAGTAGCTTATGCAACCAAGCTACCTCACATGCAGCCATTGCTGCACCCCTGTACTCAGCCTCTGTGCTTGACAAGGCAACTGTAGGCTGTTTCTTACTGCTCCAAGTGACTGCAGCACTCCCAAAAGAGAACACATATCCACTGGTAGATTGTCTATCAGAAATGCTACCAGCCCAATCAGCATCAGTGTATCCATGCAACTGTATCTGAACCCTAGTCTCATAAAATAGTCCATACTGCAATGTGGACTTCACATACCTGAGTATGCGTCTAGTCGCATCCAAATGCGGTTTCCTTGGAGCCTGCATAAACTGACTTACCAATCCAACAACATAGCTCAAATCTGGCCTGGTAATAGTCATATAAATCAAGCTTCCTACTATGCGTCTGTACATAGTAGGGTCTTCTAGAAGCTCACCTGCATCCGTGCTCAGCTTCACATTCTGCTCCAAAGGAACTGAAATAGGCTTACAGCGTGTCATCCCATATTTGGACAGCATGTCCAATCCATACTGCCTCTGCAAGAGCTGTATCCCACTTGGTGATCTAATCACCTCAATGCCCAAGAAATAATGCAGCTCTCCCAAATCCTTCATCTCAAACTTCTGCTTCAATAGCATTTTCACATGAAGGATATCTTCATTACTGTCACCTGTCATAATCAAATCATCAACATAAATGACAAGTAGCATAATACATTTCTCTGTTTTTCTCACATAAAGTGAGAAATCTGCCTTGGAAATCTGAAAGCCAATAGTGACAAGATACTGTCCTATCTTGTCAGACCATGGTCTAGGTGCTTGCTTCAAGCCATACAATGCTTTCTTCAACCTGCAAACAAACTCAGGATGAACAACATGCACATAACCTGGTGGCTGCTCCATATAGACCTCTTCTTGCAAATCATCATTGAAGAAGGCATTCTTTACATCCATCTGATGTAAAGACCATCCCTTTGATACAGCCATAGCAATGACTGCTCTTACGGTTGCCATCCTTGCAACCGGACTGAATGTTTCTTCATAGTCAATGCCATATGTTTGTGCATACCCCTTGACTACTAATCTTGCATTGTATCTGTTCACAGAACCATCTGCATTGTGCTTCACCTTATAAACCCACTTATGGCCAATCGCATTTTTACCTTTAGGCAAAGGTACCAATTCCCATGTAGCATTTGCTTCCAAGGCATCCATTTCTTCATCCATGGCTTTCTCCCATTTTTCTTTTCCCATGGCTTCCTCAAAAGAAGTGGGTTCTGGTTCCTGTATCACTTTAACCATATATGTATAGTGAATGGCTGTAAATCCATCATATTTCAGCCTATCCACAGGATACCTAGCTCTCGTAGACCTGCGCAAAGTAGATTCACTCCCAGGTGCTCTCAAAACATCCCTAGTCTTCCTTACTCCAGGTGTAACAATAGAAGGAATACCCAACTCATCATCAATGCTCTGTTCTGAGCCACTGGATTCACCATCCACATAAGAGTGACCTGCATTCACATCAAACATGGGCTGATCAACCTTCTCTTTTCCTTTTCGTGATACCTGCATACCACTATCTGCATTGCTTTGAGAAGATTCTCCTTATCTCAATCTGCCTATCCATGGTGAAGAATGTGAACCACTGCTAGAGGACGCTCCAGGTCCACTAATGTTTTGTGACTGCTGCTGTGAATTCTGTGCAGCATTACCATTTTGTGCATCTACATCATCAATCACATTTACTGGTTTATACCAGCTACTCATCTCATTAAAAAAAACATCTCTGCTCACTGTAAACTTACGAGTAGAAGGGTTATAGCATCTATACCCTTTTTGCTGCAGAGAGTAACCAATAAAGATGCACTTCTCAGCTTTTGGATCCAACTTGGATCTCAACTCATCTGGCACATGTACATAGTCAATGCAACCAAAAATTTTCAAATGAGAAATATCTGGTTTCCTACCAGTATACCTCTCCTCTGGAGTGATCCAATGTATTGCTGCGGTGGGAGTCCTGTTCATTATGTAAACTGCTGTAGCAACTGCTTCAGCCCAATAAAAATCTGGCAAGTCTTTTTCATTGAGCATGGCACGAGATACCTCTCCAATATGCCTGTTTTTCCTTTCTGCAATTCCATTTTGTTGTGGGGTATAACCGCATGAATATTGCTGCTTTATGCCATGCTCCTGCAGGAACCTTGCAAACTCATTTGAGAGGTACTCTCCCCCTCCATCTAACCTTAGGCATTTTATCTGCAGGCCTGTTTCTTTTTCAACCATAGCTTTAAGAGTTTTGAAATGCCCAAAAACTTCTTTTCTTTTTCATAAAATACACCCAAACTTTTCTGCTATAGTCATCAATAAAAGTGACAAAATAATGACAGCCTCCAAGAGATGCAGCTTTAGTAGTCCACACATCAGAGTGGATTAATTCCAATGGCTTCTCACTCTCTTGAACATGTCTAGGAAATGGTTTCCTTGCCTGTTTTCCAAACTGACAGGCTTCACATACCTTATGCATTTCTGCAACCTTGAATTTTGGCAATCCTGCAACAATATTTTGGGCCTGCATTGATTTAAGTCGCTGTACATTAACATGACCAATGCGTTTATGCCAGATATCAATATCTGCAACTACACCGGTCCCATGTGCAAACATTGCTGCACTCAATTCAGACATGTCTGCATCCAATGTAAACATTCTGCCCTTCTTCTTTCCTTTTGCTATCAAGCGACCTTTATTTTTCATATCCTCAACAAAGCATCCATGAGGATTAAATCTGACCTGCAAGCCCTGCTCAACCATTTGACCAACAGAAACCAGATTCTTGGTGATATTCGGGACATGAAATACATCGGACAGGTATTTCTTTTTCCCATCCTGCATAGACAAAGGAATTTTTCCAATCTGCACAATAGGATGTGCAGTATCATCACCAGTCTCCACAAATCCTGGTTTTTCCATTTTCCTTGCATCCTCCATCCATTCTGCATGACCTGTCATATGGTTTGATGCACCTGAGTCAACATACCATACATGTTGCTTTCTTCTGCACTTGTCACAGAATTGTTCATGTGCTGTACCATAAACAAATGCTCATTTCTGTCATCACCCTGTCTACTAGAGGATGCATAATTTCCTTGTTGCAGTTTTCCATTCATGATGTCATTCTGCTTTTTATAGCAGTCTTTAGCCATATGACCCATTTTACCACAATAGTAGCATTCAACATTACTGTTTGCATTTTGGCCTCTTTGCCATCCACCACGACCTCTTTGGCTCCCCCTGCCTCTAGAGTTACCACGTCCTCCTCCATAGGACTGGTTTTCTTGAGTTTGCTGCATATTCTGATTTCTACCATGGCCTCCATATCGGCCTCCTCTACCTCTGCCTCTACCTCTTCCAGCATTTGAGTAGAAGACAGCTTCTTTTGAAGTTCCTCCTGAAGAAGATGCACCACCATTTCTTTGCTCCTCAGAAATTAGAAGAGCAATCAGCTCCTCAAAATCAGGAAATCTTTCACGAACTAAAATGGATGTCCGAAACTGTGCATAATCCTTTCCTAGACCATTCAAGGTCACAGAAACTAAATCATCATCTTCCACTGGTGACCCAATGGAAGCAAGTGCATCTGCAATCTTCTTCACCTTCATGTGGTAGTCGTTGATGCTCATATTTTCTCTTTGCACATTGTGCAACTCTTGCTTGAGCTGCATTTTCCTGGCTTGCGTATTTGTGCTATACATTTTTGACAAAGTATCCCATGCCTCCTTTGGCGTACTTGCATCCTGAATATGCACAATCATAGAGTCTGAAATGCTGATAGACAGCCAATACATAACTTTCCTGGCTCTCTCATGCCATACTTTAAATGCCTGCATTTGCTGTTGATTGGGAACATCAGGAGGAACTGGTTCTTCTTCATTTTCTGCAACAAATTCCCAATATCCTTTTCCCATAAGGAAATTCGTCATTCTAAACTTCCATGCTTGGAAGTTGTTCTTGTCAAGCTTTTCAGTGACAATCTGTGAAAGAGAATCAGATGCCATTACAGAAGACTGCAAAAAATTCTGTCACTGTAAAAACCACAGCTTCACCCTCACAAGGGAAAATCTGCAAAACTGGCGAAAGTGGTATTTGACCACACAGTCACTTCCTAGTGACGATTTTGCATCAACAGGCAACAGGGATGATTCTGTAACTCCCAATGTCTCTGCGCACAAGCATACAATGCAATTTTTACAGTAACTATTCACCGACCTGTAGAACAGTGGCTGCACAGCATAAAACTGGGCCTTTTCCTGAGTGCGTGCAGAAAACTTCCGCCTCCAAAACAGGCCCCGAAATGGCCCCAAATCAAAAAAACAAGGTCGCCAAGGGCTAAAGCCCTTTCCCGCAGCATATACTGCCCTCTTGCTTCACCGCGAAGGGCGTCTCAACCTGAGACAATGCACTCCTGCACTTTCCGGCTGTGCTACCTGCAGAGATCTGCTCCCAAAACAGAAAATGAAAGCAACACTGCTCCTCTTACCAGAACACCGCGAGCTTGGCTTGCTTTCTTGAGCTCCTTACCACGAACAAGGCTCTGATACCATGTCAAGATTGTGGGAGAGAAGGAAGGAGTCTCACTTGTAGCTTTCTTGCTTGCACAATGGGGGAATACACACAAGGGTGGAGGCTGAAAACAGTTTTCCTCTTCTTAGTTGTGTAAGCCAAAAGAACTCTCTTACAAAGAAATAGAAGAACCCTATATATGGGTCTCAAACCAAACTCAACTAACTAAGGTGGCATACTAACTGAGCCACGAACTAGAGTAGATAAGGATAGCTATCATGTAGCTATTATTCATGGGCGGTGTACCAACCGCGTCTGCAACTGACAAGTCGGTGACATAAATACACAACGGTCACCCTGGCGTATCACGAGTGGAGCTCGATATCTCAATAGGAGGTCCTCTGTTCTGGTTCTAATTCAGAGCTCCTGTTGAGACTTGGGGTGTTTGATTCCAGTGGGTAGGATCCCACTGTTACTGAGTCACCGTTGGAGGAACTGTTTTAGGCCACTGCTATTATGGTTGAACCATCATTTGAGGCATTGTCGTCTGCGGCCACAGTGAATTAGGTGCATTGTATTGTGGCACTATTTGCATCTGGGGATAGGGATAAGGAACTATCCCTAGGACTACATTTGGTGGGTATACCATTCCTGGCATGGGAGGAGGTAAGACTTCTCTTCTTGGATTCATTGACAGCCTTGCTTCAACTTTGTCATACAATCTTGTACCTTCCACTACAGCTTGCAGATTGATTGGTCTTCTCAATTCCACAAACTTGCGAACTTCTAGTTGTAGGCCTCTGAGGAACACTCCTTTCTGGATGCCTTCATCCAAATGATGATTAGTCCATCTCTTCAGGATGGATTCCATTCGCGAGACATAAGATTCTACTCTTTCTCCAGAGGACTGACTCAAGTTCATTAACTCCTCTCACATCCGTTCTTCAAAACCTTCATGCCCAAATGTAGTAAGGAACGCCAACTTCAGGTCATCCCATGCGTCAAAAGTTCTTGCTACTTGTCTCTCATACCATTGAAACGCCATACCCTTGAAAGTGGCAGGGAATATTGCTAACCAATGCTTGGGGGTTATGGCATTGTTAGCCACACATGCTACCATAAACTCTGTTGTATGAAGATCGGGGTCTTCATTGTACTCTCCCTTAAAAATTGGCAGTGGGACTACATTTGCTCGCATGTCATCAATATTTTTAGGATGAATCTGACTAGGAAGGGGACCTTGAGTCGCCATGGGGAATTCTATAAAGAGTGCTTTTAAGGCATCAAAGGAAGCTTCTGCTCTGCAAGCTCGTTCTCGGCCTTGATTTTTGCCTTCTCTGTTCTCACGTACCTTTGGACTCGTTCTAGCGCTTATCTCCTTATGGTATAATTCATGAGGGGATTGGCTCCACTAAGTTGTTAGTGCTCCATAAAAGGATAATAGAAGGCTTTAGTCTCTGGAGGACTCTCTTGCCAACATTTCTTCTACTTCTTTCTTTTCAACGTCTCTGAATTCTACTTTCATGCCATTACAGAGGGGGAGATATTCCGTTCTGAAGGTATCAAAACTCATTCTTTTGAGGATCGTTGTTATGCCATCATCATAATAGTGCCAGCTTCTGATAGTTTCAATAGTGTATGTTATGAAGAATACTCTATCCACCAACTTTCAATGGGTTACTAATGGAACAAACAAGAGACTGTTCAGCATCCATGAACAAATTCCAACTCTTTTCTTTCTTGTTTTCATGAACCTCCACTAACAACAACTCCTAAAGCTTCTTCACAATCTCCCACTTGATGATGTCTGGAAACTTCTCAATGAATGCCAAATCTTCCATGGATGGTCATTCTCTCTATTTTTGCACTTCAGTTTGTTCCCAAACAATTTGCTACCAGATGCAAGTTTCTACTACTTCAATAGGAAGAGGAAATAGGCCACCACATAGAGCTTGCATCATGATGGTAATGTGTTTCCACCATTGTTGGATGAACTTCTTGTAGAATGTGGCTTTGGTAATGAGAATATTCAACTCTTCTGTGGAAGAAGAAACTTTGCCAACATCCATTGAATTCTTCTCTTCTTGGCAATGCCATTTCCTTCATTTTTAGCCTCTTCTGATGCTTGTTGATGGCAGGTTTCCTCAACTGTGCACCAAATACATGGAGCCCCAAGAGAGACACCAAGGAAAACGGGTTTCTATTACAAGAAAATCTATCTTGTAACATCAAAAAGCTTTTGTTTCATTCTTTAGAGAACCACAATAAGGAAAAGAACAAATCTTCACGCAGTATCATAGTAGATCTCTCCCATGGATTTATCTTCAACAAAATTCATCATGTTCTTCACATTCCTCATAATTTTCATTGATAGAAAAAGAGAACAAAAAAAAAACATCACTTTTTAATGAAAATAATCATATATAATTCATCTTCATTGTCTTCGTAGTTTTCTCTCTCAATCTCTCATAGATAGATACATTGTTTTGCATAGAATTGGCTATCTCTGACTCTCTCTTTCTCTCTCAATCAATAGTACATCATCTCCTCACTACAATACTCAATAATAACTCATAATAATCCTTCTTAGGCTGTGGATGCCCCTTCCAAGAGGTGTGTCTGATATGAAAGGTTGCCAGAGCCACTACAGTGACTCTTCATAGCTCAATACTGTCACTTCACTCTAGTATTCTCTTGAGTCTTCAGCAGCCACTTCTTCCACTTCCTTGAGCTCTTTTGAACTTACATTCACCTTTTTCCAAGCTAGAAAACTTTTCCAAAATCACACATACATTCCATAGAATACTTACAGAAGCATACAGAACAGAACATAACAGGAACAGAGTAGAAATAGAGGCTCTACAGAAGCTCATCAAAGGGTTATAGAAGGTCAACAGAAAACATCAGAACCTCATAATTCATACTAAAACCATTCCAAACTATCAAAAACTATTTAATAAGCTTTCAATAGACCTCAAATTCATCAATCATGAATCCATGCTTCATACATAAGAAAATGAGAACAAAATAGAAGGTATCAGAATCTATCAGAACATCACAGAACCTCATATTTCTACTAAGAATCATCATGAGCTTCCAAAACATAATCAATATCATCCAAAACACTCTCAAACACTTCCAAAACAACTAAGAATCACTCAAAATACATGAAAAAATAACCATTCAAGCCTCAAAAATAATAAAAATCAACCAAAAAATCTAGTCATTTCAGCATATTCAACAACCCACCTTTGATCCTATCGAGGTGTAGTGAGCTTACTTTGATGCCCAAACAAGCACCCTCCTCCCTTAAGCACATTGATAGCTCTGGATTCATGATGTGAGCTCAAGCAACCTCAAGCCTCCACCTTCAAGCTCCATCCTCCATAATCGCTCACGAGACAAGAGAAGAGAAGAGAAGAGAAGAAGAGGGGAGATGATGGAGAGATTCTTCTCCTTGATTCCTTACCCTCACATACTCACTCCCTCACACTCTCACACTCCCTCTCTCAAGCATACACAAGCAAGCAAGAAGGAGAGAAGAAGAGAAGAAGATGAGTCCACTTTGCCACACACCAAAGAATGAGCTCCTTATTCACTTTTAACTTTACATACAAAACCTTAAATCCCTTTTGGGTGGTTATCCCCTTATCCATTTTTTTACATGGCTTGCATGGTCTAGGCCCTTTTTCTCATTATCCTCCTATCTTCCTAGCTTCCTTCCTACTGCCCATCTACCTTTATAGTTTGCACAAGAGAGAGCCTGGCTTCTTGTGTTGCACAGTTTCCCTTCTTGCTTCTTCCGTTGTGTCCAATTTCCTTCTAGGTTACCTATTTTAGGTCTTACTTGTGCTTTTTTACTTTTTTCACTTTTTCCTGTGCTGCAGTTAACATTACCCCCCTCCTAGCCTAGTGCTAGTCCCACAGCACTGATGGGAAGTAATTGGAAGGTGGGATAGGTGTATCCAGATGGCTTTTTTGAGTTTGTATACAAGCCCTTTTGGGGGATGGTGTCGGGTGGATTGACCTTGAAATTAAAGATGGTGTTGGGCCCGGTCCCTCCCTGATGTTGACCTTGAGTGGATCTGTCCTTTGAAATTGAAGATCGTGTTGGATGGATGCCTCCCTGCACTCATCAATGTTGTGATGACATGAGTTGAACATGGCTATTCCTTATTCCCTTCAAGTTTCCTTATCCCTTCACCTATGTCCGTGCAAGCTTTACCACTTTCATAGGAGAAAACCTGGCAGTTTGTATAAAATGAATTACATTGTGCCTCGCTTTCTTTGCGAGAGCCTTTGGAGGCTCTCCCTCATCCTTGAGAGAGCATTGCTATAATATTTAAAGCTTTCTTCTATAATTGAGAGAGCATCCTTTGAGAGGACTTCCCTTATCCTGAGAGAATCTTACTAAGACATTCGGAGCTCCCCCACATTTGTTCTGAGGTTGCCATCTCTTGTACTTTGCCTGCTTGAGAAGAATGAGCTTCTTCATTCACTTTTTGACTTGGGCTTCCTTGGTCTTCCTTTGCTTTGTTTCAGCTGCATGGTGCGTGTCCGTGACATGTCTTGTAACAACATTACCCCCCTCCTAGGTGAGTGTTAGGCTCATGGTACTTGTGGTTTTGAGTTGATGAAGATTCGGTGATTTAAAAGGTTGTCATCGAGTCAATGATAATGGAGGCTCATGGGGAGAAGATTAGGGAAGGAACTGATCACCGATTGAGGTGGTGGAGGCAAAGGATAAATTGAGTGGCTGATGGGACCTCCAAAGTTGGTGGGTTGCAGTATTTGCATTTACTTGAAAAGGAAAGAGGGTGCACTACTTGGGGGTGTGTCTAGCTTGCTGTATAGTGTATTGTGTTTGTGCTAGTGAAACTAGGAGTTGGGTCGAGCCTGGGTGTTGTCCCACACTTGAGGGCCCACAGTTCGTGTATCGATGTAGGTGCGGTGCGCAGCTTAGGGAGACAGGCCAAAAAGTTGTGCCCTTGAGGTGCCCTAAGCGTGAAGTGGGGAATCCAAATGGGCTAGGGGGTTGGGGACGGAGCCAGCTAGTTGAAGCCACCGGATGTGCCTAACTTAAAGACCCTAGGTGCAATGACTGTGGAAAATGTGGAGCTAATTGCTTTTGCGTATGATTTCCATCTCTTTTCCTTTAAAAGAAATATTCCGCCTTTTCTTTTTCTTTTTCTTTTTTTTGTTTTCGTTTCTTCTCTTTCTTTCTTTCTTTCTCCCTTTTTTTTTGAATCACATATTCATGACAAGAGCTAGTCTTCGTCATCCGTGTGTCGGGAGAGGGTGGAGTTGGGGGCTTATGAGATTTACTAAGGAATTTCCAGCTCTGCATGTACCCTCTGAGATTCAAGAGCACTTGGAGAGTAGTGGTGGAAAGAAATGGGTGATTGCAATAGGTGAAGTGGCTATCATTCATATCTTCCAAGAGGGCTAAGCAAAATGAAGGAAGTAGAGCAGCTCACATGATCAATTTGGTCGTGGCGTAGCTATCTATTCCATTGGGATAAAAAAAGAGGGGTCGAAGGAGATGCTCTTGCAGCACGGGATCCTATGTAAGTAGTATCCTAAGCACTCTAAGATAATTACATGTCATGATAAAGGCGGATCGGGATAGGAGGAGAATTCATCGATGAAGCAGACTATAGAATCATATAGGTCCTCTAGCACGAAAATGAGGGCCTCTTCAAGCTTAGTAGCATTGGTATTGTAGATCCATGGGAGGTCGTATTAGCCGTGATGCTTGAGTTGAAATCCACTCCTACCCTTCTCGGATATGGCATGAAGGTTGGATTATTTCACTCGAAGGATAGGGTGTTACAAAAATCCATCCATGAGTCCATGTTCACATAAAAAATGTGCCTCCTCAATGTGGGTTGGCACTCATAGCCCTTCATAGCCCTAGGCACTTCAAAAATTTTATCTTGCCAAAAATCTGCATCCTCAGTCCTCCATAGGGTGGGATTTTTCTCTCTCTCTAAGGACAATTTATCTCCTAGTTGGCTTCCCACATTAATCACCTCTTCCACCACATTGACTAGCAGTATTTTGCGCAAGTTGGTGGGGAATCAAAAATTAAGGTCGAAGGACCTTCTAGTGGTCTCTTGTTGCTCCCAGATCACAAGTTCAGCATTAAAGCTCGCTAGGATATTGTCTTGGCTTGGTGGGATAGGCGCGGTTGGCATCACTACTAGCTTGGCCTTCAATCTTTGTTTTGCTTGCTCCACCATCCATTGTCTCTTCCTCTTTTAAGCTCAACATTTCTAGTAGAGGTGTCTACCTACTGTTGTTGTTCGTCTGGGTGTGGGGAAGGAGGCTGTGGGACAAGTTCTTATTCGTGAGGTCCCATGTCCAAGCTTGTGCTAGCCCCTTCTCCTTGCTAGTTTTCCTGATGTGCCCCCTCAGTCAACCCTAGCGCATTGGCTTCTTGTGGGGTCAAGCCTGCTTACAATAGATATCTTTGTTACTCCTCAAGGCCAAGGCTGACACCCATGAGTAGCGCTGGCATCTGTAGGCCTGCTCTTAGGGCCCTGCATGCAATCCCTAGCTTCTTCTTTATGGAGTCAATAGCCTCCCCTTTCTCTATTTGAGTGACATCTAGTAGTGTACTCAGGAAGTCACGTTGTTGGGCTTTGAAACTCACTTGGGTGGCCTTTGCTCTGCTCTCAGCTAGCACTCTGTCCTTTTTCACCTAAGCCAAACGACATGCCAAAGCTTTGACTTTTCTCTCATTACGGTTTTCCCAGTCCTCTACTCTCTTCTCCATTTCCTCAAGGATTTCTCCTTGCCTTTGATCCAATATCATCAACCTCTGCTCTTGATCTTTGATTTCTCTTTTTAGCCTATGTTGCCCCTCCTGCTCCAAGGTTGCCTCTTGCTTCAATTTCTCGATCTCCTCTTGGTAACTGCGTGCCCTTTCTTCCCTCATCACCTCTAACTCTTCTATGGCTTTATGGACCTTTTCCATCTCCCCTTGCAGATCTTCATAGAGCCTTACGAGCTCATCATTATGGCATCACAAGCTTAGTAGGGCGGCTTGAGTCTCTTCATTTATCCTTGCTTGCCACTTAGTTTTTTCTTCGTGCTTGGCTCGCAACTGCTCCTTCAGCTCACTTATCTCCTTTTGGCACATGGCCACTTGACGAGTTTTCTCTAATTGTGACACAACCATGGCCTCTTTTTGTGCCTCTTAGCCACTACATCCTCTTATCTTCCTTTATCTTCTCTAGTTGCGAGAGGAGTTCCTTGGCATATTTTTCATAATCTGTAGAGGTGGCAGCTCTATCATGGGCATGGAGGTTGTGGAGGTTTCTCTCTTCTGCTTCTTGGGATCCTACTTAGACTCGGCATTTGTTGCTGCCATCTTTTAGTTCTTGTTATGGAGGTACCTCCCCCGTCCCTTGGCCCATTTCCTTATTAATAAATTATTGTACCCAAGCCATGAGGTTAGTAGCATCCACTTTGGTAGTGGAGAATGGTGCGGATATGATTGTGGGAGTGGTAGGTACTATGAGGGTAGATTTGGGATCGATCAGGGCCTTGCCCTTGCCTTCCTTCACTGCGGTTGCATGATTTTGATGCTTGTGTTCTTGAGCTTGGGGCGCCCAACTCGTCCTGCCTGCCTAGCTACTCTATAGATAGGCGTGTTTCTAGAGCCATGTCTTCATCTTACTTCCTTTTTAACTCCTCTTCTTCTACTGCCTTCATTTTTCTTTCCTCCTCAAATTTTCTTGATTCTTCCTTCAACTTCTTCGACTCCTCCATTTCTTTCTTCTTCCTCTCTTCCCCTTCCTTCTTAGACTCTCTTTTGGATTTTTGTAAGTCTTCTTATTCTTTTTTCGTGCTTTCCTCCTCTGTATTCTCTTATGGATCCTTCTTCTTTGGCTTTTTGGGTTTTCATTGGTTACTTTGCATTTCTTGTTCTCCTTCCTCATCATCACTCGTTGTCCTTTCATTGGAGTGTAGTTGCTATTCGTGGTGAGGAGGTGACCTCTTTGGTGTTTCTCCGACTCCTTCTTCTTCACCCTATCCTTCCCCCAATGCTTCCCTTATTATAGCTATCAAAACCCCCTCGAAGCCAATGGTTGAGGCCTTGGAGGATGACACTTTCCTTTTGGCCTTGGTAGTCGGGGACTCTCCTCCTACGGGTCTTTCTCCTATTGCCATTGCTTTTGTTGAAGACTCAATGGTCTTCTGCACAAATCCATTTAAGTTCACTTTGTTAAAGGATCTTGTTGCAATGCTCTCTAGCATAGGCATGTTGATTCAGCTCATTATTGAGTTGTACCTATGACTGGAGAACAATGCGTGCATCATTTTGGCTTGGAGTTGGATTTCGAAATCGGGGGTTTTTGCCAATAAGAGTTGATTCCATCGTTTTTGTAAACCATTACCTTGTCCATTCCTAACATGGCATACACATCTCTCTTCGGCCCCCTCTCCACTTTGTTTGGTAGGCCCAATGCTTTTTCCACCAACTTTGGAGTCAACTCAATCTAGACTTGGTGGGTTTCTTCTTCTCCTCACACGATGACTATGCCACAGTTTCTACCAAAGGTCCAGAGGAACTCCGCACACTTCTCATAGTCAACAGCTTGGCCAACTACCTCCATGTACTTTTGCAGATGGCATCGTTCAACAATCTACTTCACTACTTGTTCCTCCATGGTGACATCCTCCAAGATCAAGACATGCCTAAACTTGAACTGGTTAAAGACCCTTGTTTCCATAGAGAGGCCATATTTTTCCTACTCTTCTTAAACAATTATTTGTAGAGGGAAAAGATCACATGCTTATGGAATTGAAAGGCTTAATTATAGAATTAAACTTTTCCCTCAGATAGTCCAAACATTCCCAATTTCATGACCCTTTTTCTTAACCATGAATTGGCTTTGATTTTTTTTCCTTTGCTTTTGAGTTTTACTCTTATTTCCTCCTTACCCCCTCCCCTTGCGAAAAGAAGAAGAATCCTTCCTAGGATTATAGTTAAGGGGTTAAGGGCATTCTATGCGTGGTTGCTATTTTTACTTTGCATGAGCCAAGGATAAAAATTGGGGTTGTATTCCATTTGAGCATAGTGGTCCATGTTGCAGGGTCTGACATTGACTTGTGTGATGTAAGTGAGGGCATCAAGAAGGAAATCCTCAGAGTGGACTCTGCTAGCAATATGGAGCTCCTCTTTTGTGAGAATTCAATCTAAATATAGGGATGCCCTTGAATGTGGTCCTCAGGGGGTCGATTATGAATGGTGGTCAACACCCTATAGGAAGTTGGAGCTACATATGTTGGGTCATACTCCGTAGTTTTGATCGCGCGTCTTTGTTTAGCGTTTGTCATGACTTGGAATCCTTCTAGTTCCCATTGAAGTCGAAGAGCATACCATTTGTGTAAGAAAGAGGAGTCGTTGGCAGCGAGCTGCTTCAACTTTTCAATTTCTTGATCCGTGCCAATGACTTTGCTCTTGACATAAGATGTGATCAGGCATTGTTTGCGTACTTGTTCAATGGAAAGCTCAATGGTAATGAGTTTATTGGTTACCTAGGAGGTTTTGATGAATACAAATTCCAATTCCTCCCATGAGCATGGTAGTGTGCGCACTTATGTTGCTAAAGGCTTGTCCAAAAGACCTAAGTTCAGCCGATCATAACTTTTAGCAAGCATGGTAAACATGGCATCCAAGTGTCTGAGGCAAGTAACCAAGTCGTCATCCGTATTCTTAGCTAAGTCTGCAGCCAAGGTTAGAATGGATCTCTGCAGCTCTGGTTATGGTTCTCTAGCTGGGATTGTGGCCTTGGTGCACTAAATGTGGCTAGTGTGGTGGATAGTGCGCTACTAGATGCTTGGGAGGCACGGTGGCTTTGCGGACTGTGATGGAGTCGCGCAGCCCTTACTGAAGGCTATGATGATTCGTACATTGCCAATGGCCAGGTGAATATGCTATGACAGGTAGTTGACATTACAGTGAGCCTGCTTCTTAAAGGCTTGTCTTAACAGCGATTCCATGCCTGCATCTTTCGTTTTTGGAAACAAATAAAAGACCATGGTAGTGCGCTACTAGATGCTTGGGTAGTGCGGTGGCTTTGTAGACTGTGATGGAGTCGTGTAGCCCTTGGTGAAGGCTATGATGATTCGTACATTGCCAATGGCCAAGTGAATACGCTATGACTAGTAGTTAACATTACAATGAGCCTGCTTCTTAAAGGTTCATCTTAACAGCAATTCCGTGCCTGCATCTTTCATTTTTGGCAACACATAAAAGACCATGGGTAAGCTTTTAGACTCGATAGAGACTGCAACTTTGCACTTTCCTAGAAGTGCATATGATTGGCCCCCAAATGGGATGAGTTTGGTGTTAGTGGGATGTAACCAATGATCATGAGTCAAGATATTAAAGTTTGCGCCCTCATCGATCAATGCTTCAATGGCATGTGTCTACTGGGCTGCTGTAATGGTCATGTGTAGGTAAGCCGAAGCTATAGCTTCCTCATCCTTATCTTCAATCACCGTAATGGTAGCTACTCGTATATTGTGACAGGGGCTTCTAGCATCGGGGGTTCCTGAAGTAGATGCATGGGGGGGTAGTACTTCTTTATGTGGCTTCCATGAAAGAAGTGTGAAATACATGGGATCTAGAGCATGGTAGATGTGGAAGCTATGGAGGTTGAAAGAGGAAAAAGAAACTCATGAAGACATTGACTTTGACTAAGACAAATTGTTAGACAAGTGAATTAGGTTCCAAGATTGAGACTTGGACTCATAAACACAATCTTGTGTATTGACAGTGACATGACACTTTACTTGAAAGAAAATAGTACTATCATTGCATTAGAAAAAGAGTGCAAGTACAATGCTTTATAGGATTTGAGTGGTGGTACTTTCTCCTACTGTGCATATGGGATTCTGGTCTTGAGCCCTCACTGCTCCTCACAAAGAGACTGAAGTAGGTGTGATTGCAAATATCTCAACACCCCTCCTCAATCACAACCAAAAGTACAAAGTGTGTAGAGGCTTTAGTGAAAGCAACACCTGCAAAGTGTGGGCACACCATAAACATGGCAAAACACCAGAGGATATAGCAGAAAAGGGTAAGTGTGGGTACCACAAAAATGATGGACATCCAGAGGCTGTTAGCAGGGGCCTCACAAAGTGTACAGAGGCTGTGGTACAAGGGTAACTGAGGAGTTTACAAGTTTATGTCTGAGGCATTAGGGCTAAGAAATACACAGCTAAAAAAGTCTGTCTGAATAGAAGGACTGATGAGGTTTGTCCTTCTCTTGGTGGTCTTCTTCTTCTTCTTTCTTTTCTCTATTTTCTTCTTCTTCTTTGACTACAACTAGATAGGCCTTTTGGGACCTCTTTCTGGCGTAGCAAAACTTCTTAGTGTGTCCAGTCCTTCTACAGAAATCACAAAAGAGCTGATCCTTCTTGCCTTTGTACCTGTTGCCAACATATAATGCATGCTCATCTCTAGAGGTACTTGGTTCTTCCTTAGTTTTTAGTTTCTTTTCCTCCTCTAATAGTGATGCCTGGATATCAACAAGTTCAGGGTTTCGCATATTAATTAGAGTTGTTGATACATTATTATATTCAGGAGGCAAACTCTTAAGTAGAACACCAATGCAAACATCTTCTTCCATTTTAATGTTGATTCTTGCAAGTTGGGTTAGAAGTCCTTCCATGTAATTTAGATGTGTAGCAAGTGATGTGCTGGACTTCATTTCAAGCCTGAAAAACTCAATCAAGAGACCACACTTTGATGATTTAGATTGTGCACCAAACAAAGTGTCAAGTCTCTTCCATGTATCTTGTGAAGTCTCACAGTTATCCACATGATGGATATACCTGTCGTCTAGCTCCAGTTTGATAATGTCCTGAGCCTTATCATCGTTCTTTTGCCAAGTGATAGCAAGATCCACATCACGAGGCTTCTTTTCTTTTCCAGTGGTAATGACCCAGAGGCCCTTCTTCATCAGGATCAGTTTGATGCGAGTCTGCCAGGTATGAAACCCGACTCCTTTGAAATGGGCAATTGGAGAATCTTTGCCCATGTTTGACTTGAGAGACCAGTAGCACATCAGCTTCAGACTTATCAAATTTAAGTAGTAGAAGAATTGGTTGAGATGTGTCAAGAGACACAAGTGTTTAGATCACTAAAAATGAGTGTCAACACTATGTTTTTTCCCTGAGTCTTTCAAACCTGCAAAAATCCTTCAAATTCTTTCAAATCCAGATCTTCCCCTTCTTGATTTGATGCTGGGACCTTTAGATCTGAGTGGCAGTCGGTTGTTCCAGTGGCAGAAGAGAGAAAATGATGAGATTTTTAAGCTTGGTGAAGTTTGGCTATGGCTGTCCTGCCAAAGCAGGGACCAGTGGCGGCTGGTAAATGAGCTTCCACGAGCTCCACAGGTCGAATATGCTCAAACCCTTTGAGATGCAAGACCCTCACTAATGGTTCTAACTCCCCCTAAGATGGTTTGTACTCATTTTGTCCGAGTTGAGAGTCTAAGCCTTCAAAGTGGTCGTCAAAACTACACCCAGATTTGGGAAAATGCAAATTTCGGGCATGGTGTGCATCAATATCCTTGATTTTTGTGCCAAGAAGTTGTGCCTTGACCTGAAGAATAACTCTCAAGAAGAAATCTTGAAGAGATATGGCCTAGTTGATGAGATATGGCTGCTCCAATAGAGGTAGGTAGGTGTTGTCCACAGACATAGTTATGGAGACAACTATGAAAAGAGGCAATGCTAAAGCTATAGTTGCCCAATATCAATGATTGAGGTGCCAAGGAGGAGCTCTAGAAGTAGAAAAACACTTCTCCAGAAGGAAGTTCAAAGAGATTTGGCCTGTGGAGAGAGATATGAAAGCTTCAAGCTGACAGGGTGTTGCTGGCTATGGCTACCATGGAAGCTTCATTGAAGGTAGGAATGCAAATGAAGTTGGAGATAGGGTCCAATACTCAAACTGAGCTGAGCAGAGATGGAAAGGAGCTGAGAGGAGTGAAAGGAGAGTTGGGCCATGCTCAACTGAGCTCTGATACCATGTGAAATACGCGGGATCTAGAGCATGGCAAATGCGGAATCTACGGAGGTTGAGAGAGGAAAAAGAAACTCATGAAGACATTGACCCTAACTAGGACAAATTGTTACACAAGTGAATTAGGTTCCAAGATTGAGACATAGATTCATAAACACAATCTTGTGTATTGACAGTGACATGACACTTTACTTGAAAGAAAAGAGTACTATCATTGCATTAGAAAAAGAGTGCAAGTACAATGCTTTATAGGATTTGAGTGGTGGTACTTTCTCCTACTATGCATATGGGATTCTAGTCATGAGCCTTCACTGCTCCTCACAAAGGGACTGAAGTAGGTGTGATTGCAAATATCTCAACAAGAAGCCTATGCCCTCACCTTCCGGGTTTTGAGTTCCACAGTACCAGTTCAACTTATGGTGTGAATTTTGAAAGGTCCTAACCCCTTGAACTTTATTTTTTGCTTATGTCCCCTGACCGAGTACAACAGTACTAAGTCACCCTATTTGAAAGCTTGCTTCTTGACGTGCTTGTCAAACCAGCTCTTGCATCATGCCTTTTTGAAAATCAACACATGATGTCTCGAAGCCGAGTTTTCGATAAGTGTTCTAGTTCGACTAGATGTTTCGTCTAGGCTTCCTTTGCCTCCTACCTCTCTTGAATAGAAATTCTCAAGCTAGGAATGAAGAATTCTACAGGTAGAATTGCCTCAGTTTGGTAGGTCAACCTGAAGGGGGTCAATTCCACAACCGTTTTATAGGCTATCCGATAGGCCCATAAGGCTGCCATTAGCTTATTATCCTAGTTGCTACGCGAAGCAGGAATTACCTTATTTGTTGATTCTGCTTGGCTGTTAGCTTGAGGGTAGTAGGGTGAGGACTTCCCATGGGATGATTAGGAAGGTGGATAGGAGATGGGCAATCACCTCATTGATGAAGTGTGTGCCTTGATCACTAACAAGTTCAATGGTTCAACCAAATTGAGAGATTAGTTGCTTCCATAAGAACTTAGCAGTGGTTTGTGTGTCATTCTTTCTAGTGGCTCGAACTTCTGCCTACTTTGTGAGATAATCAGTAGCCACGATGATGTACTTGGCTTGTGAATATTGAATCGCGGGACTGATAGGCACAATGAAGTCAATCCCCCATTTCTTGAATGTTTGTCTTACAATGATGGGACTTAACTCCATTTTGTCCTTGCGAACTGGTACCTTGGTCCATTGTTGGCACTCATCACAGTGTTTGAAAAATCATGCCACATCTTAGAAAAGTGTGGGCCACCACATTTGAGACTACAGCACCTTGTGGGCCATTGACTTTCCACTAAAGTGTCCTCCTGCAATTCTGTCGTGCACCTCAACTAGTACGTTGTGCATTTCGTGCTCACACATGCATCTTCGTAGCAATCCATCTTGCCCTAGCCAATAGAGTTGGCCTGCTAGTAACTGATGGGGTTGGATTTTGAGAATGAGTCATCTCAGCCAGGGCTTTTTCTATAGGTTAGCAAGGTAGTACATGCTTAAGTACTTAGACTATGTCATGTGCCCAATATAGTGTCAAGTCAGCTCTAAACAAATCTCTTTCGATGATAGTGTGAATAGATGTGCAATTGGCAATTCGTCTCCAATGCCTTGTCTAGCGGCTTCTCCCGTGAGTATGCAAGACATATGATCAACCATATAGTGTTGTTTTCCCTTGCGTACAACAAGGGAGAAGTCAAATTCAAGAAGCAAAAGTAGCCATCAAGCTATGCGTCCTATGGCACAAGGTTTGTTTACTAGATATAGCAAGATTTGATGGTTAACGAAGAAAATAAAGGGCATAACCAGAAGATAATGCCGAAATTTCTTTATTGCAAACACCATGGCTAGCCCCTCTTGTTCGGTTGTGGAGTAATTCATTTCTATATCCGTGAGTTTTTTGCTAGTAAAACTCACTGGATAGTCTAGATTGTGATCACCAAGCTGGCACAACACATCTCCTATTGCGAATTTTGAAGCATCAATATGAATATGAAAGGTTATGTTTCTAGTCTGGGGCTTTTAAGATTGGTGCAGTGATTAGAGCCTTCTTCAATTCTTTGTATGCGTGCTGGCATTCCTCAATCCATTCAAATATTATCAATAGCTTGTACAAGGGTTTAGCAATCAATGCATAGTTTGGCACAAACCATCGACGGTACCCTGTATGGCCAAGGAAGCATTGGACTCCCTTGTAATCGATTGGGGATGGAAGATCGACAATAACCCCCTAACTTTCAAGAATTTAGTGGCAATGTTGTTCTTGGACACCATGTGCCCTAGGATGCATCCATGCTTTACCCAGAACTGGCATTTAAGGGGTTCATTGAAAGACGATATAGTCTACATCATTCAAAGACTACTCAGAGTTTGTCTAAGTGTTCCTTCTAGTTGGAGTCAACACACAAGTCGTCAACAATCCCATGCATCACATGTCTAGAAATAATTGTGCCACAAGGAGAAAATGGGATAGCAATGAGAGGAATAGCCCCAGTGGACTATCCAATAGGAGTGGGGCCAGTCATAGTGCTTTGTTGTGGCTTGTTAGTGGGAGACCCTAGGCCTTACTACAACACTCCTCATCCACATGGCCAATCTTTGGCAATGTGTGCAAAACCTATTCTTTTTAGGGAGTTGCCACCAAATGGATTTGGCTTCTTTAGTTTCATCTAAGGAAGGTCTGGGACTCTTATTTTGAGCCTTCTTCACATCTTGTGAGTTCTTTCCACGTCCACTTTTCCCTTGTGAACAAGAGGAAACTAGACCCCTCTCTGAATAAGGACGTAGGGAGAACTTCTTATAAAATTGATCATGCAACATAATGTAATGGACGTTGGCAATCAAGGCAACAAGATGATGTGTTGGATGAAGTGGAAATATCTTTTAGGAAGCTTGTTCAAAAAGAATGTAACATGATTGTCATCTGACTTTAGTGAGCCAATAGTGGCAAACTCAACAAGTAATCACCAATATTGGGCCAACTTGACTTTCACATCATCCCATTCCTTAATGGAAAACTCATGAAGCTCATTTGAGATCGATACATCAAGTGTGATCTTGTGCCACATAGTAGTCAATGAGATGACTCCAACACTTGCATGCAAGGGAAAAATGTTGTAATTAAGAATGTAACTTAGCATGCAATCCCTGCATTAACTCAACATTGATTGTACCATTGTACACTCACCATTGATGGATGTGATCAAGATGAGCCACTAGTCAAGGGTCTAACATAGGGTCTAGACTAACAACTAGGCCCTAAAGGCCTTCATATTCAAGAACTTTTTTGTTGTCGCTGTCACTAGCAACCATTGAGACCCTACGGATTGCTTATCAAGTCAAGTGTTTCAAGTGAGTGGCAATGGCTACTTCTCACATAGCCATGCATTCTTGCACACAATGATGTACTGAGCTTATCGTTGAATCCGATCATTGTAGTCCTCTTCCTCAAATTCTTTGATGGCTCCATGATTGAAGGCATTAGCTTAAGCAACCTCCATCTCCATGCTCCAAGCTCCAAGCTCCAACCTCCATAGCGTCAACACACATGAGAAAAGAGAAGAAAAAAAGGAGAAGAAGAAGAGAGGAGAAGAGGAGCTTCTCCATGGTCTCTCACTCTCACACACTCACTCTCCCTCCCTCACACCCTCTCTTGTGCACAAGAAGGAAGCAAGAGCAAGAACAAGAAGAGAGCTAGTTTGCACACACACCAAGAATGAGCTTATCCATTCACTTTTTAGGTTTTATGCATGCCCTTCTCCCCTTGGACACCAAATCCATTTTCATGACCAATAGCCTTGGTCCTCTTTTTCACTCTTTTTCCTATTCTTTCTTATTCTCATGGCTCCTTAACATGTGCCTTTTCATTTATAACTTGCATAGGAGGGAGTCTAGCACTCTTTTACAAAGGGCTAAAATGTGACTTATCTCTTGTGCACTTTGTTCTTGATTTTAAAAAATTTTCGGCACTTCTTGGCCTTATTTTTCTATCGGGTTGCTTTCTTATGCTCCTTCTTAAGCCTTCTTTGTGCCTTGTATCATTTCGAGGGTTAACATTACCCCCTCCTAGAGATGAGTGCTAGTACTATGGCATTGGATGATATGGATTGGAGAGTTGAGGATGATTTGGGAAATGGTACTTGGGGCTTTTAGGAAATTTGTTATGTAGGATAAGCTTGTGACATATGATCGGAGATTGCAGGTGCTAAAGATATATTGACCGATCGAAGAGGGCATCCAAAGTTTTTGGCTAGTTGCACAGCTACAAAATGTACCTGTAAAGGAAGAATAGGTGCACTACCTAGGGGGAATGTTTGCCTTATTGTGTAGTGCATTGTGCAAGTGGCGATGAAACTGAGAGATGGGAGCCTAAGGTGTTGTCCCACACTTGAGGACCCAGTTCATGGAAGAGGAAGGTGATGTGCATGACTTAGGGAGATAGGTCTATCACAATGTCCTACCCTTAATGTGCCCTAAGTGTGTGAAGTAGGGAGGGGCTAGGGATTTAATGGTCCCTACATGAATGTTTGTGGCACTCATACATTACAAATAAGAACATTTTGTTTTTCTTTTCTTTTCTTTCTTCTTCTTCTTCTTTCTTATTTTCTCTCTTCTTTATTTTTTTTCTTTTTTTAAATTATAGATATAAATTACAAGGGATGCTGGGCTTTAGCAATCATATCTTTAACTTCATCAAATATACTGTTATGCATAGTAGCAATATCATCAGCACTCTGAATTCTATTAGACAAAGATGCAACAGGTGTAGATAATCTATATCCATAAATGACTTCAAACGGTGCTTTCTTTGTAGATGTGTGTGATGTATTGTTATATGCAAACTGTAATAAATGCAAATGAGTGTCCCATGTCTGAGGTTTAGAGATAGTATATGCACGTAAAAGATCTAGAATGGTGCTGCTTGTGGCTTCTGTTTGTCCATTAGTTTCTGGATGAAATGCAGATGAGAAATCAATCTTTGTGCCTAGATTAGCAAACAGAGTAATCCAAAAATTGTTACAAAATCTAGAATCACGATCTGAAATGATAACTTTTGGCAATCCATGGTTAGTAAAAACAGTTTTCAAAAACAATTGTGCTGCCTGTGATGCTGTTAAAGTTTTCTTACATGGAATGAAATATGCTTGTTTACTAAATCTATCTACAACTGTCCAAATCATATCATGGTTAGATTTAGTATTTGGTAAACCAGTAATGAAATCCATAGAAATTTGTTCCCAAGGTTTAGATGGAATAGACAAAGGCATAAGTAATCCATACTGTTTACCATGATGTCTCTTAACTCTTTGACAAATCAAACATTCAGAAACAAAGTTAGATACATCTGCATCCATATGCGGCCAATAAAAATCTTCAGTTAACATATGTAATGTAGATATGATACCTCTATGACCTTGATATGGGGGACAATGAATTTCATTCAAAACAAAAGATCGGAATAGAATGGTAACACACAATCTCTTTTCATAAAACATAAATCCATCATTATATGACAATGAATCAACAGGAATGAAATTATTTTGAACTAATTTGTTCCAATCATAATGAAAAGTAATATCCTGGTGATATGTATCTTTCATAGCAATCAAAGAATCAAAAGATATGACAGAAATATTATGAATTGCAGGTCTTCTACTCAATGCATCAGCCACTACATTTTCTTTTCCAGGTTGGTATTGAATGATAGGATGAAAACTTTGAATAAAGGAAGCCCATTTGATATGACGGTCAGAAATTTGGGGTTGGCTAAGTAAATGTCTAATACTTTGCTGATCGGTCTTTATCATAAATTCTGAACCCATTAAGTAGTGTTTCCACTGTCTTAATGCTTGTACAACTGCTAATAATTCTTTGTCATATGTGGAATATTTCAGCTCAGAGGGTTTCAGCTTACAACTAGAATATGCTATAGGATGATTGTCTTGCATAAGTACGGCTCCTATTCCTGATCCACTAGCATCGGTCACTACTAGAAAGAATGGTCTATTAAAGTCAGGCAACTGTAGGACAGGGGCATTGGTTAATGCATGTTTCAGTAAGTCAAAGGATTTCTGTTGATTTTCAGTCCATTGATAAACTATTCCTTTCTTCAGAAGTTTGGTTAATGGTAAAGCAAGTAATGAAAAATTACGTACAAACTTCCTATAGAAACTAGCAAGACCAAGGAATGAGCGTAACTCATGCACGTTTTTAGGAACAGGCCAATTCAATATTGCATCAATTTTCTTAGGATCAACTTTAATTCCTTCAGATGATACAATATGACCTAAATACTCAATTTCTGTCTTAAAGAATTCACTCTTTTCAGGATTTGCATACAGTTGATTTTCTTTCAATAACTGAAAAACTAATGACAAATGCTCATAATGTTCTTTCTCATTTTGACTAAACACCAAAATATCATCAAAGAAAACAATTACACAATACTGATGTTTCAAAAAGATACGGTTCATCATTCTACTAAAGGTAGCAGGTGCATTAGTCAATCCGAATGGCATGACTAAAAATTCGTAATGACCAAACTGTGTTCTGAATGCAGTCTTGAATATGTCAGATTTATCTAGCCTCACCTGATGATAACCAGACTTAAGGTCAATTTTACTAAATATAGAAGATCCTTGCAGTTTGTCCATAAGGTCATCAACTCTAGGAATAGGGTACCTATTCTTTACAGTGATCTTATTTAAAGCTCGATAGTCAATACACATATGATAGGTATTATT
The DNA here is from genome assembly GCF_053477565.2 of Lygodium microphyllum. NCBI lineage: Eukaryota > Viridiplantae > Streptophyta > Polypodiopsida > Schizaeales > Lygodiaceae > Lygodium > Lygodium microphyllum. Next base: position 19,169,535 of record NC_141141.1, read on the forward strand.
CTTTTTCTTGACTAACAATACAGGTGCACCAAATGGAGAACTGCTAGGTCGAATCAAACCTCTATTTAGTAATTCCTCAACTTGACTCTGGATTTCTTTTTGCTCTATCTGGTTGTGCCTATATGGTGCTTTGCAAGGTGGTTGTGTGCCAGGGATTAAATCTATCTTATGGTCTTCTGGACATGAAGGAGGTAAACCTGGTGGTAGGTCTTCTGCAAAACAGTCCTTAAAATATGCAAGAAATTCCTTATGCCTAGGGTGCATATGATTTTCCTTTACTTGCAATTCATTCACCCAAATGAGATAGGATTTACTACTCTTGTTTCACATCTGGACAACAATAAAGACCATACAAGTACAAAAACAATAGATATCACGAAGTCCACAAACTCAACACTAGCATTAGCTAGGAAATCATGTCTGCTTGGTTGACTTTTACATGCAAAATGATCTTATTTCACATGGGTTCTTGAGGCCTCATGTCATATATTTCACATGTCTTAAAAGAGGCTCTTTCTTTATCTCACTTTCCCACAAGGAAGTTGGATGAAACATATACCTGGACTACCATACGTGTAGCAATTGGAAGAGCCAAAAGGCCAACTTACATGCCAGTAGAGATACTTATTGTTAAAAATTCTTTTCCTAGAAAACTTACATGTGTGTCCTTAGTAAACCTCTTATAATATCACCAGTAGAGGTACTTATATGCTCTTATAAATCCTTTCATAGACAACTTACATGACTGTTCTTAGTAAAATGCACAATTGAGCATTCTCAATCTCAAAAAGTTTAGGCTTGGGATGGCGTAATCTTGGGCCTTGCTGGCTTTCTTGTGGCACCATCCATGGAGGGCTAACTTGGAATTGCATCATATTATGAAAAACGACTTTAAAAAAGAATGTTGAAAGTCATGAGTGGGCCTATATCAGCATGCAACTACAATTCGATAGAAGAGAAGCAAAATGCAATGGTATTATTGCGGCATTTTTGAAATTGTTCAACACCATCACATCCTCTTATGCTTGGGCAAGGAGCCTCTCCTAGAGGAGAGCACCCATTGTCATAGCATAGCATCCTCTTATGCTTGGTAAAGGAGCCTCTCCTAGAGGAGAGCACCCATTGTGATAGCATAGCATCCCTTCTTTCTAACACCTTGATACCTATCCTTATATCGGTCAGTTGCCGTATATATTCTATGCATATTTTGCGGTATTTTTTACAAGCAAGAGGAGGTGAGAGATGTGATGATAAGGGATGGTAAGTCTAGGCTATGTTGTGATGGGTGAGGTTTCCATCTTCATGGCATCCAAGTTGACTTAAGGTACACAAAGCTTGTATTGTAAACAAGACTCTCTTCATGGGGGTTCTTATAATACAAAAGCCTTTTGCAGGGGGGACTGGCTCCAAGTAAATCCGGTCCTCAACTGTTGTCACTCTCTCTTTTTCAAGTTATTGTTCATGCCATGCTAGATAGTTGTGTGGATCATGATGCTATCTCCAACCAAGCACCTCTATCTTCATAAGAAGTTTGCTTAATGTAAAGCTCACTAAGTCAATCTATTTTCGGCTAGTTTCAAAGAATAAGTTCAATTCCGTTACAGTGGAACTTATGCTTCTCCTCTAGTGTTGGAGGGTCACATTTTTTTTGTTTTAAGTAATGCAATTGCACTCCATCCCCCCCTACCTTCTTAGGAAGGGAGGAGGTGTCTTGTTCAAGTACTATAACCGAGGGGAGGCAAGTTGTCTTGGCTACCATTGAAGCTTCAGTCTAGGCGGACTCCAATGTACCGATCCCACCAGAGATCCAATCCGTGGTAATAGCCAGAGGTACTTGGCTAAGACCTGGGAAGCACATTGTGACATGGAATAGTCTCTCGTCCCGCTCCGCAACCTCTGTGGGGTCGAAGCCATCCTGACAAAAGACTCGAGTCACCCGGATGTCCAGCGGGTTCATGTGGCTATCACCTAGGTCACACTCAAAGCTGACTTAAACTCTGTCTGATATAGTGACCGCGGCCTAGGAGCTATACACATGAGGTGTTCTAGCCTCGTAGGCCATCTTTTTCTAATGTCTTTCAACATCTTATTCTCTTGCTGGCTAAATGGAAGTGGATAGAGGAGAGGCTGGAAGATTTAACCTGTTGCTTAAAAAACCTTCAAAAACTGTGCAAAGCTTTTGTTTTCTACATGGATGTAAACTATGCTCTTGGTTTTTTAGGTATTTAGAAAAAACTGACACCGTAATCTAGATGTGCATAATGATATTGTATTAGTGTGATGGTTGACATGTGAGGTATATTTGAGTGCTCAGTGAATGCTTTGCAACATATACGATGCATAATGACACTCTGCAATAGATACTGTGGAAAATAACCCAAACAAGCTACCATATTAGACCATCACATGATCATAACCCTGATGAAGAGTGAATATTATGTTTATGCTCGTATACTTGTATTAAAGATGTATATTTGAACGCTCGATGAATGCTTTGCAACATATACGATGCATAATGACACTCTGCAATAGATACTGTGGAAAATAACCCAAAACCCCATCGATATTTACTCATAGACTAATAAAGATAACTCGAAACAAAGGCCATTACAATAGGCAAGAAAACATTGACTCGTGTTATCCTTAACAATGAGAAGAGGCGATGCAGGCAATATACAACTTGTATTGCCACAAAATAGGACATTGACAGATCACCAACCCCCATAGATTTGTAAGAGAACCATTGCTAATTGCATATGGTATCTCACAACTTCATTCATCTAACTTTTTTCCCCACAATATAAGATGATTATTGAAACCACTCCCATGTTCTCGCGCAAACACCCGGTGTCTCAAAGTCTTGATTAGCTGAACAACTTAGTTAGTATGTCTCACATCATTGGACCTAAATGATACTTCTTTAGATAGACTGCACACCAAGGAACTTTTGTGATGTGAGGTCATTGGTAAAATTGGTCTAATGCTCTCTGCTTTTACACTTTGTGTGTTGATGAGACTGAATGCTTGGGTATTTCAATTTTATTGTAGGTTAGGCAAGCTTGAAATTTGGTATTTTGGAATTCTAGGCAACTTTTCAAGGCTAGTTTATCAATAAAAGATGAGAAGAGCCCCATGTGAGGCTTGGGAGACTGATCGGATCCTTCATACTTTGCATTCAATCAAATATTAGGAAGGTGACGACGGAGTTGATATGGACGCAATACTCCAAATATCCCTCGCAGTGGTGGGATAATCGCAACAGCAAGGTTAGTTTGCCCCAATATATTTGATTATGACGTATTCCACATGTAGTCTTGTGAGCTCTACATAGAGACATGGCTTTTTCTTTCGTCCCACTGCAACCACAGGCTAGTGCAAGGTCTCCAGATTTCAAGCGCAAAGTGACAGCAAATGCCTTGTGGTTGGATTGCCAGTACAATCCAACTTGGGTTTTTGAAAAGCCCCTACGTTACAAGCACTTTAATAAGTATGCATGCTAAATGTGGTGCCCTTGCAAAAAGCACAGCAAGTGCTTGACAAACATACTGTTCATGATGGATTCTCTTGGATTGCACTGAATGCAAGAAATGCACAAAATGGTCATGATGATGAAGCTCTAAAATGCTTTGATAAGATGCGGCAAGAAGATCACTTTCCTGATTCAGTCACCTTTACATGTGCATTTCCTCCAATGTGGCATTAATCCTATAATATGTGGTGTATTGGCAAAGGCAGGATAGGCTTTGTCAAGGGCTGGCAGGGGCTGCAAATTTGTTGTTGCAGCAGAGGCGATATGGGATCCGGGTAATATTCCATATGCCTAAAATTGGATCTCCTTGACCAGGGCTCCTTGGTGAGCAAGGGCATAAATATCTGCTCTAGAGATGCGTCTAGTGGGCCGGGCAGTGTAGCAGCAGGGGCCCCTTTGTTAGGACCATGAGAGATTTCAATAACACCAGGAGCATGCATTGAAGAGCTTTGGGCAGCAAGGTCGAGGCCTGCAAGCAAGGATCCTTTATTGAATATAGAAACTCCACCTTCTTGTGCGCCATCAAATTCTACCTGACCATGGCGTGCTTTGACATAGACTTGCAGGGGCTTTGGTGAGTCTGGTTGTAGCAGTAGAAGATCTGCCATGCAGGGGATTCGCCTCGTGTTGTTTAATTCCTCGAGGCCTGGGTCGTCTTGCAGAGAAGAGGCATGGTCTGTGCAGCTTGTATACACTTACAGAAGCATGTTTGGGCCTGGTGAGTGTGCCTGGAGAATTTTACATTCCAGGGCTTCTATTACTTGTGTGCTTGTAGGCGTTGCTTTGACTTGAGTTCATGCTGGGCTCAAAAGAGCAAGCATGAATTCTGCTTGACTTTCTGCTGCATTAGTGGACCTTGTGCCCGGTTGTCAATGACTTTGGCTAGGGAGTCAGCAGCCAAGTCGGATGCTGCAAGAAGAGAGACAGCCCGTCCATGTCGGGCAAAGATAGCCCCATCTTCATCTGCGTATGGTTGTCCTTTGTTGTCAACAGTTGTGCTTATGCTGCTTTAGGTGAGGCTGGGCTGTGAAAGCCATCAAACAAGCGGACCGTCCCGGGCGATGATACCATGTGGTGAAACTAGGAGGTCTTAGAAGGTTGAGAAGGGAAGCCATGACAAATGCACAGCAGAGTGAAAGAGCTCTTTAAGTCCTTCTTGATAGCTTTAGCAACAACTCTATATTAGTAATCTTTGTTCGTTTTTTTGTTTCCTTTGATTTTGTTAGGATGGTCCGGCCCCAGATTTACGCTGGCACAGAAAGAGAGAGGAGGGCGGCCGCATCACGTGCATTTCGAGAACGACATGGAGGTACTTTCAAGCCAAATTGGTTTTCTATTTTGATAGTATGTTTTAAAATTTTATAATGATGGTTTATTGTTTGCATTCTAGGTGTCCAGATGCGCGGTGGCACCCCGGCTGCCACCACCCCTCAGGTGGACCGAGCTCCTGACAGAGTGGAGGGGATGGCCCGCCCTGACCGAGCTCCTCATAGAGTGGAGGAGGGGATGGCCCCTGACCGAGCTCCTGACAAAGTGGAGGAGGGGATGGCCCTTGACCGAGCTCCTGACAGAGTGGAGGAGGGGATGGCGCGAGGGCTCTCGACGCCGACATCATGCCTTGATACACATGCTTCCCCTCCTCACACGCATGTTTTGGTCGATCTTGTTACACCAGCCGAGGTAATTGACCTCACGTCTTTGGATGCGCGACAGGGAGGTACGTTTCATAATCCAAGTAAAGAGATTATTAGTATCTGGAAGAAATTAGTGAGCTATGATTGCCTTCCTTCCTTGAGAGAGAGAGAGAGAGAGAGAGAGAGAGGTGCATAGGAATTTGACTTAATTCAATACTTTGTTTTTTTGGCAGAGATATCACCTCCTAACTCTCCCTTTGATGCAACACGAGCAACAACACTATCACCGTTTGATGCGAGAGAGAGATTTTTTACACCAGTGATGGTGGACCACCAGCAGCCGCTTGTACCTTATACGCCCTCCCCATCCCCAGGTTTCTCGGCATCGACTACTACAACAAGAGCACCACTATCACCACTTGGTGAGAGAGAGAGAGAGAGAGAGAGAGAGCTCTATTTCTGCTTTGGGGTTTGTGGCTAACCTAATGGTCTAATGCAAATATTGCCATTCAATTCAATCTTCTTCACAAAAAAGAGAGAGAGAGAGTTCTATTTTCTAAGTAGAAAGCTATAGGCACTTCACTTAATTGAGTGCTTTTTTTGTTTTTTTTTCAGAGATAGCCCCGTCTACTACTACTATAGAGTCCCCTACCTCACCTATAATTTTATGCCCACAAAAAGACCCGTAGAGACCAAGGAAAGTGAGGATGGTGAGACTGAAGATGAGAAGACTGACCTCTCAAGTAGTGAAGAAGAGGAGGAGTATGAATCCAAGGCTGAGTCCGATGCCACTCAAGAAGTGTCCTGTCTTAATTTGGGAATTGAAAAAGAGGGAGAAAGAGTGGAGATGACAAGCAATAGAATTGAGTTGACAAATGCTTTGGAGGATGTGACTCGTGATAGTTCTTGTGAGCCAAGAACTAAGGACAATGAGCTTGCTAAGGACCCATGTGGATTGACAATTGAAAATGATGCCCATATTGATGACATGGAACCCTTGGAAGGATGTGAGAAGTTGCCAAGCAAAGAGAAGGAAACCCTGAAGAGAGAGCGGGATGTTTCTTAGTATGTTGAGATTGAGGAGCCACACTGGCGGTTGGGCTCACAGTCAATACCTTTGGTAGTGCAGACTTGCAAGGTGCAAGGAGGAAGGAGGAAGTGAAATAGAGGTGAGAAATCCCATTAGTGGGACTAACAAGTTTCAGGAGGAAGATGAGAAAGAGACAGATGAGTTTCTCCCAGCATTGATGCCTTTTGAGACTGAGGTTGATGGACATGAGTCCAAGAGTTTTTCTCTTTATGTGAAGGAGAGTGAAGAAATTTCTAGGGCAATAGTTGTTGAGTTGTCTAGTGTTGACGAAGATAATGACATGGAGTTCTTTTTAAGTCTTGAGAAGAGGTTGGAAGAGGAAAGTGAGGGGTGTCCAGGTGTGACCCCAAGAGTTGAGATTGGTCTAGATGGCATTTGGAATCTTGAAGAGGCTCCAACCATCAAGAAGGAGTTTGGAGATGTCCAACAAGGGCTTAGTTGGTTTTTGTTGATGGTTTTGATATCGAGACATGTCAATCTTGCTTAGCACATAGTGAGGAAAGAATGGTTGATGATAAAGAAGAAGGCAATAGAAAAAGAGAGAAATCCTCTAGTCTTGACTTTGGAAATCACTTGGAAGTTTCAAGCAAAATGTGTCAAAGAACTTTCTTGCTAGAACTTACAAAACCCGAGGAGAATTGGGATTGGAACTATGAGCTAGAGAGTGAGTTGAATGGATCAATCGAAAAGAATGTAAGGAAAGCCTTGGAGAGAATTAAAATTTTGAAAGAAGAAAGGATAAAGATGGAAGAATCATGGCAAGAAAGGGATCTTGTTAAGGACAAAATTTTCCAAGACTTGGTAGATGTTGAGGTTGTAGAGTCTGCCTCCTTGAACGACAACTTGCAGAAGGAGATCTAGTGGAGGTAGTTCACCAGAGTTGGTGGGGAAAGACACAGCACATATGATCCAAACGTGATGGAGGAAAAGCAACAAGAAAGGGATAGGAAAAATAAGATTAACAAATGAGTTTAACCTTTTTGTAAAGAGTGTCCTATTTTTGGGACCACAACCTCAATTTAAAGATCTAGATCTAGAGTTTGATGTGCCTTTTTGCTTGTTGGGAGCTTGGGTTCCATGGGGTGCCTCACAAAGCTTCAACTTTTATTGTTCCAACTGTTAATTGTTCGGTTGCACTTGTAGAGTAGCCCTTTTGGTGATCACTCTAAATGATATTGAGATAGTCAACTTGGGAAGAGTTGGTCTAGGCCAAAAGCCTTTGATATGACCATTGTCTTGTGCCTTTGTCTTGACTTGATGTAGTTGTGGTATGGACTATGCCTATGTGTGGTTTTGGATTTTTTATCATGTTTCATGGAACCCACATTGCATAAATTCCTTTCAAAAGCAAGAGTTTGATGTCAAAGCTGGTAGCTTGGATGTTTACTTGCTCACGATTAGACAATAGCTTTCTTGAGGCCAAGGCCACAACTAGCTCACCTTGGAGGTGATGAAGACTTCAATCATCGCATGATAGATTACTTTGTGCATAAATTCATGGGGAAGCTTCTAGATGAAAACGTTTGTGAACGACCAAGTGGAGATTTATCTTTTACCCTATAGCCCATTGAAATTGATAGGTTATAATAAGTTGTAGACTTTCATTCTTCCATTCCATGTGCCAGGTTTGAGGAGGGTTCAAGAAATGTATCAAGCCTATAGAGAACTATTCAAGGGTCACAAAAATTGACAAAAACAACATTGATGAAGTGGTTTTGGTTGGTGGATCCACAAGGGTCCCCAAAGTGCAACAGAAGCCCTTGTAAGATTTTTTCAATAGAAAGAAACTTAACAAGGGCTTTGACTCCAACGAGACAATTGTTGCCCATGGTGCACGTTGCGAGTCGCAATTCTAAGTGGTGTGGAAGATGACAAACTAAGGCAAGTCTAGAGGATGTTGTCACATCTGAAGTCACGTAAACCTAGGAAACCAAGTCAAACTTAGAATGCCTTTTATGAATATTAGCGTTACATTGTAGATAGACCAATTAAGGATTTGATTATGTATTTCTTTTTAAACATCTTTGGGTAGGGATATATAGAGTTACTACACACACATGCACACGTGCATGTGCACATGTGCATGCATGCGAGGGAGGGGGAAGGGGGGGCAACCCATATATATATATATATATATATATATATATAGAGAGAGAGAGAGAGAGAGAGAGTCAAAACACAAAGACTAGTTGCCTAGTTAGCCTATCCATAAGATGCATCAACTCACAACATACGAAAGTTAGCTGCTCACATAACCAAGCCATATGATAGAGAATTGACACTTAAAAGAAGGGCACAACATCCTCAAACTACTCCACTTTCAAACTCACCAGAAACAAATGTAGGAGACAACAATAGAGTCATGCCGCAAGGGCTTAAAATCTAGAAATCAAATTTGCCTAGTTAGCCTATCCATAAGACGCATCAACTCAAAACATACAAAAGTTAGCTGCTCACATAACCAAGCCATATGACAGATAATTGACACTTAAAAGAAGGGCACAACATCCTTAGACTACTCCATCAGTTTCAAACTCTTAAGGGCTTAAAATCTAGAAATCAAATAACTATGTTGATACAATTCCCCCAGGCCCTGTGCTGAAGATGACAATTTTCAGTCCACATAACTTTGCAAATTTGTCAGAAACATTTTAACAGCGGAATAATCCAGGTGAAGAGCACTTTGCTCTGCCTCTTGCCACAACTTATTGTTGTTCATGGCTTTCTTCCAAAAATTCAAGTTAAATTTTGGGTTCGTCGGATCATCATATAGCTGTATGGCAACCTGACGTTTATAGAACAAGAAAAGGCACCTGACAAGAGAAACAAGATCATCAACAAAGGTATACAGCCGTTGTGTACATCCTTGAATATGCTGTTTGAGAACAGAATCTGAGGCAGTGATCAGACTTCCACAACCATTATCAACAGCACCACATTTAGCAGCAAACCCCCAATCCAACAGAAACAACCTCGACTCTCTGCTTTTGTGGCTACTAGCAATCATGATGTTCTCAATGCGTATATCCCTGTTCACAACATCTTTCCAATGGGCAGATTCCAAAATGTCCACCAGTTTGGACACTTGAGGTTCAGTTGGATGGTGGTGCCTTAAATTCGTGTGTGTGAAAGCCTCACCCACAGGTTCCAAAATTAGTGTTGATGAGTCACAGATTTGGTGAATTATTGGTATCCCATCTATTCCTGCAAGCTAACTAAGAAACTTAATATCATTATCAAGTTTATGGCCTTTACATGCCATTTTCAAAGCATAGTTCTTCTTGGAGTCAGCTCCTACAACTAGATGGACATGACTTGTAAGACCACGGCCCAAATATCGTACGCGCATCCAGCTAGTTGCTTCTGGCAAGAAAGATCTCCAATATGCAGCTGATTTCACATCTAGAGACAACGGATCAGCCTGTAAACATGCGAAAAGCACTTGCAAAACATTGGATGAAGGCTCGCCTCTGACAACTGTAAAGCCACTCATATAGTAGCTGAGAAACATTGCATCAGGAGAACGCTTGACTCGAAACAATCTAATCATCTCCAAATCAGTGACACCCACTACGATAGAATCTCTTTCAGGGCCAGCAAGTAGTAGAAATTCTTGGCCATAAACGATTGTCTTACCAACACATTCATCACTATCATAGAGACCATCAGTAGTGCTCTTCACATTAATAAATGCACCAATTGCTGAATATTCGCACAAAGAGCATCCCTTTAGTATCAACACCATATCTGGCTTCAGGGTCTTAATGGTGGGTTTATCACCTGTCACTTCAAATCGGAAAGGACACCCTTTCAAATCCGCACGACTTAGAAGTGCTTTCATTGTCTCCTCATCACGGGAGGTGTTCATTGATATTACTTCATCCTTTTTCCAGGGAAGAGGTTCTTGTGCCTGACGTGGCAGACTTGGATCAATGGGGCTTTTTAGTGCAAATGCTCCTTTCGATTGACTACCCTGCAATTTAATTATGATATTAACTAGCACACTTGGATCACAGTAAACTAACATGATCAAAATGGAAAGTACTCTAAAGGTTTGTATTCGCTCTTTATAAATTTTTTTACAAGGATTCCACTATCTCAAGGATATGTGGAGAAGTACATTGTTTACATGTTATGGATTGCTGACTACGAGTCCTGACTTTTCTATTATCTAACTTCAAATAGAAGTTGCAGAGGGGCTCATTGGACATTAATTGGATTTCTTGTCTCAGAAAAGAAATGGGCCAATGACTCTCTACATTGACTACAAAAGGATTATGACCTTTCCACAAGATAACCACATCTATGAGAGCTATATGTGTCTCATCTCAGGTATCTTGATCCAAGCTGATCTACTTTCCTCGCAAAATTCACCATATTCTATATCAAAAGTGAATGCACATAGTTTGTCTAGCGATGAAATACCTGCAATAAAAATAAAAATAAAAATAATGGTAAGTAAATGTAACTAACACAACAATTCATCTAAGCAAGACCTATGTTAATTGAATCAAGGCATGCAAAGTAGTAAAAAATATTTACTTGAATGTAAGATTAGATTGGTGTTCTTTTAACATGCCAAATCTCACCTAATAGCTGACTCATCCATTCCTCATATGGACACTTGCATTGATAAGTAATATTTTTTTTCTTTAGAATATCACATGAACCAAATAAATGTGCAAACAATGAGAATGTGATAAACGAACTAAGATGCACATCTTTGGAGCATGTGGTGGGTTTCATAGCACTATTGATGTCAAATTTTATCTTGGACTTACATGCTCCTGACAACTCCAAGCTACCAATCAACCATTCACCACTAGATAGTGGTGGCAATGGGACATGCTGCAATCTTTGGCTTTCCACTGCATACAATGAATTATAAAAAAAGATATTTTGAGTTGCAAGTTGACTTGTAGAGTTATTATCATAGATAAAAGAACTTATATCTTCATTTTTGTGCCGGTTTTCCAGAAGATATGCGCACTTATGTGCAGGCACTCCGACCCAAGACAATTGCTGCGGTGATCCACTACACAAGAGTGGCTCACAAAATTTTCAAGGCAAAGACTCCCCCAAAGGGAGATAAAGGTAACTGTAGCTCAAATGCAAAGCAAAGTGCAAAGAAGCAGGCTACCCCAAAGACCTACCAAGGAAGTAACCGTCTCTCACCCGAAGAGATTGCACGCTACCGAAAGGAGAACCGTTGTTTTTGATGTGGAACGATGGGTCATACCTATCACGAATGTCCACAACGTAATGCAAAGCGCGAGCCTCTTAAGGTAAGTAATGTTTTAAGCACTCCTCATGAAGAAACTCCATATGCGAACCAATTCTGTTATGTATGGGGAAAAGTCCGTGATCAAAATTCTTTAATTTTGATGGATCCAGGTTCAACCCACAACATAATTTCAATGGAATTAGCAGAGAAGTTGGGAATCAAGACAGGGGAGATGGGACCGCTTGAAGAAGCTAAAGGAGCTTTCAAAGGACAAGAAGTGTCAGTCACACCACTGATTGGCAAACTGCGAGTTCATATACAAAGCTATGTGGAGCCAAAAGAATTCTTTGTTGCCCCTCTAGAATCCCAAGATGTTATTTTAGGTGCTCCTTGGTTTCATAGGAAAGCTGCTAGATTAATTTATCCTGAAAGACTCATCTATTTTTCCCATAAAGGAAAAGATGATATCATCCACACTCATAAGAAAGGGGATACAATACCCTTAATAAACCATGTAGCTTTTAACAAGTCTGATGATGTTAGTGAATCTCTTTCAAAGCTAGACACTAGTCTTAAATATTTCTTAGATGAGCATGCACACTGTTTTTCTGAAACCATACCAGTTGAGCTACCACCTACAAGGGGTGAACATGACCATAGGATAGACTTGGTACCAGCAGCTACATCTCCACCCAATAGACCACCATATAGGGTCTTTTTAGCTCAACAAGAAGAAATTATGGCTCAAGTTAATGAACTCTTGGAAAAGGGCATGATCCAACCTAGCTCTTCACCATTCTGTTCTCCTGTGCTATTAGTGCAAAAGAAGGATGGTTCATACCATATGTGTGTGGACTATCGTGCACTAAACAAGAGCACCATAAAGAATAGATTTTCGGTCCCAAGAATTGAATATATCTTTGAGACTTCAAGGATCATCCTACTACAGTAGGATAGATTTAAAGAGTGGCTATCATCAAATAAGGGTAGTCCCTGAAGATATCCATAAGACGGCCTTTAGGACCACTTTTGGATTATACGAGTTCCTCGTAATGCCATTCGGTCTAACAAATGCTCCTGCCACATTCAATAGAATGATGAACAGTATATTTAGACCGTACTGTTCTTTCATAGGAGTGTTCTTTGATGACATTATTGTCTTCTCAAAGACACTCGAAGAACATAAGGATCACCTAAGAAAAGTTTTTGAAGAGTTGCATCGCAACAAGCTCTTCATCAATGGTAAAGAGAGTGAATTCTTTTTACAAGAGATACGCTACCTTGGTCATATAATCTCCAAGGAAGGAATCAAAATGGATCCTAAGAAGCTGAAAGTCATTGAGGAATGGCCCCAGCCTAAGAATGAGCTACACAGTTTTATAGGCATGTGTGCGTAGATTCATAGAGAAGTTCTCAGTGATTTCCGGTCCATGACTTAACTAAAAAGAAGGTTAAGTTTCAATGGACGAACAAAGAAGAGACAACATTTCAAATGCTTAAGAGCAAGCTATTAAGTGAACCTCTTTTGAGATTGCTTGACTTAAGTAAGCCTTTTGAAGTTCATTGTGATGCATGAGGAGACAGTCTAGGAGTTGTTCTCTTACAAGAAGGTCATCCAATAGCATATGAAAGTAGAAGGCTTGATGCACAAGAACGCATACTTGGAATTTATGAAAAGGAGTTATTAGCCGCTATACATTTTCTTGAGTCATGGAAGCATTATTTTCTTGGCACTCCTTTTGTTTTGCAAACGGATCATCAAAGTCTTAGGTACTTTATGACGCAAACAAAATTGAGTGAAAACCAAATGAGATGGGCTAATTTTCTCTCACAATTCCATTTTCATATTGCACATGTAGCAGAGAAGCAAAATCCCGTGGCAGACGCTTTGTCTAGAAGGCCTAGGGTAAATGCAGTTAGTATTGCTTATCATAAGGACTTTACATCAATGATTGATGATTACAAGATATTGCTTATGATATTGCTTATCATAAGGACTTTACATCAATGATTGATGATTACAAGAGTGATATTGACTTTGCTTCTATATATGAGCAAGTTGAGCAAGGTAATTCAGTTTCTCCTTATTCCATCAAGGAAGGGTTTTTTATGTTTGGCTCATGCTTATGCATCACCAAGACTCTCAGGGATAAGGTAATGCAAGAGTGTCATGAGCCTCCTTATGCGGGTCATAGGAGTGCTCAACCGACAATTCAAGCTATGGAGTTATATTTCTATTGGCCAACAATGCAGCAAGATGTAAATGAATATATCTCCAAATGTATCACATGTCAAAAGGTCAAGTATGATAGACACAAATCATTTGATCTATTACAACCTTTAACTATTCCCGATATGCCTTGGGAAAGCATAGCCATGGATTTGGTCTTTGGCTTTCCCAAGTCAATGCATGGGAATAATGGAATATGGACAATAGTTGACAGGTTTAGTAAGCAAGCTCACTTTATTCCTGTCAAAAAGACTATTAAGGCACCACATATGGCCCATCTTTTTATGATTCACATATTCAAGTATCATGGGTTTCCCAAAAGTATCGTGTCTGATAGGGATCCAAGGATGACTAGTCTCTTTTGGCGAGGGCTAGCAGAGAATGTGGGAACAAAGCTCAATTTCTCCTCTGCCTATCACCCTAAGACTGATGGACAGAGTGAAATTGTGAATTCCACAATTCTAGATCTACTTAAAAAGTTATGTCAATGAAGTAGGTCAAAGTAGTCAATGGGAAAAGTATTTACCATTAGTAGAATATGCGTACAACAACACGGTCCATACTTCTACTGGTAAAACACCATTTGAAATAGTTGAGGGCTGTCCAAAAGTTCCACCTATTCTGCGGATCAAAGAAAAGATTTTTGCTGCCGATCAGTATGTACGGGATGTGCGGGAAGCTTTTGCTAAGGTAAAGGAAGCACTCCAAAGGGCACAAATGAAGCAGAAGTTATCTGTTGATAAGCATCGTTGTCATCTTAATTTAAAAGAAGTTGATTGAGTATTGCTTAAGTTTCCCAAAGCAAGGTTGAAGCATACCACAAGCAAGAACCATCAGGGTACTCATACGGGCCACCAAAAGTTTTATGCAAAATTGGCCAAACGATACTATGGTCCCTTTCAAATCTTGCAAAAGATTAATCCAACCTCTTATCGGTTGCGATTGCCCGAGCATTGGCATATATACAATGCCTTTCATGTTAGCTTACTTAAGCCATACAAAGGAACCCCACCTCAAGCTCCTATAGAGGAAGATCCGCCAGAATTTGATGAGATGGAAGAGATTCTAAGACCTAAAAGAATCCTTAAGCATGAAGACAATGTCTTAAGGACTGGCAAGATATTGAGGCGATATTTGGTCAAGTTTGCCAATTATCTAGATGAAGATGCCCGTTGGATGCAAGAGCCCCAAATTAAAGAATCTTTAACTCTTCTTCAAGAGTATAAAGCTTTGTATGATTTGCACGATACACAGGAATAAAAAGGTATTGTTCATTTATGTTTTAAGATTTCAGTTTGCATGCGTTAAATTTTTAGTGTACACTATAAAATGGTCAGCTTTTAGAGATTTTCTCTCTTAAGCACTTATGGGCTTGTCACCCCATAAGAAAGGACACGCTATAAAATGGTTAAGAAGATAGCAATGGACAAATGGTCAGGCTTAGTGACGATATTATCTCCTAAGCACTTATGGGTTTGTCATCCTGTAAGGAAGGACACATTATTACTCTCAAGATGATTGGCTTGAACAAATACGAGAGAGAGAGAGTACTCAAGATGATTTGCTTGAACAAATACGAGAGAGAGAGAGAGAGAGTACTCAAGATGATTGGCTTGAACAAATACGAGAGAGAGAGAGAGAGTACTCAAGATAATTGGCTTGAACAAATACGAGAGAATCTAAAAGTTGAGAGCAAATGACACCACACTTAACAATATCTGAAATATTGGAAGAAATATGGGGCATACAAATGATATTTAAAATTTCATATTCTGATTCAAGGCGTTTGTTGTCATTGAATTCTACTTCCAAAGACATAGGCATCCGAAAGTCCTAAGAGCCAAAAAGCACAACAATCTCTATTTGAAGTTTAATTAAGCTCACAAAATTCTTTTAGATAGATTCCTCCACCTATAGAATTTGCATCTATGTGGATGGTCGCTTATGATCTCGATGGGTTGCACTTCTCAGAATGTCATCTCTTTAAATGCATCTACATTTTTCACATTGTCATACTCACCCAAGCAATGAAGCAAAGGCAGTCTAATAATAGAACCAAGTCAGCAAATAGGGATTCCAAACCCATGCACATTTTGCAGTATCCATTTGCCAACTTGGTTGGTGGAATCCACCCGGGCACCATAAATTTTCACCTTGGTAGTGTCCATTGCTGTGTTTGCAACTAAAATTTTAGCATTCTCAATGCATTTTGGCTTACCTATGCCAATCTTCTTGTCAAGAATAAACCCTTCATCCAAAAACTAGTCTTGAAGAGAATCCCCAGCCTTCTTTATAATTTCTCTGGGTTCAAGGTTGCCACTGTCCTTGAACCAAAAGACACCATCCACAGCAAGATTACCAAAATGTATCTTGTCTTGAGAAAAAAAATTTGAGCTCAATGTAGTCATTGAAATGTTGAGAAAGGTTGTTTGAAACTTCACTGGATCTTTGTTATCTCAAAAGGATTCCTCTAGCACACTCAGATGCCATCCTGTATTCATTGCTTTTCTCGCAGTAGCTCTCCGGCTAAAACAACCACTGATGTTGTTATTGTATATTAGTAGATTAGAATATTAGAATATTACTATGTATGTTAGTATGTTAATATATTAGTATATTAGTATATTGGTATGTATATTAGATTCGTTTATTAGGAAAATAGTATGTTTACTAGATTGCTAGTATAGTAGTATTTGAATGCATATTAGTATATCTAAGTGTAAATTAGGGTGTGTGGTGCATATTACTAGTATAGTATTAATTTAGTATGCAGATTATAGTATAATATTATGTATATAAGTATATTAGCATGTGTGGAGTATGTAGATTAGGTCTTTTGAGTGCTCTATTGTGTGGAAACAAAGAAAGAGACTATAGAGAATGAGATAGAGATAGAGAGAGATGTAAACGGTAACCCGTGGGTTACCTAACCTACAACTGCGTTATTAATGTGTGTGTACAATGCTTCATGATGCGAATGCAAAGTCTCCTGCTTGCAGATTACTGCGGATTGCTTGCGTGGGTTTTCCTTACGGGAATAATTACTAGTCCGGGGTAGGAGCGGGAACAAGGAACCACCAAAATGCTCTAATACCAATGTAGCATCTTTCATTTCTAGAGTAAAGCCTTATGTTTGAGATTTGGCAATGGCATAAACCCCTTAGCTAGGTTCTTCACTTTCTATTTTGGCATAAGGAACTGCAAAGCCGCTAATTGAAGCACTCTAACCACCCATTTCATATATTCCTTTGCCATGTCCTCTCGTGTTTTAGCTATCCAGACTTCCAACTCATCTCTAGCCTCCTGTGTGTTTATGTCTGGATCCTCAAAGTAGAGAGGTTCTATGTAGGATGGTCTAGCAATTTCTTATCGCATATTAATGCATATTATGCTTGATTTTTTACATAATATGTTACCTTTTTATTTGTTAAGGTGAATGCATATTACATTTTGTTTTATATTTCAATTTGTATTACATCAATGCATACTAATGCTTTCCTTCACCAAATCGGATTTTCATTTGGCAAGCTCATAAAATATGCATTCAATTTATCTATCAAATAAGCACTATTGTGTTTTTCTTCACCGTTATCAAGATTTCATTTTCGAAAAGCCCATAGACTATGCATGGAAATCAAATATGAACTCAACTTAATAACTAAATAAGCAAACTCAATATGCATTATACACTATTATGCATTGAAATATATAAGTTAAAATCAATATACAATATCAATTATATTTATAGAAGGTGTACATTTTGTTGTATATGATGGTATATATTATAGCAAATTGTTTCTTATATGTGTGTGTCCTTGCATATTTTTATCTATATTTATCAATATTCATGTTTATATATATATATATATATATAAAACTTAAAATCAATATAAAATATCAACTATAATTATAGAAGGTGTACATTTTGTTGTATATGATGGTATATATTATAGCAAATTGTTTCTTATATGTGTGTGTGTCCTTGCATATTTTTATCTATATTTATCAATACGCATGTTTATATATATATATATATATATATATATATATATATATATATATATATATATATATATATATATATATATATATATATATATATATATATGCTACTCATATTTCTCATCTCCACTCTACCCATGTCATTCACAATAGCCTCCTTTTAAGCTACAAAATGCTGCTTTGGACCTATAAAAACATTGGGTGTCTTCATAGCCAACCTGCATCTAATATGAACATCCATTGTGGAGAAAGAAATGGCTTGACAAAGGCCTATGAATCCTACTTTCTTATAGACTTCCAAAACTCCTAGCTAAGTGCCATTTTTCTATAGAGAGAACCTACTATCAAGCCATATTGTGTTTCCATGCTTATTAATGAAAGAAGTATATATACTTATACATAAACTTGAAATTTTATTTTGCTTGCTTATACTTGCATATTAATGAAAGAAGTATATATACTTATACATAAACTTGAAATTTTATTTTGCTTGCTTATACTTGCATATTAATGCATTGAAATACATAACTTAAAATCAATATATTTGCTTGAAATACATAATTGCTTGGAATACACATAATATATTTTCTATTTTATTGCAATAGATACTGTGAATGTCTTTTTTTGGGGTTGTGTAAACATTAGGTATTTTGGTTCTTCCTTCTTTATCATTTAGCTAGATAAAAGCCTTGGGGCAAACTTCAACACTATTTAAATTGATCAATTACAATATGTACATATTGGAAAAGGTGGACCATCAGTTAGTTTGTATGATACGTACAACTCCCTTATGCTCCCAATGCACCAACAATGCTCTACCACTAGCAACACATCGACAGGCTCATTCCAAAATGCGGCTCTTGCACCAACCCACCCTGGCCTCTCCTATTTGAAAGACCTTTTTGTTAGTCTATAGTTTATAAATCATAGTGCATAGTACATAGTGCATAATTTGTAAATATACACACAAATATCAATAACTAAATATCCATGATACATGCATAGATATATTTAAATATACATTATGATATATATAAACATATACCAAAAATATATACACAAAGAACTAAATATATAAATACACGGAAGTTTCAGGACGCGGAAGAGCCCTAGCAGGCTGAGTTTTCACAGTCAGAGGGGGCTGCTTTTGCGTTTGTGAAGGCATTACAGGTGAAGATGTCTACAGAGATTGACTTGGAGTTCCAAACGATTATGGACCGGAAGGTGCCTGTCTTACCGACTCTTCCCGCAGATCAGAAGCTCGATGGCAACAACTACCGCATCTGGTGCGTCATGATGTTGGCCATCCTTGAGTCCTATGATTTGGCGGAGCTTGTACAGGAGGAGATCGACCGGCCCTCGGTAAGAGATGAGTCCAAATTCTCTTCCGATGCTCGTGCGGAGTTGGCCAAGGCTCAGTCTCACTAGGACAAACTGAATGCCAGGATTCGTTCCTTTCTTTTTGTGTCTTGTACTACAGCCATGATAGCTCACATCGAGCACTTGACGGTGGCTCAGGAGATATGGCTGGAGCTTGATCAGATGTACAATCGAATGACCCTTATGAAGCGGGTTTCTTTGGAGGTTCAAATGCGAACCTTGTCCGTAAACAAGTCTTCTTCGTTGCGGGAACATATCAACAAGCTTAGACAGCTTCAGATGCAGGTTCAGAATGCGGGGAAGCCGATTTCCTCCGAAGACATGGCGATCACACTCTTGTCCCAGTTACCGCCACGATTCGGTACATTCTACTCTGCCCTTATTGCTTTAGGACGGGAGTCTACTCTTCGTTGGGAAGAGTTGGTTCCTATGGTCTTGGACCAAGAGGAACAATTAAAGGGACAGAATGCTTCCAAGTCGGAGGCACTGACAGGTCAAGCCTCTCAGAAGAAGGGGAAGGACCAAAAGAAGAAGAAGGGGGATAACAAGTCAAAGAAGGGCAAGGACAAGGACAAAGAATCCACATGTCATATTTGTGGCAAGACTGGCCATTGAAAAAAGGATTGCCCTGACAAAGACAAGAAGGACACGAAGGATTCTGGAGCGGTGGCTGCACCCTCATCAGCTGCATTTCTTCATCTAGCTGTCATTGAGGACTCTTCACCGAATGCTTCTGATGCTGCGATGACGGCTCCCCAGGCTCGAGAGTGGATCGTTGACAGTGGTGCCTCCCGGCACATGACTCCTTCATCAGATGGTGTTGCCCAGTTGCGACCCTCACGTGGGCAAATTCTCATTGGAGATAGCTCTTCCGTGTCTATTGCAGGACGGGGTAAGATGCAGCTTATTCCCGATGGACGTGGTGATACCCATACCTCAGAGGTCTTGCATGTACCAGGTTTAGGGTATCATCTCCTGTCAGTTCATAAGATTTTCTCCCTTGGACTTTTGGTGGAGTTTCACAATAATTCGATGCGAGTCCTTGATCGTGGGTCAAGGAAGGTTCTATCATCCCGATATGAGGAGAAGGGCATCTATAAATTGAAGTCTTCCATCGCCCTCTCTACTCTTCTTCTTACCTCTCAGACACAGTCAGAGTTATGGCATGCTCGGTTTGGTCACCTCAACTATGATTATCTTCGGAGGGCGTCACGTGGACAGCTTGTTCGAGGATTGCTGGATATAGTGGTGAGCCAACAGCCATGTGTCTCCTGCATTCGTGGGAAGCAGCATAGGGATGCCATTCCCCCCACAGCTTCACGGCGGTCTTTGTCACCGATGGAGCTTGTATCTACCGATCTCTGTGGCCCTATGAGGAACGAGTCCTTGCGTGGGAGCTCGTACTTCATGCTGATCGTAGATGACTACAGCAGGATGACATGGGCCTATTTCTTGGCATTGAGGTCAGAAGCTTTCTCCCACTTCAAGGATTGGCTTCTCTTTGAGGAGAACCGATCAGGCCGGAAATTGAAGACCTTGCGATCCGACAAGGGTGGTGAATTTGTTTCTAATGAGTTTGCTCGTTTTTGTGCAGATAAAGGTATTCACCAGGAGTTTGCTAATACCAACACTCCTCAAGAAAATGGCATTCTTGAACGGAAAAACCACAGTGTGATCGAGATGGCACGCACCATGATGGAGCACCCACAGACCCCTCAGGTTCTGTGGGCCGAGGCTGTGGCTACTACAGCCCACATCCTTAATTGATCCCCCACTTCGGCCGTTGATGGGATGACACCTTTTGAGGCTTACTTTGGGACTAAGCCCGATGTTTCTTACTTTAGGGTCTTTGGGTGTGATGCCTATGTTCACATTCCCAAGGCTCACCGTGATAAATTTGAAGCAGCTTCCCGAAGACAGGTATTTGTTGGCTACAGCTCCCAGTCCCAAGGCTATCGATTGTATGATCCCGTCAAGCGGGATGTGTACACTAGTCGAGATGTGCGGTTTGTGGAGGTTCCGGCCATATCAACGGGTGAGGAGCATCCCGTTCTTGGAGATCCAGGGGAGAGTTGGGCTCCCGCTACAGTTCCTTTGGAGCCCGTGCCTTTTGATTCTGATTCTGTTTCTGACACAGAGTCTACAGTTCCACTGGTCACCCCTGAGGAGTTACCACCGGTGGATATTCCAGAGTCTTCAGCTGATGGAGAGAGACGAGGGGAGGTTCGGCCTCCTCCTCGATGGGCCCGTGACACACTCCGTGATTCAGGGATCGAGGGGGTTCCTAAGGAGTGGGGACCGTAGGATGGTCCGCGGCGGTCACGAAGGCACCAGGCACATTCTACGGAGCTTGTTTGCTCTAACTATTGTTTGATAACCCGTGTTATGCAGGATCGAGAGCCCACCTCCGTGAAGGAGGCTTTACAGTCCGCACCATGGAAGAAAGCTATGGAAGCCGAGTTGGAGGCTATTGAGAGGAATGGCACTTGGTCACTCATACCCCACCCCTCGAATAAGAAGGTGATTGGCGTCAAATGGGTCTTCAAGACCAAATACCTTAACGATGGTTCTTTGGATAAGCACAAGGCTCGCCTTGTTGCTAAAGATTTTGCACAGCGCCCAGGAATTGATTGTCATGATACTTTTGCCCCCACTGCTCGTATGGCGACCATTAGAGTTGTTCTTGCCTTGGCTGGCCATAGGAGATGGCCTGTTTATCAGTTGGATGTGAAGTCGGCCTTTCTCAATGGTGATTTGAAGGAGGAGATCTATATTGAGCAACCTCCTGGCTTTGGATCCTCAGATGGAAAATTCTACAGGTTGAAGAAGGCCTTGTATGGCCTCAAGCAGGCTCCGCGTGCATGGAACGAGAAGATTGATTCATTCCTTCAGTCTCAATTGGGATATCGGTGTTCTACGGCCGATCCGCAGCTTTATGTTCACACTTCCGAGGATGGTTGTGTGCTTTTTGTGTTGTATGTTGATGACTTGATTGTCACAGGTGATCATGCACAGCAGGTCCAAGAGACGAAGTCAGCTTTACATCGGACGTTCGAGATGATGGACTTGGGACTACTCCATTTCTTTTTGGGCTATGAGATTTATCAGTCTCAGTGGGGGATCTTCATCTCTCAGCAGAGATATGTACAGGAGCTCTTGGTGTCTTTTGCGATGGAGGATTGTCGGCCCCTTTCTACTCCTATGGATTCGAACTGGAAGGCCACTTCCCATTCAACTTCTCCCATGGCGAATGCTTCCCGCTATCGTCAGTTGATTGGATCCTTGCTTTGGCTTCTCAACACTCGTGTTGATCTTTGTTTTGCTGTTGGGCTCTTGGCAGGGTTTATGAGTGAACCTCAGACGGTGCATTAGCAGGCTGCTCAGGGGATACTTCGGTATTTGAGGGGGACGTCTGATTTAGGGATTCATTATCCCGCAGGGGCAGATGGTTCAGATCTTGTACTTGCAGGTTGGAGCGACTCGGATTGGGCCGGTGATGTGGACCACCGACGGTCTACTACAGGTTACTGTTTTACCTTGGGTGCAGGTGTTATCTCATGGAGTAGCAAGAAGCAGCCCACGGTAGCCCTTTTGTCTACTGAGGCGGAGTATTGGGCCGCATCTTCCACCACATGTGAGGCTGTGTGGCTTCGGAGATTGTTGGAGGAGCTTGGCAACCCCCAGACTCCTCCTACTTTGCTGCAATGTGACAATGAGAGTTGCATTGCCTTGGCACGGAATCCATGTTTTTCATGCCCGGACGAAGCACATAGAGATCCAGTACCACTTCATCAGAGAGAAAATTCTGGATGAGACCATCACTGTGGAGTACTGCAAGACGGAGGACAATCTTGCAGATTTGTTTACGAAGGCACTTCCCCAGGCTCTAGTTCGGAGACATTCCAGATCCCTCAGGCTTCTGCCCTGCCCAGGCTCTAAGAGGGGGTGTTAGAGATCATAGCCTGATCAGGTGCAGTCGGACAATTTCTGTCCATGTGCAGTCGGACTGCACAATCGGACTGCCACGTGGCAGTCTGACCTGTCCTGTCAGTCGGCTGCATTTAATGCAGCCGACAGGTCTTTTCTGGCTATAAATAGCCGAGGTTTTCAGCAGTCTCCTACACTTCTCTGCTCGCAGATTACAGACTGGTGGCATGCGTGGATTCCGTCTCTGTTCGCAGATTTCAGACAGGAGACAGTGCAGACTGTAGCGGACTTCGAGGTGAACAGCAGGTTGCATCGTCGAGGTGGAGACATGCAGTCCAGCGCACTGCACCCGTGTACAGATCTGCATATCTTTGTATACACCACACTTTATACAGCAGATCTTCATCTTCCACTGTCTCTTTCTCTCTCTGCGTTCTCTCTCTCTCAGTCATACGCTTCCGCACCGCTGCACTCTGACAAATAAGGGATGGTAAGTCTAGGCTATGTTGTGATGGGTGAGGTTTCCATCTTCATGGCACCCAAGTTGTCTTAAGGTACATAAAGCTTGTATTGTAAACAAGACTCTCTTCATGGGGGTTCTTATAATACAAAAGCCTTTTGGAGGGGGGACTGGCTCCAAGTAAATCCGGTCCTCAACTGTTGTCGCTCTCTCTTTTTCAAGTTATTGTTCATGCCATGCTAGATAGTTGTGTGGATCATGATGCTATCTCCAACCAAGCACCTCTATCTTCATAAGGAGTTTGCTTAATGTAAAGCTCACTAAGTCAATCTATTTTCGGCTAGTTTCAAAGAATAAGTTCAATTCCGTTACAGTGGAACTTATGCTTCTCCTCTAGTGTTGGAGGGTCACATTTTTTTTGTTTTAAGTAATGCAATTGCACTCCATCCCCCCCTACCTTCTTAGGAAGGGAGGAGGTCTCTTGTTCAAGTACTATAACCGAGGGGAGGCAAGTTGTCTTGGCTACCATTGAAGCTTCAGTCTAGGCAGACTCCAATGTACCGATCCCACCAGAGATCCAATCCGTGGTAATAGCCAGAGATACTTGGCTAAGACCTGGGAAGCACATTGTGACATGGAATAGTCTCTCGTCCCGCTCTGCAACCTCTGTGGGGTCGAAGCCATCCTGACAAAAGACTCGAGTCACCCGATGTCCAGCGGATTCATGTGGCTATCACCTAGGTCACACTCAAAGCTGACTTAAACTCTGTTTGATATAGTGACTGCGGCCTAGGAGCTATACACATGAGGTGTTCTAGCCTCGTAGGCCGTCTTTTTCTAATTTCTTTCAACATCTTATTCTCTTGCTGGCTAAATGGAAGTGGATAGAGGAGAGGCTGGAAAATTTAACCTGCTACTTAAAAAACCTTCAAAAACTGTGCAAAGCTTTTTTTTTCTACATGGATGTAAACTATGCTCTTGGTTTTTTAGGTATTTAGAAAAAACTGACACCGTAATCTAGATGTACATAATGATATTGTATTAGTGTGATGGTTGACATGTGAGGTATATTTGAGTGCTCAGTGAATGCTTTGCAACATATACGATGCATAATGACACTCTGCAATAGACACTGTGGAAAATATCCCAAAACAAGCTACCATATTAGACCATCACATGATCATAACCTTGACGGAGAGTGAATATTATGTTTATGCTCGTATACTTGTATTAAAGATGTATATTTGAACGCTCGATGAATGCTTTGCAACATATACGATGCATAATGACACTCTACAATAGATACTGTGGAAAATAACCCAAAACCCCATCGATATTTACTCATAGACTAATACAGAGAACTCGAAACAAAGGCCATTACAATAGGCAAGAAAACATTGACTCGTGTTATCCTTAACAATGAGAAGAGGCGATGCAGGCAATATACAACTTGTATTGCCACAAAATAGGACATTGACAGATCACCAACCCCCATAGATTTGTAAGAGAACCATTGCTAATTGCATATGGTATCTCACAACTTCATTCATCTAACTTTTTTCCCCACAATATAAGATGGTTATTGAAAGCACTCCCATGTTCTCGTGCAACCACCCGGTGTCTCAAAGTCTTGATCAGTTGAACAACTTAGTTAGTATGTCTCACATCATTGGACCTAAATGATACTTCTTTATATAGATTGCACACCAAGGAACTTTTGTGATGTGAGGTCATTGGTATAATTGGTCTAATGCTCTCTGCTTTTACACTTTGTGTGTTGATGAGACTGAATGCTTGGGTATTTCAATTTTATTGTAGGTTAGGCAAGCTTGAAATTTGGTATTCTGGGATTCTAGGCAACTTTTCAAGGCTAGTTTATCGATAAAAGATGGGAAGAGCCCCATGTGAGGCTTGGGAGACTGGCTTTTGATTGGATCCTTCATACTTTGCATTCAATCAAATATTAGGAAGGTGACGACGGAGTTGATATGGACGCAATACTCCAAATATCCCTCGCAATCGTGGGATAATCGCAACAGCAAGGTTAGTTTGCCCCAATATATTTGATTATGATGTATTCCACATGTAGTCTTGTGAGCTCTACATAGAGACATGGCTTTTTCTTTTGTCCCACTGAAGTCTTGTGAGCTCTACATAGAGACATGGCTTTTTCTGTTGTCCCACTGCAACCACAGGCTAGTGCAAGGTCTCCAAATTTCAAGCGCAAAGTGACAGCAGATGCCTTGTGGTTGGATTGCCAGTACAATCCAACTTGGGTTTTTGAAAAGCCCCTACGTTGCAAGCACTTTAATAAGTATGCATGCTAAATGTGGTGCCCTTGCAAAAGCACAGCAAGTGCTTGACAAACATATTGTTCATAATGGATTCTCTTGGATTGCACTGAATGCAAGAAATGCACAAAATGGTCATGATGATGAAGCTCTAAAATTCTTTGATAAGATGCGGCAAGAAGATTACTTTCCTGATTCAGTCACCTTTACATGTGCATTTCCTCCAATGTGGCATTAATCCTGTAATATGTGGGGTATTGGCGAAGGCAGGATAGGCTTTGTCAGGGGCTGGCAGGGGCTGCAAATTTGTTGTTGCAGCAGAGGCGATATGGGATCTGGGTAATATTCCATATGCCTGAAATTGGATCTCCTTGTCCAGGGCTCCTTGGTGAGCAGGGGCATAAATATATGCTCTAGAGATGCGTCTAGTGGGCCGGGCAATGTAGCAGCAGGGGCCCCTTTGTTAGGACCATAAGAGATTTCAGTAACACCAGGAGCATGCATTGAAGAGCTTTGGGCAGCAAGGTCGAGGCCTGCAAGCAAGGATCCTTTATTGAATATAGAAACTCCACCTTCTTGTGCGCCATCAAATTCTGCCTGACCATCGCGTGCTTTGACATAGACTTGCAGGGGCTTTGGTGAGTCTGGTTGTAGCAGTAGAAGATCTGCCATGCAGGGGATTCGCCTCGTGTTGTTTAATTCCTCGAGGCCTGGGTCGTCTTGCAGAGAAGAGGCATGGTCTGTGCAGCTTGTATACACTTACAGAAGCATGTTTGGGCCTGGTGAGTGTGCCTGGAGAATTTTACATTCCAGGGCTTCTATTACTTGTGTGCTTGTAGGCGTTGCTTTGACTTGAGTTCATGCTGGGCTCAAAAGAGCAAGCATGAATTCTGCTTGACTTTCTGCTGCATTAGTGGACCTTGTGCCCGGTTGTCAATGACTTTGGCTAGGGAGTCAGCAGCCAAGTCGGATGCTGCAAGAAGAGAGACAGCCCGTCCATGTCGGGCAAAGATAGCCCCATCTTCATCTGCGTATGGTTGTCCTTTGTTGTCAACAGTTGTGCTTATGCTGCTTTAGGTGAGGCTGGGCTGTGAAAGCCATCAAACAAGCGGACCGTCCCGGGCGATGATACCATGTGGTGAAACTAGGAGGTCTTAGAAGGTTGAGAAGGGAAGCCATGACAAATGCGCAGCAGAGTGAAAGAGCTCTTTAAGTCCTTCTTGATAGCTTTATCAACAACTCTATATTAGTAATCTTTGTTCGTTTTTGTGTTTCCTTTGATTTTGTTAGGATGATCCGGCCCCAGATTTACGCTGGCACAGAAAGAGAGAGGAGGGCGGCCGCATCACGTGCATTTCGAGAACGACATCAAGGTACTTTCAAGCCAAATTGGTTTTCTATTTTGATAGTATGTTTTAAAATTTTATAATGATGGTTTATTGTTTGCATTCTAGGTGTCCAGATGCGCGGTGGCACCCCGGCTGCCACCACCTCTCAGGTGGACCGAGCTCCTGACAGAGTGGAGGGGATGGCCCGTCCTGACCGAGCTCCTGACAGAGTGGAGGAGGGGATGGCCCCTGACCAAGCTCCTGACAGAGTGGAGGAGGGGATGGCGCGAGGGCTCTCGACGCCGACATCATGCCTTGATACACATGCTTCCCTTCCTCGCACGCATGTTTTGGTCGATCTTGTTACACCAGCCGAGGTAATTGACCTCACGTCTTTGGATGCGCGACAGGGAATTACGTTTCATAATCCAAGTAAAGAGAGTATTAGTGTCTGGAAGAAATTAGTGAGCTGTGATTGCCTTCCTTCCTTGAGAGAGTGAGAGAGAGAGAGAGAGAGGTGCATAGGAATTTGACTTAATTCAATACTTTGTTTTTTTGGCAGAGATATCACCTTCTAACTCTCCCTTTGATGCAAGAGCAGCAACAATACTATCACCGTTTGATGCGAGAGAGAGATTTTTTACACGAGTGATGGTGGACCACCAGCAGAGCCGCTTGTACCTTATACACCCTCCCCATCCCCAGGTTTCTCGGCATCGACTACAACAAGAGCACCATTATCACCACTTGGTGAGAGAGAGAGAGAGAGAGAGAGAGAGAGATAGTTAAAACAATAGATTTAGAACAAACCTTTTTTTGGTAGAAAGCAAGCTGCAACTGCTGTGGCCTCCTCCTCGTAATGCCTTTGCATAGAGTTTCAATTCGATCAGCAACCAAGCCAGGCTGTCGAGTCGCCCATATATGTAATTCGGGACACTTTTCTGCTACTTCCTTTACCATTCTGTGTATTTTTGAGTCCTCATCATGAAACTGTAGTGACAGTTTAGTAGCTCGGTCGATAACCTCTTGCTTTCGCTCACGCGCCTGGCTTGAATCAGTTGACGTTGATGACCTCTGTTTCTTGCAAGGGCTTTTGGATCTATTGACTTCACTCATTTCAAAACTGGATAGCCTGCCTGATTCGGGGTTCTTCTTCCACGTTTTTCAGGAACCCATTGAAGCAACCAAAGTAAGAAACCTAATCCTCAGGACTCATATGCCAAATTATAGAAATACAAATTAGGGCTCAACAAAGTAAGAATGACAGAAACGCAGTTTGGGGCTTCAAGATGAAATGCAGACAATGCAATTAAACCACAATAGAAACAAACTCAAATTACAGAGAAACTTTAAGAGGCTTCGTTCAAAATTAAAAACTGAGAGAGAGAGAGAGAGAGAGAGAGAGAGGTTACAGCTACCTCGTTTTCAGAAATTCAGACTGTCGTAGGCGAAAATCCCATCAATCTCGTCAGATACAGCCTACAAAAGTACCTCGTTTTCAGAAATTCAGACTCATAGAGCCTCTGCATAGGGTTGGATACAATCCAATCGAATCTGTGTCATCATTTAAGCTGCAGAGAGCCATGGTCATGAGTGCTAACCTTCCCTATTTGAGGAAACCTTCGAAAAAATGGTCGCATTTTTAAAAAAAACAACTTCCCTATTTTCAATTCTTACCTTTGGGGGAAGCAATGCATTAGTGTTATACTATTTTCTAAATGCCTCACATATTACAGGATTAATGCCACATTGGAGGATACATACTGCATTTAGTGCTAGTTTGCAAATGCTCTTTTGTGGGCAAGCTTGCTATGGGACCTATTATGAAAGACTAGGCGCTCCCCGCCTAGACTCAGCCCGGCGCTACGTGCCAGCTTTCTCCCAGTGCTTTGCACCAAACTTCGAAGCATCGAAGTATTTTTTAAAGTGTTGTGTATTTGTGCATATGTGCACGTATATGTATGTGTGTACGTGCATGCATTGAGATGCACCCCATATGACAAATTCTCCTAGTGTTGTGTATTTTGGGGTGTGTGTGTGTGTGTGTGTGTGTGTGTGTGTGTGTGTGTGTGTGCATTTCGTTTCTCTCAAGGCTCTCCATTTGTGTACATAGTTAGATGCCTATAGTGAATAGTCATCCTCACACAGACACACACACACATACATAGATATCTGTGGGGTGAATTGCTAGCATGGCTTGGAGAAACTCTCTCTTTCTCTCTCTCTCTCTCTCTCTCTCTCTCTCTCTCTCTCTCTCTCTCTCTCTCTCTCTCTCTCTCTCTCTCTCTCTCTCTCTAACGTTGATCATCTCCTGCATACATACTTGATCATCAACACATTATGCAAACTTACTTGATTATGCATCCTCAATCTAGCGTACCCAAATACAGTAACAATTAGGGCACTTCGTGTCCTAATCCATGTTTCATGTGGCAAGAGAGTCCATGGTTGTTGGTTGAGTCACAAAAAAATCAACTATGAGAGACCCCAAAGATTTTGTGCTATCAATCAGAGGAGATTGCGAAGTATCAGTTGCCCGCTCAGCAATAATGCCATGTTAGAGAGCACCAGTAGTAGACAAACCATGTGGAGGGTCTCAGCTATTGTGTCAATGTGCAAGGTCTCAACTACCGCATCAAAGTTCAAGGACATGCAGCCCTCCACATGGCAGCGAACATCCTTGACCACGACCAAGAGCTTATCGCTTGTTGCACTCCATGGAGCTAACTTTACATTAGTGTGCAACACTATGCACTTGTAAGGCTCCTTTACATCCATGTTAGCTGTCATTCAAGGTTGTAGCAATAGTTGTAGTGCTTTGCACCAGCAATCACTAACTTTCCCATCTCTTTGTATCTCTCCTTGCTCACTCCCCGCATATTATGTTTCCACTTATGAAGGTAAAAGACCATTCTTAGTAAACATTGGAAAATGGTAAGAATTGAAACATGGCTCTATAAAGACAAAATGTGCTTTTATTCACTTTACATTGACATTAATGTTGTAATTTATATTCCACACCTAGGTAGCCCTTTAGTATTGTGGATTTGAAGATTTAGCAAACAATCTTGAGATTTAGGAAAAATTACCTACTACATGAATTGCTTTTTGTATGGGGCTTTTTCGATCGTGCTGGTATAGTATTTATATGGAGAAGGAGAGGGACTGATGAATAGAACTTAGAAGATCAAAGAATCAGAAGATGAAGAAGGGACTGGTGCAGGAGGAAGGGAGGGGCTGGTCCTTGCCTTCCTTCGGGACCGTCTTGGCCTTTCTAGCCCTCGCCCATACATTGGTGAATGTTTTCCTACCTCGCGAGGCCACGGACGTGTTGGATAGGCTTAGTAGGAGGCTATCGGTGTTTTTCTCTAGCTTTGTCTACTTCCGGTAATAACCGAGTACGACGGCGCCAATAACCTATACATGCAAGCCCCAAAGCATGATGATGTCGTGTCAAACCAAGACAAAGTCACCCTTGGAATGCCTAAAAGTCTCTATACTATTTCACGACAGGAGGAGGACTCAAGGGGGGATGTGGCCCCGCTGCTTGTGCCGCCGCTGCTTGCCATGATAATTATGCCTGCTGGAATAGGGGCCTTTCCATTAATTATTGGAAGACCATGGCTTAGGAAGGCTGGAGCTACCCAAGACTGGGGCAAGGGCATTATCAGGATATATGATCGTCGACCGTTGCCCAGGAAGTTCGACATGTCCACAAAAAGACCCGTAGTAGAGACCGAGGAAAGTGAGGATGGTGAGACTGAAGATGAGAAGACTGACCTCTGAAGTAGTGAAGAAGAGGAGGAGTATGAATCCAAGACTGAGTCTGATGCTACTCAAGAGGTGTCCTGTCTTAATTTGGGAATTGAAAAAGAGGGAGAAAGAGTGGAGGAGATGACAAGCAATAGGATTGAGTTGACAAATGCTTTGGCGGATATGACTCGTGATAGTTCTTATGAGCCAAGAACTAAGGACAATGAGCTTGCTAAGGACCCATGTGGATTGACAATTGAAAATGATGCCCATATTGATGACATGGAACCCTTGGAAGGATGTGAGAAGTTGCATGGAAGATCCGTCCTGGTTGCTTGGTTTTAGCCAAAGGTACTCGAGATGGTTCTCATTACCTAGTGCTGCATGTCTCTCACGTGGGAGATTCTATGGTTGCAGTTATGCGGATAACACATGCATTGTTATGGCATTATCGCCTAGGCCATATGCAGCATAGAGAAATGGAGATCCAATCTAGTATAGACTCATTGCTACCTCCTATGTCATATGCAGATCTTGATACTTGCCCTCAGTGTACTCATGGTCCTTGCAGAGCCCCCTTGGCTCTTATGGCGATCTTGTGAGGCATGCTCCTATTGATACCCAAGATCTTCAGGTATCACCTCAATCATGGACTTGGAGGTTCAGCCCCATGACTCCGTGACTTGGTAACGAGGCCTTGACATTCCTTCCAGCATGGAGTCACGGAGCTAGAGGCTTCTCTCCCTAGGTTGAGTTCGGGTTCTCCAGTTCTCAGCACCTTCAATTTTGGTGAGCTTGTTTTCCAATCTATATCCCTTCTTGTTAAGATAGATCTTGGTGAGCTCCCGCACCCCTCTTCAGATGAAAAACCAATCAAATGAGAAGCCGCAATAGATTAATGAAAATAGAAAGGACTTGAATGGATAAAGAATCTCTAGTTGTTATATGGGCGGTGGGGATGGGTGAGCCAAGCCTCTGACCCAACTATGAGAGACTATGTAAGGCCCCATATAACTTGCGCTGCAATGAAAGAATAGGGACCAAGGGCCAAGTGGCAAGCAATAGCTATGTGATGATCAAAACATCTTGAGAAGATGGAATATAGCAATGATCTATAAACTATATTATTTGATCTATGCAGTACGATCTATGAACTATCCTGTATAAACTATGAACTATGTAATATGATCATAAATCATAGATTATAGATCATAGTTCATATATAGCACTATATAGTTCATGGTTCATAAAGCATAGCTCATAGATCGTACTGCATAGTTCATAGCTTATATTTCATAGTTCTTTGCTCATAGATCATATTGCATAATTGATAGATCATAATACATAGTTCATAATTCAGAGATGGTAGAAAAGATCTATGACACAATAGTGTTTACCCTTAGGAAGAAAATGAAAACTCTTAGGAAGAGAAGTGCTTCTCGCCCTGAAGCAATCAAGGCAAAATAAAATGCACTGAATGGTGGCAGCAATAGGGACAATAGTGTTATCACCATGTCTTCAGAAATAATCTTCTTCCCCGCATTTTGCACATGCATCTCGAGCTATTGAGGCTTGAGATCTCCCAAAAGCAGATCCCGCCCTTTCCCACCAAAGACAGGCCTTATCCATTTCCTTTGTGTAGCAGCCATGTTGTGGTGGGGGAGTGGGGTTTTTTGGGGTTGGATGGAGCGGGGTTCTTGGGAAGGGGGGGGGGAGGGGTATGCCATATCGTGGGGCGGTGTGGGGTCTCTTGGGGTTGGGTGGAGCAGGCTTTTTGGGAAGGGAGAGAGGGTGTGTGCCATCTCGTGGGAGTGGGTTTTTTGGGGTTGGATAGAGTGAGGTCTTTGGGAAGAGGGGGGGAGGTGTGCCATGTCGAGGGAGAGCAAGGTTTTTTGGGGTCTAGCGAAGCGGGGTTTTTTGAGGGGGAGAGGGAGACAACGTGCCATATTGTGGTGGGAGAGCAGGGTTTTGTGGGGTTAGATGCAACGAGGTTTAGCAGCAAATTTAAAGGGGGGATGACGTGCCATGTTGTGGTGGGGGAGTGGGGTTTTTTGGGGTTGGGTGAAGCGAGGCTTTTGGGATCGAGGGGGGTGGTGTGCCATGTTGTGGCATGGTGTGGGGTTTTTTTGGGTTGGGTGGAGCAGGGTTCTTGGGAAGAGAGGGGAAGGTGTGCGATGTCGTCCCCCCAAAAAACCCCGCTTCGTGTCAAGAATCGCGTGGTGGGGGGAGTTGCCCAAGATGCTGCGCCGAACACACACAGAGTGCACAAGGAGAAGCTCACTCAAGAGACAAGAAGAGAGATGGAGGCCAAAATGTTTTCTTGCTGATTTCTTCTTCTTCTTCCACACACTTTACAATGTACACAAAGTATAGATAAGATACAACATAAAAGGAAAGTGGCCTACTAAGTCAAACAATGTATAACCGACTACACTAGTCGACTGGCACTATAACTATGCCAGCTGTAAATAGGTGTAACAACCTGAATATAATAAGTAATGAGTCAGTGGCCATGTGAGAGTCATAATGACCACCGACGTGATAAGTGTAGACGTGTGGACCCATCTAACTAGGCGGTCCATCATCAATATCCGCATGTGTTGAGCTTGTCATCTCAACACTCCCCCTCAAGCTCAACTGCATCTCTGCAACTCCAAGTAAGCTTAGAAACTTTTGAAGCTTCTCTGTACCCAATGCCTTCGTGAAGATGTCAGCTATCTGATCATGTGTGCTGACATACACCAAGTCAATCTCACCTGCTAGTACCTTCTCTCTCACAAAATGGTAGTGTACCTCAATATGTTTTATCCTGGCATGGAACATAGGGTTCCTAGCCAACTGTATACTGCTCATGTTGTCACAATAAATGACAACTGGACCTTCCACCTGGACATCCAAATCAGCCAATAGCTTTTGCAGCCATACTACCTCACATGCTGCAACAGCAGCACCTCTATACTCAGCCTCTGTACTCGACAAAGCAACTGTAGATTGCTTTTTGCTGCTCCATGCAACTGCTGCACTACCAAGAGAGAACATGTATCCGCTGGTAGATCTTCTATCAAACATACTACCCGCCCAATCTGCATCTGTGTATCCAAATACCTGTACATTTGTACCTGCCTCATAGAAAAGTCCATAATGTAATGTGGACTTCACATATCCCAATATGCGTCTGACTGCATCCAAATGTGGCTTTCTAGGTACTTGCATAAACTGACTCACAAGACCAACAGCGTAGCTCAAGTCTGGCCTTGTAATGGTCATGTAGATCAAACTCCCCACTATCCTCCTGAACATAGTAGGGTCTTCTATCTCATCTCCAACATCAGCACTCAGCTTTACATTCTGCTCCAACGGGACTGAAAGTGGTTTGCATGCAGTCATACCATACTTGGACAACATATCCAAGCCATACTGTCTTTGGGACAGCCATATACCATCATCACATCTGATCACCTCAATGCCAAGGAAGTACCTTAGCTCACCTAAATCCTTCATCTCAAACTTCATCTTCAAATAGCCCTTGACTTCAGCAATCCCACTATCACTATCACCTGTAATAATCAAGTCATCCACATAGATGACTATGATGACCAAACCTGCATCTCCCTTTCTCACATAAAGTGAGTGATCAGCATCAGAAACATAAAAGCCAATATTGACAAGATACTCTCTAATCTTGTCAGACCATGCTCTAGGTGCTTGCTTGAGCCCATAGAGTGCCTTCTTCAACCTGCACACATACGTGGGATGCTCTAAATCTTCATAAACTGCTGGCT
The DNA here is from genome assembly GCF_053477565.2 of Lygodium microphyllum. Taxonomy (NCBI): domain Eukaryota; kingdom Viridiplantae; phylum Streptophyta; class Polypodiopsida; order Schizaeales; family Lygodiaceae; genus Lygodium; species Lygodium microphyllum. The sequence goes on from NC_141141.1 coordinate 19,204,165, forward strand.
GATCCATATACACTTCTTCCTGCAAATCACCATGCAAGAAGGCATTCTTTACATCCACTTGCTGCAACCTCCAACCTTTGGCTACTGCCAAAGCAATCACACATCTGACAGTTGCCATCCTAGCAATTGGACTGAATGTTTCATCATAATCTATGCCATATGTCTGGGCATAGCCTTTTCCAACCAGCCTAGCTTTGTACCTGCTAATAGAACCATCTGCATTGTGCTTAATCTTATAAACCCACTTACATCCAATAGCTTTCTTTCCCTTCAGCAATGATACTAGATCCCAAGTCTTATTAGCCTCTAATGCAGCCATCTCCTCATCCATTGCTGCATCCCAATGAGCATGGCCAACAGCCTCCTCAAAATATGTGGGCTCAACATCCTCAATTAGTTTCACCATATAAGAATAATGGTGAGCTGCATAACCTTCAAAACCAAATCTTTTAACAGGGTATCTCGCCCTGCTAGATCTGCGTACCACTGGATCACTCAATGGAGTCTTTGCATTAACGCGTGCTCTCTGCACACCTGGAGTCCTCACTGAAGGAATGCCAAGCTCATCATCCAAGCTCTCTGAGCCACTGGAGTCTCCATCAAGAACTGCATCAATGCCTTCTGACACTTTATTCTTTCCTTTGTCTTTACCTGTAGTGCTACTAGATGCACCCGAAGATGTAGAGGTACTCCTTAGTCTCCCAGACCAAGGACTACCAGATGATGTCTCTGGTCCGCTAAGAGTTCGTGATTCTTGCTTTTCAGCCTGCAGATGAGTATCATGATCATCATCATCATCCCATGCATCACCACTAGATGCATACCAACTGCTCATTTCATCAAAGATGACATCCCTGCTCACTCTGAACTTACATGTGACAGGGTTGTAACAGTGATACCCTTTCTGCTCTAAAGAGTATCCAATAAAGACACACTTTTCAGCCTTTGGATCCAGTTTCTTCTGCAACTCATCTGGCACATGAACATACGCAATGCAGCCAAATACTTTCAAGTGTGAAACATCAGACTTTTTACCTGTAAAACATTCTTCGGGGGTCATACCATGAATTGCAGCTGTGGGAGTTCTGTTCATAATATAAACAGCAGTATGAACAGCCTCAGACCAAAAATGCTTAGGCATATTCTTTTTAGCCATCAAGGCGCGTGCAACTTCTGCAATATGCATGTTTTTCCTTTCTGCAACCCCATTTTGCTGTGGGGTATACCTGCATGTGAACTGTCTCTTTATCCCATGAGACCTCAGAAAATCACTGAACTCATTTGAGAGGTACTCTCCCCCTCCATCTGACGTCAGGCACTTTACTTTCCAGCCTGTTTCTCTTTCAACTGCAGCCTTGAAAGTTCTAAAGTGCTCAAACGCTTCACTCTTTTCCTTCATAAAATATACCCACAGCTTTCTAGAACAATCATCAATGAATGTGACGAAGTATGAACTACCTCCAAGAGATACATTTTGTGTAGGCCCCCAAATGTATGTATGCACAACATCAAGGATATTTCTGCTTACATCACTGTCATGTGAAAAGGGTTGTCTTGCCTGCTTACCAAACTGACGTGCTTCACATACCTTCTGAAATTCTGCAACTTTAAATGTAGGCAAACCTGTAACCAACCCTTTGGACTGCATTAATTTCAGTCTTTGTACATTTGCATGTCCAATGCGTTTGTGCCAAATTTCAATGTCTGCAACAACACCTTTTCCTTTGGCATACATAGTAGCATTCATAGTAGGAATTCCAGCATCTAGAGTGAACATACGTCCAACTCTACTTCCCTTTGCTACCAACCTGTACTTGTCATTGAAGTCTTCTACAAAGTAGCCCTTTGCATTAAATCTGACTTACAGCCCTTGCTCTACCATTTGACCGACTGACACCAAGTTCTTTGTAATAGATGGCACATGTAATACATCTGAAAGACTCTTTGTCTTACCATCATGCAAGGACAAGGGAACTTTTCCAATGTGTGAAATTGGGTGGCATGAGTCATCATCCGTCTGCACATAACCTGCATTCTGCAAATCCTGCATCTCTCCAAACCATTCTGCATGGCTGGTCATATGATTGGATGCACCTGAATCAACATACCAAACATCTTCATGTGTTCCCTTTCCTGTAACAGCATTCAGCATATGCTGCATAACGAACAAACGTTCATTTTTGTCTTTATTCTGTCGTGAAGACGATGCATAGTTTCCTTGCTGCAACTTACCACTGCGGATATCATCTCTCTTAGCATAACATTGGGCTGCAATATGACCTGTTTTGCCATAGTAGTGGCACACAATACCAGAGTTGTTAGAACCTCTGTTCTGCCATCCACCTCTTCCTCTAAAGCTCCCCCTGCCTCTAAAGTTACCACGACCTCCTGAAACCTGCATATCGCCAAATTGCTGATTCAATCTGTTTTGCTGGTTGTCACTACCACGTCCTGTACCACGGCCTCTTGAAGAGAACCTGCCACGTCTCCTTCCAGAACTGGAGTAGAAAGCTTGGACCTGTTCACCACTTCTTTCAGATGTCTCACTCTGCATGTTGATCTCTTCAGTGATCATAAGGGAGACCAATTCATCGAAATCTGGAAATGGCTTTCTAACATATACGGAAGTTACAAAAGACTTCCAAGCCTTTTCATTGTTAAGTCCACCCAAGGTAGACGACACCAAATCATCATCATCGGGCATTGCATCAATCGCTGCCAATGCATCTGCAATGCTTCTTACCTTCAGTGCATACTCATTGATAGATATCTTCCCTTTCTTTAATGTATTCAACTCTTGCTTGAGTTGAATCTTTCGTGCCTTTGTATTTACAGAAAACATACTTTCAAGTATGGTCCAAGCTGCATATGAATTCTCTGCATTTCTAATGTGTCCCAGCATATTATTGTCAATTACTGCAAACAACCAATACATTACCTTTTTATCCTTTGCGTTCCATTCTTTCCGTGCCTTTGTCCCTTCTACAGTTGGAGGATCACTCATCTCCGGATCCTTTTCTTCACCTGAAACGAACTCGTAGAGGCCTTTTCCAATAAGGAAGTTCGTGACACGGAACTTCCATGAAGGGTAGTTGTTCTTGTCGAGCTTCTCAATGATGGGGCTTCCACTGTTCTCTGCCATTATCACAAAATTAATACCAACAGCAAGCAAATCTTCTGCAATGCTGGATCTGTAGTGCACAGCAATACACTAGACAGCCTTTTTCACTGTCTGCTCAACAATACATGCAATCTGTAACCTGTTTGCAGATAAACCTTGTGTTTACTCACTGGTAAACACCTTTGAACTTACAGATCTGAAATCTGTAACCTGCGCACCCACTTTCGGTCAATACAGTCGAAGTCACAGCGTACCCTGAAACTGTTGTCCGCAACCTTGCGGCTCTAAAACGGGCCCTGAAACGGCCTCAGATGCCCAAAATAACTGCGGGAAAGCCCTAAAGGGCTAATCTGCACAATACAAGCGCTCTTCGCGTACACCAAATCTCACTGCAATCTGATATTTTTGCTCTGCCCTGCTTCCGGTGCCTCCACAGGCACTATCCAAGAGAAAGAGTTAAAGGATGGGAGAGCTTCTTACCCATGGCTTGCTTGCTCGAACCTTGCTTCTTCTCCTTTGCTTCAACCTTCGAAATCAGCCTCTCTCAATGGCGTGGCTCTGATACCATGTCAAGAATCGTGTGGTGGGGGGAGTTGCTCAAGATGCTGCGCCGAACACACACAGAGTGCACAAGGAGAAGCTCACTCAAGAGACAAGAAGAGAGATGGAGGCCAAAACGTTTTCTTGCTGATTTCTTCTTCTTCTTCCACACACTTTACAATGTACACAAAGTATAGATAAGATACAACATAAAAGGAAAATGGCCTACTAAGTCAAACAATGCATAACCGACTACACTGGTCGACTGGCGCTATAACTATGCCAGCTGTAAATAGGTGTAACAACCTGAATATAATAAGTAATGAGTCAGTGGCCATGTGAGAGTCATAATGACCACCGACGTGATAAGTGTAGACGTGTGGACCCATCTAACCAGGCGGTCCATCATCAATATCCGCATGTGTTGAGCTTGTCATCTCAACACTTCACCCGAACATAAAAAACCCCGCTCTCCCACGACATGGCAAGACCTTCCCTCTCTTTCCAAAGACCCCGCTCCACCCAATCCCATATCATCGGGGCATGTGCTGCAGTTTTTGGGAGAACGGTGCATGTGCCATATCATGGGGGCGAGTGGGGTTTTTTAGGGTTGGACGAAGGGGGAGGGGGATAGAACATGCCATGTTGTGGTAGGGGAGTAGGGTTTTTTGTGGTTGGGTGGAGTGGGGTTTTTGGGAAGGAGGGTGGGGGGGTGGTGTTCCATGTTGTACCGCAATGTGGGGTTTGTTGGGGTTGGGTGGAGCAAGGTTTTTGGAAAGAGCGAGGGAGGTGTGCCTTGTCATGGGATAGTGGGTTTTCTTTTGGGGTTGGGTAAAGCGGGGTTTTTGAGAAAAGAGAGTTGGGAGGAGAGAGGGAAGTCTGTATATGTGTGTGTGCCATGTCATGGTGGCGGAGTGGAGGTGGGGTCTAGGGTTGTGGAGCAGTTTTTCTCAAAGAGAGAGTGTGTGTCATAGCTTGGGGTTTTTTGGGGTTGGGAAAAGTGGGGTTTTTTTTTGGGGGGGGTGTTAGATATGATCAATGCCCCACCCTCATTAGGTGCTACCAATGATCCATGGTGCTCAAAGTTGTAAGGCCCCCATTATGAGGAGAAGCCAAATGTGAGCCCGGACATTGGTTGAGTCCTGACTTGTATATCAAATGAGGTCTATGTGACCAGATGGCAAAAAGGTGACTGTTGTGGGTCTAATCTTTGGGTTAGACGGAGTGGTTAAGCTGGTAGCAACTCGAGGCACATTGCATTGAGTTGCATGGTAAGGGAGTTAAAAGGGGCCCCTATTGTGGGGTCCGGGGGCCGCGGAGGCGGCACCTGGCTGGGGGTCCCAGGGGGGCCAGCGGCCCCCTGGTGGGGGTCCAGGGGCAGCGCCCCCGGCCCGATGGTAAAGGGAATATTCCCTGAAATATTCCCTGGCCGACTAGTGGAGGCTCATATGGTAGGTCGGTCAGCAGGCCGACCTAACGACCTTCGCGGGCTATAAAAGCTAAACCCCTTCGTAGCCATCTCTCACTCATCTTTCACCCAGTCAGAGTTGTTGTTCCAGCTAGCCTTAAGCTCTTCACCTATCTTCTGTCTAGATCGCCATCTAAGCTTCACACAGTGGAAGCGCATGGGTGGACAGAGCCATCTTTGTATCAGTTGTTTGAAGTTAAAGAATTTATTGATTCTCCTCTTATCTGTTGTGTACTCTCTATCTCTTTCTCAGATTCTGTTTGCTGCGTCGTGTAATATTTTACATGGTATCAGAGCCCAGGGGGCTCTAGAGATCGGAGAGCGTGCAAGAGGCAAAGGCTTCAACAGCAAAGAGAAACGATGTCGACTCCGGGAAGCAGTTCTGGCGCATCAGGAAGCGGTGCAAGAGGTGGTGCTGCTGTACCGGCTATTCAAACACTGAGGATTCGTCCACCAACCTTCAGCGAAGGCAAGTTAGATGGTACAAACTACACCTTGTGGAAGTTCAAAATTACAACTATCCTTGATTCTTATGAGCTTCTGGAGACTGTGCTGGGGACTGACACAGAACCACAGCCTACCCCCGACCCATCAAATCCTAGTGTGATGATTCCTCCGAATGCAGATCTTCTACGAGCTTGGAAACGAAGGAATGCAGATGCATTGTGTGCCTTAGTTACAAGCTGTTCTGACAGTGTTTTGACTCTGATTCAGCATACAACCAAAGCGTCAGAGGCTTGGAATGTACTAAGGAGTCAGTATGAAACACGAAACCAAACAAGGATTCAAAACTTGGAGAATCAACTAACAGCGGAGAAGTTTGCTGAAGGAGAGACGGTTGAAGCATTCATCACTCGGATTAAGAATCTGCGCGACCAGATGGCTGGTGCTGGGATACAAAAGACTAGCGAAGAGCTAGCTCGGAGGTGTCTTCAGATTTGTCCACAAAAGTTTGATGGACTAGTAACTGCCCTTAATACTCAGGTGAGACCTCAAGCTTTGACTTTTGAGGAGTTTTGTGCATTATTAATGGAGGAGGAGTTGAGGCTGAAAGCCCGAGAAGGAAGCAACAATGGAGATGCTGCATTCTCTGCCAATGCAAAAGGCAAAGGTGTTTCCTCCACCAAAAATGATGGTGACAAAAAGAAGAAGGGCGACAAGAAGAAGTTTCAAGGAGAGTACTTCTACTGTAAGAAAAAAGGACATGCAATTGTAGATTGTCGTGTCAAGAAGGCACATGAAAAGAATGGTACCCTTAAAGGTAAAGGGAAAGAGACAGCCAATACGGCTGAAGCAGAGTTGGAATTATTCATGGCGACCATTAAGGAAGTGTGCTCCTCGATGCAAGAAGAATCTACCACTGATTCTTGGGTGTTGGATAGTGGGGCCTCCCGTCACATGACCAACAAGAAAGGTCTATACAGTTCTATGCAGCCTCTACAAGAATCCATCACTGTGACGGTTGGAAATGATGCTAAATGCCCTGCTGCGGGCACAGTTACTATTTCTTTTGTTGCTGCAAATGGTGAAGTCAAAAAGCTTTCAAATGTGTTGTATGTTCCCGAAATCAGGAGAAATCTCTTATCAGTTGCTGCCATAACTGATCTTGGTCATGAAGTGAGGTTCAAGAAGACAGGTGCAGAAATTATTGATAGTGCTGGCACAATTGTTGGCAAAGGAGAAAGAAGGAACAACTTGTATGAGCTAAGTGCTCTTACAGCCACCGCTGGAGTGGGCACAAGTAAGCTTTGGCATGAAAGGTTTGGACACATTGGATTTGCAGTATTGAAGGAGATGCAAAAGCAAGGTATGGTTGCTCACCTACCTACAATAACTGAATTGAAGGAACCATGTGAAGCTTGTATGATGGGCAAGCAACAAAGAAAGGCATTTCCACAAGAAAGCAAGAATAGAGCACAGGCTTCTCTAGAGTTGGTGCATGCTGACTTGTGTGGTAAGATGCCTACACAGGCCTTGGGGGGATCTTCTTATTTTATGTTGATTGTCGACGACTACAGTAGGAAGATGTGGGTGTACTTCCTTCATGATAAGGCTCAAGCTTTTGGTAAGTTTAAAGAATGGCTAATACTTGTTGAGAATGAAACAGGAAAAAGTGTGAAGAAATTTAGAACAGATGGTGGTGGTGAGTTCAACTCAAAGGAGTTTGAAGGCTTTTGCAAGAGCAAAGGGATCAAGCGTCAATTGACGACGCCTCACACATCTCAGCAGAACGGTGTTGTGGAACGCAGGAATCGCACCATTGTGGAGATGGCAAGATGCATGCTAAAGGGCAAGGGATTGCCTAACCATTTTTGGGCTGAAGCTGTTTATACTGCAGTCTACATTCTAAATCGGAGCTATACAAAGGCTCTCAAGGGAAAAACACCTCATGAGGCTTACACTGGTAAGAAACCATCTGTCTCACATTTCAGAATTTTTGGATGTGAATGTTATGCACATGTTCCAGATGAGAAGAGAAACAAGTTGCAACCAAAAAGCAAAAAATGTATCTTCTTGGGTTATAGTGATTAGCAGAAGGCTTACAAGTTATATGACCAAGAGGCAAAGAAGATCATCACGAGTCGTGATGTGGTGTTCAAGGAGGAGCCGCATACAGTGGAGGAGGAGAAGGCAAGTTCTTCCACTTTATCATCAAGCGAAGAAGTAGTCCATTATGAACCTGTCCCGAGAGCTATCCCTATCCTTAAGGAGGAGGAAGCATCATCTTCAGATGATGAGGAAAAAGTTCACCAACCTAACATCACCCCACCGGAAAAGCCATTGCCGCGCTGGGTGAAGCAGCTCTATGACCACAAGAATCCTATGCCTGCATCTGTTGAGGAGAAGGCAGACGGACCAAGGAGGTCTCAGAGAATAGAGGAGCAAAGGAGGGCTTCTACTCACATAGTCAATATGGCCTTGATGGTTGAGATTATGAGAGAAGTAAAGGAGCCAACTGACTTAGAAGAAGCACTTGCAGATCCATCATGGAAGGATGCTATGCAGGCGGAGTATGACAGCATAATGAAGAATGACACTTGGGAGCTAGTGGATCGACCAGCAAAGCGGAAGGTTATTGGTACCAAGTGGATCTGGAAGGTAAAGTACAAGGCTGATGGTACCTTAGAAAAGTACAAAGCTAGACTGGTTGCCCAAGGATTTTCACAAGTTGAAGGGTTTGATTTTCAAGAGTCATTTGCCCCAACTGCCAGAATGACCACTATTCGCACAGTACTTGCAGTGGCTGCCCACAAGAAGTGGCCAGTGTACCAAATGGATGTTAAGTCAGCGTTCTTAAATGGTGACCTCAAGGAGGAGGTGTACGTGGCTCAGCCACCAGGGTTTGAGGCCCCCCATTCTGAGAACAAAGTGTGTAAACTGAAGAAGGCATTGTATGGGCTGAAACAAGCCCCCAGAGCATGGTACCAGCGGATAGATAGGTTCTTTTTAAACCTAAACTTCAAAAGATGTGCCTCAGATGCTAACTTGTATGTTTACAGGGATGGTAAAAAGTCTGTAGTGATTGTCCTATATGTGGACAACCTTCTTATTACAGGTGACTATGAAGATATGATCAACCAAACTCGAAAGGCTTTGAGTTCTGAGTTTGAAATGACAGACTTGGGCTTGCTGCACTATTGTTTGGGGATTGAAGTCTGGCAAGAGCCAGGAAAGATCTTCATCTCTCAGAAGAAGTATGCATGGGAGATCTTGAAGGCATTTGGCATGACCGAGTGCAAGGAGATAGCTACACCTATGGAGGTGAATGCAAAGTTATCCGTCGAGGATACATCAGCATTAGCAGACATTGGGAGGTATAGGAGGTTGGTCGGCAGTCTGATCTACTTGTGTAACACCAGACCAGATATCAGTTTTGCTGTTGGTGTTTTGAGCAGGTTCTCAAACAAACCTCATGAGAGTCATTGGAAGGCTGGGATGCGGGTGCTCAGATACTTGAAGAAAACTCTTGACTATGGTATCACATACAGTATCGGAACTTCTCTTGTGGGGAACTGTGACTCAGATTGGGCAGGAGACATTGATTCTAGGAAGTCAGTTTCTGGTTATTGTTTCTCTTTGGGTTCAGGAATTTTCTCTTGGATTAGTAAGAAGCAACCAACAGTGGCATTGTCTTCTACCGAAGCAGAGTACAAGGCAGCTTGTTTTGCTGCATATGAGGCCGTATGGTTGAGAAGGATTCTATGGCATATGGGAGTGCAGGATGAAGAACCAACTGTGCTGAGATGTGACAATCAGAGTTGCATCGCTATTGCCAAAAATCCAGTGTTTCATGCACGCACCAAACATATAGAGATCCAGTATCACTATGTGCGTGATTTGATGGCGGATGGGATAGTGGAATTGGTCTACTGTCCAACAGAGGAGAATGGAGCAGATATCTTCACCAAAGCACTTACGAAGGATCTGCTTCAAGTTCATCTTCAGAGACTCGGCATTGGGCCGAGGAGATAGTTCACCTATGGGTGGACATTGAGGGGGGGTGTTAGATATGATCAATGCCCCACCCTCATTAGGTGCTACCAATGATCCATGGTGCTCAAAGTTGTAAGGCCCCCATTATGAGGAGAAGCCAAATGTGAGCCTGGACATTGGTTGAGTCCTGACTTGTATATCAGATGAGGTCTATGTGACCGGATGGCAAAAAGGTGACTGTTGTGGGTCTAATCTTTGGGTTAGACGGAGTGGTTAAGCTGGTAGCAACTCGAGGCACATTGCATTGAGTTGCGTGGTAAGGGAGTTAAAAGGGGCCCCTATTGTGGGGTCCGGGGGCCGCGGAGGCGGCCCCTGGCTGGGGGGTCCCAGGGGGGCCAGCGGCCCCCCTGGCGGGGGTCCGGGGGCAGCGCCCCTGGCCCGATGGTAAAGGGAATATTCCCTGAAATATTCCCTGGCCGACTAGTGGAGGCTCATATGGTAGGTCGGTCAGCAGGCCGACCTAACGACCTTCGCGGGCTATAAAAGCTAAACCCCTTCGCAGCCATCTCTCACTCATCTTTCACCCAGTCAGAGTTGTTGTTCCAGCTAGCCTTAAGCTCTTCACCTATCTTCTGTCTAGATCGCCATCTAAGCTTCACACAGTGGAAGCGCACGGGTGGACAGAGCCATCTTTGTATCAATTGTTTGAAGTTAAAGAATTTACTGATTCTCCTCTTATCTGTTATGTACTCTCTATCTCTTTCTCAGATTCTGTTCGCTGCGCCGTGTAATATTTTACAGGGGGGATGGGGAGGGGATGACATGCCATGTTGTGGTGGGGGAGCAGGGTCTTTTGAGGTTGGATGGAGCAGGGTTCTTAGGAAGGAGGGGGAGGCGGTGTGGCATGTCATGGGGCAGAGTGGGTTGCTGTGACCTCCTCCAGGGGTGAGTGGGGGTCCATTTCCTATAGGCTCCAATAGAGATGGTCGGAGTAGGCGCTCACACTTAGCCTGGTAAAGTGGTACCTGGGGAATCTTGAGGGGTTGCTCGCTAGGGGGGTTAGGTCACACCTACAGGTTATGTCAAATTGCAGGTAGGCATGGTTGGCGGCCACTGCGACGAGTGGGCCGGGTGATATTCTAAAAGACTAGATGTCAAGGATAAGTGATAGGGGCCCGAGTATATAGTCCACTCTGCTTGCTCCCAATTTCTGTGTGGGTGCTCTTTGTGTCCCTTGTCTGGTGCAATTGGCCACATGCTTATGTGGGAAGCACATGAGGGCGTCCGACCCGGGCCATCTATCCAGACCATTGAGGATGGCTAGCCTGTGTGCCCCCCTAACTCCAATAAGGTGTTTGCCATGTTCGATGCATTTAGCTATATCTTGTGATGCCCGATTGAGTTCTATCTCCTCCGCTGCTATCTCTTTGTATAGGTGGTCTTCGCTCTCTCGAAGAAGGGAGTCTGTCTTTGTGATGTGTATTTATTGAAGTCTCCGGTCAAGCATGACATCCCCCAGGCTGGAGTAGTGCATGATGTCCTCATACAGCGGTAGGTATGGTGACTCGCCCTTCGGTGATGCGTATGGGGAGTGTGCCAGTGGGAAGTAGCACACCGCCATGTATACGTCTCAGGGGCGGTCTCTGTGTATCCGAATCCACATGAACCGGGCTTCCTCATCTTTTCGCATGACTTGCACCATGGGCTGTAACTCTTCCCTGCTCCTCTGGACCCTCGGGTCCCTCCTTTTGTTCGTGCTCTAGGGTGGCATGCCGTCTCCCACCTATATTCCCTCACTTCTGGTAATAAGTAAGTGCGTGGGCTCTAGTGGGTTTCTGTGTAGAGGATGATGTCCTTGCCGGTAAAGGTCTCCTAGAATAGCCATCCATATGTCTTCATAGCTCCATTGCAGTTCCACACTGCAAACCTCAGGTGGGTCTCATAGGCCGCGCGCCGTCATTGGTGTTTATCTATGATGATGACACGGCCGTCTCTGTATACTGTCCATTTTCCCGCTTTGCAAGGGTCCAGAATCTGCAGCATGCATTCTTTACGATGTGCCCCGTGGTTTTTGGGAGAGAGGGTGCGTGTGCTATATCTTGGGGCCGTGGGGTTTTTGGGAGTTGGGTGAAGTGGGGTTATTTGAAGGGGAGAGGTGGGATGACGTGACATGTAGTGGTGGGGGAGTGGGGTTTCTTGTGGTTGGGTGGAGCGGGGTTTTTGGGAAGGAGGGGGGATGGTGTGCCATGTCATGGCGCGATGTAGGGTTTTTGGCGTTGGGTGAAGCGGGGTTTTTGGGAAGAGGGGGGATGTGCCATGTCGTGGGAGAGTGGGTTTTTTTGGGATTGGGTGGAGCGGGGTTTTTGAGAAAAGAGAGTTGGGAGGAGAGAGAGATGTATGTGTGTGTGTGTGCCATGTCGTTGGTAGAGTGGAGGTTGGGTGTAGGGGTTGTGCCGTGGTTTTTGGGAGAGAGGGCATGTGGGGGAGTGGGGATTTTTGGGGTTGGGCGAAGCAAGGTTTTTTGAGGGGGGACGGGGGGGCATGGGGGGGACTTGAACAGCCTATTTCTTACAGGGTGGAGAGGGGTTCTTAGGGAAGTTGTGCCATGTCGTAAGAGAGTGGGTTTTTTTGGGGTTGGGTGGAGTGGGGTTTTTGAGAAAAGAGAGTTGGGAGGAGAGAGGGATGTGTGTATATGGCATGTTGTGGTGGAGTGGAGGTTGGGCGTAGGGGTTGTGCCATGGTTTTTGGGAGAGAGGGTGCATGTGCTAGAGAATCTATGTGAGAAGTGGCCTTCCAGTTCGGATCCATAGGAGTAGAAATGGACCTACAACCCTCCATCTCAAAAGTCACCAAGAGCTCCTATACATACCGTTGGGAGCCTTTGTCTCTTCAACCTTCTGTGCATGGTCACCTGTAACAATCAAATCATTAACATAAAGAACAAACAACACACGACCATCCTCGGAAGTGTACACATAAAGCTGCAGATTGGCCTTGGAGCACCGATATCCCAACTTTTCCTAAATGAACGAGTCATCACTATGGTACTTGGTCTTGAAGACCCATTTGACACCAATCACCTTCTTATATCCCTTGAGAGGATGATATCTTTAGAGGATATGGCCATGATTCTCTTGACTCAACTACCCTCTCCTAGGTACGATGTCTCCTATAATAGATTTTTGACATTGCAGACCCAAGAGACACTTCTTTACAGGAGGAGATTTCACTGCTTGTCTTAGAGCATAACGAGTGAACTAGAGAGGTAGGAGCCAATGGATTCAGCTCCACAAAGGCCTTTACATTAGGTTTAGGAGGAGGGGAAAAAAGGTAAATAAATAAGAGAACAAGAAGAATGACAAGAAGAAGTCCAAGTATCCACATTGTATAGAGAGGACACTTATCCAGATGAGAAGTGCTGGCAAAAGTACCCACATTTGAAGCCAAGGAGGAGTCGAAGGATAGCAAGCCCAAGTGTTCACATTGTTGCATCAGAGAAAAGTAGAGTAGGCACGAGAATCATCCATCTCCCAAGTAAGTACAACTTCCTCATAGTTGTTTGGGTCCCACTCTTCTCCTCTCTATTCATAGTTTGAGGCCTTTGGTAGTGGATTCATCCTGCTATCATAATACTTGATATTCATGGACTTCATCCACTCCTTAATGCCATCAAGCGATGCAGAAGGGATTGCATCAATCCTAAGAACGTCGTGCTTAAAATCCTTAAAGACAATGGTCATATCAAAGGATTTTTGGCCTAGACCAACTCTTTCCAAGTTGACTATCTCAATATCATTTACAGTGATCACCAAAAGGGATACTTTATGAGTTCAACCAAACTGTTAACAGTCGCAACAATAAAAGTTGAAGCTTTGTGAGGCACCCCATGGAATCCAAGCTCCCAGCAAAGCAAAAATGCCTCTAATGATCTAGATAGCTTCTTCTGCCCTTTCCCACCAAAGACAGGCCTTATCCATAGATCTGACAACTTAATAGGTTTACCTTCTGAAAGTTGGAGTCTTTCTTGAGTCATTAAAGTGGCCCTCTAAATCTTCTCTAATTTTCGTGTGTATATGTGTGTGTGCCATGTCGTGGTTGGCGGAGTGGAGGTGGGATGTAGGGGTTGTGCCATAGTTTTTGGCAGAGAGAGTGTGTGTGTCATAGCGTGGGGGATTGGGGTTTTTTGGGGTTGGGCAAAGTGGGGTTTTTTTTTTGGGGGGGGGGGGGGGGGACGGGGAGGGGATGACGTGCCATGTTGTGGTGGGGGAGCATGGTCTTTTGAGGTTGGATGGAGCAAGGTTCTTAGGAAGGAGGGGGGAGGCAGTGTGGCATGTCATGGGGCGGAGTGGGGTTTTCTCGGGTTGGGTGGAGTGGGGCTTTTGGGAAGGGAGAGAGGGTGTGTGCCATGTAGTAGGGTAGTGGGTTTTTTGGGGTTGGATGGAGCGGGGTTTTTGAGTGTGGCATAATCCAATGATCCAAAGAGACGAAAGATTGAGGTAAGCAAGAGAGTTCATGGTTGTTGGTTGAGTCACAAAAAAATCAACTGTGAGAGACCCCAAAGCTTTTGTGCTATCAATCAGAGGAGATTGCGAAGTATCAGTTGCCCGCTCAGCAACAATGCCATGTTAGAGAGCACCAGTAGTAGCCAAACCATGTGGAGGGTCTCAGCTATTGTGTCAATGTGCAAGGTCTCAACTACTGCATCAAAGTTCAAGAACATGCAGCCCTCCACATGGCAGCGAACATCCCTAACCACGACCAAGAGCTTATCACTTGTTGCACTCCATGGAGCTAACTTTGGAATCTCAAGTGTCCAAACTGGTGGACATTTTGGAATCTGCCCATCGGAAAGATGTTGTGAACAGGGATATACGCATTGAGAACATCATGATTGCTAGCAGCCACAAAAGCAGAGAGTTGAGGTTGTTTCTATTGGATTGGGGGTTTGGTGCTAAATGTGGTGCTGTTGATAATGGTTGTGGAAGTCTGATCACTGCCTCAGATTCTGTTCTCAAACAGCATATTCAAGGATGTACACAATGGCTGTATACCTTTGTTGATGATCTTGTTTCTCTTGTCAGGTGCCTTTTCTTGTTCTATAAATGCCAGGTTGCCATACAACTATATGATGATCCGACGAACCCAAAATTTATCTTGGATTTTTGGAAGAAAGCCATGAACAACAATAAGTTGTGGCAAGAGGCAAAGCAAAGTGCTCTTCGCCTGGATTATTCCGCTGTTAAAATGTTTCTAACAAATTTGCAAAGTTATGCGGACTGAAAATTGTCATCTTCAGCACAAGGCCTAGGGGAATTGTATCAACATAGTTATTTGATTTCTAGATTTTAAGCCCTTAAGAGTTTGAAACTGATGGAGTAGTCTAAGGATGTTGTGCCCTTCTTTTAAGTGTCAATTCTCTGTCATATGGCTTGGTTATGTGAGCAGCTAACTTTTGTATGTTTTGAGTTGATGCGTCTTATGGATAGGTTAACTAGGCAAATTTGATTTCTAGATTTTAAGCCCTTGCGGCATGACTCTATTGTTGTCTCCTACATTTGTTTCTGGTGAGTTTGAAAGTGGAGTAGTTTGAGGATGTTGTGCCCTTCTTTTAAGTGTCAATTCTCTATCATATGGCTTGGTTATGTGAGCAGCTAACTTTCGTATGTTGTGAGTTGATGCATCTTATGGATAGGCTAACTAGGCAACTAGTCTTTGTGTTTTGACTCTCTCTCTCTCTCTCTCTCTCTCTCTCTCTCTCTCTCTCTCTCTCTCTCTCTCTCTCTCTCTCTCTCTATATATATATATATATATATATATATATATATATATATATATATATATATATATATATATATATATATATATATGTATGTATATGTGTGTGTGTGTGTGTGTGTGTGGGTTGCCCCCCCTTCCCCCTCCCTCGCATGCATGCACATGTGCACATGCGCGCGTGCGTGCGTGTGCATATGTGTGTAGTAACTCTATATATCCCTACCGAAAGATGTTTAAAAAGAAATACATAATCAAATCCTTAATTGGTCTATCTACAATGTAACGTTAATATTCATAAAAGGCATTCTAAGTTTGACTTGGCTTTCCTAGGTTTACGCGACTTCAGATGTGACAACATCCTCTAGACTTGCCTTAGTTTCTCATCTTCCACACCACTTAGAATTGCGACTCGCAAAGTGCACCATGGGCAACAATTGTCTCGTTGTAGTCAAAGCCCTTGTTAGGTTTCTTTCTATTGAAAAAATCTTACAAGGGCTACTATTGCACTTTGGGGACCCTTGTGGATCCACCAACCAAAACCACCTCATCAATGTTGTTTTTGTCAATTTTTGTGACCCTTGAATAGTTCTCTATAGGCTTGATACATTTCTTGAACCCTCCTCAAACCTGGCACATGGAATGGAAGAATGAAAGTCTCCAACTTATTATAACCTATCAATTTCAATGGGCTATAGGGTAAAAGATAAATCTCCACTTGGTCGTTCACAAACGTTTTCATCGAGAAGCTTCCCCATGAATTTATGCACAAAGTAATCTATCATGCGATGGTTGAAGTCTTCATCACCTCCAAGGTGAGCTAGTTGTGGCCTTGGCCTCAAGAAAGCTATTGTCTAATCGCGAGCAAGTAAACATCCAAGCTACCAGCTTTGACATCAAACTCTTGCTTTTGAAAGGAATTTATGCAATGTGGGTTCCACTAAACATGATAAAAAATCCAAAACCACACATAGGCATAGTCCATACCACAATTGCATCAAGTCAAGACAAAGGCACAAGACAATGGTCATATCAAAGGCTTTTGGCCTAGACCAACTCTTCTCAAGTTGACTATCTCAATATCATTTAGAGTGATCACCAAAAGGGCTACTCTACAAGTGCAACCGAACAATTAACAGTTGGAACAATAAAAGTTGAAGCTTTGTGAGGCACCCCATGGAACCCAAGCTCCCAGCAAGCAAAAAGGCACATCAAACTCTAGATCCAGATCTTTAAATTGAGGTTGTGGTCCCAAAAATAGGACACGCTTCACAAAAAGGTTAAACTCATTTGTTAATCTTATTTTTCCTATCCCTTTCTTGTTGCTTTTCCTCCATCACGTTTGGATCATATGTGCTGTGTCTTTCCCCACCAACTCTGGTGAACTACCTCCATTAGATCTCCTTCTTCAAGTCGTCGTTCAAGGAGGCAGACTCTACAACCTCAACATCTACCAAGTCTTGGAAAATTTTGTCCTTAACAAGATCCCTTTCTTGCCATGATTCTTCCATCTTTATCCTTTCTTCTTTCAAAATTTTAATTCTCTCCAAGGCTTTCCTTACATTCTTTTCGATTGATCCATCCAACTCACTCTCTAGCTCATAGTTCCAATCCCAATTCTCCTCGGGTTTTGTAAGTTCTAGCAAGCAAGTTCTTTGACACTTTTTGCTTGAAACTTCCAAGTGATTTCCAAAGTCAAGACTAGAGGATTTCTCTCTTTTTCTATTGCCTTCTTCTTTACCATCAACCATTCTTTCCTCACTATGTGCTAAGCAAGATTGACATGTCTCAATATCAAAACCATCAACAAAAACCAACTAAGCCCCTCTCGGACATCTCCAAACTCCTTCTTGATGGTTGGAGCCTCTTCAAGACTCCCAATGCCATCTAGACCAATCTCAACTCTTGGGGTCACACCTGGACACCCCTCACTTTCCTCTTCCAACCTCTTCTCAAGACTTAAAAAGAACTCCATGTCATTATCTTCGTCAACCCTAGATAGCTCAACAACTCTTGCCCTAGCAATTTCTTCACTCTCCTTCACATAAAGAGAAAAACTCTTGGACTCATGTCCATCAACCTCAGTCTCAAAAGGCATCAATGCTGGGAGAAACTCATCTGTCTCTTTCTCATCTTCCTCCTGAAACTTGTTAGTCCCATTAATGGGATTTCTCACCTCTATTTCACTTCCTGCTTCCTCCTTGCACCTTGCAAGTTTGCACTACCAAAGGTATTGACTGTGAGCCCAACCGCCAGTGTGGCTCCTCAATCTCAACATAATAAGAAACATCCCGCTCTCTCTCCAGGGTTTCCTTCTCTTTGCTTGGCAACTTCTCACATCCTTCCAAGGGTTCCATGTCATCAATATGGGCATCATTTTCAATTGTCAATCCACATGGGTCCTTACCAAGCTCATTGTCCTTAGTTCTTGGCTCACAAGAACTATCACGAGTCACATCCTCCAAAGCATTTGTCAACTCAATTCTATTGCTTGTCATCTCCTCCACTCTTTCTCCCTCTTTTTCAATTCCCAAATTAAGGCATGACACTTCTTGAGTAGCATCAGACTCAGTCTTGGATTCATACTCCTCCTCTTCTTCACTACTTGAGAGATCAGTCTTCTCATCTTCAGTCTCACCATCCTCACTTTCCTCGGTCTCTACGGGTCTTTTTGTGGACCTGTCGAACTTCCTAGGCAACCCTCGACAATCATATATCGTGATAATGCCCTTGTCCCAATCTTGGATAGCTCCAGCCTTCCTAAGCCATGGTCTTCCAATAATTAATGGAAAGGCCCCTATTCCAGCAGGCATAACATGGCAATTAATTCTCATCGAGACATCATAGACTTTCACCTCAAGATCTCATATAATCCTTAGGCACTTTATGCGGGCATGATTGGCCAACCTCAATCGAAACAATCGAAATCCAGATCCTTCAATCATCTTAATCCCGAACTCCTCACAACCATAGGGCAGATATCAGGTAATTCTTCCACGCCCAGGATTCTCATTGTTCCTCTCATTCTCTCCTTGGCCTTGGGATTAACCAACCTCTTCCACTCTCTCCTCATCTTTGGACAAAGTTCCATTAACTGAGCAAAGGTGATGTTGGCCTTCTTGCCTAGCAAATCTCTCTGTAGGTCATAATTGTCTTCCCCTTGCCCTAACGGTATGTCCTTTGCATGATAGTGCCTCCTAGGGGCTCTCTTCTTCTTATCATCCTCCTTGACATCAGTTTGGGCTTTGCCCTTTTGAGGCTCGACCTTCTCCTTACCTTTTGCTCCTCTCCTTTCCCCAGCCTTGCTGGTTTCTAGTTCATCTCTTTCTACCTCCCTTCTTCTCTTTGTTTTTGCAGATGCCACATCCACACTCTTATTGGCTGCAAGTGCTTCACCTTCTTCACCTTGATCATAGTGGGAGCCCTCTCTTCTGTCCCCAATGCAAGTGCTTTACCTTGGCTCAAAGTGCTTCACCTTGAGCATTGTGGGAGCCCTCTCTTTTGTCCCCAATGATATGTTCCAGCGGTTCCACAACCTTTCATAGTCTTGAGCAAAATTACTCCCATACTTTCAAGACTTCAATGCATGGATCTTACAGTTTAAATGCTAAAAATATTGCCCATAATATGATGACTACATAGAGGATTTAACACCTTTATTAAAAGGTTCATATGGTCTAGAATAAAAACAACATAAGAGGTTGTGAGGAAGTAAATGCAACTACATCATCTCCATCGATCATTGATGCACAACTATATAGCCTCCATCGATATTTACTCATAGACTAATACAGATAACTCGAAACAAAGGCCATTACAATAGGCAAGAAAACATTGACTCGAGTTATCCTTGACAATGAGAAGAGGCGATGCAGGCAATATACAACTTGTATTGCCACAAAATAGGACATTGACAGATCACCAACGCCCATAGATTTGTAAGAGAACCATTGCTAATTGCATATGGTATCTCACAACTTCATTCATCTAACTTTGTTCCCCACAATATAAGATGATTATTGAAACCACTCCCATGTTCTCGTGCAACCCGGTGTCTCAAAGTCTTGATCAGCTGAACAACTTAGTTAGTATGTCTCACATCATTGGACCTAAATGATACTTCTTTAGATAGATTGCACACCAAGGAACTTTTGTGATGTGAGGTCATTGGTATATCCCTGCACCAACCTCCACTCCACCATGGCATCATATGACACGCTATCTCCCTCCAATCTCTCAAAAAACCTCGCTTTGCTCGACCCCAAAAGTATGTCTCACATCATTGGACCTAAATGATACTTCTTTAGATAGATTGCACACCAATGAACTTTTGTGATGTGAGGTCATTGGTTTATCCCTACACCCAACCTCCACTCCACCATGGCATCATATGACACGTTGTCTCCCTCCAATCTCTCAAAAAACCTCGCTTTGCTCGACCCCAAAAAACCCCGCTCTCCCACGACATGGCACACCTCTCCCCCTCTTCCCAAAGACCCCACTCCACACAACCCCAAAAAACCCACTCCCTCATGACATGGCACACACCCTCTATCCCTTCCATGTCTGTTTGAGGCTCTGCATGGAAGATCACTCGTGGCAGACTTGTGATTGCGAGAGGTGCCAAGGCTGGCAATCTCTACCCCTTGATTGTATCAGCTTCTTCCCTTGATCATGTTTTGTCTGTGGGTTCTATCCCACATGTATCTCTTTGGCATGCCTGTTTGGGCCATATGTCTTTGAAGGGAATGAAAATGCTTTCTGGTTTGCAGTACTTACCACCCCTTGATTATGCATGTTTTGATTCATGTGAGCATTGTCTTTATGGTAGGCAGACTAGGTCTACACATAAGAAGTCTGGTAGGCCATGCATGAGTGAGCCCTTGGCATTGGTACATTCGGATGTCTAAAAATCCTGCTCCACCCAACCCCAAAAGACCCTACACTGCCCCACACATGCCACACCCCCTCCCCCCTTCCTTCCCAACAACCCCACTCCATCCAACCCCAAAAAACCCCGCTCCCCCACTACAACATGGCCGCTACACAAAGGGAATCAGAGAAGACTAAGAGGGCCACTTTAATGACTCAAGAAAGGATCCATCTTTCAAAAGGTAAACCTATTAGGTTGTCAGATCTATGGATAAGGTCTGTCTTTGGTGGGAAAGGGAGGGATCTGCTTCTGGGAGATCTCAAGCCTTGACAGCTCCAGATGCATGTGCAAAATGCGGGGAAGACGATTATTTCTGAAGATATGGTGATAACACTATTGTCCCTATTGCCGCCACCATTCAATGCATTTTATTTTGCCTTGATTGCTTTGATTGCTTCAAGGCGAGAGGCGCTTCTCTTCATTGGGAGGAGTTGGTTCCTATGGTCTTAGACCAAGAGGAACAATTCAATGAATAGAATGCTTCCAAGTCCAAGGCATTGACCAATCAATCCTCTTAGAAGAAGGGGAAGGACCAAAAGAAGAAGGAGGACAAACCAAGGAAGGACAAGGATAAAGAGTCAACTTGCCACGTTTGTGGTGAGACAGGTCATCCTCAGCATTGTTATGTGCAAGAGCTCACCAAGATCTATCTTAACAAGATGGGATATAGGTTGGATAACAAGAATTGATCAATCCATTGGTACCAAGCCTTAGGCTTCAGGCCATAGAGGGCCTTTCATAATCTGTAAACATGGTCCTCCTTCCCTTACACAAGAAAACAAGGAGGCTATGAGACATGAATCTCCTCGTCCAGGATACCAAGGTAGACTTGATGTCCACCTAGAAGATAGACTGGGATACAAAAGCTAAGATAGTTCGAATCGTAGTAGACATCCGAGTTGTAGGTGCAAAAGTCTTGGAAGTTTCCAAAATATGACCCTAAGTTGTTGCTTCCAATCCAAGTGAGAGGGAAGTAACATCAATAAGCAAGACTTCCCTTAGTTCCTCATCATGCACACCACTTAGAATTATAGCTTGCAAAGTTGCACCATGGTTAAGTGCCTCATCGTGGTCGATGCTCTTGTAAAGCTCCTTGCCATTGAAGAAATCTTGTAAAGCTTCTTGCCATTGAGGAGCAGAGATCGGGGAGAGAGTTGGTTCCCAGAGATAGTTCCTTTTGAGCCACAGTCTCTTGGAGGAGATTGTTCTTTAGATACAGAGTCTTCCCTTCCACCAACCACCCGAGTGGAGCCACCACCGGTGGATGTTCCAATCTTCAGCACAAGCAGACAGATGGAGAGCGATAAGGAGAGATCGAGCCTCCTCCTCCTTGGGCCCGTGACACGTCCCGAGATTCAGGGATCGAGGGGGTCCGTGATGAGGAGTGGTAGCCAGGATGGACCGCGGAGGCACCAGGCACCCACCATAGAGTCACTATTAGCAAAGAGTGATGGATGTGCTCTATTATCTAATGGGTATTCTTTGCCCTGCCATGTAAGAGTTTTCATTTTCTTCCTAAGGGTAAACACTATTGTGTCATAGATCTTTTCTACCATCTCCGAATTATGAACTATCAATAATGAACTATGCATTATGATCTATCGATTATGCAATATGATCTATGAGCAAAGAACTATGAAATATAAGCTATGAACTATGCAGTATGATCTATGAGCTATGCTTTATGAACCATGAACTATATAGTGCTATAGACGAACTATGATCTATAATCTATGATTTATGATCATATTGCATAGTTCATAGTTTATACAAGATAGTTCATAGATCGTAGTGCATAGATCAAACGGTATAGTTTATAGATCATTGCTATATTCCATCTTCTCGAGATGTTTTGATCATCGCATAGCTATTGCTTGCCACTTGGCCCTTGGTCCCTATTCTTTCATTGCAGCGCATGTTATATGGGGCCTTACATAATCTCTCATAGTTGGGTCAGAGGCTTGGCTCACCCATCCCCACCGCCCGTATAACAACTAGAGATTCTTTATCCATTCAAGTCCTCTCTGTTTTCATTAAGCTATGGCGGCTTCTCATTTGATTGGTTTTTCATCTGAAGAGAGGCGCAGGAGCTCACCAAGATCTATCGGGCAATCCTTCTTTCAATGACCTGTCTTACCACACAGATATTGCAAGTTGACTCTTTCTCCTTGTCTTTTTTTGGTTTGTCCTCCTTGTCCTTCTTTGGTTTGTCCTCCTTCTTTTGGGCTGTAGGTATCTGATTTATCTAGAGCTTTAGGAACGAAAGGGTCTTCCAAGGCACCAAAGAGTTCCATTCGCTGGACCTCTCTAGATGTAAACATGAGATTCTAGTAGTCCTCTCTGGTCTAGGTAAGAAGAATTGTCACTTTAGAGCAGTCCACAAGGCTCTACAGCATCACTGCTAAGCCTCGTCCTTTCCTTCTTTAGAAGGAAGTGATGTAAATACCTTATTTTTTTATAATTAAATCAACTCGCATTTTTTTTTGAAATTTCATGTGGAATCCAAGGGAGGGGGGTCACAACAAATCTCTCTAAAGGCGGAAATACAAGGCCTTGGAATACCCTCCTCTCTCTTTCTGTGCCAGCGTAAAACTGGGGCCGGACCATCCTAACAAAATCAAAGGAAACACAAAAACGAACAAAGATTACTAATATAGAGTTGTTGCTAAAGCTATCAAGAAGGACTTAAAGAGCTCTTTCACTTTGCTGTGCATTTGTCACGGCTTCCCTTCTCAACCTCCTAAGACCTCCTAGTTTCACCACATGGTATCATCGCCCGGGACAGTCCGCTTGTTTGATGGCTTTCACAGCCCAGCCTCACCTAAAGCCAACGTAAGCACAACTATTGACAACAAAGGACAACCATACGCAGATGCATATGGGGCTATCTTTGCCCGACATGGACGGGGTGTCTCTCTTCTTGCAGCATGCGACTTGGCTGCTGACTCCCTAGCCAAAGTCATTGACAACCGGGCACAAGGTCCACTAATGCAGCAGAAAGTCAAGCAGAATTCATGCCTGCTCTTTTGAGCCCAGCAGGAACTCAAGTCAAAGCAACGCCTACAAGCACACAAGCAATAGAAGCCCTGGAATGTAAAATTCTCCAGGCACACTCACCAAGCCCAAACATGCTTCTGTAAGTGTATACAAGCTACACAGACCATGCCTCTTCTCTGCAAGATGACCCAGGCCTCGAGGAATTAAACAACACGAGGCGAATCCCCTGCATGGCAGATCTTCTACTACTACAACCAGACTCACCAAAGCCCCTACAAGTCTATGTCAAAGCACTCCATGGTCAGGCAGAATTTGATGGCGCACAAGAAGGTGGAGTATCTATATTCAATAAAGGATCCTTACTTACAGCCCTCGACCTTGCTGCCCAAAGCTCTTCAATGCATGCTCCTGGTGTTACTGAAATCTCTCATGGTCCTAACAAAGGGGCCCCTGCTGCTACACTGCCCGGCCCACTAGACGCATCTGTAGCAGATATTTATGCCCTTGCTCACCAAGGAGCCCTGGTCAAGGAGATCCAATTTCAGGCATATGGAATATTATCCAAATCCCATATCGCCTCTGCTGCAACAACAAATTTGCAGCCCCTGCCAGCCCCTGACAAAGCCTATCCTGCCTTCGCCAATACCCCACATATTACAAGATTAATGCCATATTGGAGGAAATGCACATGTAAAGGTGACTGAATCAGGAAAGTGATCTTCTTGCTGCATCTTATCAAAGCATTTTAGAGCTTCATCATCATGACCATTTTGTGCATGTCCTGCATTCAGTGCAATCCAAGAGAATCCATCATGAACAGTATGTTTGTCAAGCACTTGTTGTGCTTTTGCAAGGGCACCACATTTAGCATGCATACTTATTAAAGTGCTTGCAACGTAGGGGCTTTTCAAAAACCCAAGTTGGATTGTACTGGCAATCCAACCGCAAGGCATTTGCTGTCACTTTGCGCTTGAAATCTGGAGACCTTGCACTAGCCTGTGGTTGTAGTGGGATGAAAGAAAAAGCCATGTCTCTATGTAG
The DNA here is from genome assembly GCF_053477565.2 of Lygodium microphyllum. Classification (NCBI taxonomy): domain Eukaryota; kingdom Viridiplantae; phylum Streptophyta; class Polypodiopsida; order Schizaeales; family Lygodiaceae; genus Lygodium; species Lygodium microphyllum. Next base: position 19,228,471 of record NC_141141.1, read on the forward strand.
AGCTCACAAGACTTCAGTGGGACGAAAGAAAAAGCCATATCTCTATGTAGAGCTCACAAGACTACATGTGGAATACGTCATAATCAAATATATTGGGGCAAACTAACCTTGCTGTTGCGATTATCCCACCACTGCGAGGGATATTTGGAGTATTGCGTCCATATCAACTCCGTCGTCACCTTCCTAATATTTGATTGAATGCAAAGTATGAAGGATCCGATCAAAATCCAGTCTCCCAAGCCTCACATGGGGCTCTTCCCATCTTTTATCGATAAACTAGCCTTGAAAAGTTGCCTAGAATCCCAGAATACCAAATTTCAAGCTTGCCTAACCTACAATAAAATTGAAATACCCAAGCATTCAGTCTCATCAACACACAAAGTGTAAAAGCAGAGAGCGTTAGACCAATTATACCAATGACCTCACATCACAAAAGTTCCTTGGTGTGCAATCTATCTAAAGAAGTATCATTTAGGTCCAATTATGTGAGACATACTAACTAAGTTGTTCAGCTGATCAAGACTTTGAGACACGGGATGGTTGCACGAGAACATGAGAGTGGTTTCAATAATCATCTTATATTGTGGGGAAAAAAGTTAGATGAATGAAGTTGTGAGATACCATATGCAATTAGCAATGGTTCTCTTACAAATCTATGGGGGTTGGTGATCTGTTAATGTCCTATTTTGTGGCAATACAAGTTGTATATTGCCTGCATCACCTCTTCTCATTGTTAAGGATAACACGAGTCAATGTTTTCTTGCCTATTGTAATGGCCTTTGTTTTGAGTTCTCTGTATTAGTCTATGAGTAAATATGGATGGGGTTTTGGGTTATTTTCCACAGTATTTATTGCAGAGTGTCATTATGCATCGTATATGTTGCAAAGCATTCACGGAGCATTCAAATATACATCTTTAATACAAGTATATGAGCATAAACATAATATTCACTCTCTGTCAGGGTTATGATCATGTGATGGTCTAATATGGTAGCTTGTTTTGGGTTATTTTCCACAGTATCTATTGCAGAGTGTCATTATGCATCGTATATGTTGCAAAGCATTCACTGAGCACTCAAATATACCTCACATGTCAACCATCACACTAATACAATATCATTATGCACATCTAGATTACGGTGTCAGTTTTTTCTAAATACCTAAAAAACCAAGAGCATAGTTTACATCCATGTAGAAAAAAAAAGCTTTGCACAGTTTTTGAAGGTTTTTTAAGCAGCAAGTTAAATCTTCCAGCCTCTCCTCTATCCACTTCCATTTAGCCAGCAAGAGAATAAGATGTTGAAAGATATTAGAAAAAGACGGCCTACAAGGCTAGAACATCTCATGTGTATAGCTCCTAGGCCGCGGTCACTATATCAGACAAAGTTTAAGTCAGCTTTGAGTGTGACCTAGGTGATAGCCACATGAGCCCGCTGGACATCCGGGTGACTCGAGTCTTTTGTCAGGATGGCTTCGACCCCACAGAGGTTGCGGAGCGGGACGAGAGACGGTTCCATGTCACAATGTGCTTCCCAGGTCTTAGCCAAGTACCTCTGACTATTACCACGGATTGGATCTCTGGTGGGATCGGTACATTGGAGTCCGCCTAGACTGAAGCTTCAATGGTAGCCAAGACAACTTGCCTCCCCTCGGTTATAGTACTTGAACAAGACACCTCCTCCCTTCCTAAGAAGGTAGGGGGGGATGGAGTGCAATTGCATTACTTAAAACAAAAAAAATGTGACCCTCCAACACTAGAGGAGAAGCATAAGTTCCACTGTAATGGAATTGAACTTATTCTTTGAAACTAGCCGAAAATAGATTGACTTAGTGAGCTTTACATTAAGCAAACTCCTTATGAAGATAGAGGTGCTTGGTTGGAGATAGCATCATGATCCACACAACTATCTAGCATGGCATGAACAATAACTTGAAAAAGAGAGAGTGACAACAGTTGAGGACCGGATTTACTTGGAGCCAGTCCCCCCTCCAAAAGGCTTTTGTATTATAAGAACCCCCATGAAGAGAGTCTTGTTTACAATACAAGCTTTGTGTACCTTAAGACAACTTGGATGCCATGAAGATGGAAACCTCACCCATCATAACATAGCCTAGACTTACCATCCCTTATCATCACATCTCTCACCTCCTCTTGCTTGTAAAAAATACCGCAAAATATGCATAGAATATATACGGCAACTGGCCGATATAAGGATAGGTATCAAGGTGTTAGAAAGAAGGGATGTTATGCTATCACAATGGGTGCTCTCCTCTAGGAGAGGCTCCTTGCCCAAGCATAAAAGGATGCTTTGCTATCACAATGGGTGCTCTCCTCTAGGAGAGGCTGCTTGCCCAAGCATAAGAGGATGTGATGGTGTTGAACAATTTCAAAAATGCCGCAATCATACCATTGCATTTTGCTTCTCTTCTATCAAATTGTAGTTGTATGCTGATATAGGCCCACTCATGACTTTCAACATTCTTTTTTAAAGTCGTTTTTTGTAATGAAAGCAATCAACCATGGAATGAAATCTAACTGAAATTGAAAATTAACTAAGCTACAACAAAGAATTAACAAATCTATTGCACCAAGACATCCTCATCATGTATTAATGGTTGGGGATTCAAGAATACATGACGGCCATGGCTGAGTGCTTCATAGGCTAGAAGAAGCTAACTCCAAGAAAATGGTAAAGCCAAGATTATTGAATGATCCAAAAGATGTCTTGCCTTTGGCCTCTAGTCCCTTTTATTCTAACCCTCTTCCAAACTTAAGGGCTGTTCACACATGTACACATAGGCTAAAGCTAAATTTACAAAGGCTGGAATTAATCCAAAGTGCAAATATTAATGTTGTATTTTTCCTTCATGACAAACCATCCCTTCCTGAAGATGGTTTTGTCCTCAAAACCAAGAAGTAATGGCCTATATCCAAGTCAAGAATGATAGTAATCATGCCCATTCATCTTCCAAATGATAAGAAAGCACTGTCCATGAAAAGAAGACCTTTTGCATGCCAAACTGTGAGAAAACTGGTTGCTGTCCAAACAGGGCTGATTCACTAAAACTGCCATAACTTTTGATATATTGGTCCAAATAAAGCGTACGAGGTGTGGAAACGAAGTATACACTCCCAAGCATCACCCCATAACATCAGAATCAAATTTTGATGAAGTCAGGACAGTTTTATTGTCTGCAGAAATTTCATACAGCAAGCTGTCTCTGCACAGTCACTGCATACTGCATCATATATCATCCTGTAATAGCCAAGGAAAGTTACTGACATAAGTGGATGGTTGCCAAGAAGACTCTTCAATGGGCAAATTCTTCCACTTAATAAGATACTCAATGAGAGTACGATTTCTGAGAACTTTCTCTCTCTTTCCAATAATGCTTTCAGGTTCATATATGATCAGTCCTGCCTCATCCAATGGTGGTAACTCTTCCAATACTTGTACATCGGGCCCAACATACTTCTTCAGCTGTGAAATATGGAATATATCATGTATTCTAGTGGAGGATGGTAGCTAAAGTTTATAAGCAAGCTCTCCAATTTTGTCCAGAATCAAATATGGTCCATAAAACCTATGAGCAAGCTTGTTATTCCCACCCTTTAGTGAAGCATAATGCATCTTGGGCACTTTGAGAAATACCCAATCTCCAACCTTGAAGTCTAAATGTCTTCTTTTCTCATCAGCATAGACCTTCATTACGTCTTGTGCTTTCCTTATGCTGTCCTTGCATTGCCTCATGAGCAACTCCATTCTTTCCAACTCTTCCTTTGCTTGTGGGTTGATGTCTTCATGGAATAAAACTGATGGAAGTTGAACTTTATACCCATAAAGAGCTTCAAACGGAGACATCCCAATGCTCATGTGATGCGTGTTATTATAGCAAAATTCAGCAAGGTGGATCCAACGATCCCATGAAGCTTGTGTGTCATGACAATAATGCCTAAGGTACACTTCCACCCAATGATTGACTCTCTCCGTTTGCCCATCAGTCTGAGGGTGATAGGCCGTGCTAGGAGTGAGGAAAGTACCCATAGAGGAGAATAGACTTTTCCAAAAGTTGCCCATAAACTTCGAATCATGGTCTGATACTATTCTCATAGGCATACCATGTAGTTTGAACACACCTTCCATAAATTGCTCGGCGACTTGTCTTGCTGAATATTGGACTTTAGTTGGGATAAAGTGGGCTGATTTGGTCAATCTATCAACTACCACATAGATACTATTCCATCCATGACTGGTAGTAGGCAATCCCGTTATGAAATCCATGGAAATATCTGTCCATTTGCCCGTAGGTATAGGTAAAGGCTGAAGTAAGCCAGCTGGTAATAGAGTGGAATCCTTATTTTGCTGACACTCCAAACACTGAGATACATACTCTTTAACATCTTTCCATAGACCTTTCCAATAAAAACTTTGATGAACTCTATCAAACGTCTTGAAAAGGCCCAAGTGACCAACCATTGGCGATGAATGCATCTCTTGAAGCACCTTCAGCTTGAATTTACTGCTAGGAATCAAGTGCACTTTACCCTTAAACCATAAGAGGCCATTATGCACTTTAAAATTAGGAAATTCAGCATCACACCCTTGCTGTAATTTCTGTAAAATATGGGCAGCATGCTCATCAAGCACATATTCCTCTTGAATGTCTTCAATCCACTCCTTATAGATGGTGGACACAGTAGATAGACTGCATGCCCACATTCTTGATAACGCATCAGCCACCACATTATCCTTGCCAGCCATGTATGATATTTCAAAATCATATGATTGCAAAGTAGCCAACCATCTCTTTTGCTTGGGAGAAAGATTGGGCTGCGAGAGAAAATATCTCAAGACCCTATGATCGCTTTTGACTTTGAAGTGTGTCCCATAGAGGTAGTGGTGCCATTTCTTGATTGCATGTAAAATAGCAAGCATCTCCTGCTCATAAACATGCATCTCTCTCTCTTTGTCATCAAATTTTCTGCTCTCAAATGCAATGACACCATGCTCCTGTACCAAAACTGCTCCCAAACCTCTACCACTGGCATCTGCATAAATGGTAAAAGTCTTGGAGAAGTCAGGGCAAACTAGTATGGGTGCTGAAACAAGCAATTCTTTCAGCTCATTAAAGCTCTTGTCAGCGATCTCATCCCAAAAGAAGGCCTCCTTTTTCAGCCGATCGGTAAGAGGAGCTGCAACATGAGCATAGTTCTTCATAAACCGTCGGTAAAAGGATGACAAACCAAGGAACCCTCTTAATGAAGTGGCATTGGTTGGTGTAGGCCATTCTTTGACGCACTAAACCTTCTTAGGATCCACTTTGATTCCATCTTCTCCCACTATATGACCCAAGTACTCCACTTCCTTTGTCATAAAAGAGCATTTAGTGGCCTTGGCAAACAGTTTGTGTATCCTCAATATGTCAAAGACCTCTTTTACATGCTGCAAATGGTCTTCTTTATTCTTGCTATAGATCAAAATGTCATCAAAGAATACTAAAACTGTTTTAAAGAGCAATGGCTGAAGTATCTTATTCATGAGAGACTGGAATGTGGCTGGAGCATTTGATAACCCAAAAGGCATAACCATAAACTGATAAAGACCCCTCTCCGTCCTGAAGGCTGTTTTGAATTCATCCCCTTCCTTCATCGTATTTGATGATATCCCGATCTCAAATCAATTTTTGAAAACACCTTGGCATCCTTCAATTCATCTAAGAGATCATCTATTCTAGGTATGGGATACCTATTCTTGATAGTGGCCTTGTTGAGATCGCGGTAATCAATGCACATTCAAAAGGAGCCATCTTTCTTCTTCACAAGAAGGACTGGAGAAGCAAAAGGTGATTGGCTTGCCTTAATGAGACCATTCCTGCAGGCAGTGAATACCCTGTTCTAGTCAATTAATGGCTTGTACCATCAATACCAAGCATGTACCAACTTCATAACCTTGTAGGAGAGTCTCATACGTCTGCCCATACTGAAAATGACCTCAGTAACCAGTAAAATGGCTGTCTGACTCAAAGTAGACTGCAATCTTTAATGAGGGTATGTAAAATACTCTGTTCCAATCTTTCAGGCTGAACCATAGTGTCTTTACCATAGGATGCATACATTTTACTGTAGCCATATGTCTTCATACATTTGCCATACCATATATTTGCCAATATCACAAGAACTCACTGTCCATAACTCATGCTGTAGGCTAATTTCAAGTGCCTTTGAGATTTGTACCTGCACCTAAACTTGAAAATACGTGGGATCCGAGACCCGAGGGGTTTGCAAAGTTCCCTCTCGGGCCGGGTTGCGCTCCCCTTCAAGGTCCTCGTCGGTAGGGGAGGGTCACCTCTCTTTTGTCCTACCGACTCGCCCGGCATCCACTTTTCCTTGTGGGCAAGTACATGGCAAGTGAATTCTAGCTCTAAAAATCAGTATGATATGCATGGAATAGGAAGGAAATACAATTGCCTTTCATTTGCCCTTTTCATGATATGCAAGATTGGAATTGAAAAGGCTGAAATGTAAATGAGAAATGGGGAGGTATTTACCTCAGCAGTGACTCACTGCTTACAAAGCTTTTCTCACTTACCAATTGGGTAATGATTTTCTTATGATCAAGAGGCAAAATAGGCAATCAATTTCATGTCAGGGTTAGGCAATAAAGATTGAGTAATGAAGCTCAAGAAATTACTGATTTCAATGAATGGAAGTAGATTGGTAATGCTCATTCATTATGGAAGAGTTTGAGGCATTTAGAGATGGCCATTTCAGTAAATTGAAGAGGTTTAGTAAAGACAATGACTGACATAACCTATAGGCTTCATGTAATGCATTAGGCTATGAATGAAAGCTTCATTAATCCTCTTATTTCTCTTCAGCAATTGGAAATGAGATCAGCAACAATTGGATGTAAAGAGAAATTAAGAGTGATTAGAGTACCTCATTTAATTGATTGGAGAAGAGCATTGTTGATGGAATGACCTTCAATCCATAATGCTTGACATAGGTGAGCTGAGCTTGATAATCCAGCTAAAATCAGTCCAAGAGATCTTCAATATTCAAGGATAATCCCTTCCTTGATAAGCTTCAGCTTCATTAATCCCATGAAAGCTCCATGACTCCATAAATGCTCCAAATGTGGGTTGATGAAGACCAATTACCTTCTCTACTTGAAGTAGGTTGCAATAGGTAATAGAGAGGGCTTTAATGTGTCCAAGAGATCCCGAAATTTGAGAGGAAATGCCAAAATTTAATGGCATAAAAGCTTCATGCTGTCCATTGAACACCTAGACCTCCATTGGCTTCAATCTCTTCAATGTCGGTCCAATGTTGATGGATTCTTGAGGGGGAATGGTTGAGGAAGCTTCAGAGATGCTTTGCCCACAAAAGCCCCATGAATTGCTTTAAAAATTTCAGGAATCTTTAATGCTGTCCCAGACTGTTACACATAGAGTTTGCAATCTCCATATCCAAGCTCCAACAAAGCTTCAAGCTTCAAGATCAATCAATGTTGGTACTAGGATGTATGTAAAAGCCTCAGGGAGTATAATAGAGCAAAAACCCTTTGATCTTGATGAAAAAATCTGAGAAATTTGAGTGCTGTCCAAAACTGTCATAAAACTCCATAACCAGGGTTTTGAAGAAGAGGGAAAACTCCAAACTAATAAGGATCTTGAAGAAATTGGTGAGAGATCTCTTGCCCAAGGTTGGAAGATCAATAGCAATGCTCAAGAGGCATCATCACCCTGAAATTTCTCACGCAGTATAAGAGTATGTACTGGCGGCGCAAACAGCGTGAGTACATACTCACGTACCAGAAATCAACAATGGTGCTAAGTAGCTACATTAGCTACTCCACTTGAAGCTCTTGAGGCAGGGAAAGAGGTCATCCAACACATTCTCATGATAGAAGTGAGAAGGAGAAGATCTGATGTTGTCTTGGCCATGGATTCTTGTGGAAAGCTTGAAGAAATGAGGAAAGGGAAGAAGAAACCCTTCCTTCTCAAAAGTAACCACAGTTAAAATGTCCTGTAACCATTTGTTTGTACACTTACCCCAAATTTTGGCTCAATCTTGATCACGTCCTGCTATTTTGGCTGGAGCCTTCCATTTCTTCCATTGGTAATGCCAAGAATCACCATCTTCATCCTTGTTTGTAGCAGACCTTCACATGTAACTCCGATTTAAAATCTTCATGTCCTGTCAAGTCCTGTCACTCAAATTCCTAACTATGGTTTGCTCTCTCTAGCCTAGGAAACTGAATCTAGTACTTGAAAATGACTTCTGCAAGGATCTAAGCTACAGCTCTGATACCAATGTAATGAAAGCAATCAACCATGGAATGAAATCTAACTGAAATTGAAAATTAACTAAGCTACAACAAAGAATTAACAAATCTATTGCACCAAGACATCCTCATCATGTATTAATGGTTGGGGATTCAAGAATACATGACGGCCATGGCTTAGTGCTTCATAGGCTAGAAGAAGCTAACTCCAAGAAAATGGTAAAGCCAAGATTATTGAATGATCCAAAAGATGTCTTGCCTTTGGCCTCTAGTCCCTTTTATTCTAACCCTCTTCCAAACTTAAGGGCTGTTCACACATGTACACATAGGCTAAAGCTAAATTTACAAAGGCTGGAATTAATCCAAAGTGCAAATATTAATGTTGTATTTTTCCTTCATGACATTTTTGGTAATATGATGCAATTCCAAGTTAGCCCTCCATGGATGGTGCCACAAGAAAGCCAGCAAGGCCCAAGATTACGCCATCCCAAGCCTAAACTTTTTGAGATTGAGAATGCTCAATTGTGCATTTTACTAAGAACAGTCATGAAAGGATTTATAAGAGCATATAAGTACCTCTACTGGTGATATTATAAGAGGTTTACTAAGGACACACATGTAAGTTTTCTAGGAAAAGAGTTTTTAACAATAAGTATCTCTACTAGCATGTAAGTTGGCCTTTTGGCTCTTCCAATTGCTACACATATGGTAGTCCAGGTATATGTTTCATCCAACTTCCTTGTGGGAAAATGAGATAAAGAAAGAGCCTCTTTTAAGACATGTGAAATATATGACATGAGGCCTCAAGAACCCATGTGAAATAAGATCATTTTGCATGTAAAAGTCAACCAAGCAGACATGATTTCCTAGCTAATGCTAGTGTTCAGTTTGTGGACTTCATGATATCTATTGTTTTTGTACTTGTATGGTCTTTATTGTTGTCCAGATGTGAAATCAAATCTCTTTTGTTGTTGGTACTCTTAATACATTTTTGAGTATTTTATTGCATATTATTATGAATTTATATATTCAATTTTGGGGATATTTGGTTGCATAATAATTTGAATATTTATGTGTATTTATATATTTAGTTCTTTGTGTATATATTTTTGGTATAATATGTTTATATATATCATAGTGTATATTTAAATATATCTATGCATGTATCATGGATATTTAGTTATTGATATTTGTGTGTATATTTACAAATTATGCACTATGCACTATGATTTATAAACTATAAACTAACAAAAAGGTCTTTCAAATAGGAGAGGCCAGGGTGGGTTGGTGCAAGAGCCGCATTTTGGAATCAGCCTCTCGATGTGTTGCTAGTGGTAGAGCATTGTTGGTGCATTGGGAGCATAAGGGAGTTGTACGTATCATACAAACTAGCTGATGGTCCACCTTTTCCCATATGTACATCTTGTAATTGATCAATTTAAATAGTGTTGAAGTTTGCCCCAACGCTTTTATCTAGCTAAATGATAAAGAAGGAAGAACCAAAATACCTAATGTTTACACAGGTGTTTGTGAAATGAAATCGATGGTGCATTTCAGTTGAACTACTTGAGTCCCTATTGGTCCTAGCAAGTAAGTTTCCTCCAGTGAAACTGCGTGAGATCCCTTTCTGCCTCATAAATGATCCGTACTTCGTATGCCTAAAAAAGTGGATGGATGATTGACTTGTAAGCATCCTGTCTTTTTGGTGATAAAAAATGTTGGTATCTTGAAACTAAAATTATGGTTTTAACTAGGGAAAATAATGAGAATTTCCCATCAAAGTTGCAAGAAGACTCTTCTAAACTGAGGTCAACGTGCATAGTCAATGAAGTTTAGGGATGGGTACATGATCTCATTAGGGCACCCTGTGAATCTGTATATCAATTTTGTAGTGCAGCATATGCTTCTGCAAACCAACATAGACTTTTGGGCATTAAGGTCAAGATCATGCTTGATTGGGATCCTAAGGGCAAGCATGGTCCAGCTAATCCTTTGCCTGACAATGTGACAATCCACAGTCCAAAGGATGAAGAGTTTGTTCCAAAGTTTGTAGTTGCCAAAATAGGTCTTGTAGTTGCCAAAGAAGGTCCTGTGCACCAAATATAGAGGCAAGGATGCAAAATCCTTTGAAGGTAAAAATTGCAACGTATTTTTTGCATTGCAAAGAGAAAAACGGGTTGTCTTTGTTCTGTGACACAACAAAGCAATGCTTGAGGAAACACTAATCACATGTGTGTGGCAAGTTCCAAAAGCTAAAATGGGCTCAACAAGCAAGACGAACACAAGAAGAGAGAGAGCACATTCAAATATGTAATACACATTCAAATATGCAATAAATATTGGAATATATATACTAAGTATAGCACAATGCATGCATATTCTGCTACAATTTGTCAACAATGAAGTTATTTTCATCCATCAACACATCCAACTTACTTGCAAAACTCCAAGGGCTTCAAGCATCTCTAATGGTGGTACTCCTAAGTTGGTGTATGCCACCATTCTCTCATAGCAATTTTTAATATCAAAAGGAGATTCATTCACGCATGGATCAAGAAAGGCAAAGATTTACCGCAGATGATTTGGTGAAAGAAGAAGAAAAAGTGATAAATGATCTTGCTCTTAAATGATTGAGTAGGCAATGTGTGTGTAAGTGTTTTTCAAAATTAAGAGATGCTTTGATTATTTGTTGTGGTTATGAGTTTATATGTTTATTGCATTTAGATGTTAAATATTATTGATCCTCAACTTGGAGAGGAGTGCCCGTCTGACACTACGATGGGGGTCGGATAGTTGGGCCACCTTAGAGAAACTTAACTTGATTGCTCTCTATGACGCTCCTATTGAGAGCAAGATATTATGGGTCTCTTTGTTAGAGTCAGATAAGATCTCGAGGGCAGCTTATGGTCTAAAGCGTGGCGATCAATTTTTTTGCTAGTAAGTCCATTGAAAATTTTGTTGACATTACGATTTTGCTTTGGATGACGTGATTATAATGCTTTATCTTTACTTTCATAGCTGGATTCTTAGAGAGGGTTTCTTTCAACGTATACTTGATAGGACTATGGTTCTTCTTTCGGATTTTGGTGGTTTGCTCGGGGGTGTTATTGTGCCACTTGAGTGTACACTCTCTATGTACACTGTCATCAAAATTGTATTTTGATGAAATACTAGCTTTACGAGGGAGCAAATATTCCTGGGATTGATCACTCCAGTCATATTTGGTCACAAGAAAGCTTAAAAGACGGAAGCTTCAATGAGGTTTGATTCACGGTTTCAATGTGTTGTTGAGCTAGGATGGAAACCGGGAGTCTACAAGAGCTTAGGAAACTGTTCTGGGACCTAGGGACAATTTACGGAATCTCAATCAGAGATCATATGAGTCCGTAATGGCTAGACTAAGGTCTAAAAGCATCAAAAAACAACCAAAAGCACCAAAAAGCGGTTGCTACATGGTCCGAAACAAGGGAACATGGGCAAATTGGTGGGAACATGGCTTGATGATGTGGAAAGAGGGCCAAAAGCTTGGGAAAGGAGGGCTAGAGGGGTTGAGTGTGGTACAAGGCAAGGGGATGAGGAAAAATCGAGCGCTACCTCTTTCTCTCTCTATAATCACCTTCCCACCTAAGTTGAGCCATGAGCCACCATTTTGAGCCAAAGGAGCCCACTTTTTGGCCTAAAAGAGTGGATCTGAGCCTCTCTCTCTCACTCACTCATGTGTGAGCCTCAAGGCTCCCTTCCCCACTCCCAGAGCCTATATAAGAGTGCCTTCGGCCTCACTCTTGGGAGCGGCAGTTTGCAGGCACCCAGATGCTGCTGAGTTGCATACTCACATACCTCTTGAGCCACGAAGTGAGAGTGCTCCAGGACTCTCAAGGCAACACATAGGACTTCTTTAGGGCTCTCAAGATATCCCTAAGGGCTTGACGTAGCCACTCTTCTCTCTCTAGGTATCTTGACTCTCCCTGCAGTATCCCTATCACCTGCGAGTGACAACGGGGCTTGGGAGGGCGAGCTAGTTCTCTTCTCTTCTCTTTCCCATAAGAACCAATCAATTCACAAGCCGATCAAAGTGGCTGAAGCTTCCAACTCCTTGCAAAGAGGGCTTGTTAATCATTATATTGCAATACAGGTTCCTTTATAGGGGGGTCGGCCTCATATATCTGGCCCTCAACACTGTGTCGTTGTCTCTGTGTATGTTTTTCTCTCCCTCTGATTATCTATGTCGCTATCTTGGCAATTAAATTCCGCATGATTTCCAAGTTTATTTCCATTTTAGTTTCATTGGTATCAGAGCTCAAGGTTCTCTCTTCTTTCTGAAGAAGAGGGCGATCTACAACACAAGGCAAGGCCACAAGTGTGTTGGAGAGATAATCATCATGGGAGAGCCATCATCATGGGAGAGATAATCATCATGGAAGAGCCATCATCATCTTGGCAAACCTTTAATTTCCAAGATGATGTGGGAAGTGCACAAGGCATGCAGACAGTGAGGTTGTTGCTCTCGAAGCTACAAGAAGCACAAGCAAATCCTCATCTCAAGTCGTCCGTCAACAACTTATTGATGATGGAGGATTTGGTGTTGACGAGTGCTCGAAGACCTCCTTCTCGTGTGGAACCTCTACACACAGAAGCCGTGGAAGAAATTCCAATGGAGCATGGACCTATGCCCGATGACGGTACCAACAACGAGCATCCACAAGCTCATAAGAACCGTAAGGGTAAAGCTCTAGAGGAGGGCAAAATACCGAATGCAGATGAACCGCCTCCCTCTCAAGGTAGAAAGAAAAATCACACCAAAGAGCGATGCACTAGGAGGCAAAAAAGAGGCTCAAGTGATGAGTCTTCGTCGTCCACAAGTGGTCGTAGTCCTCATGGTCGGTTTCCCAAGAAGGGGAGAAAATCACCCTCTCCTCCTTCTAGTCTGTCTTCCGCATCAGTGGATGATGAACAAGTGAAGCTTCTTCCTCTTGTAAATTCAGGTACCCACGAAGAAAGCAACATGCCTGGAAGAGATCAAAGAAGCTCCGCAAGTTTAAAGAAGGTGGGAAGAGCGTCACCTTTCAAACTTATGACGGCTCTTATGGAAACGTTGACAAGGCCCTCACCTTTATTCAACAATTTGACGTGGCCTTCGGAGGTGAAGATTTTACTGAAGCTTCTAAGCTTCGTAACGTCGCAATGCATCTCACAAAGTCAGCCCGTCTCACTGGTGGTCAACTCTACGTGCCCAGAGAGAAGCTCCGAAGACATGGAGGGCATGTAGAACTGCCATTATGAAGCTGTTCCTTGATTACGAAGATTTTACTGAAGCTTCTAAGCTTCGTAACGTCGCAATGCATCTCACAAAGTCAGCCCGTCTCACTGGTGGTCAACTCTACGTGCCCAGAGAGAAGCTCCGAAGACATGGAGGGCATGTAGAACTGCCATTATGAAGCTGTTCCTTGATGACGAAGATTTTACTGAAGCTTCTAAGCTTCGTAACGTCGCAATGCATCTCACAAAGTCAGCCCGTCTCACTGGTGGTCAACTCTACGTGCCCAGAGAGAAGCTCCGAAGACATGGAGGGCATGTAGAACTGCCATTATGAAGCTGTTCCTTGATGACGATGGGGAGGATAACGTACTCATTGCTCGGCGCAGCCTCAAGTTTTATGAAAGTGAGTCCCTCCAAAGTTATATTGAGAAGTTTTGGGACACCTGTCTCAAAGCGATGGTCTACAGGAACATCAACTTCATGGAGAAGAAGCAACAATTTTGTGTCGGTTTTCCAGAAGATATGCGCACATATGTGCAGGCACTCCGACCCAAGACAATTGCTGCGGTGATCTACTACACAAGAGTGGCTCACAAAATTTTCAAGGCAAAGACTCCCCCAAAGGGAGATAAAGGTAACGGTAGCTCAAATGCAAAGCAAAGTGCAAAGAAGCAGGCTACCCCAAAGACCTACCAAGGAAGTAACCGTCTCTCACCCGAAGAGATTGCACGGGGAAAAGTTCGTGATCAAAATTCTTTAATTTTGATGGATCCAGGTTCAACCCACAACATAATTTCAATGGAGTTAGCAGAGAAGTTGGGAATCAAGACGGGGGAGATGGGACTGCTTGAAGAAGCTAAAGGAGCTTTCAAAGGACAAGAAGTGTCAGTCACACCACTGATTGGCAAACTGAAAGTTCATATACAAAGCTATGTGGAGCCAGAAGAATTCTTTGTTGCCCCTCTAGAATCCCAAGATGTTATTTTAGGTGCTCCTTGGTTTCATAGGAAAGCTGCTAGATTAATTTATCCTGAAAGACTCATCTATTTTTCCCATAAAGGAAAAGATGATATCATCCGCACTCATAAGAAAGGGGATACAATACCCTTAATAAACCATGTAGCTTTTAACAAGTCTGATGATGCTAGTGAATCTCTTTCAAAGCTAGACACTAGTCTTAAATATTTCTTAGATGAGCATGCACACTGTTTTTCTGAAACCATACCAGTTGAGCTACCACCTACAAGGGGTGAACATGACCATAGGATAGACTTGGTACCAACAGCTACATCTCCACCCAATAGACCACCATATAGGGTCTCTTTAGCTCAACAAGAAGAAATTATGGCTCAAGTTAATGAACTCTTGGAAAAGGGCATGATCCAACCTAGCTCTTCACCATTCTGCTCTCCTGTGCTATTAGTGCAAAAGAAGGATGGTTCATACCGTATGTGTGTGGACTATCGTGCACTAAACAAGAGCACCATAAAGAATAGATATCTGGTCCCAAGAATTGAAGATATCTTTGATTGACTTCAAGGATCATCCTACTACAGTAGGATAGATTTAAAGAGTGGCTATCATCAAATAAGGGTAGTCCCTGAAGATATCCATAAGACGGCCTTTAGGACCACTTTTGGATTATACGAGTTCCTCGTAATGCCATTCGGTCTAACAAATGCTCCTGCCACATTCAATAGAATGATGAACAGTATATTTAGACCGTACTGTTCTTTCATAGGAGTGTTCTTTGATGACATTATTGTCTTCTCAAAGACACTCGAAGAACATAAGGAACACCTAAGAAAAGTTTTTGAAGAGTTGCATCGCAACAAGCTCTTCATCAATGGTAAAAAGAGTGAATACTTTTTACAAGAGATAAGCTACCTTGGTCATATAATCTCCAAGGAAGGAATCAAAATGGATCCTGAGAAGCTGAAAGTCATTGAGGAATGGCCCCAGCCTAAGAATGAGCTACGTAGTTTTATAGGCATGTGTGCGTAGATTCATAGAGAAGTTCTCAGTGATTTCCGGTCCATGACTTAACTAAAAAGAAGGTTAAGTTTCAATGGACGGACAAAACGGCATTTCAAATGCTTAAGAGCAAGCTATTAAGTGAACCTCTTTTGAGATTGCTTGACTTAAGTAAGCCTTTTGAAGTTCATTGTGATGCATGTGGAGACAGTCTAGGAGTTGTTCTCTTACAAGAAGGTCATCCAATAGCATATGAAAGTAGAAGGCTTGATGCACAAGAATGCATACTTGGAATTTATGAAAGGGAGTTATTAGCCACTATACATGCTCTTGAGTCATGGAAGCATTATTTGCTTGGCACTCCTTTTGTTTTGCAAACGGATCATCAAAGTCTTAGGTACTTTATGACGCAAACAAAATTGAGTGAAAAGCAAATGAGATGGGCTATTTTTCTCTCACAATTCCATTTTCATATTGCACATGTAGCAGGGAAGCAAAATCCCGTGGCAGACGCTTTGTCTAGAAGGCCTAGGGTAAATGTAGTTAATATTGCTTATCATAAGGACTTTACATCAATGATTGATGATTACAAGATATTGCTTATGATATTGCTTATCATAAGGACTTTACATCAATGATTGATGATTACAAGAGTGATACTGACTTTGCTTCTATATATGAGCAAGTTGAGCAAGGTAATTCAGTTTCTCCTTATTCCATCAAGGAAGGGTTTTTGATGTTTGGCTCACGCTTATGCATCACCAAGACTCTCAGGGATAAGGTAATGCAAGAGTGTCATGAGCCTCCTTATGCGGGTCATAGGAGTGCTCAACCGACAATTCAAGCTATGGAGTTATATTTCTATTGGCGAACAATGCGGCAAGATGTAAATGAATATATCTCCAAATGTATCACATGTCAAAAGGTCAAGTATGATAGACACAAATCATTTGATTTATTACAGCCTTTAACTATTCCCGATATGCCTTGGGAAAGCATAGCCATGGATTTTGTCTTTGGCTTTCCCAATTCAATGCATGGGAATAATGGAATATGGACAATAGTTGACATGTTTAGTAAGCAAGCTCACTTTATTCCTGTCAAAAAGACTATTAAGGCGCCACATATGGCCCATCTTTTTATGATTCACATATTCAAGTATCATGGGTTTCCCAAAAGTATCGTGTCTGATAGGGATCCAAGGATGACTAGTCTCTTTTGGCGAGGGCTAGCAGAGAATGTGAGAACAAAGCTCAATTTCTCCTCTGCCTATCACCCTGAGATGGATGGACAGAGTGAAATTGTGAATTCCACAATTCTAGATCTACTTAAAAAGTTATGTCAATGAAGTAGGTCAAAGTAGTCAATGGGAAAAGTATTTACCATTAGTAGAATATGCGTACACTAACATGGTCCATACTTCTACTGGTAAAACACCATTTGAAATAGTTGAGGGCTGTCCAAAAGTTCCACCTATTCTGCGGATCAAAGAAAAGATTTTTGCTGCCGATGAGTATGTACAGGATGTGTGGGAAGCTTTTGCTAAGGTAAAGGAAGCACTCCAAAGGGCACAAATGAAGTAGAAGTTATCTGTTGATAAGCATCGTTGTCATCTTAATTTAAAAGAAGTTGATTGAGTATTGCTTAAGTTTCCCAAAGCAAGGTTGAAGCATACCACAAGCAAGAACCGTCAGGGTACTCATATGGGCCACCAAAAGTTTTATGCAAAATTGGCCAAACGATACTATGGTCCCTTTCAAATCTTGCAAAAGATTAATCCAACCTCTTATCGGTTGCGATTGCCCGAGCATTGGCATATACACAATGCCTTTCATGTTAGCTTACTTAAGCCATAAAAAGAAACCCCACCTCAAGCTCCTATAGAGGAAGATCCGCCAGAATTTGATGAGATGGAAGAGATTCTAAGACCTGAAAGAATCCTTAAGCATGAAGACAAGGTCTTAAGGACTGGCAAGATATTGAGGCGATATTTGGTCAAGTTTGCCAATTATCCAAATGAAGATGCCCATTGGATGCAAGAGCCCCAAATTAAAGAATCTTTAACTCTTCTTCAAGAGTATAAAGCTTTGTATGATTTGCACCATATTAGACCATCACATGATCATAACCCTGACGGAGAGTGAATATTATGTTTATGCTCGTATACTTGTATTAAAGATGTATATTTGAATGCTCAATGAATGCTTTGCAACATATACGATGCATAACGACACTTTGCAATAGATTCTGTGGAAAATAACCCAAAACAAGCTACCATATTAGACCATCACATGATCATAACCCTGAGAGAAAGTGAATATTATGTTTATGCTCATATACTTGTATTAAAGATTTAAATTTGAATGCATATTATATGTGAGATGTATATTTATCATGCATATTATCTATAATCTGCATGTTATGATACATATTTGACTGCATATAGTATGCAAGTATACTTGTTTAAGATTGAATCTCCAAAACATGAGATTTGTAACAAATTGTGTGATAGAAATGGAAATTACTATATGACCTTGTGTGCTTATGCCCCCCAATTCTTTTGCCCTCTTCTCCACCCACCACCTTTGAGATATTGTGGCTCACATGCCCATGTAGAATGAAAAGGTGCCTCTTGCCAAGAAAGAAACACCACCTCCTAGAATCGAAATTAAACAGGATCCAAGACATGCCTTTATTGTATTATTCCATAATATATATATTATGGAGTAAATTTATATCTATATAAATTTGTACTAGTAAATGCATATTTGTATATATGTAAATACCAACAAAAACTTAAATATGTATATTTGATTATGCATAATTGTACTTGTATATCTAGATATGTGTGTGTGTGTGTGTGTGTGTGTGTGTGTGTGCGCGCGCGTGTGCGTGCGTGCGTGTGTGTGTGTGTGGGGATGCGCATGCGCGTGCGTGTGCGTGTGCGTGTGCGTGTGCGTGTGCGTGTGCGTGTGCGTGTGCGTGTGCGTGTGCGTGTGCGTGTGCGCGTGTGTGTGTGTGTGTGTGTGTGTGTGTGTGTGTGTGTGTGTGTGTGTGTGTGTGTGTGTGTGTGTGTGTGTGTGTGTGTGTGTGTGTGTGTGTGTGTGTGTGTGTGTGTGTGTGTGTGTGTGTGTGTGTGTGTGTGTGTGTGTGTGTGTGTGTGTGTGTGTGTGTGTTTGTGTCCTTGCATATTTTGATCTATATCTATCAATACGCATGTTTATATATATGTATATTTGTATATGTGTGTGTGTGTGTGTGTCTGTGTGTGTTTGTGTCCTTGCATATTTTGATCTATATCTATCAATACGCATGTTTATATATATGTATATTTGTGTGTGTGTGTGTGTGTATATATATATATATATATATATATATATATATATATATATACACACACACACACACACACACACACATATATATATATATATATGCTCCTCATATTTCTCATCTCCACTCTACCCATGTCATTCACAATAGCCTCCTTTTTAGCTACAGAATTCTGCTTTGGACCTATAGAAACATTGGGTGTCTTCATATCCAACCTGCTGCTCTACTAAAAGAGCTTCCCCCTGTCCCAAATATTATAATATATCATGCATATCTATTCAAATTAAAGGATGATCAGCTAGCCATGAAGGAGAATATGATTATGCATCTGCAAGCATCTCAAAGGCAGGCTTCCACATAAGCTACTAAAGATCTACCTCCAATGGAGCCCCTTGAGCTCCAACAAGAAATTGCAAGTATAAGCAAGCATAATAAGATTTCAAGTTAATATGCAAGTATAAGCAAGAACAATAAGATTTCAAGTTAATATGTAAGTATATATATGCTTTTCATTAATAAGCATGGAAA
Organism: Lygodium microphyllum; assembly: GCF_053477565.2. Lineage (NCBI taxonomy): Eukaryota > Viridiplantae > Streptophyta > Polypodiopsida > Schizaeales > Lygodiaceae > Lygodium > Lygodium microphyllum. The sequence continues at coordinate 19,247,850 of NC_141141.1, forward strand.
CACAATATGGCTTGATAGTAGGTTCTCTCTATAGGAAAATGGCACTTAGCTAGGAGTTTTGGAAGTCTATAAGGTAGGATTCATAGGCCCTTTGTCAAGCCATTTCTTTCTCCACAATGGCTGATTTTCAACAATTGTGTCCACTTTCTCTTCATGAGTGATGGCAACCCCTTTGTAATCTCCATGGATGTTCAAATTATGTAGCATCTTTCATTTCTAGAGTAAAGCCTCATGTTTGAGATTTGGCAATGGCATAAACCCCTTAGCTAGGTTCTTCACTTTCTATTTTGGCATAAGGAACTGCAAAGCCGCTAATTGAAGCACTCTAACCACCCATTTCATATATTCCTTTGCCATGTCCTCTCGTGTTTTAGCTATCCAGACTTCCAACTCATCTCTAGCCTCCTGTGTGTTTATGTCTGGATCCTCAAAGTAGAGAGGTTCTACGTAGGATGGTCTAGCAATTTCTTATCGCATATTAATGCATATTATGCTTGATTTTTTACATAATATGTTACCTTTTTATTTGTTAAGGTGAATGCATATTACATTTTGTTTTATATTTCAATTTGTATTACATCAATGCATACTAACGCTTTCCTTCACCAAATCAGATTTTCATTTGGCAAGCTCATAAAATATGCATTCAATTTATCTATCACATAAGCACTATTGTGTTTTTCTTCACCGTTATCAAGATTTCATTTTCGAAAAGCCCATAGACTATGCATGGAAATCAAATACGAACTCAACTTAATAACTAAATAAGCAAACTCAATATGCATTACACACTATTATGCATTGAAATATATAAGTTAAAATCAATATACAATATCAATTATATTTATAGAAGGTGTACATTTTGTTGTATATGATGGTATATATTATAGCAAATTGTTTCTTATATGTGTGTGTCCTTGCATATTTTTATATATATTTATCAATATGCATGTTTATATATATGTATATTTGAATATATATATATATATATATATATATATATATATATATATATATATATATATATATATATATATAAACTTAAAATCAATATAAAATATCAACTATAGTTATAGAAGGTGTACATTTTGTTGTATATGATGGTATATATTATAGCAAATTGTTTCTTATATGTGTGTGTGTCCTTGCATATTTTTATCTATATTTATCAATACGCATGTTTATATATATGTATATATATTATATATATATATATATATAATATATATATGCTCCTCATATTTCTCATCTCCACTCTACCCATGTCATTCACAATAGCCTTCTTTTAAGCTACAGAATGCTGCTTTGGACCTATAAAAACATTGGGTGTCTTCATAGCCAACCTGCACCTAATATGAACATCCATTGTGGAGAAAGAAATGGCTTGACAAAGGCCTATGAATGCTACTTTCTTATAGACTTCCAAAACTCCTAGCTAAGTGCCATTTTCCTATAGAGAGAACCTACTATCAAGCCATATTGTGTTTCCATGCTTATTAATGAAAGAAGTATATGTACTTATACATAAACTTGAAATTTTATTTTGCTTGCTTATACTTGCATATTAATGAAAGAAGTATATATACTTATACATAAACTTGAAATTTTATTTTGCTTGCTTATACTTGCATATTAATGCATTGAAATACATAACTTAAAATCAATATATTTGCTTGCAATACATAATTCCTTGGAATAAGCATAATATATTTTCTATTTTATTGTTCTATCAGCTATAACCACCCAAGAGCATATTCCAAGCAATGAAACACTAATATGCAGTGATACAATGGGCACTAATATGCACCATGATATGCAAATAATATGCACTAATAGCAATAATATGCACCATGATATTCTTTTGATTGAGGAGTGGACATAGGAGTGGTAACTTGTGGGGAAGGTGAAAATTGCAACATCTTTAAAAACTATGGGGAGACCAAACTCATCCCTGTCCGCCACACTTTACATAAAAAAGGAAAGAGGAGAGAAATTGAATTATATTATGCATTCAAATTTACATATCTGAGACAGATTGATTCACATTTTCTTTCACAAAACACCCCCACCCTGCTCGCAACCCGCTCTCCTCACGTCACTCTTTTTGGCATCGGCCTCAACCCACGTTCAAATTTCAAAATCTCCCTTGTGTCCAATGCAAACCAGCTCAACCCAACCCTCACCCTTTCCAAGCACACATAGATACGAAGAAAGAGAGAGAAAGAGAGCGATGTTGGGTAGAAATCCATTTTGAACATCGACAGTTTTAGGTGCTCTAACCTCTGGATCATCATTCTCCCTTTTTGTAGCTCAATGGCCGCTTTGATATGTAGTGTCTTAAATCAACCCAAATGCCCTCTCCTCTTGATATTCTACTATAAACACCTTCCACTATCTTTAAGTTCTTCTTGTGGTTTGCAAAGTGGACACACAAAGCTTCCCCATCTCCAAATACCCATTACAGAGAACTTTGACTTGAAAGTTCAAACTCCCAAAAGATGACAATCATATAGAATGTATCCTAAGAAAATAAGCTACTACAATGAATACCTTGATAGACCAAAATCCTTCAGGATCAGCTTTGCCATGGAAAATCCGGGCAACGTTGGTTCCAGACTTGCCCATGTACCACATCTTACACCCCTGCATTAGTACAGGATGGAGCTAGATAGCTTGATGCAATATTCTTAAAGTGGGTAGAGGAGTAGCTGGAAGATTTAGCCTACTTAAAGTTGGTAGAGGAGTAGCTAGAAGATTTAGCCTACTTCTTAGAAAATCTTCAAAATTTGTGCAAAGCTTTTTTTTACATGGGTATACATTATGTTCTCAAATTTTTAGGTTTTCTAGGTTGACATGTGAGGTTTATCTAAGTGCTGTCACCCAGTGAATGCTCTGCAACATATATGATGCATAGTGAACGCATAGTGAATGCATAATGAACGCTCTGTAATTGTGAATGCATAGTGAACGCTCTGTAATAGTGTAAAATAGCCCAAAACAAGTTACCATGCTAAAATAGCATTAACGTTTAAATATACTATATGAAATATACATCATAATAAACATAAAAATATGAGGTGTCTATTTGAGTGCATATTATATTTATTCTACATTTTATGCCATGTATTTGATTGCATATTTTATTTCCTTATCTTGCATATTGTACATGAGGTGTTCCAGCCCCGCATGCCTTCTATTGCTAATGTCTTTCAATATGCATCGTATATGTTGCAGAGAATTCACTCGACACTCAAATATACCACATGTCAATCATCATATGGTGTCACCACACTAATACAATATCATTATGCACATATAGATTACGATGTGAGTTTTACCTTAAAACCTAAATCTAAGAACATAATTTACAACCATGTAGAAAAAATCTTTGCACGGTTTTTTAAGTAGCAAGTTAAATCTTCCAGCCTCTTCTCTGCCCACTTTAAGAATACTGCTTCATGTACACCACCATAGTCAATCTAGAGCACCACTCATAGTGTTCAATTACCTAATTATTGCAAATTTGAACTTCCTTAATAGGAGTCTTTAGTTAGGATGGAGGTACCATAGTCGTTATAGTATGAACCCATTCACCACCAAGATGCACATAAATTGGTATAGTGTCTTTGGTGGAATCCTTTAGTCCTCTAAATAGCACACTAAACTGTGTCACACTATTAAATGATGATGACTATTGCTTTATTGCAGTTGAAATATAGCAAATAGAATTGCAGAGAATCATGTCATTAGATCAAGCAGACCATTAGCCTTCCACGTATAGATTTGGTTGGTGGACTCACTTGATGGTAAGGTGGAAAGAGTAGCATGTGGCAAAAGTCAAGGCTTACTAAAACACATGGAGGCAAGCTCATGGGCCTTGCTTTGCATAAAACTTTCCCTAATACCTTAAGTGCACCCTCCAAAGCCTTGTAGGAATCCTACGTGTTAGAAAATGACACATCAATCATGTGAACCACTAATTGACCTAAACACATTACAAGAGTATATAACCTTCTTTACCCCACAGCATCTTGCAGGAAAAGAAAACTAACTATGCATGAAAGTGGTTTATGAATGGGGGATGGTAAGCCACCAAAAATATAATGTGAAACCATGAGCATACATGCATACATGCATAGCATGTGGACATAAGTAGAGGCAGAATATCTTTGGCCTAGTTATATTTAAGTAGACGCACAAACTGATGTCCACACTACTTCATTATTCAGCTACAATTACATACACGAACTCATGAATACTTTAGACTCTGCTAATCAAGAGCATGAGCACAAAAGAGCTAAAACAACTAAAAAACACACAACCAGGAGTTGGCACTTAGGGCATGTAATTTAAAGCATATTCATGAATCTACTTCTTCAATTCATCATACTGACAATTCTCTGCAAATGTTTGAGCAACATGCCATGAGGGACGAGTCTGCATCTGGTCTGCCCAAAATTTGATGTGTCCTTGATAATCTTGCTTGCAAATTTTTCTCAATCCTTGTTCAACATCACGATATGCATGCATCATTAAAGTTCTGACAAGAGAAACGAGATCACCTAAGGGGTCAAAAGAAAACTGATATGGCTTTTCACCGTGTCTGACCTCCTTACATCTTCACTTGACAAGGCTGACTCCACCTTGGCTGAAGAGGATGATTCTATCATCTTCGTTACAGAGGATAATTCCATCATTTTGGCCTTTCCCCTTGTGATCCTCCCCGTACTGTTCAAGTCTTCCAACAAAATCTTAGCCTTAGCACTTGTCCTCTTCCCAAATCTATTGAAGCCTTCCGATGAAGCCTCACCATTGGGTCTGTCCTCTGTAGCGCCCTCTCCTGATGGGCTCGAACAAAATTTCTTGTTGGGCTGCTCAGAAGCCTCATCACTTGTCCTCCGCAGCCTCTCCTTAGATCTTAACTGATTAAGCACCTTATCTGATCCTGTTACAACACTTCCTGCAAAATTTGTCGGGACTCCATCCCAGGTAGCAAAGCCCCAGTCAATCATCATTACTCCGATATTGCCATCAGGTTCTCCAATACTGCCACCAGGTACTCCAATACTGCCATCAAGTCCTCCCAGCAGCAATATGTTGGAGAGGCAGACATCTCTGTGCACAATACCCCTGCGATGTGCTGCACGGAAAATGTCAATGATGCTACTGAAAACAAATTTGTGAGCCCTACTAATAGTCATCCCAGCAGTCAATGGAACACCTATAGGCTTCATAAATAATGCATCTTTATTTTCTGAAATTTTATTAACTACTATAGGAACCCCTTTCACACTCTTCAAACTCTTGAGCATCTTAAGCTCATGCTTCCTGTTCTCCCTGTAGGCCAGCATGAAAAACTTCCCCGCACAAAATTCACCTTTATGATTGATCAAATACACGGAACTCGTACGACCTGCACCCAGCTGCATAATGACCTCAAATCCCATGTCAATGTGATGGGCCATGTGAAGGGAGCTAAGGTCAGCAATCAAAAGGCCACACAAGCTTTCCCTGAAATCATATTCAGGAGTCACTTCTACGCGCAAACCTCCTAGACCCTTCTCCATGACAAACCATTCACATATAATGCCATTAGTAAGGCCTCTTACAACTTTAGATCTCCAAGTGTTTAGCAAACTATCCAACCTGATAAAAAGATTTCCCACTTCCTTATTCCCATTGTATAGGCCATCATGGGATAATAAGCCAAAAATTACTACACTGTAGAAGTCCACAGTAGGCTTACCCTTCAATACAACATGAAAATCAACCTTTCTGGTACGTCTGCCTACTCGTGATGACCCACCCTCAAAGGAGACAATGTATTTGCAGTGAGAGCCACAAATCTGGTTCATCCAAGTCTTGAAATTTGCTTCCAAAATCCTGTTTCCTTGCATTTCCCCAGAATAAAGTGGCAAAATTGAATCGGCTACCGAGCTGGGAACAGGTTTAGGTAAGATAGAGCCATTAGCTGTAGGGCATAACAACCTTATAAAATTGCCATAATCAGATGGGTCCTCACCAGTCACGCTGTTGAAAAAGACCTTCCCTGATTCTGTAGTAACTGAATTGCGTCTAGCCGAGTTTCTATTCTTTTTAGGCGCGTGGAGAGCTCCTCCATTTCTCGGCGGGATCTCTTGTGTTTGCCTGCAGAAGTTGAAGAGATTTCACATAGCAGCACAGAAGGAGCATCTCTTGTACCTTCGGAGGTGTTACCCATCTTTGAATTGATTCTAGCCCGCTGCTTGTCACGTCGCGCGTTGTCAGAACCCATCATAGAATCGATAGCCTGAGTTAATACATTTTTAGGTAGCTGTTGAGAGTTAACTTGTATTTTTACAAGTTAATACAGTTTAGGGTAAAGGGGCCAGTATTAGGCCACTTAAGAAAAAAAACGTAATTTTGGGGGGGATTTTGCATATATAGTCAGATTTGAAATGTGAAGATTGCATCAGATTCCTCATGAAAAGAGGAATTAGATAATACCAAGATAACCTCTACAAACAATTTCATAGCTATATGTGTGAGTCTGACTTGCATGCACACTACAATGCTCTTGTGACTACTAGTAAACACGTCGAGATTGCTATGCTTTAAACCTAGTGCTATCATAGCTTTGGCCGATGCTTCATTTGCAAGTTGTTGGCATTTTCCCTTGCAGAAAAAAGGCCCTTTCCCTTTGTTTCTCAAAGATCTCGTCCATTTCTCTACACTCTATAGAGAACTTGGATCTCATGTGACATAGTTAGAGAGAGAGAGAGAGAGAGAGAGAGAGAGAGAGAGAGAGAGAGAGAGAGAGAGAGAGAGAGAGAGAGAGAGAGAGAGAGAGAGAGAGACTCAGTCCCGTATAGGCTAATGCATATGGATATGATCTTCCAAGTCTAGATGAGTCATAAGAGACTTCGCAAGACAAAATAGTAATCGACATCCTTTATTGGCATTAGGTTGATCCCCCTATTTCTCCAAACCCGCACAAAAGAGTTCTGCAAGAATGGTCATGGTCAGTCTTTTGCATCCGCTCCGAACCAAGCGGTTGATCGGAGTACAATCACCCTTATTTGTGATGAGTGTACGCCTTATTTGTGGACCAATTCCATAGTTTAGGAGTATATGGTACTAGGAGACTTGATACAAAATCGTAAAGCAATTTTGGGGGCAAGCACATTGATTTCAAAATTTTGACCCAATTGTAAATGGCACCATTCAAACATCCCATTGTAATTTTTAGCTCTTACGAGTCCTAAGAGCTCCTCTAGAAGCCTTTGTTTTGTTTTGTCTTATGCCATCATGGCACCAATGCCTAGAGTGGAATGTAGTATGGATGTTTTGTCTTGTCCTATTGCAAACTTTGGCCCCATATGCTAATGAGGATGATAAAGAATACAATGAGCAGGAGAAACGAAAAATGAATATAGTAGTGCGGGGCATCCTTGAATTTGACACGAAAAAGGTACTTACCTTGAACACGAACATTACGGATTTGATCTCAATCAAGTTCGGAATGCATGATGTTCTGGTATATGGGGCACACAGAGTAGGCAAGAAGAAGCCCGAGACCAATCGGGCAATCGTATGCACATTATTGGTGGATGCACATAATGTTGGGGCGGTAAAGCCCAATGTGCTCGCCCAGTAGTCTGGGCAGCCGGACACTAACCTACTGACCATTCTATGTGTATACCCTAATAAGAGACTCAACCCTAGCCACACTATCTTTGTAGTGTGGGAGTCCTGTTGTGTGTGTTATCTCCTTCACCGCACGCGCACCGCACGCCTGCCATTGGCGCTACTATCATGCTAACATTATCAAAGAGTGTCTACTTCAATGTGAAGGACATGAAGACCACATATGAGCTATGGAAGAAGTTATGTGACATGTATGATCAGAAGAGTACAGCTTCACAGGTTTACTGGTTGAAGCAACTTGTTGATCTCGAGATGAAGGAGGGGATAGCCATGTCTGATCACCTTAATGAGTTCAACACCATATTCAGTCAACTCAGTGCGCAGGACGTGGAGTTTAAAGACTCAGTGAAAGCATTGTTCTTGCTTATCACTCTGCCAGAGAGCTGGGATATCTTCTGTACAGCTATCAGTAACTCGGCTCCAGCAATTGGTCTTACTTCAGCGAATGTTGAGAGCAGTTTACTCACAGAAGAAGTGAACAGGAAGAAGTAGCACTGCTTTAGTTGTTAGAGGGAGATCTAACGACAAGAAGAAAGGGGAAAGCAAAGGAAAGTCAAGGAGCAAGTCCCGTGGTCGCAGTATAAAAGACATGGAGTGCTATCACTGTGGAAAGAAAGGACACCTCAAGAGGGACTGCCGACTGTACAAGCAAAGGAAGATAAACCCAAGTCAACAGTGAAGATATAAGAGATCAACGTTGTCAGTGAGGATGAAGGCGAAATCCTTCTTAACTCAGAATTGGAGTCAGCACAGATGGTCACTATAGATAACATCATCTTACATGATTGGATCTTGGATTCAGGAGCATCGTTTCATGTGACTCCACACAGGGAGTGGTTCACAAATTATGATGCAAAGAGAACCGGCTGAGTTCGCCTTGGCAATGACTATGCATGTGAGATCATGGGAGTAGGTGATGTGCAGCTTAAGTTTCAGCAAGGATCTACATTCACTTTGAAGAACGTATGACATGTACCAAAGCTCACCAAGAGCTTGATCAGTTCAGGACAGTTGGATGATGGAGGGTACACCACTACCTTCGGAGATAACTCTTGGAAGATCACTAAGGGTTCTCTTGTAGTAGCACGTGGCACAAAGTCTGGCACTTTGTATATGTTACATGTTTCAACTGTTAAGGATAATGTAATTTGTGTAACCGAGCAACCAAGTGTTTCTTTGTGGCATCGCCGGTTAGGACATATGTCCCAAACTGCAATGAAAGAATTGTCTCGTTCTGGTTATTTGCCTGGTTTCAATTTCTCAGATTTTTCTGTTTGTGAGCATTGTTTATATATGGTAAACAAACACAGTCACCACACAAGAAAGGTAGTTCAAGAAAAACAAAGCGATTACAGTTCGTGCATAGTGATGTGTGTGGTCCTATGCCTACGGCATCGATGGGTCGGGCATTGTATTTTGTTACATTCATTGATGATTTCTCACGTAAAGTATGGGTTTATCCGTTGAGACGAAAGGATCAAGTCCTTCAAGTCTTTCAGAGATTTGTCACACTTGTAGAGACACAGACTGGAAAGAAGGTCAAGTGCTTGCACTCTGACAATGGTGGGGAATATGTGTCAAAAGCCTTCCAAAACTTTTGTGATGCTAAAGGGATTAAGAGGGAGTTGACTGCTCCATATAATCCTCCCCAGAATGGTGTCTCTGAGAGAATGAACAGAACCGTTCAGGAAAAGATGAGAAGTATGTTGTCAAATGCTGGTTTGCCTAATGGGTTTTGGGCGGAAGCATTAGCCACAACTGTCTATTTGATAAACAGGTCACCTAACAAGAAGTTAGACTTAAAGGTTGCGGAGGAGATATGGTCTAGGAAACCACCTTCGTACAAGCATCTTAGGGTCTTTGGCTATGAAGCTTACTGCCATATCCCGAAAGAGTTTCGTGATAAGTTGGCACCTAAGTCGAAGAAATGCATTTTTCTTGGCTATGGAGAATCTGGTGAGATGGATTTCAGGTTATGGGATCCAGAAGCTAGAAAGATCATTCGCAGCAATGATGTGTTCTTCAATGAAGAAAAGATGCACAAGAAGCCTGTTCAAACAATCGAAATACGCAAAGTGGTATTTCAGGAAGATGGATAAGTGCATAACAGACAAGTTGCACAAGGTGTAGGACAACAACAACAAAATGCTCCCATTGTTGGAATAGCAGGTTGTGGCTCAGCCTGTTATCAGATGATCTGAACGAGCTATGAGAGCTTCTGATCGGTACATTCCTTCTCTAGATTATGTCATGTTGACAGATTACGATGAGCCGTCTTGTTTTAAAGAAGCTATGCTTAGGGAAGACAAGGATAAATGGGAGAAGGCCATGCAATCGAAAATGGATTCGCTGCGTAAGAATTCCACATGGGAATTGGTGCATCTGCCTGCTGGTAAGACGATTCTGCCATGCAAGTGGATATACAAACTGAAGGTCACAGTTAGTGCAAGTAAACCTAGGTACAAGGCAAGACTGGTAGCAAAAGGTTTTAGACAACAAGAGGGTGTTGATTTCGATGAAATTTTCTCACCAGTTGTCAAGATGACCATATTGCGGTGTGTTCTAGGGAATACACATTAGAAGAGATATATATATCATGAGATACATATTATTAGAGATACATATATCAATAGATACATATTACAAGAGATTCATATATCAAGAGACACATATCTTAAAAGATAGATGCACAAAGAGATACATATCTAAAGAGACACATATCTAAAATGATACATATATCGAGAGATACAATTTTTAAGAGAAACATATATCAGGAGGTACATATAGCTTGGGCGCATGTGTAAGCATGTCACCATGTGCCAAGATGAGGTACATACAATTACTTGAAGTTGTATCTCTAACTCCTTTTCTAGATCACCTTGCCTGAAGGTGATCTTGAGATACATAATTATAATTACATAAGGTACATGCAATTACTTGAAGTCGTATCTCTAACAACTTTTCTAGATCACCTTCCACGTCTTCTTTGCCCTCATCTGCAACAATAGGATTCAAAATATTTCAATGTTGTGGTTAGACCTAATCTATATGCCAACGCATGTCATGAGAGCATACAAACTATACAACAAACCATGTGAACCTGGAAGCAGTGTCTAAGTGAGTCTGGACCACAACACAAACATGTGGCCATATGAGGAGAAGCCCAGGCGCCCACAACTAATCCAACATGAGCAACCATCCACACAAGTGTGAAACTCTACACGATGGTGAATGGAAGTGTGTTTGTGATAACAAACATCTTCATGGTCCTAGAGAAATTGAAATTCTTGACAGAAAGATCATTCAACATCTTGGTTTGGAAGGGGGAATCACTTTGGTTGTTGTCAATGCAAGAGTCAAACCATTTCAATGTTGTGGTGGTTAGACCCAATCTATACATGAAACCAATTCAAGAAGGAAAAGAGTCGATTAAAGGAACATCGTGAAGAATTCTATGCGAATGAAGCTCTAATTCTTCTGAAGAAAGAGACATGGAGGATTCTGAGAAAGACATTTCCATGCTTGTTAATGAAAAAAGTGTAGATACTTGCATATTAAGTTGAAAGCATATTATGTCTTCTTATACCTGCATATTATCTTTGCTTTTTTTTTTTACATAATAGGTTGCTGTTAAGGTGAATGCATATTATATTTGGTTTGTATATTAAAATGCATATTTGTTTTGTATATTACAATGGAGAGGACTTCATAGGACACTTGAGCTTGTATTCAATATAGGCTGCATCTACTAGAAACCAAATATAATATGAAGCACCTGCCTAGTGAGGATCAGCCCTTTATTTAGAACTATGGCCATCACTGCTTCTTTGCATGCAAGATGTGTGTTTTTTGTGTAGAAGTGCATGGCCATATTTGTTATTCTGCTTCTAATAATAGGCAGTAAAACTAGGTAGAAGCGATAGGCTAGCTTGAATGTGTATGTAGGCTTGGCTGTATTTGTTACTCTATGTGCTTGATGTGGTGTATTAGCCCATGAATGTGTGCAAGGCAAGGGTTGTTGCAGAAAGAATTTGTGTTGGGCAATCCTCTAGTGGACATGTATGCCAAGTGCAAGACATGACAAGTGCTGAAAGCAGTGAAAAGAATCAAAGAGCAAGGACAAAAGACAAAACAAAGTGTCATTGACATTGAAGAACCTTAAATTACGAAAAATGGCATTTGCCTAGTAGATCTCAAATAGATGCTTTTGTGGCCTCACTCAGGGCTTGTTAACGGAAACAAAGATCTTGCTAGAGGCACCAGCATACACAATGATCAAGCTATTTTGACTTTTGTTTCATGTGCTTCAAGTCCTCGTGATACTTCAGATCTTGCCTGTGAAATTCCTTGATCTCTTCCACATGGTTGTTTTAATTATCTTCAACATCTTCATGTTGTTTTTTTTTCTTTTTTTACTTGCCCTCCTATTCTTTCATTGCAACAAGCCCCTCTCTACCTGCCACCACATAGAAGGGGTTATATAGAGTGTATAGAAGTGATCATGTTTTTTGTCCAAGGGAGCTAGCTCAAGCAGTAGAGCGTTTGTCTTGCACCAACGTAGTGGTGGGTTCAAACCCTGTTTGGGGGCCTTTGGTGGAAAGCTAGCCCTGCGCTAGCATTTTTTTTTAAAAAAAGTGATCATGTTTCAAGTGGGAAGACGAAGCTTGATTTTGGTCTTCAAATTTCATCCTTGTAACCTTGGTTTTTTTCAAGTAGTAGTGGTTTTATGCAGCGTCGTGTCATACAATTAGCACATCTGTCTCTCCTCCTCTCTTTGATCTCAATGAGAAGCCATCTCATTAGATGTTTGGCTTGACCTCTGGTCTTTACGAAAAATGATGACAGCTTCTGACAACCAAATGAACCGATGGGGATCCCTTTGGCATCCTGTGCAGCTAGGTATGGTCTCCCTCTATATCTATCTATGTTTCTTTGTCTATCTCTATAATTTTCTCTATGCATGCAACCTCCTCACAGCAACCCACATAAATTTCTCCCTCAAAAATGTATGCTTGCCTAGGAGGGAAAATTGGTTAATGAGATGGATTCTCCTTCAAAAACGTGGAAGAAAAATGTGGTTAAAGGTCGCTTTTGGTAAGAGAGGGGCAAGGGGTGGGAGCTAGGGTGGATGAGAAGGAGAGGAGCAGCAAGTGGCATGAGAAGAGAAAACAAGAGCGAGACCAAAGACACGTCAACTTGTCAATATATATCTAACATCTGTCTAATATATGTCTTATAGCTGACTTATAGCTTTTGATGGCTAATAGCTATCTTGTTCCTTGGTGACAACTCATACTTATACCTTTGTAGCATAAGTATAGAGAGTGCGCAATATAAGAGTACCCTATTGCCCTCGTAACTAGAGAGAGTCCCTAATATAAGTGTTCCTTGCTGCCTGGACAAGTACAAAGATGGTATTTGGGTACAATGAGAGATAGAGAACAGAGTGAAAAAAACAATCATACAAGGCTACAATGCTTTTTTCAGGAAAAAACGGTTACCTTGTATCAGCCGAGATGCCTTTTACCGTGAACAAGAGGGAGAGAGAAAAGTTTTGACTATGATCTATTTCGAGAAGGAGAGGGAGGAGTGACCTTATGCCACCTATACATGCATGCCAATTATTTATAATAAAGGGAAAGAGGGTTGAGCCCCTAGTATATCTATCAAGTGAGAAAGGGGGAAGCTGCCACCTATTCTCCAAGAGGGCGGAGCCCCTAGTATATGTGTCAAGTGAGAAAGGTGGCAGTTGCCACCACTTGGCCTTGCATCAAAGCCAAAAGATGCCTTTTACCATGAAGGCAAGGGGGAGAGAGAAAAGTTTTGACTATGATCTATTTCAAGAAGAAGAGGGTGTGATCCATAAACATTATGAAACTATCAAGCCACATATTATTCTCTTACTTGTTAATCACCAATTCCTCCAACAGGACTGTGAACTCTTGGGTTTGGAACTGGAATATGCACCTGGTGTGAACAGACTCTTCTCCCCATCATAGGCAAAACCGCTTCCCTCCTAATTCTTTTGCTCCATATACTTGTTGAAGCTTCCTAATGATTGTCCAACAAAGGTTTTTATTTTCAATCCCATCATTCCTGCTGGTGGGTGTTGAGATATTCTCCTGGCATGATTAGGAAAAAAGAGCGAAGAATTAAAAGTTCAAAATTTAAAGAGCAGAGTAGCTATAAAAATGACCCTTTTTTCTTTGGCAAGAAACCATGAAGGGAAATACAAGTACATTCTCTCTATAAGACATTTGATAGTAGCAAAGAAGCTAGGTGTACTTACATCATAGTGTCAAACGTCCTATGATTCTGCATTGTTGACCATTCAAATTGAAACCTACTATATTTTATTAATTATGAACTATACAGATAGTTTAGGGATACCAACATGAGATCTAACTATAATTTATGAACTATAATTTATGGATACCTCATACTTCATAGTGCATCTCTTCCTCTTTTTTCAGCAACTCTCCCACCTTGCAGGTCATCGGCGGTTGGAGGAGTGCATGTGCGTGACCTCTCCGACCGGCAGATGCCTTCCTCCCCAAGACAAGGTGCTCTCTCTCTCTCTCTCTCTCTCTCTCTCTCTCTCTCTCTCTCTCTCTCTCTCTCTCTCTCTCTCTCTCTCTCTCTCTCTCTCTCTCTCTCTCTCTCTCTCTCTCTCTCTCTCTCTCTCTCTCTCTCTCTCTCTCTCTCCACCTTTCCTCTCTTTTACAGGTCATCGGTTTGTGGGCTCTTGCCTTTTGAGAAGTGCACTCACAAGCTGTTGCTGTCACCATGTCCCGAAAAACAAGGTCCCACTCACAAAATCCAGAAGACCTCTTCCCGCCTCTTCCCGCCTTCTTCGCTCAAAATCATGTGGCCCAGAAGGAAGGAAAAGTAAAGGCCTAGAGAAGGAAGAGGCTGAAGGAAGGCAGAAGGAAGCAAAAGTCAGAAAGCAGAGGATGTGTGGGGAAACCTGCTGAAGAGCGAGTGGGAAGGAAGAATGGGAAAACCTGGCTTCAATCACTTCATTAACGATGGAGAATATTCAAGACATGTGGGAGTTCTGCATAGAGAATAAACCTGACATTTCAGAATTTTTTAAATACAGTATACCGGCATGTTTGGTCTATAGTGGGGGCAATTCACTTATGAAGGCATCGACATTGGCATCAAAGACCTGGAATGTGTTTCATCAAAGGCACAAAAAACCCAGTGTTTCATCTTTGGCATTCTCAAAACTCTCTTTGAGAGACATAAATTCTGGTATGTGTTTTCTGGTATGTGTTTTCTGAATCTGGTGGCAGTTTAGGGTCTGGTATATTTTCAGTTGGTCATCAGGTAGTCTTGGAATAATTGATCTAGTCCTGATTTTTGAGCTTGTGTATATTTTTGATGGGCGGCAAGTGCCCGTCAAAATCCCGGATATTACATGTTTTTGATGCAGGTGTGATGTTTGGCATAAATAAGTTAATTGTGTGAATTTAGGAAAAATTAAGTTTAGTGTAATAAGAATGTGCTAAGGCTAAATTTGAATCAAAAGCAAGAAATTCCTAATTAGGGTATTTTTTGTGTTTTTTTGTAATTTCTATGTTTTTTTAATGTATGTATTTTTGTGATTGTGTTTTTGCTTTTATTTTAGGAAGAACTGTGGATCACCTCTCAATGTCAGGGTTGAAATGTAGCAGTAGTAGTGGGGGGTCAGGTCCTCCACTAATTTTCCAAGACAAGGGTGTGGAAGCAATGCAATGTCCCGTGATTGATAAACATTACCCTTTACTAGCAGATGTCGCTACAACAAAAACTCTGTTTCCTATAGATGAGTGGAACACAACTTTGAATGACACAGAATTAAAATCTGAGTCAAAACTCAGAAATTTGATTCAAAGACAGAAAAAAGTAGATCTTGAGGTTGCTAAGTTTGTATTTGTCAACAAGCCCAGATTAGGCTTATGTCATCCCAAAATTCCAGACTTTGTTTTGGTTGACAAGGAATTTGAGAAAGTGCCAACAGCTGACACAGTAGGGGCTCTTCTTTTCGCTCAGTCTAGTACTGAAAGCTCGAATAGTTACTATTTCGACTATGCAATTGGAGAAGCTGTCGATGTTGCTCAGGTTCTACTTAGGAATGCATCGCAGCACAGACAGTTCTTCCTCACTGGGGTGACAAACTTGAGAAAGATTAGGTGGTTCAGAGTGGAGAGACCTGGTATGGGTGGTGAATTTAATGGCAGTCGAAGTTATGAGGTCGCATCAGTTAGAGAAAATATAGCTGGAATGATGTGTTGTCCTTTAGAGGGTCTTGGACTATGTAAAAGGTCAATTGTGGTGGGCCAGCAGCAATATCACTTGGGTAGGTGGTTGGGTGAGGGTACTACAAGTAATGTTTATGTTATAAATGTGGACAATGTAGAGTGTGCTGCGAAAGTGGCCAAACTAGGACACACTATTTCTAAGGATGTTAAAATCCTTGAAAAATTGCAGGGCATCAAGGGAATTCCTAGGATTATTACATCAAGTGACTCACCATCATCACAGGTGCTCATCATCACACCTGTGGGGCTGAACAATTTACCTTCAGCATGCTGTGTAGAAAGAATATGTACATAGAGGAGCTGGTTGATACTTTGCAATGTGCACATGGCAGAGGCATTGTAAACCGAGATATTCGGATGGCAAATATACTGATTGCTGAAGATCATTTAATTATTGTGGACTGGGGGTATGCTAGCTCTTCAAATATACCTGACGAGTATGCAGGCACTACACATTTTGCATCTGCAAAGGTTCTCAAGATGCTAGAGCAAGGGCACGGTATTTTCTCTGTTGGACCTTCTGATGATTTGGTTTCATTGGTACGGAGTTTGTATGCACTTTCACGGTTGGATACCCTGTGTGTGCTGGAAAACTTGACAGACTTAAGCACTAATGATTATGCAAAAATCCAGGAATTCTGGGAGACTGAATTGAAGCATAAGCCACAATGGGTGGCTGCTGAGAAGTGTGCTGAACAGGGTGACTATGATGCGCTCAAGCTTTGGATACAGAACTGGTCTTGTAATGCTATGTAAAGTGTAGAGATCTTTTGAACTCTTACATTACAAAAATCTTTTGAGATCTTGGTTGGTTCAACCTTTTTGTTTACGCTAAAATTGCAGGATATTATGTTATGTATATCTATATATATATATATTAGGATATTGGTATGTATATTAGCTTTGAATGTATATTAGGTCATTTGAATGCATGTTGTATGCATATATATTACTCTGAATATTACTTAGTATATATATTAAGCTATCTACATGCATATTATATCAGTATATTAGTATGCATATTATATGAATATTTATATGTATATTAGGACATTATATTATGTATATTTATGTGTATATTAGGATATTGGTATGTATATTAGCTTTGAATGTATATTAGGTTATTTGAATGCATGTTGTATGCATATTACTCTGGATATTACTTAGTATGTATATTAAGCTATTTGCATGCATATTATATCCGTATATTTGAATGCATGTTGTATGCATATTACTTTGAATATTACTTAGTATGTATACTAAGCTATTTGCATGCATATTATATGAGTATATTAGTATATTATATTGTGTGTGTGTGTGTGTGTGTGTGTGTGTGTGTGTGTGTGTGTGTATATATATATATATTAGGATATTGGTATGTATATTAGGTCATTTAAATGCATGTTGTATGCATATATATTACTCTGAATATTACTTAGTATGTATATTAAGATATCTGCATGCATATTATATCAGTATATTAGTATGCATATTATATATTAGGATATTATATTATGTATATTTATGTGTATATTAGGATATTGGTATGTATATTAGCTTTGAATGTATATTAGGTTATTTGAATGCATGTTGTATGCATTTTACTTTGAATACTACTTAGTATATATATTAAGCTATTTGCATGCATATTATATCAGTATATTTGAATGCATGTTGTATGCATATTACTTTGAATATTACTTAGTATGTATATTAAGCTATTTGCATGCATATTATATGACTATATTAGTATGTTGGTATCTATATTAGCTTTGATGTATATTAGGTTATGTGAATTAATGTTTTATGCATATTACTCTGAATATTACTTAGTATGTATATTAAGCTATTTACATGCATATTATATCAGTATATTAGCTTTGAATATATATATAGGCTATTTGCATACATGTATATATGAGTATATTAGTATGCATATTATATGTATATTAGCTTTGAATGTATATAAGGCTATTTGCATACATGTATATATGAGTATATTAGTATTAGTATGCATATTATATTAATATTTTTATATATATTAGGATATTATATTATGTATATTAGGATATTGGTATGTATATTAGCGTTGAATGTATATTAGGTTATTTGAATGCATGTTGCATGCATATTAGTCTGAATATTACTTAGTATGTATATTAAGCTATTTGCATGTATATTATATCAGTATATTAGTATGCATATTATATGAATATTTATATGTATATTAGAATATTGGTATGTATATTAGCTTTGAATGTATATTAGGTTATTTGAATGCATGTTGTATGCGTATTACTCTAAATATTACTTAGTATGTATATTAAGCTATTTGCATGCATATTATATCAATATATTAGTATGCATATTATGTGAATATTTATATGTATATTAGGATATTGGTATCTATATTAGCTTTCAATGTATATTAGGTTATTTGAATGCATGTTGTATGTATATTACTCTGAAGATTACTTAGTATGTATATTAAGCTATTTGCATGCATATTATATTAGTATATTAGTATATTATTACGCATATTATATATGGATATTAGCTTTGAATGTATATTATATTACTTATTATAATGTATATTAGGATATTGGTATGTATATTAGCTTTGAATGTATATTAGGTTATTTGAATGCATATTGTATGCATATTACTCTGAATATTACTTAGTATATATATTAAGCTATTTACATGCATATTATATCAGTATATTAGTATGCGTATATTAGTATGTATATTAGCTCTGAATGTATACTTGGCTATTTGCATGCATATTATATGAGTATATTAGTATGCATATTATATTAACATTTATATGTATATTAGGATATTATATTATGTATATTTATATATATATTAGGATATTGGTATGTATATTAGCTTTGAATGTATATTAGGTCATTTGAATGCATGTTGTATGCATATATATTACTCTGAATATTGCTTAGCATGTATATTAAGCTATCTGCATGCATATTATATCAGTATATTAGTATGCATATTATATGAATATTTATATGTATATTAGGATATTATATTATGTATATTTATGTGTATATTAGGATATTGGTATGTATATTAGCTTTGAATGTATATTAGGTTATTTGAATGCATGTTGTATGCATATTACTCTGAATATTACTTAGTATATATATTAAGCTATTTGCATGCATATTATATCAGTATATTTGAATGCATGTTGTATGCATATTACTTTGAATATTACTTAGTATGTATATTAAGCTATTTGCATGCATATTATATGAGTATATTAGTATGCATATAGTATGTATATTTATATGTATATTAGTATATTATAATATGTGTGTGTGTGTGTGTGTGTGTGTGTGTGTGTGTGTATATATATATATATATATATATATGAGGATATTGGTATGTATATTAGCGTTGAATGTATATTAGGTCATTTGAATGCATGTTGTATGCATATATATTACTCTGAATATTACTTAGTATGTATATTAAGCTATATGCAATTAGTATATTAGTATGCATATTATATATTAGGATATTGGTATGTATATTAGCTTTGATGTATATTAGGTTATGTGAATGCATGTTGTATGCATATTACTCTGAATATTACTTAGTATGTATATTAAGCTATTTACATGCATATTATATCAGTATATTAGTATGTATATTATTCTGAATATGTACATTAAGCCATTTTCACGCATATTATATATGTAAATTAGCTTTGAATATATATTAGGCTATTTGCATACATGTATATATGAGTATATTAGTATGCATATTATATGTATATTAGCTTTGAATGTATATAAGGCTATTTGCATACTTGTATATATGAGTATATTAGTATTAGTACGCATATTATATTAATATTTATATATATATATATATATATATATATATATATATATATATTAGGATATTATATTATGTATATTTATATGTATATTAGGATATTGATATGTATATTAGCTTTGAATGTATATTAGGTTATTTGAATGCATGTTGCATGCATATTAGTCTGAATATTACTTAGTATGTATATTAAGCTATTTGCATGTATATTATATCAGTATATTAGTATGCATATTATATGAATATTGGTATGTATAGTAGCTTTGAATGTATATTAGGTTATTTGAATGCATGTTGTATGCATATTACTCTAAATATTACTTAGTATGTATAATAAGCTATTTGCATGCATATTATATCAATATATTAGTATGCATATTATGTGAATATTTATATGTATATTAGGATATTGGTATCTATATTAGCTTTCAATGTATATTAGGTTATTTGAATGCATGTTGTATGTATATTACTCTGAAGATTACTTAGTATGTATATTAAGCTATTTGCATGCAAATTATATCAGTATATTAGTATATTATTATGCATATTATATATGGATATTAGCTTTGAATGTATATTAGGCTATTTAGTATATTAGTATGCATATTAGGATATTGGTATGTATATTAGCTTTGAATGTATATTAGGTTATTTGAATGCATATTGTATGCATATTATTCTGAATATTACTTAGTATATATATTAAGCTATTTACATGCATATTATATCAGTATATTAATATGCGTATATTAGTATGTATATTAGCTCTGAATGTATACTTGGCTATTTGCATGCATATTATATGAGTATATTAGTATTCACTCTCCGTCAGGGTTATGATCATGTGATGGTCTAACATGGTAGCTTGTTTTGGGTTATTTTCCACAGTATCTATTGCAGAGTGTCATTATGCATCGTATATGTTGCAAAGCATTCACTGAGCACTCAAATATACCTCACATGTCAACCATCACACTAATACAATATCATTATGCACATCTAGATTACGGTGTCAATTTTTTCTAAATACCTAAAAAACCAAGAGCATAGTTTACATCCATGTAGAAAAAGACGGCCTACGAGGCTAGAACACCTCATGTGTATAGCTCCTAGGCCGCGGTCACTATATCAGATAGAGTTTAAGTCAGCTTTCAGTGTGACCTAGGTGATAGCCACATGAGCCCGCTGGACATCCGGGTGACCCGAGTCTTTTGTCAGGATGGCTTCGACCCCACAGAGGTTGCGGAGCGGGACGAGAGACTGTTCCATGTCACAATGTGCTTCCCAGGTCTTAGCCAAGTACCTCTGGCTATTACCACGGATTGGATCTCTGGTGGGATCGGTACATTGGAGTCCGCCTAGACTGAAGCTTCAATGGTAGCCAAGACAACTTGCCTCCCCTCGATTATAGTACTTGAACAAGACACCTCCTCCCTTCCTAATAAGGTAGGGGGGGATGGAGTGCAATTGCATTACTTAAAACAAAAAAAATGTGACCCTCCAACACTAGAGGAGAAGCATAAGTTCCACTGTAATGGAATTGAACTTATTCTTTGAAACTAGCCGAAAATAGATTGACTTAGTGAGCTTTACATTAAGCAAACTCCTTATGAAGATAGAGGTGCTTGGTTGGAGATAGCATCATGATCCACACAATTATCTAGCATGGCATGAACAATAACTTGAAAAAGAGAGAGTGACAACAGTTGAGGACCAGATTACTTGGAGCCAGTCCCCCCTCCAAAAGGCTTTTGTATTATAAGAACCCCCATGAAGAGAGTCTTGTTTAGAATACAAGCTTTGTGTACCTTAAGACAACTTGGATGCCATGAAGATCGAAACCTCACCCATCACAACATAGCCTAGACTTACCATCCCTTATCATCACATCTCTCACCTCCTCTTGCTTGTAAAAAATACCACAAAATATGCATAGAATATATACGACAACTGGCCGATATAAGGATATGTATCAAGGTGTTAGAAAGAAGGGATGCTATGCTATCACAATGGGTGCTCTCCTCCAGGAGAGGCTCCTTGCCCAAGCATAAGAGGATGCTATGCTATCACAATCGGTGCTCTCCTCTAGGAGAGGCTGCTTGCCCAAGCATAAGAGGATGTGATGGTGTTGAACAATTTTGAAAATGCCGCAATCATACCATTGCATTTTGCTTCTCTTCTATCGAATTGTAGTTGTATGCTGATATAGGCCCACTCATGACTTTCAACATTCTTTTTTAAAGTCGTTTTTGGTAATGTGATGCAATTCCAAGTTAGCCCTCCATGGATGGTGCCACAAGAAAGCTAGCAAGGCCCAAGATTACGCCATCCCAAGCCTAAACTTTTTGAGATTGAGAATGCTCAATTGTGCATTTTACTAAGAACAGTCATGTAAGTTGTCTATGAAAGGATTTATAAGAGCATATAAGTACCTCTACTGGTGATATTATAAGAGGTTTACTAAGGATGCACATGTAAGTTTTCTAGGAAAAGAATTTTTAACAATAAGTATCTCTACTGGCATGTAAGTTGGCCTTTTGGCTCTTCCAATTGCTACACATATGGTAGTCTAGGTATATGTTTCATCCAACTTCCTTGTGGGAAAGTGAGATAAAGAAAGGGCCTCTTTTAAGACATGTGAAATATATGACATGAGGCCTCAAGAACCCATGTGAAATAAGATCATTTTGCATGTAAAAGTCAACCAAGCAGACATGATTTCCTAGCTAATGCTAGTGTTGAGTTTGTGGACTTCCTAATATCTATTGTTTTTGTACTTGTATGGTCTTTATTGTTGTTTAGATGTGAAATCAAATCTCTTTTGTTGTTGATACTCTTAATACATTTTTGAGTATTTTATTGCATATTATTATGAATTTATATATTCAATTTTGGGGATATTTGGTTGCATAATAATTTGAATATTTATGTGTATTTATATATTTAGTTCTTTGTGTATATATTTTTGGTATATGTTTATATATATCATAATGTATATTTAAATATATCTATGCATGTATCATGGATATTTAGTTATTGATATTTTTGTGTATATTTACAAATTATGCATTATGCACTATGCACTATGATTTATAAACTATAAACTAACAAAAAGGTCTTTCAAATAGGAGAGGCCAGGGTGGGTTGGTGCAAGAGCCACATTTTGGAATTAGCCTGTCGATGTGTTGCTAGTGGTAGAGCATTGTTGGTGCATTGGGAGCATAAGGGAGTTGTACGTATCATACAAACTAACTGATGGTCCACCTTTTCCAATATGTACATCTTGTAATTGATCAATTTAAATAGTGTTGAAGTTTACCCCAATGCTTTTATCTAGCTAAATGATAAAGAAGGAAGAACCAAAATGCCTAATGTTTACACAACCCCAAAAAAAGACATTCACAGTATCTATTGCAATAAAATAGAAAATATATTATGTGTATTCCAAGCAATTATGTATTTCAAGCAAATATATTGATTTTAAGTTATGTATTTCAATGCATTAATATGCAAGTATAAGCAAGCAAAATAAAATTTCAAGTTTATGTATAAGTATATATACTTCTTTCATTAATATGCAAGTATAAGCAAGCAAAATAAAATTTCAAGTTTATATATAAGTATATATACTTCTTTCATTAATAAGCATGGAAACACAATATGGCTTGATAATAGGTTCTCTCTATAGAAAAATGGCACTTAGCTAGGAGTTTTGGAAGTCTATAAGAAAGTAGGATTCATAGGCCTTTGTCAAGCCATTTCTTTCTCCACAATGGATGTTCATATTAGGTGCAGGTTGGCTATGAAGACACCCAATGTTTTTATAGGTCCAAAGCAACATTTTGTAGCCTAAAAGGAGGCTATTGTGAATGACATGGGTAGAGTGGAGATGAGAAATATGAGAAGCATATATATATATATATATATATATATATATATATATATAAACATGCGTATTGATAAATATAGATAAAAATATGCAAGGACACACACGTATAAGAAATAATTTGCTATAATATATACCATCATATACAACAAAATGTACACCTTCTATAATTATAGTTGATATTTTATATTGATTTTAAGTTTATATATATATATATATATATATATATATATATATATATATATATATATATATATATATATATATATATATATATAAATATGCAAGGACACACACATATAAGAAACAATTTGCTATAATATATACCATCATATACAAAAAAAATGTACACCTTCTATAAATATAGTTGATATTGTATATTGATTTTAACTTATATATTTCAATGCATAATAGTGTATAATGCATATTGAGTTTGCTTATTTAGTTATTAAGTTGAGTTCATATTTGATTTCCATGCATAGTCTATGGGCTTTTCGAAAATGAAATCTTGATAACAGTGAAGAAAAACACAATAGTGCTTATTTGATAGATAAATTGAATGCATATTTTATGAGTTTGCCAAATGAAAATCCGATTTGGTGAAGGAAAGCGTTAGTATGCATTGATGTAATACAAATTGAAATATAAAACAAAATGTAATATGCATTCACCTTAACAAATAAAAATGTAACATATTATGTAAAAAATCAAGCATAATATGCATTAATATGCGATAAGAAATTGCTAGACCATCCTACATAGAACCTCTCTACTTTGAGGATCCACACATAAACACACAGGAGGCTAGAGATGAGTTGGAAGTCTGGATAGCTAAAACACGAGAGGACATGGCAAAGGAATATATGAAATGGGTGCTTAGAGTGCTTCTATTAGCGGTTTTGCAGTTCCTTAAGCCAAAATAGAAAGTGAAGAACCTAGCTAAGGGGTTTATGCCATTGCCAAATCTCAAACATGAGGCTTTACTCTAGAAATGAAAGATGCTACATTGGTATTAGAGCATTTTGGTGGTTCCTTGTACCCGCTCCTACCCCGAACTAGTAATTATTCCCGTAAGGAAAACCCACGCAAGCAATCCACAGTAATCTGCAAACAAGCAGGAGACTTTGCATTCGCATCATCAAGCATTGTACACACACATTAATAACGCAGTTGTAGGTTAGGTAACCCACGGGTTACCGTTTACATCTCTCTCTATCTCTATCTCATTCTCTATAGTCTCTTTCTTTGTTTCCACACAATAGAGCACTCAAAAAACCTAATCTACATACTCGCGCACATGCTAATATACTTATATACATAATATTATACTAGTAATCTGCATACTAAATTAATACTATACTAGTAATATGCACCACACACCCTAATTTACACTTAGATATACTAATATGCATTCAAATATTAGAGTACTCTCTCTCTCTCGTATTTGTTCAAGCCAATCATCTTGAGTACTCTCTCTCTCTCGTATTTGTTCAAGCCAATCATCTTGAGTACTCTCTCTCTCTCTCTCTCTCTCTCTCTCTCTCTCTCTCTCTCTCTCTCTCTCTCTCTCTCTCTCTCTCTCTCTCTCTCTCTCTCTCTCTCTCTCTCTCTCTCTCTCTCTCTCGTATTTGTTCAAGCCAATCATCTTGAGTACTCTCTCTCTCTCTCTCTCTCTCTCTCTCTCTCTCTCTCTCTCTCTCTCTCTCTCTCTCTCTCTCTCTCTCTCTCTCTCTCTCTCTCTCTCTCTCTCTCTCTCTCTCTCTCGTATTTGTTCAAGCCAATCATCTTGAGTACTCTCTCTCTCTCGTATTTGTTCAAGATGGCGTGTCTTGGATTAGTCTTACTACTTTTTTTAAATGCCTTGCGCGCCCAAAAGGTCAACCATGCAAGCATAACACTCTAGACTTGGATTCACACCATATCTGGTGCTCATATTCACAAAAAGTGCTTGGCCCGTTTCTACTAGATCTCGGTGACTACACACATTAAGCACACAAGCACATGTCACTACATCTGGAAGGATGCCCCCACGTTGCATCTCTTGTGCATATCCTGCAAAATCAAACTCACACTGACCAAAATTAGCATGCTTTAGTAGCTCCTATATTACCTTCTCTTGGCGAAATTTATTCCCAGTAGCCGCTGCAAAATCAAACTCATGCTAACTAGAGTGGTGTGCTAACTAGCATACTAGTATATGCTAACTTGCACAAGGTGGTATGCTAACTAGCATACTAGTATATGCTAACTAACACACAAGGATATGCTAAGTTTAATACAGGTATGTGACCTTGGTACAGGTATGTGAACTACCTTATAGATGCGTAGAAGGGTTTAGCATAAGGTGGTAGCCTTGCAAAGCACATTATGAACAACCCACTCTTCACATACACGACCACCATAGTATTTTTAAGAGCTCTTTTGAAAACATAAGAGGCATGTGAACTACTATACACCAGCATGCTAACTAGCATACATTGGTGTGCTAACTATCACAAGGTGGTATCGCGAAGGGTATATTAACTAGCATACTAGTATATGTTAGAAAGGTCCCAAACACACTTTTTTTTTAGTACACCCACACACACACACACACATACTCCACACAATATGCTCATCGGTTTTATATCACAAAAAAAAGCACTACATATAGGATACATCAAAGTTTCTAGGCTCTTAATGAACATATCATCCCACATGAAATGCCATGAGCAAGGGGTGCCGACGTGATGAGCACAAAACCCAAGACGTACTTTCGAACTGGGTTAGCTCTTTTCAGAAGCACCTCCCCATACCTACACAATGCACCAACATCTTCTTTGCTATCATACCGTGCCCCTCCTCCTTTAGATGTTAAAGAGATTAGTGCACCTACAGTGTAGGGCGTGATAGCCAAACCCTTCAATGCAAGGGTCATGTCTGGCTTAAACACTCCAAAAGCTTTAGTTGGTTGATTCCCAGTGAATGCAAAATCAAACTCACGCTGACCAAAATTAGCATGCTTTAGTAGCTCCTGTATTACCTTCTCTTGGCGAAATGTATTCCCAGTAGCCGCTGCAATGTTCTCCTCCTTTGACACAAGTCTATCCCAATCGGCCTTGGGCCATATTGTCTCTGCTTTGTCACCCTTCATAGGCGGGGGGAATTTCTCATTTTTCAAACTAGCCTTCATCATAGCCATGCGTTGTCCCCCCATCCCTTCGCCCATCTTGCCACCTGACACGAATACATGTGTGTGACTGTAATATAATATGTATATCAATAACTTAATATACATAATAATATGCATATACAAATTCAAATATACATATTAATATATAAAGAAATATACATACAAATATTCATAATAGTTTACATATAAATAAACATTATAGTATACAATACAATATGTATATCAATACTTAATACACATAAATATTCATAGTAATATGCATTTTAAAAATACATAATAATATGCAATAAAATTTATAACGTGGATACAGATTTCCTAAGATGCATCTTAATATGCACACAAATAGCCTAATATAGAATATAATATGCATATCAATATCTTAATATACAATAATGCCTCCTCATCCTCCTCATCCTCCTCCTCCTCCTCCTCCTCCTCGTCATTCTAGGGATTCCAATTTAGTCTTGCAAAGTCATCCTCTTCCTCCTCCTCGTGAGCTATGTGTTGCCTCTAAATGAAATTGTGCCAGCTTTGTAGGATGACTCTATAGGACTAAACTGGAATCGCCAAAATAGAGAGAAGTCTATTGTTGAGTCTAGAGAGAGTTCTTCCACCTACTAATACTGTCTCAAAAAGATGAGCATAAGCTTGGGCAAGAAAGAATGAAGCATCCAATCTTCCAAATCTTCCCTACTACTGTCTCAAAAAGATGCTACGTCCCGAAGGGTTGCTAGTTGAGGGCCGAGGCTCTAGAGAGGTAACCGTGAGGGTCACAGTTCACTCAACTCACATTAGCGAGCGAGCGCCCGAGCAGGACTACAGGTGCGTTCTCCGAGCTCTCCAAACTCCCACTATAAAATTGATGCTGGGCCCTGGCCGGTCATTCACGAATCACAACACGCTAAATCTGCAAGCTCTTTTATGCAAGCGCAAGTTTCTCTTGGCACTTGCTTACTTTAGTAAATGCCCATTGCTTTAGTAAATGCTAGCCCAAGTTTTTATGACTGTGATATGGTAGTATAAGTTCCTCGCCTCGTTTGTCCAATGAGCACATAGCTCCTACACCCTTTTTCCACTATCATTCTAAGCTTAGCTTCAAAAATAGAAGAAGAAGCACCATTTGGCAAGAGGGCAGCGTTTGGTAATTTGGTAAGAATGCATATTTGGCAATCTAATTTTAGTAGAAGTCTTATAACTTTTGTAATCTTGAAAGTCTAAGCATTAGTTTTTAAAGTCTAAGCATTAGTCTTGGACAAAATTACATTATGAGCTATTGGATTTTCTTGCTAAACTTCTTACTTGTGTATGGAACTCTAAGCTATTTGCCCTTCTTGTTTCTAGTCCAATATCGACGGCGGTTCACAACATCAAAAGGATCCTTTTTAAGATGGATGTTCTTAGTCCTTCCATATCAAAAGTTACACAAACCTCCTCGGCTTCATCCAAGGTGATTAATGTAATGTTTTTCTTAAACGTATGTTTACTTTGATGTTAATAAGGGATATCCGAGTGTTTGTTTTCTCATATTTACTTATGTAGGTTTCAAAGAAGAAAGGGGTCACACAAAGGACATTGCTTCAACTCTCAAAGGTGACGTACAATGTGAATAAAAAGACCCGACTTGGTAAGAAAAGCTCTATAATTAAAACTAATGATGTCGATGATGAATTATATGAAGGTGATGACCCAAACAACTCAGATATAGAAGGTAAAAAGTGTCGTAGGTTGCTTTGGCAAGATAATTGGTTATCATCTTTCAAGTGGTTGATTTTTTATAATCAAAAGGTTAGGCTCTTTTGCTCTTATTGCTTGGATTACCCTCACGCAAGAAGTGCATATTCTAAGAGAGGTTCTAAAAACTTTAAAACTAGTAACTTGCGATCTCATGCATGCACTCAATGTCATAGAGATGCTTGTAATGCCATGTTGTTTGGCAAGTGCGCCATGAGAGTGAGCTTGCGTAAGATGCATCTACCCAAGAAGAGGCATTGCACATATTGTTTAAAAGTGCATGTAGCAAAAAAAAACCATGCATTTACATCATTTTTGTGTTTGCTTGATTTGCTGAGAAGTGTTAATGTGAAAAATATCACTAGTCTTTACAATGACGATAAAGCATGTGCGGATATAGTACATTGCATTGCTACATCTATAATAGATGAAACCTTGGATAAAGTTAGACAAATTTCGTGGTTTGGAGTAATTGTGGATGAATCCACGGACATCTCTATACACCATCACATGATTATTTATCTATCTTACTTGGAAGATGAGTCGGTGCCATGTTCTACATTCTATGGTATGGTTCGCACTAATGACTCTACATCTAAGGGAATATTTGATAGGATCATGTATGAGTTAAAGAATACAAATCTTGATATGAAAAAACTTATAGCATTTGGCTCCAATGGGTGTTCCACCATGGTGGGTAGAAAGAAAGGGGTGGCTACTTTAATGAAGCAAGTCAATCCTATGCTTACCTCTATCCATTGTGTTGCACATAGGACTAATTTGGTCGTATCGGATACTACCAAAAAGATTACATATGCCAAACAAATTGATGGACTTATAAATAGCATTGCAAATTACTTTTCTAGTAGCTCTAACCGCAATGAAGAGCTTAAAATAGTGCAAGAAGAGCTCGATTGTGAAGTGATCAAAATGCAACGCATCTTTGAGGTAAGATGGCTAAATAGGCACTGATGTTTAGTAAAAATTTGCAAATCTATGGATGCATTACTTTGTTTATTGGAAAAAGAGCGTATGGATTTGCATGCCATACTTAGCACATTTGAATGTATATATGCGATGCATTTTCTTGCGGATATTTTGCAAAAGCTGACAAATTTGAGTCTTCGTTTTCAAAAAGATTATGTTGATGTTTCTACGATTCATGGCACAATGATAAGCACCATTTTATGCATTAAAGATGAATATCTAATCAAAAGAAAGCTTGATTTGAATGCTTGTCAGAAAGGTATTGGCGGGTATCCTATTATACCTGACTATGGTACCGAAAATGGATTTTTGTATGCATTACGATGCTCTTTAAAAGGAGATATATTCTTTGGTCAAAAAGTTGTAAGGGATGAGGAAGGTAAAGATCTTGCAAATGCCTTAGAGTTTCAATTCACTTATGCTAAAAAAGTTTGTGAATGCCTTGAGATGCGCTTTGTTGATAACACTATGTTGAATTGTGTCAAAATTTTGGTTCCCACTCAACACCCCTCGCATGAGAGGTTGCTCGAAGACTATGGGGAGAAGGAATGTGATAACATTGTTGCATTTTATGAGTGTTGTGTTTTTGAGTATATGGAAACTCTGGAGATAGATAAAGAGTTTTTCTTTAGGTATCACAATGAATGAGTATGTACTTTTTGAATATTACAATGAATGAATATGTACTTTTTGAATATATATGCTTGGTCTCTAAAATTTAATATGTATTTAAGTATACATCTCACATATAATAAGCAAATTTATCTTCTGTTAAACATAATGGGGGGGGGGGGGGGGGGGGGGGAGGGAGGGAGGGAGGGAGGGAGAGGGAGGGAGGGAGAGGGAGGCACGGGAACATCTTCCTCACAAAATTTTTGGTTATGTACAACCAGTTTCATTAGATTGCTGATATCAATCTGCAAACGTATTGTGTCCTCCATCGCGGCCTTGCACCTCGCTTCCAATCTGTCACATAGCTTTCACACTTTCTTGTGATCAAGAAGCCCAAGCTGAAGGTTAGGCATGGCGCCCATGCCAGCATCAACATTATCAATATGCTGCCTATTTGGAGCATCCACATCCACATCATCATTTGCAGCATCATGTTGCATTTTCTCATGAAGCCATGCCAAGTAATGCATTTCCCATGTTGATATGAGAGCTGACACTTTCTACTGTGATGGCAGCTATGGGTAAATCCACCTGTGGTGTGACGGGCCATTTGCAAATTCATTGTATAAGGGGATGGACCTATTGTATAAGGGGATCAACCCATTGTATAAGAAGATGGACCGCTTTTATACGGGATGGACCCATTGTATACGGACATGACTACTTTTATACGGGTGGACCCCTTGTATATGGGATGGACCTATTGTATAAGCCATGGATCCACTAGGATGTCTAGATTGTATAAGGCAGTGGATCCATTGTATAAGCCATGGACCCACTTGGGTGGCCTTGTTGTATAAGGTAGTGGATCCAATGTATAAGCCACAGACCCATTGTATAAGCACTAGACCGTTTGTCTAAGGGATGTCCCATTTCATAAGGGTCCATTTTATAAGGCTTGGACCCATTGTATAACAACAAGAGCTACTAAAGCATGCTAATTTTGGCCAATTTTTAGATACCTCCACTCACCCTTCTCTAGTTTCATCATAAAAAGAAAAAGATATATGCTCATTAGTGGGAACTTGAGTGAGAACTCAAAAGGTTACACATTGTCTTATAGTTAAAGGCTATTTACCACAAGGTTGTAAAGAGCTTTGCTTTTATTTTGGGATCAGCATCAGTAGAAAGTAGCAGTTCATTGCTCTGCTGAGGGAGGGCTTTGCTGAATATTAGATTATTGATTGTCAATTATAATGTATATTATATTATTTTATGCATATTACAATGTATATTATATTATTGGTATAATAGGTTGATCCATTGTATAAGCCATGGACACACTTGGGTGGCCTCATTGTATAAGGTAGTGGATCCAATGTATAAGCCATGGACCCATTGTATAAGCACTAGACCCTTTGTCTAAGGGATGTCCCATTTCATAAGGGTCCATTTTATAAGACTTGGACCCATTGTATAACAACAGGAGCTACTAAAGCATGCTAATTTTGGCCAGTTGTTAGATACCTCCACTCACCCTTCTCTAGTTTCATCATAAAAAGAAAAAGATATATGCTCATTAGTGTACGGAGTGTTGAGTGGGAACTTGAGTGAGAACTCAAAAGGTTACACACTGTCTTATAGTTAAAGGCTATTTACCATAAGGTTGTAAAGAGCCTTGCTTTTATTTTGGGATCAGAGCAGTCTCACTACTGTTGCTACTGAGGGAGGGCTTTGTTGAATATTAGATTATTGATTGTCAATTATAATGTATATTATATTATTTTATGCATATTACAATGTATATTATATTATTGGTATAATAGGTTATTGGTATGATTATCAAGATGTATATTATATTATTATATGCATATTATGATGTATATTAAATTATTGTATACATATTATGATGTATATTTGTAAATTCTCATGCAAACTTTGTGAGTCTAAAAGTGAAGAAGATGTCGGGAGGTTAAAGATTGAAGCTAGTGCAAAGTATTTTTATTTTCTTCTTTCACCTGAGAATCGGGCACAGGTCCTAAAGCATGGTGGAAAGAGCATACGAAGATGTGAAGCAATATGTAGCCAACGTGCAAGTTGTGAAGGCTTGGGAAGAAGATAAAATCAGCAAGCAACAGAGAGTGGAAAGGAAGAGGGCCCAAATTGTTTGTAGCCAAGCTTTTGGAGTACGATTCTCTTCAGTCTTCAAGTGTAGGTATGAAAACGTTTGTTGATTGTGTACAATATAATCTTCAATGTAGGTTACATGTTATGAATTCGGGATATGTGGGCAGGTAAGGACATGGAGTCAAGAAAGCACCAATACAGAGATCAGCTGGCCTTCCAGAAAGGAAATTGAGCTAATTATAAAAGCATTAAAAATGCTAGTGAGTGAGTGTTGACCATTGTTCCTTGTGTGCCTGTTTACCTCGTTGTTAGCGTATTGTTTGTGTCAGGAGGATGTTGCAGACGATGCTACTGAGACGCAAGGGCAGGCCAAGGAGCCGTACAAGCAGGTGGTTGTTGCTAAGGTGCCGGTGGAGGAGGATGAAGCAGGCAAAGAGGCAGCCAAGAGAGATCATGAGCTGGTTGCTACTGTTGATACGGTGGTTGTTGGTGACCATGGGCCGATTGCTACTCAGGTGGGCAAACGGAAACCCACCAAGCATGTAGCAAAGAAGAAAAAGGTACGTGATGCCAATGTCTCTGCAATGTGTGTGCTCAGAGAGCCATTTAAAGTGCAATATGTTTTTGCTTATGTATTGTGTACTTAACCTTTGCTTGTGTCAGGTTGAGGAGGTAGTGCTGTTTGATGGTAAGAAGGATAAGGTTAAAAATGCGTCTGTTGTTGGTAGGAGAAGCCTTAGGCCAAGAATGAAATGAATTATGCTGAGTTGAACAAAAATAGTGGAAAGATGACTTGGGGATTAATGCTTCTACAATTGGTTTGATTTGTGTGTAAAAAACTTGCCATTTGCTTTTTTACTTCTTTGTGATGATAACTTGTGCGGTCTTTCATATTGGAGCTGCGACTATGCTCAATTTAATTTTCACATGATGAAACTGTGATAAGTGTGATGATACAGAGGTCTATTTTCATTATTTATCTCTTGTGACCATACAAGAGTGAAGGATTTCTATAGTTTTTCATAGGATTGATGCCAATCCCATAATTCTCAATATGCTTGTTTTTGGTCTCTTCAATGGTGTTCAGTGTCATAATTGGTTAAAATTGGGTTTTCCATGCGTGGCAGCGGCACGTCTCTCTCTTCAAAGCAGTTCAGTGTCAGCAAATTCAAGACATGCCATCTTCTGATTATGTGACATGGACAATGCTTCTTTGAGCTTTGAGGTCATTGGGAAGCTTGCTTCTCTTTCTGTGGGAGGCAAGGGAGAAGCCATACTGTACCATCATCTCGGAGGACAATGGGTTGTTGTTGATGAGGAATGTACGTGGGAGTTTAGCAGAGATGCACACGACGACGATGACGATGAGAGCAATCAAGAAGAATGGATCATGGATCAATCATGGAAAATGTGGTATTTCTTGGTTGGGAACAAGATGAAAGCTGGTGTGAGCGAGAAGTTGCAAGCAAAGTTCTCCAGAGACCAGTTGCACACTAAATTCGTGCACAATGGTGTGTGGGCACTGAAATTCCTGAGTCGCACATTTCAAGATTTTGAGACGGTGTTTCAAAACTATTTATTCGAGAACAATTTCATGGTGGATGCTACAGAGGATTTAAATATATAGGTTAAATGCTTAGAAACATTATATGCAAATATTATGAATATTTTGCTTCAAATACACATCATGAATATTATATGCATCAAAATATACACATATTTTGGTGGAATAATTACCATGGAGCCGGAAGCAATATCAATTTTGCTCAACCTCTTAACAACAAAGAAGCAAAACATGAGCACTATCCCTTGGCAACTTCTCCGTAAAGCTTGTTCATAAGCGGAACCTCGGTCAAAGAGATCCAGTGAAACATGGAGGATTGTGGTATGTAATGCTAGTAGAGATAAAATGTTAATGTAAAGGGTGGTGACATAAATCCAAATTAGTATGTGCAAAGGGGCACTACCTGCCACTACGTTATATATATGAATCTACATCTAGGACAGTATCTAGGACTGCATCTAGGACCAATAACAAGAAGTGCTACAAGTACTCTAATTTCGCACAAAGCTCTAAAGTTTTGTTACCCAAGACTACAACTTTGTTATCATCCAAAAACCTATCCTTGTATCATTAATTTTTGCAATAATATGTGAGTAATATACAATAATACAATAATATACAATGATATGCAATAATGTAGTAACACACTAATATGTAATAATACAATAATTAGAAATAATACACAATATTATAAAGTAATACAATAATGTACACTAATATATGCAGTAACATAAAGATTATAATATACAATAATATGCAGTGATGTAATAATACACCAATACAACAATATTCAGTAACATGTAATGATATGCAATAGTAATATAGATTAATATACATTAATACATCAATACAATAATATGCAATAATACATCATGACCCTTGACAAAGCCTCTCTGCAGCTTCAATGGAGTCCTTAAGCTCCTGTCGCACTTTGCTTGCTGCTCGAGAGGGGCTGAAACAACTCCAAGCTTGGCTTCACAGGCACTGCCAAGCACAATATCGGCTTGCAGCCAACAGCTAGAACAACACTGCACTTGGCTTGTGTGGTTACACAAGAGCATCGACGGGGCACCTGTTTGGGCTACAACAACCCGTGCCTTGCAATCTCGAGCTCCTAGAGCACCGCCGAGCACAACATGTTCTGTAGTGATCCGTTCCAGCCTCTTCTTGCTGTGCTTTACTACACTTTGCTCACGTGAGCTTCTAGGTCCCGCTGCTTGTTATTGCACACTCTGCCCTCCTTGCGCACGAGTGTAAATCGGGCGTCCGGAGGCCAAATAATGCGATGCTACGCGGGCCTTTGCCATGCATGACACACACACGCTAATTGAACACATCAATTGTGATTCTTAAGAAACTAATTAATGACGCAAAATATAAAAAATACACTAAATAAAATGCAATTCGCTTGATTCAACAAGCATAATTAGAGTTATGCTAAGTGCAATGCAAAATAGAGCAAATAAGAGAGCTAATTAGGATCTTATTAGTGATTAAGAGATTCTAATCACACTCCATGCTCTGATACTAGTTGTTAGGATTAGTGATAGCTTGAGAGGTTAGTACACACACACACACACACACACTAATCAAGATGTGGTTAGAGTTATGGTGGATTAGGGTTAGATCCATTCA
Source organism: Lygodium microphyllum (assembly GCF_053477565.2). NCBI lineage: Eukaryota > Viridiplantae > Streptophyta > Polypodiopsida > Schizaeales > Lygodiaceae > Lygodium > Lygodium microphyllum. The sequence continues at coordinate 19,283,423 of NC_141141.1, forward strand.
TGGGTGATGGTGTGAGTAATTAGGGAGAGAGATTAAGAGAGAGTGTACACAATGACAAAGTAGATAAAATGAACTACATGCATTAGGTTGAATATTTTCTAAGTGGTAAACTGTTTGAAGCAAGGTAGCCTACTCTATCACCCCATGGGAAATGAGAAATTTGCTATTATGAAGGGTAAATCCCTTTTCTTCTAATTCTTAAAGGCTACCTTGTTCTTTTTCAATTTTTAAAAAAGGCGGGCCATCTAAGTTCTAGGCCTGAAATTCAAAGCCCATTTTGGGCGTCATGGTGATTTTGGGTGTCGAAAAATGCCTTGGCTTTGGGTGTAGGGTGTCACGAGGAAGCTTTATAAAAATGGCAAAGGTGTCAAGGGGTATACATCATACACATATATCCATATGCATATGTATACCTCTATACATGTGTATGTATGGGACAGACACATATATGCATAAAATCTCGACATATATACGTAAAACACCTATGTGGGGTAGATTTTGATAGATAAAAATCTCTTATATTGGAAAAAAATCTAGTGTTTAAATAAAGAATAATGGCAAAGGAGTCACTAAGGCTGGCTTCACAAGCGTCCCGCAGACGTGAGAAATCCGTGGACGTGTTGTCTGCCTAGGTGGGGAGAGACGAGCAGTGTGCTATTTACACAGGTGACGGACGGACACAATTTATAAATAAACTTTTCACCCATATGCCACCAATTGGCGAAAGCCTAGAGGAAAGGCCTAACCAAACCTTTTTTTGTAGAGTTTGGCAATAGCCCTTTTGCCAGCATACGAGCACTGGTAGGTAGATAGGTACATAGATAGGTAGATAGATATATATATATAGATACATAGATAGATAGATACATAGATAGATAGATACATAGATAGCTATAGATAGATATAGATACATAGAGACATCAAAGACATCAAATGCGATACGCTTAACAGTGACGGGAGCGGGAGAGATATCAAGAGCAAGAAAGACAAGTGCATGCATGCCAAACAACACACACCTACACCCACACACGCACGCCACACACCTACACACCTACTCACGCATCAAGAGCAGCTTTGCTGCATTTTCTTCATCTCTCTCTCTCTCTTAAGTGTGTGCGTTTTCTCTGTGCACTCTCTTCATGGTATCAGAGCTTGGTCTGCGCACTCGACATGGTATCAGAGCCCGGAGTTGCTAGAGCGGTGCGGTAACCTTCTCCTTGCATCAGCGTTTCCTGCATCAGTGTTTTTTGCAACAGCGGTTTGCAGCAATGTTTTCTGCATCAGCGCATTCTACAGCAACGTTTTCTACTGAAAGCAACGGTTTTTGCTGTTTTTTTTTTTCCGCCGGCGACCCCACACAGTGTGTTTGCTACGTTTTTCGCGATGGATTTGTGCGAGAAGGTGCGGTCTCTCTTCTTTCCTCGGCTGAGCCCTTCTTCTGGTGATTTCCTAGTGTTCCTAGCCTTTTGGTGGCGGTGTTACCTGCTGGTTTTCGCGGACAGCAGCCTGCAGTGGCTGCGTTTTTGCCTTCCCGAGGAGTTTCGACACTCAAAGGGGGCCCGTGATCGACTATGACACTTGAGGAACGAGGGGGGAGATCGTGTGATCCGGTTTCGAGCGACTTTCCATGACAGAAGCTACAAAGATTTGCAAGAGGTGATATTTGGAAGATGATGATCAGATTGGTCTTGATTTGGGCTAATCTATGTACTTGGCTGTCGACTGCTGTGCATGCTTCGAAGCCGGTAGTGTCCGCCACAGTTTCGCTAGACGCTGTTGACCTCTGGGAGGATCAAGATTGGCGTGTGTTTTTCATGATGATCCGCAAGGATGCTTCGCTTTCTCATGTGAAGTCTGCTGAGACCTCACATACAGTTTGGAAGACATTTGCAGCCATCTATGATGTGGACGAGCAACCAGGATTTGTAATTCCTGCTAAGGAACACGTGGTGTTCCGTTTACAGAAGGCTTTGTACAGCCTTGAGCAGGCTCCGCAGGCGTGGTTCCAGCGGATTGATGTCTTCTTACAAAAGCTTGGCCTGAACAGATCACAAGCAGATTCGAACCTTTACATCCGGCTTCACAGGGGATTGATTGCGAGTATTGTGGTCTACTTTGATCCAGATTGGGCTAGAGACCCTGATTCATGGCGATCGACAACAGGTTGTGTCTTTTCACTAGGCACATGGGCTAGAGTGCCGCCACCACTCTAGCCCCATTGATTGCACACCTGTTTAACAGGGCATTGGCAGAGGGTCTACCAGAGAGCTGGACTATGCATACTATCGTGCCTTTACACAAGGCCGAGATCACTTGGTACCGGCCAATTTACAAGACCATCATGATCGGCCACTTGTTGGCCAAGATCTATGGAGCAGTACTCGAGGCTGAGTTGAGTGGATATGCAGAGACAGAGAGTCTCAGGGCCCCAAGGCAGGCTGGTTTCCGTCGCACCTTTTCTACAGTGGATCACATCTTTACACTCAGATGCTTGATAGAGCAGTCACAGAGCAGAGGGAGGAGGTTATATTGTTGCTTTGTGGATTTTCGCAAAGCATTCGACACAATTCCGAGGGAGCGCTTGTTCCGACGGCTTACATCCTTGGGGATACCCTTAGAGATGATATGGGCGATATATGCTTTGTATGAGACAGTATCAGGCAGAGTCAGATGTCCTGGAGGCCTGTCAAACAGTATTGCCAGCACCATTGGTGTCAAGCAAGGCTGTCCTTTGTCGCCCACTCTTCGGGCTTTATATTGATGAGGTTACTGACTTCATACAGCGAGGCGGAGAGGCCGGTGTAGATCTCTCAAGTACACAGATACATATTATGTTATATGCTGATGACATTGTTCTACTTTCTGAGTCGCAGGAGGATCTAACAGCACCACCTGCGAGCTTTGGGGTCTTTCTGTACAGAGAGGGGATTATCAGTGAACCTTGGTAAAACCAAGGTTCTTATCTTTCACACTTCTAGTACGGTGCGGAGGAGGCCAGCTTTCCTATTTGAGGACAGTCAAATTGAGGTAGCTAATTCATATGTATACCTGGGGATTACTTTCACTGCCAATTCTGGTAGATTTTCTATGACACAGGTAGCGAGAGATCGCACCACTAGAGCCTTTGCTGCCCTTGCGATGCTTGAGAGAGGATGCCACTAGACACATTTTCAGGAGCCCTGCACAAAGGGCTGGTTGTTTGACACTTTGGTCACCCCAACACTATTATATGCCGCCCCGGTGTGGACCCCCGGTCTATCTGGACAGTCTTGGAGCAAGATAGAGAGACCACAGATACTGATGCTTTCTCGAATGATCCCGAGTAAGCAATCAATCCCACATGACATCTTGAGAGCAGAGTTTAACGCATCGCCCATGGTAGTCGAGGCACTGTTTCAGACGATCGGATCTCTCCACAGACTGAGGGACATGAGAGCAGACAGACTCCCCAGGCTAGCCATGGAGGCATCTAGACAGTTAACAGAGGCAGGGGATCAGAGAGTTTGGTATGCCACCACGGCCAACTGGATACAGTGCTTCAATTTCATTATGGATAGACTACCCCCATCACGATTCGACCCTGCTGCACCCAAGGGGGCCTCGAGGAACACAGTATTGAGGCACAAGATTAGGCAGAGATACATTGAGAGGACTTGGATCACACCTTTGCAGCCCTTGGCCACGAAGATGGCATACTACAAGGATCACTTCCTCAAGCTCACACCGGATGGGTTCATTCAGAGACCACGATACATGGATGTATACCTCCCACATGGCATGAGAGTTGCTATTGGGCAGCTCAGAGTATCATCAGAAGATTCTCAAATGTGCCAACCAAGATGTGAGTGGATGCAAACCACATGAGGAAAGTGGGCCTCCATTCAGTAAGTATATTGAGCCCAATTTCATTAGTAGCTAAAAAGGTGGAAGTAAAATTTGAAGCTTGAGAGTTCCAACCTACATGTAGTACAAAGTACTGAGATGAGTTGAGCAAGCCATGTAAAATGTCACTTGAGGGGGTAATATTGGAGAGAACCTTGGAAACCTGTGTAGACTAAAACACAAGTTTTGACAGTGGGGGATTGGATTGCAAAGAGAGCCGACATGCTCATAAATGTACAATAGAGGTGTAGTGACCTCAAAAAGACCTTGCACAAAGAGCGCAAAGAGCACAAAGCCTTGGAGGAAGCAGCAAAGCATCAACAATACATCCATCATACTCCCCGCTGTTCCTTTCTGTCCCTCAGCCTTGTTCTAATACTAGACCATTTTCCTGTAGTACTAAAGCTATCTTTAGAGGTGACATGTTTTCGCTTGGCGGTTTTTTTCTTAGCCACTGCCTCCACGTCAGCAGCAGCTGCCGTTGTAATCTCATCCTGAGCCTCCTCAGCTACAGTAGCATTAGCGTTCTCCTCAAAAGGAGCCTCAGCAACAGCAGCATTCTTCTCAGCAGGAGCCTCAGCAGCCACAGCCTTCACCTTTTCAGTAAACTTTACCTCCTCCCCAGCAAACTTCACATTTTGCCGCTTGTTTCTCCTCCCAAACTTTGACGCCTCCTCAGCAACAGCTTGTGCCTCCTTCTTCTCAACATCAACATCGTCTGCCTGCTCTTGTATGGTTTTAATGGCAGCAGCATAGTCCACATCATCCACCTGCCATTGCACGGTCCCAGTGGCATCGTCCGCCGCCGCTTGCCCTTGTATGGTCTCAGTGGCCTGCACCTGTATCGTTTGTGTGGCATTGTCTGCCGCTTGCCCTTGTATGGTCTCAATGGCATTGTCCGCCGCCTGCCCTTTTATGGTCTCAGTGGCAGCACCATTGTCCACATCGTCCACCTGCCCTTTTACAGCACCATTGTCCACAACGTCCACCTGCCCTTTCATGGTCTCAGTGGCAGCACCATTGTCCCGCAAGCAAAGGCTAAAAGGTTAACAATGTAAATGGGCACACGAAGGTAAAAGTGGTCAGGGCACACATACCAATTCATTTAATTGTTTTTGGACCAAGTTAGCCTGTTTTGTGAGGTCATCCAGCATAACTTGGAGTTTGAGTTTTTTAGCATGCAAATCTTTACCTATGCACACATACCATACTCTAGAAGCTTAGCATCATGACTACATTGAAAGATTATACAGTAAAATGTTTTCTTACCATCACTTGCATGTCGCAAACAATCATACTCCAGTAGCTTAGCTACAACTATTTGATTCCTCCTCCTCTCCAAATTTGCTTGCTTGCTGGTTTGCTCTTCTTGCCAAGCCTTAAGGGCTTGCAACTCAGCTACATATTGTCTGATATTTTCATAAACACTTTCGGCCTGGCTTAAGGCCCAGCTACGGTTGTCAAGTGGAAGTAGCAAGAAAAAGCATTCTGAGCTAGCTTTAATCCTTACAGCTTTGGCATCCTCTGCACTTTGGGACTCACAAAATACACTCAAAGCAGACTCGAACTCGCTCTGGGTAGCACTCACAAATTTTCTCCATATTTTCTCAACATATACAGCAGTGAAAGACTCTTCACCCACATATTGTGGGGTGAAGATCTCACATACAATAGGGATAGGACGCAATGCTGGTGGGCGGCTCATATCGTTATCCGGAACAGCAAATTTAGTATACTCAATAGCCCTTTCCTTTATAACACTCCTAACAAGATACACATGCAAGTGGTGCAGAGTTCACTTTTAAAAGTCTAGGTGAGGCAAAAGTGAGCATAAACAAATTTTGGAGGCATCATTGTAGCATATAGGTTTGTTTCAAGTATAAAGAGAACTACTGGAGCATCTTGTTCACACGCAACGAGAGGCAACCATATGTACGTCCCACACTCAACCAAATACTAGCATTTTGGGAGCAGCATAGGTACACTCGTGGAGGACCATCCTGTTAGCATTTTGTTAGAGAGGGAATCCATCTAAAGGCGCCTCACATTAGGCCATCTACGATAGCCATCCACATAGCATGTCCATAAATCAAAGAAGACTTCCACACCGGCATTTCAAGTTTTAGCCCATTTTAGCCCACATCAAGGTGAACATTCATAGTGGTTGCTGTGCTGGTGCAAACACGCTAAGCACTTCAAAGTGGTATCATAGCATTGAAAAGGACGGGCTCTACATTGTATATCCCCAAAGAGTCTGCTCAATCTATATCTTTTCAAAGTCCCCTTGCGTTAAGGTCCCATTCTCGATCATCTAAAGTAATAACTGCTTCCAAGTCTCACCACCTAGAAGCACTCTTTAACAAGTGAAGTTCTAGTATGGCAAGCCATCCATCTCCTCCTAACCAATGAACCGATGAACCATTCAATGGTGGATCATCCTTAAGGTACACCATTACCACGATAATCACCATTACATTGACATCAAGTATTACCACGATAATCATTTTTCAGAGGCACAAGTGTCCCCTATCAGAACATTCCAAACCAAAACAAACAAAATTTTTGGACTTACAACTTATTTTTCCAGGTTTTGCAGATAGATTTCCAATCATGTATGTCGGAAGGAAGTTCTTGCCCAACACCCAGCTTGGGGTACGTCCACCCATGAGTTTTCTGCATGTGGTTGTTGATGTGGTCTATGCCGTAATACTTGCCGCCGCAAAACCTGCAGGCGAATTGCTTTCCGTCTTCCATCTTCAACTCCAGATGGAGCTTGTAGAGCATTGCCTTCCAAGTGTCGGTACCTTCTTCCGCTTCGCCCATCGCTGCTATAGATTTAGATTATGTTGTAGATTTAGGTTATACTGTAGATTTAGGTTATGTTGTAGATATTGTAGATTAGAAACTTCAAAAACAAGATTCAATTTCAAGCTTTAACTTTAACCCTATATTTGCACCCACACACTTATACATACTTGCACATACATACATAAAAGCATCCACCCACACGTATGCACATTAAGAGATATAAACACGTACATCCTGAGGACCCTTCCCAAGGGATATCCACAAGGATAACAACAGAATGTTAAAACAAGTAGGATCAATAACATGATTACCCGCAGCATCTAGCTAATGGCTCCAAGGTACCCTAAGGAACCAAAGGGTACCTTTCACGAGAACAAGAAACTCTACAACCCTAGAGCCTTAGGGTGCTTTCTATGAGAAGGAACAACCCTATGGCCCTAGGGTCATATGGCACCCTATGGCCATGGAGCCATAAGACTCCCTCTATGTAAACAAGCAACCCTAGGGCTAATAACTCCCATGGAACAATCAAAAATCAAAATTGTTGGCTTCTTCATTCTAAAGGGAGTTGATATCTATTTAGAATGGAGATTGAGGGCCCCGCCAAAAGATAATCCGCCAAAATCTTAGGGGTACAAAACCTACGTGTGTCATCCAACTTCTTCTTGTTTTCCCCCAATGTCACTAGTAGGAAGTAAACAAGCAAAACTTGACAAAGTACCAAAAACATAAAATGAACAAATCTTCTTAAAAAGTAGTGGCTTCATTGCATCCCTTTCTTGTCCAATTTGATCTAGCTGACTCACTACATCACCTATTGTAGGCCTCATGGTAGAGGATTTGAGCTTATGCATGGGCAAGCTATATTTAGGACACATTCATCTTCACAAATGCAAACCATAGTGTAAAGCTTAATGACATATAAAAAACACACTACATATACTAAATATGCAATAGGGGAGAGCTTTCTCACATAAGTTTTGAATGTGTTTCCTATTGTGATTCTGAGCGTCTTATTTGTAATTTTTGGTGATTGAAATCACTAAAATTGTCCTTGCAAAAGATAGCTTAAAACTCGATTTTGGGACTTCTTGGTGATGTATTTGTCTTTTAAGGTGTATTATTGTATATGAAGGCTACAGGAGTGCACACAACATGCATTCAAATAACCTAATATACATTCAAAGCTAATATATATATCAATATCCTAATATACACATAAATATACATGTAAATATATATTATAATATGTAATATAATATACATATAAATATTGTATAATATGCACACTAATATACTGATATAATATGCATGCAAATAGCTTAATATACATACTAAGTAATATTCAAAGTAATATGCATACAACATGTATTCAAATATACTGATATAATATGTATGCAAATAGCTTAATATACATACTAAGTAATATTCAGAGTAATATGCATACAGCATGCATTCAAATAACCTAATATACATACAAATATCCTAATATACACATAAATATACATAATATAATATCCTAATATACATATAAATATTCATATAATATGCATACTAATATACTGATATAATATGCATGCAGATAGATATTTCCATGCTTGCCAAGGATGATTTTCACCAAATTCACAATGCCCTTTACAATAGCTTCTTAACCTAGTAAGGGTATGTATGCAAGGGTTAATCTATGGCATGTATGCAAGGGTATGTATGCAAGGGCTAATTTCTTATACTTGCATGCATACCCTTACATACAGACACCTTTTAATTTGTGTTACCGTTTTTGCCTGATTCTACCTACCAATTACTTGGGTCACATCTTCAATAATCTTCTAACTAGCCTCACATAGATTAAAACATAACCTCGCATCCATACATCATCTCGAAGGATCACCCCGTAGATTGCCATCTGTGCACGCTCTCCTTTCCTTTTGTGACTTCATCTTCTAGTAGCTTCTACAACAAGTGATGGTGTGTGTGAAAGCTTTTGTAAAGGTACCCTTACAAAATGCCTTGCATAATACCCTTGCATACATTCAGCGCAGGATGGGCCTAAATGACATAAGGATGTGATTATATCCAGTATGTCAAACTGTGTAAGGATGGGAGGTCTATAAGAGAATAGTTATTGAAGAGCACACATGTTTGGAAGCAAAGCACACAAAGAGAGAAGGGTTAATCTATGGCATGTATGCAAGGGTATGTATGCAAGGGCTAATTTTTTATACTTGCATACATACCCTTACATACAGACACCTTTTAATTTGTGTTATCCTTGTTACTAGATTGTCTATGTGAAGAGCTTCCAAGATAGTTGCCCCATTAGTGGTGACAATTACATTTGACCTCGTCTCACCCTTCCTGTTTGATTGTCTATGTAAAGAGCTTTGAGGACAGTTGCCCCATCATTGGTGACTGTTGTTACACTTTGACCTCGCCTTGTAGATTGCAAAATCTTGTCCGGAGGGGTCAATAATAATAGTCATATTATATACGTACACCCCACACAGAGGGATGAACTGTAATATTCATAGGAGAAAGTGTTGATGTGATCACTTGCTCATTCCCTCGTGTTCAAGGAGAGGGTGGGGGGGATCTTCCTAATGTTTGACTTGTGCTCTTTACACTTCACTTGTGTGTGGTGGTCCCCATGGATGGTAAATGTGGGGATTGGAAACATGTCATGGGAGAATGACACTATATGGGATGAGATTATTTTATCATCTCTCCATTTCTGGACTGAAGTGATCATTCCCTACGATCTCTTTTAATTTTACAAAGTTGATGTGATACTTACTTAGATGTGGTGTATGTGTGGGGGGCTTTTTCCCTACAGTCATTAAAACCAAACCCTTACAATAACAGTGTAACCCATACAATAACTGTGTGACCCTTACAATGATTGTGTGACCCTTACAATGACTGTGACCCTTACAATGACAATGTAACCCATACAATGACTGTGTAACCCATACAATAACTGTGTGACCCTTACAATGACAATGTTGCCAATACAATGACTGTGACCCTTACAATGACTGTGTGACCCTTGCTGCTGCACCTACGAGAGAGAGAGAGAGAGAGAGAGAGAGAGAGAGAGAGAGAGAGAGAGAGAGAGAGAGATGCTAAGAAGCTTATTGATCTACTACTGCAGACAAATGTGATCTTAAGTTATATGTGCCTACCTTTTGTGTATTTCTATCTTCTATAAATGTCTACCATTCATCTTTGTCTAACCACTTGGCATGCACGAGTCCCTATCATTGCCAAGCAAAAAGACAAGAAAATCCCATACCATACTCATCACAAGGTCAAGAGCGCATACATGAAGCCATGCTTACATAGCCAAACAAGGCATCATTTATAATCAACACAAAGGCCAAGGACAACTCCCATAGTCAAAATTAGTCGAGCATTAAGCTTCACTCATAAACAACATAACACCAAGCATGAGGCATCATCATCACCGACTCAAGATTTCACTTTTGTAAGACTCATAACCAAAGCAAGGTGCAACCATACTCATCACAAGGTCAATATTGCATACATAAAATCATGCTTACATAGCCAAACAAGGCATCATTTCTAATCAACACAAAGGCCAACTCCCATAGTCAACATTAGTTGAGCATTAAGCTTCACTCATAAACAACATAACACCAAGCACGAGGCATCATCATCATCAGTCAAGATATCACTTATAAGGTCACTCCCATAATCACTATAAGCATGAGGCTCCAACATAAAGCAAAGCACGAGGCACAAAGCCAAGCATGAGACTTCAACATAAAGCTAATGAGCACAAGGACAAGACCTCACCTACAAGGCCAAAAGTTCACGCCTGAAGTCCATGTTGCCATACTCAAAACAAGGCAAATCATAATAAAACTACGCACGAGGCATTATCATGACGAGGCCAAGAGCTTTTCTCATTAGTTAAATTCACAAAGATAATTATGATGGCGGATAGTCATTTGCCAAAAAAAGCTTTTCTGCAAAGTCCCGTCCAATGCTTCAGCAAAGCCATCAGCTCCGCAAGCAGCACATCAGTAATTTCAAGCCATATATAACATAAAATAAAACCATAAAAACCTTTTCATTAAGCCACAAGGGGTGCTAGGAATTTTAGGGGCAACTTCTTACTGCACAACATCAGAATTCCTTTGACCAGATCACTCTGCAAACAAAACAAGAACTGTCTTGCATGATGCTTTCAATCAAATAAGAGTATGTAAAAATACAATCTAATGAAAAAATCCCTTAATACACTGCCAAGTATTCATGTATCAGGTACATATGAAAGCTAAGTCTTCATGTACTAGGTATATATGAAAGCATATACTTTAAAGAATCATATCGGAGATGAAAAGCATCATCCTCTGCCTTCCTCCAAAACACATTACATTCCATTTGGTCCTTCCAAAAAGCCAGTAACATTTCAGGCTCCTTTCGTATCTGCTGCAGGGTAAAACTAACACTAAAATGGAATGCCAAGAACAAGCAATGCACAAGTGATACTAAGTCATCATTTGTAGACACAACAATCCGAGTCAGTGCACAGTTTTTCTGTTGGCTCAACTGCTCAAGAACATGGTCTGATGCAGTTACCACACTTCCAGAAAATGGAGAGATCTCATCACTTTTTGTGGCAAATCCCCAATCCAAAATGTAGAGCCTAGCCCTCCCTGCATTGTACAAGCTCTCTCCAATCATTATGTTTTCTGGTCGCAAGTCTCTATTCACTATGCCTCTCTGATGAGCACATTCAAGAACCACGACTAAATCAGCCAAAGGCAATCTAAATCCTTTTGCTTCATAGTCAGCCAAAGCTTCAGCTGAAAACAGCTCACCGACAGGTTCCAAAGCTATCATTGAGTGAACTTTTTGGTGGATTCTCGGTACTCCATCAACACCTACAAGAGCTTCGAGGTACTTAATATCATCAAGGACGTCAAAACCAAGTTGCAGGACTTTCACAGCAAGTCTACTGCTGTCTGAAACGACCAAGTAAACATGACTTGTCAAACCACAGCCTAGGTGCTTGACTACCCTCCAAGAAGATGGCAGCTCGTGGAGCTACCGGAGTGCAAGAGAGAGAAGGGTACTCGATCGGGCACCAATGTAAGCTCACAACACTCGTAGGATCGACGGTGCAACCTACGACGCTTTTTACCTTCTATATTTGAGTTGTTTGGGTCATCACCTTCATATAATTCATCATCGGCATCATTAGTTTTAATTATAGAGCTTTTCTTACCAAGTTGGGTCTTTTTATTCACATTGTACGTCACCTTTGAGAGTTAAAGCAATGTCCTTTGTGTGACCCCTTTCTTCTTTGAAACCTACATAAGTAAATATGAGAAAACAAACACTCAGATATCCCTTATTAACATCAAAGTAAACATATGTTTAAGAAAAACATTACATTAATCACCTTGGATGAAGCCGAGGAGGTTTGTGTAACTTTTGATATGGAAGGACTAAGAACATCCATCTTAAAAAGGATCCTTTTGATGTTGTGAACCGCCGTCGATATTGGACTAGAAACAAGAAGGGCAAATAGCTTAGAGTTCCATACACAAGTAAGTAGTTTAGCAAGAAAATCCAATAGCTCATAATGTAATTTTGTCCAAGACTAATGCTTAGACTTTCAAGATTACAAAAGTTATAAGACTTCTATTAAAATTAGATTGCCAAATATGCATTCTTACCAAATTACCAAACGCTGCCCTCTTGCCAAATGGTGCTTCTTCTTCTATTTTTGAAGCTAAGCTTAGAATGATAGTGGAAAAAGGGTGTAGGAGCTATGTGCTCATTGGACAAACGAGGCGAGGAACTTATACTACCATATCACAGTCATAAAAACTTGGGCTAGCATTTACTAAAGCAATGGGCATTTACTAAAGGAAGCAAGTGCCAAGAGAAACTTGCGCTTGCATAAAAGAGCTTGCAGATTTAGCGTGTTGTGATTCGTGAATGACCGGCCAGGGCCCAGCATCAATTTTATAGTGGGAGTTTGGAGAGCTCGGAGAACGCAGCTGTAGTCCTGCTCGGGCGCTTGCTCGCTAATGTGAGGTGAGTGAATTGTGAGCCTCACGGTTACCTCTCTAGAGCCTCGGCCCTCAACTAGCAACCCTTCGGGACGTAGCATCTTTTTGAGACAGTAGTAGGGAAGATTTGGAAGATTGGATGCTTCATTCTTTCTTGCCCAAGCTTATGCTCATCTTTTTGAGACAGTATTAGTAGGTGGAAGAACTCTCTCTAGACTCAACAATAGACTTCTCTCTATTTTGGCGATTCCAGTTTAGTCCTATAGAGTCATCCTACAAAGCTGGCAAAATTTCATTTAGAGGCAACACATAGCTCGCGAGGAGGAGGAAGAGGATGACTTTGCAAGACTAAATTGGAATCCCTAGAATGAGGAGGAGGAGGAGGAGGAGGAGGAGGGGGGGGGGGGGGGTGGGGGAGGAGGATGAGGATGAGGAGGATGAGGAGGCATTATTGTATATTAAGATATTGATATGCATATTATATTCTATATTAGGCTATTTGTGTGCATATTAAGATGCATCTTAGGCAATCTGTATCCACGTTATAAATTTTATTGCATATTATTATGTATTTTTAAAATGCATATTACTATGAATATTTATGTGTATTAAGTATTGATATACATATTGTATTGTATACTATAATGTTTATTTATATGTAAACTATTATGAATATTTGTATGTATATTATCATCTATATTAGGTCAGTGGTATGCATATCATCATATACAAGTTTTCAGTATGTATATTATAATCTATTTTTATGAATATTTATGTATATTTCTTTATATATTAATATGTATATTTGAATTTGTATATGCATATTATTATGTATATTAAGTTATTGATATACATATTATATTACAGTCACACACATGTATTTGTGTCAGGTGGCAAGATGGGCGAAGGGATGGGGGGACAAGGCATGGCTATGATGAAGGCTAGTTTGAAAAATGAGAAATTCCCCTAGCCTATGAAGGGTGACAAGGTAGAGACAATATGGCCCAAGGCCGATTGGGATATACTTGTGTCAAAGGAGGAGAACATTGCAGCGGCTACTGGGAATAAATTTCGCCAAGAGAAGGTAATACAGGAGCTACTAAAGCATGCTAATTTTGGTCAACGTGAGTTTGATTTTGCATTCACTGGGAATCAACCAACTAAAGCTATTGGAGGGTTTAAGCCAGACATGACCCTTGCATTGAAGGGTTTGGCTATCACGCCCTACACTGTAGGTGCACTAATGTCTTTAACATCTAAAGGAGGAAAGGCACGGTATGATAGCAAAGAAGATGTTGGTGCATCGTGTAGGTATGGGGAGGTGCTTCTGAAAAGAGCTGACCCAGTTCGAAAGTACGTCTTGGGTTTTGTGCTCATCGCGTCGGCACCCCTTGCTCATGGCATTTCATATGGGATGATATGTTCATTAAGAGCCTAGAAACTTTGATGTATCCGATATGTAGTGCTTTTTTTTGTGATATAAAACCGATGAGCATCTTGTGTGTGTGTGTGTGTGTGTTGGGGGGGGGGGGGGGGGAGGGTGTACTAAAAAAAAAAGTGTGTTTGGGACCTTTCTAACATATACTAGTATGCTAATTAATATACCCCTCGCAATACCACCTTGTGCTAGTTAGCACACCAATGTATGCTAGTTAGCATGCTGGTGTATGGTAGTTCACATGCCTCTTATGTTTTCAAAAGAGCTCTTAAAAATACTATGGTGGACATGTATGTGAAGAGTGGGTTGTTCATAATGTGCTTTGCAAGGCTACCACCTTATGCTAAACCCTTGTACACATCTATAAGGTAGTTCACATACTTGTACCAAGGTCACATACATGTATTAAACTTAGCATATCCTTGTGTGTTAGTTAGCATATACTAGTATGCTAGTTCGCATACCACCTTGTGCAAGTTAGCATATACTAGTATGCTAGTTAGCACACCACTCTAGTTAGCGTGAGTTTGATTTTGCAGCGGCTACTGGGAATAAATTTCGCCAAGAGAAGGTAATACAGGAGCTACTAAAGCATGCTAATTTTGGTTAGTGTGAGTTTGATTTTGCAGGATATGCACAAGAGATGCAACGTGGGGGCATCCTTCCAGATGTAGTGACATGTGCTTGTGTGCTTAATGTGTGTAGTCACCGAGATCTAGTAGAAACGGGCCAAGCACTTTTTGTGAATATGAGCACCAAATATGGTGTGAATCCAAGTCTAGAGTGTTATGCTTGCATGGTTGACCTTTTGGGTGCGCAAGGCATTTAAAAAAAGTAGTAAGACTAATCCAAGACACGCCATCTTCTGATTATTCCATATTTCGGCATACCCTCTTTGGTGCTTGCCAGAAATGGGCAGATGTCAATGTGGGGAGATGGGCCTTTGAACGGGCAATGAAGCATGGTGAATAATTATGCACAACAGCCGCTTGGGGGGGGGGGGGTTATTTGATTTATGTTGATAGCAATGGTATCGTCTCGCCTAGCTCTTCTACTACTAGTGGGGCCCCCAAGGATAAGCTATTCTTAGCTCGTAGTTTATTGTGATTTACAATAGATCTACCATTATTGTTGCCATAGGATTTGTGTATTGACCAACAGATCTTAGCTCGTAGTTTTGTTGTGGTTATAATACATCTTAGCTCACAATTTTGTTGTAATTAGCCATTGTTCTTGTCATAGGATTAGTGTATTTTCCAATTAGAGACCCATTAACTAGTAGTCATGACCCATCTAACCATAATGGAGATATATCTAGCCCTTTTGAAGGCTCATGTAATCATGACAGAGACCCATTTAGTCATGGTGGAGACTCTTGTAGTCATAATGGAGTCCCATTAGATGGTAGTCAAAATGGTTGTCAGATAGATAGATGGGCCCTTTGCTCTACTAGATGGAATACCTCCTGTATGGGCCCTCTGCTCTACTAGATGGAAAGTTCATATTCTGAGATACTTTGGTTGCAGGCATACATAACAACTGTGTTATTTTGCATGTTGCAAAAGAACTCCTTCTGATCCTTTCTGACTATGGCTATGTTTTATTATTAAAGTTCCTCTACACTCTCGACTTCTTCAGCCCTGGGCCAAGCTTCGCCTTCTTCCTTGACCTCCTCGTCGATGGCGATCATCTCCCCCACCCCCGAGGGCCCCCCTCTCCTCGCTCACCTCCACCATGATTTGCCACCTCGCCCTTTTGATCCACTCTCTGCCAGCCACCCTCCACCCCATCCCGCTGCTGCGCATGGAGGTCGTCCCTCAAAGGAAGCGTGTTGTTTCTATAGAGCGATTTCACTTTGAGCCACTCCCTACGAGACACCAGAGAGAGGTGTCGACCTCCTCTTGAGATTTGCACCTCCCCCATTTCAACCATTCACTCCGGTCTCGTGACCTTATCATCACAGGGTAGAGCGTTTTGGATATGAAATATTTGTCACTTTGGTGACCTGGACAAGTTGAAGGAGAAGACCCAAAAGCTGCTGAAAATGCATTGAGAAACTCCATGAAAGGTGATCTCAGGGTAGCAGAAGGGGTAAGCCAACTACCCAATGCAATTAGAGGACTTGCACACCAAGAAGAGGCCCGATGGAGATGGAAATGTAACCAAAATAGGCTGTTGTCCTGAAAAAAGCAGTAATAAGCAAATACCTCAGGGAAGAGCCTGAATGAGTCCCGAAGTCGATGGAGACAAATGTAGGGCGGGAAGGGAGGTTGTACGGCTATGCACATCAGTCAAATCAGACCCGAAAAGCACCAAAAAACGTTGTAGAAGCGCTGCAAAAGACTTGCTAACGCAAGTGGCTAAGGAAGGGGCGTCGTAGAACAGGAAAACGTAGTTAAAAACCCTGCTATCCAACTGGCTTGCTGTTGCGGTTGTCCCACCACTTTGAGGTATACCTAAAAAACTCCTTCCACACCTGCCTTGCAATATCGCCATGGATTTGTTTTCCCTTGTCAACTGATCCGATTGTGCCACATGCTTTCAAGAGGTACGCATAGGTCACCGCATTTGGAAGCATGCCCTCATGCTGCCTTTAAAGCAATCCAATACTTGCTTGGTGTGACCTCCTCGGGCATGGCCTAGGAGGATCCAGGGGATTCTATCTAGGAGTGGTATTTATTGGACCCACTTTCTCTAGGAGGGGAGCTACAGATGCCAGATTGAAATGAGCATATGCGGCACTAGGAGTGCCTAGAGAGGATGTGCTCAAAAGTGCAGTTTCAGGAGCCTCAAACTAAGCTTGGTTGCATCCACAATTCTATATGGAGTGCACGTATGGCGCCCTAGGCTTGACCATCATGGTAGGTCGGGGCGTAGACATGATGGTTGGAGGTCGATGGCGAGACCCTTAGTATCCATGATATCCAGGATGATACAGTGTAAGACTTCTGTTCCCCACGAGATTGTTCGGGACGAGCTAGCGGCCACACCTATTGTATTGGAGGCTCTTACCATATCCGTCTCTTTCATTCATAGTCTCTGGGAGCTCCCTCGTCATTGATATGCATGCCTCACCCTAGAGTCCTCTAGACAGTTGGCTAGATGGAGACACCTCATGCTGGTATGCACAGATGACATCTTGGTTCAAGGCTACATGGCTTTAATATGAACAAGTTACCCCCATTTCAATACTCTCTAGATGCACCGTCTCTTACTATGAGCCATTCGAAGATTAACAGGGAGTCACTCAGTTGGATACCATGAGGAAATGGATGACATCCCCACAGGATCTAGGGAAGATGGCTTTCTATAGAGAGCATTTCCAGGAGCCTTGCACGAAGGGGTGCTGGATGTAGTCTTGCAATTGAAGGGTGGTTGTGCCACACCTTTTAATACTGGTGTTCTTATCTGTTTAAAGTCCACAGCCAAAGGTCTCTATGACTTTGATGCTGCTGTCGGTGAAGCATCTCTTTATGGGGAGATGCTTTTGAAGGAAGCCTGGCCAGTTAGAACATCCATTGTGGTGGGTGTCTCCGACTTGAAGACCATCAGATGGTTCAGAATGAATCGAGACTCTAGGGTAGGGAATTATATGCACAATCCTATGCATCCTTATGTAATTGAACAATCTCCAGTTACTTCTGCTATGAGAGAAAGTCTTTGTACTTTCTTGACAATGGATGCTCATGATTTGGGGATAGATTTGGCTCATCCAATTCATCAACTGCCGAGAGATACCTGGGAAGTGATCAGGTTTTTGGGCAGGGGAGCTACCGGCAATGTCTATGAAGCTAAGAAAGATGGCCGAGTACTTGCCCTTAAAGTTCCAGTCAATGGCTCAAACACAGTTGAAGATGACAAGTATTATCTACAACAGCTGGAAGGTATTGACGGTGTACTCGTGTTTGTGGAGACCATCAACACAATAGTCTGCTTGGAACCTGTGGGTAAACTTGTCTTTGATATCGCTAGCATCAAGCCATGTATGGACTTCCAAGATCTTGTTGATATACTCTATTCTGCCCATAAGAAAAGAATCGTGCACAGAGATGTACGCCCTGAGAACATAATGATTGCTCGGAGTCTGCACATAAAGAAAAAAAAGAGGCTATTTCTGCTAGATTAGGGTTTCACTGCACCATGTCGTGTTGCTAGAGAGTTCTGTGGTGGCATTATGACTGCATTTGATGGAGTTTTGTGTCAATGCTAAATGGGCAAGATGGTGGTTTACAAAGAGTCGGATGACCTAGTGTCACTCGTGCGTTGCACATTCTTGCTCTGCCATCCCGAACTAAATGAGAGAGTAGATGAATGTAACCGTAAGTCTGAGGCTCTTCTGAAGTCCTGGGTGGGAAGATTGCAAGCAGAAGGTGGTTACTGGAAAGAGGTCGAGGACAATGCTCTTAAGGGTGACTATGTAAGTTTGACAGCCTCTCTTAGATTCGTGCATCTGCAGGGGTATTTGAACAGAAGTGGAGAAGTGTGATGGCCTATCTGGTAGACAAGGTGGATGCCTAGATGGAATTAGTTGAGGCGCATGCAGCAACACAAGCAGTTGCTGGAAAGAGATCCCAAATCTTGGTTGATATGTCTGCTAAAGGTGGCTCACATTTGTTGCCTGTCTTGTGAAGAAGGTTACATGATGTTCTACTGTTGTGTAAGCATCTTAGTGGGCAATGGGTATGTTGAAGGGGGCTTACATTTGTTGTCTGTCTGTGAAGGAGGTTATAGGATGGTCTACAGTTGTGTAATAGATGAGTGTGTGCTCACATTTTAATAGACAGTCTTAACTCACGCACTTGTAATTGGAACATGTGTTCACATTTTTATAGTTTTTGATACTACATACAAGCTATGGTGTAATAGGTGTGTCTACAGTTGTGTAACATGGCTAGTTTGTATATTGCTTGACAGGTGCATGGCTAGTTTGTATATTGCTTGACAGGTTTCTAGCTGTTTCTACGTGCTCTAATTAATGATATATGTGCATGTAAGGGTTACTTTCTTTTGTTTGTTAGGGACTGAAAATCGAGGCATGAAGTCCCAGGTTCAGGCTCTATATGTCTGGGGGAGGTCTGAGTAGTCATTGCCTCTTGCAAGGCATTGTCAGGCATTGTAAGACCTATTTTAGATGAGAATTCTAGTGACTGTGTTCTGTTGACCTGCTAGGCAGCCGTTCTAGGAGTTCTTGCTAGTTGTGAGGCAGTTAGAGAAGACTACTAAAATAATGATGGAAAGAGACAAAACCCTAAATATCTGAAAGACAATATATGAATATACGAAGGTGTGTAAAAAGGGGTTCTAACCCCTATAAAAATAGAAATGGAAAGAAAGAAAAATCCTTGAGCTGTTGTTTATCGCCTTGCGAAGGCCTAGTAGGTTCCTGGGGACGAGTCAGAGCCAGGGCCAATGCCTTGTCTTCCTAGGGGTGGCTTCTAGCTGACAACATAAGAATAAAAGAAGATTAGAGCGAAAATAAAAGTGAGCATTAGGAAAGGATTAAGTGTTGCCTTGCGCGGGCTTGGTAGGTTCTTGGGTACCGAGATAGGACCTAAGGCTGATGCCTTGCTCTCCTTGGATCACTACGCTCAGCTCCCTCCTTTTTACACGCCCGAGTATGGCAAATAAGAGGCTAAAGACCCAATGTGCTAAAAGAAAATATTTGTTGATCAGGCTATAGGAGTCCCCACCTAGTAGGAGCTCTTAGTTGCATTGTCCTTAGTTAGGTAGGTAGTTCAGACCACCACTGAGGATGACCTCTTGGATAGATCTTATTAGCTTGGTTGTGTTAGAGCAGTTGGTTAGTGACTAGCTTTTGACTTTCTGTCAGATTATGCTAGACCTACTCCTCATGGATTTCATGCCTTGCTTTTGACAAGGGGATAGGGTGAGAGCTGTGATGTGTTTTGTTGTGTATCTAATTTGTATCAACGATGCCCTTTGTGATCGTGTTTATGTACAGATTTGTTCGTGGGATTCGACGGGCTAAGTCGCCCTATCCCGTGGTCGCCAATGACAGATTATTTTTTATGCCGAGAAGTGCTTAAAGATAGCCAAAATTTTTAAATTTCAGGGGAAACATAGACTTCGTCGAAGGCGGTGGTGGCAATCAGTACAATTTTAAGTGGCAATGCCCGGAAAAGACTTAAAAGTCCCACTTGACAACAGTTGATGAATTTTCATAATTATTTAGCATATCAGATGGAACCTTGGGAGATGCTTGGTAGTGGAGGACTTCAAGATGGACTCCCAGGATTTTTCGGACTGCGAATTGGGTACCAGACACAGGAGATAGGATGTCCGAGAGGCCAAGATCCAAAGGCAAGTGGGAATGGGACTTAATAAGTCCAAAAGACATGACTCTTGGGGGCTCCCTTTAGGGAGCCCAACCAAAAATTGAATTTAAGGGGGGGAAGGTGGGGGGGGGAGGGGGGGGGGGTTTTCGCGCCGTGCAGATGAAGGCGCCTTCTTGCCAATTATTGAGAGAGGCTATGGGGACTGTAAGCAACCCCTCCAACCGACTAGATACATGATTTACACTTGATCTTCGGTCCCCATCGCTCCAGACCGCACATCAAATGGTTGCTCAGTTGTGGAGATTAGATTTCAATCTTTCTCTCTCCTCCCTCTCTCTCCTGCAAGGGGCAGTTCTTATGTGTGAAGAAGAATGAAACCCGGTTGGTGAGAATGCTCGTCCGGCACGCTACCGGATTGCTTTCAAACCAAAGGTGGGTTGAAGATGGCAGTGTGGAGGCGGGCTGAGCATCAAACAGGCCCTGGTTTGCAAACCCCCAACAAGTTTCAAAATCCAAAATGATAAAAAAACAGATGGTAATGGCATTTTTACAAAGAAAATGGCTCTTTTTCCGCATTTAATAGGGTTAACAATGTTCTTATGGGTTGAAAATTGATGGACATGTTGTTTGCTGTTGGTTTTAGTCTTTCATAATAAAAAAACTCAAAAAATATACACTTAAAGTGTGGGGAATAAATGAAAAAAACCCGAAAGCATGGTTTTTAGAGGAAAAATGAAGTTTTTGGGCTTAAAATCGGAAAAGCATGAAACAAAACACCAACAAAATCTACATGTTTACTATTTAAGGACTTAAGAGCCACAACTCTGAAATAATGCTAATTTTTTTCCATTTTTATTGATTAAAAATAAGAAAAATAAGAAAAAATGAGACAAAATAGTTTTTAAAAGGGAAAAAAGATAGGGAACAGACGAGGAAAATTATGGAAATTTATGGATGTGGCTATGAGTGTATAATGAGATTAAAGCATGAGGCTTTGCCTCAGATTATCCCCATTTATATATTTTTGTGAGTATTTACTACTTATTTCGTGCGAAATACACATGAAATCACCCCTTTACCTATGCAACAAGGAAAAACCTTAAAGGGTAGGGGAGGAGGGAAGTTTGAGTGCTGAAATAAAAAATTTGATGTATTTGCTACATTATTCATATAGGATGACATTATGTTAAATAAAGGGAAGTACAGCATGAGTGTAAGGCTCGGTGTCTTCTCTCATTGCAGCAATTACATGCTAGTGTATGGAAACATGAAAAGAATGGATTTGTACAATGCACAAGGCTATTTTTCCAATTGTTTGAGCACTTAATCATATACACATTTGCATCAAGCATCGTTAAATGGTATCAATTACAAGCTCTTGGATGCATAACACTTGGTTTCTTTAGGACTTGACCCACGTAGAGAGAGTGAGCAACCCAGCTGTAGGTCTAGACGGTGGGTCCAAGGGGATGGATAAGTGAGGATAAGTGCATTCATGGAACGATAAATATATTGGCACTAAGAGGGGAGTCTGTTTCGAATGTGTCTATGTGTGGAAGTAGCGCATCGAGGGGCCAATCCCCAAGATGTAGGAGAGCTGCAGTAGGGCCGTGGCAATTAGCCGACATGGTGCCCTGTGTCTGTGATATGTGGCATTTATTGTAGATATATGTATAATCTCCCTTTGAGGAGACGAGAAAGGGAACCTTCATTGGATTACAGACTATAAACACGCAGTGATTAGTGTTTAGGATAGTGTATCCCTCAACAGACGCTCCTAGCTCGCGAGGCCATGTGGGGGGTTGTCTGTTGAGGGCATGAGGTCCGGCTAGTGCCTTAGCCAGTGCCATCCCATTTTAGGTCCCATCACTTTGTTATCTTCACATATATATGACCATAAAATGTGTACGTATACAAGAGGTGCTTGCTCAGCTATCGACCATTTGCCTTTACCCTAATAAATTTTCACTTAAAGGCCAATGCATATTTATGGGAGTATAAGAAGAAAGTGAAGATGTTATCCAATGCCCTTCGACACTCTACAATATGCAAAGCACTCAGAAGGTAAACTATTTATGAGAAGATCTATAGGGTTATCATATGTATAGATCTTGACAAGCTCAATGTGCTTGTCCTCAAGAACCTCCCTAATGAAGTGATACTTTACCTCAATGTGCCTTGTCTTTGCATGAAAGACAAGGTCCCATGCCATCCAAATGACCCTTTGACTATCATTGTGCAATGTAGGTCCCCTTTTCTATAATGCCCAAGTTTCCCACTAGATAAGTAAGCCATATAGATTCCTTGCAGTGGTAAATAAATCCGCACATGGTTGCAATCAAGAGATACAAGAGACTACACCACTTGTAAAAGTGAAGACAAAAGCTATAGTAACCTCCTAGATACTACACTCTTTACAAAATCAGCATCTACGTATCCAAGTATAGATGCATCTTTCCTTTTGAAGCATATGCACATACATCTAGTGCCATTCAAATATTGCATGATATTCTTTATTGCCTCCCAATGCTTCTTGCTAGGGTTTTTCATATACCTCTATACCTGCTATAACAACTCCTACTACATAACCAATGTCTAGATGTGTAGGAACCATGGCATATATCGAGCTACCAATTGTGGACATGTAAGAAACCTTGGCCATCTTAGCCTTTCGCTCATTTGACTTGGGATTGTCCTCCTAGCTAAGTTTCAAATATGGAGGCAATCGAATACAAATGGTCTTCCCCTTCTCCATATAAAATGCTCCAATACCCTCCCAATGTATGTCTTTTGAGACAAATAGAGTATATTTTTATATCGATTTTGCATAATTCACACACCAACAAGGTGACTATTCCCCAAATCCTTTGTGCCAAAGGTTTCTTGCAATATTTTATTTAAAGCATCCACATCCATGATTTACTTTCTAGCAATCAATATGTCATTCACATAAAGAATCAAGATCATAAAGGCTACCATCTCGAGCCTTTTCCTAATACATAGGTAGTAATTGGTCTCACTTCTAGTGCACCTCTAAGATTGCATAAAGGGATCAAAGTTATGATACGATTCCCAAGGAACCTATTTCAAACCATATAAGCTCTTATGGAGCTTAGACACCAATTCCTCCTCATTTTCCATAACAAACCTCTCAACTTGCAACATGTAAATATTCTCATGCAAGTCCCGATGCAAGAAAGTAGTCTTTATATCCATCTAAACCAACTCTGTATCCTCTTTAGCAATCAAAGTAAGGACTATACAAAGGGTGGTCATCTTGACTACTAGTGAGAAGATCTTATCAAATTCAATCTTCTTCTCTTGCTTAAATCCTTTGGCCACCAATGTTGCCTTGTACTTAGGCAATGCATCGGATGGAGATACCTTTAGCTTGTAGAGCCATTTACATAGCAATGCATGTTTGCTCTTAGAGAAAGGAACTAGCTCCTAGGGAGTATTCCTTTCCAAAGAATACATCTCTAACTACATAGCCCTCTTCCAATTATGATTGTCATCCCTAGTCATAGCATCGACATAACTAGAGGGCTCACCACAATCCATGGCCATGACATAGTCTAGAGATAGAGTTTATCTTTCTAGCAGCCTGGAAACCCTCATAGACCTCCCCATATATCTATCCTATAAGATATGAGATTGTCCACCACCCCTATCACTCCCACTGGCAGGTTATTTATGCATCTTATCCTCATTAGTCATGACATCATGGCTACATACTACCCATCTTGATTAAAGATCCCAAAAGTGATAGTAGCCGATTTCATCTAACTCTTCATAGCCAAGAAAGATGTATTTCTTGGACTTAGAATCAAGATTACTCTGCTTGTGTCTAGGTACATGCATAAATGTCTCATAGCCAAAAACACTAACATGATAATAACTAGGTCCTTACCGGACCATAACTCCTTTGGTATCCTACCATCTAATGGCTTTCTAGGAGACTTGTTGATCAAGTGCAATGTTGTCTTTATAGCTTCAACCCACCTCCATTAATGAGACCAACATTAGAGAGCATACTACGGACTCATTCCTAAATGTTTCTATCCATCTTCTTAGCCACACCATTTTTAGCGGGGCCCCAAGGAGCTACTAACACTATCTTGGTACCATGGATTGCATACAAGTTTATAAAGGCATGCAAGGTGCACTCTCCACCATTATCAATCCTCAAGCACGTAAGCTTATTGTTTGATTGATTCTCTAAAGATGCCAAGAACTTTTGAAATCCATCCAAGGCATTACTCTTCTTGCAAAAAGGATAAGCCCAAACCTTCATTGTGTCACTATCTATAAAAGTGACAAAATATGATGCTCCTCCTAAGTGAAATCATGGGCATTGGCCTAAACAAATCACTACGAACTAAATCAAGACATTCTAATCTTTTACTCTTACTACCTCTCTTATATGGCATTACAATGCTTACAAAAACAAAGATCTGAAATTTTTTGAAATGAAAGATAATGCAAATGACAGAAAGTTTTCATTCTAGTGACTAAGATATGCCCCAAACAATGGCACCATAAAGAATCAAATGGTTATTCAATGGCAACTACAACATGGCCTTTGACACTAGATACATATAAAGGATACAAAGTACCAGATTTTGGTCCTTTGGCCACAACAAGAGATCCCTTGCAAATCTCTTGCACATGATCACCAAAGATCGCCCTATAGCCATAATCATTAAGCTGTCCTATATTAATTGGACTTTTAGGTCAAATTTGGAATACATTTTGCAAGATAAAAGAAAAACCATTTGGTAGTGTGAAAAGTGTATATTCTCAAACCTAACGATGGTGCATGCATAGTTATTTCCAAGGCAAATGTATCCTCTCTTTCCACTATCATAAGTAGAGAATTACTCTATATGTGGGGTAACATGAAATGTATGACTTGTGCCTCTCTCACGAGAGTTGCCCTTGGAATTTGACCTTTCTCTCACCATAAGTGCACTAGAGCTCTTTGAACCTAAAGTATTATTTATATTCACCCCCTCAATGAGCAAATTAATCTCCATGTTAGCACTCGTAAGACCATTTGCGAATGTATAGTTAATAATGGCAATCCTAAAGGTATCCAAACTCTCAAGCAAGATGACTAATAGAAAGATGGCCTTAATTTAGTCACAAAGTGTGATCTTCAGATATGCCAACTAACTGAAAATATTATTTTACTCATTTAGATAGTTGGACATGGAAGTCCCCTCCATATAGAGATAAATGAGTTTATTCAACCAGCCAAAATACCTGCGAAGCCGCACTTTCTTTCTCTTCAAGTTCACCAAGGCTTTTTCATATCCATATACACCTTTCATATCTTTTGCATTAAAATATATGGACTTTGAGAGTGTTAACATAATAGTGGAGCATGCCAACTCCTCTAGTTCCTCCTATGTATTTGCATCCATGTCTTCAGCCTTAATCCCACTATGATCAACTTCACCTCTTCTATAGGACTACTACATTGTATATTTGTCCTTTCTAGTACAAAAAGTTCATACCATCAATCTTTTCAACATTGAAAAATGCATTCTCTAAACTTGACAAAGAAGCCATAATGACAAAAGCATATGTGCACCAAAACAATTAGATATACCCAACTGTAAGCTCAAAATAGACCAACAAACTGCAAACAAAGTGGCCTCAATGTTAAGCAATGGATATCCAAATATCAAACTAGCATAAAAATGATGCAATAATTATATTTTAGTACTCCCAAATGTTGATGAATTGTTTGCAAGATTTTCCATGTATTCTAGCTATCTTCTAAGTGCATAAGCAGCCATCTAAGACCAAATACATACAAACTGCCTTCATAAATCAATTTTAGCACTCCCAAAGAAAAATGAATTTTTTGCAAGATTTCCCAAGTATTTTGGCTATTGTCTAAGCATAAGTATCACCTAAGACCAAATACATGTAACTGCCTTTATAAATGATTTTTTTGCAAAATTTCCCAAGTATCATGAGCATAAGTAACCACCTAAAACCAAATACATGCAAATTTCCTTCATAAATTAAATTTGGCCCACATAATCACCACAAGATGAGCATAACCAACATGAAAAAGCCTTTCTGAGCTAGTCACTGTACTGTTGACTAAGGTGTGAACCTTAGAAAAAGGTTTATGTGATAAAATAGATACCCTATAGCTTCTAGAACATTAAAAAATGTGAGTAGACCACTATGCTATACGTAGCAACACATATCATTTTTAGTGACATGATTTTCACGCATCTCAATCAGCAACACAATCCATAAAATTCTTTCTCTCTTTTATTTTCTTTGTTACAGATATAAGCAGAGCCTTTACATAAGGCTCCAACTTGAGCCCTCTAATTAAACCCTCTATTTGTAACAAGCAAGTCCCTTGCTTCTAAGAGACAAGCAAGGTCTCGATGAGGAGAATAGTACCTCTATCAAGGTGAGGGAAGCAAGTATCGATATCTAAGAAGAAGCTCAAATCCTCAACCTTTGTGACAAAGCTTCACTACTTGCACTCCTCATTCCAAGTAGAAGATCCCATGAACATCGAGTGCCACTCTGATACCAATTGAGAGGGAAGTCGTGGTGGTATGCTAGGTAGAATGTATGGAGTGTAAGAGGGTTGAGAGAGACAAGAAGACAAGAGTGTATGCCCATACAATGTGTATGTATACAAGGGGTGCTTGCCTAGCTATTGGTCATTGGCCTTTACCCCAACATATAACAAAATAATTTGTTCAAGAATGCATTTGCTAATCTAAGGACTCCATCTTCAATAAAGTGAGCGCAACACACTAAGTACCTCTATCTCCAAAGCACTTTTGAATTGGCTTCAAAATCTATTGCATCATTTGGCACCACTATTTCCATGGCAATGCTTCAAAATCTTATGATTGAGTCTTCTAAACATTATACTCAAAAATCCATTGCTTGCATCTATAAGGATGGCACATGCTTAGTAGTAGTCATATATTTGAGAATGTAACATGAAAATGATCTCACAAGATAGTCAAAATTAATTTTACAATGTTTTAGCGTCATTTTCAATCTTTTTTTGGGTTTACAAATGAATGAACATGAAGTAATTTTCATAAACACACTTTGATTTAAGGTTTGATGCATGTGTTTGCCTTAAAGTATTAACTTTTGAATATAATATCAACAAATGTGGTTAAAAACCACATAATTTAGGTCGTATTTGATACGATTGGGGGTGTTGGAGTAATTGCATGCATATGTAGGAATGACTCAATCTGTGTGTAACATTCTAAAGAAAGGTGGTTATTGTTTAAACCCCAAATGTATTAGGTGGAGAGTGTAAGTTGATTTGTTAATGTAACTTAGCTCTCTAGCAATGGGATAGAATTGTAGATTCTATTGTCTTATTCAGAGTGGGTGGGATGTGCAAACCAAGGTTATTACTACCAAGGTTCAAGTTTCACCAAGATGAAGCTTAGATATTATGACACACTTTGCCTTTTTGAGGTATTTAAGCATGGAAGCACATAAAACCCAAATAATATAAGTTATATAATTATTGAAAGGGCAGATGTTTGCATAATTTAGAAAACCATAGTAAACTCAAATAACATGTCTTGTATGATACAACTTGGCATATGTGTGCATATTATGTAAAACATTCAATTTGTACATGCTTTCTTTAGGTTAAGCTTCATTCACTCTTTAAGTTAGATAATACTATTACCATCCAAGTACTCTTCACACAATGCATGACTTTCACACCATACTTAATTGGCACCTTCCATTTTCATAATCATGACACATGCACATGCATGGTCATAGAAACCTCATAGTATTTAGCATTAGCATACATTGAAAGGCACTCATTTATTTTTCTTTATATGTATTGTATTCATTTGCAAATGCATAGGGTGAAGATTGTAATTTAAAATTAAATACCCTTTAATAATAATTAGCTAGGGTTGTGCTTTACTTTGAAGAAAATTACACACACACACACACACACACACACACAGAGTCAAAGAGCATTAAAAATAGACAAAGGATCAAAGTATTGAGTTCACTTACGTTAGACTTTTGGACCTATCAATCTAGACTAGAGATCATTATACAATTTAGACATGAATAAACATCTCAATGATGTCACCATTCATACTTCTAGCTACTAGCTATATTGTAGTAGAGCAAATGAAAGTATTGTTGTTTAGGTGCATAGTTATTTTCCATAACCAGAATGGTATTTGCACTAACAATGGAAAGGGGCAACAAAGTGTCCATGACATTCCATGAAATTGTTGAGAGCCACACAAATTGTAGTAGAGCCAATGAAAGTATTGTTGTTTAGGTGCATAGTTATTTTCCATAACTAGAATGATATTTGCACGGAAAATGGATAAGAGGCAAGAAAGTGTCCATGACATTCCATGAGATTGTTGAGAGCCACACAAGTATTAACAAGCAATGCAAAAATAAGTTCAAATTTGAATTCAATATCAAAAGGGCATATGTATGCAATTGTTTAAAAATTGCATGCAATGTGTCAAAAAGTTCATACCATGTTGAGTGACATAAAAAAGATAAGCGTCTTCAAGAAGCCAATATAGTTTTAGGTCTTACATGGTCCCCATAGGTATTGTCTTTAGAAATGTGGCAAGGACTATATTCAAAATGGACACAAGGACTTCAAAGATGGAAAATTGTTAGTGTTTCATTCCCATGTGGAAGTCTACTTAACATAGCAAAACTCATCATTGCCATGTGGAAGTCTACTCAACATAGCAAAACTCAACAATCATACATGTCAATCTTAGAAAAAAAAGGAAAATCCTATTGTATAATACTAACAAAAAAGTGAGATGATATCCAAATAGGCCGCCATCAAGTGAATAAAGCAAGTGGAAAAAATTTCACTTCAATTCTTTGCAAAACTTCATGATATACAATTTTTGTCGTGGTATTGCAATCTTGTCCTCTAACAAAACCTTAATAGAACTAGCATACTTTACATGATTGAATGCAACATGGATCTTCCCATGGGAGAATATTGGGGTCTTGAGATATGGTCCTTGATATGTCAATGTCTGACCTTGAGACTTGTTATCTTGCAAAAGTAAGTCGAGTGAGAATATGCCTTCTTCTCATTATGAATAGAAATCTTGTTGAAATTGGAATACATGTGATTCTAGGTATGAAGACAATATTACAAGTGTTCATCCTTGTAATAACATCGTCCTCTAAGACTTTCCTACAAAACTGCCTTTATATCAATATAGTACCATTGCACAAGCCCATTTCAAGATTCAAGTTTCTTAGGAGTATCATATGAGCTTTTTTTTTCCCCAGCACCAAGCAATGTTGAGGAAAACTACCACTGAGACCAATGGAGTTAAAGTGCTTAGTGGAATAAAGGAATCGACATTATAGCAAAAATGAGAATCACCAGGCATTGTTTATAAAGCAACAATATTCAAGGCATTAACATCCTTGTGTGTAGAGGCCAAATTTATGCATAATCATGATTTGAAAGGCTATCCATATAAACAATGGACATAAGATAATCCAAATAGTTTCTTTTGTCATTAAGAGAGAGAAGCCAATTAGATTCTCTAAATTCTCTCCTTGTATGGATACCCACATATTTTGAGACAATGTAAAATGATCCCACAGTGGAGAATGATAAAGTATTGCATCATCATTGATGCCTCGTCCTAGATTACAAGACATGCTACCCTTACCAACTCCACCAACTAGTCATGTGTATATGAATATTACAGGAAAATGTGTTCTTTTACCTCTAATGGAAATTTGAACCTTGAGTGTGCAATTTGTCCTTCTGGCCACAACAATGCAACAATACCCAAGGATGCAATTGCTAGTATGAATTTTCCCTTGCCTTGCAATCTTGTGAATGAAGCGACTATACATATATATTTCCCCTGATCCATCTTGACCATCCAAAAAGAATGCAATGTTACGTAATGAATTCATATCATCAAGAACATCAAGAACTTGAGAGGGAGATTGAGAGTTAAAATATTACTCTTGCAATTGTGAAGTTGAAACATTTTTTAAAAATTTCATGTTCTCTTCGATCAACCCACCAAATGAGTAAGATAATGTAACGTACCCAAATTTTCCTAGTAAATGACTATGCCTGATTTTCACCTCCTCGTATGCGAACCATTGAATTTATCACTTATTTTTAAACACATAAAATTCCCTAACTTATCTCAATTTTTAGTTAAATTATTTAATTTATTTTTTAGAAAATTAAGAATTTTAATATTCTAAATATTAGATTATTATCTTTTTTATTTAAAGTATAGTATTTGGGATTGATCCCTTCACAATTAGTTTGTGTATATATATTAAAGGAGAACTAGATAACTTCAAGGAAAAAGTGAAACGAAGCATGGGTCAAATATGGATGGGGGGTCAATCTTAGAGGGTTATGTGATTGTAACTCTTTATCACAACATACACATAGACATGTGCATGCATGCATGCGTGCGTAAAGAGTGAGAGAAGAAGGAGAAAAAGAGAAGAGAGCGGTTTGTATGTTGTAAGAACAATCTCAAGATGCTTTTAGCGCATATCCCACCATTCTAGGGATGAGAGAGAGAGAGAGAGAGAGAGAGAGAGAGAAGGGATTCCAATTTCCATATGGGATATGGGTGGGAGTCATATTACATAAGAGGGTTGTGTAAGCGTTTGGACGCGAATAGATTTGTAATATGTCTCAAGGGATTCGAGAACGCAGAGATTGAACTCACGCACCCACTACAACTCGACCCACAGTGAGTGAGTGAGTGTTTGGACATGAATAGATTTGCAATATGTCGCAAGGGATTCGGGAACACATGCACCCCTCCTACAACTCAACCCATACTCGATCCACTACATCACGACCCCGTTGATAAGGTTATGTGTGCTTATATGAGGGGGTAAACATTGGGGGCGGGGTTAAACACCATTGCTTTACATGCCGTCTACGTGGGTCCAGACTCCACAGAGCTAGTTTACCCTACTCGAACAGCGTTTCAAAAATTTTCAATAGAAGAAAGCACACGTCGGTGTAAAATAGAAAACACACAAAAAGAGACCAGCCGACCAGCGTGCTGTTTCCCGATCTTTCTCGCATTATAACTCGCAGTAAAAGAAAGGCGCAATGCTGCCGTGCAGATTTATTCGGAAATTCAGTGCTGGATCGTAAGCTTTCTCATTCTATTATTTCATTACGATATGAATATTAGTTGTTTAATTTTCTTTGGCAATGTCGTTCGATGGCTTGATTCAGCTCAAATTTTGCTCCATCTCGATTGCTTTTACTAGAATTGATTGTACGGCAAGGAGTTCAGAGGAGAACTCGCAAACCCAAGTTGTCTTTCACCTGCTAGTACATCGGGATGATGTGTGGACACTAATTGTGCCTTTCAATAACAATAAAGGGACCGGAATCGAACTTACTGGAATTAAGCGACTTGAAACCTCATCATATGTTGGAACTCAGCAGTATGGCTATCATACGCATGCCAAACACCACCTTACAGCATCAAACTTTTGCTCTGGTCTTGGCCAAGCAGTTAATCTTCAAGACCCTGAATTAGCCGAAGCTTTATCGGATTCTTACTAGCACCAGTAAGAGCAACAAACACATTAGCTCTGGCCCTTACATCAATTCAATAGCCAATTTCCTCTTTCTTTTCCATAGCCCTTTGAGAATCTGGTTACAGTATCAATGCAATTCTGCCCCTTGACATCCGGGCTTACAGCCTAAGAGAAAGTCTTCTCCCATATTCTATCGATTGCATTGCCATATGCCTTTTGCTGCAAGAAATAAATATTTAGCTTGAAGGGAGGAGGACCTTACCTTATGCTGAAATTTAGCACGAAGGTTATTATCCATGTGGAAATTTGGCAGCTCACTCTGTGCGACAGCAGGGCCATAGCAGGAACAGAATGGCGATGACTTCTCTAGGGGCTGACCAGTCACCATGTCCTATAGGACAGGGCAGCAGCAACCGGCTTGCAGGGTGATGATACCCCTTGACAGTAGGGTGACGCCTCCTAACAGTAGGGTGGCACCTCCTTAGGCTGGGCTGGAGTGTGAGATGGCTGAAGAGAAGGAAGAATGCTCTGAGAAGAGGGGTGGAAGGAATGACAATAATGAGTGAGTGTTGAGGAATGCCTACAATGTGTCCTTGTATAGGGGATATTTGGGCATTTATCCTATTGAAAAAAACAATGCCTTTCTTATAGATAAATATTTTTGGGGCTGTTATTGTGGAGCGAAATTAGGCCAAAATGCATGATAATTTTGTGTTAGTACAAGCCTTTAATTTTAAAGACTCAACACCCCCCTCTTAGGTCCATAAAGGTGCCCAAGGGAGCGAAAGACAACTTCACCCTCTTTTACCAAAAAGGTTCCACCCCAAAGAGACCAAGGCATTGGACCAAGGATCTTGGTGATGAAAATCAGTGGTGGTTGAGTTGGGAATAAAACTCAATCCACCATAATTGTCTGAGAAAAGAAGGAATAGACACTTGAATCAGCTTGTGGTGCTGAGAAGTAAAAGCTGCACCTATAATAGGAGGTGATCCTAGAGTTCCACAATCTAGTGGAGCTCATGACCAAAGCCATTTTCCATTGGATGGTCAAAGATTCTTCCACCCTTTCTTGCTCTAAGCAAGTGGCGTTAGAAAAGGCACAAATCCATTAGGGCAAGCTGAATGCTCACATTGGCTTGTTTATATGCCTCTCATGCACACTGGCGGTCATTGGTCATGGGAAGCACGTGATAGATGTGTAAAGAAATATTCGAACACAGAATACAAACACAATTGTATGACAAAGTGCAGATTGATAAAAGAACTTAGTAGGGTTAGGGTAACTTAGAGACCACAATACAGAAGATGAAGAATAATGGATGAATAGATACAAGCTCAATGCAGTAAACACATTATAGATAGTGAATACAGAACCTCAAACTCTCGTGTCTTTGAAGGACCGAGGTAGCGGTATGAGCTGGAGAGAAAAAAATGCAACAGACAGCCTCCAAATGTGATCAACAGCAGTAAACACAGATTTGGTGAGTCTGGATCAGGCTGAACACGATTAGAGAAGTACAAACAATGGGCAGCAGGCATAAGAGTGCCAGGATGATGCAGGTGGCAGCTGGGAAGTGTAAAGTTAAAACACAGCAGTATTCTGTCCTTGCTGATGATGACGACAGTAGATATGCTGCAAATGCAGGCTGTAACAGACCTGGCAGCAACAAACACAAACATGTTTGACAGTGGGCAATGGCTGCAAACAGTTGAGTGCAGGCTGAGAACTGACACTGATCAGCAAATGCCAGGTGGAAGGGCTGAAAACTGTTGCCAATAACTGATGGAGGGATAGTAGTAGGTGCTTGATTGCTGGACAACCACTCAAACTGAGATATCTGCCAGAAGGAATGTGGACAGCAGAGAATAGGGCACAAGCAATGTGCAAAAAGAGATAGGGCTGAGTGTTGGGCAGCTTGTCTATTTATAGATAAATGGATCCTCCAAAATTAGGGTTTGACATATGGACAAAAAACTCTCTAGAAAAGCAGCCATTTAATGAAACTTTTGGTAATAAGCATGTTTTTAAGGCGATAATAAAGAGCTAATCAGTGTATAATGCATTGTTATCTCAATAGGGTGCGCACAAATATGGCCGATGACACCAATGAAGAGGGTGTCTTTTGAGGTGTAGATGTGGACCTAAGTTTGTGTTGATAAAGAATCGCATAAACAAATTTCAACAACCACATGTGGAGATCCTCAATGCAAGGAATGTGGTTTCCTCTTAGAGGATGTGGTTGTTACTCTTTTGACAGAGCTACCCCTTGGATATAGTGGTTTGCATTCTTCTTTGATTACTCCAGGGCGGGTTGACACCATCAAAAGTGGGAGGAGCTAGTTCGTTAAGGGCATTAAATATATCATGTGTATTGTGGATGATTTGGGTCTATTTCTTATAGTTGAAGTCACAAGCCTTCTTGTGTGAGAGTATGCAACGGAAAGGAAAGGGAAAGCAAACATGGAGATAAGGAGACTAAATGAACGTAGGGGAGAAGGAACAAATTGATTGCAATGGTTGAAAGATACAAGGTTGCGACGGCCAGCCCTAACATGCAACACTAAGCATCAATGTGGGTGCTAAATGGTATCAAGGGGATGAAAGAGGGCTGGCTGAATGATCACAATAATGCGATGAATGAATGAGAGGGTAGGCTATCTATAAATAGGCAAAGTAGGGCCACAACTGGTAATAAGGTGGCTGCCCCCAGGACAACCTAGAGTGCCCAAAATGAACTGCACTAATATACCCTCCATCGTAAGCGTCTAAAGCACATAAAATGATAGACAAAGACAATGTCAAAGCTTGTGATGTCCTCATTTGACTTAGAGATTGAGACTCAGAGATAGGAGATGACGCTATAAGACATGAATGCTAACACTCCCTCTCAAATCCTAGATGTGGCAAAAGGCCAAAGAAGATGCAGATTTGAGTGTGACAAGAAGAGTGCCAATGCTAATAAAGTTCATTGATGAAGAATACTAGCTAATATTTTTTCCGTCTTGTTTTGCATGCACTGCAAGAACAATTGGCTAAATTGTATCGAAGAGATGCTGATTGGGCTGCCTTTAAGAAGGCTCTCAGAGAGGATTTTTTCCTCGAAGACACAAGATTAGTTACACTGAAGGCATTTACAGATTGGGTGGAAAAACCTAATAAGGGTCTTGTTGCTATAGCCTTGCTATGTAAATTTGAAGGCTGTTATGCACAGTTGGATGTGGATGACCGATAGTCATTGGAAAGTGAAAAAGTTGAGTTATTTTTGGAAATTGATTGGTTAGCTAGAAGATGAAACCTAAGAAACTTCGCTAAAATCTGAGTGGGCACATATCATTGTTGCTATAAATATGATTGTGAATCGAGAAAGGATAAGACTGAGATTGGGAGCAAGGTCTACGCCTACAGTTTTTATGAAAAGTCTTGAAATTGCAGCAAAGCCATTTGTATCTATGGTTGAATAACCTGTTATGCCTGTTGGTCTGACCCAAAAAGAGATGTTATGGATGAATTGATGAAAAGCTTGCATGACTTGCACTTGAATATGATAGACCTTCACTCAAAGGTTGTAAAATTGGATGAGAAAGTGGAAGAGAAGGGGTGGGCAGTAGCATAGAGGCTTGTTAGAGAAGGTTTTGAGAGATGATGTATATGGTGTGATAGCTTGCAGCATGAAAAGTGGGAGTGTATGGCTTATCGTGATGTAGAAGCAAAGAACTTGGTGTTTTGGGAAGATGGAAAATTCATGCAACTGAGAAAGGGTTGCCTCTTGAGCCAACTTTGGCAAAGGGGATATGTAGAAGTGGTTGGAAGAATCGGTAGCAACATGCTGCAACATATGGATTGAAACTTGAGAAATTATATCGTTTTTTGAATTCATGTAAAGCTGATGCAAAATTTGTAGTATGATCATGTGCTTTGGCTTGTGTAGTGTTAATCCCGGTGCAAAGAAAGCGAAAAGATAGCAAAAGAAAATAAAAAAGACACAAGACAAAGCAAAAAAAAGTGGCCCAATGGAAAAATAGAGGAAATTCAAAAGTCCAAGGCAAGTGCAATAGGGGAAAGGCACATTTTACATATAAAAGCGCGCCCTAAATCCTTGTGAAAGAGCGCCAGGCTCTCTCTTGTGCAATTTGTAAATATAGACGGGGGCATGGGTGAAGGAACAATGAAAATAAGAAGGGAATAGAGAAAGAGGACCTAGGCTAAAATGACCGGTCATGTAAAAAAGGGATGGGTGTCCAAGAGGAGAAGGGCACGTATAAAAATGCAAAAAGTAAATAAAGAAGCTCATTCTTGTGTGTGGCCAAAACGAACTCTCTTCTTCTCCTTCTTGCTCTTGCTTGTGCTTGTGCTTGAGAGATGGACTGTGAGGGAGTGAGTGTGTGAGGGTGAGGGACCGTGGTGGAGAAGCTCTCCATCTTCTTCTCTCTTCTTCTTCTCCTCTTCTCTTTTCTTGTCTTGTGCGTGGCAATGGATCTTGGAGCTTAGAGCTTGAGGATCGAGTGCGCTTGAGCTGGCACATTGGATCGTGGAGCTGCCGGAGAGCTTGTGGGAGGAGGCAACTCGATCGGGCATGAAGGTAAGCTCACTACACTCGTAGGTGTGAGAGTGGGCATAGCTATGTGAGGTAGCCATTTCACTTGGCTTGAAACGTTTGAAAAAATAAGTGGTTCATGGGTATTGGTGGTCAAGCAAGAGCTCCCACATTTTGGTTCTGTTGTCGGGACCAACGGATTCAAGGTTGATTGCTTATGCGCTGTAAATCGAGTAACAAAGTAGTAGTTGAACTCTGAAATGGCACTTGGTTTTAGGTAGGAGGCAAGGGAGTTGGAGGCTATTCGATCTCTTTTGTGGATTAGTTTAGGTTTAGGAAGCTTTCTGTGCATTGGTTAGAGTAAGAGTTGTGTATTTTGATTAGATTTGAGACATTAAGATTTGGAAAATAAGGAAAAAGAATGAAAAGATAAGTCTTTAGATAACTAGGAAATAGGGGGACTGGGAGGAAAACAGAGTGTAAGGGGAGCAAGAGAAAACACAAAAGGGAAAAAAGGGGACGAGAGAGCTCATTTGCATTCAATGAGATTGAGAGAGAGCTAGTGAGAGAGAGATAGGGAGTGACAGGTTTGCAGGCTACAACACCTACGATCCTTGCGTTTGATGCATTTGGCCCTTCCAGGTATGCTTTGAATCCTTGTTGCTAATTGTTGCATTATTCTGGAATCTTGGGTGCATTCAATAGTGAGCATTAAGTTGTAAAACAGGATATTTGTGCCATTTGGTGGGTTTTCAGGCGCCGCTCGAATAGCGACCACGGTCCATAGGCCTTGGATAGTCGAGTTGTGACCTTTTGGCTCGAATGTTCGAGCCACTTAAGTGACCACTTGGACGCCTGACTCGGACTGGTTTGACTACTCGCCAAACTTGGGGCCTTAGATAGCCACTTGGACGGGACTCAAATTAATTGTCTAGAACTCTGTTTTGACCGATTTTTGACCATTCTGGGGCTTGCTAGGGCCTATTTCCAATTGACCAGCAACCAAGTTGAATTCGGGACCAATAGATGAAGCCATAGGATTGTTTATACTTAAAAAACCTCAACCTAGCAATCCGTGGGGGGATTGAAAGAACCGACCATTGGCCGCTACCTGGATAGGTGCCCAAGTTGACTCACTTGGCTGAACGCCTGATAGACCACCTATCATGACCCGTAGAGAATCCAATTTCAACTGTTAGGATTAATCAAAACCCCCTCCAAAAGCAGCAAGAATAGGAAATTGATTGACACAATTGACTCCTTCAAAGGTTACACTCGGCAGTGTAGGCATTTAAGCACATGTGAAAGCTGGAAAGCCCGATTTCACACAGTGCACATCAAGTTGCACTGCTGGTGTATGAGGGTTGCACATTTGTAAACTGTTGGATTAACAAAGAACACCTTAAGGGGGATTAAGCTAAAAACGAACCCATGAGTAGGAGTACAACCCCAAGGATCAGAGAAGTGATTCAGAACACCAGGAACAAAGACGTAGAGGAGACAAAACCATCACACTGCCGAGAGAAGGAAAGGCTTGCCGAGATTAGGGATACATCTTTAGCCGGCTGAGTTGACCTCATAGACGCACTAGTGGGTTAGGAGGAAACTACTATGATAGGCATCAGCTCGAACGAGAACAGTCTTGACCTCAACCTTGACCTTAACATGGTGGAGCACCCGGACGACATCTGGCGACTTGTTATACAATACGACTAGTAGACGAGGATAGCGCACCATGGAAGACCAGTAGCCAATGTCATAGCCAACCTTAAGGAAGAGAGGAGACTAGCAAGGATCGCATTGTAAGTTATAGCCAGGAGCAAAGGGCTTAGAGGTTGCATTAGGAGAGAGAGCTCAATGAGATTCACAGGTTTCTAGCCACCTTAGGTAGGAACAGAATGGGAGGCAATGCCGATAGGGAGAGAGTCCTGGAAGCTGACCTTATAGTAAGCGAGCTACTCACAAAAAGATTACTGGACAATACCAGCACTGAGCAAAGTGGGGCAGCCTTGGCGGCATCATTGCTAGCTGAGTTGGGAGTTACCTCAAATGCTAGGAGCCAAACGAAAATATCCATAGTTACAAAGCAAGTTGATAAATACCAGGCAATCAATGACCCCTACAGCTTTGTCAAGCAGTTTGAGCAAGTGTGCGAGGCTAATAACCTCACGGACCCCGCTCAACAAGCATAAGCATTCGGTCTTTGCTTGGGAGATAAGGGACAGACTTGGTTTACTAGTCTAGACAACGTTGAATGTAATAACTTCACTCAGTTGAAGGATCTCTTCATCAAGAGATTCTCAGAGATAGGATACTCCGATAACCTCATTGTTAAGCTAATGAATGTCAGCCAGAAAGACAAAGAGGATACGAGACTACATCACATATGTGAGGAGTCTCTATAAGATGATATCTGCAGTTGAGCGACCCAATGAGAGAGCGGTCTCTACCGTATTCATTAACGGAATCCGCAACAAAGAACTCTATAAGGCCTTGCAAGCAACTCGAACATGCAAAGGGACGTGCTTGCAAGAGTCTTTGAGGAGGCCATATGGATAGATGACTTACTCATGGAGAGAAGTTCTCGAGCTGCGCAGCAAGGTAGCAATGCATTTAGGAACATCGAGAGAGCTACAATAACTAGTGAACGAGTAGTCCCTAGTGAATAAGAAAAAGGGAAGAGTGTTGACCAGACCCAAGCTATAGCTGATCTAAAATCAGAGCTGGCCAAACTGCAAGAGTGAATACAAAGGCCAGTACGACCTCATGTGCAGTGTTTGCACTATAGAGGGAACGATCTGCCTTTTAAATGTCCCGATCCCAAGTCAAGGCCTTGTGCCGATTACGGAAGATTTGGGCATGACACCATGCATTGCCTGTTGCGAAGACGGTTGCCTTACCAGTAATCTTACACTCTACCGCCGTAATATCGGAAGGGAAGCCCCTTTGGCTCTCTTTGCGCCTAAGGATTCAAATCTAGCCTCCCCAAGGATAGAGATCAACCCAATGGGAATCCCTAGATCTCCAAGACCTTTCGTGACCCATCTACTAAGTGATTCTCCAATGTACTTTGTGGAGGAACCACTGGAGGAAGATTCTTACTCGAACCCTTATGTCTGTTATGACAAAGAGGGTAATCCCATATTGATAGACTAGACATGTGTTGGCAATCATATTTTGGAAGGGAAGCCCCTTTGGCTCTCCCTGCGCCTAAAGATTCAAATCTAGCCGCCCCAAGGATAGACATCAACCTGACGGAATCCCTAGACCTCCAAGTCCTATTGTAACCTATCCACCAAGCGATGCTCCAATGCACTTCGTGGAGGAACCATTGGATGAAGATTCTTACTTGAACCCTTATGTCTATTATGACGAAGAGGGTAATCCCATATTGACGGACTATAGACCTGTGCCGGCCATGGCCTTAGGCAGAGGAAGATGTAGAGGCCAAAAGGAGCCCAAAACTAGGAACCCATAGCATGGTGGTTGTGTGGCTATCTAGGGCATATCTCATCTTGCTGCCCTGAAAAGGAGCAAGAAAATAGAGAGAAGGCCGACTTGAGATGCCCCGAATGCAAAGTTACACATTTGTTTGCTGATTGCCTTAGGCAGAAACCCTCCACTAGCTCGGCTATCGTACCATCTGTGCCACTCGGACTCTTCTGTGTTGAGTCACCTGACAACAATGCCACACCTATTCCCCTAAATGTCATGACACGAGCTCAAACAAAGTAGGGCGGTATCTCATTACCTAGACCTAGCAACTTGGATGCATCCTCTTTAGGGAAGAGCAGTCAACGACAGAGGAAAAAGAGAACCGAGGCAAAAATAATGCTTAAGACTGAGAGTGAGACCACATTAACCAGAGGAAAACATGTCATTGATATCGAAGCAAAAACATCTGCTCCTAAGATGAGCGAGAATGGAAGCGCTAAGGTTGGAGAGTACCCTGACCCCAATCAACAGCTGAGGGTTACGGACAAGGTCAAGGAGTGGATAAAAGAAGCGTAAGCTCACCTTCAAGATGTCAAACCTATCGTTGAGGATGAGATTAACGAACTCTCAACCATGAGCCCACCAGTCTCTCCCACATATCTTAGGGCAGGAGCGACACCACCACCACGTGACTAACTGCATGGGTAGAATAAGGGGACTGTGACTACGCCAACGACTCACGAGTATTGGCAGGGAGCCCATGAAGTTGAGGAGGGAAAGATGGATGGAAAATTGCTAACCACACTAATAACAACTCCTGTGACATTGTTGGGAGAATTGCTTAGGCAAAACTTTGCCCCTTGGCAAGAATTGAAGCAATGGGTAGAACGCAATAATAATGAACATAAACAACAAGACTTCCTAGACCACGATGCAGTGACACACATACTATGCCTAATGCTGAATCAAATGTCTAAGTCTCCACAAGTAAATATCTTTTTGGGAGTGGATTGAACGTGTCATTGCCTTAGGAGATACTATACGAAAGGGGATAGTGGACACAGGAGCAGGGGTTAGTGTACTTAGTCACATAGTCTTGCAAGCCTGGGGAAACCCATCCATGGAAACTGCAGGGTTCAATGTTACTCTAGCGAATGGGATGAAGGTTAGACATTTCGAAGGCCTGAAGAACTGGCCTTTAAATGAGAATCCAATTCTCAGTGAACTTCATCGTTATGAAGGGAGTGGATTATGATATCTTGCTCGGTAGACCTTGGATGAGGAATGCCAGAGTGATAGAGGACTAGGGTAATGGCCTGATATTCTTAGGCAATAGATCAGAAGCAATTTGAGTAGAGATGGACATATGGAAAACCTCACTAGTGGACTTAGATGCTATCTCTACCTTGCTAAAGGGCGACTCGAGGCCTAGAAGCGATTATGGACCTCTAACAAGGTACATTTCTTGCCCTAAGGATGAGCAAGACTGGATGCACATATTGGCAACCATTGATCTCTTGTTCTTGGAGGATGAGGGTGAATCTATGCAAGCGTAGACTTAGCTAGCAATCCTAACATTGCCATCACTTCTAACCTATCCGCTGTACCCTTGTGCATGATGGCTGGGAGTTCAATGGGTCAACCAATGCCAGCCACCTATTGTGTCCCATTAAACAAATTGAAATTTCACAAAATCCTTGAGTACCTGTCAGGTTAGCTTGCGGGTAATCTAGCTGCCAATCTAAAGCCTCTCAAGGATTTTGTGGAAAGCAAAGAGTGCCAACGGATTAAGGTGCACGAGCTGAATTTGTCATATAACTAGACTCTCATGACTAAGTGCGATAGAGCTCGGAAGTGAGAACTCTGTAAGTGACACACAGTTCCAGTATGAGGATTTTCATGATGGGTATCGAGACTGTTGTTTCATCAGTGAG
Source organism: Lygodium microphyllum (assembly GCF_053477565.2). Lineage (NCBI taxonomy): Eukaryota > Viridiplantae > Streptophyta > Polypodiopsida > Schizaeales > Lygodiaceae > Lygodium > Lygodium microphyllum. The sequence continues at coordinate 19,325,390 of NC_141141.1, forward strand.
GAGAGTGAAGTAGGGACCATAGAATATGACATGGATGGAAGAGTGATTGAGCAAATCAGAGTGGACACTAAACCCTGAGAGGTCAACATGTTTCAAGTGATCAAAGGAGTTGCCAAGGTAGATTGCGATTGAGCTTGGCTAGAATGTCTTGAGGTGGTAGATTATGAATAAGTAGGACTAATTCATCCTTGTACCACACCACTATTTGAAGTGGAGTCAGCTTCAGAGTTGTGAGCACTAGGGGAGATAGCCTCTTCTTGTGAGGATGACGAGTACAATTTCGAGTTAGAGGTGAGCTTTGATAGTAACTCCAAAATACCTCGACCACTTGGGACCCGATGCACCAAGGGGGACCTTCTGGTCCACCTGAGGCGCAGATGGCTAAAGGAGGAGAAAAGGAAACGGTCAAAGTCGTCAGAAGTTGAACAACAAAAGAAACATTAGGACCTGCCTAAGCGCTTCACGAAGTACAAAAAGGGGGATAGAATAGTGGTGTTGGTAGGGGCCAAGTGGAGAGGATGAGCAAATGAACCCGTCGAAGGACTAGCCAAGGTTAAGGAGGTCAACTTGGCAAGAAAGGAGAACAAGTCTCGACCTGTGTACATAGTGGACAACCTAACTGAGAAGGAAGAGCATGATCTCATAAATCTCCTAAGGGAGTTCATTGATGTGTTTGCATGGTCCTTAGACAAACAAAAGGAAATAGATCTGAGTATGGTGACTTACAATATTCCCATGACCCATGAAGCAATACTAGTCGAGCAACGACCATATGCAATGAATCCTAAGCATGCACACACCATAAAGGAGGAGATTGATAAGCTATTGAAGGGAGGATTCATTTACGAGATAGAGTACACAGATTGGGTGTTGCCCATAGTCATAGTAATAAAAAAGAATGGAAAGATTCGAGTGTGCGTAAACTATAAGAGGGTCAACACAGCCACCAAGAAAGACAATTACCCACTACCATACATGGAGTACATGCTAGAGAGAGTGGCAGGATAGGAAGCCTATAGCTTTCTGGATGGCTTCTTAGGCTATAACCAAGTACAAGTCCATTTGGACGACAGGCATAAGACGACATTCGCCACCGAATGGGAAGTGTTTGCCTACATAGTCATGCCGTTTGGACTGACTAATTCTCCTGCTACCTTTTAGCGCCTTATGTGTGCCATCTTCAAGGATATGCTTAAAAAATGGTTGGAAGTCTTTGTCGATGACCTATGCGTCCACATCAACTGGGAAGAGCACTTAGAAAAGATGTGAATAGTGTTTGAATGGTGTCAACAATATGGTCTCTCACTAAACCCCTTAAAAGTGTCAGTTTTGGGTGAAGCATGGTTGCATCTTAGGGCACGTTGTGTCGAGGAATGGGATAGCCACATACTTCTCTAAAGTCAAGGTGATTATAGACCACCTCTCTTCGACCAACTTCAAGGGAGTTCAATGTTTCTTAGGCCAAATACTATCGATGGTCCTACTGAGTTATGTGTTGATTGCTAGACCCTTGATTTCGAATCGCTTTCCCAATTCCACGAAGTTTTTTCCCCATTTTGCTTCTAATATAACCGTAATGGGGATGCAAGCTATTAATAGTATTTGAATGGACCAAATATGTCAATAGGCCTATGAAAGGCTTAAACCGGCTCTAACTTTAGCTCTTATCTTACGAGCCCCAGATTGGTCCATTACCTTTCATATGTATATTGATGCATCAAAATTTACCGTGGGGGCAATGTTGTGCTAACTTGGCGAACATAACCTAGGCTATCCAATGAGCTTTGCTAGTAGATAGCTAATTGAGACAGAAATGAACTACTCCACAATGGAGAGGGAAGAGTAGCCATGGTGTTCGCAGTAAAGAAGTTCAGTCACTATCTTCTAGTGAACATAACCTAGACTATCCAGTGAACTTTGCTAGGAGACGGCTCACTAAGACAGAAATGAATGACTCCACAACGGAGAGGGAAGGGTTAGCCATGGTGTTTGCCACAAAGAAGTTTAGACACTGTCTTCTAGCGACATCCTTTACCTTCTTTGTGAATCATCAAGCATTGCTTTATCTTGTGAATAAACCCTACACAATGGGACACATTGCTTGATTGTGCCATCAGTAGCTTTGCGCCTTTCATAAGTTCAAGAGGGTTACCAAATCATGACCAATGCAGAGCAATGACGTGCCATCAAGACTTCCGAGTACAACCAGACCTATGTGGCCCCAATCTCATTTAGAGTGTTGGCCATAACTAGGAATTGGCCATTAGAAGACAATATCCTACTTCACCCATAGTTGGATAAGATTCTAATGGAGGAGGAACTTCACATTGCAAGTCGACTCAACTCCGGTGACCTCTTGACTGATGTATTAACTTATATCACGCACTTAGGCATTCGCCCACAGGATATGGACCATTATGCGACTCTAGAGTATAATCCTAAGTTTTACGACTGGCTCTTGAGAAAGTGAGGCATACCACAGACGCATTGCTTTATCTTGCGAATAAACCCTATCAATCGGTTGTATAGCAGATAAGACTGAAAATCAGCAGTGTAGACAGGGAGTATCTAAGGTGGGGAAGTGACATAATGCTGGATAGGAAGGCTGAGCAGTAAACACAGATGAAAACAGGACTTCAGCTTGTAAATGCAGCCAACTAGGGGCTAGTAGAGAACTAGCAGTGCCCAGAAGTGCAATGCTGACTGTAAATGCAGATCTGCCCTGCTTCTATCCTGAAAAACAGGCCGCCCAGTCTAGATTGGATGTTGCTCAGGTAGGAAAGTGCTGTCTTGTTTAAAACACAGGTCTGTCCCTGCCAAAATATGTCACTAGGCAGTGAATAAGAGCTGTCCAGCAGTGAAGACGCTCGCCCAGCATAAAAATTGCAGCACATAGATGAGTTGCCTGCACAAAACACAGCCAGATAGAAATTAGCAGCCACTAGGTTAGGATGAGCACAGCCCAGAACTGGAGTGGAATCCCCTTGGTCAATGCAAGGTGTTCTGCTATGGCAGATAAAGAAACAGGCTGCCCTAATCTGAAAACACAGGTTTGCAGTCCTCCCAAGATGGCATCCAGCTGGCTGTTAACTCAGACAAATTTCTCCTCTTTGTAGACTCCAGCTCCCACGCAAGGTTTTGATACCATGTCATAGTGCATAGTGGAAAGGAAAGGGAAAGTGAACACGGAGAGGAGGAGATTGAATGAACGCAAGAGAGAATGAACAAATTGACTGAAATGTCTGAAAGATACAAGGCTGCAATGGTCAACCCCAACACACAACATTGAGCGCCTATGTGGGCGCTAGATGATAGCAAGGGGATGAAAAAGAATGAGGAGGGCTGACTGAATGATCACAATGATGCGATGTATCATGGATGAAGAGAGGGCAGGCCGCCTATAAATAGAAAAATTGGACCCACAACTGGTAATCAAGTGGCCAGGCCTATGAAGTGGGCACCCAAGACAGCCTACAGTGCCCAAAAAGAAATGCATTAATGTACCCTCCATCTAAAGTGCCTTAAGTACATAAAATGATAGAGAGACAATTTTAGAGCTCCTAATGTACTCATTTGACTCAGGCTGAGGCTTATAGGTAGGAGATCATGGTACAAGACAACAGATCACCCACATTAGTGGTTCCAGGCTTGACCCATTTGAGGCATACTTTGGTGTGGAAGCCTGATGTGTATTATTTCAGGGTCTTTGGGTGTAACACCTATGTCTACATTTTGAAGGAGTGTGATAAGATGGATTTAAAGTCCATTAGACAAGTGTTTGTGGGCTACAAGTGTTAGCCTGCTCTTTTATCCTTCTCAGTCTGTCATCTCCTGGTTGTGAGCTCTTGTCAGAGTCTGACAGGAGACAGAGGAGCTCTGTCAGTCCTTTAGTGGCGGTTTTTATCAGTCTTCAGCCTGCGGGAGACACACAGCCCATACTGGGCTGTTTTTGTGCAGTCGGCCCAGTTTTCTGGGCAGGTCGGCCAGATCTGGCCAAAGTCGGCCAGATCTGGCTGGTCGGCCAAATCTGGCTGGTCGGCCAAATCTGGCCAGGTCGGCCAGATTTGGCAGGTCGGCCAGTTTACTGGCCTGGGGCTATATATAGCAGCCCCCTAGTCATTCCCAGCATTGTATTCTGCAGGTTCAGCACTGTCTCCGTCGTCTCCCGCTTCGGCATTGGTGCTGCCATTGCTTTCAGTCTGTTCTGGTGCCCTCACTGACGCTCCGGGCTGCGTGCAGGGATTGCTCTGTCCATTTCAGTGTATTCAGCATTCATCTCAGTCAGTGCAGACTTTCTTCCTTCATTCCCTGCTTTCTCTCTCCTCTCCTCTGTGTTCGTGTTCTTCCGTTGCGCACTCTCACATGGTATCATCGCCTGATTGAGAGCACGGAGGACATACCCTCTGGAGAGAGATACCTCACTGCTGCTGTCATCTGATCAGCAACTGCCCAGGCGACATCTTCTGGAGGCTTTTCAGCCTGCGTTTTCTGTACACGCTGTCTACAGAGGCTGCCACGTCATCCAGCGACCCAACAACCCTGCGTTTTCCACCAGGCTGTCCCTCCTTCTGCTGGGCGACTCATCTACAGCCTGCGTTTTGCTGTTCTGCAGGTTGCTACCACTCCAGGCGGCACATTTCCTGCTGGCGACTCATTTCTTGGCTGTTTCCTGGTGCTGGTGGTCTCTTTTCTGGTGATCGTCATCAGTTATCTTTGCGTTTTGCAGATCCAGGTGTTTGTAGGCATTCTCAGCCTGCGTCTTGGTGGTTGGTGACCAGACTGCTAGTCATATTTCGACATCGGCACAACTTTCTTTGGTATTTTTTGCAGATTGGAAGATGTCTCACCAGTTTTCAGGCTTTGATGACTCAGAGGATGAACTTCTTTCTCATCATTCCTCTGAGCGGAGGCGGGATTATCACGAGGTTCGACGTCGGGAAGAACCTCCTCGCACTCGTCCTTCTTCAGTCCATGCATCTCAGAGGGTTCCATCTACCGCGAAGGTATCTTCCGTGAAGACTGCTTCAGATGTGCGGATGCCTTCCTTGATTCCCTCTATTTAGGTGCCGATTCTCCCTTTCTTTCCGAAGGAAGATAAGTTGGATGGTTCCAACTACTCCCTCTGGTCGTGCAAGGTGGCCTGCATCCTAGATACATTTGACCTTTGGGAGCTTGTTTCTTCACCCATCGACCGTCCCCCCCGGATTCGTCCGATGGTACCTCTATGGACCGTGCAGCCTTATGGGATAGGCTCAACTCTCGAGCCCGTTCCTTTCTTTTTATGAGTCTACATGATTCTGTTTTTGTACATGTTCACAGGTTACAGACCGCGGCGGAAGTGTGGAAGAAGCTTGCGTCTTTGTACCAACACAAGACATTTGCCCACAAGATTTCCTTGGAGAAGAAGTTGCGGATGCTCAGTCTTGATGATTCTCCTTCCATGAAGGAGCATATCACGAAGATGGAGGATATGCGAGGCGAGTTAGCCTCTCTTGGTCGTATGATATCGTCTGAGGATATGGCGATGATGCTGTTGACTCAGCTGACATCACCCCGTTATGATGTCTTCTATACCAGCCTCATCACCTCGAGGACCCGTGAGACACTCCTATGGGAGGAGCTTTCCCCGCTTGTCTTGGAGCATGACGAGCGACTCAAAGAGGTGGGAGCCAGTGGCTCCACCAAGGCATTTATGGCCGGCACAGGTGGCGGCAAGAAGAAGAAACAAAAGAAGGAGAAGGCTAAGGACAAGAAGGAGGAGGACAAGAAGGATGCGAAGGAGAAGAAGCCCAAATGTCCCCATTGTGGAAAGGGCACTCATCCCGAGGAGAAGTGTTGGCAGAAGTATCCCCATTTGAAGCCTAAGGAGAAGGACTCGAAGGCGGCCCCAGCCACAACAGAATCTGCGTTTGTGCATGTCTTTGTTGAGGAGGATACAGCCCTAGCTTCTACCACACAGGAGAAGCCTTGGCTCGTCGACAGTGGAGCATCTTCACATATGACCTTCCGCCAGGATTGGCTTCAGGATCTTCGTTCCAGAGGGGGTACAGTCACCATTGGTGACAATTCTACAGTCCCTGTTCGAGGCGTGGGGACCTTACCTATGTTTTCTAACAGGCGGTCTTCCTCCGCCCAAGTTCTCTATGTTCCTGATTTGGGTTTTAACCTATTATCTGTGCATGGCCTTACTCAGCTAGGTACCTGAGTCATTTTTACACAGGATGCAGTCATAGTGGAGGATGCTTCTACAGGTGATGCTCTTTGGACAGGTACACAAGAGGGTGGGCTTTATACGCTCACAGCCTTGGCTGCGAGGACTTCCCATGAGCTTGGGCTGCTTTGGCATGCTCGGTATGGTCATTTGAACCTCGATTCTCTTCGGCGGGCTTCTAGGAGGAAGATGGTGGAGGGACTTTCAGATTTCCCTTCTCTTCACACTTTGTGCCCTAGCTGCTTGAGGGGCAAGCAGCACAGGCAGCCTCACCCTCAGGTTGCTTCTAGGAGGGCTACTTCTCCGCTTGAGTTGGTTCACACCGACCTTTGCGGACCTATGGGCATGGCCTCCCTTGGGAAGGCCAGGTATTTGATGTTGATTGTGGACGACTTTAGTCGTTATGTGTGGCCTTATTTCTTGGAGTACAAGAGCGAGGCGTACTCCCGTTTCTGTGAGTGGTAGGTGTTTGTGGAGACCCAAACAACTTCCAAGGTTTGTGGCGTTCGAGCTGATCACGGTGGCGAGTTCACTTCTCACCTTTTCTCTCAGTTTTGCAGGGATCATGGTATTTGGGTGGAGTATTCACATCCGAACACACCATCTGAGAATGGTGTGGTGGAGCGTGCGAATCGGACCATGGTGGAGATGGCCTAATCTATGCTGGAGCATAGGAGTCTTCCTCATTTCCTTTGGGGTGAGGCGGTGGCTACAGCGGTGCATATTCGCAACCGCTCTCCGACTTCGGCTTTACAGGACATGACTCCTTATGAGGCTTTCTTTGGGAAGAAGCCTTCCGTGTCCCATTTTCGCATCTTTGGGTGCGATGCTTTTGTCCATGTGGACAAGAAGAAGAGGAAGACGAAGTTCGACTCTAAGTCGAGAAAGCTTATCTTCGTGGGTTATAGCACGACCACGAAGGGATATCGGCTCTACGACCCGACGACGCGGAAGGTTGAGGTGAGCAGGGATGTGATCTTTGATGAGGCTTCGGCCTCTGAGGATCCGATTGATGGTTCCATTACAGGTGCTTCTTCGTCATCGATGGACCCCCCCCCCCCCCCCCAACACCTTCTCTCCCTTCTCTTCCTTCCAGGATACCTCTTAGCACCCCCCCTATTCCTCCTCCTTCGGCTTTCCTTTCCCCTTTGGTGGATGTGCCTCTGTCTTCTACGAGCTCTTCCACCTCCACTTCGGGATCTTCACGGGATACACAGCCTTCTTCTGATGCGGAGGATCTACCTTCATTCGGTGAGGGGGAGTCTCTCTTCGATTTGGGTGCTTTGCAGGTTCCGGAGACCCCCCGGTCTCCCTCGCAGCAGCAGGAGTCTCTCAGGATTCCTTTATGGTATCGCCGGCTCATGCAGGATTTAGGTGTTACTCACTTTCCTGCTTCTTCTACAGGTCCACGTCGATCAGCCCGTTTACAGGCCTAGCGGGATAGTTCACTATGTGTGAACTATGCTCTTATGTCACAGATTCTTCAGGATTCCGAGCCTTCCACTGTGGAGGAGGCTCTTGCACAGGATATTTGGAGACAGGCTATGCAGGCCGAGCTCGATTCCATCGAGCGAAACCATACTTGGGAGCTTGTTCCGCGTCCCCAGAAACGGAAGGTGATAGGTGTGAAATGGGTCTTTAAGACCAAGTATCTTGCAGATGGCTCCTTGGACAAGCATAAGGCTAGGCTTGTTGCCAAGGGTTTTGCACAGCGCGCAGGCTTGGACTACTTCGAGACTTTTTCTCCTACAGCTAGGATGTCCACCATTCGAGTTCTATTGGCTCTTTCTGCTCACCACCGTTGGCTTGTTTATCAGATGGACGTCAAGTCTGCTTTTCTGAATGGCGTTCTTGAGGAGGAGATTTATGTTTCACAGCCTCCTGGTTTTCTTGTGCAGGGGAAGGAGGATCATGTCTACAGGCTGCGGAAGGCTCTTTATGGCCTGAAGCAGGCTCCTCGTGCTTGGTACCAGAGGATTGACCGCTTCTTTCTACAAAGTGGCTTTGCGCGCTTCGCTCATGATCCCAATCTCTACTTACGGGTTGTGGATTCTCTTTCTGTGTTCCTTATCTTGTATGTGGATGATCTTATCATTACAGGGAGCGACACTTAGCAGGTGGAGCATACTCGGTCCATTCTTCAGCAGGAGTTTGACATGACGGATCTAGGGATCCTTCACTTCTTTCTAGGCCTGGAGATCTATCAGATGGCACAGGGCATTTTTATCTCGCAGCACAGGTACATCTCCGAGCTTCTTTCGGAGTTTGATATGGTCGCGTGTCGGCCTATCTCATGCCCCATGGACCCAGAGTCCAAGCTTTTGACAGATGGAGTTCCCCTTACAGATGCCACTCGTTATAGGTGCCTTGTCGGCTCTCTCATCTGGCTGCTTCACACTAGGCCGGATATCTCTTTTGTGGTGGCTTTCTTGTCTTCTTTTATGAAGACTTCTACACAGGATCACTGGCAGGCAGCCTTGCGGGTTCTTCGCTATTTACAGGGGACTCGATCCTTCGGGCTCATGTACGGAGATTTTTATCATTCTCAGTCTGTCATCTCCTGGTTGTGAGCTCTTGTCAGAGTCTGACAGGAGACAGGGGAGCTCTGTCAGTCCTTTAGTGGCTGTTTTTATCAGTCTTCAGCCTGCGGGAGACACACAGCCCATACTGGGGCTGTTTTTGTGCAGTCGGCCCAGTTTTCTGGGCAGGTCGGCCAAAGTCGGCCAGATCTGGCTGGTCGGCCAAATCTGGCCAGGTCGGCCAGATTTGGCAGGTCGGCCCATTTTACTGGCCTGGGGCTATATATAGCAGCCCCCCAGTCATTCCCAGCATTGTATTCTGCAGGTTCAGCACTGTCTCCGTCGTCTCCCGCTCCGGCATTGGTGCTGCCATTGCTTTCAGTTTGTTCTGGTGCCCTCACTGACGCTCCGGGCTGCGTGCAGGGACTGCTCTGTCCATTTCAGTGTATTCAGCATTCATCTCAGTCAGTGCAGACTTTCTTCCTTCATTCCCTGCTTTCTCTCTCCTCTCCTCTGTGTTCGTGTTCTTCTTCCGTTGCGCACTCTCACAACAAGTCCCAATCACTAAGATATTACATTTATGATTTGCAGCCCTTGAATATCCACACTAGCAGAGACATTCAGTTTGTGGAGCTTCCACCATAGAAGGCGGCGAGGAGCACCCCATGCCCAGAGATCTAAACAGTGGGTAGCTGTGACACTCTTGAGGAGGAGATTGCACCACTATCAAATTTCCAACTGGTTCAGATATTGTACTTCATTGTATTTTCCTTGAGTAATATAATTAGCCACACATCTTTTCGCAAAAGAAGCAATAATGTATAAATGCCACATTAACAGTGTTACATTAATTTATGTGACACTCCCTTGCCCTTAACTGTTTTTGTCCTCCAAAATTTAATTGGGAAGGTCTAATTGGAAATTGGGAAACTTTTTTTGAATAGTGCTTACACTCTTTCCATGTCGAACTTTACTTCGAACTCCTTCCACTTATCACTTGCTTGTTTATTACAAACAGCTGAGTATTTTTAGGCTCATGTGGAAGGGAGTGTTTATCAAACAACTGCACTCTCTCATCCCCTCAGACAATATTATTAACTGCACCTAGCTTTTTCCTCTGGTTACTTGGAAGAAAAATTTGGATCTAAAGTTTGTAAGAAACAATTTCCCTAGTTTCCGAAGTATTATGAATGGACCACAATACCCAGGAGACAGTTTTGGATTTTATCTGCCGTTTTCATGGTTTCAGATTGCTTAGGCACCCTCAAATAAACTTGCTCTCCTTCCTCAAACTCAAGAGGTCTTCTATGTGGGTGTCAGTATAGCTTTGACTCTACATTGTGCCTTCCTAATGCTACCTTGTGTAATTTTTAACATTTCATATCTGCTAAAAAGTGTTTGGCGGCATGAACCTTCTCCTTCTCCTTCTGTAATCCCATGGCATAAGGAGCCCTAGAGACTAGGCTAAAACCTATACATCAACATGAAGGGACTGTATCCAGTTGAAAAGTGTGTGGCAATGTTTTGTGCGAATTGTACTTTATGTACGTAGTCTTTCCAATTTGTTTGCTCATATCCTTTAGGATTTGGTTAACCCTCTCCATTTTCCCATTAGTTTGCGGATGATCTGGCATTTTCATGCATTGGATTTTAGGGTGTTTTCAAAGCTCCCTTTGGGTGTGTGTATTTTCAAAATGTGTAGATGGCATCCTGGAAAGGAAACTTTTCTTGCATTTAATGGACTGGTAGATCTGATGCACTGGGCAATTCATCTGTAGGGGGGTTTGCAATGGACTAAAGCAGTCAACCCTCCATTTGCTCTTATTGAGCCATGAAAGACATAATTTTTGGCTGCCAAAGGAATATCTAGGGTAGTGGATGTACATGAGGGCAATGCTTCATTTTTCCCTCAGGCTCAACGTATCTATCATTTGGGACATCATTATCTGCCTTTTTGCACTCTTATTCATGATATGCTGCAGCCTTATTTACCAGTGAGCTGATGCATTTGTTGTTACAAGCTCTACCTTGGATTTCCATACACGCAAATGCACTTTTGCATCATATATATTCTTTGGTGCAGTTTTTCCTCAAAAAGTGTGTTTTACCCAGAAAAAAGAAAAGAGAATACTTCTAAATTGTAGAAGCTGAACATGTCCTCTTTTGAAGGCAGGTAACCATCAAAACTTTGTTTTGAAATTTTACCATATCTGGTATTAAAAATTGATTCACTTATTCTTCTATTAGATTGATCATGCTTATCTTGAGACTTATACTATGATACAACATAATTAATCTGCTTTTCATATGATTTTTTGGAATTTTAAAGCATTTCAATTCTCATTGCAGTTGCTATGCCAAGGTAGGCAACGTGGGTGAGATGCTTCATTTTTAATGGTTGTGGGGGATGCAGGCCTTTGTAAGCAGATGGCTCTTAGATATTTATTGGCTTCTAGAGAACGCTTTCAGTTGATGAGGTTGAACGCATCTACTTCACATAGAACATTGATTCTTCCAGACAAAGTTCGAAAGTTGACACCCTTTGCACATGACCCAAGTATCCTTACATATTATGGGGGTCGACACTCAAGTGTGTCTTTCCTGGATCAGAGAGGATACAGTACCCAGTTGTCAGAAACTGCCAAGTTTGCCAAGGATCCACAATATCTGAAAACCCATAGGGATCCTAGGTTTTCTGCAGTCAACGAGGAAGACATATCAGAATTTCAGAAAATTGCTGGACAGAAGGGTGTGGTTACTGATAAAGATGAACTAGAGTTTGTGAACACAGATTGGATGCGTAAGTATAAAGGAGCTAGCGAAGTACTGCTTCGTCCTCAGACAACCCAACAGGTTTGAAACTGATTCATTCTTTATATAGTGAAGGCTGAGTATGTTCATCAAATCATTCCTTATATATTAGGAGTATAGACACTCGGTGCATTCTCCAGTTCATCGTGAGCAACTTAAATGGCATGGCCATGAAGTCTAGGATCATCTTGCAAAATTTCTGAGAGTCAAGCAGGGAGTTTTCTTGTGTTCAGAGCACACTCACAAAATCAAGACCTTGTGTGATATGATGTATTTGCAGGGCTAAAGAGTCAAGACTCAAGCTCATCGACTTCTTTTTAAAGCCTAAGCAGCGTTTACATATACATGTATGGTACATAACACCTATCGGCCTGCTGACGTGCTTGCCTGCCTGCCTGCTGCTCGCCCACACATCCACCACATATCTACATACATACATGCCTGCCTGCCTACCAACACACCTCCCTACCTATCCTTCCACCTACCGACCTACATAGTATGCATGCACGCGGCACATGCATTCACTTTTTACGTAGACAAAAAAAAAATGGAGGATCTTGTGTGAAATAGTGTTTTGGAAGGCTCACTGACTAAGCCAATATAGCCCAAGCAGCTGAACCAACAAGCAACTGGGCGTGTGCATTGTGCATGCACCTACACATGCATGTGGATAAGCGCATGATTGTGCACAATTTATCTGGTGAAAACATGGTTTATTAAAAAAATTATGTACAAAATGAATGAGCTCAAGTCAAGCATAACAATATAATATCTGAAGCAATAGGAATACATATCTAACTAATATAGTGACTGTTACTTTGTATTTGTAAGTTTGCAAGTATGCCTTACACCAAACTCGTAGCTGGCATGAAGACAGGGCTGCAAATAATGTCTAAAAAGCATGTAAACAATGAAACTTTGGGCCCAAGGAAAGTACTCTCTGGGTGGCACAGAACTGCCCATAAATTCGACAATTGAGAAGAGTATTTACCAAAAAGTAAAACTTATTAGGAAACTTCTGTCTGAGTAAAATTTGTGTGGCTGAACAATACCACAGAGGTCACTGCTGCCTTGTTAGATGTGGTTACCATTCAGAGCCTTGGAGACATTGCATTCGGGACCGCCCCTAGCATGGGAGGTTTAGTAGGGACCCTTCAGTATGGTCTTTTTTGCAAGTTGAAGGAGAGATGATGTTGATTCCTGGAGCAGTTCCTTGGTCATCAACATTTGGGCCAGCGTTGGGATATGAGGATCATTGAGACAGTGTTGCTATTGATGACTCTTATTGGTACTCTTGATTTTTTACAATTTGAGCAGAAGGTCAGATAGAGATAGCAGATTATTAACAATATTGGAGCATGGCATATCTAGGAGGCCAGATGTAGATAGGTGATGGAGAAATAAAGGACTTCTTTGACAAGAGAGCATCACAAACGTTTTTTCAGACACTATTGAGAGGTTCTTGGAAGAACTCTGAGGAGATTTAGAGAGGACAAGGGAGAGGCAAGGATGCAAGAGACTTCACCAGAACCTTTAAGGGCCATTTTCCTTTCTTCACGACAAACATGGAGTGGTTGTGCAAGCCACCTCATGGCTCTTTCCCCCACCCCATCATTTGTCCAGTGTGCTTCCCTCTAGGAAGGCCTACTCTAGAAACCTCCTTACCTTTTGTTGCTGTATCCATAGTGGGAAGTTTTGGTTGCTCTGGATTCTTCCATCTTGGAGAACATTGTGGCATAGTGCCTTACATGAGCATCTCAATTGAAAGCTGTGACAATTTGGCATCTAGCTAATGTGCATACAACCGAAAGTTCCTAAGAGAAAAACTCCCAAAAAAAACTCTTTGCTTCAATGAGCAATTTGCTTTTCCAAAAATTTCTGAGCATGCATTGCCATCATCCTAAAAGCTTTTTTGATATGGAATACTTACATGCCTACATACTGCATAAGACGAACATAAAATATGTAGTTACTTGCCAAGTTATTACTGTTCTTGTACTCAGCTATATGCGATGGGAGTATGTAAATATCTTATGGTAGATTTGTATGATTCAACCATCAGATCCTTCCTTTTTCTAGTACTTTTGTACCATTACAGCACTTTCTCTTATAGACAAGCTATTTGTGCTCTGGATTTGTAAAATTTGTGATTTGGACTTGTAAGCACAACTTTATTTGGATAGGAATTTTTCTAGACACCAAAAAAGATACCTAGATTCACCTTATATAAGACTAATAATTTCGTGTGTTCACACATGTTGCGTTTATTATGAAAATTCCAAATGCATATTCTGACATCATATGCTGAGCTGTAACATCATTGGAATTTCATTTCCTTCCATCAGACACTCAGACCATAGTCACAGGAGATGGTTAGTTTTGGAATTGGGGATTGTGGGGATAGTGATTCCTCCTTGTTCTCTGGCCCACGTTGCAGTCTCATTTTGCAAAGCTGTGAGACCTCCATGTGGAGGAAGAGCTGTCTGAGATTTTGGGAGTAACGTGTCATCCTGAAGTTGATCACAACACCCTTTTAGATAATGGATGATGGAAGCCCCAAGCTCTACAAAGGTGGTCTATACCAAAGTGTGCTTTCCACTGGAGCCAATTGGTAGTTGCCCTTTGAATTATGCCAACTCATGAGGCTCCCAATAAGCTCTTAGATCTCGAAAGGAGATATAGCAAACTTGAAATCCTATTGGAATGGCCAAGGTGTCTAACCTGATGACAATGAGATCCCACGATGAGGAAAAAGGTGCAGATTAGTGGGCACTCAGAAGACATGATGAACCAAGAACTGAGTGCATTGTATTGAGGGTACCCTATAAATAGGCAAGAAATATTGCAATTGGTTAGAAGGCGATAACTGGTAGATGCAGAAAATTGAAATATGCCATATTGGTGGGCCAGTTGGTTGCTGTGGGAAAAGGACCAGCTGCCAAAACAGGGCCCAAAAATGTCTTGAAGCTGGACCTAAACTCTCAAAACCCCTCTCAGCAACTTTGTTTTAGGAACAACCCAAATGAGCTGAATTAACTTAATTCCTTTTCCCTCCTTTGCAAATGGATCATGTAAAAAGTGGCTCAACTCCTTCCGAACAAGCACGGGCCAACATCTAATGGGTGGTCCTTCATTGACTGAAGCTATTATCCCCCAAGTCACTATTGTAGAATCAACTATAGGATGGAAGACTAAGTTGAGGGCGCTCTTCTCTACACATCCTTTGGATTCCTATAGGCAATATCTTGATGTCTCCTTTGACACTTTGCAGCTAAAATAAGCTACCACAACTCTGCCATAAACAAGCCATGTGATGCCTACCAACGCCTTGTAGAGTGATATCTAAAGGAAGAGAGAGATCTTTCAAGGTCTGACGTTGTCATAATATCTTATGTCCTCCAAAAGTGAGCCCTTGCTAAAGAGAGTTTCATTGTGCTCCAGTGAGGAGCTTTTGTTTGATGCTTTAGAGAAAAGGTGCCCAATGTTGCTCTAAAGTGATGTCAATCCTGACATGGCATCCAAGATACCTCATTGAGGTTCCGTGAGGAACTCAGTTGTGCAAGCCCTTGTGAGGCCTCTGGTCTGTTTGTGGAGTGTTGCAGACCAAAAAGTCATATGATTTGTGAAAATTGATGATAATACCTGAAGTTGTGATACATGACTCATTTCTGCTTCAAAAGCTCTGAAGCTGCTCTCATCCTTGTCCAGACACATCAGTGTATCATTTGTGGACTCCATATCTGGAAGCTCTTTAAACGTTTGAATGACCATCTTGCTCCCATGGATATGTATGGGCATGTCTGTTAGATAAGAGCTCACGGCCTCCACTTTGAAAAGGAAGAGAAAGGGGCCAAGAGAGCAGTCTTATTGCGTTGATCTCTTGATGCTGATTTCTTCCCTCTAGCTACACTAACTAGGACCTGGCTATGGGTTGAAGGTTTTTTTTTGGTGGTGGGTTGGGGGTGTGTGTGCGAAATTCGTTGTGGCTAATTATATTACTCAAGAGAAAAGTAAAAGGAAGTACAAATGCTCAATAGTCTAGCTGGAGCTAAATGCGAAAGAGATCAAACATATACATGGCTTCTCAAGGCAATCTAGGGGAATGGGAAAGAGAACCCTTGGTGGAGGGGGTATTGTTGGCAGGTGTCATCTTCTATCTTCCTCTATGTCCTTCTCTTGGTTGTGAGTCTCCAATAGAATCTAGCAAGGACATTTGGATCTCTAGCACTATCTTTCAATCAGTCCTGTTTGTGACAGCAGTGTTCATCCCTGACACATTACATGGAGGTCTCCTATGATCTTGGGCACCTTGCTGCAGTTGTACATATGTATCCTGACCTGTGTTTCTGCTGCCTATTTGCCACGTGGCACCTCTCTTGCTGGTGGCTTATCTACTGTTGGAAATTGGACATTTATTGCAGGTTGTCAGCACTACGGCAGGCAGGTCAGTGTATTTTGATGCCATTAACTCGATTTAAGCAAGTCTGATTTGTATTATGATAGGTCGGCCAGTTTTGGACTTGCTTCCTATATATAGGGCTCCTCATTGATGTCATTCATCACAGTTCAGCCTCTCTTTTGCCTCTGTTGTTTGTGGTCATGAGGCTGCTGTTAATGTGGACATTTTCCATCCTCTCTCCTCAGTCTAATCATCTTCTCCCTCCTGCTGCTGTCTGGCACCCCCATTGACGTGGCTACATGCAGGGGCTTTCCTTGTATGCAGTCCTTTTTAGATCTGTGTGTTCCTACATCATTCTCTATGTTTATTCTTCTCTCCCTCCCTCCCTCCCTCCCTCCCTCCCTTTGTGTGTGTGTGTGTGTTTGCTTCCATTTTGTGCACTCACATGGTATCATGCCAAGTGTGCATGAGAAAACCCTCTTTTATTGCTGCATTTTCCTTCCATTGCTACTGCATTTTCCATGCTCCCTTCCAGGCTTGATTGTGTCCATGGATGCCTGGAGGCTGCCTCCGGGATACGAATGGTGTGGTTTGTGGTCGGAAATACCTCTTCTCCAGTGCAGCAATCTTTGAAGCTTTGAAGGAACAACATGTTGGATTGCTATGACAGGAAGGATTCTTGGGCTTGGGAGGACTGTTGAGATTGTGATGATCACTGTGAGGAGCATCATGTTGGTGATTGGTCCCCTACCCCCTGAGCCTCTTGTGCCCCTTTTGTTGTCCCTTCCCTTTTTGAGTTAGTTCTACCTTGACTCACTCTCATGGCACCCTTTGCTCATGTGCATGCCCTTTCCAATCTTCCCCAAGACCAGAAGCTTGATGAGACCATTTACATGCTTGAGATGTGCAAAGTTGAGGCCATCTTTGACACCTCCAGCCTCTGGGTGTTTGGTTTTGTCCCTCTATCTTAGTCTATTGTGGATCCCTACATGGGTGCCTCTGTAGATTCAGTAGCTCTTTGGGACAGGCTCAATACTTGTGCTTGTTTCTTGTTCTTCTTCAACTGCACTTATTCAATTCGTGTTAATATACCACTCATCTGCATTGCCTTGAAGATCTAGACCTTGTTGTCTTTTCTCGACCAGGCTAGGACCTTTGCCCATTCGATGACCCTTGAGATGAGGCTAAGACAATTACATGTCTCAGATTTCCCTACAATGAAGGACCATATCAACAAGATGTAGGAGATTATCAAGGCCTACAATGAAGGAGTGGCTCGGTTAGGCATTATAGTCTCCCAAGTTGAAGGAGTCTTAAGTTGACTATTTAGATGCGTATTTCTTGTACAAACCTAGACTTCATAGAAGAGCACCGATTGTGCTACCATATGTAGATAATCTAGGGATTGCAAAAAAAATGAAGAAAGTGTACAAACACAACTAACATAGTGTGAACTTAGACATGGACGAAAATGAAGAAGAGGATGATGAATGAATGCTGTGAGAAATGAATGAACGAGAGGAAGAGATACAACTAGGTGAGCTCAAGAAGCAGAAGGTAGCACTGTCTCTTGTGGGTGGAATTGGCCTTCGGTGAACCAAAGGGCAATGAACCTTCACTTGCAAGCACTTAATCTTTAAATTCAGAGTAAGAGACTTTGGACACAAATAAAGATTGCCCCCAAATCTTGGTGCTTATTGTGGTATTTCTTTATCATCGCTAAAATATTAATACAAGATATGTAGTGTTCTACACCTATCTTTAGTTGATCTCAGTAGCCGGGACCAAAAAATACCAAATCTGAACTGAAATGGCAATGATTCTATGGAGGCACAAGAAGACCAATCTTCCCAATACCAAATCTTGCCAAAAAAGTCCTATCCTGCAAAGTCTATTTCAACAAATTTCTCCAAAAAGTCTCTAACGACCGCAAATTGTTATAGAACAGCTTTGAAACCACTCAAGTGGTCCTAGAAGAACATTGTCCAGCCTACAATAGCTTTGCCCTGATCAAATTAGCCATCACCTAGCTCCAAATAGTCATTGATCAGCTCTACACAGCATCACCCTCCACTGGAAAATGCACCCAGCCTTGGGAACCCCACGATTGGCTCAAGATTGTTGGGTTTCACTCATGCCTACGCTCATAGAGGAGTGTCGGTGATCTTTAGTAGGACATTGTCTTGATGACTTTCTTGTGGCTTGGATAATCTTCCAATGTCCAAGTCGCATTTCGGTCAATACTCTCGAGCTCCTTCTCCATGGCTGCTCGCCATGGAGGGTGTTGAAGAGCCTCCTGCCATGTATCCGGCACAGAATGCGCTATGCAATCAGCTGTAAACAATGACACAAATGAGGCATGAGGAGCAAGCCGGGCAGATCTTCTAGGTTCCTCCGTCTATCCCTGAATCCCGCAAGGTCTGCTGGTACTAGCGAGGTAACGGGTCGCACAAAGGGGGCCTAGGAACTGAAGAATCTGTGGGAAGGTTAGGAGTGGAAAGTAGACCAGGCTCAGTAGGCACGATCTCCGATGATGTGGAAGAAGGAATCGGATCGGAATCCGGTGCAGAAGATTGCACAATATCCCTCTCGTCAGAGACGACATCCCGCCTAATGATCACCTTGTTTGTACGAGGATCGAACAAGCGATAGGATTTTGCCTCAGAGGAATATCCCACAAAAATAAGAAGATCAGCTCAGGGAGTGAGCTTTTCTATCTTGTTGTTAGGCGCGTGTGTGTACGCACGACACTCGAAGACTCTGAAGTTGGAAATAACAGGCCAAGAGCCAAAGAATGCCTCATACGGAGTCTTCTGAGGAAGAGCCGCAGTCGGGCACCAGTTAAGGATGTATACCAAAGTATTAACAGCCTTGACCCAAAGGCTCTCAGGAAGCTTTGCTGAGAACAGCATAGAGTGTGCCATTTCCATGACTGTCCGGTTCCTACGCTCTACAACTCCATTCTGAGAAGCGGAGTTGGTAGAGGTGAGCTGGCGAGAAATGCCATGCTGTTGTAGAAACTCGGAGAACTCGTGGGAGATAAACTCACCACCGCTATCACTCCTCATGCAACCGACACGACGACCAGTTTGGTTATGAACCAGCAGCACCCAAGCAGAAAAGTATGTGAAAGCATCGGATTTATGCTTGAGGAAGTACACCATAAGTATCTAGAATGATCATCCACTATCAAAAAGAAGTACAGTGCGCCATTCAAGGCAGCAGTGGATGTCGGCCCTCAAAGATCGACATGAATCAATCTAAGAGGCACCTCAGCTCTATGAGAGGATTGCTAAGGAAATGGGGTACGGTGCTGCTTCCTGAGCTGACAAGCTTTACAAGCATCTCGAGCGAGCTTCAGGCATGGAAGGCCCTCAAGTAGTTCACGGCGTGACAACTCATAAAGTGAGTCATAACCAAGATGCCCTAAGGGAAAATGCCAAAGACGCTCATTGTTCGGAGGCTCCCAAGAGATGGCTAAGGCCTGGAAGCTATGGAACACGGAGCCCTCGACTGTCGGCTCAATCAGAAAGTGTGCCATGTGGTATAGGCCATTAGGCTGTGCCTCACCACGAGCAATCACTAAACCAGTTAGAGAGTCAAGCATCTCGACTGTGGTTGCTGTAAAGAAAACCGCTCGCCCCAACCGGCAAAGCTGCTGAACAAATAACAAGTTCATCCCAAGTTGAGAGACATGATATACATTGTTCAGCGTAGTCAGATCCGGACCCTTATCAGTGGCAAAACTGGTGCAACCTTGTGCCTGAATCTTGACCGAGGAGTTGTTTCCTACGCGGACCCGCCCGGCTGCAGGGGCTCGGGTACGGAGGATATCCTCTATAGGAGTCATGTGATGTGTAGCTCCACTGTCCACAATCCAAACGGGAGCTGAAGTGCTTGGCTGTGTCGAGTGGGCCTCTGCAGCGGTAACCTCGTGGGGAGGCAACTCACAGACATGTGTCAGATGGGAGAGGATCGAGGTGCAGCTTAAGTGCAGTAGACAGTGTGAGAGTGAGAGACAGAGTTGAGCACGATACCCAATGCAATAGTACTGAATAGAGTGTAAGCTGAAAGTACAAATGATAACCCTTATACCTTAGGGTTATAAGGGGCTGTTCACACCCGAACACAGTAAGTGCCCGTAAGTGTGCACCACAAGTACATACAAAATAGTACACATAATCTGGGGGAAAAAACCTCTCCTACCGAGAGTAAAAAGTGCCCCACTGTCCTAGTGATCACCCGCACACTCCCATATGAGCGTAGGCGTAAGTAAGGCGTGTGAGATACCCAACAAACCCCCCTGGAGTGAAGAGTGATCAAGTGTACAAGGATCATCCGTCACCAAAGGGCGTCAAATTCAAAGCATCGCGAAATGCTTCAAATTTGTCTCGTGGAAGAGCTTTGGTGAAGATGTCTGCCACATTGCTGGTGGTAGGACAGTAGACAAGGCTGATATCACCTGCATGTAGCCTCTCTCTGACAAAGTGGTAGTGAATCTCTATGTGTTTCGTGCGAGCATGAAACACAGGGTTCCGTGCCACTGCAATGGCACTCTGACTGTCAGTATATAAAGGAGTAGGCTCCGTAACAGATACATCCAAATCAGCAAGTAAGCGTCTAAGCCATACGCACTCAACTGCAGTAGTGAAGGCTGCCTTGTACTCAGCTTCACATGACGACGTGGCAACAGTGGATTGTTTCTTGCTAAGCCAAGAAATGCATGACGAGCCAAGAAAGAAACAATTGCCACTAGTGGAGTGACGAGTATCAAAATCACCAGCCCAATCAGAGTCACGGTAAGCATGTAACTGCAGTGGTCCCCCCTTGGCATAAAGCAATCCAAGAGCTCTAGTACCCTGCAAGTAACGAAACACACGCTTCACAGCTTGCCAATGCGACATACGAGGCTGATGCATGTACCTGCTCAAAACTGAAACGGCAAACTGTATGTCTGGCCGAGTGTGGCATAGATAGATGAGACATCCCACTGCTGGAGCATAAGTATGGATATCAAACAAATCACTGTCATCATGTAATGACAGTTTGAGCCCAGGTTCCATGGGTGTACAAACTGGCTTGCAATCCTGTAAGCCAAACTTCTCAAGAAGTTGCCCAATGTACCTTGACTGACATAATCCAATGCCTCTAGCATCATGTACAAACTGGATGCCCAAGTAATAGTGCAAAATACCCAAGTCAGACATGTCAAAAGTTTGCTGTAAATTATTTTTGAATGCTGAAATCTGATCAGCACGTGTTCCAGTGAGCAAAAGGTCGTCTACATATAGACACAAAATCAGCATGGATCCCCCCTCTTTATGTACATAAAGGGTAGACTCAGATGGGCTGTTTACAAACCCCTGACTAAGCAAGAAGGCATCTATCTTTGCGTACCAAGCTCGTGGAGCTTGTTTCAAACCATATAGAGCTTTTTTCAGCTTGCATACTAAATTTTCTGAGCCTTCAACTGCAAAACCAATGGGCTGCTGTACATACACTTCTTCCTGAAGTTCCCCATGTAAGAATGCAGTTTTTATATCCAGCTGATGCACTTTCCAACCAAAATGTGCAGCCAAGGCAATCATAGACCGAATGGTCGTCATACGGGAGGTAGGAGCAAAGGTCTCCTCATAGTCAATGCCCTTTTTCTGTGCGTAGCCTTTAGCTACCAGCCGTGCCTTGTACTTATCTATGGATCCATCTGCATTCCTTTTCAATTTGTAGACCCATTTCGTACCAATGGCACGCTTGCCAACTGGCAAAGACACCAAATCCCAAGTATGATTCTTATGAATAGAATCCAATTCAGCTTGCATGGCTGCCATCCAATGCACACTATGTCGTGCATCCTCAAAACATTCAGGCTCCTCATTATCATGAGTACATGCTGCCATAACAAACTCCATGGAATGTGCTGAATCATGCAGTCGAGTTTGCCTTCGAGTACGACCAGCCAAGGGTGTTTCCAAATGACTATCTCTCATAGTCTGCGTGTACCATCTAGGCACATGTCTTGCTTCCTGACTGTGTACAAGTTCCTGCTGAATTTCAGTTTCAGCAATGTGCTGATTTACTGCATGTTCCATAGGAGCAGCTGGCTGAACATTAGGTTCATTTGCTGAAGTACCAGCTGAATCACCAAATGTGATGGGCAGCAGCCCTTCAAAGACATCACGGGCAGCCTGATATGTATCAAAACCAGCCAAGGATAATTCTGATTTTTCATCAAATACAACATCCCTGCTGACAAAAACCTTCTTGGTCACGGGATCATAGAGTCTGTAGCCTTTGCTTTCGTTGCTATATCCCATAAAGATGCATTTTACAGCCTTGTTGTCCAACTTCTTTCGAAGTACCTGTGGAATATGGGCATATGCAAGACACCCAAAAGTACGGAAGTGGCCAACAGAAGGTTTGCGGCTGTGCCAAGCCTCAAAAGGTGTGACGGTTTTCAAGGCCTTGGTAGGGCATCTGTTCAAAATGTGGCAAGCGCACATGACGGCTTCCATCCAAAAACTATGAGGCAAACTCTTTGCCTTCAGCATACATCTGGCCATCTCCATGAGTGACCGATTTTTCCTCTCTGCTACCCCATTCTGCTGTGGAGTATATGCAGTAGTGTACTGATGGATAATGCCCTTCTGTTGCAAATAAGAATTCAGCATAGAGGACATGTATTCCCCCCCTCGGTCCGAACGGAGAGTCTTAATCTTGCAACCAGACTGAGTTTCCACAAGTGCACTGAAAGCCAAAAATGCATCATACACTTCTGACTTCTTTTTCAAGCAGTAGACCCAGGACAAACGTGTAAAGTCATCAATAAATGTTACAAAATAGTAACAACCACCCAATGACTGTGTCTGCATGGGCCCACAAACATCCGAATGCACAAGCTGCAATCTGGCTGTTGCTCTAAAAGCAACATCACGGGGAAAAGAGAAACGATGCATTTTCCCCAAAATGCAACCCTCGCATAAATGCTCAGGAGGTCTCTCCAAGAGAGGTAATCCATCCAACATCTGAGTACGCTGTAATAGCATCAAGCTGCCATAGTTTACATGCCCCAAACGAGCATGCCATAACTCTGCCTCTAACATAGCAGGAGTAAGAGTGGATGTCAAATATGCAGACTGATCTACCGAAAGAGCATCCAACTCATATAACCCATGACACAGAGAACCTGTCAAGACCAATGTCATGTGTTCCTTGTCACGGACCATGCAACGGTCATCATCAAAGGTGACCTGTAAACCACAACGTGCCATAGAAGAAATGGAAAGCAGATTCTTCTTAATGCCAGGCACATACAAAGCATCCTGTAGGCGGAGAATAGAGCCATCAATGGCTGTAAGCTGAATCTCCCCAATACCACGAACAGGGTATGATGCATTATTAGCACACTGAACAGACTTCCCAACGGGAGGTGCACCAAGAGAAGCAAACAAATCTCTACGAGATGTGATATGCCGTGAAGCACCACTGTCAAAGAACCAAGTGTCAGCATCTTCTGTAGAGCTAAATGCTCTATCAGCCCAAGAGACATCATAACTGCAAGTGTAAAAACAATAGTCCCTGTCTGCAACAAAGGACGCGGACTCACTAGCAGTGGAAGGAGCTGCAGAAACAGACATCCCTGAGTCCTTCTTCTTCTCTTTGGCGATGCGCTTCCTGCACTCAGTGATGTAGTGGCCAGGCTTCTTGCAGTAATGGCATTTTCCTTTCTTGGCTTGCGTGCCCCCCTGTTTCTGACTTGTCTGTGAAGTGTTACTACTACCAGAACTCTGCGAAGCATTTTTCCCTTGGCTGTTTTTACCCTTCTGCCTTGACATAAAAGCCTGCTCAGAGGCTATACCATCCACACCACTGTTCCGTCTAGTTTGTTCCTCCTCTAGAAGCAAACTGACAAGTTGAATGAAAGTGATGGGCTCTTTCGAAATCCTCATAGTGAGGTTCAAGGCAGTATGAAAAGCCAAGTAAGAGGGAGGCAGTGAATTCAATGTCGTAGAAATCAGCTGCGCATCTGAGTAGTACTCATCCACATTCATGAGTTGCTCCCGCAAGTCCTGAATTTTGTTGAGATGATCCTGCATAGAATCACCCTCATTCATCTTTAGAGTCTCTAGCTCTTTCTTCAAGAAAGAGATGCGAGTCTCATTCTTTCCTGCAAACATCTGCTCCAATATCAACCAAGCTTCTTGTGAAGAAGCTGCTGAACGAATATGAGGAATGATAGAACGCTGAACTGCCAATGCAATCTGCGACATAGCCTGTGCATCCCGTGTATCCCAAGTTTTCTGAGCTGCAGTTCTTGGGGGAAGTGGCTGAGCGGGGTGAGGTGGAGGGGGCTGAGGTTGCCCTCTTGCACGTCCTCCTGGAGGAGGAGTAGCGGGAGCCACAACTCCCGGTCGTGCTTCCTCTCCACTGACATAATCCCACAAATTTTTGGCCACTAATACATTCTTCATCATGAAAGACCAAAGGGAATAATTGTTCCCATCCAATCGGTCTTCCTTGGACACATAGGTGAATACATCTCCTCCCTGATTTGCCATTATTTCCCAAAAGGTAATAGAGCAATGTCAATGCAGTACGGGCTGGAAATCTGCAAATTTCCAGAAATTGCAGCAAACACAAGTCTGCAATTAATGTGCAAAGGGTACTCTGTCAAAAAAAACTGTCACTGATGCACGCTTCCCAAGGTGCAATTAGTGCTCAGCAGCACTAAAACATCAAAAGCCCCAAAATTTTCTGCCCAAAATTTCTGTCACAAATGTCTGTTACAAAAGCCCCAAAATGTGCATTCAATGTGCCACAGACAGACACAGCACGTTTCCCAATGCTGAAAACTGAACCTGCTGTTCAGCACGTTTCCCAATGCTGAACCTGAACCTGTTGCACGAACTCCTGTGTAAAAGAAAAGTGCAGAATGTTACCTCTGCGTGTTGACGACGGGCACGATTCCCGAGGTAATGACTGCTGGGTACAGTCAGACTGACGCACAGGTACAGGCGTGCAGGTCCAGTGACACGCGCAGGCAGGACTGGGCGCGCGCTGGGCAGAGGAGGCGGTACCCAGGACTGGCTGGTGGAGACAGGTGGCGCGCTGGCAGCTGGAGCTGACGGCACAGGCTAGCTCAGCGCAGGGAGGCTGCGCAGGCAGACTGACAGGCGAAGGGGCACTCTGGGCAGACACAGGGCAGAGGACTCGCTGGGCAGAGGTGGCAGCACGCAGGTACAGGTGGCGCGCTGGGCAGGGCGGTGCTGCGCGCTGATTGTTGGAGCTGCACGCTGGGCAGAGGAGTCGTCTGGTGCTGCGCGCTGACGGACTGACAGGCGCAGGCAGGACTGGGCAGGAACAGGCGGCTGGGGCAGAACTGGCGGGGGCTGCAGACTGCAGACTGAAGACTGCTCTGAGCTGAGCTCTGATACCAAATGTCAGATGGGAGAGGATCGAGGTGCAGCTGAAGTGCAGTAGACAGTGTGAGAGTGAGAGACAGAGTTGAGCACGATACCCAATGCAATAGTACTGAATAGAGTGTAAGCTGAAAGTACAAATGATAACCCTTATACCTTAGGGTTATAAGGGGCTGTTCACACCCGAACACAGTAAGTGCCCGTAAGTGTGCACCACAAGTACATACAAAATAGTACACATAATCTGGGGGAAAAAACCTCTCCTACCGAGAGTAAAAAGTGCCCCAGTGTCCTAGTGATCACCCGCACACTCCCATATGAGCGTAGGCGTAAGTAAGGCGTGTGAGATACCCAACAACATGGACGAGACTCGCATCTGATGGCTCTATGGAGACGATATGGGCCTCTGCAGACTAGTCAGACAAGCCCTCTGGAGTTGAGAACGTTGTCGACTAAGATGGCTATGGGGTGGCAGTGTGAGTCTGACCTTTAAACTGCCCCTTGCCATCACCCTACCTCCCCTGCAGGGGGTTGCCCGATTGAGGGGCGGGGGTGTGAGACTTAGGCTTTGGTGCTGTGCCTCTTGCCTTTGATCGACACTCGTCGTCAAAATGGCCAGCCTTTTGACAATGTTGACAATATCTATTCTTTTTAGGTACATTCTGCCACCCAGGTTTGAGAGATTGGGATGTTCCTTGTGATTCCCTGGATTGATTTTGATTTTGATTTTGAGTTTGAGTGGAGGTTTGGTTTTGTTTTCCCTTCTCTTGTTACCCTTTCTGAGAATGAGCAACCAGAGTCCCCTCTGAAGAGGAATTCATATGAAATTGATCGAACAACCGTACGTAACGCAACAACTGACACTCAAATGCATAGAATGTACGCATAGTAGGTTTTGAAATTATGTCTTCCACAAAATTGAAGTATTTCCTAGGGAGTTTGTTTAGGAACAATGTGACCTGATCGTCAGAGGACTTAGGAGTCCCCGTAGTAGAGAATTCAATGAGGAGATGCCGAAACTCAGCCAACTTGACTTTCAAGTCATGCCGGTCAATGATTTTGAAAAGTTGAAGCTCATGGTCAAGATTAATATGACGGGTCCTATCCCGAGCCACATAGCGGTTAGTCAAGTGTGCCCATCGCTCTGACGCTAAGCCGAAATGCTGAAGCTGAGAATGAAACTCAGGCATTAAGCCCTGCATCAACTCCACAATAGCGGAGGCATTCCTAGCCTTCCATGAGTGGACAACCTCGTATGGAACAAGTGAGGGATCGGGTTGGGGTTCCAACCCCTGCACAAGATCCCATAGGTTTTAGGAGTCAAGGACATGTCTCATCAAGTTCGACCAAGTAGTAAAGTTTGACCCGTTAAAACGAGTCTTGTCATTAAATGCATGCTTGGTAGAAGACGAGCTAGAACCATGAGGTGTTGAGTAGGTAGGATAAGATGGATGTGGGGGATAAGATTATGAAGGGTAAGATGGTGGAGGTGGATGTGTCTGATAAGAAGGAGGAGGGGGAAAAGATGGGTAGGCACAAGTAGGTTGTGAGTGTCCAATGAGTGCCAATTGAGGCGTAGGCACTGGAACATGAATGTTTCCATAAGATGCCGGTGTATGTGAAGGCACTGGGACATGAAAGCCTTGTCCAAAGTGAGGCTGGGGCACAATAGTATGACTAGAAGGTCCACTAGGGAAAGCCATGGAGGCAAACTGTGGAGTTAATTGATCCACACTTGGGAGAGATTGGGGGGGATACCCAGGTTGCAATGATCCCAAAAGTGTGTATGAAGTAGGTGGAACACCACCCAACAGAGGTAAGGATGAGGTTCTAAAGGATGTGCTTATGTTTCCATAACCCCTCGGTGTGATGTGCGGTGTGACATAAGGTTTCTGAAATGGAAAAGTGAATGGTGTGAATGGAAGTGGAGAAGCAGCGAATGAATGTGGTGGGATGGGTGGGTTTTGAAAATGAGGTGCAGATGCATTTTGTTCATTTTTATCATTTAATGATTGGAAATGAAAATGTGAAGATGATGATACACCATGCAATGAAGAAAAAGAAACACCAAATTCATTCTGATTTTGTGAAGTAGATGTAAAAGAAGGAAGGGTAGAAGAAAAGGTACCTGGCTTTTTCTTATAATCCCTACGACGTGTGTAAACATACAAGAATTGGTTCTTAAGAGGACCTTTTCCGTAGTCAATAGACTGTACACTTTCTTCCACATGATCTCTACCAGAATATTGCAAAACAGAAGAAGTAAAAGAAGAAGGCACAAAAGATGAATCTAACGTACCTTGCACCGGAGTGGATGGAAGTGGATGAAATAAAGGAACATACTCTGGGTCTTGTTTTCCAACAGGGGGGCCCATCCCTGATGGAGGTCTCAACAGCCCTACAACATCATCAGACTTATGCGCAAAATTTGAAGAGAGAGATTTATGCATACCTTCATTTAGGAGATTTTCTTGAAGGGCAATCCTTCGATTGAGCTCCTCAATCTTCTTTCGTCTATAAGCTACGATCAGTTTATATTCTTCACAGGTCAGCTTGTCTAGCTATTCTTCCACGTAATCAGAAGTGTCATCCAGCATGTCGGAACTTTGTGGAGCAAGCTGATCAGGCCACTCTCGCTCGGTTCTTGGCATAGTTGGTTTTGGAGACTGAATCAGTGTTGTGTTCGAAGTCATTTGAACCTACTGTTGTTTTTGCTTCTTGTGAAGAGCTTTCAGATCAAAGGCCTAGGTTTCTCAGAGAGTACCAGGTTCTGATACCATGTTAAGAAATACCCTAACATAGAAACATAAACAGAAACCGTAAGACAAAGTACAGACTGATAAAAGAACACAGTTAGGGTTAGGTAATTCAGAGACAATGAACATAGTGAATAAGTGAAGTGATATAACTATTGAATATTACGATGCTCATTCAGTAAACACACTATGCAGTGAATGAATATTGAACCTTGAACTCCTGTATCTCAAGTATTAGGGCAGGGATAATGAGCTGGAGAGTGTATCGTACTCCGAACGGATCCCGAATCACAGCAAGGAAGCATCCGGATGTCGAACACCAGCAAACCCAGTAGTGAGAGGCTGGATCTGATGCAGATAGCAGTGAGGAGAGAGAAATACTAAAAACGCAGGCAAGATAGCCTATAGGAGAGAAAAAGATTGAAAGGCAACAGGACTGTGATGACGTGGCAGACTGTACGACAGCAAGTCTGCACAAGAATAGCGGTCGCCTGACTGAAATCAGCTCCAAACTGTGTGAAGAGGGGTGGAAATCAGGCGCAATTGATGGAAACAGCAATGGACAGCTTCGGCTGAGATGTCCTTCACGAATAGGGTGTGGGCAGCAAGCTAAAACACCTGAAATCTGCAAAAACGAGATTAAGGGAAGAGTGGAGGGCTGGCTGCCAATTTATAGAAAATTAGGGTTCTAGATCCTCTCCCACTTAACTCTCTCGATCCGCTCCTTGGCATTGTTTATCACGGCAAATCAGGGAGGTGATGTATTTACCTATGTATCCAAGGAGGACAGGTTGGATGGTAACAACTATGCACTTTGGTCTTTTATGATGAAGAATGTGTTGATTGCGAAGAATCTTTGGGAATATGTCAACGGTGAGGAAGTTAGGCCCGGAGTTGTGGCTCTTGCTACTCCCCCTCTAGCAGGACATGGATAACAGGCAACTCAGCTTGTTTAGCTTGCTTCACCTCAACCACTTCCCCAAAGATTAGCAACACAAAAGGCATGGGATACACGAGATGCACATGCCTTGTCCCTGATTGCATTGGTAGTTTAGTGGTCTATCATTTTTCGCATTCGGTCTGCAGCTTCTTCATGAGTAGCTTTTGGCTGACCTTGGAGCAGATGTTTATTGGTAAGAATGAGACCTGCATCTCTTTCTTGAAGAAAGAGCTTGAGATATTGAAGATGGATGAGGGTAATTCTATGCAGGATCACCTAAATAAATTTAGGACTTGCATGAGTAGCTTATGAATGTTGATGAGTATTACTTAGATGCACAGATGATATCTATTAGATTGAATTCATTGCCGCCCTTGTACTTGGCCTTTCATATGGCCTTGAACCTCACCATGAGGATTGCCCCACAGACACTTACTTTTCTTCAGCTGGTTAGTTTGCTCTTAGAGGAGGAGCAGACAAGAAGAAACAATGGTGTGGATGTTATAGCCTTTGAGCAGGCTTTTATGGCATGACAGAAGGGTAAGGGCAGCCAAGCAAAGAATGCTCTGCAGAGCTTTGGGACTTCAGGCACTTCATAGGGCAATAAGAAACAAGGGGGTACGAAAGCCAAGAAGGGAAAATGCCATTATTGCGAGAAACCAGGCCACTACATCACTGAGTGTAGAAAGCGCATAGTCAAGGAGGAGGAGTTGGGGATGTCTGTTTCTGATGCTCCTTCCACTGCTACTGAGTTTGCGTCCTTTGTTGTAGATAGGGGCTATTGTTTTTATACATGCAGTTATGACTCTTTTTGGGTTGATAGAGCATTTAGCTCTACTGAGGATGCATGCACATGGTTTTTTGATAGTGTGTTTCTAGGCACATCACATCTCGCAGAGATTTGTTTGCTTCTATTGGTGTAGCCCTAGCTAACAAGTCTGTACAGTGTGCCAATAATGTATCATACCCTGTTAGAGGTATTGGGAAGATTGTGCTCACAGCCATTGATGGTTCTATTCTCCACCTACAGGATGCCTTATTTGTGCCAGGTATAAAGAAGAATTTGTTATCTATTTCTTCTTTGGCACAGTGTGGTTTGTAGGTCACCTTTGATGATGATAGATGCATGGTGCAAGATAAGGAACACATGACTTTGGTCTTGACTGGCACTCTATGTCATGGGTTATATGAGTTGGATGCTCTTTCAGTTGATTAGTCGGCCTATTTAGCGTCCACTCTTATTTGTGCTATGTTACAGGTGGAGTTATGGCATGTTTGCATAGGGCATGTAAACTATGGTAGCTTGATGCTTTTATAGCATACATAGATGCTTGATGGGTTACCTCTCTTGGAGAGACCTCTGAGCACTTATGCGAGGGATGTGTTTTGGGGAAAATGCATCGGTTTTCGTTTTTCCGTGATGTTGCTTTTAGAGCCATAGCCAGGTTACAGTTACTGCACTTAGATATATGTGGCCCTATGCAGACAAAGCCATTGGGTGGCTGTTACTATTTTGTGACTTTTATTGATGACTTTACTTGCTTTTGCTGGGTCGACTCTTTAGTGAAAAAGTCAGAAGTGTATGATGCATTTTTGGCTTTTGTAGCACTTGTTGAGAACCAATTTGGCTGCAAGGTGAAGACTCTCTGTTTGGACTGGGGGGGGAATACATGTCCTGTATGTTGAATTTGTTTTTGAAGCAGAAGGGCATTGTTTATCAGTATACTACTGCTTATATTGCACAGCAGAATGGGGTTGCAAAGAGGAAGAATCGGTCACTCATGGAGATGGCCAGATGTATACTTAAAGCAAAAAGCTTGCCACATGGTTTTTGGATGGAAGCCGTTATGTGTGCTTGCCATGTTTTGAATAGATGCGCTGCCAAAGCATTAAAGAATATTACTCCTTTTGAGGCTTGGAATAGCCGGAAACCTTATGTTGGGCACTTTTGTACCTTTGGGTGTCTTGCATATATGCACACATTCCCAAGGTATTTAGAAAAAAGTTGGATAACAAGGCTGTCAAATGCATTTTTGTGGGGTACAATAGTGAGAGCAAAGGATATAGATTATATGATCCTGTCTCTAAAAAGGTATTTGTTAGTAGGGATGTACTTTTCGATGAAAAATCAGAATTATCCCTTGTTGGTTTTGACACATATCAGGCTGCTAGTGATGTATTTGAAGGGCTGTTGCCCATTTCATTTGGTGATTTAGGTGGAGTTTCAGCAAATGAACTTAATGTTTAGCTAGCTGCTCCATTGGATAATGCCGAAAATCAGCTCATGGTTGAACTGAATATTCAGCAAAGTGCTGAATTTGAAATTCAACAAGAGCTTCTGCACAGTCAGGAGGCTAGACAAATGCCTAGATGGTATTTACAGACTATGAAAGATAGTCATTTGGATGCTCCCATGGCTGGTCGTAGTAGAAGGCAAGCTCGTATGCATTTTAATGTACATACCATGGAGTTTGTTATGGCAGCAAATATAGTTGATGATGAGGAGCTTGAATGTTTTGAGGATGCACAACATAGTGTGCATTGGATGGCAGCAATGCAAGCTGAGTTTGATTCCATCATTAAGAATCAAACATGGGATTTAGTGTCTTTGCCTATCGTAAAAAAAAGCCATTGGAACAAAATGGGCCTACAAGCTGAAAAGGAATGCAGATGGATCCATTGACAAATATAAAGCAAGGCTTGTAGCCAAGGGCTATGCACAGAAGAAAGGGATTGACTATGAGGAGACATTTGCTCCTACCTCCTGCATGACTACCATCAGGTCTATGGTTGCTTTGGCTGCCCATTATGGATGGATTGTGCATTAGTTAGATATAAAGACTGCATTTTTACATGGGGAACTTCATGAAGAAGTATCTGTACATAAGCCCATTGGTTTTGTAGTTGAGGGATCTGAATACTTGGTTTGTAAGCTGAAAAAGGCTTTATATGGCTTGAAACAAGGTCCTCGAGCTTAGTATGCAAAGATTGATGCTTTTTTACTCAACCAAGGGTTCATAAACGACTCATCAGAGTCTACTCTTTACGTATGTAAAGAGGGGGGATCTATGCTGATCATTTGTTTATATGTTGATGACCTTTTGCTTACAGGGACACATGCTGATTAGATTTCAGCATTCAAACAAAATTTGCAGCAAACTTTTGAGATGTAGATTTGGGGTCTTTGCACTATTACTTGGGCTCAAGTGTGCACAGTGTGGGAAGGGCACTCATCTCAAGGAGAAGTGTTAGTAAAAGTACCCCCATTTGAAGCCAAATGAGAAGGATTGGAAGGATTTGAAGATTGTCCCGGAAATGACAAAGTCTGTCTTTGTGCATGTATTTGCCGAGGAGGATACAACTCTTGCTTCCTCCACTCAAGAGAAGCCTTGGCTCATTGATAGTGGGGTCTCTTCTCACATCACCTATAGAGAGGGTTGGCTCTAGGATCTGACTGCTAGGGGAGGCATAGTCACCATTGGTGACAACTCTACTGTTCCTTTTTGAGGAGTGGGGACTATTTCTTTGTTGCCAGATCTTCTGCTAAAGTTCTCTATGTACTGGATTTAGGTTTTAACCTATTGTTTGTTCATGGTCTTACACAGCTTGTTACCGTGGTATTTACATAGGATGTGGTGACAGTGGAGGATACTTCTACAAGTGCCATTCTTTGGACACGATCTCAAGAGGGTAGGCTTCACATGCTTACAGCCTTAGCCGCAAGGTCTTCCCACGATTGTGGCTGCTTTGGCATGCTTGTTATGATGATCTCAAATTTGACACTATATGACGAGCTTCTTGTAAGAAGATGGTGGAGGGACTTCCTGACTTCCCTCCTATTCACACTTTGTGCCCTAGTTGTTTGAGGGGCAAGTAGCACAGGCAGCTTCATCCCTAGGTTGCCACAAGGAGGGCTTCTACCATGCTTGAGTTGGTCACACCGACCTTTGCGGACCTATGGGCACGCCCTTCCTTAGGAAGGCCAAGTATTTGATGTTGATTATAGATGACTTTAGTTGTAATGTGTAGTCTTATTTTTTGGAGTACAAGAGTGAGGCGTACTTTCGTTTCTACGATTGGAAGGTGTTTGTGGAGACACAGACTACTTTCAAAGTTTGTGGCGTATGAATAGATCACGATGGGGAGTTTACTTCTAACCTCTTTTCTTAGTTTTGCAGGGACCATGACATTCGGGTGGAGTATACCCATGGTAGCGCCCCAAATGAGGCACCAACATATGCTCAGAATCCAGGCTGTAGAGTGGCATCTACAATGCCCGACCTTCAAAATCTGTAGAAACTCCTACTCTTCCACCCCAAATGAACATCCATACCCATCCATCAGGCACACAAAGGCTCTGCATCCTTACCATCTTCAAGCTCTCCCTCTTCCATTAGAACAAACAGGAATGTGTAAAGAGAAAGAGACAAGAAAGTTGTGCCCAAAGAGAGAGAGAGAGAAAGTCGTGGAGAGGAAGAGATAAAAGGAGAAAAGAGAGGAAGTTACAACTTCTCTCAACCACTTCTTTCTTCCCCACGACTCCTAAATCCTCCTTTTTCTTTATTACCACATTAATATTTGTACATTGTTATGTTTCTAAGGTTCAATGACCTTTCCAAAAGTAAGAATACCTAGTCTTTTTCCTTCTCAACTTGCATAGCATGTGTCATGACTTTATAGTAATGAGTCATGCAAATTTTACATAATGGTGTTATGATAAGAGCATAAATATTACAAAGGAAATAGCCAAATGCTAGGGATATGACGATGTAGTGTCTACTTCCGTGCCTTCTTTTTGCACAAATCTTGGGTCTATCATTTCTCCCACATTGAAATGTGAAGCGTCCTCGCGAACAAACTTGAAGAAGAACCACAATCATCTCTAGCAAAATCTTTATCTTTATCTTTGATATTCTTTTCTTCATTATCTTCGAACTGCCATTGGATAGAAAAGGAGATAACACACAAAAAGAAAAACACGGCTAGGTCGTAAAGCCTAGGTTTGAAAACATACCAAACAAAAATCATATGTAGATCACAAAGGATAGGGCTTTTCGACAAATTGAACACAAGGTTAGCATCACACTTAATACAAGTTGAAAGACAACCACACTGTAAAGCTCATGAAGAAAACCCAAAAAAGAAATCACGTATAAGGACACCCTCACTAAGAATATCACAATGGAGTTCTCCACCCAATTTATGCAAGATTTCCTTAGAACTTAAAGGAGGAAAAAGTAGTTTTATTTAAGAAAAGAAAAGGAAGTATTGGGATGGATGAGAATTAAGGGTGTTTTCTAAAGTCTTGAAAGTGCTGGAAGAAAGGAAATGCAAACAAAATTCAAGGCAATGTGTGTCTGTGGGGAAGAACTCGTTGGTAACAACTTGTTCTCTGCATCCGCTTCGTCTTTTAATGTACCAATTTGTGAAATTGCGGATGCAATCATGGAGCCCATTTTCGTTGACTGCACCTTCATAAATGATTGCAAATTCGATGAAAAGACGAAAATGTTGATTGCGGAATCCAAAATGCATATACATCTTCCTTCATCCCGTGCGCAACGTAAACCATGGCCAATCTTTCGTCTGATTTCACTTTTGGACTCAATAACCAAATTCGAAGGAGGACGCCTTGCTTGAGAGACAAGTCATAAATTTTTCTGCAGATTTTGAAAGCTACCCTACAACCCCCTGGCAAGATCGCCAAAATGGTAGCGCCCCAAATGAGGCACCAACATATGCTCAGAATCCAGGCTGTAGAGTGGCATCTACAATGCCCGACCTTCAAAATTTGTAGAAACTCCTACTCTTCCACCCCAAATGAACACCCATACCCATCCATCAGGCACACAAAGGCTCTGCATCCTCACCATCTTCAAGCTCTCCCTCTTCCATTAGAACAAACAGGAATGCGTAAAGAGAAAGAGACAAGAAAGTTGTGCCCAAAGAGAGAGAGAGAGAAAGTCGTGGAGAGGAAGAGATAAAAGGAGAAGAGAGAGGAAGTTACAACTTCTCTCAACCACTTCTTTCTTCCCCACGACTCCTAAATCCTCCTTTTTCTTTATTACCACATTAATATTTGTACATTGTTATGTTTCTAAGGTTCAATGACCTTTCCAAAAGTAAGAACACCTAGTCTTTTTCCTTCTCAACTTGCATAGCATGTGTCATGACTTTATAGTAATGAGTCATGCAAATTTTACATAATGGTGTTATGATAAGAGCATAAATATTACAAAGGAAATAGCCAAATGCTAGGGATATGACGATGTAGTGTCTACTTCCGTGCCTTCTTTTTGCACAAATCTTGGGTCTATCAACCCATCCCAACACATCTTTGGAGAATGGTGTGGTGAAGCGTGTGAATCGAACCATGCTAGAGATGGCCCGTTAGCATCCCAGGGTCTTCCTTATTTTCTTTGGGGTGAGGCGGTGGCTACTACGGTTCACATCTGCAACCGTTCTCCGTCTTCCGTGTTACTGGACATGACTCCCTACAAGGCTTTCTTTGGTCGAAAGCCTTCCATGTCTCACTTCACATCTTTGGATGTGATGTAT
This sequence comes from Lygodium microphyllum, assembly GCF_053477565.2. NCBI lineage: Eukaryota > Viridiplantae > Streptophyta > Polypodiopsida > Schizaeales > Lygodiaceae > Lygodium > Lygodium microphyllum. Next base: position 19,361,000 of record NC_141141.1, read on the forward strand.
TTGTCCATGTGGATAAGAAGAAGAGGAAGACGAAGCTCAAGTCAAATTCCAGGAAGCTCATCTTCGTGCGCTACAGTACTACCACGAAGGGCTATCAATTCTACAACCTGAAGACACAAAAGCTTGAGGTGAGTAAGGATGTGATCGTCGGCTTGCAAGGATTCTACTGATGGTTCTATTCCAAGTGATTCTTTATCATCAATTGACCCTCCCCCATCCTCAGTTCCTCTCCTTCCTTCTAGGTTGTCTCTTCGCACCCCTTCCTCGTCTTCTGCTCCTCCTCCTCCTCCTCCTCCTCCTCCACTCTCTACTCTGGTTTCCCTATCACCTTTGATGGATGCGACTATTGCTTCTTCTTTGTTGCATACTTCCACCCCTTTGGCCTCCCCTTCGGAGTCTTGTAGGGTGAGCCTTCTTTAGATGAGGAGGATTTACCTTCCCTTAGTGAGGGGTAGTCCCTACCCCAGACAAGTGCATTACAGGTATCGGCGGCTACTCAGTGTCCCTCGCAATAGAATGAGTCTGTTCAGATTTTTGGTTGGTACCGACAGCTCATGCAAGATTTTGGTGTTTCTTACATTTCTGCTTCTCCTACAGGTCCACATAGATCAGCTTGCTTATAGGCCCAATGAAATAGTTCACTTTGTGTGAACTATGCTTTTATGTTACACATTCTTTATACTAGTGAGCCTACCACAATTGAGGAGGTTCTTGTGCAGGATATTTGGCGTTAGGCCATGCAGGAGGAGCTTGATTCTATTGAGCGTAATCAGAATTGGGAATTGATTCCGCGTTTCCCACAACGGAAAGTGATAGCTGTGAAGTGGGTCTATAAGACTAAGTACCTTGCACGGACAAGCACAAAGCTAGGCTTGTTGCCAAGGGTTTTGCTCAATGGGCAAGTTTGGACTATTTTGAGACTTTTGCACCTATAGCTAGGATGCCTACTATTCGGCTTATTGTGGCTCTTGTAGCCCACCACCGTTGGCCTATTTATCAAATGAATGTAAAGTTTACCTTCTTGAGTAGTGTCCTTGAGGAGGAGATTTATGTTTCGTAGCTGCCTAGATTTCTTGTGCAAGGGAAGGGGGACCATGTCTACAGATTGTGGAAGACCCTCTATGGCGCCTGAAGCAGGCACCTTGTGCTTGGTATGAGAGGATTGATCGATTCTTTCTACAGAGTGGCTTCCATCGCTTAGCTTATGACCCCAACCTATACTTCAAGCTTGAGGTTGACATGTGTGTTTTGCTCATCTTGTACACGGATGATATTATCATTATAGGGAGCTCTATTACGGAGGTTGATTGTACTCGGAAGATTTTACGACTAGAGTTTAACATGATGGATCTTGGGATCCTCCATTTCTTCCTTTTATTTCATAGCACAGGTTCATTTTCGACCTTCTCTCAGAGTTGCTATAGTCGACTGTTGGTTTATTTCTTGCTCCATGGACCCAGAGTTCAAGCTTTTCACAGTCGGAGCTCCCCTTATAGATGCCCACCGTTATAGGTGTCTTATTGGCTCCCTCATTTGGCTTATTCACACTTGGCTGGATGTTTCTCTTGTTGTGGCATTGTTGTCTTATTTTATGAAGACTTGCACTCAGGAGCATTGGAGAGCGGCCTTGCATGTTCTTTGTTATTTACAAGGGTCTCGATTCTATGGGATCATAATATGGAGAGGGGTTTACTCTCTCTGGTTGGAGTGATTCTGACTGGGTAGGTAATGTGGATTCATGACGGTCCATTGCAGGTTATGCCTTCTTTGTTAAATTGGGAGTTATCTTGTGGAGCAGCAAGAAGTAGCCTACTGTGCCTCTTTTTTCTACAGAGGTAGAGTATCGTGCATTATGTTCTATAGCTATGGAGGTGGTTTGGCTTTGCTACATGTTGGTACACTGATTGGCTTTCCTCAGTCTAGACCTATGGAGCTGTATATGGACAATTAGAGTGCTCTAGCTCTAGCAAAGAACCCTATGTTTCATGCTTGCACAAAGCACATTGAGGTTCAGTACCACTATGTTCTAGAGCGGATCCTGGATTCTGAGCTAGCAGTGGCCTACTATCCCATGGAGGACAATGCCGTAGATCTCTTCACAAAACCTTTGCCTAAAGCTTCTATGCTTCATCACATGAGGTTGTTGGGACTTTAGACACTCCTAGATTTGAGAGGGGGTGTTAGCTTGCCTATACTAGTTATTTTGGTCCGTCATCTCTTGGTTGTGCGCTCTTGTCAAAGTCTAATGGAGACATAGGAACTCTAGTAGTTTAGGTGTATTTTCTTTATTTGTTGGCTTCTTGTGTGCATTTCTAGGGCAGTTACTGCTTTCCACAGTTTGCCTACACCTATTGGGCATTGTCATCGTCATTTGGGATTTTTCGAGTATCACCCCTATCTTTTTGGCATTTCATTCTTTAGTGATCAGCATTTATTGCTGGTTGGCCAGCATTTATGTTCTCTCTTGGTGTAGGTTGGCCAGATTTGGGCATTTATGGCTATTTATAGCCAGCCCCTCACTTGGTAGACACATACACTCTTCAGTCTTCAGTCTTCCCTTTGTAGGTGCACACTTCGACACTCCGACTCTCCGTGCTTGGTGCTGCCATTGTCATCAGCTTGATTTGGTGTCCTCACTAACGGTTTGGGCTACATGTAGGAAATGATTAGTCTATCATCATTGTATCAACATTCTTCTTCATTCAGTGCAATATTCTTTCTTCATCTTCTGCTTCCTCTCTTTCTCTCTCTTTGCTTCTCTTTGTGTTCATGTTTCTCTTCCGTTGCCCACTCTCGCAAATGCAACCCCCTTCTTGAGCACGAGGCGGTGCTTTGGATTGGTGCTCTTCTATACTTGTCTTAGCCCAAACCAAAGTGCATTCTAGCTGAAAGGCCTCTAGGTAAAATCACAACAATTGAGGTGAATTTGCTATATCACCCTCTTCCATCCACTTTGCATTCAATGATGAATAATTTTGGAATGTTAGATAGTGACATGAAACATTGCCACTTATCTTTCTTTCCTTACGTGCCAATTTCCATGCACTTCACATCCAATGATGAATAGTTTTGGAACTTCATTAGGTAGTGATATGAAACATTGCCTCTTATCTTTCATTCCTTGTGTTCAATAGGATCTCATCCAGTCCCTCAACCTATTGTTGAATCTCATTAGGCATATCCTTTGGTGCATCTCCATGGAATGCTCAAAGGAGACTCACATGGAATGCTTGTGAATCTTTCAGTGACCCGGTAGCTTCAATGTGTAAGCCACATTACAAATCTTTTTTGTCACCTTAAAAGGCCCACAATACTTCATGTTTAACTCAGGGAATAAGGGCTCTATTTCCTTGTTTTCTTAAGCCTTGCCTTTTTGAAGTGCAAAAGAATTGAATTATTGTCAGTAGACTCTACATGTTTGCGGTGATGTGGTCGGTTTTGTTATGCTTTTCCTACGACTTTTGAAGAGTTTTCCTACTTTCATGTGCACTTTATCCATACTTTTGTCACACTTATTTGCCTCAAATATTTTATCTTTGTATCTAGAGTACGTGGAACCTTCTTACTGGCTTCAACTATCTCAAATGGATCCTTTCTGATGGAACTACAAATGGTGTGAAGTAACACTTCAGAAGACCGAGAACAAGAGACTTTACTTCTTTTGACTGTCCATGTCATAGGGTGTGATTTATCTTAGCATTCTTTGATGGTAGGTCCCAACAAACCTCCAAGATGCTGTCATCTGATTAGCAATGCTGTTGCCAGCCCCTAGAAGGTGACTTCTTGTTGTTCCTTGTTTGTTGAGTGCCCCCCCGTTCCCCCCCCCACCACCACAAGCTGTAAACTAAGTGAATGGCTGAGACCTAGGCCCCAAAAACATTTTCTCAGTTTGCATGGGCATTTTTGCCACAATTGGTAGTCTTCTAAACCCATTTTTCAGTATTATCCAGCCATTTAATTAATTTTCAAAATTAAATAATCCTAAAAATTAATTTCAGCCCTTCTGACCTTGCTCAAAATTAAATGTGCCCATCCACAATTAAATTGGCTAAGCCATTTGCAACTTGGAGTGGTCTCCAACCTCTGTTGACCCCTAGGCTAGCATTAATCATTTAATTAATGCTAGTCCCTAGTATTACCACCAACACTTACTGCCCAAATAACTGTCCTAGGGTCAAAACTAACACCAACTGACCCCCAAAGCCCAGTTGGATTGTGTCAGATGATTCAGAAGAAGACTATGAAGCCAGAAGAAAACAATCGGGATGGGTGAGCACGAGTGATTCTTTTTTCCTCCCAGCCTTGCCTAGTATATTGCTGGCCAGACCATCGTGATCTGATTGCTAGCCGTCAAACCTTGGTGAGTCCTACTATTCTTGGACTCTCTTTATTTCTAGGCTCCCCTTAACCCCGTTCGGGGGCCCAAGAGCCCGGACGGTCATCCTCGTGCATGTTCCCCTAGATTTACCTTAATGTCACATTAAATATCACTTTAATGTCACATTCAATATTTGTGACCTTAATGTCACATTAAATATCACTTTAATGTCACATTTCCTTCCCCTTAAGAATCGGTTTCGTCCTCGAAAACGATACTTGGAAGGTCTAACTGTAAATCGGGAAACCTTTTCTTTAAAGTACTTACTCGCTCCCATGTTAAGCTTTTTTTTGAACAATCTTTCCACTTAACCAAACATTCTTGATAAATAGTATTCCTCGTTCGTCTATTACGAACATTTAATATTCTTTCTGGTTCATGTGGATTAGATTGGTCATTGAATAGCTCCTCAATGTCATCATTTAAGATTAGATTATCCAAATCACCCAGCTTCTTTCTTAATTTACTTACATGAAAAATTGGATGTATTTTACTACCAGCAGGTAGTTGGAGCTTGTAAGCCAATTCTTCCACCTTTTTAAGTATTATGAAAGGACCACAATACCTTGGTGAAAGCTTTGGACATTGTCCCTTTTTCATAGTTTTAGTTTGTTCAGGCACTTTAAGATAGATCAATTCTCCTTCTTTAAAGGAGATGTCCCTTCAGTGAGGATCTGCATATGTTGTAGCTCGATTTTGAGCTTTTTTAATATTTTCTTCAGCAAATTTTAACATACTATTCATATCCTCCAAAAAATCCTTAGCTGCCTGAACCTTTTCCTTATGCAGTCCTACTGCAAAAGGAGCTCTGGGCTGAAACCCATACATTAACATAAATGGAGTATATCCAGTGGAAGAGTGCTTGGCACTATTATATGCAAACTCTGCTATTGGTAAATACTCTTCCCAATTAGTTTGCCTTTTACTTACATATGCTCTAAGCATATCTTCAAGAATTTGGTTAACCCTTTCAGTTTGCCCATCTGTTTGCGGATGATCCGCCGTACTCATGCTAAGTTTAGTATCCAATTTCCTAAATACCGCACGCTAAAATTGGCTATCAAATTTTCTATCCCGATCAGAAACTATATTTGCCGGAAGGCCATACAATCGGTATATGTTCTCTACGAACAATCTAGCCAATTCTGGTGTTTTAACATCAGTTGAAGTTGGAATGAACCTAGCCATTTTGGTTACCCTATCCACAATCACCCATACAGAGTCGTGCCCCCTCTGTGTTCTAGGTAAAGCAACAATAAAGTCCATGGAGATACTCTCCCGTTTTCCCAAAGGAATTTCTAGTGGATGGAGAAGTCCTCCCATTTTCAATCTTTCAGCTTTATTAACTTGGCATTTATTACATTTGACCACATAGTCAGGGACGTCCTTATTCATTTCAGGCCAATAGAACTGCCTTTTAATAAGACTATAAGTCTTATTAACTCCTGGATGTCCCACACTAGGGGTATCATGACACTCAAAGAGTATCTGGCGCCTTATTTCTGTATCTTTTAGGACACATACCCTACCCTTGTAGAGTAAATAACCATTATCAATGGTAAAATTCTTCCACTTAAATCCAGTTTGAGCAACCCCTGATGCTCCATTTCCTTGTTGAACATCCTCAAATATTCCTTCCTCAGTAGAAGCACTTTCATTTGGATCCCCATTTTTTATTGCTTCCCATATGTTGGAATATGCCGGATCAACCTGGCATTTCCCTTTTAAAGATTCAAGCAAGTTGGAAGTGAACTGAGTAAAACTCAATTCATTAATGATGGGCATTCTGCTGAGTGCATCAGCTACTATATTATACTTTCCTTTTCTATATCTTATCTCATAGTCGAACTCTTGAAGGAGTTCGGCCCATCTGGCTTTACGCCCGTGTAAATCCGGTTGATCATTAAGCCACTTAATGCTTTCATGATCCGATAAAATCAAAAGTTTGGCACCGTACAGATAGTGCCTCCATTTCTTCATTGCATGTACTATTACATACAGCTCCCTCTCATAAACAGAATAATTTTGTTTTGCACGGTCTAATTTTTTGCTTTCAAAAGCAAGTGGTCGACCTTCTTGTAATAAGACTGTGCCTATCGCCTTATCACTGGCATTAGCTTCAACCACAAACGGTTTATTGGAATCCACAATTAATAATACTGGAGCTGTAGCAATAGCTACCTTAAGTTTTTGAAAACTTTCATTTTGGTCTGTTCCCCAATTAAAACTTTTTCCTTTCCCTTTAAGTTGGTCTGTCATTGGAACAGCTATTTTGGCATAATCTCGAATGAATCTACGATAAAATCCAGTTAAACCTAGGAAAATCTGCAGCTCTTCCAGGTTCCTTGGAGGTGGCCATTCAATAATTGCCCTTACTTTTTCTGGATCCATGTTGATTCCCTCTTTCGAGATAATATACCCCAAATATTTGACCTCTTGTGCAAAGAATTCACATTTAGTTTTCTTCGCATAAAGGGAATGTGTTCTTAACAGTTGGAATACTAACTGTAAGTGTTCCAAATGTTCTTCTCTTCATTTACTAAAGATCAAAATATCATCCAAGAAGACTACTACAAAATGTCCTAGATAGGGCCGTAAAACACTATTCATCAGCTTCATAAAGGTAGCTGGTGCATTAGTGAGGCCAAAAGCCATCACCAAATAATCATAATGCCCGTATCTAGTACGAAATGCTGTCTTGGGAACATCTTGTGCCTTAATTCTTACTTGGTGATAACCTGATCTTAAATCTATCTTTGTGAAGAATTTTGCCCCTTGTAATTGATCAAAAAGATCTTCCATTCTGAGCATAGAAAATTTATTCTTCACCGTTATTTTATTAAGTGCTCTATAGTCAACACAAAGTCGCATAGAACCATCTTTTTTCTTTAACAATAAAATTGGTGAAGCCCAAGGTGAATTACTGGGTTGTATAAACCCTTTATCAAGGTAATCCTTAATTTGTCTTTCAACTTCTTGATGCTGTGTTTCACTTAACCTATACGGTGGTTTAGAAATAGGGTGTGTGTCCTTATTTATGTCAATTGGGCGATTTAGATCACCCCTATCTGGTGGAAGGCCACTTGGTAAATCAGAAGGAAACACATTGATCCGGGTTTTTTACAACCCGGATTATTACCACAAAATTTGGCCAAAGCCCCTATCAAGAGCTTACCATATCACTTTGGGTTTACTCTTCAAGCACTAGGTATGCTACATTGTTCTCGATTATGATAACTCTAACAAATGGGGGGAACAAGTTCTTAGAAGGCATATCAATGTAAAGGGTAAAAGGGATGGTTATCTTGGTGAAGATGAAAATGGATTACACCTAGGAGTTGAGTGAATGCATAGATTTTTCAAAGGACTAGCCTCCAACTACACATGGGCCCCGTCTGCATCACTAAGATTTGGAATCTATCACCATCATTAGAGGACACCTCACCCTAGCACACAAGTCAATATCCACATCATGGTGTCATTTGGATCTTGCACAAAAGCTTACAAGCATGGACCCCTTTTGTCACATGCTTATATGTATTTATATACATATGGGGGGCTAAAGTCAAAGCAGCTTTTAGAAGCCGTTTTTTATAATCTCAATAACTTCCAAGAAAAAGCGAATTTCAAGAAAATTCCCGCGATGCCCGATCGTTTCGACCTGGTCTACAAAGTTGCAGAAGAAACTTTTTTCAAATTCCTCACGGATTTGAAGTTACGAAGGCGCAGACTGCTGGCTCCATGCAATTTTCTTCTCTCTTTCACCACACCAACTTTCCACTCTATCCTTCTTGTAAATATATTATAATAATGTGCTTTGGGCACCCACCTCTTGCAATCTAGCTCCATTTCTCTATTTTGTCTACCACCACCCTTGGCTTCTTGCATGATGACCAAGGTGGGGACTTGTCCCATCCACTATGCTCCATATTTTCAAAGATGCCATACATAATCTAGGATTATGTTAATAAAGAAGATTAGCTTAATCTAATCCCTCATGGAGGCTATATAAAGAGCCCATGGAGAATGAAGAAGGGGGGAGGAAGAACAATGACAAGCCCATGAGAGCACTCTAGAATACCCTCATCTCTTTGAGGTGAGCTATGAGTGAGTTCTTTTATTATATAGCATAATGGCAAGCTTCCTCTACCTCTTCTCCTATTATCTCCCTCTCCTCTCATCTTCTCATTCCATGTAGCATAATGGCAAGCTTCTTCTATCTCTTCTCCTCTTGTCTCCCTCTCCTCTCATCTCTCTCTCTTATATTCCAATATGGTGTCTAGTACATATATTCTCTCTTGTAAATTTGTGTTTTGGTTCTCTTGATTCTCTTTGAGAAAAGAGGGAGAGGAAGGACAATGACAAGCCCATGAGAGCACTCTAGAATACCCTCATCTCTTTGAGGTGAGCTATGAGTGAGTTCTTTTATTATGTAGCATAATGGCAAGCTTCCTCTACCTCTTTTTCTATTATCTCCCTCTCCTCTCATCTTCTCACTCCATGTAGCATAATGGCAAGCTTCTTCTATCTCTTCTCCTCTTATCTCCCTCTCCTCTCCTCTCTCTCTCTCTTATATTCCAATATGGTGTCTAGTACATATATTCTCTCTTGTAAATTTGTGTTTTGGTTCTCTTGATTCTCTTTGAGAAAAGGGATGTCCTAGCCCATCCTCCCTTTGGCTAGGTGGTGCCCCTCTTTAGTTCTCTTAGTGAGGATTGGAGGTTGGATGGGTAAGAGGCAACCCGTTCATCATTTCAGCTCTCAACATCTTTAAAATCATCTAACAAACTACTTAATTCATTATTAACATTCAACTCACAAACATAAGAAAATTGTTGCTTTATATTACAGAAAGTAAAAGTGTTCTGTACAGGAAGAGACCATAACATATATACCTCACAAACTTCCTTCTTTATTAGCTTCTGAACTTCAGTAGAACACAGCAAAGGATTATCAGATACTTCATGTTCACCTTGAATGACAAAAGTCTTACCATCCCTTTCAAATTCCAGTGTATTATGGTGATAACTACGTTTTAAGGATGGTTCCAATCCCCATAGCCACTCCCTCCCTAGAGCAATATCAGCTCTTTCCATGTTCATAATTTGGAAATGAAGTTTATCTTTATATCTTTGAATCTCAATTTTCAAATTGGATACCATTGTATCCTATATTTTATTGTCTTGGCCTTGCATCATACGAACAACATATTGATACCCACTCTTTTGTTGGGGAAGTTTCAATTTTTTGACAAGTGCATAATTTATAAAATTATATGTGGCAGAGTCATCAATCATGACTCTAACCCTCTTTCTAGCTATCAATCCATGTACTCTAAGTAAATCATGTGGCCCAAAAGTAGGCTGCCACATAGAAGTTGACATACAACACTTGTGTTGTACATCCATGTGCAAGACCTCTAAAGATTTGTACTTTTCATGCCCCTTTAATTCTAAGGTCTGCACTACATGGATTTGTTTTTCTTTTCCCTTGCCCTTGTCCTTATCCTTTCCTTTGTCTTCCCTCTTTTTCTTGAGGGCAATTCCAAGCAGCATGGTTAGGGGATAGGCAATTGAAACACAACTTTTCTTTTTTGGCCTTATCAAAGTCATTAGGACTTAACTTTGGCCTCTCATATGGTTTCTTTTCAAAAGGTTGTTTTTTACCCTTAAAGAATGACATTTTCCTTTTAAATTTGCCCACAAATTTTGAGGTTTCCAATTCCTTAGACTTGGGCTCCATATCAGTGAGACTAGTGAGTGTACCTGGACACATACTATCTTCATGAATTAATGCAAATTTAATTGCCTCTTCCAGCGTCTTAGGTGAACTCCTTTTTACTTCCTTTTTACAGGCTTTGTCTAGTCCCCTAATGAATCCTCTTGTCTTTTGAAATTCATCTATTCCTTCCAATTTGAGGATTATCTCACGATATTCCTCCAGATATGTCAGCAGGGGTCTTCCCTTTTACATAATTCCAATCTTCCCAATTTCTTTCCATTTCATTTTCAGGAAGGAATTCTTTCAAAAAGACGGATTCAAATTGAGCCCAAGTTTTAGGTATTTTATTTGCCTCCTTTAAAGTTCGCCACCACTTATATGCTTTGGGCCCCAAAGTTAAACTAGCCTCCAGTGCTTGGAGATGTGGTGGGGTATTTTTAAGTTTATGTAAATCTTCCCATTTTTGGAGGAAATTAAAGATTGTATCTTTATTCCTATCTTTTTCCTCCCCATGAAACTGAGGCGGTTTCATATCCTTTAGAATTGGATTAACCCTCAATTTATGGTGGGGTTCCTTAGGATCTCGCATAGTCACATCTAAATCTTTCGATGAAGATGGGATATCCGAGGTTTCTATCTTATTTTTATCTCTTTCTAACAATAAAGTTATTTGAGATTTTATTTCAGTGAGTGTTTGGGTTAAAAATTCCATCTGAACCCCCTGAGCTTGCACACGAGCAGTAAGATCATCAAATTGTTCTCGTGTAGCAAAAAATTCTTTCCACTGTTCTTCAACATCTCTGGTTCATGGGGATCTACCATAGGATGGTCCCCAGAACTAGAACCTTCCATTACTCTCTCTTTCCCTTTTTCTGCCATTAATACACTGGAATTGGAAAGTAAAGATAAGAAATTTGCATACAAAGTAAAATACTTCCCTGATTTTAATGGCAGGCAGTTGTTGCTGGTTTGTAAATAAACCCGAAGAGTAAGGAACAAATTTTATCGCCCGTTACGCAGGAAATGGAGCTTCTTTGAAAAAACGACTAGTATTCAGCCCCCTTCTTTAATAATCACGCATGCCATCAATGCCCCTTTCCTGAACTTGCTCTGTGCTTAGCTTGTACTTGTGATGCAAGTGCAGTCAAGGAGGCTCACGCCAGGATTCAACGGCGCACGATCCAGCATACGGCGTTTTTTGTAAAAGATATCTGCTCCGCCTTTTAATACGTGACGTAGATAATCGTCACGTCAAGTTTTACGTGACGTGTCACCAAGCGCTTTTGACCGGTGGCTTCACGGATCCTTCACGGGTCGACCAGGCAAGACCCGTCGACTGAAATGAATAGCGTGATGAATGAAACCGGTCGACTGACCCGTCGACTGAATGAATAGCAGGACGACTGAAACCGTCGACTGTCTTTTCGTAGAAGAACACAGATCCACACGACTAAACCTGTCAGCTCTGATACCAATGTCAGATGATTCAGAAGAAGACTATGAAGCCAGAAGAAAACAGTCGGGATGGGTGAGCACGAGTGATTCTTTTTTCCTCCCAGCCTTGCCTAGTATATTGCTGGCCAGACCATCGTGATCCGATTGCCAGCCGTCAAACCTTGGTGAGTCCTACTATTCTTGGACTCTCTTTATTTCTAGGCTCCCCTTAACCCCGTTCGGGCGCCCAAGAGCCCGGACGGTCATCCTCGTGCGTGTTCCCCTAGATTTACCTTAATGTCACATTAAATATCACTTTAATGTCACATTCAATATTTGTGACCTTAATGTCACATTAATGTCACAGATTGTGTGTTGTGCGTTAGGGTGGTCATGAGGGTGCCTTTATATAGTTTTTTTTGGAGGGGGTAGGGGATGTGTGTGCATGCTTAAGGAAATTGGGGAGGGGCTGTGCTTTTCCAAAGGCTCTACATGCGCAAGCTAAACGTTGCTAAGCTTTTATTTAGGTTATGTTTGATGCTGATCAATGGCTCTCTGAAGAAAAAGGCAATGCAATGATCAGTATAGTGATGCTTCTTGGCAGGGCAGATTGCTTAACAAGTTACAACACTCTCCTCTATTTCTCTATTCCTTTATATGTGTAACACACGTCTACATTTCAGTGTTTGGTAATGTGACTTCCATAAGGTCATTATTAGTAGGGGACTCACTTGGTGACTTTTTGAGGGAGAAAAACAAGTACTGTGAAGAAGCAGGTCTAGGAGCCTCAAGGTGCTGTGCTTTATGGCTAGATAATTGGATACACTCTGTGTGCGCAAGTTTGTGTGGCTGGCTGCAAGCCAGCCTGTGTATTGGACTTATAGTCGAGGGAAACTCCGAAATGGAAACAGAAACTGGAATGGACATGGCAATGTTTTAAAAGAGGGAAACAGAAATGCTAGGTCATTAAGAGTGGGGAGAAGAGGCGAAGACGGGGAAATGTGAAGAGCGAACGGGATGGGACATTTCTAAGGGAAGCAAAGCAATGCATATGATGGCCTAAACCCATGTTCATTTCCACAAATTTGCCACTTGGCATTCTAAATCCCAATGGATGAGGGAAACATTAGGGGAAATGTTTCAGGTCTCTGGGGTTGAGCCACGTGGCACTGTTTTGGACTAGGGGAAACATTTTGTCAGGGGAAACACATTTAGGGAATTCTTGAGCTATTTTGGCAATTTGGGCACCTCCAACAGGTGTTTTGTGGCGTTTCCTGCTGCTGTGATTGGACTGCCCCACTTTATAGAGCTGTTCAGCTAGGCCATGGTATCTTATGATGCAACTGATGAATTTCCTAATTTTATTGGGACCAGGTTGGTTATACAGATCAGTGGGTGTAGAATCCACACTTCATGTCTGAAGCACATGGCACATTACTCTCCTTTTTAAGGTTTGCTTCAAATTAAATATCTTACTCAAGTTATCAAGAGAGGATTCAGTTTTTCAACAGTCAGAGATAAGGTGATGGATTTGATGCATTAATTCAGTTATTGCTTGTGCAAATTTTGTTTCCAACATTTTGCTGATAGCTAGATCAAGCAATCTGAGAAATTTTCACCTTCCACCCATATATCTTGTGAAGTGTGCAACTTTTCTTTCATATCGTCATCTTGAGTTTTTGTCTTCAAGTAGTTCACACAGAAACTTGAATAGGGACTTAAAAGGCTCTTTTTTTATGTTTTACACAGGTCTCCAAAATTCTTCGGTACTGTAACGAAAGGCAGTTGGCAGTAGTTCCACAAGGTGGTAATACAGGCCTTGTTGGAGGAAGTGTACCCATTTTTGATGAGGTTAGGCAATTAGAGTTTTGCAATATATTACTTGAGAGAGGAGATATATCATTGGTTCCTTTTAAAATTACTTCCACACCTTAAGGGATGGCAATTTTGAACATTTTGGTTTAAAGTGATTCTGCGACTGTATAATTTCCACTCTTAAGGTATCATAAGTCTCTTTCTTTTCAAGTGTCACGTAATTGACTACTCACATTACAACATCCTCCTTGCCGTTGTTGAAATAGATTAATAAGGAGGTTGTCCAATGTCAATGTTGTGTAGTGACCTAGCTTCTCAAACAGTGTGATGACATTCAAGAGAACTTTTGGCCTATGAAGGTACACTTGGCAATAAAAGGATGGTAAACTTCATCACTCACAGAATACAGCAAATTCAAATTGTGCCCAGATGCCACAGGTCTACTTCACTGAATGTGATCATGTATGGACCTCTGCATGGGTCTATTTTAGATATGCTGTTGTCCCAGCGGAAAGCCTCTTTTGCTCATATTTACAGATTGTTTAGATGCAACATTGAAAAAATCTGTCCTTCAATGAACCCATGAGAAGTCCATACACAAACCTGCAGGCTCTCCTTTGAATGCAACCTTGGATAATCTATTAATAATTTGAAAGCATTGGTCTCAACTCATCCATAAGGGTGTAAACAAAACCCAACCCAGCTTATAACTTCTTGTTGGTGAAAAAAATTGCAGAAGCATTCTGGGGCATGATCAAGTATCTTGTAGATATACCACACTGGACCATATCCTCACAATGAGAACCATTATTGAGGAGGGTTGAGCTTGAGACAAGAGGATCTATTGCTGCTTTGTAGATTTCTGCAAAGCTTTTGATACAGTGCCTCGTACATGCATTATGCAGAGATTGCAGGATGTTGGAGTTCCAGAAGGTATACAATGGGGTATCTATGCATTATATGAGACAATGACAAGTCATGTACACGCATGTGGGGGGCTATCAGAGAGGATTGACAAGTCATGTACAAGCATGTGGGGGGACTATCAGAGAGGATTGACAGTACCATAAACAAGGATGCCCACTTTCACCCACATTGTTTGGTTTATATATAGATGAAGTGTTTGATTACATTGACTGAGGTGGAGGAGCTGGAGCCAGCCTAGTAGGGGTGTTGATATTGATATTATTGTATGCAGATGACATTGTTCTTATTTTGGATTCACTAGAGGGATTGCAGCGCCACCTAGATGCTTTGCATGTCTTTTGTAGAGAGAGAGATATCACAGTAAACCTTCGGAAGACCAAAACCATGGTCTTTAATACTTGAGCAGCGTGGGTGACTAGATCCATGTACCAGTTTGCATTTGGAAAAGACATGTGGAGCATGTGAGGGAATATGTTTATCAGGGATTCACCTTCTTTGGCCCACGATTTACGTTGAGAGGGGCATCAAAGGCACATTTGGCACGAGGTTATGTAGCACTAGGGGCACTTGAGAGTCAATGTGCTCACATATAGTTCCAGGAGCCTTGCACCAAACTATGGTTGTTTGACACTCTAGTCACAACTACACTACTATATGGAACAGAGATATGGGGTTGCAGCTTGTACCATAGGTGCCTAAGTCCACTCATTGATCAGATTGGGACAGAGAGAGATTATTATGATGGTTGGGATAGCATGGAAAGGCCATTGATCATGATGATAGCATGTATGATTAGGAGTAAGCCCTCCACCCCACATCCCATTGTTAGAGCAGAGCTGGGGGCAGCATCTATAGTCATGGAGGCACTCTTCAGGGCAGTGACCTTTTGGCACAGATTATGGGATCTCCCAGGCTAGAGATACTCTAGATTGACACTAACTTCATCTAGACAACTAGTAGTAGAGGGCAAGAAGAATTGTTGGTTTTCACAGGTGACTATTTGGTTGAGCCTACATGGTATGGATATTGACCGCCTTCCACCTTTTGACTACAGCCTTGACTGCCCTACACTTCCTCTCAGCCAATCAAAGTTGAACCTGGTGATTAGAGCTAATATCTTGAGGATTGAGACAGCGAGGACATGGATCCACCCGCCACTCTCTCTAGGACCAAGGATGGAGTTCTACTGGAATCACTTCTTGTGTCTCTTTGATGATGGATTCACTAGTTGGCCAACATATATGGACACCCATCTCTCCCACAGCATTTGGGCTGCTATTAGACAGATTTGTACCTCCTCTCATAGGTTGCAGATGGAGACAGGTAGATGAACAGGTACTCTAGCAGAGGATAGGACTTGCGAGCTTTGTAGCCGAGGGCATGAGACAGAGGAGCATTACGTATGTAGATGTATAGGATACTATGACATATGAGGATGGTATAGTTGCCTCTTCCGTGATGGTTTTGGACCTCTTCATTGTGCCATGGAGTACGAGGACCAGAGATGCCTAGGCCCCCTCTTGGAGCTCCAGAGGCGCCACACAACATTATTGTGAGATAGGAGATCAACTCACCTAAAGGGATCCACACAGAGAGCAGTTGATGAAATTTTTTCATAGATCCGACCCTATTGACACTACTAGCCTAGCAAAGACAGAGCTAACCCACTAGACACCTTCCATTCCATGCCGTGGAGTCAGAATGGATAGAGCCATTTCACTTCGTTGAGCATGATGACCCCGTTTACTACGACCATGTCTGACGAGGCCACACCATGGTCGCATTAGAGTCATTATCATGAGACACCAAAGACTCACTGCTAGGCATATTAGTGGAGCAATTAGGGATTGCATCATAGCTGAGATCATGTGCAAACCTTGAGATCAGCACATAGTTCTATCAAATTCGGGTTTCCTTTTCTTTCTATGGATGGGACAACACTAGACATGGTTTTACTTGACCATTTGTTTCATAGGCCATTTGTTTTAATGTTATCTTCACCTTATTGATGAAATGACATTAGACATCGATGTACTTTGGATTTTATCTCATAGGTCACATTGGCCTTATGTAGACGCTAATATATCTTTCTTTCTTTCTTTCTATTAGTTTGTTTACCACTAGGGATTAGAGTGAATGATAAGACGATTTAAAGTTACAATTGGGTATTCTTTTACTTTGTATATATATATATATATTTTAATGCTTACTCATTTTTCAATGTAGATAAGTTGTTAACCATGGGGCTTTTATTCTTTGCTTAGTTAAGGAGTTTGTTGACGTATTGGTCCTTGTTGCAAAATTGAGGGGAAAAACTCTTCAAGTGTTTTCGTTTAGCAGAAAATTAGATGACGAAAGTGTTAACCCTCAAACGAACAAAGGTGGAAAATCCAGAAACGCTAAAGTAGAAGACAAAGGCCAAGGCAAAGTGAAACGGAAGACAAAGACGCACAAGGAGAAAAGTCTTGAATAAGGGAGAAAGGCGCGCAAGGAAAAGCGCAAGTCAATACTTTCGTAAAAGCGCGTAAGCGCATCATGGTTTAATTCAAGGAGCGCCGGGCTCTCACCCGTGCAATTTATAAATGTAGACGGGCAATGGAAAGGAAGCTAGGAAGATAGAAGGACAATGGGAAAAAGGGCCTAGGCCACGGCCGGCCATGTAAAAACTGGGATAAGGGGATGACCGCCCAAAAGGGATTTAGGGTTTTGTATATAAAGTTGAAAAGTGAATGAGAAGCTCATTTTTGTGTGTGGCCAAAAGTGGCTCTCCTCTTCTTTTTTTTCTTCTTATTCTTGCTTGCTTGAGCTTGTGCTTGAGAGAGGGAGCGTGAGAGTGTGAGGGAGTGAGTGTGTGAGGGTGAGGGACCGGGGAGGAGAAGCTCTCCATCTTCTCCTCTCTTTTTCTCTTCTTTTCTC
The DNA here is from genome assembly GCF_053477565.2 of Lygodium microphyllum. NCBI lineage: Eukaryota > Viridiplantae > Streptophyta > Polypodiopsida > Schizaeales > Lygodiaceae > Lygodium > Lygodium microphyllum. The sequence goes on from NC_141141.1 coordinate 19,378,191, forward strand.
TTCTCTTGTCTTGCTCGCGGCAATGGAGCTTGGAGCATGGAGCTTGAGGATGGAGCTTGCTTGAAGCTCGCGCTTGGATCGTGGAGCTACCGGAGTGCGCGAGAGAGAAGGTAACTCGATCGGCATGGAGGTAAGCTCACTACACCCGTAGATATGGATGGCGCGTCGGCTATGTGAGAGGTAGCCATTAGTGCTCGGCTTGGAACGCTTGAAACAATAAGCGGTCCAAGGGTCTTGGCGGTTGAGCGAAAGCTCCCACATTTTGGTTCCGTTGCTGGGACAAACGGATTCAAGCCTTGAGCGCTTGCGCGCTTCGAATCGAGCATTGAAGTAGGGTTTTCCCCGAATCGGTGCTTGAGGTAGATAGGTAGGAAGCGAGGGAGTTTGAAGAGGTATTCGATCTCCTTAGCAAGTAGGTTTTTGATTTGTTGTTGAATATTAGAGTAGGACCATCCATCTCCATCTCTGGTTTTGATTCTTGTTGCATTAGGTTAAGGCTAGGATAGGAAAAAATAAGGAAAACAGTAGGGTTTTCTACTGTTGTATAACAGGCTGAAACAAGGAAATAGGGGCACAGACTCAGAATTCTGGCTAGAAGAGTATGAGGGACTAACCTCTGAGATCACAGCAGGCTGGGATGGGGCAATAAGAGGCCCAGGGAACCAAGAAAGGCCACATTTGACATCCTGTCCTCTGAGAAGAGAGTGTGCTTGAGAGCCAGGGAGAGAGAGAGCTGCGGGGAGCGAAAGAAAGAAAGAAAAAAGCATAAGAAAAAGAAACAAAAAAGAAAACAGAAAAAGAAAAAAAGAAAAGAAAAGAACGAAACGATAAGAAGCACCCATGATCACAGCACAACACCTAGGGGTCCTCAAATTAGGTGCGTCCACTGACCTTGGTTGACTAGTCCCGTCCCTAGTCCCCTAGTCCCCTAGCATCACCCACAATAGTTTAGGGCACATCAAGGGCAGGACATATCTAGGGAGCTTGTCTTGCCTATGGTTAGACTTGTCACCCTGACCCATTCACATGATTCCCTCTTGCACTCTGCCTTAATACCATTGCAATCAATTGTGGTAAGCGTTGCACGAATGGCCATGAAGATACACTGTCCTCATCACACAGGTCCAATAGCTACCAGCTACCGATAGTGCAGTGCCCCTGTGTTCAATTATGATATGTCGTGCAGTCACAATGCAAAAAATGTCACATATTGTCACAAGACTGTGACAACTATTACCTTTTTGTTGATTTCTTTATTACATATTTTATTTGGTTTTTCTTTTTGGAAGGATCCCTCTTGAAATCTAAACGCCTGAGTTGCATGGCCAGTTTGTGAAACGGGCAGGAATGTCTAGTGAGTCAAGACTGGACAGTTAAGGTCCAGTATAAGTCTGGAAGAGACTGATGGCACTGTAGATTGACAAGCCTGGAAGAGACTTGTGAAAGTGTATATGGACAAGTGTGTTGAAGAACTAGCCTGGAAGAGACTAGTTCAAAGTGAAGATGGACAAATCTTCAAGAGATTAGTCCATGTGGGGTCATCAGTGGAAATTCACTTTCAGTTGAGCTACATTACAGATTTGGATGTAGCCATAGCCTGCAAAGATGGTCAGAAGACTAGTGGGGATGCAATGGAAGCAACTCCTAAAATTTAGGGAGTTACTATTTTTGGACCCCAGAATCTGTTCGCGTCATTATCTTCGGTTTTGTACGAGGATTAATCCTTTGGTCTGTGCCGAGATCAAATTTGAAACCGAGGATGGAGAATTTTAGACCGAAAGGTTTAAACAGGAAAATTGTTACGTGTATGCCATGTGTCACAATTTGGGCATAAATTTCCAAAAGAGAGAGAGAGGGCAGCACAAAAACAAGTTTCAATGCATGGGGGGCTCATTTTGTGAAAGGGAGATGGATTGCTGCAGATGGAGAGCTCTTGAGAGCTGGTCTACCTTGTCTATGATGCACAGAGGGCTGAGCTTGCTTCCTATTCTCTCTCTTTCTCTCCCTGACAGTATGGTTATGCTGCAGAATCAAGGGTCTTTCTTTTGATTCAGGTACAACTGTGTGGAATATGCTGTTTTTGCATGAGGCAAGAGCCTTTTTTTTTCCAGGAACAGGAGCAGTTGTTTGCTGTCCCAGCAGGGACAGGTGAGGGTGGTAACCTCACCAAGCAAGTGCCTGAAACAGCACTAAACCAAAACTGATTCTAGACTGTTCAGAGGGTATTTCAGAGCCCAATTGATGTCAGAATCAAGGGGCACTTGGCACAGATGATGCAGGACAGTGCAGGGAACAATATGAGCTGGAAATAGGTTTCAGAACAGGTCTGAACCAGTAATTACAGTGGGCTGAACAGTACAGGGAACAGTATGAGTTGTAAACAGGTCTCAGAACAGGTCTGAACCAGTAATTAAAGCAGACTGAAATGGTCAATTCTGCACTCCAACCAGAAGATTCAGACTTGGGCAGAGTTTCCCCTCCTGGTCAACTTGATTTGGGTCAGTAATTGTACTGTTATGCTATCGAATTTCACCCAGAATAGGTGAAAGACAGCCCATTGTACTTTCTCTTTTTAAAAATAAAGAAATACCGCAAGGGGCGCCTAACTTAGGGGCCAACAGGGTGTATGTGTTGCAACAGGAGCATTCTAGCTTCCTGATTTTCTTCTTGATTCTGTGTCTTTAAGTTCAGGTAAAGTGGAGGACTGTAAATTGGGTGAAAGCATTTATGTATTTTGGTTGTACACTACCGCCCTTCCCAGTGAACAGGCTGGTTTCACGTATCCCTTCACGTGTACTTCTTCTCAACATGGATAACTTTGCTTCATCTACACATCGTTATGAGAAACCAGCCCGCGGTCTTCTAACTACGTAATATCTAAGTATGCACGAGCACTCACATAATATCTGCACCAAAATATATCTACAGTTTGGGTCCTCAAGTGCAGGACAATACTCTCAGCTTGCTTAGAGTTCAATCTGTCTTCCAAACTAATTAAACTATGTCTTGTGCACGATAGAGAAGACTAGCTCTACCCCTAGGGAGAGACCACTTAGGACAGGTTTTCAATTGCAGGTATTGAAGACTCCAACGAAAGTGTCGTTGGCTCTTCATCGACACTCAGCTCTGAGTTCCTATCCTTTATCATCCTGCAAGCCCGCCAAGAATCGTCATGTGCAAAATCCCCAAACAAACTGCCACTTGTACTTCATCAGTGCAATCCCCACAAAGAACAGCCCTACCACCAACTCCAATACCCCTACCACCAGGGATCTAGGCCCCCAACGACCTTCCTCCCCACCACTACCAACACTCCTCCATGGCAACCACAGATGTCCTTACCACCCACGTCTTCAGTGCACGCTAAAGCCTGCTACCTACGACGGTGAGTGCCATGGGACTGGCACTCGTCTAGGAGGGGGGTAATGTTAACCCTCAAACGAACAAAGGTGGAAAATCCGGAAAAGCTAAAGTAGAAGACAAAGGCCAAGGCAAAGTGAAACGGAAGACAAAGCTGCACAAGGAGAAAAGTCCTAAATAAGGGAGAAAGGCGCGCAAGGAAAAGCGCAAGTCAATACTTTCGTAAAAGAGCGCAAGCGTATCATGGTTTAATTCAAGGAGCGCCGGGCTCTCACCCGTACAATTTGTAAATGTAGACGGGCGGTGGAAAGGAAGCTAGGAAGATAGAAGGAAAATGGGAAAAAGGGCCTAGGCCACGGCCGGCCATATAAAAAAGGGGATAAGGGGATGACCGCCCAAAAGGGATTTAGGGTTTTGTATATAAAGTTGAAAAGTGAATGAGAAGCTCATTATTGTGTGTGGCCAAAAGTGGCTCTCCTTTTCTTCTTCTTCTTCTTCTTCTTATTCTTGCTTACTTGAGCTTGTGCTTGAGAGAGGGAGCGTGAGAGTTTGAGGGAGTGAGTGTGTAAGGGTGAGGGACCGGGGAGGAGAAGCTCTCCATCTCCTCCTCTCTTCTTCTCTTCTCTTCTCTTCTCTTGTCTTGCTCGCGGCAATGGAGCTTAGAGCGTGGAGCTTGAGGATGGAGCTTGCTTGAAGCTCGCACTTGGATCGTGGAGCTACCAGAGTGCGCGAGAGAGGAGGTAACTCGATCGGCATGGAGGTAAGCTCACTACACCCGTAAATATGGATGGCGCGTCGGCTATGTGAGAGGTAGCCATTAGTGCTCGGCTTGGAACGCTTGAAACAATAAGCGGTTCGAGAGTCTTGGCGGTTGAGCGAAAGCTCCCACAGAAAGATCCTTTAGGGCTTTTCCTTTGGAGGAAATATAGAGAAACATACCCAATATTGTCTTCGTACATAGTACAAACTAATTCACATGGTATGATCCGTATGGTACCGTACCATATGTATTCATACGATATAGTATGAAAATATTGGCACTTTTTGGCCACTCTTCCCCAAGGCTACAACTTCCTTCCTTCCTTTCTTTCTCCTTTCTTTTTTCTCTTCTTTCTTTCTTTCTCTCTCCCCCAAGCCTCTCTCTACCTCTCTCTCTCAAGCCTCTCACACCCTCTTTCTCTCAAGCCTTTCCATCTTGGCCTTCTAGAGACGTGAATAGATCTTTCTTTCTTTCTTGCTTTCTCTCTCTCTCTCTCTCTCTCTCTCTCTCTCTCTCTCTCTCTCTAGCCTCTCTCTTTCTCAACCTTCTCTCTCAAGCCTACTCTTACTTGTATGATCCTCAATGCATGATATATCCACTCCATTTATGTATCGTACCGTACGTATTCATATGACTTAGTATGAAAGAATTGGCCCTTCTTGGCCACTCTCCCTTGAGCCTACGTTTTCTTTCTTTCTCCTTTCTTTTTTTTTTTCTTATTTCTTTCTTCTTTCTCTCTCCCGAAAGCCTCTCTCTCTCTCTCTCTCTCTCTCTCTCTCTCTTTTGTGAAGATAATTGAATTAAGTAGTAAATATTTACATCAGACCATCAAGTTAGCATTGAAAATAACAGATATAAAGGAAAGTCTACACAGACTCTAACACGGAAATGTCACACCGAAAGAACAATTGGTGTGGAGTACAATATCCAGCCAGGGAGCAACAATGTCAAGAAGAACCAGATCAACAGATACCATAGAGGAGATTTGCTATAACACTAAACCATGAATTCAGGTCACATGACCATGAATGCCAAATACTGAATAAAAAATGAAGGCATTCCGAGTATGCCAAATATGTCGCAAGGCTGTCCATCTAAGGAAATGGAAAAGGTAGGAATAATCTGAACGCAAAGATGTCATGGAGGTCATCTTTCCCATAATCCATGAATGAGCTGATATTTGGTGCTGAGTCAACGAGAACCATACACGGGAAACAAAACTCCAAATCTGTCTCGCAACAGGGCAAGAGACAAAAAGATAAAGCATTGTCTCATCACATGTAGTACAGAATACACATCGACCGGCAGAGATCTTACGACCATGCAACATATTCCCAGCAAGAAGAGCCCTAATAAGTAGCCTTCACATAAACACTTTTCCCTGATACGGAACCTTAGATTTCCAGAGCTGCATGAATCTATCCTGCCACTTTTTTTTGCTATCCCAAATATGCCATACTTTATTAGCCTTATGTGTGACCCATCTCTTGGCCTTCACCATCTGATGATATATCTGGTTAGCTAATCTTTTCTCGAAATCAGCAGGAATCAAAAACTTCAAATCACGCCAGGGAAACAATAACTGTAAGGTAGGCAAAGGATAGTATCTCAAGAGTCTGCCTTGTATGGCCAACCAAATATCATGATATCCTCTAGGCACCCGAAAGTGCTGATGAATACGTTGAAAATAATAAAGATAGGCCTGCCCAGGAATGACACCATCCAAAACTGTTTGCAATCCCAAACGAGCCTCTGATTGAACTTGTCTCGCTGTAGATCTTTATCAGGCTGATCCAACAATTGGGAGGTAGCCAGTACTTCACCTAGCAAGGAATTCTTCTCCTTATGAAAATCAGGAGGATACCCAATTGCAAAATGTAACATCGCCCCTACCAAGTTGTGATCATATGGGAAAGGAGAAAAGATTGGGAGACCTTAATAGATCTTGTAGAGTTAAGCACATGCCACCAAGAAGCATGAATAATCGTGCTACCATGAGAAATGCCAATCCTTTCTGTAAAAATTTTTGCTATATCTGTCCAGGGATGACTCTCAACACAGAGTGCCTATAGAAGAGCTAACCTCAAAGTGGCCATATGAAAATTAACATCCAAAAGAGTTGCTCCCCCCATCGTTTTAGTAGTCACATGCTGCAATGAAATCCACACCTGGCCCAGGCGGTTTCCTTCTTTTTTCCATAACATGAATCGGATAGGCTGAACCAATTCCAATAGGGACCTCTTGGTCCAAGGAAGCAATGGCAAGAAAAACAAAATCATGCTGATCATAATGCATTGAGCAACTTTAAGTCTTACATTGAGAGGCCAGTCTTGAGACTTCCAGTACATAAACCAATCATGAATACGGGATGCCATCCAATCCAACAAGGCATGAGGAGCTACCTCCACACCAATAGGATAACCCAGGTATCTGGTTATATTTCCCTTAGAAATCACAATACCATTCCAACCCAAAGCTTGCAAATAATTTTCTGTACAAGAGAGCAGAGTGGATTTCTGAGCATTAATATGAAGTCCCGATGCCATAGCAAAAAGTTTCCACGCTACCATTGCCCGATTAACATTTGAGTGATCAGCCTTAAGAAACATAAAGGAATTATCTGCCAAAGATTGACCACAAGTTGGGCCCCACCGGGAAGAGACAAACCAATGATCTCACCTTGATTGGCTAACTTATCCAAGAAAGAAAGCATCGGGTGAGTGACTAATGCAAACAACAAAGGGCTGAGAGGGCAACCTTGCTGAAGGGACCAAGATAAGGCAATTTCATTAGTGATCCCTCCATTAAGTGCAATACAGGCCACTGCCCCCTAACTAATAGTATCCACAAGAGAAACCATACGTGGCCTAAAACCCATGGTGAACATTTAGCTGCCTCAAAAAAGACCAGCTTACATGATCAAATGCCCTTTCAATATCAAGCTAAAGCATAATAATCTACTGGCCTTTAAGATTTTGCACAGTCAATCCCTAGTTGAACATTCAAAATGTTGTGCATTATATTGCGACCCTCAATGAAACTGTATTGACATGGATGAACCAAATGTAGAAATACTTTCTACAATCTATTGGCGATGATTTTTGAGAAGATTTTGTATAAAGAGCCCATAACATAAATGGGTCTCCATTGTTTCAAAGAGGTAGGAGAGGGAACCTTAGGCAATAATCGAATGACTACAATCTTCCAGATTGAAGGCATGACACTAGAATTCCAAACTTGCTGACACAGGTGAGTCAACGGATCCTTAAACTGCTCAACATTGGCTTAAAACAACTCATTAGGAAGGCCATCCCAACCGGGGCTTTTCCTTCTAGGAAAATGGGATATCACCTCTTCCACTTCATCCTCGGAAATATGAGCCTCCATTAAGGCTACCCATTCTGGCTGAACCTGATTACTAACTAGATCACAAATGTATCTGCGAGCTGAGTGTACAGCATAAAAAAGAATCTCTTCAGGCCCCAACAATGATTTATAAAAATCTACACACATCTGAATGATGGAGCAGGATTTGTCACCATAGCACCTTGCTCATTCTTCAAACGCACATTATTTGCCCGAGCGTATTTCTGATGTAATCGAGCAAAGAATTGATGAGATTGACAGTTATTGTCGTGCAAAGCTTCCGCTCTGGACAACAATTTGTATTTAGCATATTCCTCTTCTTGTAGAGATTGAACTTGACCTTTCAACCATTCAGTGTATGTAAGCAAGTCATCAGTGGTATCCCCTAACTGATAGAGAGACAACGAATGGGCCAACAAAGATTGTGCATGCTGCAATTCAGCGCGTAAAAAGGAAGCATGCTGAATACCATACTGTCGGGATAACGAACACACATTATCCCCAAAAACAGCCCATGCTTCCATCCTTTCTGATAGGACTCTAGAACGAAAGGAATCAATTAATTGCTGAATACATTCTAGAAACTCATTTTGTAGCAGAAAGGATTGATTGAAATGAAGAGGCAAACGAGCCAGGAGAGCCTTATAGGCATGAATAGGTTGGTGTGTCATTTCCAAAATCAAAGCATAATGATTAGACAAGACATGCTGTCGCTCTACCCACATATCAATGACAGCAGGGAGAAAAGAATCACTCTGACAAATATAGATCCTATCCAGTCTGGCCCATGTGTTTGGATGCTGAAGAGAATGATAAGTATATCCTGATTGAGAGGGATGTATCCAAGACCACATGTCCTGTTTCAAAGACACAGCTGCTAGAGCATCCCAAGCCTACCGCTCAGTACCATCCATAAGCGAGTGCTATGAAGTCATCTGATCCAGAGATGTATAGGTATTAAACTCACTCATTACAAAGCCTTGACGAGCCATGGCAAGGCAATGCAAGTCATCCCAAAGCTGACGACGTTCACGAGTAGTAGTAGGAGTATACACACCCACTAACCATAAAACCTCTCCCTCATATAGGATTCCCAAAATCATAAATCTACTGCGATGGTCCTGAGAAATCAAAGATGGTTGCAATGAAGATTTAATGGCCAACATAACTCCATATTTATGTGGAGCATGACCACTAAAAAAAGTGAATAATCCTTATATACATAAGATGATCTTGCCAAAGCATGTTGTTTATGCTCAACATTACAAAAAACATCCCAATTGTCGGCTAACACAACTTTCCAAAATCGATACTGCTTACTGCCCGAAGAAATACATTTAACATTCCATAACGCAATTCTCATGATGGATCACAGAATAGGAAACTACGAAACTCCCACTTTCCCTTTCTCTTTTACATCAACTGCTTTGGTTGCTTGAAATCTTTCCATCTCACTTCGAATCACATCTACTAGATTTTCCCTTTTCAAACTAGCAATCGAAGTATGAAAAGGAAAGTGCAATGGTTAGCTTTGTTTTGAATCACCAGTTTCTTTGCAATCACTTCTCTTTGCGGTTGAAGAAGATACTTTTAAAATACTCTAATACCGGATTTTCCTTTAACTTCTTGATGCTAGACAGATTAAGAGAATGCAGTGGTGCCTTGAGGCAGTTATTTCTTAGTGATGAGTTTACCTCATCAACATTGGCAGATACTCCTACAAGTATCTTATGCTTGGAGAAAGCAAATAACTCCACTTTTCGGGATGATGTAAAGTGGATAGATGCTATGGTATCACCTATTGTACATTTATTGAGGGTTATGGATACTATGCAACCTTGCATTGGCAATGTATATGAGGCTATGGATAGGTTGAATGAAAAGTTGCAGGAGTTGGCACCAAATGATGAGGCATATGAGGAGATACGCCATTTAGTTGTGACGAGGTGGAACTTCTATACCTCACCCATGCATGCAACTGCATTTGTTGTGGATCTTGAGTTCCAAGGCAAGGGCCAAGAGAATACACTGAGGTTATGGATACATGGAGGCTTATATTGTCTCGTCTAGTGCCTGATCACGGCACTAGACGAAAGATCAGAGATCAACTTTCATGTTATAGGACCTTTCGGGGTTCTTTTGGTTGTGGGGATGCACAGGAGAATTGCTGTAAGATTGGGGCAGCTTTGTGGTGGGAGGACTATTGTTCGGATGGTCTTGAGTTGTAGTAACTAGCCATCTGTATTTTGAGTCAGTCAGTTAGCTCCTCTTGTTTGCAGCAATTGTGGAGTACATATGCTCACATTGCTTCAAAGAAGAGGAACCATCTTGGTGTGGAGAGAGCAAACGATCTTGCATTCGTTAGTGGTAATTTGAGGATATTATGTAACAGTATGACAACAAAGCTCGATCCATTCATAGAGTGGGAGATGTAGCAAGAAGAGGAGACACATGCTGATGTTGAGGGAGATGCAGCAATTTATGATACACATGATGATGAGGCTGGCACTTCGGGAGTAGCCAGAGCAGCCTTAGATCATAATGATAATCTTTGATTTAGTTTACTTATCATGAGTCTCATGATACATGACACATGTACATTGTATATGATATTATGATCATTGATGACAGGGTGGCACTTGGGCTATTGACAGTTGTGCTATGCCGATATTATATTTGTACTTGAGTCTTGCAGTTGCCCTTTGGGCTATTTTGGCATGCTGCATTTTGCTTCAGTCTAGATATTAGACTTTATATTTGTAGTCTTTTTTGGGGCAATGAGCATGTTCTTTCGAAGATTAGACTTCAAAGTTCATATTTGTAATCTTTAAGTTTTTTGGCAATGGGACCATAGGCATGTTCTTTCAGCTTAGACTTTTAGTTCATTGTTCATTGTTTTATCATTTATGGCATATGTATTATGCATTTTATTATTTATAATTGAATAGCTTACCTCTTGAACCTTGTAAGTTGCAATTCAATTTCTAATGAGTAGTTTTAGAATGATGCATGATATCTTAAAGTTAAAACTTAAAATGATTTGTCCTTGTGGATTACATACCTTGGTTTTAACACTCCAGAGTCCACATGGATTATGAGTGAAATATTAAATTTTTTTCATGAATTTTTAAAATGCCATTCCCGTTCCCTAGGTTTGGCATCCCCGTCACCATCCCCATCCCCGTTCCCCATTCCCGTTCCGTGTTTCATGTTTCTATGGTTTTGCCTAGTATCTGCTCCAGGATGGAGCACAATTTGTATCATCTTGCATCAAGATGTGCCTATCAATCCATGATGTGTATGCAAAGAAAATCAATGCCTTTTGTAAAATTGAGGAGGCAAGCCAGCTCCACTCTCTTGGATCCTAGTCTACCTCATCTCAAAGCCATGCCCTCCCAAATCCAGAGTGGTCACCCTTGGATAGTTGACCAAGCATTGTGTGGGTCAAGTTGCCATGGCTTCCCTTGGAGTCCTGATTTTGATCATCCTTCAAAGGATGTTGGGAATGGATAACCTTGTTGCCTTCTGTCTAGTGGTAGCCGTCCACCCTTGTGCATGATGAAGAAGGTATCTAGGGGGGCGCCTGTGACTCTGCCTACAACCTGCATTGGGATGCAAATTGGTGAAAGTTGGGCTATCCAACCATGGTGCGGCTGCATGACCACTCTGTGTGGAGTCAACCACTTTTGGGAGACCTTTGCATAAATTTCCCATTTTCTAGCCTTTACTCCCCTATGACATCTCAATTCCTGCTCTTTGCTAAAGGACCTCTAGAACCTCATCCTCGTAAATGTCTCTCCAAACCCTGATTGAGTAGGCAAGGCCAGCCTCCTAGCCAGCCCATTGGATGTGTGTGTGCTCTTCAAGTTGTAGCCTGCTCTCTCAATCCTAGACTTGTGGATTCCAAGCGATTGATTGTCTATCAATCTCCTTGGGAAACTCGAGGGCTTTTGCTCTAGAAGCTTCCACAAGCTCCTCAAACATGCAGCAAGTTATGAAGGAAAGATGATTTGGGCAGGGTAGTTGGCACCATGGCGAACATCCACCTTAGAGATGGTCTCCACACTCCTCTTTAAGGCATGACCAATATTCTAGGAAGTCCACCTTCTGCGAGCCCTTAATCACTAGCTTGCCCAAAAAGGCCTCTTCTAGTACTTTGGATCAATAATCCTCGAGCCTTCCTCTGCTCTATGGCCTCAAAGAAGGTGAAGATGTTATCCAAGATGTTCCAATCTTGGACAAAACTTGTCTATGTGTCATGAATGATGTCTGGAAGGAGGTGGTGGAGTTTTTTGCTGATCATCTTTGCTAGTACAACAAGGTGGTGGAACACCACAGGTTCCCTCAGATTTGGGGAGGAGTCAGACAATACCAACAGACAAGTTGTGGGACATCTACCCAGAGTTGAAGATCTCTTGAAAGGCACAGTAGGGGATCCTTCCCCTCCTCGCAAAAAGTGAAGAAGAATGTTCTAGAGATCCCATCCTCGCATGGGCACTTATACCCATCTTGTGACTCAAAGGTATAAAACAACTCCTGCTCTATGAAGGATGTACAAAGTGAATGCCCCATCTCCATCAGCAGAGATGTGATACAATCTCACACCTATTCCCTCAATAGAGCCCATAAGCTGAGACCATCTCTTGCTCAAAAAGCTATTTGTAGAAGTCAATGGCTAGCCCATCACCTTCTGAGGACAAGACCTACCTCTTGCATAGTAATCAATTCAAGGTGTGCTTCCAGTCCCCTAAAGTGCTAGATGGATGCCTTTGGAAGAACTCTTGGCATATCACATTGCCTTTTCACTCCCAAAAGGCACCTGATGTGTAGAAAGAGTACTCTGTCTTCTTGTCGTTTAGGCTCACTAAGGTGGGTTGCACCTGCAACTTCTGGTTCTAGAGCTGTGGTCTCTAAGGGAATCCCATAGCAGCCGCTAAAGGTTGCCATTCCCATTGAAAATTTGCAAATCTTGATTGATTCTCCTAGGGCAGAGACCCCCTTCTCTGCAATGCCTCCATCCTATCCTTAGTCTTTGACCCAACACTGGCTAATCTGTTTGCACACCTTCTCGTGCCGCTCATAGGCCAAGTCCAAATTTTGGCAGGAGTATGGGTTGGATGACTGAGGTAGGTGCATCTAGAGACAAAAAAAGCAGTTTCCATGTCCGATGATCGATTCGAGATCTGAAAAATCCTCTGTGTTCGGCTTGAGGTCTTGAACGACCGAGAAGTCATCTTACTTCAATCCAGCACTCAAAAAAAGTATGAAAAATGTGCAACCATTGCAAACGTTGAAATTTGCATTCCTATCTTCCATAGCCACTAAAAATTGTCGAATTTGCGCCTTCTGCTTCCTTCAGGCTTTAAGTTCTACTTCAAATTTACATCATTCTGCTCTTTTCCGACATGTCTTGGGTGTTTAAAATACCGCTCTTCTTGGCAACCACACGGGATAGGGCGACTTAGCCCATCAAATCCACGAACTGATTTGCACAAAACAACAACAACAAAAAGCATCAAGCTGCCACAAAAGTTGTCCAACTGCTCCAAAAGGGTTCCTATCAATTGCTTGTAACTCCAGAAATCCAATGATCCATCATGAACCCCCAATATGTAGCCTAGCCCACAAGACTCACCCTACGATGACGTTTTCGTGATCCTATAATAGTAGAATCCAAGTGCATAGGTCTCCACTCTACCCATGGGTGCTGATGGAGTGTTCCCAATAGGTAAAGGATCCTCATGACAACACCTTCCCAGCTTTGCTAGCATGGGAAGAGGACAGCTTGTGCTGTTGAAGTAGAAGAATGCTGGCTGCAACTCTTGCTGAGCAATTAGCTTCTTAGGACCCTGTGCTACATTGAAGTGAAGGCAATTCATGTTCCAGGGTGCTAGATGTATGCTCATGGGGAAACTGTATGGGCTGCTGATAGGATCCCCTTTGGCATGATTGAAAATGATGTTGAGAGGGGATTGGGTGCCATGCAGTGGCACATGGTGCTTGGTTTGGAAGGTGAGGTCCACTCCCCCATACTAGACCATGGGCATTCTCCCCCTAAATTGCATAGTGTGCCTTCATCAACCAAGTTGTCAAATGGGCCTTAATCAACATGTAGTATTGAGTGGCCTGGGTGAGTGACTACTCAATCATGTCCAACGAAAGATGACACATGCTCTTTCACTTGGTCACGCAAGATCTCCATGACCTGCACCTTAGACCATCCACCAAAGCATGTAGTCTTTAGGAAGGAATAGTTTGGCCCATGTAGAGGAGCCAATAAGTGCGAGGGAACTATCCATGGACCACAACTTTATGTACAACTAGGGCCATGATTGTAGAACTTCTCTAGGAGGAGTTGATGATGAGCAAATGCTTGGGCTGGTGTTGAGGATGTGGAGCCGAGGGGATGCTCTATTGTTGTCAAGGTGAGGTCATTTATGATTAGAGATGTTCCACAAGGTAATCCTTTATCTTCTATTTGATTTGAGTATGTGTTTGGTGCTGTACATTCACTTCACATTTCTCATCCTTCCCTCCCACTTTCACTTCACATTTAGATTCCTCTACCTTCAATTTGGACCCCTGTTGTAGACCTACCATAGGTTATCCTATCTTAGCTCATATTGTCTTTGTGTATATGTAGGTTTTAGGCCATCACTAGACACTCAAAGGTTTATCACTTTGCATCTCGGTGCTTTGTTGCTTAGAATGCCACACACGCACTATGCATCTTCTCTATATCTACAAGTGCGTCACTCTTTGTCCTCTAGTCTTGTCGTGTGGAGGATCCCCCTCTTGAATATTATACCGTTCTCCCCAATTGCTCATACGTATTTTTGCAGAAAAAATGTGGCTAATTATATTACTTAGAAGATGTTTACAACTAATGTACAAGCCTCTCAAGGTGGTTTGGGGGGTATGGGTGCAACAAGCCGAGGAGGAAGAGTGTATCACCACCTAGGGCTGCTTGCTTACATCGTGAAGAATAGGTCATGGCCAGTGTAGGTGAGTAGCAAATGATGAGGAGCTCCTTGTGAGCTCAAGAATTGCCTTGCATCTGGACCCAATGGCTACAGAGGGAGTAAATGATGGAAGTCTAGAGCTTGGCCAAGGTCGTGCATATTGAGAGACACTTATCACCAAAGATCATTTGACAACGTGCCTTCCAAATGTGCCACCCTGTTAGGCACCCAGTGATCTCCCATGCCTTTGAGTGATCTGCAATGGGATCTAATACCTAGCAAATAGGCAGTGCATCCAAGGCAACCACAGTAGAGTGGCCTATCTCAATGATGAAAATTGTGGCACAAATCTTAGCTTTGTAGAGTAGGTGCTCACCCTGGCTAACTGCCTACCATAACAAAAAGCCCCCTCAGATATGCACTCTAGGTTGGGTGTACAACGAGCTTCTCTCCACATCAACTATGCTGCCTCACATGACCAAAGGCAATGCTTTGGAGTTTCCAAGCCTACTATGAACAGTGCTTGCAAACTCCATCCTGTTGCACATGGGCCAATCTGCTTCCAAGAGCTAGCCGTCCATGGGAAAGAAGCCAAAGGAAATATGACATCCTCTGATGTCTCTAGCTATTCCACAAGCATCGCAAGAAGTTCATATAAATGATTCTATATTCCACCCAATGCCTGCTGTGCAAGGGTGCCCAATCCATGTCTTTTTGTATCAATATATGTGTGTTGATCCTAGTTGTCTAGGCCAAGAAGCTCTATGGCTTCTTGATGACTTCTATGGCCAGGCAAAACCACTCTCTTGGGTTTCACCAAGGTGCGAGACTAATATAGTTGAAAGAACTCTTTGCACATTATGCCTAGAAAGTTGGTGAGGTGTGGACGGAGAACTTCGATCATTTGTCCTCTAGGCTTGGGAGGACCGCCCACATGTGCAACTTGTGCATGTGAAGAGTAGGATCCCTTGGTGCCTCCTAGAGCAATCTTTGAATGACTACTAGATCTCGTTGAAATGCTCTGTCCTCCTCCCAACAATATTGCCAAGCCTTGAGGGCTGCCTCTTGGCAAATCTTGCTCGACTCCCCCAAAACCTATGTCACCTCCTCTGCAATTTGGCCATCCCTGGCCCACTCTGTGGTCCATAGCTACTCAATTTTCCTCTTCACCTCCTCCCACTGATAGGTTGAATCAAGGATGTGGCAAGAGTGAGGTTCTAGGGCTGAAGCATGGCATCAAGTGTGAGAAGCATTGGGCTATAATCAGATAGGGCGGTCCGAACCAGCTTCCCTACTTGCCCTCCCTTAGAGCACCCCCACTCACTAGCATAGAACTTGTCTAGCCGTTCCCAGAGAGTACCACCTTGCTACCTATATCCCCAAGAAAAATCCAGTGAGATGTCTTGCTTGTGAAAGGCAGGGTCCCTCCAGGCATCTCATGCTCTTGTGAGAGAAGGAAGAGATCAAAGCTTAGCTGAGAGTGGAGTAGACAGTGTAGAGTGTGAGAACACGACACCCAATGCAATAATTTGAAGTGTAAGGTGCAAGTACAAAGAAGAACCCTTAAACCTTAGGTTTGTAAAAGGGTGTTCACACCCAAAGTGTGTGAAACACGATAAGTGCCCAAAACTGTGTAACATAGGCACATAAAATAAAGGGATTGAATCTGGGGGACAAAACCTCTCATACGGAGAGTAAAAAGTGCCCTAGTGTCCTACTGAAGATCACCGACACTCCTCTGTGAGTGTAGGCGTGAGCGAAACCCAATAGCTCCAACTAATACAAGAAAGACCATGCCTCTTGCTCCTCTTTGACCATGCCGTAGAAATCCTTGCCTTAGCCTTGTTGATGCTCTAAGGTTTCTAGATTGTTGTAAGTCTCCTCCAACAATTGAAGAGTCCAGCTCAGGAAGACTTGCTGCAATCTCCATCCAAAAGCAGGTGCACGTGCAGACCTCCGTAGGAGCATAGAATTAAGGACCCCAAGACACGAGTCTCCTAAGTCAAGTCTGACCCATAGGATCCTTCCCGCCACAATCGTTCCATGGTCTTGCACACAAGCTATCAGACTCAGGCTGATAGAGGTACAGATTCCCCCACTTCTACTATGGGCATCAACAGGATAGTTCCAATAAGTTTGTGACCTACCTAGGAGTACCTTCCCCACCCTATTAGCATGGGAGGGGGTGAGCATATGCTTTTGAAGAAGTAAGATGTCAAGGTATTTGGCAAGGGTTGGTTGTGGCTCTTGCGTGACTTAACTTCCTAGGGCCATGCACCCAACTATGGTGGGGGATGTTCATGTTCTAGGATGGTGTTTGCTAAACAGGCACTTGTTTGGCATAGAAGAAGTTGATGAAGAGGAAGATCTATGAGGCATGCACATGCACATTGCAACAACAAGCCTAGAGGGTGAACTCCATTTCCCCATGGTGGACCTAGGGCAAAGAAGGGGAATATTGGATGCTTCTTGTACCACTACAAGGGCCTCGATAAGCCAAGCTGAAAAGCATGACTCTATGGTTTGGTATGGTAGAATCGGTTAGCATGTGTGAGGGGCCGCTTAATCACGTCCATTGGTAATATTCACTATGAAGAGGTTTGAAAGATAATACTGAGGTATGGAATCTCTTCCCCACGATACCAATGAATGTCCATCATGCATACTGGCCACTGTTGTGCTAGTAATGCATATCTGCCTCTTCTAACAAACTGAGAGGTATGGTTTGCTACTTGGTCCCTCACGACCTCCTCCACTTTGCATTGTTGTCCGTGCCCCAAAGTGAAAGTGTGGAGGAAGAAGATGTAGTTTGGCCCATCAAGTGGGGCTAGTAAATGGGCCTTACCACCTCCTGCCTTGTAGATTCCCTATAGGTGTTTCCACCTGCTTGATCAACCAAGACAATGTAGTAATCCATTGTATTAGCATAATTTATTTAGCACGATTTAGTGTTCATCATTCTTTACTTTTCTTCTTCTTTTGTGTTTTGGAGTTTCTTTGTCACAATGTTTTTTGTACACTCTGTGTTTCTCCTTGTAAACCCTATCATTTATTTACATAGCATTAGAGTAGAGGTCTTCAGAGAGCTAAAGCTCCTCTTCATCAATGAAGACGAACAAAGGTTTCGGGATTGGCAACAATCGTAGATTTCAAAAACTTTGTTTTCCACTATGCCATTGGGGGGACATCACTTTCTTCTCCCTCCCATCCTTCTTTTATGGGTTTGACACACTAGTGCTATGGCTTCTCCATAGATAGAGACCACTAGGTGCTTCTCTTGTAGTAAGAATGGTCATGCTACTGAAGATTTTTGTCATCGACCTTTGCTCCGTACTCCACTTTAGTATATGTGTCTACCCCTCGACACTTCTTGTGCCAACTCACCATTTTGGGTGATAGAGATCGTTTTGCATTGGCTATCAAAATTTCTATGCTCAAGGCGATAAGGCACATGCGATGTAGACTAAGCCCTTGCAAGCAAAATGAGGCTTTAAGATCCCACGAGATAAAAAGCCCTCTTGGAGGCCACCACAACGTGCTACAGATGTTTCGCCCCACCCATTTTCGGGTCCAGTGGATTCCATGGCTTGCAGTTCTGCAGTTCCCTTCACAAGGGATTGTAGCTTCTTCGGTACCATTGGCGGCATTTCCTTCGTCATCAGTCTCTCCGGAGTTTGTGATCCATGAGTTTTCAAATTCCCTATCCCTCTCAGAGGAGGATTATCTTTCTTGGACTTCAAGGGGGCTCCCATTTCTCCAACTTCAAGGAGGTTCCTACTCATTCTGCGATTCTTCACACAACTTGGCAAGACACTTTTTCCTTATTCATCTTCCCTTGGATGGGGTGGTCTACATTGAGCTGCCATCTCACTTATTGATAACTAGGATCTATAGGTTCTACATAGTTCGGAGCCTTGGATGTTTCAGCCATGACTTGGTGGTTAGACCTTCATATTCCTAACAATATGGAGATACGGAGCTTGTGGCATCTTCCCTCAGGTCAAGTATTGGGCGCTATCAACTCATCTTGTCTCTATTGTTCTTCATTATAGGTCTCCTTTTAGGTGGAACGTTTGATTATAGGGTGGATCTTCTCTCTTACACCTCTTAGGGAATCTTTTTGGGCCTAAGAGAGGGTGTTGAGAAACCTAGTCATTAAGTGTATTTCTTTTCCTTAATTTCCTTTTGGTTTCACACTTACATCCCCAAAAAGGCTAGGTGCCTATATTTTGGGGTACTACCTAAGTGCTATAAATAGGGCACACACTTCATTCATTACACATCCATTAGGTCACACATTCTTCATCAACACTCTCTTCTTGTATCATTATTTTGTCTCTCCATTGCTATCTTTGCTAGATATGCTCAATGCTCGACTCTCATAAGGTGCCCTGACGGTAACGGGAATCCTTGGTTAACTAGGGAAGGTTCATAATATGGTCGAATAGGTCGACTAGACTACCTTCTCGGGCTATAAAAGGAAGACCCCTCCAAAGCCATCATCAATCTATCTTTCACCCATTCAGAGTTTTTCTAGCTAGCCTTAAGGTCTTCGCCTATAATTTGTTTGGATCCCCATCTAAGCTTCATAGTGGAAGTGCAATGGTGGGCAGAGCCATCTTTGTATCACTTCATTTGAAATTGAAGGAGTTTTTGTTATTATAATATTTGTTGTACATTCTCTACTTTTTTCTTAGATTTTGTTGGGTGCGCCATATAATTTCTACTTGGTACTAGAGCCCAAGGGACTGCAAGAAGTGAAGAGTACGTGAGAGACGAGGGCTTCAACAACGAAGAGGAGAAATGTTGTCTTCTGCGTGAGGTAGCAGTGCTGACACATCAGGTGGTGGTGGTGGTGGTGTCTTGACAATTCAAACATTGAGGATTCGTCTACTAACCTTTAGCGAAGGTAAATAAGATGATCCACACTACGCTTTGTGAAAGTTTAAACTTACAACTATCATTGATTTTTATTAGCTCTTGCAGATGGTGCTAGGGACTGGCCAGACCCATCAAATTCAAGTGTTATGATTTTTCTAAATGTAAATCTTCAACAATCTTGGAAACAAAGAAATATAGATATGTTGTGTGCCTTAGTTACAAGCTGTTTTGATAGTGTTTTGACCTTGATTTAGCATACAACCAAGGCATCAAAGGCTTGGAACGTACTAAGGAGTCAGTACAAAACACGAAATCAAACAATAATTCAAAACTTAGAGAATCAACCAAGGCATTAGAGTCTTGGAATGTATTGAGGAGTTAGTACGAAATACGAAATCAAACAATAATTCAAAAATTAGAGAATCAACTAGCAGCAGAGAAGTTTGCTAAAGGAGAGATATCTGAAGTGTTTATCACTACTAGATGGCTGGTGTTGGGATACAAAAGACTAGTGAAGAGCTAGCTTGGAGGTGCCTTTGGATTTGTGCACCAAAGTTTGATGGACTAGTAATTTTCCTAAATACTCAGGTGAAACCCCAAGCTTTGATGTTTGAGGAATTTTGTGCACTACTAAAGGAGGAGGAAGCATCATTTGAAGATCATGAGGAAAAAGTTCACCAAATTGTAATCATGCCATTGGAAAAGCTATTATCGTGATGGTTGAAGCAGCTCTATGATCGCAATAATCTTATGCCTACCATTGTTGAGGAAAAGGCAGATGGACCAAGGAGGTCTATGAGAATAGAGAAGCAAAGAAAGGCTTTTGCTCACATAGTCAATATGGCCTTGATAGCTGAGATTATGAGGGAAGTAAAGGAGGTAACAGACTTGGAAGAAGCACTTGCTAATCCAACATGGAGAGCAGCTATGCAAGCTGAATATGACAACATAATGAATAATGATATTTGGGAGCTAGTGGATTGGCTAGAAAAAGATGAGGATTATTGATACCAAGTGGGTTTGGAAGGTCAAGTATAAGGTTGATGGAAGCTTAAAAAGGTACAAAGCTAGATTAGTTGCACAGGGATTTCACAGGGTTGAAGGATTTGATTTTCAAGAATCATTTGCTTCAATTGCTAGAATAACCACTATTCACATAGTACTTGTAGTAGCCGCATATAAGAAGTGGTCAGTTTATCAAATGGATGTTAAATCAACATTCTTGAATGGTGATCTCAAGGAGGAGGTGTATGTGGCTCAACTGTTGAGATGTCAAGCTCAACACATGTGGACATTACTGATGGATCGCTTTGTTAAATTTGTTCATATGTTAGTGGTCATTACGATTCTCGCATGGCCATTGATTCATTATTTATTATATTTAGTTTGTTATACCTACCTACAACTGGCATAGTTATAGCGCTAGTTGATTAGTATAGTTAGTTATATACTATTTGACTTAGTAGGTCACTTTTCTTTATATTGTTTGTATCTATACATTGTATATATTGTATTGTGTGAAAGAAAGAAGAAGAAGAAACCAACAAGAAAACGTTTTAGCCTCTATCTCGCTTCTTGTGTTCTTGAGTGAGCTTCCTCTTGTGTATATGGTGTGTGTTTGGCATAGTAGCTCAAGCAAGTCCCCCCACCATGCGATTCATGACACGGTATCAAAGCGGTGCTATTGGGAGAGGCTAGTTTTAAAGATTGAAGTGAAGGAGAAGAAGCAGGAATTTGAGCAAACAAGCAACGGGTAAGAAGCTTTCCTATTCTTCCACTGTTTCTCTTGGATAGTGCTTGTGGAGGCACCCAAAGTAGGGTAGAGCGAAAATCTTAGATTGCTATGAGATTTGGTGTGTAAGCAGAGCATTGTATATTCTACTTTTGTTGGGTGTAAAGTCCCTTCGTATCTGTGTAAAGTTATATGGGTGTGAACACACCCGTATTTGTATCTTAACATATAAATACATTCTTTATTCTTTGTGTACCATCACAATCTGGTACACTTATCTTTGCGTTCGCTCTCTCTCACTCTCAACACTGTTGCTCCACCTCTGTCTCGCTTTCCCATTGCGCACTCTTCCTATCAAATTGGTATTAGAGCTATGGCTAAGGTGTGCACGTTTCCCGAAGTCTGTGCATGTGAGCTTCAGTTCGTCTATGCAAAGAAACATCAGTTTAGGAGAGTGTGAGTGTAGACCACAACTTACCAAGCTTCTAACATGCTAGTCGACAATCTTCAGGGCAGCCATAGGTCATGTGACAGTTTCAGGGCTAGACCTGACGACCATTTTCAGCTAGCGACAAGTCAGGCGCATGTAGGTCAGAGCAGGCCACGTTCATCAGCCTCACAGGTCACGCGAAGGCTGAAATGACATAATCATATCGGCTTGCAGGTCAATGGCTGCATGCGCCACTTGTGGAGATTTTGGAAAAATTGCATATAATGTTTAGGTATTTTGTGTATTAGAAGTTGATTCGAGCACATATGTATGGAGGATATATATATATATATATATTTTTTGCAAGTAAAATGTGGTTGATTATATTACTAAAAAAAAAGATTACAATAGAGTGCTCATGCTCAACAGACTAGCTAGAGCTGATGCAAAGTCACCAATACATCATGTATATAAGCCTTTCAAGGCGGTCTGGGGGAGATGGGGGCAAGAAGCCCGGGGGGGAGGGGGGGAGGGGAGGGAGGGTATATCGCCAATTGTGGTTTGCATCATGAAGAACAGACCTTGGCCGCCCCAAGTGCGCATGAAGTGACCTTGGAGCTCCTGACGAGCCCTGGAATCGCCGTGTACCTGATCCCATCGGCCGTGGAGGGAGGGGATGATGCAGGTCCAGAGCTCTGCTAAGGTCTCATGTGCTGAAAGTCTCTCTCCGTTGAAAGCCTCTTGATACCGCGCCTTCCAGATATGCCATCCAGTAAGACTCCCTATGATCTCCCATACCTCTGAGCGGTCTGCTGTGGGCTCCAGTACTTGGCGGATGGGTAGAGCCTCCAATCCGACCATTGCGCACGACCTTGCCTCAATAATGAATATCTTGTCTTGCATTTCGGCCTCATACAAAAGGTGACGGCCCTGGCTGATTACCTACCAATAGAAAGCTCCCCATGAGATACACCCAAGGCTAGGTGCTATACAGCGAAGAATGCGGCATGCTCCTCGCCACATGAGCTGCATCTCCTCACATGACCAAAGGCAGTGCTTTGGGGCTCCCAGAGGCTGCTGTGTGCAGCGCTTACAACCTCCCTCCTTTTGCATCTGGGCAAGCCAGCTTCCCATCGCCAAGCCTCCATGTGCTACGAGCCATAAGAAATACGACACCCTCTTCGGCCTCTAGCTATCCCATAGGCGGTGCCAGATGGTCCATCGGAAGGGCTCCGTGATGCTGTGCTCCGCTCAGTGCTTGCTACATGACGATGCCTAGTCCATATCCTCCTGCATCAGTACATGTCTGCCAATCCTGGCAGTGTACTCTAGGAACCTAGGTGGCTTCTTGGCAACCACAGAGGCCGGCCATAGCCACTCTCCTGGATCCCACTCTAGCTCATCAAGTGGTCTGCCCTCCCAGATCCAAAGGCGCCATTCCGTGAGCTCGTTCCAGAAAACATAGGGGTCTAGTCGCCATGTGTTCCCCTGAAGGTCCACCACCTGAATCCTCCTCCATGAAAGAACGGCAATCCCCTCATCCTGTTGCCCTCTCTCAAGGGCCAGATGTCCCCCCTCTTGAACGGCGAAGAAAGTCCTTTGCAGGGCACCACCCACTCTATCTGCCATCTGAAGGGGGATGCCTCTGGTGAAAACCTAGCTGCCCATACCTCCATGGGCTATATCAGCTCTCGTATTGGGGGAGCAAGCCACTCCAGAGATATTGCAACGTCTATCTCCCTTCTCCTTAACTCTGCTCCTCTTTGGTAGCCTGATACTCACTGTAATACCTCCTCGTCCGCTGTCCTGTACACCTCCCGCCATGTCCTGATGGTACGAGCCGGGCCGGCCTCCCACCTAGCCTACTGGATGTGGGGGCGCTCACCTATCTATGTCCCTTCTCGATCTTTGACCTCGGGGTTTCAGATGTCAAAAGATGACGTACCAGTGAGATAATAGGGTTGGCGGGGAGGAACACAGAGTGAACTCGACAAACATGGAGAAGAGAAGAGAAGAGAGAAGAAACTTTGATGAATGGAATGATGAAGTTCTGAATCATGGAGTGAATGTGATACAAGGAAACAAGGGTGCCATAGCACAAGGAAGATGATGTGAAGACAGCCACGAACCACGAACCGCAATGTCCTCTTGAAGGGGTGTGAGGGTAGTGGAGAGGCTGGAGAGAAGAGGTGATGGACTAAATGAATTAGCCATAAGGAATGAATGAGAGAGTGGCCTATAAATAGGCACAATCAATCTAGGATGGCGCCCCTTTTTGGGGCTGCAAAACCCTAAATGCAAACCCTAAACGCAAAACACAAAAACACAAAAACACAAACTGCGGGTGAAGGGTTTCTCAATACCCCCTCTTAGGCCCAAAAAGGGGAACAAGAGAAGAGTGAGGTGAAGATGCAATGCTACATGCTGAAGAATGCTCATGCAGCAGGTGCCACTTGGATAGTGTCCCTCGTGGGGAAATTGTTCACTTGCCCAAGTGTCCTAGTACATAGATGATAAAACCATGCAATGCATAGGAGGAATGTCGGTCTGTGTGTGGTGCCAAGAACCATAAGAATATGCCTGTACTCGATCTCGGGAGGTGGCTCCATGCTAACCAAGTGACCAAGGCAAGAAGAGAAGAGGAGCAAGAAGATGTAGAGGATCCCTAAGATCCAAGATTTCCACCGAAAAGAGAACCTGCAGTAAAGATTAGTAGACAAAGTGAATTGGAGAACCCGAAACATAACCTCGGGAGAAAAGCCACTAGCTCCGTGCATCCATACTGGAAGGAATATGAAGGTCTCGTCACCAAGTCGCGGCTGAATCTTCGAGGTCCCGATCTAGGTGGCACTTGAAGATCCTAGATATCAATAGAAGAGATGACTAGTCGAAGACAGCCACCCTAAGAAAGTAAATGATGGGTGAAGAACTTCATGTGGAGTAGGTTTCCGCTTTGAGGTGGGAGGTGGAGGGGCCCCCGCTGAAGTCGAAGAAGAAGTAGATGCCCCCTCTGAGGGTAAAGAAATAATATCCTCCTCCGAATCCCCCTCTGAAGTAGATAGGGAATCCAAAAACTCATGGATCACGGACTTTCGAAATGTCTGATGACGAAGAAAGTGCTGCTGGTTGTGCCGAAGAAGATATCTGGGGTGCCAAAGAGCTCCCAGAGGTAGCCTCTTGAACCTAAGTAGTCGAGGGTGGGGAAGGGTGGGGCTCAGAATGAGCAAGAGGTGGGCAACAGTCGAGCAGACTGGGTAGTCGAAGAAGAGGAAGGAGTCGAGCAGCCATTGTCTCTCGAAGGAGCAGACTGACGAGGAGTCGGTATCAAATAATCAATGTCTCTTGATGGAGCGGATTGTAGATCCGTAGGTCGTGGAAGCCACTGTACCTGAAAATAAGTGGGAGAAGACTGCCACTGACATTGTGACGATCTCGAGGAGGTCGTAGCGCCAATCGATCCTCCATGTGCTCGAAAGGACTTAGTGCACATCGGATGCATCTTATTGCCTTGAGCCTAGTACTCTGATAGCCGATGCAGAATGATCTCTGTGGCCCAGAAAGGAGAGGTGGCATAAGGAGTGCCTGGTGGAAGACGCATATACTCCGGGGGGATGGGGAGCAAAGGTCGAAGTCGGCAAGCATTGGTGGTGTCTCCGGTGATGCCACAATAGGAACACCCAGTAGTCTGGACATCTATTGGTAAAGAAGCCATGAATACCGGTGTGCCTTGCTGATGAAGGAAGAGGTCAGCCACCATGAACCACGAACCGCAATGTCCGCCTCAAGGGGTGTGAGGGCAGTGTGAAGCATGGACCGCAATGTCCTCCTCAAGGGGTGGGAGGGTAGTGGAAGGGTTGAAAGTGAGCTGCCAGTGGGAGGAGGATGTGACCAGCAGAAGAGATTGCAACTAGCAGAAAAACGCAAGTGAGGAGAGAGAAAGACTAAAAACGCAGGCATCACAGCCTGCAAGAGAGAGAAATACTAAAAACGTAGGTAGCAAGTGAGAGAGGCTAAAAACGCAAGCAGGACAGCCTGCAGGAGAGAGAAAGACTAAAAACGCACGAAAAAACAGCAGCAGCAGTCAATATGCTGAAATCAGCTCCGAACAGTGTGTGATAGGCTGGAAACAAGCGCCAGACTGTTCTAGACAGCAATGGCCAGCTTTGGACCGGGATGTCGTCTGTTTCGGGGTGTGGGCAGCAAGCTGAAATACTTGAAATCTGCAAAAACGAGATTGTTTTTTGAATGGAGAGTGATCAGCAACAGTCGTGTTGCCGTAAACAGCTGCAAACTGCGGGTGGAAGACTGAAAACAGTGCCAGACTGTAGATGACAGCAAGGGATAGCTGAGATTGCGATGTCCTCCGCGAAAGGGGTGTGGGCAGCAAGCTGAAAACACCTAAAACCTATAAAAACGAGATTTTGATGCAGCCGAAGAAGAAGAGAAGTGGATGTCAAACCCGCCACCGGTCTTTGCCTTCACTAGAGTGGTGGATCTTTGCCAGTGTTTGAGCACAACCGGCTTTGATACCATGTCAAAAGATGATGTACTAACGAGACAGTAGGGTTGGCGGGGAGGAACACGGAGTGAACTCGACAAACATGGAGAAGAGAAGAGAAGAGAGAAGAAACTCTGATGAATGGAATGATGAAGTTTTGAATCATGGAGTGAATGTGATACAAGGAAACAAGGGTTCCGTAGCACAAGGAAGATGATGAAGATAGCCACGAACCATGAACCGCAATGTCCTCTTGAAGGGGTGTGACGGTAGTGGAGAGGCTGGAGAGAAGAGGTGACCAACTGAATGAATCAGCCGTAAAGAATGAATGAGAGAGTGGTCTATAAATAGGCACAGTCAGTCTAGGATGGCGCCCCTTTTTGGGGTTGCAAAACCCTAAGCACAAACCCTAAACGCAAAACGCAGAAATGCAAAAACGCAAACTGCGGATGAAGGGTTTCTCAACACCAGATCACTGGTTGACGGTCTATTTTATCCTGGCAGCCTGGGGGGACTCTGGATTAGGGCCTTACGGAGGCCTGGCCACAAGCGGAGTAAGCTGCGAAGGAGAGGTGATTTGGGGGGAGGAGGTGATCTAGGTTGACGTGAAGATCCATCTCAAGGATGGCCTCCGCTCATTGCCAAGCCTCAGTCTACACTCTTGAAAGCCCTCCTGCAATAAGACCTTCCAGGTCTGCTCGCCTGGTGTAAGACCGCGGACAACTAGCTTGCCTAAGAGGGCCATACTCTGATACTTTGTGTCTATGATCCCAAGCCTTCTCTCTGACTTATGTCGTATGATGGTCACCCATACCACCTTGGCCCTGGAATCCCTGGAACCATCAGATCTTTACCAAAGGAAATTCCTCACTAGGCGGCGAAGCTGCTCTATGCATGATGAGGAGAAGCACCAACACGAGGTGATGTACCAGGCCGTTGCTAGGAGGACCTGATTAACCACCAGGGCTCGTCCGGCTAGTGAGAGGCGAACCATGCTCCAGTAGGTCAGTTTCCTCCGAATAGAATCAAGGACAGGAAGAAACTGTTGGGCAGGAGTGATGTCGAGTCCCACCTGGAACCCTAGGTACCGGATGGTTTGCCCTCTGCTCAACCATCTAAATCCCAGGTGGATGCCCCACTCTGTGCGCTGGATTCTGGGTTTGTGAGGAAACCAACCGACTTTCGCCAATTGATTTTTGCTCCCATCGTAGAACAAAATACGTCAAGAGCCAGCCTCACTTTCTCCAACATCAACTCATGGTCCTCTATATAGAGGGCTGTATCATCTGCGTACTATGAGTCTAACAACTCAGTCTCCTCTCTCATTGGAAGTTGGAGGCCGCTTAATCTACTCACACGTGACCTGAGGAAGTGAGACATCACCTCTGTGAAGAGTAGAAACAGGTATGGGGCCAGGGGGCAGCCCTGCCCAACCGATCTCTCCAGCCGAAACTCCTCCCCTCACCTTCCGCCTATGAGAACCCTATTGGTGGTTGATCTGTACAGGGCGGAGACCCCACCCAAACCTGGGGGAATCCCAACCTCACCATGGTGCCCTCTAGGAAATCCCAATCCACCCTGTCATAGGCTTTCTCAAAATCCAAGAGTAGTACGGCCAGTCACTGCCCACTGTGCTGAGCCCACTCCATCGCCTCAAAGAAGATAAATATACATTGTCTAGGATGCTCCTATCCTAGACAAAACCTGTCTGTGTGTCATGGATGATATCTGGAAGCACAGGGCGTAGTCGCCTATCAATCATCTTTGCCAGTGCCTTATAGGCCATTGACAATAAGGTGATCGGTCTCCATTGGGAAAGCTCCAACCTGTCTCCCCCTTTGGGGAGAAGACTGATAAGGCTTGCCGAGAGACTCCCTGACATCTGTCCTGAAGTGAAAATCTCCTGGAAGGCCATTAGTAGGGGGTCCTTCACCATTCCCAGTAGGTAGTGAAGAAGGCCTTAGAGAGGCTATCCTTTCTCTTGTATTTGTGCCCATCCTGCGTATGGAAAGTCTCCTCTAGTTCCTTCTCTGTGAAGGGGGCTAGGAGGGAGCATCCCATCTCCTCTGTGACGAGGGACGGGATGTGATCCCATACCTGCTATCTACATCTCTGTCCTCTAGTTGAAGCTGTCTCCTGTTGGAAAAGGCGCGTGTAATAGTCGGTGGCAATCTCGATCACCTCGTCTGGGCTAGAACGGGTCCTCCCATATTGATCCCGAAGGTTGTGTATTTGCTCTCCTGCAGTGCGAGACTGGTGCACCTGGAAGAACTCCCTGCACATTGAGTCTCCCTTCCGTGCCGAGAAGGCTGCTGAGGTTCGGAAAGAGAACTCCGAGCGCCTGTCCTTTAGGCCAGCAATGGCTGCTCGCGCGCGCACCTCCTGTGCGTGGAGGGTGGGATCTCCTGGTGCCTCCTGCAATAATCTCTGTTGGCTGCGAGGTCCCGCCGGAGAGCTCTCTCCTCCTCCCAGCACTGCTGCCTGGCCTGTATGGCTGCCTCTTGGCAGATTCTGCTCGACTTGGCTAGGACCTTTGCAACCTCCTCTGCTATCCGGTCCCTCCTCTCCCATTCTTTGGTCCAAATCTGCTCTATCTGTCTCGTCACCTCCTCCCTCCTATAGATCGAGTCAGGGATCTGACAGGATCGTGTGTCTAGGGCGGATGCTGGGGGGTTAAGTGTCAGGAGAACTGGGCAATGATCGGACAACGTGGTGCCTTGCAACTACTCAATCTGGCCTCTACGAGAGCCTCCCCACTCTCCCACATAAAACCTGTCCAAACGCTCCAGCAGGACTCCACCTAGCCGCCTGTATTCGCAGGAGAAGTCCAATGACCTCTCCCTCCTGTGGAAGACAGGGTCTCTGCAAGCATCACGTGCTCCGACTACAAGCAAAATAACCTCCCATGCCTCCTGCTCCTCCCTAGCCATGCCTTCGTAGTTTCTGCCTCTGCCTTGTTGGTCCTCCAAAGCCTCTAGGTTGTTGAAATCTCCTCCAACGATCCAAGAGTTCACCTCTGGGAGTCCATTTGCGATCTCCACCCAGAACTTGCTGCGTGCCCTAACCTCGGTAGGGGCATAGACATTGAGGACTCCAATGCACGAGTTCCCAATATCCAATCTGATCCATAGAACCTTTCTTGCCACTATCTGTAAGGATGGTGATAGGATCGAAATGCAGCTGAGAGTACAGTAGATAGTGTGAGAATGAGAGACAAAGAGTGAAGCACGACACCCAATCCAATAGGCTGAAAGAGTGTAACAAGAAAGTACAAAATACAACCCTTAAACCTTAGGGTTGTAGGGGGTGTTCACACCCGACACACACTAAGTGGCCATAAGTGTGTAACATAAGCACATACGACAATAAGACTATAAGTCTGGGGGAAAAAACCTCTCCTACCGAGAGTAAAAAGTGCCCCAGTGTCTTACTGATCACCGACACTCCCATATGAGTGTAGGCGTAAGTGAGGCGTGAGTCAAATACCCAACAAACCCCCCTGGAGTGAAGAGTGATCAAGAGTACAAGGATCATCCGCCACCAAAGGATATCAAATTTAAAGCATCGCGAAATGCTTCAAATTTGTCACTAGGAAGAGCTTTGGTGAAGATGTCTGCCACATTACTGGTGGTAGGACAATAGACAAGGCTGATATCACTTGCATGTAGCCTCTCTCTGACAAAGTGATAATGGATCTCAATGTGTTTCGTGTGGGCATGAAACACTGGGTTCCGTGCCACTGCAATGGCACTCTGACTGTCAGTGAACAAAGGAGTGGGCTCCGTAACAGATACATCCAGATCAGCTAGTAAGCGTCTAAGCCATATGCATTCAACTGTGGTAGTGAAAGCTGCCTTGTATTCAGCTTCACATGACGATGTGGCAATAGTGAATTGTTTCTTGCTAAGCCAAGAAATGCAAGAAGGGCCAAGAAAGAAACAATTGCCACTAGTGGAGTGACGTGTATCATAATCACCAGCCCAATCAGAATCACTGTAAGCATGTAATTGCAGTGGTCTCCCCTTGGCATAAAGCAACCCAAGAGATCGAGTACCGTGCAAGTATCGAAAAACACGCTTGACAGCTTGCCAATGTGACATATGTGGCTGATGCATATACCTGCTCAAAGCTGAAAGTGCAAACTGTATGTCCGGCCTAGTGTTGCATAGGTAGATAAGACATCCAACTGCAGGAGCATATGTATGTATATCAAACAAATCACTATCATCATGTAATGACAGTTTTAGTCCAGGTTCCATGGGAGTACAAACTGGCTTGCAATCCTGTAAGTCAAACTTCTCAAGAAGCTGTCCAATATACCTTGACTGTGATAGCCCAATACCTCGAGCATCATGTATGTACTGGATTCCCAAGTAGTAATGCAAAACTCCCAAGTCCGACATGTCAAAGGGTTGCTGCAAATTTTGTTTGAATGCTGAAATTTGATCAGCATGTGTTCCAGTGAGCAAAAGGTCATCAACATAAAGACATATAATCAGCATAGATCCCCCTTCTTTACATACGTAAAGGGTAGACTCAGATGAGCTGTTTAGGAACCCCTGACCAAGCAAGAAAGCATCTATTTTTGCATACCAAGCTCTAGGAGCTTGTTTCAAACCATATAGTGCCTTTTTGAGCTTGCATACCAAATGTTCTGAGCCTTCAATTGCAAAACCAATGGGCTGCTGTACATAAACTTCCTCCTGAAGTTCCCCATGTAAAAATGCAGTCTTGATATCTAGCTGACGCACTGTCCAACCATAATGTGCAGCCAAAGCAATCATAGACCTGATGGTCGTCATACGGGAAGTAGGAGCAAATGTCTCCTCATAGTCAATGCCCTTTTTTTGTGCGTAGCCTTTAGCTACAAGCCGTGCCTTGTATTTATCAATGGATCCATCTGGTTTCCTTTTCAATTTGTAGACCCATTTCGTTCCAATGGCTTTCTTGCCAAATGGCAAAGACACCAAATCCCAAGTTTGATTCTTAGTAATAGAATCTAATTCAGCTTGCATTGCTGCCATCCAATGCACACTGTGTTGTGCATCCTCAAAACATTCAGGCTCTTCATTATCAAAAGTACTTGCTGCCATAACAAACTCCATGGTATGTGCTGAATCATGCAAATGAGTTTGCCTTCTAGTACGACCAGCCATGGGTGCATCCAAAGGACTATCTTGCATAGTCTGCAAATACCATTTAGGTAACTGTCTAGCTTCCTGACTGTGTGCATGCTCTTGCTGAATTTCAGTTTCAGCATTATGCTGAATATTCCGATCAGCCAATGGCTGAATTTCTGCACTTTCCATAGGAGCAGCTGGCTGAACATTAGGTTCATTTTCTGAAGCTCCAGCTGAATCACCAAAAGTAATGGGCAGCAGCCCTTCAAAAACATCACGGGCAGCCTGATATGTGTCCAAACCAGCCAAGGATAAAAGCTAGGAACCCGATGTTCCATGCTAGGACAAAATACATTAAGGTGCATTATCACTTTGTGAGATAGAAGATACTTGCAAGAGAGATTGACTTGATATATGCCAACACACAGGATTGGATAGTTGATATTTTCACAAAGGCATTGGGTGTAAAGAAGTTTCGAAAATTTCGAAGCTTATTTGGAGTTACACAGATACAATTGAGCTTGAGGTGGAGTGTTGAGATAGCAAGCTTAACATGTATGGACATTGATGATGGATTGCCTGGTTAGATGGGCCCGTACATCCATAGTTAGTATGTTTGTTGTCCTCATGATCCTCACATGGCCATTGACTTATCACTTATTATATTTAGTTTGTTGCATCTATCTACAACTGGCCTAATTATAGCACCAATCGATTAGTATAGTCAGCTATGCATTGCTTGACTTAGTAGGCCACTTTTCTTTATGTTGTAGCTTATCTATACTTTGTGTATATTGTATTGTGTTAAAAGAAGAAGAAGAAGAAACTAGTAAGACAACGTTTTGGCGTCCATCTCTCTTCTTGTGTTTTTGAGTGAGTTTCCTATTGTGTGTATGGTGTGTGTTTGGCGCAGAAGCTTAAGCAAGTTTCCCCACCACGCGATTTGTAACATTAACCATCGGGGTTTGAGGTCCTCCATTTTGAGAACAAAGTTTATAAGCTAAAGAAGGCAATGTATGGGCTAAAACAAGCCCTTAGAGTATGGTACCAATTGATAGATAAATTCTTTTTAGGCTTGAATTTAAAAAGATGTGCCTTAGATGCTAACTTGTATGTTTACAAGGATGGTGAAAAGTTTTTAGTGATTGTTCTATATATGGATGATCTTCTTGTTATAGGTGACTATGAAGATATGATCCATTAGACTCAAAAGGCATTAAGCTTTGAGTTTGAAATAACAGGCTTGGGCTTATTATATTGTTATTAGGGGTTGAAATTTGACAAGAGCTTTGAGTTTGAAATGATAGACTTGGGCTTGTTGTACTATTGTTTGGAAATTAAAGTCTAGCAAAATCTACATCTCTCAAAAGAAGTATGCATGGGAGATCTTAAAAGCATTTGGTATGACCAAGTGTAAGGAGATAGCTACATCTATGGAGATCAACGTGAAGTTATCCATTGAGGATACATCAACACTAATAAACATTGGGAGGTATAGAAGGTTGATTGGTAGCCTTCTCTACTTTTGCAACACCTCTCTAGATATTAGTTTTCCTTCTGGTGTTTTGAGTGGATTCTCAAACAAACCATGAGAAAGTCATTGGAAAGCTGGGATGCGGGTGCTCTGATACTTGAAGGGAACTCTTGACTATGGTATCACATATAGTTTTGGAAGTGCTTTTGTAGAGATTTGTGACTCAGATTGGGTAGGTGACAGTGATTCTAGGAAATCAATTTCTGGATATTGTTTCTCTTTAGGTTTAGAAATATTCTCTTGGATCTGTGAGAAGCAACTAAGTGTGGCATTGCCTTCTATTGAAGTAGAGTACAAGGCGGCTTGTTTTGTTGCATGTGAATCAATATGGTTAAGTAGGATCCTATGGCATATGGGAGTATAAGATGATGATCCAATACTGCTAAGATGTGACAATCAGAGTTGCATTGCCTGTGCAAAAAATCTAGCTTTTCATGCATGCACCAAACACATTGAGATCCAGTATTACCATGTGTGCGACTTGATTGAAGATGGGATAGTAGAGTTTTCTACTGACCAATGGAGGAGATTGGAGCATATATTTTCACCAAAGTTTTACAAAGAATCTACTTTGAGTTTATCTTCGAGAACTCGGTATTGGGCCAAGGATATAACTATAGGCGGACATTGAGAGGGGGGTGTTAGATATGCTCAATGCCCCACCCTTATCAGGTGCCACCAATGATCCATGGTGCTCTAAGTTGTAAGGCCCCCATTATGAGGAGAAGCCATGTGTGAGCATGGATATTGGTTGGGTCTTGATTTGTATATCAGGTGAGGTGTATGTGACAAGATGGAAAAAAAGGTAACTTTTGTGGATCTAGCCTTTAAGTTAGATAGAGTAGTTATGTTGGTAGCAACTTGAGGCACAATGCATCGAGTTGTGGGGTGTTGATGGTAAAGGGAATATTTCTTGGCTGACTAGGGAAGGTTCATAATGCGGTCTGATAGGCCGACTAGACTACCTTTCCGAGCTATAAAAGGAAGACCCTTCCAAAGCCATTGCCAATCTATCTTTCATCCAGTAAGAGTTCTTCTAGCTTGCCTTAAACTCTTCACCTATCATTTGTGTAGATTGCCATCTAAGCTTCATAGTGGAGTGGACAGAGCCATCTTTGTATCGGTTCATTTGAAATTGAAGTACTTAATATTCTTGTCATATTTGTCGTGTGTTCTGGTGTTGAAAGGCAATGCAAGTGATGGTGTGTTTAGTCCTTGTATCTTCAAAGATGTCATGGTGGCCAAATGCTCTACTTCTTGCTTAGATCTTGTCTGTTGTGCCGTATAATTGCTACACCTATACCTTGACATGGAGAAAATTGTAGTTTGTGGAGGATTCTATGGTGTGATATGCTAATGCCTTGTTTCATCTCCTATAGGCTGTGTTTTTAGGGCAAGTGTGCCTGCCTAGCTGCCATTTCACCTTCGGCTCACTGATGACCCTTTTCTCTATGTTGGCAACACAGGGCCGATGGTTAGGCTGCCATGTGACTAGGGGACCTACCTTGGTGGGGTGGATGATGACCCTCTCTTGGATTTGGAGATGGAGTAGAAGTGCCCTTCCTTGATTCGCTAGAGTTTATAGGTGGGGAAGCCCTTGGCCTTAGAGTGGCACTCGTCATCAAAATTGCTAGCCTTTCGGCAATATTGACAATACCTATTTATTTTGGGAGTATGTTGTGAACCCGTTTAATCTTGGAGAAGAGTTACTTTGCTCCTCACTACCTAACTTTGTCTTGGTGTTGTTCCACCTTGCTTTACCTTCTAGGAAGTCAAGGCTCCCTTTGAATATGAAAATTGGGGTTTCTTATGAAATTGATTAAACAACCTTATGGAACGGAAGAGTTGGCATTCAACCTCTAGAAGATGGGTAACTAGGGCTATGAGATAACTATTGGATAAAGATGAAATATTTTTGTGGCAATTTGTCCATGAATAAAGTGACTTAATCATTGGCTGAATCTGGTTAGCTAGTGGTGGCAAATTCATGTTGAGAAATAGACAAATGATGTATGCTCGAGGAAGAACTGTCCTGAATCCCATATGCACAATGAGGATAGTGGAAAAGCTAGAAAGCTATAAAAGCATGTAATTTCATTTCTTTGAAATGAATGCTATTGTACTTTGTACTTAGAGTCTGTAACTCTATTCACTCAAGATTGTGTTTATGAGTCCAAGCTAATCTATCTTGGAACCTAATTCTCTTGAGTAAAAGTCTGTGTCTAGTCATGAGTCTTCTTCATATCTCTTGCTTACAAGTTCAAGCCTCCAAAGTGTTCAAGATCCATGCTTGTTAACATGGTATCAGAGCCATGGTGAGCTCAGTTTAGCTATTCCTCCTACTTCTCCAGCTTATTATAGCTCAACTCCAGCTCACGACAAGTGGTTGAGTTGATCTCCTATTTTATTTTCACACACCTCTTCTTGGCCACCATACCCAGACTGCACCTACCTTTAGGGGAGCTCTTAGATCTTGTCATACAGACAATTTCAGCTTAAGGTGTCTTCTGAGAAGCTCTTCCTCTGCTCCCAGTGCAGCTTCCTATCACATCAGAGTGTGACATTATCCATCGTGGAGCCCAACATTATGAAAATCGAACATCGCTGTCTCTACTGCGCCTTGTAACAGTTGTACAGTCTCCGTGACGTGTGGAGGCTGCGATTTGTCTTGCTCATATGGGGCATTCAAAGCCTATACTATAGTCTATCTCCCATCCAATCCTTGGCCCGAATGGCTACGCCTAGCTCCTGCTGCAACAAAAAAATCAGGGTTGTCTGAAACCCTAAATAGTGGAAGCCATAGCAAGGAACTTAAAAAGCTTGGCAGCCTCGTCTTTTCTCATTGGCATCATCAATAGTGACCTTGATCACTCTAAAATGATCTCTGAAGCCTACTGCAGATCTGGAAGGATCCAAGGAAGTTCAAAGATTACCTAGCAACATCGAGCCAAATATCAAGATCTTCAAGACATAGTATCTATTGATACTCAAATAGTGCTTCTTGGCATTTGAGTCTTTCAGCTTACTCAAAAGTAACTCACCTTCTGATTCTAGTTTCGAAGAACATTCTTAGGTTGTGTAACGATTTAAAGTCACAATTAGCAAATCCCTTGTAAATCTCAATCTTCTTGTAAAAGGATAGACACTACCTGAGAGTTCTCGTGGTAAGACCTCCTACTAAGATGACTGAAGTGGAATAGATAGCAAAGTTTAATGGTGAAGGCTTTCATTCCTGGAAGGAGAAGACCATGTATCATCTTATGTGGAAAGTCTTGTGGGACTTGTTTGAAGATGATGCAGATAACAAGAAGGAAGATGATGAAGATGGGTTCGTTAAAGAAGACCAGTTTAAAACCAAAGAATGGAAGAAGATGAATAACAAGGCACTAGGCATCATTGCCTGGGGACTAAGTGATGATGTGCTACATCATATATGTGGTATTAGAAATGCTAGAATCGCTTGGGAGGAACTTGACAGAATGTTTGGTACCCAAGCAAAAAACTCAAAGGTAAAATTACTCATGCAGTTTTATAAACTAGATATCAAAGACAGTGCTTCTATGACCATGCACATTAATATATACGTGAGAATGCACTAAGTCCAAGACATTGGACTTACGGGAGACACAAGAGTAAAATGAAATTTTCATTTGCTTTCCAAATTGATAGTCATTACAAAAATCAAGTTTAGAGCCTTTTCCATCAACCCTCTTCAAAGAGGTAAGGACATCAAGTCCTTTCTGGCTCATATGACCTAATCTCTTGTGTCACAACTCCAAACGACAGCCAATTTCAGCAACTGCAAGAAATTTGCCATTCAAAGCTTTAGAGTGCAAACAATACAAAGTGCCCTTCTTGGTTCCTTTTGCAATCAGCATGGAACCTTTTCAATTTCCACAAATCACCACCAAACAGTGTAGTGTAACCATGCAAGTCAAGCTGACCAACATATAGTAAACTCTTTTTGATGCCAGGCACATATATGACATCTTTCAACACAAGTTCTTGTCCATTATCCAAAGACAAGTGTATAGTGCCTATCCCATCAATGCTGCAAGCATGGTTATTTCCAAGATATACTTTTCCATAATAAGTTCAAGAGTCTAAAAACCCAACTTGCAACTCTTAAGAAGAATATTGATGAAGATGAAGCAATAGCCATCATGCTTGCAAGTGTAAATAAGGATCCATATGAGAACCTTGTGTCCACTCGAAGTAATGTTCTGAGTCTCTTACTCAAAGATATTGAGTAGTCACTGCTTGATGGAGAAAGCAAATTTAAAAGCAAAGATGTAAAAGAGACCAGCTCAAGGGAAAACCTCTTATACACTAGAGGAGCTACTGGACCCAAGGGAAGAGGTCGAGGATTCAACACTGACAACAGGAGTCGGATGACATGTCATTATTGTGGTAAAACTGGCCATATTGTCAGTGAATGCTTCCATAAGAAAAGAGCACAGCAGATGTAGAATGACCACCACCAAATTTATTTCATGAATGAAGAAGAAGAAAAAGATACTTCCACTACCATCAACAACTCTGATAGATTGTTTTAAGGAATTTGTTCGCATAGTGGATCTCTATGTATCCCTTAGTGGATTTGATTTGTAAAACCCTTGCCAAAGATGTAAAGTCTCAAGCTTTAACTTGACTAGGTTGCCTATGAGCTAGTCTTTTGGGCCATGTTATCATGTGGGGGGGGGGGGGGGCGCAAAAGCCAGCAAGTGTAGGGACTCATCATTTGAGGGGAGGTGTTGAGAAATAGACAAATGATGTACGCTCCAGGAAGAGCTGTCTTGAATTCCATATGCATAGTGAGGATAGTGGAGAAGCTGAAAAGCTATAAAAGCATGTACTTGGTTCATTTTTTTGAAATGAATGCTATTGTACTTTGTACTTAGAGTTTGTAACTCTATCCACTCAAGATTGTGTTTATGAGTCCAAGCTAATCTATCTTGAAACCTAATTCACTTGAGTAAAAGTCTGTGTCTAGTCATCAGTCTTCTTCATGTCTCTTGCTTACGAGTTCAAGCCTCCATAGCTAAACTGTGTTCAAGATCCATATTTGTTAATAATTCAGTGGAGGAATGACTGATAATCAACTTGATAGACAAATTATTCCTCTTAGTGACTTTGAACACTTAGAGGTCATGGTCAAGTTTGATATGTTGGGTATGGTTGCAAGCCACATAACGGTAATGTAGATGTACCCAACACTTAGATGCAAGTTCAAAGTGTTGGAGTTGAGATTGAAGTTTGGGCATAAGAACTTGCATCAACTCTACTATAGCTATGGCATTTCTGCTCTTCCAAGTTCAAACTATCTCATGTTAGAACCAACAGGGGTCATGTTGGGGTTCTTGCTCTTGAATAAGTTCCCACAAGCCTTGGAAATCTAAAACACGTTGCATCAAATTAGACCAAGTGGTTAAAATGAGTCTTTTTCGTAAAGGCAGGCTAGGTTGATGCAAATGGATGGATGGTTGGATAAGGAGGAGGATACGAGGATGATATAGGATAGAAATGTGGGGGACTAGGTTCTAGAATCTGCATGTGGCATTGAAGTGCATGGCATGGTGATGTCAGAGTGCAGCGGTGCGGAAGCGTAGGACTGAGAGAGAGAGAACGCAGAGAGAGAAGAGAGAGAAAGAGACAGTGGAAGATGAAGATCTGTTGTATAAAGTGTGGTGTATACAAAGATATGCAGATATGTACACGGGCGGAGTGCGCTGGACTGCGTGTCTCCACCTCGACGATGCAACCTGCTGTTCACCTCGAAGTCCGCTGCAGTCTGCACTGTCTCTTGTCAGAAATCTGCGAACAGAGACGGAATCTGCGCGAGCCACCAGTCTGTAATCCGCGAGTAGAAAAGTGTGTCCAGAAGACTGAAAACTCGGCTATAAGTAGCCAGGATCTGGGCGCCAGAAAAAGACGTGTCGGCTGCATTAAATGCAGCCGACTGTGCTGTGCCAGGTCGGATTGCCACGTGGCAGTCCGGCTGGATTTGACTGCTAACACGCCCTCTCAGAGCCTGGGCGGGGCAGAAGCCTGAGGGATTTGGAATGTCTCCGAAGTAGAGCCTGGGGAAGTGCCTTCGTAAACAAATCTGTAAGATTGTCCTCCGTCTTGCAGTACTCCACAGTGATGGTCTCATCCAGAAGCTTTTCTCTGATAAAGTGGCACTGGATCACTATGTGCTTCGTCCGGGCATGAAAAACAGGATTCCGTGCCAAGGCAATACAACTCTCATTGTCACATTGCAGCAAAGTAGGACGTGTCTGGGGGCAGCCAAGCTCCTCCAACAACCGCCGAAGCCACACAGCCTCACATGTGGTGGAAGACGCGGCCCGATACTCCGCCTCAGTAGACGAAAGGGCTACCGTGGGCTGCATGCTGCTCCATGAGATAACACCTGCACCCAAGGTAAAACAGTAATCTGTAGTAGACCTCCTGTGGTCCACATCACCAGCCCAATCCGAGTCGCTCCAACCTGCAAGTACAAGATCTGAACCACCTGTGCGGGCTGGATAATGAATCCCTAAATCAGACGTCCCTCTCAAATACCGAAGTATCCGCTGAGCAGCCTGGCAATGCACCGTCTGAGGTTCACTCATGAACCCTGCCAAGAGCCCAACAACAAAACAAAGATCAACACGAGTGTTGAGGAGCCAAATCAATGAGCCAATCAACTGACGATAGTGGGAAGCATCCGCCACGGGAGAAGCTGAATGGGAAGTGGCCTTCCAGTTCGGATCCATAGGAGTAGAAAGGGTTCGACAATCCTCCATCGCAAAAGAAACCAAGAGCTCCTGTACATATCTCTGCTGGGAGATGAAAATCCCCCTCTGAGACTGATAAATCTCATTGCCCAAGAAGAAATGGAGTAGACCCAAATCCGTCATCTCGAACGTCTGATGTAAAGCTGCCTTCGTCTCTTTGACCTTCTGTGCATGATCACCTGTGACAATCAAATCATCAACATACAACACAAAAAGCACACAACCAGCCTCGGAAGTGTGTACATAAAGCTGCGGATCGGCCTTGGAACGCTGATATCCCAACTGTGACTGAAGGAACAAATCAATCTTCTCGTTCCATGCACACGGAGGCTGCTTGAGGCCATACAAGGCCTTCTTCAACTTGTAGACTTTCCCATTTGAAGATCCAAAGCCAGGAGGCTGCTCGACATAGATCTCCTCCTTCAAATCACCATTGAGGAAGGTCGACGTCACATCCAACTGATAGACAGGCCATCTCCTATGGCCAGCCAAGGCAAGAACATCGCGAATAGTCGCCATACGAGTAGTGGGGGCAAAAGTATCATGACAATCAATCCCTGGGTGCTGTACAAAACCTTTAGCAACAAGGCAAGCCTTGTGCTTGTCCAAAGAACCATCGCTAAGGTACTTGGTCTTGAAGACCCACTTGACGCCAATCACCTTCTTATTCGGGGGGCGAGGCATGAGTGACCAAGTGCCATTCCTCTCAATAGCCTCCAACTCGGCTTCCATAGCTTTCTTCCATGGTGCGGATTGTAAAGCCTCCTTCACGGAGGTGGGCTCTCGATCCTGCATAACACGGGTCATCAAACAATAGTTAGAGCAAACAAGCTCCGTAGAATGTGCCTGGTGCCTCCGTGACCGCCGCGGACCATCCTGCAGTCCCCACTCCTCAGGGACCCCCTCGATCCCTGAATCACGGAGTGTGTCACGGGCCCAATGAGGAGGAGGCCGGACCTCTCCTCGTCTCTCTCCATCAGCTGAAGACTTTGGGATATCCATCGGTGGTAACTCCTCGGGGGTAATCGGTGGAACAGTAGACTCTGTATCAGAAACAGAATTAGTATCAAAAGGTGCGGGCTGCAAAGGAACTTGCGTGGGAGCCCAACTCTCCCCTGGATCTCCAAGAACGGGATGCTCCTCACCCGCTGCTATGGCCGGAACCTCCACGAACCGCACATCTCGACTGGTGTACATATCCCGCTTAACGGGATCATACAAACGATAGCCTTGGGACT
Source organism: Lygodium microphyllum (assembly GCF_053477565.2). NCBI lineage: Eukaryota > Viridiplantae > Streptophyta > Polypodiopsida > Schizaeales > Lygodiaceae > Lygodium > Lygodium microphyllum. The sequence continues at coordinate 19,418,851 of NC_141141.1, forward strand.
GGGAGTTGTAGCCAACAAACACCTGTCGTCGGGAAGCTGCTTCAAATTTATCACGATGAGCCTTGGGAATGTGAACATAGGCATCACACCTAAAAACCCTAAAATAAGAAACATCGGGCTTAGTCCCAAAGTAAGCCTCAAAAGGTGTCATCCCATCAACGGCCGAAGTGGGAGATCGGTTAAGGATGTGAACTGCAGTAGCCGTCTGTCGGTGCTCCATCATGGTGCGCGCCATCTCGATTACACTTTGGTTCTTTCGTTCAAGAATGCCATTTTCTTGAGGAGTGTTGGTATTAGCAAACTCCTGGTGAATACCTTTATCTGCACAAAAACGAGTAAACTCATTAGAAACAAATTCACCACCCTTGTCGGATCGCAAGGTCTTCAATCTCCGGTCTGATCGGTTCTCTTCAAAGAGAAGCCAATCCTTGAAGTGGGAGAAAGCTTCTGACTTCAATGCCAAAAAATAGGCCCATGTCATCCTGCTGTAGTCATCTACGATGAGCATGAAGTACGAGCTCCCGCGCAAGGACTCGTTCCTCATAGGGCCACAAAGATCCGTAGATACAAGCTCCATCGGTGAAGTAGACCACCGCGAAGCTTTGTGGGGAATGGCATCCCTATGCTGTTTCCCACGAATGCAGGAGACACATGGCTGGTGGCTCACCACTATGTCCGGAAACCCTTGAACAAGCTGTCCACGTGATGCCCTCCGAAGATAATCATAGTTGAGGTGACCAAACCGAGCATGCCATAACTTTGACTGTGTCTGAGAGGTAAGAAGAAGAGTAGAGAGGGCGGTGGAAGACCTCAATTTATAGATGTCGTTCTCCTCATATCCGGATGAGAGAACCTTCCGAGATGCACGATCAAGGACGTGCACCGAATCACTGTCAAACTCCACCAAAAGTCCAAGGGAGCAAATCTTATGAACTGACAGAAGATGATATCCTAAACCTGGTACATGCAAGACCTCTGAGGTATGGATACCGCCGCGTCCATCTGGAATAAGCTGCATCTCACCCCGTCCTGCAATAGACACAGAAGAGCTATCTCCAATGAGAATCTGCCCACGTGAGGGTCGCAACTGGGCAACACCATTTGATGAAGGAGTCATGTGCCGGGAGGCACTACTGTCAACGATCCACTCTCGAGCGTGGGGAGCCGTCATCGCAGCATCAAAAGCATTCGGTGTAGAGTCCTCAGTGACAGCTAGATGAAGAAATGCAGCTGATGAGGGTGCAGCCACCGCTCCAGAATCCTTCATATCCTTCTTGTTGGTGTCCTTCTTGTCTTTGTCAGGGCAGTTCTTCTTCCAATGGCCAGTCTTTCCACAAATATGGCATGTGGATTCTTTGTCCTTGTCCTTGTCATTCTTTGACTTGTTATCCCCCTTCTTCTTCTTTTGGTCCTTCCCCTTCTTCTGAGAGGCTTGACCTGTCAGTGCCTCCGACTTGGAAGCATTCTGTCCCTTTAGTTGTTCCTCTTGGTTCAAGACCATAGGAACCAACTCTTCCCACCGCAGAGTGGACTCCCGCCCTGAAGCAATAAGGGCGGAGTAGAAAGCACCGAATCGTGGCGGCAACTGGGAAATCGGCTTCTCCGCATTCTGAACCTGCATCTGAAGCTGTCTAAGCTTGTTGATGTGCTCCCGCAACGAAGAAGACTTGTTCACGGACAAGGTCCGCATCTGTACCTCCAAAGAAACCCGCTTCATAAGGGTCATCTGGTTATACATCTGATCAAGCTCCAGCCATATCTCCCGAGCCACCGTCAAGTGCTCGATGTGAGCTATCACGGCTGTAGTACAAGACAGAAAAAGAAAGGAACGAATCCTGGCATTCAGTTTGTCCCAGTGAGACTGTGACTTGGCCAACTCCGCACGAGCATCGGAAGGGAGTTTGGACTCATCTGTCACCGAGGGCCGGTCGATCTCCTCCTGTACAAGCTCCGCCAAATCATAGGACTCTAGGATGGCCAACATCACCACGCGCCAGATGCGGTAGTTATCACCATCGAGCTTCTGATCTGTGGGAAGATCCGGTAAGACAGGCACCTTCCGGTCCATAATCGTCTGGAACTCCAAGTCAATCTCTGTAGACATCTTCACCTGTAATGCCTTCACAAACGCAAAAGCAGCCCCCTCTGACTGTAAAAATGCAGCCTGCTAGGGCTCTTCCGCGTCCCGAAACTTCTTCACCCGCCGGAGGCAATGAAAAAGCAAAACCTGCACTTGAAAGCTGAAAACTCAAACTTCCTCCTCGTCAAACAGTAGTAAACAGCAGCAAATCCAACACCTGGACTTCTTTCCCGCGCGCCCACGCTTGCTTCAGCCTTGTTCTGAGGCGCGGCCCTCCTGCCTGTCCTCAAACGCTGAAAACGCAGCCTTGTGTCGCGATAGAAACTCCTCTTCAGGTTGGTTCCGCACTCAGTCAGCCCTTCAACACTGCTCTGATACCATTTCAGAGTGCAGCGGTGCGGAAGCGTAGGACTGAGAGAGAGAGAACGCAGAGAGAGAAGAGAGAGAAAGAGATAGTGGAAGATGAAGATCTGCTGTATACAAAGATATGCAGATATGTACACGGGCGCAGTGCGCTGGACTGCGTGTCTCCACCTCGACGATGCAACCTGCTGTTCACCTCGAAGTCCAAAGTATGAGATTCTTGCTTAAATTTAGTCCACACTAATCCCCAAGGAAGAGGAAGTCCAAGAAGACCATTGGAAGATATTGCCACTTATGTTGATTTGTCTTGAAGTCATTTTTCCACTTGAGATAGTGTTCTTGATGGCGCTAGATCTCCCCAAGGCTAGCGTAAATAAAACCTATTCCAAGGGGTTTTTCTTTTTCTTTAAATTTCGTGTTAGTGAGTTTAGACCAATCATGATGCAAAAGGTCTTGTCGTATAGGAAACTCTAGTCTGGGAAGATCCAGTTGGTATTGACATGTTGGCAAATTGTGTGGCCACATGGGAAATGGGGGAGTAGGTTGGGGCTTGAGATGTGTGGGTGGGATACCCTTGCATGTAGGTTCCCATGGATGACTGGGTTGGGGAATAAACCTCCACCACTAGTGCAAGTCCACCACTTGGATATGCAAAAGTAGAGGACCTTAAGGGATAGGATGTGTTTGCATTTGAAGATTTGCCTAGTGCGGTGTTTAGGTGGATAAGTGGAATGGTAAATGGTGATGTGAATGAAGGTGTGAATATGGATTGAGATGCAGCGCAAGAGTAGGGTGGGATGCATGGGATTGGAAATTGTGGAATTAATGTGAATGGAGATGCATTATTTTGTGCAAAGTGAAAAGTAGATGATGATATACCAACTCCAGGTTGACTATGAGAAACATAATTGGAAGGAGGATTACCTGATTTTTTCTTATATGCTCCTCTTCTTGTGTTTACATTCAAATGCTGGTCCTCTTCAGGACTTAAATTGGAGTGAACAATTTGAAGATTTTCTTCTTGTTGATCATTACTAATATCTTATATTGAAGTAGAAACAACAGGTGTTGATATGGAAGTAAAAGCAGTGCACCTAACATTGGAGTAGGAGGAGAAAAGAGTGTAGGTTTGTACTCTCTGCTGGTTTCTTTGATAGGATGGCCAGTCCCAAAAGCAGGTTCCGTCCTTGCAAAATTAGTAGTTTTGTGTATTGAATTTAAGGGGGAACAATCAATGTTACCCTCTAGTTGTTGTTGGGCCCGACGCATGAGAATCAAATCAAACTCAACCCATGAAATCTCATAGGGGTTCTAGACACCATGCTACCTTCTAGTTATTGTTGGGCCTGACTCATGAGAATCAAATCAAACTCAGCCCATGAAATCTCATGGGGGTTTTAGACACCATGGTAGTCATATGTTTCTCCACTAGTGTTAGAACATTGTGGAGCAAGCTATGAAGCCCACTGCTGCTCAGTTTCTAGCATAGGCTATTTTGGAGATTGAAGTGGTGAAGAAGTGTTTGAAGTCATCTTCCTTTGAGAGTTTCTATTTTTGATGAGGAGATCTTTGATTGAGGGGCTATGTTTCTTTAGAGAATAACTTAGTTGTGATACCATGTAATGAAATATTTGTATATAGAATATAAGCGCAATTGTATAACAAGGCACAAATTGACAATAGAAGTTATTAGGGTCAGGGTAACTCAGAAAAAATAAAATGGAAGATGAAAGAATAGATACAATGCTCAATGCAATAAATAGAATGTGTGGATTGAATACAAAACCTTGAACTCTTGTGTCTCTGAAGGAACGGGTATGAGGTGGAGAGTGTATTATAGTCCCTATGGATCTTGAAACGCAGCAGCCAGCCTCCAAAGTGATCATTAACTGCAAACGCACTGTGCAGATCTGGAGAGTGTATTATAGTCTCTATGGATCTTGAAACGCAGCAGCCAGCCTCCAAAGTGATCATTAACTGCAAACGCACTGTGCAGATCTGGAGAGTTTGGATTATGCTGAAAATTACTGGAGCGGCTTGGAATATTGAGCAGCAGGCTGAAAAGTGTTAGCAAGAAGCAGGTGACTGCTGTAGACAGCAAACATGACTGTCACAATGCTCCGAAAATGGCTGGGATCAGCAGAATGCTGCAAACACAGATTGTAAAGGGTCAGGCTGCAGTAAATGCAAGCATTTGGAGGGTGCAATGCTGATGAAGATGGCTGGCTGATGGAGAAAATAGGCTGAATGTGGCTGCCAACTGCAAATTGAAGGCTTAGAAGGCTATGAACTGATCACTAGGTGCTGCAGAGGGCTGTCTGCTACCATGAATTGAGGTATTTGCCATGAAAGGGTGTAGAAAACAGTGGAGTGTAGGTGCAAGTTGATGGAGGATTGGAAAATGTCAAGATAGAGCTGAGTGGACATGCTGCCTCCTATGTATAGATGAGTGGATCCTCCCAAATTAGGGTTTGGCATATGGGACACAAACACTCTCTAGGAAAGTTTGGTAATTTAATGAAACTTTGGTAATGAACATGTTTTGGGGCTGTATTAAAGAGCTAATCAGTTTATAATGCATTTTTAAGCTCAGTAGTAACCACCAATTGGAGTAGAGATTGACGAAGAAAAGTTCTCAAAACACACAAATTCCTTCTGTAGATGAAACATAGATCCAGTTGATGCTAAAAACTCAAAAACACAGCTACTGAAGTAGGTATAACAGCGTAGTAGTGAAGGTTGCCTAATCAACAGTCTCTCAGAAGTGAACCAGCAGCTAGACGATGTGGAGGGGCTGAATCAGTAAGTGCAGCCTGCAGTAATGATGGCGATAAGCAGCAGGTATGGCTAGTAGGCTGGGTGGCACTGAGAATATGGAAACACTCATGAAGAAGTCCTCCAGAATCTGATGACAGCAGATTGACCTGCTTTGATAGTGAATGCAACAATCTGGATGAAGGAGATGGCAGCTGGAGTGTGGGGTAGGTGTTAAAGCAGTTGTGGAGGCTGAAAATGATGATGATGGAGAATAGCAGCTGAACATCACTGTGTGGTATGTGTGGAATGTAAAAATGATGCAAGTGGCCCAGCAGATTCTCTATTTATAGAGATGGAACTAACCAAAGTTAAGGTTTTGCTAATGGGATAGTAAAGCACACTAGTGCATTAGAGTTTTGGGGCCATTTAATGAGCATCATGAAAAGTTTGTTGTTAATGCACTTTTTAAACTTAACACCACAATTAATCAGGGAGATTGGAGTGAGGCATATTTATGGGACGAACATGAAAATCTTATCAGTTTCTTTTTTTGAATTAAAAAAACCAAGTTTTGTGTTAAAATCAGTTTAATATGGCAAATGAGATGGTATTCCGAACATCTCTGTTGTCCTTTTGGCTGCATGTTTATCCTGGTTGAAGACTATTTTAAGGAAACCTCTACGTTATCTACCATGCTAAAGATTTGGTTGTTTATCTTGATCAGAAACTATTTCAAGGACACCTCTAAATTATCTACTGTACTAAAAATTCGGATCGTAATGCTTATGTGTTTTGTGGTGATAGAACTGACAACTTGTATGAATATGGTTTTGATATCACTAGAATCTTTTTAATTGTCTTAGGTTATCCTCAATCTTGGTGCTATGAACAAGATAATATCCTTTGATGAGGTTAGTAAGTTGTTTACTCATATCGTAAACTGTTTTGTACTTAATATGGAGTTTGCCATAAGACATTGCGGATGTTTTTGAATGTGACACAGTTTGTTATCAATGAAAAAGTTGTAGTCCTATGAGTTTGGAAAAAGGCATTTCACAGATGGCTCTGCATTTTAGTCTGTGTGCTTGACAGTCCCTTGGTACAGGAAACTACTGAGGTGTAGTTGACACCGTTCAAAGGCCGCTCAGAGTTTGTCCAAGTGTTCCCTCCACGTAGAGTGAACGCACTACTCATCCACCACAAAGACCCCTAACTCCTTCCTAAGCATATCTTTGAATATAGCGCACATAAGTCGTTGTTGGAAGGTAGCTGGTGTGTTAGTCAACCCAAAAGGCATGACTATGAATCTAAATGCCATTTAACTTGCCTGATCTGCTGTTCTGGATGAAATGGGTGGTCAAGTTAGGGAGTTTGTCTCCAAGGCAAGAAAATTCTATTTAGTTAACCTCAGCTGCAAGACATGGTTAAAAAAAAGACAACAGAACCAATAAAAAAATGGAGAAATTAAGGGGGTAGGAGGCGGCCTGCTCTGTGTGGGTGAGGTTGATGGAAGTCTCTTACGTTGTGTTAGACCAGTATAACAACTAATGGCAACCAGACCTTTCCTTCCCCGTTTGTAGGCTTGCTTATTTTGATTTACTATGCGGTACCTTTTCATAACATCCAACAGTCACCATGGTATCCACTTGTTGTACATACACTTAGATTCATCTGTCCTGCTATATGAAATTAGAAACACAGTCAGGTTGTCAACTTCTGCTATTCGGTTATCTTAATTTTTTCTCTAGCTTGTGTTTAAGCTTTTTTGCTAAAAGGATACTACATTTCTGTAACTCTATAATGCACACCAAGTACTTTGATTGGCTTTCATTAGACATTTGCAAAATTCACGCCATAGCCTCGAAACCTCCTAAAGATACTTCTCAAAATAGTTGCGAGACAACATGTGTAGTACACAAAGTGTTGCAACAAAGCAATAAAACTCATCAAAATATGTTACAGGTTAGGATACAAAATTGATTCAAGGATGAAGATGAATCCACTCATTGATCAATGATACATGCAATGAAAGATTGGAAGGGACTGATGCTTTTAATTGATCCATTTCATGAAATGCAAATGATTAAGCAAAGAAGAGGGCTGAATGCCTAAATCTCTCAAGCAAATGGCATAGGCTTGGCAAATGGATTAGGATTCAAATAACATACCTCTTCTATGCTTGGAGTAGGTGGATGAAGCTTCACAGATCAAGAGATCCAATTTGTTCACCAAAACGGCCCATGGAAGCAAGATGTCTTCAATAGGTTGTACTCTTCAAGGATTTGAGGCATGCGCTGATGGACGGGACTCCTGTGAGCTTGGTCTAGCTTCCTTTCCAAGGATTAAAAGCTTAGGTGAAGCTTTGCAGGTGGCACAGACTCCCCAAGCAGCTCCCAAATTCAAATAGGCCATGAGCAGCCTGCAGGCACAGAACAGACATGCGGACAGGGCACGGGTAGTCTCTAGGCATGAAACAGGCTGTCCTGTAGGTGGAAACCCTATGCGACAGGGGTCAGGCTGTTCAATGTGATATCCCATGATGGAGGATGGACCTAGGAAACAAGCTTTACACCAAGATGGCCTTGTGGCAAAACATTTTGGACATGCATGTTATGCATTGGTCCCTATCTTGTCAAATATCTTTAAGCAAGTTGGTGTGGCCACACAATAGTCCTGCTTTTTAAGAGTGGAGATCCATTGGTCGCTAACAACTACTGCACTATTATGATTGGCCATATGCTAGCAAAGATACATGCCTCTATTGTGGAGCATGAGTTGAGTTGGTGGGATAAAACTAAGGGGATATGGTCTGCAGGACAAGTTGGCTTCTGCCAAGGATACAATACATTAGACCATATATTCACATTGAGGGCCTTGATTGGGGAGGGATGAACACGAAGGCAGAAAATCTATTGTTGTTTGGTGGATTTCCGCAAAGCTTTTGATACAGTACCACATGCAAGTCTCATGCAGAGGTTGCGACGAACCATTGGGGTCCCAGAGGATATGTAGTGGTGTATTTATACATTGTATGAGACAGTGATAGGTAGAGTACGAGTGCCTGGAGACACAATGGACTCAGTATCTAGCACGGTTGGTGTAAAGCAAGGCAGTCCACTCTCTCCTTTGTTGTTTGGATTGTACATTGACGAGATTTCAGATTACATACAAAGATGAGGTGGTATGGGAGCTAGCTTGGCTGGAGTATTGATACCAATTTTGTTATATGCAGACAATATTGTGCTCATCTCCAATTCACTTGAGGGGCTGCAACGACATCTATATGCATTGCATGTGTTTTGTGAAGAGAAAGGCCTCAAGGTTAATCTTGGAAAGACTCAAATTATGGTTTTTAACACCTCGGCAGCTTGGATGACATGCTCAGAGCATCACTCTATGTATGAAGGTCAGTTTGTGGAAATGGTTAGACAATATATATACCTTGGGGTCACTTTCAAAGGGTCACAGTTTTCATGGAAGGAGACATCAAAGATTAGGCTTGCATGGGCATATCTTTGGGCACTCTAGAGTGACAGTATGCAAACACGCATTTACTAGGAGCCTCGTACCAAATTGTGGCTCTTTGACACTTTAGTTATGCCCACACTACTAAATGGAGCAACGATTTGGGGCCCAAGCCTTTATCATACTAGACAGGCGCCTCTCATGGATTGTAATGGACCTGAAGCACAACATTATGATGGTTGGAAACATATGGAGAGACGGCTGGTCATGATGATAGCACGTATGATAAGGGCGAAAGCCTCAGTACCACAAGAGATCATATGAGTAGAATTGGTTGTAGCACCCATGGTAGTGGAGGCACTATTCCAAGCAATCACCTTTCTCTAGAGGATATGGCAGCTCCCTAAAGACCGATACCCTAGGCTAGCTGTGGAGTCTTCAAGATAGCTTGTAGCAAAGGGAGATAGATAGTGTTGGTATGCACATATGAGCACGTGGCTGAACTTGCATGCCATGAATATAGATAGATTGCCACCATTCGATTACAGCCTTGATCGTCCTGCTTTGAGTCTTAGCCATTCAGAGTTGAATAGAGTAATCAAAGCAGACATTACTAAAGTGGAGAAGAGAGGACTTGGTCCAAGCCCCCTTTCCCATTAGGCACGAAGATGACACAATATCAATGTCACTTCTTGCAGGTTTCCCATGATGGTTTCATAGTGAGGCCAAGATATATGAATGTTAAACTTTCTCACGGGCTTCAAGTCGCTATTGGAAAGATCCGCACCTCATCACATCAGCTAATGATTGAGACAGGTCGATGGAGCCATGTTGTAGCAAATGAGAGGATGTGCTAGCTTTGTGGATGGGAGCATAGGGCGGAGGAATACTACATTTGTAGATGCACTGTATACTATGATATCTGAGGTTGATACCATTGCCTCTTTAAGGAGGGCTTTGGACCATTGAGACGGGTAATGGACTATGAGGACCAAAGATGTCTAGGCTTTTTCTTATTGGAGCTCTGATGGTGCAGAGCAGCATTGTTATAAGAGCGGAGGCAACCCTAGCCACATCCACCCCTCCAGAGAGCAGTTACTGACTTTTTCAGTATAGTTGACCCCTCAGCTAGTGCCATCTTAGACACTACATCTCCTACTGATAGGCGCCATCAAGGGACATTATCAGGTGGCATCACAATAGACAGAGCTACAACGTTATGCAGAGCATGACGCCCTAGGATACCTGCTCGGAAATGTAGGTATGCTCATATGTGTTGGGGATAAAGGTGCCTCTGCCTAGCCGCTCGTGTATTACTACATTGACAGTATCCGCCATCGCACACTGTAGGTGGCGGGCGTCTGTCACCGTCACTTTATTCTTTATTCTTTTAGTGAGAGTTTAAATAAAGGAAGGCCCGGTCACACATTGTGACTATTGGAGTTCCCATTTGGTCGCTCTCTCTTTCTTGCTCTTGCTTTCCCACTATAGCTCTTTCAAGCAAGCTTCGATCCTTCTCACCTTTCAACTGGTATCAGAGCATGGTTGCTCGAGCATTCCGACTTGGTTTGTGACTCCTTTAGCTTCCTATCTATTACCTACACTCATTGGGTCTCCTTCCCGGCAACCATAGCCGACTCTCCTGAGCTCCTGTCACTCCCCGGCTTCCCGAGCACCTACCCGGCCCATTTGGACACCCTTAGGGCATTTCTTCAGAGGTATTAGAGCTCTCTTTTGTAATTTTACTTCAGTCCACAGGTTTTGTGGAAATAGGGCAGCCATGTCCTCTTGCTTCTTGTGATGCCTACTCTCTACCGATGACTTTGTCCTTCAAGAGGGAGCTCTTGGGGGTCCTTGACTACTCCCCCAACCTTGCCTTGAAATTGCCCTACCCTTCCACAGGCCCCAGATCAGTTTGGGCCAGCTTGAAGACCTGCAAAAAAATTCGTTTTTTACTTCAGCCCTCCCTTGGCACTCATTGGCAGCTTGAAAATACTTCATTTGGCACTTGGGAACACCCCCTTGATGCTCGACATTGGTGGTTATCATTGGCATTGATTTGTGGACTGATTTACCTCAGTTCAGGACTGTTTTCCATAGTCCACAGGCAGCCATAAACAGCGTTACATCAGCACTTTATGTTTATGCTTGGTTGGCATTGACATTGGTTGCTCGGTTGGTCCCGAATGCTTCCTGAATGCTAGGGAATGTATGCTTATGAGATGAGATGCTTTTGGAGCTGAATGTGCTCAGTCATTGACTGTTTTACAGAGTCCATAGGCAGCCCAAAATAGGGCAGCCCGTCTCATTAAATTTTATGCTTATGCTACATGGTCATTTGATGCCCGATCATGCCCTATTGGTGCTGATACATATGGGGAAGTATGCCTATGGTTTTGAGCTTGGATTGAGCCACTGTTTGCTCAATTTTGGACATTTATTTGCTGCTGGAATATTTAGGGCTGAAGCTCTTTTGCTTATGTTTGGATACGCCTATTGCATTCGGGCTATGTCTTAGATGTATACATTGATGTAGTGACTCTCGGGATTGACATAGAGCTTGGATTTGCACTCGAATCATTGGTTAAGCTTGAGCTCGCTTTGCATAGCATTTGGATCTTTACCTTTGCTGTACTTATGGCATGTACTTTGCTTATGTCTGACCGGTCTTGACATGCTTGGCCTATGGCACTACTACATGCCCATTACATTGTTTGGAGTTGGATACTACTGAGCCTTGCTTTGGCTTGACATTTGATTGCCTGGAGCTTACTTTAGCTATTTCTCGGCTCGCCAGAGTTACAGTTTGGATGTACTTGATGTCTATGGATGCTATGTACGGATGCTACATGGCCTAATGCTCATGAGGTCTTATTGATGCTTGATCTTGGATCTTCTAGCATTGGTGCTATCATATGCCCTTGTTGAGCTTCTTTGCTTGATATTTACGGCTTTTGTGCCAGTGGGAGCGTCTTGATATGCTTGACAGACATTGAGCAGGTGGTTTATGCTACTTAAGCATTCGGATACTTGAGACTGGGATCTTCACTTGGATGTTGCATGGTTGATATGCGGTGGTTCTCACAAATGTACTTAGGCTGATTTGGGCTTTGCACTCCTTGAGTATACACCTCTTTGTGTCAGGTCTTGCGAGTGTTGTGTACACTTTGCCCTATTACACAGGGGGTGTGCCTGCTTATTGATGGATTCTTTTGACATGCTTGGGTATTTGCTCGATGTTCGTATGACTATCACTTGCTGATTTATGCCCGCTTGATGCTGGTTATGCTTTGACAGTCAATGGTTGACTTGGTGCATTCCTTGTACAGTTTGCTCTCATTGTACCTGGCTGTAATTTATTACAGCAAGCATCATTAGCTATCAGTTCGTGGTCATTTTGCCTTGGTTTTGGTGGTATTTTGGCTGTTTACAGCAGAAAACAGCAAGCAGTTCTGAACGGTCTGCACCATTTTGGACTGCAGTATGGCATCTTCTTCCATTGATAGTGCTATCTTCAACATCACTAGGCTTGATGGTATGAATTATGCCTATTGGAAGAGCCAAGTTTGGTAGGGTATTGGTGTAGAAATCGCAGATAAAGCTACTAAGGATGCATGGCGAGCAGCGTGAAACTATGACTGATGACGAATGGGATAAGCTTGATGAGTTATGCAAGTCTACCCTCATCTTGTCTCTCACTGAACAGGTGTATTACAATGTGGTTGAGGAAGCATAGTGTGCTTGGCAGCTTTGGGATAAAATTAAGAACCTCTATGAAAAGAAAAGCCTAGCAAGTTAGATGTATTGGCTAAAGCAGCTTATGGACTTGCACATGACAGAGAAAAAGACAATGTGTGCTCATTTAAGCCAGTTCCATGCTATTCTCAAGAACTTGACTTTGCATGGCATTACCTTTAATGATGAGGTTACTCCATTGTTTTTGCTTGGGACTCTCAGTGAGTCATGGGATGTATTCCGCACTGCCTTATGTGCTCTTGCTACTATTTTTAACTTGCCTGATGTAAAGAGTGCTCTTCTGCAAGAAGAGATCAATCGTAAGAACTTGAATGCCTCTGGTGTGTCGTATGCTTTGACTGTTAGAGGTAGAGATGGTAGTGGAAAGAATGACCGTGGATATGGATGTGGCAGAGACTCGCAGAAGTCTAGGTCTAAGTCACGTGGTAAGTCGCGCAGTAAGTCTCGTGGAAGAAATGCTAATGTGACATGTCATCATTGCGGCAAGAAGGGTCACATACACCCAATGTCATGAGTTGCGCAATGAGAAGTGCAAAGAGAAGGGGGAAGACAACGTATAGGAAAAGTCCTCTGATCGCAACATTATGCTTGCGAAATCCAATGTGAAAATTGAGGAGATAAATGTCATGCAGACTGCGGTCTACAATCTTGAAGACCCTGCTGTAATAGGACCTTCTAGGTTTTCCCTCTCAGTGTGAGGCCATGGACAACTAGCTTGCCCAGAAGGGCCATACTCTGATACTGTGGGTCTATGATCCCAAGGCCTCCCTCTGACCGATGCCATATGATGGTTGTGCACGCGACCTTGGCCTTGGAATCCCTTGAGCCGTCTACGAGGATCAAAGGAAGTTCCACACTAGGGGGCAAAGCTGCACTACGTAGGATGAGGAGAAGCACCAACACGAGGCGATATACCATGCCATCGCTAGGAGGACCTGGTTAACCACCAAGGCTCGGCCGGCTAGTGAGGGGTGAGCCATGCTCCAGTAGGTCAGCCTCCTATGAATAGAATCGAGGACTGGAAGAAATTGCTAGGTGGGAGTGATGTCGAGTCCCACTTGGAACCCTAGGTACCGGACGGTTTGCCCTCTGCTTACCCATCTAAATCCCAATTGGACTCCTTACTCGGTGCTAGAGTCCAGGTCTGTGAGGAACCAACCGACTTTGGCCAGTTGATTTTCGCTCACACTGCAGAACATAACACCTCCAGAGCCAGCCTCACTCTCTCCAGCATCTACTCATCATCCTCTATGTAGAGTGGTGTATCATCAGCATACTTTGAGTCTAGCTACTCAGTCTCCTCTCTCACTGGAAGTCAGAGGCCGCGTAGTCTGCTCACATATGCATTGAGGAAGTGAGACATCGCCTCTGCAAAGAGTAGGAACAGGTATGGGGCTAGGGGGAAGCCCTACTGGACCGATCTCTCCAGCCGAAACTCCTCCCCTTGCCTACCATCTATGAGGACCTTGCTGGTGGCGTATCTGTAAAGTGTGGAGACCCTGCGAATCTAAGCCTGGGGGATCCAACCTCACCATGGTGCCTCTAGAAAATCCCAGTTCACCCTGTCATAAGCTTTCTCGAAATCCAAGAGTAGTACGGCCAGTCTTTGCCCACTGTGGTGAGTCCACTCTGTCATCTCAAAGAAGGTGAATACATTGTCTGGGATGCTCCTATCCTGGACAAAGCCTGTCTTTGTGCCGTGGATGATGTCTTGAAGCACGATCCGTAGTCGTCTACCAATCATCTTTGCCAGCGTCTTATAGGCCATTGACAATAAGGTGATCGGTCTCCACTGAGAAAGCTCCAACTTGTATCCCCTTTTTATGAGAAGAATGATAAGGCCTGCCGAAAGGCTCCGTGGTATCTGTGTCCCAAAGTGAAAATCTCTTGAAAGGCCATCAGTAGGGGGTCCTTCACCACTTCCCAGTAGAGGTAGTAAAGAAGGCCTTAGAGAGGCCATCCTCTCCTAGGCATTTTTGCCCGTCCAGTGTATGGAAAGCCTCCTCTAGTTCCTTCTCTATGAAGGGGGACTAGGAGGGAGCATCCCATCTCTTCTCTGAGGAGGGATGGGATGCGATCCCAGACCTACTGCCTACATTGCTATCCTCTAGCTGAGGCTGTCTCCTGTTGGAAAAGTCTTTTGTAATAGTCGGTGGCAATCTCCATCACCTCGTCTGGGCTAGAACGAGTCCTCTGATACTGATCTTGAAGGCTGCTGCGTATCTACTCTCCTGAGGTGCGAGACTAGTGCACCTAGAAAAACTCCTTGCACATTGTGTCCCCCTTCCGCGCCCAGAAAGCTGCTAAGGTGCGGAAAGAGAACTTTGAGCGCCTATCCTCTAGGCCAGCAATGACTGCTCGCGCGTGCACCTCCTATCCATGGAGGGTGGGATCCCCTAGTGCCTCGTGTAATAATCTCTGCGTGGGTGCAAGGTCCCGCCGGAGTGCTCTCTTCTTCTCCTAGCTCTACTGCTTGGCCTGTATGGCTATCTCTTGGCAGATTCTGCTCGACTCAGCTAGGATCTTTGCAACCTCCTCTGCGATCCAGTCCCTCCTGCCCCACTCCCTTGTCCAAATCTGGTCTATCTGTCTCATCACCTCCTCCCTCCTATAGATCGAGTCAGGGATCCGACAGGATCGTGTGTCTAGGGCAGATGTTGGGGGATCTAGTGTCAGGAGAATCGGGCAATGATTGGACAATGTGGTGTCTACCTACTGCCCAATCTGGTCTCCGCAAGAGTCTCCCTACTCTCCCACATAAGACCTGTCCAACCATGGTAGCAGGACTCTACCTAGCCGTGTATATCCCCAAGAGAAGTCCAACGACCTCTCCCTCCTGTGGAAGGCAGGGTCTCTCCATGTATCGCGTGCTCCTTCTGGCAGTAGAAAGACCTCCCATGCCTCCTGCTCCTCCCCGGCCATGCCCTGGTAGTTTCTACCTCTGCCTTGCTGGTCCTCCAAAGCCTCTAGGTTGTTGAAGTCTCCTCCAACGATCCAGGAGTCCAACTCTGGGAGTCCCTCCGCGATCTCCACCCAGAACTTGCATCATGCCCTAACCTCTGTTGTAGGGGCATAGACATTGAGGACTCCAAGGCACGAGTCCCCAATATCCAATTTGATCCATAGAATCCTCCCTACTACTATAGTCTTGTGGTCTCGTACATAGGCGATGAGACTTGGGCCAATAGAGATGCATATGCCTCCACTCCTACCGTGGGCACCTATGGCGTGCTCCTAGTAAGTGTGTGAACTGCCCGGGAGTACCTTCCCTACCCGTTGGGCCTGGGTGGGAGTGAGTTTGTGCTCCTGTAGAAGTAAGATGTCTATCCATCCAGTAAGAGCAGGTTGCAGCTCTTGCCAAACAATCAACTTTCTGGAACCATATAGGATGCAACTATTATTGCATCCACGAAGGGGGCAGGAAGGACTGTGCCGAAGAGCCGTCCAAAGTCCTCCACTAACTCGCGGTACTCTATCACTAAGATTCCATGGAATTTATAAAATTCAACACACATTTGAATGATGGATGCAAGATCTCTCACCATAACACCTTGCTCATCCATCAAATACACAATATTTTCCTGAGTGTATCACCTCCTGGATGCATAGCACTTGATTGCCTAATAAATGACCAATGTGGAGTGTGTGAGAAAGTCCTTACTGTAGGGTAGACAAGCGGTTCCGTGGGGTAAGTTTAGTGAGGAAATACAACTCCTTGATCGTTTGATAAATCAAAGAGTGGAGCTTGTATGTTTGTTCTTTATGTTGGAGCAACACATCAAGGGGCCAATCCTTGAGATGTAGGAGAGCTGCAGTGGGGCCACAGCACTCAACCGAGAGGTTGCCTTCTATGTATGTGATATGTGGTATATTATACCAATGTGGAGACTATTCACATTCTAGGATGCAGCTGTCACTGCATCCGCGAAGGGGACAGGAAGGACTGTGCCGAAGAGCCGTCCAACGTCCTCCACTAACTAGCGGTACTCTATCACCAACAGTCCATGGAATTTATAAAAGTCAACACACATTTGAATAATGGATGCAAGATCTCTCACTATAACATCTTACTCATCCATTAAATACACAATATTTTCCCAAGCATATTTCTAGTGTAATCGAGCAAAGAATTGATGAGATTGACAGTTATTGTCGTGTAAAGCTTCCACTTTGGCGAGCAATTTGTATTTAGCATATTTCTCTTCTTGTAGAGATTGAACTTTGCCTTTCAACCATTCAATGCATGTGAGCAAGTCATCAGTGGTATCCCCGACTGACACAAAGACAACGAATTGGCCAACAAAGATTGCACATGCTGCAATTCAGCGCGTAAAGAGGAAGCATGCTGAATACCATACTGTCGGGATAAAAATCGTGCATTATCCCTAAAAACAGCCCATGCTTCCATCCCTTCAGATAGGACCTTGGAGCGAAACGAAGCAATTAATTGCTGAATACATTCTGAAAACTGATTTTGCAGCAGAAAGGATTGATTGAAACGAAGAGGCAAACGGGCCTGGAGAGCCTTAAAGGCATGAACAGGTTTGTGGGTCAATTCCAAGACCAAAGGATAGTGATCTGACAAGACATGCTATTGCTCCACCCACATATCAATGATTGTAGGAAGAAAAGAATCACTTTGACAAATGTAGATCCTATCCAGTCTGGCCCAAGTGTTTGGATGTTGAAGAGAATGAGAAGTATATCCGGATTGAGAAGGATGCATCCGAGAACACATGTCGTGTTTCAAAGACACAGCTGCTAGAGCATCCCAAGCCTATTGCTCAGAACCATCCATGACCGACGAGTGCTCTGAAGTTGCTTGATCCCCAAATATACATGCATTAAAATCAGGCATAACAAAGCCTTGATGAGCCATGGCAAGGCAGTGCAAGTCATCCCAAAGCTGACGATGCTCACGAGTAGTAGATGAGCCATGGCAAGGCAGTGCAAGTCATCCCAAAGCTGACGATGCTCACGAGTAGTAGAAGGAGCATACACACCCACTAGCCAAAAACCCTCTCCCTCATATTTTCAGAATCATAAATCTACCGCAATGGTTGTGAGAAATCAAAGATGGTTGCAGGAAAGATCTGACGGCCAACATAACTCTAGATTTATGTGGAACACGACCACTAAAAAAGATTGAATAATCCTTATATACATAAGAAGATCATGCCAAAGCATGTTGTTTATGCTCCAGAACACAAAAAACATCCCAATTGGTAGCTAACTCAACTTTCCACAACCGATACTACTTATTGCCTAAATAAATACTTTTAACATTTTATAAAGCAATTCTCATGATGAATCACAAAAAAGGAAACTATTGAACCCCCACTTTCCCTTTCCCTTTTACATCAACTGCTTTGGCTACCTGAAATCTCTCCATCTCACTTCGGATCACATCTACAAGATTTTCCCTCTGCAAACTAACAATCGAAGCATGAGAAGGAAGCTGCTGTTGCTAGGAACAGAAAACATCCTGAGGAGGCACAAGCCTCCCACGCTCGTCAAAGCGCAAAGCAGAATCAGAAGCCCTTATATCATCTGCACTAACTACAGGAACATGTGAGGATTGAGGTTTCATATAGAACCCCCTACCTCTACGTTGAAAATTTTGAGTGATAGGTTGCGGAGGTGGGTGGATAGGAGTCGACCGAGACTCCTGTCTGGCATTATGTCTAACCACAGTGACCCAAGAATTATCCTAAGGAGGCAAGTTCTGACCCAGCGAAAGCGATACATGCTCAATACTAGCTTGGGAAGCAATCTTCTTTCCATCATCTTGTCTATGTTGGACAAGTGGCTCAGGATCGGCTTCTAGCTTTGCTGAACCATCTGCTAGGAATGATGGTCTTGCATATCCATGTCAGGATCCATAGAATATTGCAATACCTTAGGGCTTCTATCACATCCTAAAATGAAATGTCCCAATTGGCCACATCTGAAATAGTGTCCAGCAAATGTGCCCCATTTCAGCTGATAAACCAAAGTTTGCAACCCTGAAACCTCAAAAGGAACTTTGGTCGGGCGAGATTTTCCTATATCCCAAAGCATGCAGGCTGTGTTCCTATTGCGGGAGGCCAACTGAGGCTCCACCAACACCTCACCAAGAGATCTCAAAACCAAAGGAAGAAGTCGCCAAGGATGTGTAGGAAAATCAACCATCTCAACCCAAATTGGGCATGTGTGCCTAAGTACCTCTTGAAACTCCGCCATAGGCCTCCATGTGCATATGTACTAATTGACCATCCATGAACAAAGGGATACGTTGCATAATGTGAGCACGCACTTCCAGGGAATGAAAAAGAACCTCAAAAAAACCCTCGGTCCATCATAAATCTCTTCAACGAGAGGGACTTGCACTTACCCTGAAGCATCATCCTGACACACCTCAACACTGACAGTCATAGATTGCAACCAAGCACGAATTCTAGTGATCAAAGGAGTTCTTCCCGTAAAGTAAAAGACGGCTGCCCTCTCATGAAAAGCAGCAATCTACTGTAGGACCAGATCAGTTCCGATAATAGCGACCACATGTTCCCCTTTCGATAAAGAACTCGCTTTACCTTCATTGGCATGAGCATAATCCAACATGATTGTTGGCAATGGCCAGCATAAACTGAAGAGACTCATCAGTCTCTGAGCATGAAGCATGAACATTTTGTTGAGGCAAAGTTGGGGCACACAAAGTCGGTTCATCAACCGACATCTTACGACGTTTACCCATCTCATCCCCATCCATTAACTACCCAGAATTTTTCAGCTGACGAGTCACCATCCAATTCTGCCAAATCTTTATCATCCCCATTCCCTATATGCTGGTCAAGAAAGGCCATATCAATACCATCAGACGCCTGTAGATTCGCCATAACTGAACTTTATACTTATTACATGCTTTTCTCAACCCTGAGTGGCTGTCACAGATCAGAACTGAATATGTCACCTTCTAAAGGCCGATGTGCTTTAGGCTCTCTGCGCAGATTGAGAATCTGCTATACTGTCTTTACAGGTCTTCTCACTGTCTCTCTCTTTCACACTCTGTCTGACCTAGATGCAGAAAAAGACGCTGCAAACACACCCTGCGCAAGTCAGATGAGGAGCCACGAAAAGCAGGTCAGATGGCCTTCAAGCCTGCCAATAGCCACAGGGCCATAGGTGAGCTTCTGTGCAGAAGACGCAAGTACCTAACACTTGGTGCAGGGCAGTTTGGCGACAAGACTTATGCATAGGGTGGGCAATCGAAAGGGCACGGGGCTTGAGGGAATTGCTCTTGACGGATGCAGCTGATCTCTGCTCAACCTCTCTCTCAGACGCAGAACAGGGCGCAGGTCGAAGAGCAGGACTGTTCGCAGTGCAGGTTGACTGTTCGTAGGTGTGCTGGGGCAGGGCTTGAGCAGGAACGGGCCATTGCTTTCTCTTAGGCTCTCTGCCAATTACATATGGATCAGAGTGCAGATATCAGATGAGAGATGGATCTATATGGCAGTATGCTACTTTTCACCACGAGGGTCCAGATATGCTACTACGCAGGGTGATATTCAGGCCAGAGATTCCCCCTCCCCTTATTCACAGCTCTCAGAGGACATTATTCTGTATTCTAGTTTGGGTGAGGTCTTCCTTATGGGGGACTTCAACGGGCGCACACAGAGCCGACAGTGTGAGAGTTTTGATATGGAGCAGCTAGAGATCATGAGAGCATTAGACCGTGAGGAGTTGGGGATCAGTCGGGAGTCAGCAGATATTGGGCCAGACGCCACAGGGTATGGAGGGCATTTACTTGAGCTTGGTAGTAGACATCATCTCGTTATTTATAACGGCATGGCACGATGGCCATATTTAGGAGGTGTTACATGCTTCCCACATGGGGGGGCGAGAGTACTGTAGATTATATGCTCGGACCGATCGATGGGATGCATACTATCGAGTCCTTCGGCCTTGGGAGACTTCCACTCGGTGCCGATCACACCTTTCTCAGTTTCTCACTCCTCACCTCATTACCATCACCACCTGCAGATATCATACTCCACATGCATACTGCCATACACTTCACTCATGAGCTTTCACATGTTTACTCACAGCATCTGGAGGAGCACATCACGTCACTTGATCCATACGCACCCCTTGATACACTGACCACTGATATCACACGCATTCTGTATGATTCTGCTACACTCAGTTTTTCACATCACACATACACGCACCCCCCTCGGACCGGTACCATGCCACAGAACAGGTGGTATGATGATGAGTGCAGAGATCTACGTCGAGAGCTACGCGATTTGGAGGCCAGAGGAGAGATCACACACAGACAGGCGCAGAGACGCATGCACCGCTTGATCCGCCATAAAAAACGGGAATGGGAGGAGGAGAGATATTGGGATATATACCACCTTCTTATGAGCAGAGATTGTGCAGAGGCATGGAGGCAGATCAGAGAACCACGCTCACCCACACCGATACATGACCCTGCAGTATGGCATGGATACGCACAGAGTTTATATCATGTACCCGCACAGCCGTTGATACCCACACCATGTACACCAAGACCGGGTATTTCATCCTTTTTCACCACTAGTATGGTGAAACATGCTATCTCACGGTTACAGAATGGCCGTGCTCGAGACCAGTTTGATCTTCAAGCAGAGCATATTATATATGGAAGAGACACATTGGCTCCACTCATTGCTCACCTCTTCAACCGTGCATTGTCTGAGGGGTTCCCTGACTCGTGGACAGAGCACACCATTGTACCTATCCACAAGTTAGGGGATCCTATGGATCCTAACACATATAGGACCATCATGATTGGGCCAGTTTTGGCCAAACTTGATGGCACGGGCACGGTGATGGAGGAGCTCAGCACGCTGGCTGAGAGAGAGTGCATGCGCACACCCGGACAGGCAGGGTTCAGACGGGCATTTTCTACCATAGACCACATCTTCACTCTCCGTTGTCTGATCGACCAGACACGAGTGAAGAAACAGAGATTGTATTGTTGCTTTGTGGATTTCCGCAAAGCCTTTGACATGGTTCCGAGAGAGAGGTCTCTCAGACGCCTACTTGATCTGGGGGTGGACGATGACATGATGTGGGGTATTTATGCACTATATGAGCAGGTTACTGGCAGAGTCAGATGTCCGGGAGGTATATCAGATCCCCTTGTGAGCACCATTGGTGTGAAACAAGGATGCCCACTCTCACCGACTCTATTTGGGCTGTACGTGATGAGATAGCAGAGTTTATTCAACAGCGAGCCAGTGGAGGTATAGATCTCAGTGGAGCCACAGTTCATATCTTACTATATGCAGATGACATTGTGTTGGTCTCAGATTCAGCTCAGGGATTACAGCAGCATTTATTAGCATTGGATGATTTTTGCATACAGAGAGGCATGACAGTGAACCTTGGTAAAACCAAGGTTCTTATATTTCATACATCAGCTCAGATACGCAGACAGAGTATTTTCATGGCAGCAGGAGGGAGTATTGAGGTCACTGGATCATATGTATATTTGGGAGTTACCTTTACAGCAGCTTCATGGATTTTCTCGATGACACAGGCAGCTCGTGACCGCCTCACTAGAGGATACTTAGCATTGGCTCTTATGGAGCGACAGTGTCATCAGGCACATTTCCAGGAGCCCCGCACCAAGGGTTGGCTCTTTGATACTCTAGTCACTCCAGCACTGATATATGGAGCAGCTATATGGGGGCCAGGCCTTGCCGATTATGTATGGACATTGATGGAGAGACCTCAGGTGATCATGATATCTAGATTGATTCGCAGCAAGGCCTCAGTCCCACATGGCATTGTGCGAGCAGAGCTTGCCACACCGCCCATGCTAGTCGAGGCATTATTTTAGACAGTCTGCTTCCTACACAGATTTCAGGATATGGACAGAGATCGCATTGCATACAGAGCATATATGGCATCTCAGGAGATGGCTCGAGCGGGGGATACCACATCATGGTATGCACAGACTAGAGCTTGGTTTGACAGGACATGGGCTGGACATTGATAGACTCCCACCTCTTCTATATGATACTCAGGCTCCCACTTACACCCTCTCTCTCTGTGAGAAGAACAGAGTCATCAGACAGGAGATATGGCATATTTATATATAGAGGACATGGGTCAGGCCTGCACAGCCACTGCCATCGAAGATGGCACATTATTATACACAGTTCTTGAGCATATCAGAGCAGGGATTCATAGAGATTCCGAGATATATGCAGATCTATATGCCACATCGATTGAGAGTTCTTATTGGACAGCTCAGGGTATCATCACATTAGCTTATGATTGAGTGTGGCAGAGCCAGTGGCATCCCACGGGAGGAGAGGATATGCCCCCTTTGCAGATAAGAGGTGGAGAGTGAGGAGCATTTTGTTCTCAGATGCCCGGCATACTCAGAGTTGAGATCTAGATACACATTGAGCAGCTCGCTTCAGGGATGTATGACTGATATGGATCAGAGATCATTTGGCCGTTTTCTTGGAGAGGCATGGCACATCAGAGAGCAGAGCACACAGCGGGTCCGAGTCAGAGAGGGGCCCACCCAGACGACTATTACACAGTTCTTTCAGACAGACAGAGTGAGGGCTACTGTACCAGCCTCCAGCCAGACCTCCGGGCTCACACTACAGTAGGCTGAGGACCAGCGTACCCGATGCCGCACGAGGATCCGTGGGTTTCGGACCCCACAGCCACACCGACAAGAGATCTGGAGGATTCTTGATCTACATCGACAGTAGACTGAGATCCGACGACACTCGACACATTGGATCTCAGATCTCCAGTTTGCTCTTTCTCCACCACCGATGTACCACATCCTGCATCCAGGAGGGATCACCTGCTATTAGCGACTTCGATGACTGCTACTACATCCCAGGATAGTATATCTCCCTGCATCTGTTACATATACACATCGCACCACTTTATCACAGCCGACAGTTGTTCCCCTATCACAGCCGACATTTGTTTCCCTCTTGTAGCCATTATTTGGAGTACCAGAGCTACATACGCACATACACATACACGACACTTATCACACTCACAGAACCGTATTTTCAGTTTCCAGTTTTTAGCTTTTCATTCAGCACTTTTATTTTGGATAGCTGGACCTCATCAGTTGTATCACAGTTTGTCTCATAGGCCAGTTTTGGTCTTTAGAAGACGTTAATATAACTTTCTTTCTTTCTTTCTTTCTTTCTCTCTCTCTCTCTCTCTCTCACACACACACACACACACACACACACACACACACACACACACACATAAGCTTTGCACCCAAGACAATAGTGATATCAAACCCCCTCCCCCCTGCCACCCCGTCCATCTCTCCCACAACATATGGTTTGCTATAAGACAGATTTGCACCTCGTTTCATAGGCTATAGATGGAGACATGTCAACAGAGGATAGGACTTGCTAGCTTTGTAACTGAGATCCTAAGACAGAGGAGCATTACATATGTAGACGTATAGCATATGATGACATACAAAGACAGTACCACTGCCTCTTCCATGATCGTTTTGGATCTCTTCATTGTGTCATGGAGTATGAGGACCATAGATGCCTAGGTCTTTTCTTTGTGGAGCTCTAGAGGCACCACACGTCACTACTGTGAGATAGGAGACCAGCTGACCCAGAGGGACCCATGCAGAAAGCAGTGATAGACTTTTTTCACAGATCAGACCCTACAGACACTACTAGCCTTGTAGAGATAGATTCACCCCGCCAAACACCTCCCATTCCGTGCTATGGAGTAACATTGGAGAGATTCATTTCACTTTGGCAAGCATGACAACCCCGTCTACCAAGGCCACGTCCAAGGAGGCCGCACCACAATTGGATCAGAGCCATTATCATGAGACACTAAAGACTCACTACCATGCATATTAGTGGAGCAGTTAGAGATCGCATCACAATTGCTGCAATCATGTGCATACCTTAAGATCAGCTATAACATATAGTTCGCACCACATTTTTTTGTACATAGTTTAGTCAGATTTGGGTTTCCTTTTCTTTCTACTGACAGAACAACACTAGACATAGTTTTACTCTAGCATAGTCCCATCATAAAGTTATTTCTTAACATTGTTTCATAGGCCACTTACTTATGTTATCGTAACCTTACTGATGAGATGACATTAGACATGGATGTACTTTGAATTTTGTGTCATAGGCCACATTGGCCTTATGCAGGCATTAACATATATTTCTTTCTTCTTTCTTTCTTTCTCAACTTACTAATATTTGTATTGATCATAGGCAAGTGTTGGTACCAAACAGCAATGTACCTCCACGACAATGATTATGATCTAAACCTATCTAGATTAAGTGTTGGTCACAGATAGAGGTCCAGCTTGCGGCTATGAGGACACTCAAGGGAGATTTTCTTTTCTCATCATTGGACAGCATCTGAGCAGGATCCCTATCCCAGACTATTCACAGACATAGTGGACTCAGGGACATTGTCACAGATGGGAGCTGATTTCCAGCATTATAGCTTGGTACATATGAATTGTGTTATCATAGGTGTAGCCACGTCATTGATCTTCAGGATATACCCACTGGGGAGTCTCTATCGAGGATTTGGACAGAGATAGTCCATACTCTCCATGGGAGATGGGAGAGGTTGCAGTGCAGCTTTGAGAGGATGAGGAAGAAAAGAGAGGCTTTCCTGAGGATTTGGGATCCAGACACCTTTCACACTACCCCTCAGATGGTCTAGCACTTTAGCCCACTAGATTGGTTGTTTACACAATCATTGTATCTTTGATGTATTTAGTTACTCTTCACAGAGTTTTTTGTACTTTGTATTTACCTTAGGGGGACTTTCTCCGAGGTGTAATTAATAGAATTCTCTTTTCTTGGGGAAAAAAAAAGGAGTTGTGTTGTTTTTAGGCAAATGGTTGTCATGCAAAGCCCTTGTAATTAAACCTTGGCATACATGATAGTTTTGAACAGGTATAAAAACTACTTTGCATGTATCTATTGTTAACTTCACACGAGTAAAACATGTTCTGAAGCTTTGTCTCCACTTTTTAGGTAAATGGTATGCTGGTGTGTGAAGCAGGCTGTATACTTGAAAACCTTGACAAGTATCTTGCAGACAAAGGGTACATGTTGACTTATGCAATCATAGGGGATGTTATAATCTGACAGATGTAGAACTTTGAAGTGTCAAATTATACAAAACTGTTAACTTCTGTCTTTGGACTTGATATTTTCTTTTTATTTATGAATTGTGCCAATGATTATAATACGTAAATGTGTTGCAAAGATACATTATGCCTCTGGATTTGGGAGCCAAAGGGACCTGCCAAATTGGAGGAAATATCTCCACCAATGCTGGTGGATTACGATTGCTCAGATATGGTTCATTGCGTGGAAGTGTCCTTGGTAAGGTTTCCTGACTCTTAAGAATGCATTCTCAATCATAGGTTGCTGAAAAGTGTCATATAGGCTCATCTCTGTTCAACCAGTCCAGAATGATATCATAAATTGGCCGGATCTGTTATTGTACCCTCAAGATGGAATAATGCGAGTTGCTGTGAACAGAAATGACTTGGATTCAAACAGAGAGAATTTTGATAATGATATATTGTGATTATGCTGGCGGGATATCAGGGAAGTGAATCCATCTATTGCTCCCTTTTTGAATGTAGGTGAGATGTTCAGGCCTTTGGAATCAGCACTTGTGACTTGGACCTTTAGCACTTTTCTCTCTCCATCGTGTCAATGCTTCTCTAATGAGGGAACAAAATCAAGCTGATGGGTAGGTTGTAGCAACCAATTAAAGTTCTTGTAGCTCATGTTCAGCAAGTTCCTGCACGACAGCTTAAATGAACAGATATGGACATGGTTTACGTGTAGTACTGAAGTAGTCTATCTCAAATTGCAAAAGAAGAAAACACCACTTTACAACTTGTAGTACTGATCCATAGTAGTCTTAAATCTCGAATTGCAAAAGGAGAAAACACCACTTTATAACTTGTACCACCAAATAGTTGTTTGAGATGTTGCATTGGGCGTCATTAATCTAGGTATTTCTATGAAAACTGGATTCGATAGATGCTTAAAATAGTTTAAAAATAGAAAATGAGCTCAAAAAATCCTTAAAAAATTTTAACTTTTTTAAGAGCCTAAGATATTTATGGATTTTTAAAAAAAATTGATAGGTATAAGGTCTCACTAAAGATAAAGATCATAGCATTATCACATCATCTTGTAACTTATGATATAAGAAAATACTTTGTATATATAAATCAAACCTATTTTTATTTTTAAAATCATATTGAAATAAATTAAGTTTTTAAAAAATATTTTTTCAAAAGAAGTGCTAATGAGTAAGACCAAAATCTCAATGGTTTATATATTTTCGATTCAAAAATAGAGAGATATATAACTTATACAAAGCAAATGATATTTCAAATCTTTTTTCAATGGTGTACACAGAGTCCTTGACAATCAAGTGGAAGGGCAATGCTTGCTGTTCCTTTTGTTAGGAATCACTGACAAGACTCCTTCCTTCTTTATGAATTCGATGCCAGGAATCCACATTCACAAAAGTATTTGGAGAAATATCTTTGGAATTCTATGATGACATTGATGTGATGTCAATTCTATCAGCCTGGAGATGCTTATAGGAAAAGAATTTTCACTTTCCCACATATAGAAATGATTTTAGTGCCAAACAATAGCTAACAACTTGTAATAGCGGTCCTACATTCTATTGCTGTTAACAAGTGAGATTAAATTGCTACAAGCTATATTTTTGGGCATGCATTTCAAGGCAGGTGCAGTACAGTAGTGCATTGCTGTCATTTGCAGGCTGAATGTTGATTAGTGTGACATTGGGCACATTTGGCAAGATTTGTGACAGTTTGGTACTTGCATTCTAATCCGGTGGGGATTTTTGGTACTTGGAAGAGTTCATTCTATCCTTCAGCATTGAAGTATTTGACTGGTGATTTTTGTCCATTATTGACAACATGGATATCTAGAGCATAGTGATCAAAGTAGCATCCTTGGTGTCGTCACTTAGGAGGACAAGCTTGATGGCACAAACTACCTATCGTGGAGTTTTATGTGCGCAACCTTCTAGTGGTGAAGGACTTGTGGGACTATGTCACTAGTGATTTGCAGTGACCAGGAGGTCTTTCACCTTAGACACCTCAGCATATGCTTGAAGACAAGTTGCTAGTGCTGCTATTGCGGTTGCCTTGCCTCCCCCTTCTACCAAAGATGAGTGGAGATGAGACTCAAAAGGATATGGAAGTACTATCTTTGATAGCCTTGTCAATGAAAAGGGCTATTATTCGGCATATTTGGTCTTGTAGGACCTCAAAGATTGTTGCTTGGGATGTACTTGAGTGCATGTTTATAATATGCAATGAAGCTAGGATACCCTATCTCGGCAAAGAGTTGGCTAATGTGAACATGGATGAGGGTGATAGTATGATAGATCACCTCACACACATATAGGATTTGTCTGAGTAGTTGCTAAATGTTGATGAGGTCATTCAAGTTGTTGAATCGGTAAACATTACATTGAACTTTTTTCTTGAGTCATATCTTGACCTCTTTGATTTTGTCCTTTGGGGGTGGGGTTAGTAGCCCCTTATATTTGTGGAGTTGGAAAGCATCTTGGTGCCACAGGAACAAACTCGAAAGAATGTTACATTGCGTTCAGGTGATGTGGCTATGTTTTCAAAGTATAAAGGCAAAGGGAAAGTCAAGTAGAATGTGAAAAATCAGCAAAAGGCTGATGCTGGACAGCCATCAAATAAGGCTACTGTCCAAGACATAAAAGTCTAGGAAAAAGGAGAAATGCTATTATTGCAAGAAGCCCGGTCATTATATTGATGAATGCAGAAAGCGATTGTCGAAAGAGGACTTTGGTTTGACTGACTTGGAGACATCAGCCCCATCAAATCTACTGATGGTGATGCTTCAACCAACTTTGTAGAGGAGGACTATGCATTTCTTACATGCAGTTTTGATTCTTTGATGGTTGATTTGCATTTAGTGCTGCTGAAATGCAGCACACATGGTATTTTGATAGGGGGGCATCAAAACATATCACTTCCAAGAAGTATTTGTTTACCTCTTTGCATTCAGTCCTTGTTCGGAAGTGTGTTACATGTGTGAACAACACCATTTGATGTATTTGGCATTGGTTCAGTCACAATTAGTGCTGCAAATGGTTCTGATTTTACGCTTCTGGGTATTTTTATGATTGGCATTACAAATAATTTGCTGTCTATATCTGCTTTAAATAAGTATGGCTTTCAAGTCATCTTTGAGGATGACAAATGCATTGTCAAAGATAGAGAGATGGATTATGCACTTAGACTATCCAACACCCTATATAAGGGTCTCTTTTTGTTGGTACGTAAGATAGACAATCTTATGATGCTCTGGTAGTTAGTACTCTTTCGCTCGAAATGTAGAATGTGGAGCTATGGTATGCTTGCTGTGGACATATGAGCTATGGTAGTCTGATGATCCTTCAAAGGTGTGAGATGGAAGATGCATTGCCTCTAGTGAAGACCCCACCTTCTCATGTATGTGAGGGATGCATTTTGGGCAAAATGGGTAGGTTTGCTTTCAAGAAGGATAGTGCAGTGCGTATTGTCTAGAAAATGCAACCTATTTACTTTGATGTCTATGGTTCCATGAGGACACGTGCACTTGGGGGTCATCTTCATTCTTCAATCAGCAAGGAAGGTTCTAAGCATACCTAGAATCACTGAGAGTAATGATAGGACGGATTTCTGCCGTTGTTGCTCTCTTGACTTGTTGCTCTCTCTTGACTTGCTGCTCTCTTTCTCAATCTCTCACATGCTAAAAGGAGCTCTTTTCTCCCTTTTTCTTTTCTTAATGCTCTTTCTTTCTTCCCATACTCTTTGTTTTCCTTCTAAGGTATTCAAAATCTCTTTTCCTTTCTTTCCATGCTTCTTGGTTGTTACAGAAACTTATCTTTTATTTTTTCTTTCTTATTTCCTCAACCTTAATGCATCCTACTAATTAAAATCACCACACAACTGATCTAACTAATGTTCCTAAATCTCCCAAAACCTAAACTATCCGGCAAAGGAGATTGAATACCTTCCGACTCCCTTGCTTTCTACCTACACCAAGCGCCGTAACTCCTACAAGCGCCGTAACTCCTACTCTGTTGCTCGATTTGGAGTGCGTAGGCACTCAAGCTGGAATCTATTGGTCCCAACAACCAAACCAAAATGTTGTCACTATCAGAGCAACAATCGAGACCCTATGGACTGCTTATCAAGTCAAGTGTTTCAAGCGAGTGGCAATGGCTACCTCTCATATAGTTGTGCACGCTCTCACACAAGGATATAGTGAGCTTACCATTGAATCCGATCGTTGTAGCCCTCTTTCTTGAATCCTTTAATGGCTCCATGATTCAAAGTGCTAGCTCAAGCAAGCTCCATCTCCATGCTCCAAGCTTCAATGTCGATAGCTGCACGTGTGAGAAAAGAGAAGAGAAGAGAAGAAGGAGAAGATGAGAAGAGGAGAAGAAGAGCTCCACGGTCCCACTCTTACATACTCACACTCTCCCTCTCTCATACTCCCTCTCTCATGCACAAATAGGAAGCAAGAATAAGAACAAGAAGAGAGCTAGTTTGCACACACACCAAGAATGAGCTTATCCATTAAGTTTTTGGCTTTTGTACATGCCCTTCTCCCGTTGGGCGCACATTCCATTCCATGATTGGCCGTTTGGCCTTTGTCCTCTTTTCCACTCTTTTTCTATTCTTTCCTATTCTCATGGCTCCTTTATATGTACCTTTTCATTTATAACTTGCACAGGGAGGGAGCTTGGTGCTTTTTTACAAAGGACTAAAAGGCGCTTCATTTCTTGTGTGCCTTATTCTTGATTTTAAAAAATTTCCCGTACTTTTTGGTCTTCTTTTTTCATCGGGCTTTCTTCTTATCTTCCTTTTTAAGCCTTCTTTGCGCCTTGTGTCGTTCAGAGGGTTAACAGTAACAAAATCCCAAAGGTCACAGTCCTCAAGGAGACATTCCATTCAGCACAACCATAGAGGGTAGTTCATCCCATCTAGCTCATCAGATGCGGAGAGAGAGGGTAGGACCAACACCTGCTCAAGAGTTGACATCAATGCCAATTGTAGACTAGAAGCCTTGGAAGAATATAACGGGAACAACTAATAGGATGGTGGTCGGTCTAAACAATTTTGAACCACGCGATCTACCATAGCATACACATCGACCATAGATGTCCTTCAATACGTACATGTAACAGAACAAAGAAGATGGTGCAAATGGGATGTCCTCCACCTATACAAGGTTTGTCGATGGGTTGATTAGAAAAGGATTGATATACAACAATGGAGACGGGAAGTAGCCGAGAGGTAGGAAGTGGTGACTTGATGTCAAGAAAGTATGCTAACTGAAAACACAGGCTGTAAGTTGTGCGGGGGATGATGCCAACACCTAAAGGGGATTCCCAGCCCAAAGCAGAGATGGATCTAGTATACGTAGCAATAAAGGTGAGTCTATCCACCTGATAAACATGTTGTCCAGCCTACAAAAGGGGTTGTCTAGAGTGTTGAGGTGCCACCCAAGGGAAAACCAACTACGCAGACTAGAGGATATTGTCGGCTATGTTGAAGATGATACCCAGCTCAGAGAGAAGGACCTGTCAGTAAAACAACGCAAGCAAAAGGTGTCCACCACCTAGAGATCAGACTGCCAAAGTTAGGTGAAGAATCCTAGCAGTAAAACGCATGGAGAAAATGTATTTGGCCATTTGGAAAATGCGCCTCTTGCACCTGGAAATGACATGCCGGCAGATAAGAGCTGTTGCCTAGCAACAAGAGAGCGTCGTCTACTAGAAATGCAGGTTAAACCTGTTGCACGTGTGCTGGATGCCTACAAAACACAAAAGGGAAGACCAGAAAATAGGCAGTCCAGCCTAGTTAAAAGGCCACCTAACCTGTCAGATTGCCTTGCATTGTATGAGGCAAAACGCATGTATGTTGCCCCCAAAATTGATGATGAAGATGGCTGGAACCACTAACAGAGTGCTGGTCTTCAAGATCTCTAGCGCCCATATGTGGCTTTGATACCATGTGAGAGTGCACAATGGAAAGAGGAAAGGGAATACGGAGAGGAGACAAATAGAGAACGCAAGAGAGAGAAGGAACAATGTGACTGCAATGGTTGAAGATACAAGGTTGCAAGAGTCAGCTCCAATATGCAGCTCTTGTGAAGAAATGCTCTAAACATAGAAAACATAACCAATTGTACGACAAAGCATAAATTGATAAACACAGAACACAACTAGTGTTAGGGTAACTCAGAGGCAGTGAACACAATGAATAATGAAGTGAATAACTACTGAATATACAATGCTCATGTAGCAAATATACTATGCAATGAATATTGAACCTCAAACTCTTGTATCTTAGGGATCAAGGCAGAGGTTATGAATTGGAGAGTGTGTTGTACTACGAACGAATCTTGAACAATGCAGCAAGGTATCCTTTGTGTATTGAACAATTGCAAATGTAGCCAGAGAGACTGGATTTGATACAGATAGGCAGTGAGGAGAAAGAGAGACTAAAAACAGAGGTAGTAGAGGAGAGTGGGTGAGAGTTGGAGATAGTAGATAAGTGTGCAGGAAATGTAGGCGATAGTTGAAGGAGAGAGAAACTCAGCAAACACAGCTTTTGGATGATGCTGACAATGTCTGATCGATAGCGACATATCCAGCTGATGATGTCAGCATAGAAAATGCAATGTTCTAATAGTAGATGACACCTCCAAGGTACTAGGTGACATCTCCTAGATATAGGTGATAACTCTAAGATGGAGGCGACAACTCACAGGTGGAGACTAAGGCTAGAATAAGGCGCCAGATGGTAGCAGACAACAATGGGAAGCTTTGACCGCGATGTCATCGGCGGAGGGGTATGGACAGTAGAGACACGGCTCCTAAAACGTGCAAAAATGAGATTGAGGAAGAGTGGGGGGTTGCATGGCTATTTATAGAAAGTTTGGGACATCGAAAATAGGGTTTGGCATGTGGGATACAGTGACTCTCTAGGTTCGTGCTTCTTTTTACAAAATAATGATGTTTTTTCATTAATTAAGTGTATTTTGGATTGTTTAAGTCAGTCTTATGTAATTTTAGCTCAACACCCCCTCTCAAGCCCAAAACTAAGCCATGAGAAATAAGCCCTTGTGTTTATTTGCATTTACCCCAAGGGGTCCCATCCCAAAGGAGCCAAGGTATCGGGCAAAGAGTGTACGTTTGCTGCCCAGTGACCTACCAAGACTACAGAGGCGATGGCTATCTTACCAAGGAAGCTCAAGCAATCACATGAGAGAGGCCAGGGCATCAGACTTAGGGTACTCAGTTGCCCAGGGGCGTGCCAACTCTTGCAAAGGTAGATGGAATCAACAATGGATTTTTTTTTGTGTACGTGTTTTTTGAGGGCTATGTTTTAGGTTGTCACAAGATTTAGCATTAAGGGAGGGCTTTAAATCAGTGTTCGTTCCATTGAGTCACTATGCCTCGAAGGACAAGAAATAAGAGTGGGTAGTCCCACTACCTTCATAAAACAGGCAAATCAATCCTACACATTACTAGAATAAGTGCCTACCGATTACCAAAGGGTGTGTGTGCCAATCATATGGAGAGTATATGGATAGAGAAGTATGATGACGTGGAAGCAAGCAAAGCCAGCATGCAAGCATAGGAAAAAACTACCTCTCGAAATTGCTATGTGCGATGCTATGTGTATGGTGGATTTGGAGTTGACCACTCCAAGGGTGACCAAAAAGGGATAAATGTGCACAGATGCATGTTTACATGAACAGAATGCTAATGCATAGGGTAATGCAAGAAAGATGTAACTTTTCATACTCATGCAGAATGCGATGCAATGGTACTACTCAGACAATACTCTTGCAAGGGAATTGTTTACTTACCTAAGCGTCCTTTTACAACCATGTCATCTTGAGGCAATGCGGATGAAGTTACAAATATCCATAATGTATAATAAATGTCTAAGAGTAAAAAACTGTAACCATTATCATTGTCACTATCAAGAGAAAGAAACTACCTTCTCTCAAATTGAAAGGAGAAGTAAGAAGGAAGCACTTGCGAAATTGTCATTGGAAGGCATAAACTCTAGGCAAATGGTACCTAGCTCAACTCACTCTTTGGTGAAATAAAAATGAACCTCGACGTGGTACGTACAAGAGGTGATGATCGGATTGCCCGCAAGGCCAATGACACTCTGGTTATCACAGTAGATAACTGTAGACGCTTCACAAGAAAACTAGTGTGGCTAGCAAGTTCCTCAGATAGATGGCCTCAGTGGTACCATCGAAGAGAGTTTGATACTCTACCTTAGCTGTGGAAGCCGCTAGCGTGTCCTGCTTACCGCTAGCCTAATAGATGCGTGCCATGCTGTCACGAGGATATGTATTTTATAAAACTCACTTAACATGTGGATTCATTTTTAATCACATGGTTAAGTAAATGTTGCACATGTGAGGTGTAACTAGGGTTAGAGTAAATTTACGAGCTCGAGACCCGAGGAAATCACGGGATGTCAAAGGCAAAAGTTGCTATAAGTTATGCCGCACATGTACTTGGTGATATTTGGTGCGAGTTGTTAGCCTAGGTCATTCATTTTGCCATAAGTGTCAGTTGGGGACACTAGAGAAGTGTTGTTTAATGATACCTAATGCCAATCTGATGGTCAAAGATGGTACAAAGACACTCGAGAGTGGAAGTTTCCTAGCCAATTTAATTATTGGCCAACCAAATTATTTTTCAGGGCACTGAAATAATTATGAGAATATGGGTACCACGCTAAAATTCTCATCATCCTTCCATCCGTAGAAAGATGGTGAGTCTGAGGAAGTAAATTCCACTGTGTTAGATCTTTTGAGTTTGCTTACAACAACATAGTGCATAGTTTTACGGGCAAAGCTCCATTTGAGGTGGTCGAGGGTGGCAAGAAGGTACCACCTATTCTGCAAACTAAGAATAAGATCTTTGAGACTGATTGTTATGAGGAAAACTCGGATGTAGCCTATGTAAAGATAAAATATGCACTTCAAAGATCGCAAGAAAAGCAAAAGAGGGCAGTTAATCGCCACAAACGTGCTTTGTAGTTTGTAGAGGGTGATTATGTATTGTTGCCTTTTGAAAAGGCAAGGCTGAAAAAGATGAAGGGCAAAGAGCGATTATATCCAAAGCTGTCTATGAGATACTATGGGCCATTTCAAGTGTTGGAGAGGATCAGTGATGCATGCTATAGGTTGAAATTGCCTCCACATTGGCGGATACACAATGCCTCTCATGTGAGCTTGCTTAGACCTTTTCATGGAGATGTGCTAGAGGATGTATCTGCTGAAATTCAGCCGGAGGTTGAAGAGCTCGATGAAATACTAGTATCAAAGCAGTTTTTGGCGCACAAAGAGAGGAAGATCAGGGGTAAGGGTTCCACAAGATACTTGGTGAAGTTTCAAAATTATTCACCAATGGATGCCAAATGGATGGAGGAGGATGAGTCGGCAGACCATCCTCAGTTTTGTTGTAGCTTTACCTTGATGCTTTCTAGTTAGAGCCGACTTTAGTTTGGGTTCAATCAAGTTCAACAGAGCAGAGGTCCAGAGTATTACCTGATGCTTGTGAGGGAGCTAGCACCTCCACTCCTCAGTAATGGACAGCTCTAGAAGTAGTGGATCTCAAATGTATTCAGCATACATTCAGGGTACTGTAGTTGAACAATATGTTTGCCAAGAGATGACTATTTAGTGTACTAGTCACTATGTTTGGTATGCAGATCGGTATGGTTTTCACTGTAGCTCTGAAACTGTACATTTATATCCGTTATACTTGGGGTGTAATCAATTATGCTTCGTATGACATTGGTTATGCTTGGTGAAGCATAAGTTAATGATTATCAAGGGCTGATTATCGAATGTTGGTTTTCAGCATATGATCATTAATAATTAGTGGTATTCAGCTGGTTTTATGGACAAAAACATGTCTTATGATGCCATTGATGTTTCAACCATGGTTTATGCTTAATTTTTGCTATACTATGGTCTAGTTTTGCTAGATAAGTTGAGCTCATGAGAAATAGACATGTCACATGATAACCTGGCAATGTTTTTTTTTTCAATAAGATTCTTTGTGAATCTTATAGTATGTTATGATTAGTTGGTAATTTTCAACATGTGTTGGGCATATGGAATGGTTGAGCAACAGTGCACAATGTTGTGTTAACTATGATGCTTTGTGGAAATTTCAATCCACTATTTTACTTTTGATGCATTTGGCAGTGCAATCGTGGATGATTGCAAGGATTTTAAGGGAGAGGGCTATCATCAGGACATGTATTTTTTGAAACCTCACTTAACGTGTGGATTAATGTTTAATCACATGGTTAAGTAAATGTTGCACATGTGAGGTATAACTAGGGTTAGAGTAAATTTACGAGCACGAGACCCAAGGAAATCACGGGATGTCAAAGGCAAAAGTT
Source organism: Lygodium microphyllum (assembly GCF_053477565.2). Classification (NCBI taxonomy): domain Eukaryota; kingdom Viridiplantae; phylum Streptophyta; class Polypodiopsida; order Schizaeales; family Lygodiaceae; genus Lygodium; species Lygodium microphyllum. The sequence goes on from NC_141141.1 coordinate 19,454,841, forward strand.
GCTATAAGTTATGCCACATAGGTACTTGGTGATATTTGGTGCCAGTTGTTGGCCTAGGTCATTCATTTGGCCATAAGCATCAGTTTGGTGACATTAGAGAAGTGGCATTTAATGGTACCTAACGCCAATTTGATAGTCAAAGATGGTGCAGAGACACTCAAGAATGGAAGTTGCCTAGTCAATTTAATTATTGGCCAGTCAGATTATTTTTCAGGACACCGAAATAATTATTAGATTAATTTTTAGTGTTTAAAGACTGAAAAGTAATATTTAATTATGGATAATGCTGAAAAAACCATTTGGGAAGGCTGCCACTTGTAAAAAATGCACATGCAAGATTGAAAAACGTCTTTAGAGGCTGGAGAGAGGCATTTTTAGTGTATTCAGTCTGCAAGAGAGAGGGAGGAGATGCTATTGGTCTGTTTGCAGCCATTGGAGGATCTTTTGAGGTAGACAAGGGCAGAGAAGACCAATCTACAGTAGGTGAAAGCATCTACAGGCTGTTGAGATAGGACAATAACAGTAAATGACTGATTTTCTTCAGTTCTTTGCATCTACAAGGTATTGAGACAAGGCAACAGCAATAAATGAGAAATTTTCTTCAGTTCTTCACGAAGAAAGTCTGAATTCTCTCTCTCCTCAGCATTCTTCTCATCTCCCAGCCTTTCTACAGCCTTGCTCCAAAGATTACAGCATTGAGATCACCAGAGACTGAGAAATTTCAGATTTCTTTGTTGTAAACCCTAATCTGCAAAACAGAAATTAGAGTTCAGCAGCAACCTCGGGATGTGTGCCAGAAATTGGGAGCTCCAAGACTTGGATTCAATAGGGGTGAAGCTGTTTTTAGCCTATTCAAGTGGAGGGACAAGAAAATAATTGAATTTGGGGCATTTTCAATCTCCATCAAAGCGGGTGAAGGCCAATTGATTGCCACCCTATCCGAGGAGGAAGGCTGGTTACACATGCCCAAGCTGTAGAGGTAGCCACCATGGAAACGCTGGGTGTCAGGATCTCTGACCTAGTCAGAATTAGTGTATCCTTGCAAGCATAAACCATGACCATAAGTGAGTCCATAATTAAAAGTATACCTTAAATATCTTAACACATGAAGAGAAGCAATCTAATGAGCCATTCTAGGTGCATTAAAATATTGACTAAGCAAACTAATTGAGGATGTAAGATCGAGCCTAGTATGAATAAATTAAAGTAGTTTCCCTACAATAGAATGATAAGTGTGAGTATCAAAAGGTTGACCTGAGGTATTCTTATGTAGATGGATGGTGGGATTAAGATGCATGGTCACTGGCCGTGTTTGATCAGTTCAATATTGTTCTACCAGTTGTAGGGCATACTTCTGTTGTGATAGAAAGATGCTTCTCTTGGATCAAACAATCTCCATCCCTAAGAAATAAGACATTAAAAAATCTAAGTTGGTCATCTTGAACGTAGTGCAAAGCTTTGCCTTGACTTTTGTAAGGGCTGTAGAATCTGAGCCAGTGAGGAGTATATCATCAACATATAGCACGATATAGGTGACTCTTGTGCAAGAGGTACGATATATAGATTTGGATCATAGGGGATAGAATGGTATCCATCAATTCGTAAAAACTTGTCTATCCTGTGGTACCAAGACCTCGGTACTTGCTTTAGTCCATAAAGAGCTTTCTGCAAAGCGAAATACCTTATTGTTCTAGTCAGCAGAAGAAAAGTCGGGAGGTTGCTTCACATAGACTTACTCCTCCAAATAACCATTCAGAAAGGCACTTTTGATGTCCCTTTGATAGATCAGCGAACTGTGATGATGGGAACCAACAGACGAAATGATGTCAAGCGAGCGGTAGGTGTGAAGTTTTCTTCATAGTCAATGCCATGCTTTTGCCTAAAACCTTGCAGTACAAGGTGAGCCTTACATTTGTCTAAATTGCCATTAGCCTTTAGCTTGGTCTTGAAAATCCACTTCGTTCAGATGACCAGGATGAACCACCAAGATCCAAGTTTCATTGCGATCAATTGTATCTAGTTCCTTCTCCATGACCTCATGCCACAAAGGGTCTTAGAGAGCCTCCTCTGGCTCGAAATGTGCAATGTAATCAACTGTAAACAACGATGCATATGAAGCCTTGGTGAGCCAAGCAAACTTTCTAGAGCCCTCTAGAGTGGAATTTGGTGGAAGGATCCTCAAATCTTACATGGTTTGTTGATATTAGTAAGATAAGGAAGGGTCTTGCAGAGGAAGCCTGGGAGTAGAAGTGTCCACAAGAAGGTCAGGAGTGGGCAGTAGACATGGCTCAAAAGGTATGATCTCATGCAATGTGAATGGAGATGGGGATGCAGAGTCTTATGCAGAAGATTGCACTATGTCCCCCTCATCAAAGATGATATCCCTCCTAATGATCGCTTTGTTCATCTGAGGATCAAACAAATGATAGGCTTTCACTTAAAGAAGAATAGCCCGCAAAGATCAAGAGATTAGCTCTAGGGGTGAGCTTGTCTAACTTAACATCCGGAGTGTGCATACAAGCACGATTGCCGAAGACTCTAAAGTGTGAAACAACAGGATAAGAGCCAAAAAATGCCTTGTACAGAGTCTTTTTAGGAACCAGCGCAGTTGGATATCGGTTAAGGATATACACCAAAGTGTTAACAACCTCAACCCAAAGGCACTCAGGAAGCTTTGCTGTGAACATAGAGAGCATGTCATATTGGTCCAGTTTCTACTCTATGATTTTGTTCTATATTGGGGAGTTAGTAGAGGTGAGCTAGCATGCAATGCCCTGCTCTTGTAGAAACTTAGAAAACTTGTGGGAGGTAAACTCGTCACCAAAATCACTCATAGTATCCACCAAATAATACAGAGTTGTATGAGCGTCAGAGATTTGTGTAGAAGGGGTTTGGGTCAAGCCAAGAATATATTGAAAATAGTTTTGGTATATTTGAACAATAATCTGTGAATCCATGACCATATTGCCCTTTGGGTTTTGGAGTCTAACCATATTCTTTCCTGTGGGGAAAAGATGCAAACCCCGAAAGCATTTATGGGTCTGGTAGGAGGCATCTTGCAAGTTTTCAGTCAAAGATTTCAGTTTGGTTTGTTGGTAAGATCTCAATTGGAACTATTGAATAAGGTCAACCATTGTTGCGGCTAATGGGGGCAGAAATGCACCATATAGTGACTCAAGAAGCAATGGATGAACCAAGGTTAGAAGATCCTCTACTGGCTGCATTGTTTGCAAAGGGATGCATGGTCAAGCGCACTTGATGGAAAGTGTGACAAGAAGCGGTCAAGTAACTGTTCCATGTAGCCATTAAGAACCACGTGTTTCAAATAAGAGGAATTAAAGCACAAAGGAATTTTTTCCAAAAATTGTGCAAAAGGTCCGACAAATTGTATAAGCATCTCAAACTCTCAAGGAAAGTGATCTGATAAGGCATGTTGTTGTAGGACTTGCATATCAAGGATCTCTAGCAAAAATGCATCATCCTACCTGACATACATATGATCCAGCCTAGACCATGCAACGGAATACTGCATCGAATTAATTGTGAATCCTAGATTGGATAAATGTAGTAAAGACCAAAGGCATTGTTTAAGAACATTCAAGGCAAACTCTTGCCATGCCCGATTTTTAGGAGCATTTATCACCGATGTTGGGTTTGACTCATGCCTACGCTCATAGAGGAGTGTCCGCGATCTTCAGTAGGACATTGGGGCAGTTTTTACTTTGTACGAGAGGCTTTTTCCCCCTAGATTTATTTATTTTATTTTATGTGTCTATGTTACACAGATTGGGCACTTATCGTGTTGTTTTACACTCTTCGGGTGTGAACACCCTCTTACAACCCTAAGATTTAAGGGTTTTGCTTTGTACTTGCATCACACACACTTCAGATTATTGCATTGGGTGTCATGCTATCACACTCTCTTCACTGTCAACTACACTCTTAGCTAAGCTTCAATCTGTCCTTTATCTCACATTTGGTATCAGAGCAAGCCCTCAGCTCAGCTAGTGGCCACCATCTCTAGCTGAGCTTTTCAGCATTCAGCCCCACTAGCGAGTCTAGCTCAGAATGCTAGCCAGCATCCAGCTGCTTGAAGCAGCTCCAGTAAGCCCAGTTCGCTGGTATACAGCACCAGTGCTAGCACCGCCACATGGCGTGTTCCTCTTTAGCTAGGGGGTCTCCAGCTCGACCTTCCAACTGGCAGTGCCCCTGCTTGCGTTTGACCTCTATCCGCGACACCAGGGCCACAAGCACTCGCCAGTCCTATGTGTTGCCACCACAAGTGTCCACTTGTTGCTTGTGCAATTGCCACCAACACGGCCTGGCTCTGGTCTTGTGAGCCACTGCCCGCCAGTCCCTGACCACTAGCCTAGGTTAGCCACTGCCCGCCAGTTGCCAGTGCGACCTGCGCCTCTAGCTCAGCCACTTGCACTCCTCTGCCAAGTTTGCTGGGTCTATGTACCAATCATATAGTAGGTAAAAAGGAAAAAATATTCAAATTTTAATTTATATTTCATCTTCTCAAAGGGGCTTGTGCCTGGGTAGTGTATCTCTGTTTCTGCACATGTTTGGGACACATTTATTGCAGAGATTTCGTGAATTCCGGGTCAAAAAGTTTGGAGCTTTTGTTGTTAGCTCAGAGATGGGCAAATGCATATCAGTGACATTCTGAAATAGACTGATTTCATGCATTTTGGGACAATAAATTTTGGGATTTTTGCATTTTTAGTGCTGCTGAGATTTATTGCCCCTTGGACAGTGTGCATTTCAAACCGTTTTTTGGCAGTGTGTGATTAAATTTTCTAATTACAGCAAAGTGCTTGCTGTAATTTCTGGAAATTATGAGATTTCCAAGTTGGTCCAGCTTGAAATGTTGCTCTTTTGCTGATTAGTGACATTTATCATGGCAAATCAGGGAGATGTGTCCAAGGAGGATAGGTTGGATGGCAACAACTATTCCCTATGGTCCTTTATGATGAAGAATGTGTTGATTGCAAAGACTCTTTGGGATTATGTTAGCGGTGAAGAAGTTAGGCCTGGAGTTGTGGCTCTTGCTACTACTCCTGTAGGAGGATGTGGACAACGAGCAACTCAGCATGTTTAGCTTGTTCCAACTCAGCCACTTCCCGAGAGATCAGCAACACAAAAGGCATGGGATACATGGGATGCACAAGCTTTGTCGTTGATTGCATTGGTAGTTCAATGTCTATCATCCCTCATATTTGGTTTGTAGGTTCTTCACCAAAAGCATGGCTGACCTTAGAGCAGATGTTTGTTGGAAAGAACGAGACACGTATCTCTTTCTTGAAGAAAGAGCTTGAGACTGTGAAGATGGATGAGGGTGATTCTATGCAGGATCATCTAAATAAAATTCAAGACTTGCGTGAGTAGCTTATGAATGTAGATGAATGTTACTTAGATGCGCAGTTGATGTCTACTACCTTGAATTCATTGTTGCCCTCGTATTTGGCATTTCATACGACCTTGAACCTCACTATGCGGATTTCTCCACAGCCACTTACTTTCCTTCAGTTGGTCAGTTTGCTCTTAGAGGAGCAGACAAGAAAGAATAGTGGTGAGGATGTCATAACCTCTGAGTAGGCTTTTATGGCACGACGAAAGGGCAAGGGCAGCCAAGCTAAAAATACACAAGCCAAGAAGGGCAAGTACCACTATTGCAAGAAGCTAGAACACTACATCATTGATTCTAGAAAGTGCATAGCTAAGAAGGAGTTAGGGATGTCAGTTTTTGATACACCTTCTATTGCTACTAAGTCCGCGTCCTTTGTTGGAGACAAGGACTATTGTTTTTACACATATAGTTATGACTCTTTTTGGACTGATAGAGCATTTAGCTCTACTGAGGATGTGAGCACATGGTTTTTTGACAGTGGTGCTTCTAGGCACATAACATCTTGCAGAGATTTGTTTTCTTTTGTTATTGCAACCTTGGTTGGTAAGTTTGTATAGTGTGACAATAATACATCATACCACCCTATTAGAGGCATTGGGGAGATTGTGTTATTTTTTGTGCTGCTGAGCACTGTTTGTTCATTGGATAGCTTGTACATTGGATAGTTTTGACAGAGTGTGATTAGATTCGTTAATTACAGTGTGGTACTTGCTGTAATTTCTAGAAATTTTCAGATTTCCAAGTTGTTCCAGTTTTAGCTCTTGCTCTTGTAATGGTGTTATTTACCATGGGAAATTAGGGACAGAGTGATGTATTCACATATGTATTCAAGGAGGATAGATTGGATGGCAATAACTATTCTCTATGGTCTTTCATGATGAAAAATGTGGTGATTGCAAAAAATCTTTGGGATTATGTTAGTAGTGAAGAAGTTTGTCTTGGAGTTGTGGCTCTTACAACATCTCCTCTAGGAGAACATAGTCAAAGGCTTCTCCAGCTTAGTCACTTTCCCAGAGATCAACAACACGAAAGGCTTGGGACACATGGGATGCTCAAGCATTGTCATTGAGTGCATTGCTAATTTCGTGGTCTATAATTCCACACATAGGATCTGCAACTTCTTCACTAGAAGCATGCCTTACACTTGAGTAGATGTTTGCTGGCAAAAATGAGACCTTTCTTAAAGAAAGAGCTTGAGAATGTGAAGATGGATGAAGGTGATTCCATAGAGGATCATCTTAATGAAATTCAGGACTTGCGTGAGCAGCTAATGAATGTAGATGAGTATTATTCAGATTCACAGTTGATCTCTACTACTTTGAATTCATTGCTGCCCTCTTATTTGGCCTTTCATACGGCCCTAAATCTCACCATGAGAATTTCTTCCTAGTCACTTTTCTTCAATTGGTCAGTTTACTCCTAGAAGAAGAGCAAACAAGAAAGAACAGTGGGGTGGATGTAATAGCCTCTAAACAGGCTTTTATGGCAAGGTAGAAGGGCAAGGGCTGCCAGTCTAAAAATGCTTAAAAGCTTTGGAAGTTCAGGTACTTCACAGAGCAATAAGAAATAGAGGGGTACGCAAGCCAAGAAGGTTAAGTGCCACTATTGTAAGAAGGCAAGTCATTACATAACAGAATGTAAGAAGTGCATAGCCAAGGAGGAGTCAAGGATGTCTGTTTCTTCTGATGTACCTTCTACTGCTACTAAGCCTGCGTCTTTTATGGTAGACCGTGACTATTGTTTCTACACTTGCAGTTATGAATTTTCTTGGGCTGATAGAGTATTTAGCTCTATTAAAGATGCTAGCACTCGGTTCTTTAACAATGGTGCTTCTAGGCATATTACATCCCACAGGGATTTGTTTTCCTTTGTTATTGCAGCTCTTGTTGGCAAGTTTGTGGAGTGTACCAACAATGCATTTTATCATGTTAGAGATATTGGAGAGATTGTTTTGACAGCCATTGATGGCTTTGCTCTCTGTTTACATGATGCATTATATGTACTAGACATAAAAAAGAATTTGTTGTCCATTTCTTCTTTGGCAAAGTGTGATATATAGGTCACATGAAAGAAATATTGACTTTGGTTTTGAGTGGCACATCATGTCATGGACTCTATGAGTTAGATACTTGTTCAGTTGATCAGTTGGTCTATTTAGCATCTACTCTCACTCTTGCTATGTCACACATAGAGTTATGGCATGCTCGTATGGGGCATATAGACTATTGTAGTTTGATGCTTATGCAGCGTACACATATGCTAGATGGCTTACCTCTCTTGGAGAGACCTCTTGAGCATATTTGTGAGGGATGCATTTTGGGAAGAATACATCGATTCTCGTTTTCTCATGATGTTGCTTATAAGGCAACCATCAGATAACGGATTGTGCATTTGGATGTATGTGGACCTACGCAGACAAAGTCATTAGATGGATGTTATTATTTTGTCATCTTCATGGATAATTTTACTCGTTTTTGTTAGGTCTATTCATTGGTAAAAAGTCATAGGTGTATGATGCATTTTTGGCTTTTGTTGCACTTGTTGAAAATCGATTTGGCTGCACGATGAAGACTCTGTGTTTAGATCGAGGGGGGTACATGTCTTCCATGTTGAATAATTTTTTGAAGCAAAAAGGCATTGTCCATCAGTATACTACTGCATATACTCCACAACAGAATGGAGTTGTAGAGAGGAATAATCGGTCACTCATGGAGATGGCCAGATGTATGCTGAAAGCGAAGAGTTTGCCACATGGTTTTTACGTGGAAGTTATGTGTGCTTGCCATGTTTTGAATCGGTGCCCTACCAAGGCATTAAAGAATGTTACGCCTTTTGAGACTTTGAATAGGTAGAAACCTTCAGTTGGCCATTTTTGTACTTTTGGATGTCTTGTATATGCTCATGTTTCCAAAATACTTAGAAAGAAGTTGGATAACAAGGCTATTAAATGCATTTTTGTAGGGTACATCAGTGAGAGCAAAGGATATAGATTGTATAATCTTGTTTCTAAGAAAGTATGTTGGTAGGGATGTGGTTTTTGATGAGAAATCAGAATTATCCCGTGCTAGTTAGGATACATATCAGGCTGCCAATGATGTGTTTGAAGAGTTGTTGTGCCCATTTCTTTTGGTGATACAATTGGAGCTTTGGTAAATGAACAAAATATTCAGCTAGCTGCTCCATTGAGCAATGCAGAAATTCAGCCTATGGTTGATCTGAATATTCAGCAAGATGTAGAATTTGAGATTTAGCAAGAGCTTATACAGAATTAGGAAGCTAGGTAGATGTCTAGATGGTACTTGTAGACTATGAAAGATAGTTATTTGGATACTCCTATTGTTGGTCGTACTAGAAGACAAGCTCATCTGCATGATCATGCTAATACGTTGGAGTTTGTTATGGTAGCACATACACTTGATGATGAGGAGACTAAATGTTTTGAGGGTGCACAACAAAGTGTGCATTGGATGGTAGCAATGCAAGCTGAATTTGATTCTATTATAAAGATTCAAACATGGAATTTAGTGACATTGCTTGCTGTGAAGAAAGCCATTGGTACAAAGTGGGTCTATAAGCTGAAAAGAAATGCAAATGGATCCATTGACAAGTATAAAGCTAGGCTTGTGGCCAAAGGCTATGCACAAAAGAAAGGCATTGACTATGAGGAGACATTTGCTACTACATCCCATTTGACTACCATTCGGTCTATGGTTGCTTTGACTCTCCATTATGGTTGGGACTATGCACTAGCTTGATATTAAGACAACATTTTTACATGGGGAACTTCAAGAAGAAGTGTATGTATAGTAGCCCATTGGTTTTGAAGTTAAGGGATCCAAACACTTGGTATGTAAGCTAGAAAAGGCTTTGTATGGTTTGAAGCAAGCTTTCTGAGCTTGGTATGCGAAAATTGATGCCTTTTTACCTAGCCAAGGGTTCATTAACAGCTCATTAGAGTCTACTCTTTACGTGTGTAAAGAGGGGGGATTGTCTCGCTGTTCATATGCCTTTATGTAGATGATCTTTTGCTCATAGGGACACATGCTATTCAGATTTCAGTATTCAAGCAAAGTTTGCAGCAAACTTTTAAGATGTTAGACTTAGGGCCTTTGCACTACTATTTGGGCATTCAGTTCATTCATAATGCTAGAGGCATTGGATTATCATAGTCCATATATATTGGTAGACTTCTTGAGAGGTTTGGCTTGTAGGACTGCAAGCCAGTTTGCACACCAATGAAGACTGGACTCAAGTTGTCATTCTATGATGACAATGATTTGTTTGATATCCATACGTATGCTCCAGCAATTGGATGTCTCATTTATTTATACAACGCAAGGCCGAATATTCAGTTTGCAATTTTAGCTCTGAGTAGATATATGCACATCCCACATATGTCACATTGGCAGGTTGTGAAGCGTGTTTTTTTGTTACTTACAGGGGACTAGGACTCTTGGATTGCTTTATTGCAAGGGAGGACCACTACAACTACATGCTTATAATGATTCAAATTGGGCTGGTGATTTTGATTTATGTCACTCTATGAGTGGAAATTGTTTATTTCTTGGCTCATCTTACATTTGGCTTAGCAAGAAACAATCCAATGTTGCCACATCATCTTGTGAAGCTGAATACAAGGTAGCTTTCACTACCACAGTTGAGTGTGTATGGTTGAGATGTTTGTTGGGGCTGATCTTGATGTATTTGTCACGGAGCCTACTCCTTTGTTTATTGAAAGTCAGAGTGCCATTGTAGTGGCATGGAACCTAGTGTTTCATGCACGCACGAAACACATAGAGATCCACTATCACTTTGTTAGAGAGAGGCTACATGCAAGAGATATTAGCCTTGTCTATTGTCCTACCACTAGTAATGTGGTAGACATCTTCACCAAAGCTCTTTCTCATGACAAATCTTTCAGGGGGTCTGTTGGGTTTGACTCACACCTACACTCACAGAGGAGTGTCAGTGAACCTAGGTAGGACACTGAGACACTTTTTACTCTCCTTATGAGAGGTTTTTTTTTCCATTTACATTCTTCTTTATTTTATGTGCTTATGTTACATAGTTTGGGCACTTACTGTATTTTACATGTTTCGGGCATGAACTCACATTAACAACCCTAAGGTTCAAGGGTTGTACATTGTACTTGCACATTACTCTTTTGATTATTGCATTGGGAGTCATGTCTTTACTCTCACACTCTCTTCACTTTCAATTGTGTACTCTCAGGGGAGCTTCGATCTATCCCATCTCTCATAGTATAGTTACAGTCCTCGTCCACACAAGAGACTCTCTTAGAGTCCACACACAAACAGGGATTATTGATTGATTGAGCTATTTAGCTTAGCTGATCGACAAGTCTTAGGCATCGACACAGATGTCGACAACACCTTTATAGGTGGATATAGGAGATTATCACTTAGGCCCTGCATATCCACGTGAGATTGTACCATTGGGAACTATAGAGTTCTATGTTTTTCACATAGCCTTAGTTAGTTTCCTTCTTATTTTCTTTGTGTAACATATTTTTCTCAGAAAGTTGTACAATCATATAGATGATTGTAATTCACCGTCTCATAGGTCACTTTGGCCTTTTGCAGATATTAATATATTGTTTCATTTTATTTCATTTGACACATTCACACACATACACACGCACACGCGCTCGTGCAGACACACACACCATACACATACACTCACACAGAGTAAATAGTGAAACAACAAGAGAAGAGAGATTGGTGGAAGGTCACATCCACTAATGGAATGATAGAATGAAAGTGCAATCCCTAAGGTACTAGAGAGAACAGAGCTTGTTGAAAGGTGATATCCACTAATGTGAGAATGATAGAATGAAAGTACAATCTCTAAGGTACTATAGTACCATACCCAAAGTGGGTGTTCATACGTATGGGGGAAATTCCACCTCCAACTAGAAGGTAACAAGTATGTGGATAAGGGATCATTTACAACACAAGAAAGGTGGAACACGGTAAGTGTAGCAAACCCTCCTAGGGTGAATGATGTGAATATATACAAAGAATGGCATATCAATCACCAAATGGTAGTAAGCCTACAATCTTGAAAGGACTCAAGCCTCTTTCTCTTGAAAGAGCCTTTGTAAATGCATCTACCAAATTGTCTTGTGTAGGGACATAAACCAAGTCAATCTCCCCTACATGGAGCCTCTCTTTGACGATAATGATAATACATCTCAATGTGGTTAGTGTGAGTATGAAAGACTGGGTTTCTTCCAATTGCCATGACACTCGAGTGTCATTATAGATAGGAGTAGGAGTTTGCTATTTCACATTGACATCAACCAATACTCATTTGAGCCATATACATTTCAATGTAGCTGTAAATGTTGCTGTACATTCAGCCCTATGGCTAGGTATGGCCATTATAGATTGTTTGTTTCCTATTTTTTGCTCAATCAAGAGATACATGAATCACCAAGCATGAATAATTATCACTAGTAGACAATCTGATGTCAAAGAAACCAATCCAATCATGTTTGTAAATACATGTAAGCAAAGAGATTTGCATGGAGTGTAGAAGAGACCGAATGAGTGAGTCCCCTTGAGATTTCAAAAAATACATTTAATTGCTTGCCAATGCTTAATGCCAACGTTATACATGAGTACATGAAGTATGCCAACGAAGAAACCCCAAAGCGAATATCTCACTATGCATTGCAAAAGTACAAAAGATAGCCAACAATTTTCCAATAGAGAGAGGTATCAAAGGGATCTCCTACATCCTCAAGTGTAAACGTTTCGCTCGTCTCAATTGGAGTATAGATAGGCTTGGAATCGTACATTTGCTTTGAAGGCAAAGCAAGTTGTCTTTAAGGTGGCCAAATTGAGTATGCTTTAGCATAGTGTCATCCATGACCTTGCCATCAATGGATGATGCATCCTCTAACACTCTCCTCTCATACATGCGAAGTCAATAGAGACCATTGCATAATATGCACGTGACCAGAAGGTTTTTGCTATCACTATAGCCATGCACACTGCATTTTTTACATGGAAATTAACTATGAATCCAACAAAGACAATGGCTGAAACTAGAAGCAAGCTATTTAAAATGCAAAGCACATACAATCTCGAAGCATGATAGTAGCCCCATTCACTACAACAATAAGAATCTATGTCATGCCTTTTAATGCAAAGGAACCATTGTTCGCAAAGGTAAGTGCTGACTTCTCCTTTGGTACATCTATAATGAGATTAAAAACCCATTGAAAGAGGTGACGTGCTTAGAAGCATCATTGTCAAAGTACTATGCATCCTTCACTTACTCCATTAAAAAATATTATGAATTTGATGAAGAATCACAATATCATCATACAACAAACACATAAGATGAATGTGTGTCTAAGCAGACCATGCGTATTGTTGTACCCTTCACATTGATTGAATTTTCAACCATAGTCATTCTTGATTGTGATGGATTTGTCAACCTTTTATTTTTTAAAATGTGAAGCTTCTCTTAGAATCCCGTAAGATATATATATATATAGCTTTGAGATGCATATAAGCCTTATGTAAGACCCCATGTTTATAAAGGTTTGTACATTTCTACCAAATAAGAGTGATTTACTTTTCCCTTAGAAAACTCCTTTCTAGAAGTAATCCTCTTTGGAAATATTTATCTATAATAATGCTAGCATTGGGCTTGGATGGATTTGGAGGTGGGCCACATGATATTAAAAAAACTTGGAGCTAAGTATGGGAGTTTCCTCACATTTAAGGAAATAGTGCAAAGTATACAAGAAAGTCAACACGAGGACAATGGGATATGAAAACACTTACAAAAAATTCAAACTTATGAGTCACTTGGAGCCAAGATCTTTAAAAATGAAAGGAGGAGCTGGGGCCAAGCTTGGATACATGTCTTTGAGTATTTGAAAAAAAACTCCAAGAATTTTTCCATGTGGCGCATATATCTGATTTCCTTATTCTTTTCTTCTATATTTTTCTATTTTTATGCACCTTACTTTTCCTAGTCTATTATTAAATAAACTATGACATTCTCTCTTTTTTCCATTTTTCAATATACTATCTAAACTTATTTGGAGCTTCTCTCAACTTTCTTACATCATTAAGTGCACATGAGCTTTCAACTTCTACCTCTTGTCTCTTGACCACCATAGCCACAACTTGACCCACCTCTATTGGAGGACCTGGGGAGGACAATGAAGAGCATTTCAGCTGAAGGTTCCTTCTGGACGCTTCATCCCCAACACAAGTCGCTTTAGCACGGCACGTCAAACGTGGAGATTGGGCAGCCAGGAAGACGACATTGCACAAATCGTGAATTTGGCGCAGTTTTTACAGTGTGACGTTCCAGAGCTTCGTGCTTGCTGACGACGGCACAATCTTGGGAGTTACCATGGGGCTTTGTTAGCCCCCAGTGGGCCATCTCTCTCTAAGAGGGTTTGAAGAAATTCCTCCTCTGTTGGCTGTTGTGAGCAAAACCCTAACTATGGGTTTTTGGCAACTTTTTCTTTTTGCAAATAAAATGTGGCTGATGTAAAATATTACACGGCGCAGCGAACAGAATCTGAGAAAGAGATAGAGAGTACACAACAGATAAGAGGAGAATCAGTAAATTCTTTAACTCCAAACAACTGATACAAAGATGGCTCTGTCCACCCGTGCGCTTCCACTGTGTGAAGCTTAGATGGCGATCTAGACAGAAGATAGGTGAAGAGCTTAAGGCTAGCTGGAACAACAACTCTGACTGGGTGAAAGATGAGTGTAAGATGGCTGCGAAGGGGTTTAGCTTTTATAGCCCGCGAAGGTCGTTAGGTCGGCCTGCTGACCGACCTACCATATGAGCCTCCACTAGTCGGCCAGGGAATATTCCAGGGAATATTCCCTTTACCATCGGGCCGATGCGCTGCCCCCGGACCCCCGCCAGGGGGGCCGCTGGCCCCCCTGGGACCCCCCAGCCAGGGGCCGCTTCCGCGGCCCCCGGACCCCACAATAGGGGCCCCTTTTAACTCCCTTACCACGCAACTCAATGCAATGTGCCTCGAGTTGCTACCAGCTTAACCACTCCGTCTAACCCAAAGATTAGACCCACAACAGTCACCTTTTTGCCATCCGGTCACATAGACCTCATCTGATATACAAGTCAGGACTCAACCAATGTCCGGGCTCACATTTGGCTTCTCCTCATAATGGGGGCCTTACAACTTTGAGCACCATGGATCATTGGTAGCACCTAATGAGGGTGGGGCATTGATCATATCTAACACCCCCCCTCAATGTCCACCCATAGGTGAACTATCTCCTCGGCCCAATGCCGAGTCTCTGAAGATGAACTTGAAGCAGATCCTTCGTAAGTGCTTTGGTGAAGATATCTGCTCCATTCTCCTCTGTTGGACAGTAGACCAATTCCACTATCCCATCCTCCATCAAATCACGCACATAGTGATACTGGATCTCTATATGTTTGGTGCGTGCATGAAACACTGGATTTTTGGCAATGGCGATGCAACTCTGATTGTCACATCTCAGCACAGTTGGTTCTTCATCCTGCACTCCCATATGCCATAGAATCCTTCTCAACCATACGGCCTCACATGCAGCGAAACAAGCTGCCTTGTACTCTGCTTCGGTAGAAGACAATGCCACTGTTGGTTGCTTCTTACTAATCCAAGAGAAAATTCCTGAACCCAAAGAGAAACAATAACCAGAAACTGACTTCCTGGAATCAATGTCTCCTGCCCAATCTGAGTCACAGTTCCCCACAAGAGAAGTTCCGAAACTGTATGTGATACCATAGTCAAGAGTTTTCTTCAAGTATCTGAGCACCCGCATCCCAGCCTTCCAATGACTCTCATGAGGTTTGTTTGAGAACCTGCTCAAAACACCAACAGCAAAACTGATATCTGGTCTGGTGTTACACAAGTAGATTAGACTGCCGACCAACCTCCTATACCTCCCAATGTCTGCTAGTGCTGATGTATCCTCAACGGATAACTTTACATTCACCTCCATAGGTGTAGCTATCTCCTTGCACTCGGTCATGCCAAATGCCTTCAAGATCTCCCATGCATACTTCTTCTGAGAGATGAAGATCTTTCCTGGCTCTTGCCAGACTTCAATCCCCAAACAATAGTGCAGCAAGCCCAGGTCTGTCATTTCAAACTCAAAACTCAAAGCCTTTCGAGTTTGGTTGATCATATCTTCATAGTCACCTGTAATAAGAAGGTCGTCCACATATAGGACAATCACTACAGACTTTTTACCATCCCTGTAAACATACAAGTTAGCATCTGAGGCACATCTTTTGAAGTTTAGGTTTAAAAAGAACCTATCTATCCGCTGGTACCATGCTCTGGGGGCTTGTTTCAGCCCATACAATGCCTTCTTCAGTTTACACACTTTGTTCTCAGAATGGGGGGCCTCAAACCCTGGTGGCTGAGCCACGTACACCTCCTCCTTGAGGTCACCATTTAAGAACGCTGACTTAACATCCATTTGGTACACTGGCCACTTCTTGTGGGCAGCCACTGCAAGTACCGTGCGAATAGTGGTCATTCTGGCAGTTGGGGCAAATGACTCTTGAAAATCAAACCCTTCAACTTGTGAAAATCCTTGGGCAACCAGTCTAGCTTTGTACTTTTCTAAGGTACCATCAGCCTTGTACTTTACCTTCCAGATCCACTTGGTGCCAATAATCTTCCGCTTTGCTGGCCGATCCACTAGCTCCCAAGTGTCATTCTTCATTATGCTGTCATACTCCGCCTGCATAGCAGCCTTCCATGATGGATCTGCAAGTGCTTCTTCTAAGTCAGTTGGCTCCTTTACTTCTCTCATAATCTCAACCATCAAGGCCATGTTGACTATGTGAGCAGAAGCCCTCCTTTGCTCCTCTATTCTCTGAGACCTCCTTGGTCCGTCTGCCTTCTCCTCAACAGATGCAGGCATAGGATTATTGTGGTCATAGAGCTGCTTCACCCAGCGCGGCAATGGCTTTTCCGGTGGGGTGATGTCAGGTTGGTGAACTTTTTCCTCATCATCTGAAGATGATGCTTCCTCCTCCTTAAGGATAGGGATAGCTCTCGGGACAGGTTCATAGTGGACTACTTCTTCGCTTGATGATAAAGTGGAAGACCTTGCCTTCTCCTCCTCCACTGTATGCGGCTCCTCCTTGAACACCACATCACGGCTCGCGATGATCTTCTTTGCCTCTTGGTCATATAACTTGTAAGCCTTCTGCTCATCACTATAACCCAAGAAGATACATTTTCTGCTTTTTGGTTGTAACTTGTTTCTCTTCTCATCTGGAACATGTGCATAACATTCACATCCAAAAATTCTGAAATGTGAGACAGATGGTTTCTTACCAGTGTAAGCCTCATGAGGTGTTTTTCCCTTGAGAGCCTTTGTATAGCTCCGATTTAGAATGTAGACTGCAGTATTAACAGCTTCAGCCCAAAAATGGTTAGGTAATCCCTTGCCCTTTAGCATGCATCTTGCCATCTCCACAATGGTGCGATTCCTGCGTTCCACAACACCGTTCTGCTGAGGTGTGTGAGGCGTTGTCAATTGACGCTTGATACCTTTGCTCTTGCAAAAGCCTTCAAACTCCTTTGAGTTGAACTCACCACCACCATCTGTTCTAAATTTCTTCACACTTTTCCCTGTTTCATTCTCAACAAGTATTAGCCATTCTTTAAACTTACCAAAAGCTTGAGCCTTATCACGAAGGAAGTACACCCACATCTTCCTACTGTAGTCGTCGACAATCAACATAAAATAAGAAGATCCCCCCAAGGCCTGTGTAGGCATCTTACCACACAAGTCAGCATGCACCAACTCTAGAGGAGCATGTGCTCTATTCTTGCTTTCTTGTGGAAATGCCTTTCTCTGTTGCTTGCCCATCATACAAGCTTCACATGGTTCCTTCAATTCAGTTATTGTAGGTAGGTGAGCAACCATACCTTGCTTTTGCATCTCCTTCAATACTGCAAATCCGATGTGTCCAAACCTTTCATGCCAAAGCTTACTTGTGCCCACTCCAGCGGTGGCTGTAAGAGCACTTAGCTCATACAGGTTGTTCCTCCTTTCTCCTTTGCCAACAATTGTGCCAGCACTATCAATAATTTCTGCACCTGTCTTCTTGAACCTCACTTCATGACCAAGATCAGTTATGGCAGCAACTGATAAGAGATTTCTTCTGATTTCGGGAACATACAACACATTTGAAAGCTTTTTGACTTCACCATTTGCAGCAACAAAAGAAATAGTACCTGTGCCCGCAGCAGGGCATTTAGCATCATTTCCAACCGTCACAGTGATGGATTCTTGTAGAGGCTGCATAGAACTGTATAGACCTTTCTTGTTGGTCATGTGACGGGAGGCCCCACTATCCAACACCCAAGAGTCAGTGGTAGATTCTTCTTGCGCCGAGGAGCACACTTCCTCAATGGTCGCCATGAATAATTCCAACTCTGCTTCAGCCGTATTGGCTGTCTCTTTCCCTTTAGTTTTAAGGGTACCATTCTTTTCATCTGCCTTCTTGACACGACAATCTGCAATCGCATGTCCTTTCTTCTTACAATAGAAGCACTCTCCTTGAAACTTCTTCTTGCCGCCCTTTTTCTTTTTGTCACCATCATTTTTGGTGGAGGAAACACCTTTGCCTTTTGCATTGGCAGAGAATGCAGCATCTCCATTGTTGCTTCCTTCTCGGGCTTTCAGCCTCAACTCCTCCTCCATTAATAATGCACAAAACTCCTCAAAAGTCAAAGCTTGAGGTCTCACCTGAGTATTAAGGGCAGTTACTAGTCCATCAAACTTTTGTGGACAAATCCGAAGACACCTCCGAGCTAGCTCTTCGCTAGTCTTTTGTATCCCAGCGCCAGCCATCTGGTCGCGCAGATTCTTAATCCGAGTGATGAATGCTTCAACCGTCTCTCCTTCAGCAAACTTCTCCGCTGCTAGTTGATTCTCCAAGTTTTGAATCCTTGTTTGGTTTCGTGTTTCATATTGACTCCTTAGTACATTCCAAGCCTCTGACGCTTTGGTTGTATGCTGAATCAGAGTCAAAACACTGTCAGAACAGCTTGTAACTAAGGCACACAATGCATCTGCATTCCTTCGTTTCCAAGCTCGTAGAAGATCTGCATTCGGAGGAATCATCACACTAGGATTTGATGGGTCGGGGATAGGCTGTGGTTCTACGTCAGTCCCCAGCACAGTCTCCAAAAGCTCATAAGAATCAAGGATAGTTGTAATTTTGAACTTCCACAAGGTGTAGTTTGTACCATCTAACTTGCCTTCGCTGAAGGTTGGTGGACGAATCCTCAGTGTTTGAATAGCCGGTACAGCAGCACCACCTCCTGCACCGCTTCCGGATGCGCTAGAACTGCTTCCTGGAGTCGACATCGTTTCTCTTTGCTGTTGAAGCCTTTGCCTCTTGCACGCTCTCCGATCTCTAGAGCCCCCTGGGCTCTGATACCATGTAAAATATTACACGGCGCAGCGAACAGAATCTGAGAAAGAGATAGAGAGTACACAACAGATAAGAGGAGAATCAGTAAATTCTTTAACTCCAAACAACTGATACAAAGATGGCTCTGTCCACCCGTGCGCTTCCACTGTGTGAAGCTTAGATGGCGATCTAGACAGAAGATAGGTGAAGAGCTTAAGGCTAGCTGGAACAACAACTCTGACTGGGTGAAAGATGAGTGTAAGATGGCTGCGAAGGGGTTTAGCTTTTATAGCCCGCGAAGGTCGTTAGGTCGGCCTGCTGACCGACCTACCATATGAGCCTCCACTAGTCGGCCAGGGAATATTCCAGGGAATATTCCCTTTACCATCGGGCCGATGCGCTGCCCCCGGACCCCCGCCAGGGGGGCCGCTGGCCCCCCTGGGACCCCCCAGCCAGGGGCCGCTTCCGCGGCCCCCGGACCCCACAATAGGGGCCCCTTTTAACTCCCTTACCACGCAACTCAATGCAATGTGCCTCGAGTTGCTACCAGCTTAACCACTCCGTCTAACCCAAAGATTAGACCCACAACAGTCACCTTTTTGCCATCCGGTCACATAGACCTCATCTGATATACAAGTCAGGACTCAACCAATGTCCGGGCTCACATTTGGCTTCTCCTCATAATGGGGGCCTTACAACTTTGAGCACCATGGATCATTGGTAGCACCTAATGAGGGTGGGGCATTGATCATATCTAACAGCTGATTATATTACTCAAAGAAATTGATTACAATAGAGTGCTTATGCTCGACAGACTAGCTGGAGCTGAAACACAAATACATTATGATTACAAGCCTCTGAGGGCGGTCTGGGGGAAATGGGGGCAAGAAGCCATGGAGGCGGGGTATATCGCCATCTGGGCTGCCTGCCTGCATCATGAAAAACAGGTCCTGGCCGCCCCAAGTATGCATAAATTGGCCACGGAGATCCTGACAAGCCCTGGACTCGCTCTGCACCTGATTCCAACGACTGCGGAGGGAGTGGATGATGGAGGTCTAGAGCTCAGCTAGGGTCACCTGTGCTGAAAGTCTCTCTCCGCCGAAAGTCTCCTGGCACCACGCCTTCCAGATATACCATCTAGTAAGACTCCCTATGATCTCACATACCTTAGAGCGGTTTGCTGTGGGCTCCAGTACCTGGCGGATGGGTAGAGCCTCCAACCCGACCACTGCGCACGATCCTGCCTCAATGATGAATATCGTGTCCTGCATCCCGGCCTCATACAGAAGGTGACGGCCCTGACTGACTGCCTGCCAACAGAAGGCTCTCCATGAGATATATCCAAGGCTGGGTGTTGTACGGCGGAGGATGCGGCATGCTTTGGGGTTTCGAGAGGCTGCTGTGAGCAACGCTTACAATCTCATTTTGCATCTGGGCAAGCCAGCTTCCCACCGCCAAGTCTCCATGTCCCACGAGCCATAAGAAGTACGATACTCTCCTTGGCCTCCAGCTATCCCATAGGCGGTGCCAGAAGATCCGTCGGAACGGCTCCGTGATGCTATGCTCCGCCCTGTGCATGCTATGTGACAGTGCCTAATCCCTATCCTCCTGCATCAGTACGTGTCTGCCAATCCTGGCAGTGTACTACTCTAGGAACCTGGGTGGCTTCATGGCGACTGCAGTGGTCGGCCATAGCCACTCTCCTGGATTCCACTCCAGCTCATCAAGTGGTTTGTTCTCCCAAATCCAAAGGCGCCACTCCCTGAGCTCCTTCCAGAAAACATAGGGGTTCAATCGCCCATACCTCCCCAGGCTCTATCGGCACTTGTAACGCGGGAGCAAGCCACTCCGGAGGTATTGCTGCGTCTATCTCTCTTCGCCTCAACTCCACTCCTCTCTGGCAGTCTGAAACTTGTTGCAGCACCTCCTCCTTTGCCATCCTGTGCACCTCCCACCATGTCCTGATGGTACGAGCCGGGCTGGCCTCCCAACCAGCCCACTGGATATGGGGGCACTAGCCAATCTGTGCCCCTTCTTGATCTTTGACCTAGGGGTTGCAGATTATTGGCTGACGGTCTATCTCCTCGTGGCAGCCACATGCGGAGTAAGCTGCGTAGGAAAGGTGATCTGGGGGGGGTGATTTGGAGTGAAGTGAAGATCCATCTCAAGGACGGCCTCCACTGACCGCCAAGCCTCGGTCTACAATCCTGAAGACCCTCCTGCAATAGGACCTTCCAGGTCTGCCCTCCCGGTGTGAGGCTGCGGACAACTAGCTTGCCCAAGAAGGCCTTGCTTTGAAACTCTGGGTCTATGATTCCAAGCCCTCCCTCTGACCGATGCCGTATGATGTTCGCCTACGCCACCTTGGCTTGGGAATCCCTAGAGCCGTCTGACCTGGACCAAAGGAAGTTCTGCACTAGGCGGCGAAGCTGCACTATGCAGGATGAGGAAAAGCACCAACACGAGGCGATGTACCAGGCAGTCGCTAGGAGGATCTGGTTAACCACGAGAGCTCAGCCGGCTAGTGAGAGGCGAGCCGTGCTCCAGTAAGCTAGCTTCCTCCGAATAGAATCCAGGACTGGAAGAAACTGCTGGGCGAGAGTGATGTCAAGTCCCACCTGGAACCCTAGGTACCGGACGGTCTGCCTTCTGCTCACCCATCTAAATCCTAGGTGGACGCACCACTCCGTGCTAGAGTCCTGGTCTGTGAGGAAACTAACCGACTTTTGCTAGTTGATTTTCGCTCCTGCTGCAGCACAGAACACCTCAAGAGCCAGCCTCACTCTCTCCAACATCAACTCATCGTCCTCTATGTAGAGTGCTGTATCATTTGCATACTCTGAGTCTAGCAACTCAATCTCCTCTCTCACGGGAAGTCGAAGGCCGCGTAATCTGCTCACACAGGACTTGAGGAAGTGAGACATTGCCTCTCCAAAGAGTAGAAACAGGTACGGGGCCAGGGGGCAGCCCTGCCGGACTGATCTCTCCAGCCGAAGCTCCTCCCCTTGCCTACCACCTATGAGAACCTTGCTGGTGGCCGATCTGTAAACTGCGGCGATCCCGCGAATCCAAGCCTGGGAGAAACCCAACGTTACCATGGTGCCCTCTAGGAAATCCCAATCCACCTTATCATAAGCTTTCTCGAAATCCAAGAGTAGTACGGCCAGTCTCTGCCCACTGTGCTGAGCCCACTCTGTCACCTCAAAGAAGCTGAATATATTGTCTAGGATACTCCTATCTTGGACAAAGCCTATCTGTGTATCATGGATGATGTCTGGCAGCACGGGGCATAGTCACCTACCAATCATCTTTGCCAGTGCCTTATAGGCCACTGACAATAAGGTGATCGGTCTCCACTGGGAAAACTTCAATCGGTCTCCCCCTTTTGGGAGAAGATTGATGAGGCCTGCCGAAAGGCTCCTTGGCATTTGTCCTGAAGTGAAGATCTCTTGGAAGACCATCAGTAGGGGGTCCTTCACCACTTCCCAGTAGGTAGTAAAAAAGACCTTAGAGAGGCCATCCTCTCTTGGGCATTTCTGCCCGTCCTGTATATGGAAAACCTCCTCTAGTTCCTTCTCTGTGAAGGGGCTAGGAGGGGGCATCCCATCTCCTTTGTGACAAGGGACGGGATGTGATCTCAGACCTACTGCCCACATCGCTGTCCTCTAGCTGGGGTTGTCTCCTGCTAGAAAAGGTGCCTGTAGTAATCAATGGCAATCTCCATCACCTCGTCTGGGCTTAACGAGTCCTCCCATACTGATCTCGAAGGCTGCGTATTTGCACTCCTGTGGTGCGAGGCTGGTGCACTTGGAAAAACTCCCTGTACATTGTGGCCCTCTTCCGCGCCGAAAAAGTTGCTGAGGTGCGGAAAGAGAACTCAGAGCGCTTGTTCTCTAGGCCAGCAATGGCTGCTCGCGTGCGCACCTCTTGTGCGTGGAGGGTGGGGTTTCTTGGTGCCTCCTATAGTAATCTTTGCATGGCTTCAAGGTCCCGCCGGAGCGCTCTCTCCTCCTCCTAGCTCTGCTCCCTGGCCTGTATGGTTGTCTCTTGGCAGATTCTGCTCGACTTGGCTAGGACCTCTGCAACCTCCTTTGCGATCCGGTCCCTCCTATCCCACTCGCTAGTCTAGAGTTGCTCTATCTGCCTCGTCATCTCCTCCCTCCTATAGATCGAGTCAGGGATCCGACAGGATCAAGTGTCTAGGGCAGATGCTGGGGGATCTAGTGTCAGGAGAACCGGGCAGTGATCAGAGAATGTGGTGCCTGCCAATTGCCCAATCTGGCCCCCACGAGAGCCACCAATTGCCCACATAAAACCTATCCAACCGCTCCAGCAGGACTCCACCTAGCCGCCTGTATCTCCAAGAGAAGTCCAGCGACCTCTCTCTCCTGTGGAAGGCAGGGTCTCTCCAGGCGTCATGTGCACCTACTGCCAATAGAAATACCTCCCATGCCTCCTGCTCCTCCCCGATCATGCCCTGATAGTTTCTACGTCTGCTCTGCTGGTTTTCTAAAGCGTGCAGGTTGTTGAAGTCTCCTCCAACGATCCACGAGTCCATCTCTGGGAGTCCATCCGTGATCTCCACCCAGAACTTGCTGCGTGCCCTAACCTCCGTAGGGGCATAGACGTTGAGGACTCCCCGGCACGAGCAATATCGAGTCTGATCCATAGAACCCTCCCTGCCACTATTGTCCCGTGGTCTCGTACGTAGGTGGTGAGACTTGGGCCAATAGAGGTGCATACGCCTTCACTCCTGCCGTGGGTGCCTATGGCGTGCTCCGACTAAGTGTGCGAGTTGCCCGGGAGTACCTTTCCTACCCGCTGGTCCTGGGAGGGGGTGAGCTTGTGCTCGTGTAAAAGTAAAATGTCGATCCGTCTGGCAAGGGCAGATTGCAACTCTTGTGGAACAATCAACTTCCTCGATCCACGTATCCCACCATAGTGGAGGCTATTCACATTCCAGGATGTAAGGTGTAAGCTCATGGGGAAAATTGCGACTGACCGAACAGACATCTGTTCGGTGTGGAAGTTGCTGACGAGGATGAGAAACTATGGGGCATGCAGGTACACGCTTTGCCGCAGGTCTGGACAGCGAACTCCAGTCCCCTATGGTGGCCCCTCGACCGGACCATAGGGGTGATAGATGCTCCAGGTGGTACAATCAGTTCATGTATCAGCCACGCTGAGAGTTGTGACTCCGTGCATTGGTAGAAACGGGTCGCCTGTGCCAGGGGCCACTCGATCACATCCCTCGGAGCCCTCCACTGTGGAGGGGCTCGAAAGATAATGCTCAAGTGTGGGACCTCGGCACCAGCCCACCAGTTAATGTCTATCATGCTACCAGGCCATTGCTGTGCAAACAGTGCTTGTCCTTCTTCCCCCATCCATTGGGAGATCTTGTCCGCCACGTGACTCTTCAACTCCTCTATCTGTGTCATCGTACAATCCCCTGAGTGAGAATACTGAAAGAATAAAGAGTAGTTTGGTCCATCCGGTGGTGCTAGTAGATGGACCTTGCCCCTCCTTGACTTGCGAACCATGAAGAACACTCCGCGCTCCGCAACTCTTAAGTAGGACCACGGGCCATTGCGGAAAAACTCCTGTGGCAACAGTTGTGCCTGTCTTGGGAGGGTGTGACGGGTGACAGGGGCAGATGAGCTAGTGGCTATGTGGGAGGAGGAAGACTGTTGGTGCGAGGAGGATGTAGGCGTGTGTGGCTCATCCCCTCCTGTGGGATGAGCGGGCGTGGGTCTGGGGGGGATCACCTGCAACGGGTGTGGATCAGGGGGGGTGCTCGGCAAGGGAGATGGTGGGGGGGAAGAGATTCGAGGGATGGTGGGATGGAAATGTGTGGCGGGTGTGGGGGGGGGCTGGTGGCCTTGGAAGGGGGGGGCTGTGGGCCAAGGTCAGTGGGGGGGAGCCTGGGAGGTGGTGGAGGGTGAGTGTGGGGGCCGTGGGATCTCAGGTGGGGTAGTCTGTGGCACGAGTGGTGGCTGTGGGGGACTGCGATCTTGCCGGGGGTGGGACGGGCACCCGGGGGGGGGGGGGGGGCCTGCAGAGTGCTCTACCGAGGGGGCGTCACTCGCCCTCCTGCGCCTTGTTGTTGAGGCTGCGACTGAGGCGCTAACTGCGGCCCCCCCTACCGTCTCCCTCTCTGTCGTCTTTGGACCGGTGTGAATCCGTCGGTGTCCACTTGTGCGCCCATCGCCGGAGTTGCCTTGGCCCCGAAACGTGTACAATCGGTTGCGCGATATCCAAAGTCATGGTAGCGTAGGCACTGCCCTGGTTGCCCAGTCACAATGACCTGCTGCCTAAAGGAGTGACCTCCAGCCTCAATCTCCAGGAACTTTGGTATACTTTTTGTATCTTTCACGGACACTCGTACCTTTGGGACTCTTGCAGCTGTCATTGCATCCGCGAAGGAAGTAGAGAGAACTGTGCCAAAAAGCCGTCCAAAGTCCTCCACTAACTGGCGGTATTCTACCGCTAGTCCAGGAAACAGTAGGGTGACTGGATGTCTGAGAAAACTGTTGTGGAGCGCAAATGACTCCACTGTGAAGCCGCTATACCAAGGAACCATGTAGATGACCCCCTTTGTGGAGGCATAGGGCGAGCTCTCCACCAACTCACGGGCTGCGTTCGCAGAGGTGAGTCGAACCGTGAAGATCCCTCGGCCCATTAGCACTGCCTCCAAGATCTGCGTTGTGCCAATGCGCAACGTAGAGTGGAGCCAATCCTGCAGCTGGGCTCTCGATGGGGAGTGTCCAACAACTTGACCAAAGATCACTGTCTCTTTCAGCTCCAACTTTGTGGCCCGGACAGCCAAGAACTGTTTCTAAGAGAGGATGATGCGCAAGGTGTTTGATTGGGGGGCACTCGTAGAATGCGCCGGCGTCTGACCAGAGGATTCCATTGCGCGTCCCAACTGAGGACCTACCACGCACGCTGCTGCGTTGTCGGAGAAGGGGGGGGTATGTTGCTGCAGAAGAAGGGAGCAACTGGAGGGGAGGAGAAACGATGGCAAGGAGGACGGGGGGGTAGGTGGGAGAAGCTTGTTTGCACGGTGGGGGAAGTGTTGGACCCTGTTGTAATCCAACTCGTATCGAGGCGGGGGGAGGGGGAGGGAAGTGCGGAGGGGGGCGGTGAAATAGATCCTCAGGCGGAAGGGCACATTGCGGTTCTGGCGGGTGGAGAGGTTTTCGAATGGGGCGGCAGAATGGTGTCTGCAGCGGGAGAGGCGAGGCGTGCAAGGGGGGGGGGGGGGGCAGACGGCTTGGTGTCGGGCAGGGGATTGACGGGGGGCGCTGAGAGGACAGAGGGGGAGTTTCTCTGCGCGCTGGGGGGAAAGACGGGGGGTCGCACTGGAGGGGAGGCGAGGGGGGGAGGGAGATAGGCGGGGAGCAGGCGACGCACGCCACGGGTCAGCGGGGGGGTGTACTGGCGATGTCGGGTGAGATGGAGCAGTGCACAATGGTAGGAGCGTTCTAGGCTCAACCGCCTAAAAACATTTGGGACTTGGTGTGGTCATCTCCTACATGTGAGCATCAGTCTAAGTCAGATGGGTTTCTGGCAACCATAGCTAGAAAGCTTCAAGCTTTCTCATTTTTTATTTTTTCAATGTGTAATCATTAACAATGATTCTAATCATTGAAGCATATGCTCTGAAGTGTGTTCTTGGTCTGTGAGTAGCTCCAACACTCGAGGGACATCATAAGTTCACCGAGAAGCGTGAATTCAATACCGGAAATAAGTCAAGTGTCTCACCAAGCTTGACAAGGTAATACTGAAACATCTCAATCTTGAGATGAGTGCTTCTAAGCACTAAAAATGCATTTAGTGACATCAGTATGACTGCGCTATGAATATTGATGTGATTGAAATATCCTCGAACTCTTCACCAAGTGTCGAGGTCATTAATCAACCTTGCTCAACCAAATGCTCATCTACTAAACCGCAAGGAGGGGAGGAGCTAGAAGTCTAGTCAAAGTTCACCTCATTGAAACCTAGGAAAATAGTAAAACTTAAATCAAGGGTTGTTCGTAGAATAGGACCACCAAAATCTTATCTTGAGATATTACATATGTATGATTTTTAATCTTTTTCATCTTTACAGTTTTAAAGTTGGTTATCATTTGTAGGGCTATCATTTTTGCTATTTGGTTTGTACTTGGCCACCTGTAAAGGACTAGACACTGCCATTGCTTAAGACAATAGGTAAGACCTTCTTGTAATGGCCATGGCCTATGTAGATGTAAGGCCTCAAATTCTCAAGTTCAGTGGAAAAGTTTTCCATCCTTGGCAAGTCCTGGTAAAATATAAAATTATGGAACGAGGCTACTGGCCCTTCATAAAAGGGACCATAGTTATTGACCTATCCAATCCCCTTGATGTAGAAGATGGTGAAAGAGCTCAGGCCATCATCATGCTTCATTTGGATGAATCTTTAATTCATCATATTGACCAACTCTCCACTGCGAAGGAGAAGTGAGATGAGCTTGAAAGGCTCTATGGCGCTACAGGGAAGAACTCCAAGATCTTTCTAAAGATTGAGTTTTTTAGTTTGGAGTATAAACATGGAGAAGATCTAAGCAATTTTATTTCACATATGAAAGGGCTCATGGCACAATTGGCCTCTATTTAAGCACCAATTCATGATGAAGATGCCATTGCCATCCTTTTGAAGTATGTGAAGAAGGTCTTTCCAACCCTTGTTACTACCCTTACTAATATCCCGAACCAACCTTGGCAAGTACCATCCAGTCATGCTTGGATGAAGAGAAGAGGAACCATAATGAAGGGACTTCAGCATTTACTTCCTGTGAGCAAGTGTTATTCCATACAGCTTCTACGAAGTACTCCTTCTGTCATAAAAAAAGATATATTGTAAGTAATTGCTGGAAGAAATATTCTGACAAAATGAAGTGTAATAAATGCAAAAAGACTGGGCATATCACCAGTAAGTGTCCCAGTGTTCTAGAAGCACCTAAGGAATTGGAGGCCAATTTTGCCTCCCAATCCATAGACAATCGACTCTTTTGAGTCTTGTAAACTCTCTAGCTATAACCATCTTTTGTAGCCTGATTTATAAAGGCATCTCATTGTGGATTAAGGGGGGGCATCCTATCATGCTTTATCCAATGCCACTTGGCATTGAGGGGGGGCGTCGAGAAGCAAGCATGTGAACTCTCCTTATACTGGAGGATAAGGATAGCTAGGTGTAAATGAACTGGAGAATAGGGGAGCAAGGGGAAACCCTAACCCTAACTTCTCCAGAGGGCTATATAAACTGCCTAAAGTACACCCTTACTGTTGAGAAGAGTGTACTAGTTGTACCTTTGAACAACTTACTAAGCAAGATCTTCTTCTTGTACTTGAGCTCTCTCTCTCTCTCTCTCTCTCTCTCTCTCTCTCTCTCACTCTCTCTCTCTTGTGCACACTCGTGTTTCCAACTCAGATTTCCTCAAATATCTTCTAATAAGTGTATATATATTTCGTTATTCTCTTTACTCAAAGCCTTATAAAATCATCCATCACATGTCGTAAAACCTTCAATTATGCTAGTAATGCATATGCACAACTCTCCATTACATTTTGGAACCTTTGTAGTTTACCTTCCCCCTTTTTTTTTTTTTCTCTATAAAGCTTGACTATGAAGACTCTCGCCAAAGTGAGCTTTTTTTTTTGGAGGGTGAGAATATCTTGTAATAAGTGTCTACAACTTTTGTTATTTTTAAAACTCAAACCTTTGTAAAATTATCCATCCTATATTGTATAACCTCACATTATCCTAGTAATGTGCATGCATAACTCTCCCTCACATTTTTTAACATTTGTACATTACCTTTTATTTTTTTATTTTTTTATTTGAAAATCTTGACTATGAAGACTCATATACACAAGATAACTAAAGGCTTTATAAAATGAGATTCTATTCAGTGTCTTATGTCACCTGGTGTATCATTTAACTTGGGCTCTAGCAAATCAAGATTACAATTGATTAATTGGGATTAGCAGATTATATAATCCAACCAAGTGCCTATAAAAGGGGACCTCTTTGAGCCTTCAAGGGGGCAAACACACATACTCTACTCTACCATTATCTTCATATCTCTATTCTCTTCCTCTCCTTCATTATCTCCCCATCCCTCTATACTCCACAACCTTGCTTTTCCACTTCATCACACCATCTCCCTTCCCTCGCTTTCCCATTCATCTCTCCTAACTCCATTATTCTCCTTGACCCCACTTCATCATACCCTCACCCTCTTCTACCCTCATCCTTTGACATACTCCATCCCTTGTTCCAACCATGTTTCCCGTTCCATGTGACTATGCTGGCAAGCATAGAACAGCAGCCGCGACTGGAGCAGTAGGTGGCTGTAAAGACAGGCATTTGTCATCAAGCTGGTGGCTCTTCCAATAGGTTGGCTAGACTGGACAGACAGGCCGAGTTGCATTTCAGCTTCTGGTTGTGGGTAAAGCAGCTGCTGGTTGACAAATTGAACATTAAGTGAGAAGAATGGCTGCTGGAAAGTCATATCCACTAATGTGTGAATGATAGAATGAAAGTACAAATCCTAAGATACTATAGTACTACACCCAAAGTGGATGCTCTGACGAGTAAAAAACCCTTTGCAGCTAGAAGGTAACAAGTGCTTGTGGATAAGGGAGTGTTCACACTAGAATAATGGTGGAACACAGTAAGTGTAGCATGTAGTAGATCAATGTGATAGGAGATGGTACATAGATCTGGGCCCAGATACTTGTATAATGGATGGATGGATAGAGACACTAGGCATATTAGAGGAGGGCTCTATAAAGATTATAGTGAGACCTAGAGGAGCCTATAGGTCGTCTCCCCAAGCCCACAATCTCTAGGATACATCCTATGGAACTAGGGGCCAATACCTGCTATGATGGCCCAAAATCCTTGTCTATCAAAAGAATTGCAATGTGATAGATCCAGAATCGGTTACACCATCTATCATCAAAATCTTCAACTTGAAAAATATGTCAGTTCTTGCTAAAGAAAGAAGCATCATCTACTATGGTGGCTGACAATCTTTACTTGTCTACGGCAACTTTTTGTATGTGCTAGATCTATAGTTTGTCAAACCATACACCTATGAAAATCTTTAGCTTGAAAAAGACATCAATTCATTGCATATCTGGAAGAAGCTCTTGGTATTATGTCAGAGACCATTTGTGGGAGGGCTCAGTTCAGAGACCTTTTTTTGGGAGGGACCTAGCATGAAGGTAACTAGGAGACGTAAAGTCTAGATCCTGAGGTGAGACTAGACAACGATTGACTGCTTCATAGAGAGGGGCAGTCTGATACTTCGCAAGTCTAATGCTCCATCAGACTAGTTAACTGCTTCAGTTTGTGTGTTTGCATTACATTGTACTTAGTGTGGCTTTTGTTTATGCAAATAAAAAAGAACACCTGGCTCACAAGACCCAACAACCTCCTAGAGAGTGATTGCTTACTGTTGTTCTTGTATCTCATATTTTGTAAGTTCATGTATCCTTTTAAGTTTATGAGGCGAGAGTGGAATTGAGCTCTTGTATTTCAAGGTGATTAATTGTAGGTCTTACTTTTTCTCTTGAAGGACTTGAGGTGGTTCTTGCAAATGGTGATGTACTGGACTTACTGCAGACATTGAGGAAAGACAATACAGGATATGACTTGAAGCAGCTGTTCATTGGTATGCAAAAGCAACTGTTATGGAAAAAAATCTGTGGACACTGCTGCTCAAGAAGCAAATGACCAAAGTGTTTGCTTGGTTGTTTTGATTAAAAAGGTGCTGAAGGTACTTTGGGCATTGTGACAAAAGTCTCTATATTGACACCACCAAAGCTAGCATCTGTAAATGTTGCGTTTCTTGGATGTGAGAGCTACTTAAACTGCCAGGTTGTCTGTTTCAGATGCTATTGAAGGCTCTCAAGTTGTAAAATACTATTTTGAGATTGTATTTCTTTTCACCCAAGTTCATCATGTCATAGAATTTTTACAGAAAGTTCTCCGGGAAGCCAGAAACAAGCTTGGAGAAATCCTTTCTGCTTTTGAATTTATGGATCGGCCTTCATTGGATATGGTAAGTCACGTGCCCCGGCACCTGGGATTGCACCTGGAAGGGTCAGTGGGTTCTTTAAGAAGATTAGAATCAATGAAAGAGATTGTAATGGCCATACATCCAGCCTTGGGCATGACACATGGATCATTTCAACCTAAAGAGAACTGTAAGGCTGTAAGAGCCTTAAAAATCTCACCCTCTGCATAAGATTATATTGTGGCACAAAACAAGCTGTGGATATTTTCACTTTTCTGGTCTTTAATCACCACCTTCTTCAGACATTATTTCCATAAAAACTAGATGGAGGAAACAGGGGTGTAATAGTGGGGAAGAAGAGGGTTGGGAGGAGTGGGCAGGCCAAGAAGGGTTGTAGAAAGTATGATGGGGGCAGGCCAAGGTAAAGAAGACAGGTTGGCTGAAAGAAGGGGTAAGAGTAAAAAACAGCGGCAGGTGGGGACAAAGGACAGGTGGGGAGGGAGGACAGGCAGAGGTGAGAAGGAAGAGAAACAGATGGGGATGGAGGATGAATGGGAGAAGGGGCGAGGCTAAGAAGGGGGTTATATTGGAAGAAGGGGGCAAATGAAAGACAAAAGAACAGTGAGAAAAGTTATAAGGAGGGTCACGTGGAGTAGGGGCTTCCAGACATTGTAGCAATCTCAACTAGGGTTATGCTTGAGTCTACTTCCCTATGAAGGTCAGATAACGTAGTGGTAAATATCATTCAGGATATCTTTTCCTGACTGAAATCTTGCATGTCTGTCATAGCAGTCTCTTTGGAGGTGCGCTTAATAGTCTTCTTCTTATTAGTGTGGATCCTATGCAGTTGAACAGAATCATGAAAAAGATCTGACCTTGCTAACATGCTTATCTAAATACTAGCAATTCTCACTTTTAACAGCTACCTTCGTGATTCCTTTGTTGGTTTAAGAGGTTGTAATGTCAATAAATTGTGATGCTTGTTTATTTTCCAAAGGTATTGAGCCATTTGGATGGTTCTCGAGATCCTTTACCAGCATCAAAACAAGGCTTTTATTTGCTGATTGAAACAACAGGAAGCAACGGGAATCATGATCGGTAAATCTTCAAGTATCAGTAAGAGGTGGACTAGGCTAAAAAGAAGGCAGCATCTTAGCTTTCATGTTCATTCAAAAGCAATGCTTTTTGATTGGTATTATAGTCTTCATGTGAATGGTTATTGACAGCTGTCTTCTATTATTAAACTTGATGCTTAGTGCTATCTTATACACGATTCTTGCATTTAACGAGGAGTTTTTAAATGAATCATTCTTCCCAAGAAAAGAAAATTCTATTAATAACATGCTGGAAAGTTCCCTCTAACGTAAAAACAAAGTACAAAGAAGGCCCTATAAAGAGCAATCAAGTATAATCATAAATGCAATGGTTGTTTGAACAACTGATTTGGTGGGCTATAGTCCCAGGCCCTAAGAGGGTCTAGATGAAAGAAGGTGCCAGAATCCCACATGCAAGAAAGCATCTCTCCTCATCCTCTCAATGTATGATCTTTGTCTGAATCCTAGAAACGGTCTTTGTAGTGCATATATCATGGAGACTATAGTATGGCCTAACCCTCACCATCCAAATATGCCAAGCATGTATATTAGCAACTATTTCCCATACGTGATAGTGTCCCCAAGTTAATGCTGCCTCCAAGTAATCTAGAGTGGAGATCCTAGCCAATGTTGGGCAATGATGAGGAAACATTGGCTCCCCTCTTGAAAATCTTCATATCAGCATGCTGAGCCTTTGTCTGTGATCCAAGCTACCGGCCCCCAAAGTCTCAACCATAGCATTTGTTGTGCCATAAAAGACCAACTTGAGGGCTCTCTTTCACACCTCTTGAGCTCTGGGGCAATCCCATAGACAGTGCCTCTGAGTCTTCTTTAACTCATTACATCTCGCACATGCCACTGGGGCCTTGCCATAGCTAAGCCATGTACCAACTATCAAATTCCTTTGAGCTACTAACCATGGAAAGAGAAATCCTAGGCCTAAATTTCTCATCCAATATCCTCCAAAAATCTGGCAAGAAGGGATCTGACATATGCTATCTATGTCAGTGAGGAGTGATTGTTGGTATTTCTTTGATCTTACTTATGGAAGTTGTGCTACCGAGCTTAGTGGTGTAGCTAACAAAAGCTATGTCGAACGGTTTGTTGAGAATGGTTCTCTCCAAACCCACTCTCTTGAATTCCACTTCATTCTTTGTGGAGGCCTCCTTAGGTAAACCTAGTGTTTTCATCCATCAATCAAGCATATGATTGGGTTTAAGCTAAGATACCATCTTCTCCCAGTATGCCATTGCTCTAATTCTCATTCTAGAGCAGTACATGGGTTTTGCATGATCCAAGTCCTCTTTGTGTGAAGTTGACAGTCCTCATCCGTTGAAAGTGAGGATCCTATCTCTGCTCGTTGCAATGCTCCCAAGAAGGGTCTTTCTTCTAGAGAAAAAAACATGTCCTTTGTCCTCCAGTTAAGGGAGACTTCCTATGATATTGTCTCTACCATAGTTGTGCCACTTCTAAGACCTTGTAGTCTTTGCCTTTGGACCTCCTATGGTAGCTTTTCAAAATCAAATCAGTCTCCGTGTGAGAAAGCAGCTTGCATGGAGAATCTCCCCTAAGAAAGATAAGTCCTTTACCCAAGGGTGGTTGAAGATTGTCGCCTCTTCTCTTCAACTTTTTGGTGGTAGCTGATAAAGACTAGATAAAACATATTTCTAGGCCGCAATGATGCTAGCAATCTAAGCTCAAGGTTCTCCCTAGTCTTTGGTAACAATCTCTTGATAATCCAATGAATGCCAGGTTGTGATGGTCTTCCACTTTTTCCTCCATAGCAAAAGTTTCTTACAGGGCTCCTCGTTTGGAAGAACACTTGTGAATATAAGCTCAACCAACAAGGCCCTGCTCTAGCTATTTGGGTCTATGATTCCCAAGCCTTCTTTGGATCAAGGTTGACTTATAACATCCCAAGAAACATTTTCCCTGATTGGGCTCCCCTCTCCCTCTAACCAAATAAAGTTATGGATGAGGTGTTTTGCTTGGTCAATGCATGACAAAAACATCATACTACATTGTAAGAAAATAAGATATGATCTTGTGACCTCTTGGTGCTCTCCCCTCACGTGCTTTTGCTACTACCTCTCAATAAACTAGTGCCCTCTATGGAGATATGCTGGGGTTTGCAAAAGCAAACATGTGTATGCACACGACTAAAACATAGTAAACAAAGACACTAATGCAAAAAGTAATACCGAACAATGAAGATAAAATTGAATCAGCAGATAGCACTTGTGGGAGCAGGTCGAGGGAGAGTTTCAAAGATTGTTGGCCTTCGATGATAGAACTTGAGTGCAAAAACCACCATGTGGAAGCAAAAGATGATGAGGATGCAATAGATTGGAGGTGAGGGTGATGAAAAGCAGCAGCCATGGGTGACTTGATGTAGTAGGTTGGTCAACCATTGCTCCATCTATTACCCAAGAACTTATCAAGACTATGCAGGTGATGGTTATCTTTCCTTGCAAGCCCAAAGGGCCACACTAGAGAGGCCACGGCCTTGGACAAAGGGTGCATGCCAGCTGCCCAAGGCCCACCACTAGGACCTACAAAGGTAATGTATTAACCACTTTGAGGTTGTTTTGGAGTTTATGCCCATTGGCAGAAAGGGATGCTTGGCTTGCAAATCACAAAACAAAGAGAATGTACATAGCTACCGGCAAGGATTTCGATGATGAAGGGTGAAGAGGAATGTAGGTGACTGATGCTTGGGACCCAAGGTGAGAAAGGTGCTCATGAGTGCTTTGTAGAATCACATGCATAGAAAAATGGGACACAATGCAAATGAGAATGCTCATGCAACAAGGTGCCACTTGAACAATGTTCCTAATGGGGAAATTGTTCCCTTGCCCAACCATCCTTTAATACAAATGAAGATCATGCAATGCAAAGAGGAAGTAGAACAAGGAAGGGATGTGGATGTCGCACATAAGAGACAATCCAAAAACCTGAAGATACCAAATGAAGTGTATGAGCCGCCTTCAATCATGGATGTCAAAGTTATGTAGGTAAGGTTGAATCTCAACCTTGGGAGATGGCTCCAATGCCAACTAAGAAACACCAAGGTAGCAATCCACCATTCAAATGTACGTACTAGGTAAGAAGGAATACTTGACACTCATCAGCTGGTAGAGTTGGAGGGATAATCTACTAGCTAGGTGGTCAAGATATACTTGTACTCAATCTCAGGAGATGACTCTGATGTTGACCAAGTGTTGTAGCAGTGCCCAAAACTGGACCTTGGGAGATGGGTCCTATGCCACTCAAGAATGTGAAGGCACAACCACCGAGGGAGTGGTCCAATTGACATGAAAGTGAACATATATGTGGACTGATGCTTGAGACTCCATCTTGGAAGAGAAGACACTATTTCTCCCCATTTTTATCAAGAACGTGGAGGCAATACTCGTGAAGGCAAGAAGTAAAGAACGATACCTTCACCCTAGTAAGGAACGGTAGATATTTGCAACGTTAGTCCTGAATAGAAATGCAAAACC
The DNA here is from genome assembly GCF_053477565.2 of Lygodium microphyllum. Lineage (NCBI taxonomy): Eukaryota > Viridiplantae > Streptophyta > Polypodiopsida > Schizaeales > Lygodiaceae > Lygodium > Lygodium microphyllum. Next base: position 19,490,359 of record NC_141141.1, read on the forward strand.
TAGCATCTAAGTACTAGTCATATGCATATGGTTTCGTGCAATTTCTTGCTTCGAGGTCACACTTCTTGTCCTCAAGCAGGCAGTGAAGTCCAGTTGTTAGCATTAAGCAGTTTGATCTATATATGCTATATTCCTTAGTTTCTATTTATGCTTCTCTTCTTTAGACTGGTAGACTGGCATTTGAATATTGCTGATTGGTTGAGGATTCTAGGATCCTTTTATTTTTCAAAGAGAAAATCATATGCTAATGAACACCTCAAAAGACGTACTTCAGAGAAAATATACAAGAGCCATGTATAAGACTTATACAAGGGCGGAGTAAACAGTAGGCTAATAGTCTAAATGCCAGATCATGTGTGAAGGATGTTAAGCTCCTCTTTTGCATTGACTTAATCCCTTTATAGACAAGGTGGTTGGGATGGGCCTCTCACAATTTGGATAGAGTTTGTCAACCTTGCTAAATTCCCCTCTGCCATTGATATTGTTGTAGGTGCTTCATCTATCTCGCCAATTGTAGTCACTTGTCATCTGAACGAGTATCTGTGATTTCATTATCACTAGGTGGTTGTTATCTCCACTTCCAACAGGACCACCTTTCAACAGGAGACTCCAATGAAACCAGATCCTACTCCTAACACATTTCAAGCAGTTGATTAAATTCCATAGATATGGTTGCCTGGGGAAGGCTCCTAGGCAAGTATAGAAAGCTCATTATTTGCAGGAGAGAGAAGAGCGATAGGTGGTGCTTTGTCGTCTTCAGACCCTTTACCATCATAGCCAAAATTGCCTCGCTGGCAAGTGCTAATAGTGTCATTAGTTTGGTCACCAGGCAATTAATAGTCTCCACTTTCAATAATGGACCACTACCTATTGCAGTAGAGAGAGAAGCTGACAAGTGCTGTGTAGTCGCCTTCCCACCCTTTACCCTCATGGCAAATACTAGCAAATGCCAATATATGTATGTATGTATGTATGTATGTATGTATGTACACATGCACGCGCGCGCGCACACACACACACATATTCATGAAGAAGTTTGAATTAATGTATACAAATATTTACATCAGACCTTCTGGCCAACCAAGCACGATTAAAGACTGGCAACAAACACTCATGAAGCCAAAAGGATTCTTATTGGGGGTCTTTACATTGGCAATGTGCTGCATGGTTTCAAGATATCCTGTGGTGGCAGATATGTTTTTTGTACCACTTGTGATGAAACCCATGTTCATCATTTTGCCACTTGTCTAGTTGCCAAACAGGTTTGGGACTTCATTTCCAAAGTATGGGGCAAGATGCCATCAATGGCCAGGTTATGGTCCCATCATGCTTGCCTCTTTTAAACTGGCAATGCTTTTATCTTTGTTTGGCCTCGGGCATCCGTGCTCATGTGGGTTGTGTGCGAGGCTTGCCACAATGGCAATTGCCTCTTTTAAACTGGCAATGCTTTTATCTTTGTTTGGCCTCGGGCATCCGTGCTCATGTGGGTTGTGTGCGAGGCTTGCCACAATGGCAAATTACTTCCATGGTTTTGGCTGGCTTGATATGAGGTGTCTGCTCCATGCATGGATGTAGTTCACTCAACCCTTGATCAAAGTTATGTTCTCAATTATTGGCCAATGTATTCAGTTCCTTCACAGCCCCAAAGAGAAGTTTAAAATCAAAAATTGACTGGAAACTTTAGAGATTTGGGTAGGGCAAGTAGCTCAAAAAGTTTCGTAAAAGGAGACCAAGGAGGCCACTTTCATCGCCTTTTTCCATCCTTCCATTGCCAAATCCTTCTCCATCCTTGCTGGTCTTCAGCACCCTGCTCCCACAACCCGTCCTCATATTCTTGACCTTGCCAGAGGCAAAGTGATGCAGCTTCTGTCCTTAATGCAGCCCCTGCTGTTTCAGCATTGATCTCCCAGGCTGGGTGGTGCTGCTGTTGCCCTAAAAGTCACCTATGCAGCCTCTACTTCCTTCACCACTGTGATCTGCTGCATTGCTCCAAAATGTGGCTGTCTACTGTTGATCGACAGTCCCTGCTGACACATTCCTCTTCTCCAGCCGTTCATGTTGCTGCCTGTACCCAAAATGCAGCAGTTTCAGTCAGGTTTTTGGCTCTTGCGGCTCCCAAACTTTTCACTCCAGTAAAACATACATTACTCCATCCTTGCACAAAGATGAAGCAGTTAATGGATTCTTCTCCATCGAGTGGGGACTGGCTCCTCCTCATTGGGACAACACACTCCAGTAGCTAATTTATGATGGTACCCCACAGCCTGCACTTGAGTTACAAAGGGATGTGTTGCTTCCTTCATCTTCTGCAGTAATCCTTTGGTTCTGCTTTGGGTACATCATAGTTGGCCTCTTCATCTTTACTCGACCATTCATTGTACCTCACTTGTGCATAGGTCCTAGGATCCTGTACTTACTCTCTCATATTCATTCATCTCATTATAAGTATTCAATCATAGTTGAGGATCATTCCATTAGTGCTCCTTGTTAGCCCTCTTGTCTTCACACCAATGATGTTATTAGTTTGGTTATGAGATGGTTAATTGTCTCCACATTTAATAGTCGACCAAATAGGAGACTTTGCTGCAACCAGGCCTTATTCCAAACACATGTCAAGGGCTTTCCTGAAGCTCACAGGTGCCATGGCCAGCAGAAGCCTGCTAGGAAAACCTAACAAGCTCACCAACTGCACTAGAGGGACAACAGCTACATCTGGATATCTATATGGCAGAAGCATCCTTTGTGCCACACTGCCCACACAGCAATGCTAGTTTCTGAGAACATTGGAGAATGCTGCAGCGGGACGTTTGTATTCTGCTCATGAGGTGTGACTTTCAATGTGGCTGTTACATGCTCATGCCACAATTAGTAGGGAAATCTTACCCAACATCAACAAGCCTCAATACAATGGGGCACATACTCCTAAGAAGCTCATCCTTATGTAGGAGCTGCAAATAATGGTAGATTTTTGGTTGTCAATTCTCGGCTTTCTTGTAAGGCTTAATTGTTGTAGGCCGTGCATGTTGGGTCTGTTTGGGCATTAGGGGCTGCTGTGTTGGGGTTCGTCAGTATCCTGCTAGATGCACTGTAAGTTTTTAGCTAGAGTTGTCATTTGATCTGCCATTGTATCATGTCTTCCACAGCTGGTCTCTTGAATTGTTGGAGGCGGCTTAAAATGAGGGAGAGACTGTAGAGGATCAACAGAGGAGAGAACCTGAGTTCCAAGGCATTGCAAATATAGGACAGGAGTCAAGGCCTTCCTCCTTTTGCTTCATACTTGGGCTCACTGTGGGGAGTTAAATGATGTGGGCAGATAAATGATGAATACATTCACAAGCATGGAAAGATTTCATGATTTATTAGTTTGCAAAAAAGCAGTGATTAAAGATATGTACAGCTTAAGAAATAAGTTCCAATATAGGAAAACGTTTCAACTAGGACCCCACCATGGCATCCTCTGTGCAGATGCCTGTTCTTCCTATTCAAAAAGGATTTGGTGCTGCAAGTATGGCATTCCAGTTTCCCAGATCAGAGGTGCTTGGAGCTTTAACTCCTCAAGCCCTCTAGACACAGATGTTCGTTTAGTAGCACCAATCATTATCGATACACTGGAGAGGAGGTATAAGAGACTTGGATGCCCTATTTAGGTGCTAACTCTTAACTCCATGTCCACCAGCTTCTATGGGAGTGACACAAAATGAGCTGAGAAGTTCTATGGGTGTAAGAGAGAAAGAAGAAGGCCACATGAAGGGTAAAGGAGGCAGAAAGGAAAAGGTGTTTTTTTTTTTGGGGGGGGGGGGGGTAGACAAAAGGTCAGGTCAGGTTACATTTAATGTCTGTTAGAGGCTAAAATGATGTATGAGACTAAAATGGTGAGTACAACTGATCCATGATGCAAGTTTTCATAAATTAAAAAAGAAAAATATGAAATGAAAATAATATATAGATGATGCCATCACTGTGTACAAGTGGTTCTAGTTCTCCCACCATCTTGAGGATCATAATAGGTTTAAGCTGGAGGGATATCATCTCCTCTATGATAGGGTCTGACGATTTGAATTTTGTTGAAATGTTTGGCGGTGGTGAGAGATGGAGATAAAATAGCCATATTGCACTGGTAGATGTAGATGGCAATACCCCCACCTCAAACACCTTTTTTTAAAAGGTGTGGTTGAATAGACAAAAGAAATCGGCCTTATCTCTTTTTTAGCCTTACATTTATGCAAGGTAATAGTAGATGTACATTTCCATTTTTTGTGTCTTCAGGGCTTAGCAGATAAATATCTTATTCATCTTAAAGACCTGCATTTGCCCATAATTGAGCATGAAAAATCCATGACAGAGAGAGCACAAATGTTTTTGTCTATTTTTCTCTACATTGTGAGAAGTTGATCCAAGATTTTTGATGTGGCACAAGGATTTTATCTTACAAAGGGCAATACCCAATTTCTGTATTTATTTCCGAGATTTGATTTTGTGAATTTTCATGCCTTCCAACATCAGGGAAAAGCTGGACAATTTCCTAGAGACTTGCATTGAAGGAGGGCTTGTTGCCGATGGAACTGTTGCTCAAGACAACCACCAAGCTTCATCCTTTTGGCGCATAAGAGAAGTAAGACTTCTGAAACTGAATGATGCTGCACCACCGTTTCCCCTGCTATTTAAAATGTAGTGTTTTGTCCCTTACATGAATTGATGGCGTACAAGTGATTTGTTTCCATAAGCCTCAAGAATTTGGAAACTGTTAAGTGCTGCAAGTTCTCCTACCATGAGGAGGGGGTTGGACAAAGAGGGTGTGACAAGGCTTACGGACGAGGAGGAGCTCCAGCTGAGGGAACAGAAGAACTTAAGCTAGTATAGGAAGCTCATAGCTAGCATTATTGCTTGGTACATATGGACAGCCAGATGTAGCCAGGCTATTGATTTTTTGGACATATCTACTGCGAAGACTCTCTCCAGGATCAGGACAGAGATTGTACATTACTCTCCAGAATATAGGGCAGTTTGGAGACTATGGAGAGGAGAGATGCTTTTCTCAAGACATGGGATTCTAGCACTTTCTTTTCCAGACCCACATGGTCTGGCATTATAAACCTCATGACTAGCTATTCATTCAAGCTTTGTAATTGACTTCCCCTTGTTAAATATTTTTTGATATGGAAGTCCCTTACAATGCTGCTTTGTATTTTGCAATTTACCTTGGGATGCTTTGTTCTAAGGAATCTTAATAGAAGTTATCTCTTCTCTAGGGGAAAAAAAGAGATGTGCTATTGTGGCTTGACAAAAGATGTATTCCCATTTTCTTGGTTCCCATTCTCGAATTGATATGATTTTGTGGAGCAGTTTGTACCCTTTGTTTTCAGAAATAGGACACCTCTATTAAGGTCTCCTCAATGTTAATCATCATTAAAGGGAAAGCTAGTGTCCCATGCATATAATTATGGAGTAGTTTGTAGCCTTGGTTTTCAAACGAGAAGCCTCTATTAAGGACCCCTCAATGTTTTTTTTATCCCCAAGAAAAAAATTTCTATTAATAACACGTCGGCCAAAAGCTTGAGGTAAAATACAAAGTACAAGGACCTTTGTGAAGAGTAACAAAGTACATCACAAACACAATGGCTGTGTGAACAACCAATCTAGTGGGCTGTAATGCCAAACCATATGTGGTGCAGTATGGAAGAAAGTGCATGAATACCATGTCTACCAAAAATCCCCTTTTCTCTTCCTCATCCTCTCAGAACTGCCCTACATCCTCTCCCACCCCCTGCCAAGAGTGTGAATGATCTTTGTCAAGATCTTTGATAGAGTCTTTGCTGTGGATACATCTAGAAGGTCAATAGCGTAGCTGCATCTTGTAGTCCAAATATACTAGGCTATGATGCTGGCAATCAACTCGCATCTGTCATAGTGTCCCTAGGTCCACTACGCCTACAAGTAATCTGGAGTGGGGATCCTACTTAGATGCTGTCCAATGATGAGAAAAGAATAGCTCCCCTAAGCATCCTTATAGCAATACGTTGGGCCTTTATTTGTGACCCATTCTACAACTCCCTAGGTCACCACCATTGTCTCTATGCTATGCTGTGCGATATCATCATGAGGGCTCTCCTCCAAACCTCATGGGCTCTTGGGCAGTCCCATAAGCAATGTCTTTGTGTCTCCATTGGCTTGCTGCATCTAGCACATGCTATTGGGTCCTTGCCGTATCCAAGCCACGTGCCAATTACTAGGCTTCTGTGAGGTACAAGCCATAGGAAGAGAGATATCTTCCTAGACTTGAAGTTGTCATGTAGCCTTCTCCAAAAGTCACATAGAAACTTATCTGTGATTCCCTCTCTATGCCAATGGGAGGTGACTGCTAGTTATGCTTTGATCCTACTCACTTGTATTCTCATTTTCAGCCTAGTAGTGTAGCCAAAGAAGGCCATGTCACAAGATTTATTAAGAAGTGGATCTCTCCACACCTACTCTCATGGATCCCACTATAATCTCTGAGAGATCTCCTCTAGTAAGCCCAATATCTCCATCCATCTACTAGGCAAGTGGTCGGGTTTGGATCAATGTGCCACTTCCTCTTAAAGTGAGCCACTACTTTGATCCTTTGTCTGGAGGATCCAATGAAGGATGTTTGGTTAGGGTCCTCTCACTGGAGATGGCCATCCTCCTCAACCATAAAAGCAAATGTCATGTCTCTGCTAGTCGCCAAGACTACTAGAAGAATGGCCCCTCTAGAAAAGAGACTGGTCCAAGTCTGAGAGGTACCTATATCTTTCCACCAATCCGTTGGAACTCCCTTCGTCATAGCTTCAATCAAAATTCTATCTCCCTTGAGACATTGTAGTCTTTGTCTTTTATCCTCGTATGGTAACTCCTGGAATGCAGACCAATCTCCCATTGATACACCAACTTGTAAAGAGAACCTCCCCCATGATATGTATGTCCTTTGTCCAAGAGTATGGCTGGAGTCTAATCTCAAAAAGTGATTGAAGAGAAGAGGTTTCCTTATCTTCTCTTGGATTGTAGCGGGAGGTAGTTGGTGAAGCCCCAATAATACATGTCTCCATGCTTTGATAATGGTAGCTTTGTGAATCTAACCTCAAAGCTCCTCCCTAAGTCCCTAGTCTTGATCTCTTGAAAAATCTAGTGGATTTTGGGCTGCCATGGTTCTCCATGAACAGTTGTCATAGCCTTTAGCCTCCCTATCAAGAGTTTCTTCCAAGGCTCCTCGCTTGGAAGCAAACCCCTAACAATGAGCTTAGCCATCAAGGCTTTGCTTAAGTTGTTTGGGTCTATGATCCCCAACCCTCACCTACATCTAGGTTGTATGAGAGTCATAACTTGGCTATGTGCTAAGGAGTAAAGAGCCATTATTTCCTTGACCCATTGCTCTAGAAATCTCGTCTTTAGCATCATCCCCTCTAAGAATTCCCAGTCGACATGATTGTATGCCTTCTCAAATTTAAGTAGCACAATAAAAACTTGGTTTCTACATTGAGCCAAAGTTGTGGACTCCGAGAAAGTGAAGATATTCTCCAAGATGTTGTGTTCTTTGAAAAAAACTTATTTCTATGGGGTGGATGATATTTGGCATCAATGGGACTATTTTGAGAATGATGGCCTTTGCAAGGATCTTATAGGTAGTTCCAAGAAAAGTGATTGGTCTCCAGTGTGTGATCTCCAATCAGTCTCCACTTCCTTTGGGAATGAGGTGAATCAATCCCTCAAAAAGTATTTTTGGAATGACCTATGATGCTATGATCTCTTGGAAAGCTAAGGTGAGGCCTATATTAATAAGATCCCAATAGCTCAAAAAGGACTTATCCGATCCACCTTCTTCTTGACACTTGCTTGAGGGCAGTGCCAGAAGTGCCTTCTACACCTCCTCCTTTGTAAAATGGACCATCAAATATAGGATCATCCTATCTGTAATCACCTTTCTAGTGCTCTTCCATATTCTCTCTCTATTCCTCTTGTAGCATGGCAGCCTAGTGGTGGATCCAAGCAAAGCTATGTAGTACTTTGTAGCCACCTGTGTCACCTCCAAAGGGCCCTATGCAATGGATCGAGTTTCTCTCCAAAGTCTCCTAACACATGTCTATAGTATTTTGGTCCCATGGTATGGAAAAATCTTTGTTAACCTTGTCACCAAATTGAGTCTAGAAGGAAGCTCTTTGCATGAAACCTATACTCTAATATGGCTTCCTTCATAGCATCAATCTTTGCTTTGGCAATGTGCATCCTCTTAGCTGTCCATTTGCACCTTGACCGTCTCTCTTCTTCTCTTTGTGAGGCATCCAATGATGCTCTAGCAGATCTCTCCTTCTCTAAAAGACCCTTTCTCTTCCTCTGGCCTTGTCCTTGAAGAAGAAACTAATCTTCCGTAAGCTCTCATCCAAGTCACTAGCTACTCATCCAAATGACGAGGGTCTAGATATGTGCATCTATGTGAGTGATTCTCTGAGATCGTCCTCTTAGCTGTCCATTTGCACCTTGACCGTCTCTCTTCTTCTCTTTGTGAGGCATCCAATGATGCTCTAGCAGATCTCTCCTTCTCTAAAAGACCCTTTCTCTTCCTCTGGCCTTGTCCTTGAAGAAGAAACTAATCTTCCGTAAGCTCTCATCCAAGTCACTAGCTACTCATCCAAATGACGAGGGTCTAGATATGTGCATCTATGTGAGTGATTCTCTGAGATCGTCCTCTTAGCTGTCCATTTGCACCTTGACCGTCTCTCTTCTTCTCTTTGTGAGGCATCCAATGATGCTCTAGCAGATCTCTCCTTCTCTAAAAGACCCTTTCTCTTCCTCTGGCCTTGTCCTTGAAGAAGAAACTAATCTTCCGTAAGCTCTCATCCAAGTCACTAGCTACTCATCCAAATGACGAGGGTCTAGATATGTGCATCTATGTGAGTGATTCTCTGAGATCGTCCTCATTGTGAGTAAAAGGTACCCTAGTGTCCTACTGAAGATCACCACACTCCTCTTCTGTGAGCGTAGGCGTGAGTTAAACCCAACAAACCCCCTTGGAGTGAAGAGTGATTAAGATACAAGGGTCATCCACCAAAGGAGATGAAATTTAAAGCATTGCGGAATGCTTAAAATTTGTCACGAGGAAGAGCTTTGGTGAAGATGTCTGCCACATTATTGGCGGTAGGACAGTAGACAAGGCTAAAATCACCTGCATGTAGCCTCTCTCTGACAAAGTGATAGTGGATCTCAATGTGTTTCCTACGTGCATGAAACACTAGGTTCCGTGCCATTGCAATGGCACTCTGATTATGAGTGAACAAAGAAGTAGGCTCCGTGATAGATATATCTAAATCAGCTAACAAGCATCTAAGCCATACGCATTCAATTGTGGTAGTGAAAGCTACCTTGTATTTAGCTTCACATGACAATCTGGCAACAGTGGATTGTTTCTTGCTAAACCAAGAGATGCAAGATGAGCCAAGAAAGAAATGATTGCCACTAGTGGAGTGACGAGAATCATAATCACTACATCTTAGATGAAAATGGATTAGAGTGATATAGTGCGTTAGAATCTATGGGCATAGGCAACATTTATACTACCATAATGCAATATTCATGTAGGTTGCTACACATGTGAAGCCACATTAATAGGTATTCATGGTGCGTACATGACATACATGTCTCACTCTACACCAGCTAAATTAGAATCACTATCAGCATGTAAGTGCAGTAGTCCCCCCTTGGCATAAAGCAATCCAAGTGTTCTAGTACCTTGCAAGTAACAGAAAACACGCTTGACAGCTTGCCAATGTGACATGCGTGGCTGATGCATATATCTACTTAGGGCTGAAATTGCGAACTATATGTGTGGCCTTGTGTTGCATAAGTAAATAAGACATCCAATTGCGGGAGCATATGTATGGATATCAAACAAGTCACTGTCATCATGCAATGATAGCTTTAGTCCAAGTTCCATTAGTGACAAACTGGCTTGCAATCTTGTAAGCTAAACCTCTTAAGAAGTTTACCAATGTATCTAGATTGTCACAATCCAATGCCTCTAGCATCATGAATGAACTAAATGCCCAAGTAATAGTGCAAAGGTCCCAAATCTGACATCTCAAAAGTTTGCTGCAAATTTTGTTTGAATGCTGAAATCAGATTACCATGTGTCCCTATAAGGAGAAGATCATCAACATATAGACATATGACCAGCAAGGATCCCCCCTCTTTACATACGTAAAAGGTAGACTCTGATGAGCTGTTTATGAACCCTTGGCTGCGTAAAAAGGCATCAATCTTTGCATACCAAGCTTGAGGAGCTTGCTTCAAACCATATAAAGCCTTTTCCAGCTTGCACACCAAATGTTCGGATCTCACAACTGCAAAACCAATTGGCTGCTGTACATATACTTCTTCTTGAAGTTCCCCATGCAAAAATGCTGTCTTTATATCAAGTTGATGCACAATCCATCCATAATGGGCAGCCAAAAGCGACCATAGACTTAATGGTAGTTATGCGGGATGTAGGAGCAAACGTCTCCTCATAGTCAATGCCTTTCTTCTGTGTGTAGCCCTTGGCCACAAGCCTGGCCTTATATTTGTCAATGAATCCATCTGCATTTCTTTTCAGCTTATAGACCCACTTTGTACCAATGGCTTTCTTCCCAATAGGCAAGGACACTAAATCCCATGTTTGATTCTTTATGATGGAATCAAACTCAATAGTATGAGCTTCCCTTTGAGTATGACTAGCAATAGGACCATCCAAATGACTATCTTTCATAGTCTGCAAATACCATTTAGGCATCTGTCTAGCCTCCTCATTGTATACAAGCTCTTGCTGAATTTTAAATTCAGCATCTTGCTAAATATTCAGATCAGCGATGGGCTAAGTCTTTGGATTACCCAATGGAGTAGCTGGCTGAACATTAAGTTCACTTGCTGAAGCTCCTGTTGTATCATCAAAGGAAATGGGTAGCAACCCTTTAAATATATCATTGACAACCTAATATGTCTCAAAATGAGCAAGGAATAATTCTGATTTTTCAACGAAAACCATAGCCTGCTCACAAATATCTTCTTAGAAATAGGATCATATAATCTATATCCTTTGCTCTCACTATTGTACCCCATGAAAATGCATTTAACAGCCTTGTTATCCAACTTCTTCTTGAGTACCTTGGGAATGTGTACATATGTAAGGCACCCAAAAGTACAAAAATGTCCAATAAAATGTTTCCAATTGTTTGAAACTTGAAAGGGCGTTACATTCTTTAATGCCTTGGTGGGGCACCTGTTCAAGATATGGCAAGCACACATAACCACTTCCATCCAAAAACTGTGTGGCAAGCTCTTTGCTTTCAGCATACATCTGGCCATCTCCATGAGTGACCGATTCTTTCTCTTTGCAACCCCATTCTAATGTGGAGTATAAGTAGTAGTGTACTAATGAACAATGCCTTTTTGCTTCAAAAAAGAATTCAGTATAGAAGACATTCCCCCCCTGGTCCGAACGAGGAGTCTTGACCTTGCAGCCAGATTGATTTTCAGCAAGTGCTACAAAAGCCGAAAATGCATCATACACTTTTGACTTTTTCACCAAAGAGTAAACCCAGAAAAAGCAAGTAAAGTCATTAATGAAAGTGACAAAATAGTAACAGCCACCCAATGACTTTGTCTACATAGGGCCACATACATCTGAGTGCACAATTTGTAATTTGGCAATTAATCTAAGAGCAATATCACAGGGAAATGAAAAACGATGCATTTTTTCCAAAATACATCCCTCTTATATATGCTCAGGAGGTCTCTCCAAGAGAAGTAAACCATCGAGCATCTATGTACGCTGCATAAGCATCAAGCTACCATAGTTTACATGCCCCATGTGAGCATGCCATAACTCCGCCTGTGACATAGCAAGAGTGAGAGTAGACACTAGATAGACCGATTGATCAATTGAAAAAGCATCCAATTTGTATAATCCACAATATAGAGTGCCAATCAAAACCAAAGTCATATGTTCCTTATCTTTGACCATACATCTATCATCATCAAAGGTGACTTGCAAAGCACACCTTGCCAAAGAAGAAATATATAGTAAATTCTTCTTTATGCTTCTGCAACAAGCCGAGAATAGAGCCATCAATGGTTGTCAACACAATCTCCCCAATGCCTCTAACAAGGTATGATGCATTGTTGGCACACTATACAGACTTGCCAACCAGGGCTGCAATAAGAGAAGAAAACAAATCTTTGCGAGATGATATGTGCTTGGAAGCACCACTTGTTGTAAATGGCTATCGGGAAGCGTGAAGATTTACAATAGCAAAAGAATGCAAGTGAGTGAGAGTGACAAAGAGAGAGTACGGGCTGATTTTGGGTGTATCCACAATGTGTTGGTACACAAAGAATAAAGTGTATTTATACTTAGGGCACGTAAGGGTGCATTCATATGTACAATATAATAATACACATGTACAATACACAGAGGTGAATAAAGGGCCTTTACATCCCAACAACCTCCCACTTAAAGGTTCGAAGTGAACCTTTAACCAACTCAAGTGATGTCACACATCTATATGCTTTGTGCATGAATGATACATGGCATTCTTAGCGAGATACACAGTACTCTGGCTATGACATCCCAACACTGGAGTACTCATAGACATACCAAGATCCTTTTTAAGTCTTCTTAACCATATAGCTTCCTTAGAAGCTTCAGTAGCTGATATGTATTCATCTTTAGTAGTTCTCAGTACTACGATGTTCTGCAACCTGGAGCACCAAGAAACGGCCCCACTAGCAACAGTAAAGGCATACCCACTAGTGGACTTGCGAGTGTCCAAGTCACTTGCCATGTCTGCATCACAATAACCCTACAGACTAAGTGCACCTTGCCCATAGCAAATACACTTTCTTTGTGTACCCTTGAGATATCGAAGAATACACTTGACAGCCTCTCAATGTGGTTTGCCAAGATTTGACATAAACCTGCTGACAACTCCCACTGCATGAGCACTGTCTGGACAAGTAGCGACCATAGTATACATAAGAGAGCCACAATTTGATGCATAAGGGAACCCCTTCATAGCATGGGTTTCCATGTCATCTTGTGGGCTGTTGGCTTTACTAAGCTTAAGATATGGAGGTAAGGGCACCCCAAGAGGCTTAGCTTCAGCCATGTTAAATCTGTCCAGTACCTTTCAATGTACTTTTCTTGAGATAAGAACAACAATTTCTGTGTTCTATGATCTCTGAGAGCATCCAACCTAGTATTTCTTTTCCTAGCTAGCAACATATCATCCACATACAAAACAAGTATAATGGGGTTGCCCTCTATATCTTTTTCATATACAAACAATGATCCACATGGTTGCGTGTAAACCCATGAGAGAGCATAAAAGTGTCAAACTTTTGGTACCACTGTCATGGTGCTTGCTTCAGCCCATACAAGCTGTGTTTAAGTTTACACACCAACTGCTCTATTCCAGGGACTACAAAGCCCTTGGGCTGTTTCATGTAGATTTCCTCATTAATGTCACCATGCAGAAAAGTCGTTTTCACATCCATTTGGTACAGCTCTAAGTCCAATACAACAATGAGATCAAAAAGCACACGTAGAGTGGTCATCTTCACAACAGGTGAGAAGAGCTCTTGGAAGTCAATCCCTTCCTTTTATGCATACCCTTTGGCAACCAGTCTTGCTTTGTACTTGGGTTTCCCATCAAATGTCTTTACTTTGTAAACCCATTTTTTTGGAAGAGGCTTTCTTCCTTTGGGCAACGATACAAGATCCCAAGTATCATTAGCATACAGAGACTTAATCTCTTCCTACATAGCTAGCTCCCACTTACTGTTGAATTTGCATGACTTGGCCGCTTTATATGTAAGGGGCTCACCCTCATCTGTAAGCATCGCATAGTGCAAAGAGGGGTCATACCTATGTGGCTGCCTTCTTAAGTGTGTAGACCTACATACCCAATGATCTACATTCTCATGAATCGGGTCTACATTACGAGGTATGTTATTTTCAGTATTTATTGGCTCTATAAGCCATTCTCAGCATGTTGTTTATGCTGTACAACACCTTCATTTTCATTTCTAGCACCTGCATTTTCATAATCAGCAAGTCTATCTTTTTTCCATGACCTCCTTGTGCTTCTATTTGTTGTCCATCATCATTTGGCTCAAAAATAGCCGGCTGATCATTAGTTTTAGCGTGTGGTATAGCATCATGAGGCTTATCATTTGAAGTAATAGGTGGCTGCAAATTCTGAATTTGACCTTTTTCATGTCTTTATTAGAGGCTAAGGTACTTTTCAGCAACTTTGCCTATTAAACATAGCATTTCGGCTGCGGACAATTTTCTTGGGCTGTGGTAACCACACTCTATAGCCAAATTCACCCTCATCACCATAGCCCATGAAAATGCCTTTGGTGGATTTCGGGTCAAGTTTATCCTCAGCTCATCTCTAACATGCACAAAAGCATCACAATCGAATATCCATAAATGGTCATATGAGGCTGATTTGCCAGACCAAACCTCCTCAGGGATGCTATTATTTAAGGACTTGTTTGGAGAGCTGTTGCAAATGTGAACCGCAGTTTTAAGTACCTCTTCCCAAAATTCATGAGGGAGATTAGCAGTGGACAGCATGCACCGCACTCTTTCACATAAATTCCTATTGTATCTTTCAGCCACCCCATTTGATGAAGGGCTGTAAGGAGCTATAAGCTTCCTCTTGATTCCATGCAAGTCACAAAAGAACTTAAACTCAATAGATGTGAACTCATCCCCATTATCAGTTCTCAAGCATTCTAGTTTTCTACCTGTCTAAGTGGTCACAAATGCATGAAAAGTTTTTAAAAAAAGCAAACGCTTCACTTTTCTTTTTCAACAGATAAACCCAAATCTTCATGGAACAATCATCAATAAAAGAGACAAAATATGCAGCACCACCCAACAATTCTGGTTTGAGAGGGATGTGCCGAGATAGAAGAGATGGATCATCTTGAGCGAGGATCTTGATGAAGGCTGCGAGGGTGGGTGAGAAAGTTGAAGATGTATCCGTGTGTGTAACATGGGTGTGGCATGGATGGGAGGGAGCACTTAGGACAGTGGCAGTGGAGGGTGGACATGATGGTGGCAAGTGAGACAAGAATGGTTGTTTTGGTGGTGAGCAAGGTTTTTATGGCAGGCAGGTAGGTGGGGGGGCAATGGCGATGGAGAGAGGGATAACGAGGGCTTGTGGTGGCAAGTAGGGCTAGTGGCCTGGGTAGGCAGGTGGGTAGGGTGGAGGTTGGTTGCATTGGTGAAAAGGACTTCAACTATGACCCCTTAATGTTAATCATCATACAAGGAAAAAACTAAAAAGTTCCATGCATATCAAACGAATTAGGACATGTGGCATCACCATATTTCGATAGTGATGTGTTTGGACACACTTAGGACTACCTAGGCAATTTTTTCCCTCTTTAGGAGGTTTTTTTTCCCTGGCCTTGTATATATGCCCATTCACTTTAGGGCATACTTAGTCTTATAAATCTTCTCTTTACACATCTCTCAATACACTTTGAGTTGTACTCTCTTAAGCTTCTTCTTCTTCTAGTTCTATACTTGCACTATTGCAATTCTAAATCCAACAATTGATAGCAAAGCGGGGTTCGACCTCTTGGGTAGAGTCCATAGTATGGGGGAGTTTCAAAAACGAGGGAAATGGAAATGGGAAAAACTGGAGTTTCGGAGTTTTGGAGTTTCGACCAAATTTTGAAAACAAAAAAACAGCATTATACTAAAATAAATATGTTGTTACATGGATATGTAAATATATAAATCCTACAGCAACATGTATCCAAATTTTATATAAAACTTTTGAGTCTTCATGTCACATGATCAAAATTATCGTTCATTACATGTGTCATGAGTAATGGAGCTCAATGGTTAAGATAGTTTAATATAGTTAAGACAATTTTCAAAATTTTAAACAAAAAAATAAATTATAATTTATGACTCATGGATCATCTAAAGACTAATATGAAGAACGGTGGAACCAAGATGCATATTAAGTAAAATCAAGACACATGTAATTGTGTGATGTGAATAATTTGTCCAAAGTGTAGTCAACACCGAGTACGAGTAACTACTGAGTAATAACTATCAACATCAATGAACAATCATGATATCATCATGTGCATGTGATGTGTAATGCCACTGGTGACTAGTAACTAGCAACTATAATGCTAAGTTGACTCTTGACTCCCAACTCCTGAGGTATCATGAGCCTAGTCTCTAGAGTCTACGAGTCACGACTCATCCAGATTCTGAGAATCCATGCACTATCTCCTCATCCGACTCTGAGGACCCTTGTATCACTTGATTGGATTGATGTGCCTCCAAAACAGATTTGGCGCCATAATAAGGTGATGCCAAATAGGAATTTGCAAAGAAGTTAAGAAATATAAAAGATTATTGAAGAAAAAGGAGGAGGAGCAGGAGGAAAAAGAATAAAGAAGAAGAAGAACTTAGAAAAAAGGAAGGAAGGAGACAAAGCTAGGAGGAGGAGGAGGAGGAGGAGGAGGAGGAGGAGGAGGAGGAGGAGGAGGAGGAGGAGGAGGTGGTGGTGGTGGTGGTGGTGGTGGTGGTGGTGGTGGTGGTGGTGGTGGTGGTGGTGGTGGAGTCAAGAGTTGCAGGAGGTAATGCGCTCGAGTAAGAGGAGGAGACAGTTGCACAGAAGACCAATGAAATTGAAAACCGGTGCTATCCGCCCTAGGGTGCCGAAATGGCGTTTTCCCATTCTCATTTCGGTTCGAAACGGCCGTTTTGTTTCTAGGCCCCCGAAATGCTGTTTAAGGATACTATGGTAGACTCATCAACACCTTCCACTTGATTTCCTCAAATTGGGACGAGATTTGACTAGCATTCTTAGGTTGACATATATTGCAGGCAATCCTATTAGGACTTATCATCCTCAGCTTTTCGATTTAGGTTTTTTTTTGGCCTTTGTTTACACTATTGCTAGTATTGTGCATACTATTTTATCCTTTTGAACATAATTTTTGACATCAATCAATTTTGAGTGTAAGAGCCCTTATAGTCTCCTTTATATTGTGCTATGTATCACAGGTTGGTTTTGTGCAACAACAATGTATTTTGTATGTCAGTTGCTAAGGACAAGCTAGATGGAACAAACTATCCATTGTGGGCTTATATGATACAATATGTGTTGGTTGGAAAGGAGCTTTGGAACATTCTACATGGAGTTCAAAGATGTCTTGCTCGTATTTTGGAAACTGGAAGTGCAAAAGAAACAATAGAAATAGATATTATTGAGAGGATGTTGTAGGTTTTTACTCTAGTTGATGCTAAAGCACCACCACTTGCTCCTAAGGAAACTTGTGGGAATCTTAGGGATACAAAGGCTTATTTTTTGGTTGCACTATCTATTAAATGTAGTGTGATTCCACATATTTGCTCATGTGTCAGACAACTAAGGATGCTTGGGATATACTTGCACATTTGTATCAAGGGAGAAATGAGGCTCATGTTTCTTATTTACTGAAGCAGTTAGAGAGTGAACATATGGATGAAGGTGAATCCATGGAATTTTTTTTGACAAAGGTCAAAAATCTAAGGAGCAGTTGATTATTGCATATCAGATTTGCCAGATAGTTTACTTATGTAGATTGTTCTCAATGGTCTTCTTGATTCTTATCAGAGTTTGCATCTATTCTTAGTTTGATGATGAAATGCAATCCAAATGCTTTGTCATTTAATGAGTTGGTTTCTGTTTTGCTGCAAGAGGAACAATATAGGCAAAATAGGTCCATTATTCGTGTTGTAGATCAAGCTTTTGTGGCTAGTCATAAAGATAAGGGAAATGTTTTCTTTTTTGCTAGCAAGCAGAAATCTGCAAATGCTATTTAGACCAAGAAGGTTAACAAGGATGAGAAAAAAAAAGAGAGTTAGATGTTTTGCAGGTATTGTAAGGCAAAAGATCATGTCATTAAGGACTGTCCTAAATTGGCTGCAAAAGCGGCTAAGACGAAAGATGCTAGCAACATTCGTGATTGAGGCCAAACCCCTTCTCTTCGATCACTATTTGAGATTAGAGTAGGCCACACTCTTGGAAAAATGACTTACCTATCCTAGGGGAGATTCTCTATGCAAGTTATTGCCTTAGAAGGAGAGTGGCTTGCATTCCAGGAACAATTGCAAGAGATTTAGAGCTAAAGACTACAAGGTCTCAGATGAGCTAGAGCTATGATTGAGGCTGTGACAAAGGGAGTACAGCTTGAGAAGTTGAGTGGCAGAAAGATGTAGTCACTTCTCAAACTTGGGTTCATCTCTTCTCTCAAAGGGGATATCCTTCTAGCGGTCATTGGTATTAGGAGAGACAAGACATTCAGTTTTATTGTTGAGGAAGATGGATGCATTTAGCAAGAGGACTTGGACCACACAAAGTTCACAAGTTGCTCCAAACAAAGGATCAATGTAGTGGCACACTACGAGAAGAAGTGGTGCATTGATCTAGACCCAACCACTTTGTCTTGCAAACGGATGGGGACATTGGCCTTATTAGAAGAGGCCTCTACAAATATTATAGTGGGAACCAGGAGAGTGGGTGTGGAGAAAACCATTTCTTGATAGGTTATGCGGTGTGGCCTTCTTTGACTGAACTAGTAAGCTAAGGAGAAGGATTTAGATAAGCAAGATCAAGGCATAGCCAATAGCCAGCTCCAATTGGCATGGAAAGTGCATATCAAAACATTTTGTATGATACTTTTGGAGGAGACTAGATGAGAACTTTAGGCCTAGGATGCTCTCTCTCTTCCTATGGATACTAGCTTACAAGAGCTTAGTAGTTGGCTTGGATACAATAGGGACCTAGTGGCATGTTGGGATGAGCTAGAGGAGATGACACTACCTATGGGACTATCCAAAGCTTACGAGGCATGGAGGAGAGCTTTTAGGATCTATTCTAGGGTGCAGTAGAGACCATAGTTGCAACATGGGGGGTATAGCTTGGCACGCATAGTAACCGAAAAATGTGTTTTGCCTTGGCGAAATGTGAAACTGCAAAACATGCGAAACATTTTTTTTCGTTTCATGAAATAGGGCCACAAAATGAAAAGATTATTGAAATATGAAAAAGTTTTTAAAAGGCTTTCTTTTATTAAAAGAAACATGTGAACTGTTTTTCTTTTACAATTTGTATTCTTTCCACCCTCCTTGTGTACCCAATCACCTCCTCCATCTCTTCCTAGGATTCATTTCATGAAACAAGGTGTTTTGCCTTGGGGAAATGTGAAACCTCAAAACATGCAGAACATTTTGTTTTGTTTCATGAAATAGGGCTGCAAAATGAAAAGATTATTGCAAAATGAAAAAGTTTTTAAAAGGCTTTCTTTTATCAAAAGAAACATGTGGGCTGGCTTTTAACCCACATTTTTCCTGTGTTCTCCTCCTTTCACGCCCCATCACCACCACCACCACCACCTCCATCTCTTCCTACTACACCTTATTCTACTCCATCTCCACCTCATCTCTTCCTCTTCATCCTCCACCTCTTCCATAGAGTCCTCCTCCACCTTCTCCTCTAGCTTGGGACTCCACCTCAAGTGAAAATGCCTCCCCGAAAGGCTTTTACTCGTGAATATCAGTTTCTATTTTCGCTTTATGTTATGTACTATACATGTATTGTAGCCTATACATTTTGATTGTGACTTATCAATGCTAGCTTCTAATCAATAGGTAAATGGATGTTTTGGCTTTAGGCTTTTGACTTTGACTTAGGATCTAGGTGGAGCAAACATTTTCTTTTTATAGATGTTTTTTCTTTCTCTAATAATAGTGTATATGGATCTATTTTATTTTCTCTAATATTGCTAATATATAGTATTCTTAATTATTATAAGTAATATTTTTCAAAACCTCAAAATCTTAAGGTAATGAATGAAACCTCAAAACCTCGAAACACGAAACAAGACGAAACATTTGTAGTGACGATGAGCTTGGTCACAAACAAAGGCTTAGCATGTGGCCATGAGGATGTTCAAGGGAGTTTCTGTTTCCTCATCATTGGACAACATCTAAGTAGGATTCCTACTCCAGATTACTTGCAAGCATTAGTGAAACTTGTGACACTATCACAGATGGGAGATTATTGCTAGTATTATAGTTTGGCGCATCTACACCACATGGTGTAGTCATGCTATAGACCTTTACGATTTATCCACAACAAAAACTCTTTTGAGGATTTGGATAGAGATCATCCACACTCTTCATGAGATGAGAGAGAATAAAGGGCAGCTTTGAGAGGATAACAAAGAGGAGAGAGGCCTTCTGTGGACCTGGGACTCCGGCACTTGTTTCCATAGGGCCTCTCAGATGGTCTAGCACTATAGCTCACCAGATTGGTTGTTCACACAACCATTGTATTTATGATGTACTTAAACACTATTTATAGAGTTCCTTGTACTTTTTATTTCTCAAAGGGATTTCTCGAAGGTGTTATTAATAGAATTTTTTTTTCTCAGAAAAAAAAATGTTTCAAAGAAAAGAATAATCCTGTTAATAAATACTTCAAGACAAAGTGAGGGCCATTATCTTAGTTAGAGAAATGTTACTTATATTTTCGCGAAGGAATGGTTGACCATGACATTGAACTAAGGCCCATTACTTGCACCAATCAATGGATATAAAAATACTGTGCACAAATTAATCGGCATAAAATTTTTGAATCTTGGGTTTTGTATTAGCCTCTCCCAAGTTGGTTTCGAATTAGTAGGTTCTGCATGATCCCTCAAGGCACCTCCACTTATCCTTGCATGCCTACCTGGTATTGGTAACACTTCGAGCAGCAGCTTTCCTTTTCTTTTCAGAGAAGTAAAATTCTATTAACACACCTCAGAACAAAGTGTCCCAAGGCCAAAAAATCAGTACAAAGTAGTCCTGTAAAGGACTTCCATGTCAAGAATTATATTACAAGGGGAAGTCTATCACAAAGCTTGAGCTCTCAATCAGATTGCAGGAAGTTGCTTGTTTAGAGCACTATATGCCCCTTTTACTTCTTTCTTGATCTTCTCTTGTTCTTGCATCAATTAGATCAAGTGGCTTATCTGCAACATTTTATTTTATGGTGGAGATGGCCATCCAAATTGTCCAAGGCAGCATAAGAGATCATTACATGTCCCCCATTATATTCTGATTGGGGTATCATCAAATCCAGTTAGACTCTCCTCACCAAAGTCAAAGGACTGCAAAGTAATACTAGTATTTTCTCATATATCAGATGGCACACCACCTTGAAAGATATATGGAACATATTTTTGCTTCTTATGCAGAGATCTATGTCCTCTCAGCAGAAAGTGAAGTTCACTGCAGTGAGTTTTGGGCTCGGAACATGTCTCGAGCCATTTCTTTTCCAGCATGCTCCACAAACCTCAAAGACTTGAAGGAGATTTAGAGAAAAGCATTCATATGGAACCCCCTTCTACCTTATTTGTGTCAGTGATAGTAGCACATTGATAGCTCACCCCTCACCCGCAGACCAAATATTGTCCCTCACCCAAGCCCCTGGCCAGTCTTGTTACTAGTCCTGTGATATGGCTGGAATGTTTTGCCATCAAGATGGGCCCTTGTAACTCTTGTCTGCTTTCATGTGCTCTAGTGCTCTCATGTGCATGATGTGCACTGTGACTTGTGTTGCATCCCTGCATTAAGACTCCAAGTGGAGATTCCGCCCGCTGCAACACAAGACACCGCCATGGATCATGTCCAGAGGTGCAGGGAGGAACTGTGACAACACATTTGACCCTTGTAGGGGCAGCCTACCAACAGATCTGAGGGCTGGTGCATTGCACTTGAAATGGTTTCTCTTGGGGTCATCATTGGGGGGGCAGGGGCGTGCATGCCAAGAGAGATGGGTTGTCCCAGCTTCACACTCCCTTCCCTCAAACTGGACATATGTTTGGTTCTTCAACTCCCTGTCCTTGGGAAAACCTCTCCTTTGGACCTGCTCCCTCGTCCCACCCTTGTTCCCTCTCAGCTGTCTGAAGCACTTCCTCTTCCAAAATGAGATCCTCATTAGGGATGTGACATTGAAATAATTCTGGACTCTCATAGGGCAGCACACACGCAAGCAAGTTCTTGCTTGTTCTGTCAGATGATATCCCTGTGCACCATTAACATGGTTTGGGATCTGTTTTGCGGGGTCCTGACGTACTGTTGGCAATTTCACTTCTCCTTTTGGTGGACTGCTTGTTCTTAAAAAATGTTACAGTATGTCGTGCTGGCAAGTCAAACTCTTGGCACTTGAGCAATGATCCCATCATCCCAGTCACAAAGCCATACTTCATGGTCTCACTCACTTTTGGGAATTCATTGTAGTACTTTTGATCATAGTGGTTGCTCAATATACGAAGTGGAATATGGACCCCAGCCACGAGTCGTGGTTCTTTTGGACCCCTCTTGACATTTATGGATTATTGGACATCATGCACTATGCTGTGATGAGTGGTATCCTGTGGACTGGTTTTGGTGCCGATTTGCCACTCCATTTAACATCCAAGAGTTTCATTCCAGAGTACAGTTCAGATCACGCGGCCTACATTAACTGCAATCTCTGGGCATTTTGGACAATATGTCAAGACTTTTGGAGACATCTTTGGCACACCTTTAGGCCTTGCAAAGTTTCTGTGTTCTCGCAGTTCATAGCTGATCAAAGCTTTCTAACAGTTATTGCAGTGATCCTCTAGAGAGTATTTTGTTCTGACAGCTATCTTGGCACATTGGTGTACCTCTTTGGTTCAGAACTCCCTATGTACGATAGGATAGTAGTATCCATTCATAACAGTTTTTAACTAGAGTGGTGACATCAAGACACCAAACTTCAGAAACATGGAGCTACTTGCTTCAAGGCATATAAAAACCAGACAAAGGAGCTAAAATCTTCGACAATTTCAATATGCAATGTTTAACTTCTTCTTTGTGGTCAAGGTCCAAATAAAAATATTTGAAGTCACAAACACTGAAATAATGGAGTACATAATTCAGACTTAAGTAACGTTATCCATTTGTGCAGGGTATATCGGAATCTCTATCAAAAGCTGGTGCAGTTTACAAGTATGACTTGTCAATACCAGTAGCACACTTGTATGACATTGTTAAGGAATTACAGGAAAGGCTTGGTGAGTATTTTAGATTCCTCAGTGTCTTTCTTCTTTCAGGTAGTTTAAGCTAGCTGTATGAAAATTGGTACATGCAAATTGTGTAGGGACATCAGCTGTTGTAGTTGGTTATGGTCACCTTGGGGATGGGAATCTGCATTTAAATGTGTCAGCTCCCAAATATGACAAGAAGGTAATCAAAGCATCTTTGGAATTATGTTTGTTACTGGCATTGCAAGGTTTTCCTGATTAATGACTGATGTCCTAGCAGGGTGTGGAGTTGTAAATGCATTTAAAACGGTACAGACATGCAGTGCACAAAGCATCTTTCTGCTGACAGTGCTGAATATTTTCTAGTTTGATTTTGATGTTTGTCTTTTGCAGCTATTGGCTTTAATAGAACCTTTTGTATATGAATGGACTTCATCACATAGGGGAAGTATAAGTGCAGAGCATGGACTTGGATTCATGAAGCCAGATGCTATATATTACAGCAAGCCCGAACAAGCCGTAAGCTTTTGATCTTTTTCCCTCAAGAAAAGAAAATTCTAATGAAATCTCCTCAGTAATAGTCCCAAGTTGCTATCATCTCTCCTCAAGTGACCTGAAGAATCATCTGGCAAGCTTTCCTACACATCATTCCACCGATGGTTTTGTAATCTCAAAATTTATTGGGTAAAAAAACTAGTCAACGGTTCATCAGATTGAGGAAAGAACTCAGTCTTCAAGGAAAGGTAATTTCAACTCAGATATCACATCACAGAGGTTCTAATGTCATCAGCCTGTTAGATTACAAGAAAACAATAGCACCACACTAGGAACTTGTTCTGTGGCTTCTTGTCTGGAAGAAGCCGCTCACAATTAGCTTCACTAACAAAGTTCTAACTGTCTGGGTCTATGATCCCCAAATGACCCCTAGATCTGGGCTGAATGATAACATCCAAGTCTACTTTAGACTTCACTAGACTGATGAGGTGCTTCACTTGCCCCATGCATGACTGGTTAACAATCACTACCCTCCTTGCTAGAGGGAGTCTTGTCGTGCTCCAGTACAGGAGCTTCTGCCTGATGCTCAGGGGTAAGGGTGGTGGCTGCTGCTCTGAGGTGATATGAATGGTCTCATTGTAACAAAGGTATCTATGGAAGTGCCATGGTGGACCCAAGTGAAACTCTTGTGTGGTCTCTAGTCTGTCTGCTGAGTGTCACAAACCCAAAATCCATAGGGTTTGTGCAAATTCCTAAGAGCTCTTGAGGCTGTACAAAAACTCAACCATAGCCACTACAAAGACCTTTAAATTCTCCTCATCTCCATCCAAACAAATGGTTTTGTTGTCTGAAAACTCTACATTCAAAAGCTCCTCAAACTTTGGGATGGGTACCCTATGCCATGAACAGCTGTTGATCTGTCCCTTAAAAAAGAGATCATGGCCTTTGCTACAAATAGGAGAAGTAGAGGTGCAAGGGGGTAGCCCTGCCTCAATGACCCTTTAGTGGTTGAATCTATCACTTCTGGGACCACCAGTTAGAACTTGGCTATGAGCTGAAGAAAAGATGGCCACTACACCTTTAAACCATACTCCAAAACCCATCCTTAGCATGGTGCCCTCCATTAACTTCCAATTGACTTTTTCTTAAGCCTTCTCAATCAAAGTTGAGAACTAACACAATGAGGATCTGTCTCTTCAAGCATGTAAGAACCATTGTTTCCCATAAGGTAAAAGTATTGTCCAGGATACTGCACTCCTGAACAAAACTTGTCTGGGCAGGGTGTATGATATCTGGCATGAGAAGAGATGGTCTGAGACTGATTGCTTTAGCAAGGATCTTATATGCAAGCAAAGTGATTGGTCTGTAGTCAGTAATCTCCAATTTGTCTAGTGTACACTGCCTTTTGGATGAGGTGAATCAATCCTTCAGATAACCTCTTTAGCATATCTCTTGATGCCATAATCTTCTGAAATGCTGCAAGAGGTCCTATGTTGACCATATCCTAGACTCTAGCAGCTCAATAGAAAAAATAATAAACTTGCCCAACCCATCATCCCTTGGGCACTTGCTTGAGGGCAAGCCTAGTAAACCATCACCAAGCTCCCCCTTTGAAAAGAGGGCCATCAAATCTCTTCTCATACTCACAGTGACCACTCTCCAGGTGCTCTGCCAAACACTCCCCCTCTCTCTCTCATAACTTGGAGGTCACTCGTCAAAGTTGTTCACGTGCTACTTAATGCAATACTTTCTTCTCTAGTTATCATCTACATTTTTCACATGCTTATAGCACACATCTAATAGTTGACTTTCTCAACGCCCTCTTCAAGTGGGTCATTGATCCCCCGCTTGATGCCCACCTAGCCTACTAGCTTGTAGGTGATGTTTCTAGGGTGTAGGATGTGTGAAGAAATACCCTAACATAGAAACATAAATGAAATCCTTTTACGAAAAAAAAAAAGAAACATAAATGAAAGTGTACGACAAAGCATAAACTCAAAAGAACACAGTTAGGGCTAGGGTAACTTAGAGATAATGAACATAGTGGAATCTGAATGAATGATTGAATACTAAATATACAATGCTCATGTAGCAAACAAACCATGCAAGAATGAAAATTGTACCCTGAACTCTCATGTCTAGAGGACCAAGGCAGAAGTGCTGAGCAGGAGAGTGTGTCATACTCCTGATGGATCTTGAAATGTAGCAAAGCAACCTCTAGATGTTGAACAACAAAAAATGCATAGTGTGTGGTGCTGGATTAGTGTTGGATAGGCAAAGGAGAGAGAAGACTGAAAATGCAGCAAGCTGATGATGATGTGGCAGGCTGACAGCAGCAAAAACGTAGGTATGATGATGTGGCAGTGTGGCGGCAGAAAAAATTCAGGTATGACGGCGTGGTAGTCAGAATAGCAATCGCAAATCACAAACACAGCAGTTCAGCAGGTTGCCAGTTGTAGATGATGAGGCTGATCAGCAAATGCAGCAGAAATTGATGTAGACTGCACGATGGAGGTTGGAAACAGATGCATGATGGATGTAGACAGCAACGGGAAGCTTTGGCTAAGATGTCCTCCACGAACGGGTTGTGCGCAGCAAAGCTAGACAGTGTGAAACCTACAAAAACAAGATTGGGCTGAATGGAGGGTAGCATGCCCATTTATAGGAATTTTCAAGACCTCGTACTGTGCACCATTTCAAAACTCTCTCAAACCACACACTATTTTACATATCCTGTTGGAGTCTATTGGATTACTTCATTTTCTTTTCTGAACATAATATGGATTGACTCAACATCCTCTAACTTCATGCCCTTGAGTCTACAAACATAGATATAGTTTTACATTTTTGGGTTAAATACCTACACTTTGTGGTCATGTGTGAATACATCCTTTAATATTAGAGCTTAAGATGACATGAACTCACCCTTTCTAAAATGGAAGAGGAGACAAAAAGGCCAATGGTCTTCTGTATTAGCAAACTCACCGTTTTGGCTGAGAATGTGGATCATGTCTTGTGGATGGTGTTTGTGGCTGCGGCTGTGACTTGGTGAACAGAAACAGGTCGGTGTTGTTTGTGGCATCCTTTGGTTGAGGGCTTATATATGCTGCTGAAGAGAGTACCATAGCAACGATCTGAGCAGTTATATTACCATCAGTCCTCTGTCAAACCTTAAGATATACTCTTTTCAGCTCTGCTAGCTCTCCCAAGTAGTACTGATGATCTATCTTCACTGTTGGTGTTTCTTGTCACCTTCTTCAGCAGCAAACAAACTTGGGTGCAATCCCAACAGAAGTCCATCCAATAGCTCAGTCCGCTTGTGAAGCTTAATTACAGGAGCTAGCAGCAAACTCCTCCTTCAGAGTAATCTGTTTCCTCTAAAACCAGTTTTCTGTTGCCATCTCTCTTGAACTACTCCACCTTTCAGAACGTTGGCCAGCAGAACCTTCTTCCACTTCTCAGGCTTCTTTGTTGCTGCACCTGCCTTCAGTTTTTCTGCTGGAGCACTTTTCTTCTTCTTGAAGGATTTTGACAGCTTGTATGAGTGTGCACTTGTACAAGCTTCCCCTTTTACAGAAATTGCTTGCATTGCACTGCCAGTTTCTCAAAACTTGGAGGCAACCCAGCCTTCAAGGTATTTGGTAACATGACTTATTGCTAGCTTGGCCCAATCCTTCCCTTAATGTGCAAAATAGCTACACCTATTGTAGGAATGTAAGCAGCTGCTTCTCCTTGGAACATATCCTCCTTCTCGGCCTACGTCTCCAATAGGCTGTGATAAAGAACCAAGGTTCAATACCATTAGCCATTAAGCCATCCCAACTCTTTGGCCATGACGAAGGTGAAAATTATGTTGAAATTGGTAGGTGGTGCATATTTGCACTACTGGTTAGTATCTCATGTTCACACTGCAGTGAGCAAGGCCTGAGCTCTCACCTTGATCTACAATATGATCACTGTGAGTGGTCACCCTTAGGAGTCGTGTGAGACTTGCTGCTAATGTTACAAGGACTCCTTCAGCACATATAAGACATCATGAATTGAGTAGTCTGCTGACAAAAAGGCACCTTACTTATGCAGGAAAGTTGTAGTACGAGTCTTTTTTCCTTTCCTTTGCTGCTTGATGCCATAGAGCATATGACATATGTATGCAGGGGTGTCTGTATGCATGTATGTACATATTTATATGCATGCTTGTTTGTATGTATGCATGTATGTACGTATGTATATGCATGCATGCATGTTTCTATGTATGTAGCGTAGCCATATTTGTGCAATAATATGATTCAATACTGTTGTTTCACCAGAAAAAAGAAAAAAGTTGTGTATGAATATAAGTACTTGTGCTTTTTAAGAAAAAGTTGCTTAGAGGATAAAGCTCTCTGATCAAAGAGGTGGCACTGATTAAAGATTACTGCATTGGCAGGTACAATTAATGGGTAGATTCAAGGCACTTCTAGATAGCAAGGGAATACTAAATCCATACAAAGTTTTGCCTGCATCAATCTTTTGAAACTGCCAGAATCCTGCAACCAGATTTTAAGGAGTATGGGATCACAACACAAGATCTTAACAGTGAACTGGATGGCCATTCTTTAGTCCATACATATGAGGACACTACCTTCAGAGTTCTGTCTTAGAGTACAACTCACACTTTGCTGTGTGTAAATTTATTCTGGGGCAATGATCTTCCACAGCATAAAGCTGCCTATTTATCTATCTGTTTACCACCTGAGGTTGGAACCAGAGTATGTTTGTAATGTTAAATGTAACATATCATTGTCCCCAAGCCCCAGTGATTATTTTTCTTGACATACTATTTGACTGCTCAAACATGAGTTTGTGTACAGTTTGAGATTTGGAACGCAGTGGTTGGTAACTTTCAATGTAAAATAAAGAGTTTGTGAGCTCATGTATTATTTGGGCAGCTTCATTATGAGTTTTCATGAGTATAAGTTCCTTGCTTGGATTTACAAAAGAGATCATTAGTGTAACAACAGCAATCCTCGATCACCTATTGAGATGTACATAGCAAAGTGTTTTGCATGCTAGGCATGACCTTCAAGATCTTCTCTAACACACTCATCTGGAAGAGAGGAGAAAGAAAGAAAGATGTACTAACATCTACCAGAGGCCAAATTGCCATACTCTACAAATCAATATACAAGTCTCTGTCTTGAGTATCATGTAGAAGCTGGGAAGAAGCTAATTCTAGTCAAATGTGGGCATGTCTTGTCCCTATCTAGCTTGCTATGGCAAAATCATGGCAAATACTGAATAAGCTAATACTACTAACTCCAACTAACAGGTATGATGGGATATGCTATATCATACATGGGGCAAGGGGCACAGAGGGTTCTCATATCTTCTCCGACCTGTTGAAGGCTCTTACGGACCATGCAGCCAAAAAGAAGCAAAGGAAGACCAAGGAAGCCCAAGTCAAAAAGTGAATAAAGAAGCTCATTCTACCCAGGTAGGAAAGGTGGAGGAGAAGGCAAGCTCAAAAAAAATGTGGGAGACCACCGAATATAATGTGAGGGGGTGATAGGATCGAGGTGCAGCTGAGAGTGCAGTAGACAGTGTGAGAGTGAGAGAGACAGAGTGAAGCACGACACCCAATCCAATAGACTGAAAGAGTGTAACATGAAAGTACAAAGTACAACCCTTAAACCTTATGGTTGTAGGGGGTGTTCACACTCGACACACGGTAAGTGCCCATAAGTGTGTAACATAAGCACATAAGCACATACGAAAATAAGACTATAAGTCTGGGGGAAAAAACCTCTCCTACCGAGAGTAAAAAGTGCCCCAGTGTCCTACTGATCACCGACACTCCCATATGAGCGTAGGCGTAAGTGAGGCATGAGTCAAATACCCAACAAACCCCCCTGGAGTGAAGAGTGATCAAGAGTACAAGGATCATCCGCCACCAAAGGATATCAAATTTAAAGCATCGCGAAATGCTTCAAATTTGTCACGAGGAAGAGCTTTGGTGAAGATGTCTGCCACATTACTGGTGGTAGGACAATAGACAAGGCTGATATCACCTGCATGTAGCCTCTCTTTGACAAAGTGATTATGGATCTCAATGTGTTTCGTGCGGGCATGAAACACTGGGTTCCGTGTCACTGCAATGGCACTCTGACTGTCAGTGAACAAAGGAGTAGGCTCCGTAACAGATACATCCAGATCAGCTAGCAAGTGTCTAAGCCATACGCATTCAACTGTGGTAGTGAAAGCTGCCTTGTATTCAGCTTCACATGACGATGTGGCAACAGTGGATTGTTTCTTGCTAAGCCAAGAAATGCAAGAAGAGCCAAGAAAGAAACAATTGCCACTAGTGGAGTGACGTGTATCATAATCACCAGCCGAATCAGAATCACTGTAAGCATATAACTGCAGTGGTCTCCCCTTGGCATAAAGCAACCCAAGAGATCGAGTACCCTGCAAGTAACGAAAAACACGCTTGACAGCTTGCCAATGTGACATATGTGGCTGATGCATATACCTGCTCAAAGCTGAAACTGCAAACTGTATGTTTGGCCTAGTGTTGCATAGGTAGATAAGACATCCAACTGCAGGAGCATATGTATGTATATTAAACAAATCACTGTCATCATGTGATGACAGTTTGAGTCCAGGTTCCATGGGGGTACAAACTGGCTTGCAATTCTGTAAGCCAAACTTCTCATGAAGCTGCCCAATATACCTTGACTGTGATAGCCCAATACCTCGAGCATCATGTATGAACTGGATGCCCAAGTAGTAATGCAAAACTCCCAAGTCAGACATGTCAAAAGTTTGCTGCAAATTTTGTTTGAATGCTGAAATCTGATCAGCATGTGTTCCAGTGAGCAAAAGGTCATCAACATAAAGACATATAATCAGCATAGATCCCCCTTCTTTACATACGTAAAGGGTAGACTCAGATGAGCTGTTTAGAAAGCCCTGACCAAGCAAGAAAGCATCTATTTTTGCATACCAAGCTCTAGGAGCTTGTTTCAAACCATATAGTGCCTTTTTGAGCTTGCATACCAAATGTTCTGAGCCTTCAACTGCAAAACCAATGGGCTGCTGTACATAACTTCCTCCTGAAGTTCCCCATGTAAAAATGCAGTCTTGATATCCAGCTGATGCACTGTCCAACCATAATGTGCAGCCAAAGCAATCATAGACCTGATGGTCGTCATACGGGAAGTAGGAGCAAATGTCTCCTCATAGTCAATGCCCTTTTTCTGTGCGTAGCCTTTAGCTACAAGCCGTGCCTTGTATTTATCAATGGATCCATCTGCTTTCCTTTTCAGTTTGTAGACCCATTTCGTTCCAATGGCTTTCTTCCCAAATGGCAAAGATAACAAATCCCAAGTTTGATTCTTAGTGATAGAATCTAATTCAGCTTGCATTGCTGCCATCCAATGCACACTGTGTTGTGCATCCTCAAAACATTCAGGCTCTTCATTATCAAAAGTACTTGCTGCCATAACAAACTCCATGGTATGTGCTGAATCATGCAAACGAGTTTGCCTTCTAGTACGACCAGCCATGGGTGCATCCAAAGGACTATCTTGCATAGTCTGCAAATACCATCTAGGTAATTGTCTAGCTTCCTGACTGTGTGCAAGCTCTTGCTGAATTTCACTTTCAGCATTATGCTGAATATTCCGATCAGCCAATGGCTGAATTTCTGCACTTTCCATAGGAGCAGCTGGCTGAACATTAGGTTCATTTTTTGAAGCTCCAGCTGAATCACCAAAAGTAATGGGCAGCAGCCCTTCAAAAACATCACGGGCAGCCTGATATGTGTCCAAACCAGCCAAGGATAATTCTGATTTTTCATCAAAAACAACATCCCTGCTGACAAAAACCTTCTTTGTAACGGGATCATAGAGTCTGTAGCCTTTGCTCTCACTGCTATATCCCATAAAAATGCACTTAACAGCCTTGTTGTCCAACTTTTTTCTAAGTACCTGTGGAATATGGGCATAGGCAAGACACCCAAAGGTACGGAAGTGACCAACAGAAGGTTTACAGCTATTCCAAGCCTCAAAAGGTGTGATGGTCTTCAAGGCTTTGGTAGGGCATCTGTTCAAAATATGGCAAGCACACATGACTGCTTCCATCCAAAAACTATGAGGCAAGCTCTTTGCTTTCAGCATACATCTGGCCATCTCCATGAGTGACCGATTCTTCCTCTCTGCTACCCCATTCTGCTAGGGAGTATAGGCAGTAGTGTACTGATGGACTATGCCTTTCTGCTTCAAAAAAGAATTCAGGATAGAGGACATGTATTCCCCCCCTCGGTCTGAACGGAGAGTCTTAATTTTGCATCCAGATTGATTTTCAACAAGTGCGCTGAAAGCCAAAAATGCATCATACACTTCTGACTTCTTTTTCAAACAGTAGACCCAACAGAAATGTGTAAAATCATCAATGAATGTCACAAAATAATAACAACCACCTAATGACATTGTTTGCATAGGCCCACAAACATGTGAATGCACCAACTGCAATCTTGTTGTTGCTCTGAAAGCAACATCACGGGGAAATGAGAAACGATGCATTTTTCCCAAAATGCATCCCTCGCATAAGTGCTCAGGAGGTCTCTCCAAGAGAGGTAAGCCATCCAGTATCTGAGTACGCTGCAAAAGCATCAAGCTGCCAAAGTTTACATGCCGCAAACGAGCATGCCATAACTCCGCCTGTATCATAGCAGGAGTAAGAGTGGATGTCAAGTATGCCGACTGATCTACTGAAAGAGCATCCAACTCATATAAACCATGACACAAAGATCCTGTCAAGACCAAAGTCATGCGTTCTTTATCTCTAACCATGCAACGGTCATCATCAAATGTGACCTGCAAACCACAACGTGCCAAAGAAGAAATAGAAAGCAAATTCTTCTTGATTCCAGGCACAAACAAAGCATCCTGCAGGCGGAGAATAGAGCCATCAATGGTTGTGAGCTGAATCTCCCCAATACCACGAACAGGGTATGATGCATTATTAGCACATTGTACAGATTTCCCAACGGGAGGTGCACTAACTGAAGCAAACAAATCTCTGCGAGATGTAATATGTCTAGAAGCACCACTGTCAAAGAACCAAGTGTCAGCATCCTCTGTAGAGCTAAGTGCTCTATCAGCCCAAGAGATGTTATAACTGCAAGTGTAAAAACAATAGGTCCTGTCTACAACAAAGGACGCGGACTCACTAGCAGTGGAAGGAGTAGTAGAAACAGACATTCCTAACTCCTTCTTCTTCTCTTTGGCAATGCGCTTTCTACACTCAGTGATATAGTGGCCTGGCTTCTTACAATAATGACATTTTTCCTTTTTAGCCTGCGTCCCCCTTTGTGTCTGATTCTGTGATGTGCCAGAAGTACTAGAACTCTGTGGAGCATTTTTCACCTTGCTGTTTTTTCCTTTTTGTCTTGCCACAAAAGCCTGCTCAGAGACTATAGCATCCACACCACTATTTTTCCTTGTTTGCTCCTCCTCTAGAAGCAAACTAACCAGCTGAATAAAAGTGAGTGGGTGCTCGGCAATCCTCATGGTGAGATTCAATACAGTATGAAAAGACAAGTACGAAGGAGGTAAGGAATTCAAGGTGGTGGATATCAACTGTGCATCCGAAAAGTACTCATCTACATTCATGAGCTGCTCCCGCAAGTCCTGAATGTTATTCAAGTGATCCCGCATAGAATAACCCTCATTCATCTTCAAAGTCTCTAACTCTTTCTTCAAGAAAGAGATTCGAGTCTCATTCTTTCCCGCAAACATATGCTCCAAAGTCAGCCATGCATCTCGTAAAGAAGATTCTGAACGAATGTGAGGGATGATGGACCGCTGAACTGCCAAAGCAATCAGCAACAATGCCTGTGCATCACGTGTATCCCAAGCTTTTTGAGCTGCAGTTCTTGCAGGAAGTGGCTGAGGTGGAGCGGGCTGAGGTCCCCATTGTCCACGTGTTCCTTGAGGAGGAGGAGTAATGGGAGCTACAACTCCCGGTCGAGTTTCCTCTCCAGTGACATAATCCCATAAATTCTTAGCCACTAATACATTCTTTATCATGAATGACCATAGCGAATAATTTTTTCTATCCAATCTGTCTTCTTTGGATACATACATAAATACATCACCTCCCTGATTTGCCATGATGACAAATTTCCAAAGACAAATGAGCAATGTCAAAGCAGTATGGACTGGAAATCTGCAAATTTCCAGAAATTGCAGCAAGCACACTTCTGCAATTAATGTGCAAGTTGTACTCTGTCAAAAAACTGTCTCTAATGCACGCTTCTCAAGGTGCAAATAGTGCTCAGCAACGTTGTAATGTCAAATCCCCAAAATTTCTTGCCTCAAATGTGTTCAAAACAGTCTTTCTGTGACTGTAGCTACAGTTCATATGCAAATGTCCTCAAAAAACATAAAAGCCCCAAAATGTCTGATAAATTTGGCCAGAAATTTGCATTCAATGTGTCCCAGACACGTCTCTGAATGCTGTGCCTGCTGCGTAGGAATCCTCTCTTCCAGAAATTTATCTGGAATGAAAGGATAAATAATTTTTTTTAAAAAGAAATACCTGACGTACTGACAGGGTGTCGTTGACCACTCACTGTGGTGCTGACGGGTGACACACGGCGGGCAGAGGAGGCGGCTGGAGCTGCGTGCTGGCGGACTGACAGGCGGTGGCGAGCTGCAGGAGGACACGCTGGTGAACCTAGCGCTGAGGGCGTCTGGAGCTGGAGTAGGCGGTGCTGGCGAGCAGACGAGCTGGAGGAGGCCCTGTCGCATGAGCTACAAGCTGGGCGCTGCAAGCGACAGCACAGGCAGTTGGGGGCGGACCTGCAGGTGGCTGGAGCTGTCGATGTGGAGCTGTGCGCTGGCTGCTCAGCGCAGGGAGGCTGCGCAGGTACAGGTGGCGCCTCCAGCTGACAGTTGACTGCAGACTGGCGACTCTGGGGCAGAACTGGCGGGGGCTGTAGAACTGACGGGGGCTGCAAACAGTGGGGGCTACAGTCTGCAGATGGCTGCACTAATGGTGGAGATTGCAGGTCTGAATGGCCAGCAGTTGGGGCAGCAGCTGACAAAGCTGGAGCTGACCAAGAGCTCAGCGAATTTGGGTGCTGCTGGTACAGGAGTGAACAGGGCGAGAGGCTGAGCTGAACCTGAGTTGAATCCCTGCTCTGATACCAAATGTGAGGGGGTGATAGGATCGAGGTGCAGCTGAGAGTGCAGTAGACAGTGTGAGAGTGAGAGAGACAGAGTGAAGCACGACACCCAATCCAATAGACTGAAAGAGTGTAACATGAAAGTACAAAGTACAACCCTTAAACCTTAGGGTTGTAAGGGGTGTTCACACCCGACACGCAGTAAGTGCCCATAAGTGTGTAACATAAGCACATAAGCACATACGAAAATAAGACTATAAGTCTGGGGGGAAAAACCTCTCCTACCGAGAGTAAAAAGTGCCCCAGTGTCCTACTGATCACCGACACGCCCATATGAGCGTAGGCATAAGTGAGGCGTGAGTCAAATACCCAACATATTCCAGCAAGGCTCTCTCAAGGATCAAGGAGGTCCTCTCAGGGATGAAGGAGGTCCTCTCACGGATGACGAGGTCCTCTCAAAGATGGAGGAGGTTCTCTCAAAGATGAAGGAGAGTCTTCGAGGGCTGTTGCAAGGAAAACATGGGGCACAATGTAATTCATTTTATAAGAGTGCCAGGCTCCCTCTTGTGCAAGTTGTAAAGTCTAAATGGACACAGGTGAAGGGATAAGGCTCTCCATAGGTCTATAATGTTGTGCATAGATCTAAGAAATACATGCTTGATATGTGAGGTGGTGTACATCCAAGTAGTCTAGGCCTCCTAGTAACCCTGATGTGTGAGGCTCTACAGTGAGTTCCTAGATGATATGGGAGGAGAGCGGTATGGTATACTAGTGGGCCTAAAGAAGCTAGTGCTTTTGTGGTTGAGATCTGTGACAGCTCACATGTTAGAAGCCCCTCTGAATGCCTCTATATAACTCCATGAGGAAAATGACCAAGACCGTCTCTGATTAGGGTAGTCTATTGCTTGACTAAGCACGCTTCTTGGATAAAGCAAGCCCCTACTCAAAGTAGCCTTCTTGCTTCAAGCAGGCCCATTGCCTGACAAACGTGAAATGAGATGTGGCCGATAACTGACAATTGCTAACCAAACTGACGTGTGATGCCTTTTCCACCCCTTGACCAGTGCTAACCTGCCGCCTCAACCAGCACTGGCATGTGACTTGTCACCTCAGACAGTGCCTCTCTCCCATCACCTCTGCCACAGCTGCCCGTCACCCCCCACCACAGCCACCCTTCCTGCAACTCTCACCTCTGCCACAGCCGCCTACCACCTCTGCCACCATATTTTCTCACCACCTTTACCACAGTTCGCCCCCACATAGTCT
Organism: Lygodium microphyllum; assembly: GCF_053477565.2. Classification (NCBI taxonomy): domain Eukaryota; kingdom Viridiplantae; phylum Streptophyta; class Polypodiopsida; order Schizaeales; family Lygodiaceae; genus Lygodium; species Lygodium microphyllum. The sequence continues at coordinate 19,526,417 of NC_141141.1, forward strand.
GATATTCTTGCAACTTGCCTAGCACATTTGCCCACCACCTCTGCCACAGTCCACACCCACCTGCAACCAGCCACCTCATTCACACATGGCATTCTCAGTTTCTTCATCCACTCTCAAAGCCTTCATCCGGCTCCTTGCTCAAGCTGCATCCATCTCAGCACATCCTCCCCTTCAGGCGCTAGAATCGCCAAGAGCAAAGCTCGGCACTAGTCATCCAGTGAGAGTTAGCACCACAATCACATGGAGCTAGCACATTGCACGATATTGCAGCCGGTCCCCTACCACCACCAAGGGCTCTAGTGCAGCCCCTCGCACACACTCAGCCAATGCCTTCCCGCCGATTCGCTCTGCTCCAGACACAGAGCTGGCACTTAGGGATAGGGTGACAACACTTGAGGTGTCTTCTTTGGCCTGCAGATTGGTTGGAGATTGCCAGCCCATTCGCCTTCTTAAGGACTCCATAGTCGGCTCTTACCGGCACTCCTGCCAAGGTCATACGAGTGGTACCCCTAGGGAAAGGGTGCTTCAGGCTCTAGTTTAGTTCACCTGAGCAGATGGAGGTAGCTCTTATTACCAGCCCACTTGATGTTAGATCATCAATGGCATATACTTAGACAGATGGATCGAAGGTCTAAACTACTCTTCACTCGGAAATGGTACTGTCATCACCGTCTCTTTTATTGGCCTCAATGAATACTTCACACCATACCTCTCAAAGATTGGCAGTGCTTTCAGCCATGTCATTCAAAGAGAGAGGACCCTTCTCGACGCAGTATCCGAAGGCCCACATAGATACCCATTGGTTCGAGTTATTGTTCCCATCGAGTCCTTGCATTCCCTTCCCCTCAGACCATTAGGATTCCCTCTATCCATGGGGTTTTGTCACCCAACGCGTTACATACACAGGACTTCGAGGCCAGTGCTTCACATGTAGGATGATCAGACATCTTGTAGCGGAGTGCCCCAGGACTCGTGAGTGCCAAACCTCCTTCAAAGATGAGGGAGGCGGTAGACCCAAGGCACGAAGGAGGACTGACGCAGAGCGCCAAAGACGGCACAATGCTAGATAGAGGAGACAACATAAGTGACAGTGAGAGCACGCATATGAGAGACAAGGGCAAGAGCAAAGAGGCCCAACATTGAGATAAGAAGAGGGATAGTGGAGAGTGGTCAGGGACCTTAGATCACCAGTCCATATGGTGCCACCTCAACCTCCTATGCCTTCCACAACCACTCCCCTAATTATCCAGGAGCTAGAGATTCCACAGTAAATCACAATAGCACCATAGATAGATGTGATGCAGCCCACAAAGACACTGGTACCCGTAGTGACTCAAGAGATGCAGCAAGTTGCAAATGCACCACTGTCTCCTAGGCTCCTACCTCTCCAAATGGCAACTCTAGAGCTGATCTTGTCTTAGGTATCTGACACCTAGCAGGGTAAGGAGACATAGAGTGAGTAGGAGGACTTAGACACATATTCCAAGGACTTCCCACCACTCCACCTTGCAATAGAGATAGTAGAGAGGATACACGAGAGGGTTTATGCTAGGAGACAACAGAGACAGGCGTGGGCGGTAGAGCCACGTCTTTCTAAGAAGCTAAGATGTACTCCACGAGGATACTCTCATGAAACATATGAGGCTTCAAAGGACGACACTTTAGGCAAGGCCGGAGCCTTGTGAAAGAGGATTTGCACAAAGCATTAGTAGGAGCAACAATTGATTTTCTCATATTGCAAGAGCACGATCTCTCGGCAGAGAGGATATCCCATTGCTGTGGGAAGCCATTGCCATGCCGGAGTTACACTTACTGGGCAGTAGCTATGGGAGGTGTGGAGATATAGGCTGGAATTTGCATATGTGTTGGGGAGTAGCGGACCCAATCTGTATAGGATTGGGGTATTGTGATTCCAGGGAGAGCTATGTGGGTCTCAGTGAGAGTGGAGGAGTCACTTATTGGTTTGTTGGTCATTTATGCCCTGAATGACCAGTGAGATAGGAGACAATTTTGGACTATCCTTTGTTAGTCACTACCACAAGTGGATCATTGGATAGTAGGGGGCAACTTTAACATGGTGGAGACTCTCCAGCACAGGAGAGGAAGATACACGGAAACTATTACAGGAGAAATCGTTATCATTTGTTAGTTGTTGTCCGAAAAATTGCATAGCATGGGATTGAAACCACGGACTTGCAAGTTGCATGCAAAAGATGCTTGGAAATGGATTAAGTCAATACTAGCCTTAGTCTTGCATGAACTTCATTTACGATGTTGTATCTAAGGGTCGCATATTACATATTCGTAAATTTCATTTCATCAAGTTGCATTTAGAAAAGATTGCATGGCTTATCAAAGCATGAAATTCTAAAGCTTAGACAAAAGGGTTGTAGGCATGATTCTTTGATGTAAATCCTAGTAGGTCTTATGTAAGTTATTCTCCAATTCTCATGCGTAATGACTTTGGCAAGAAAAGATTGGGTTATTGCAAACCTTTTGATGCGTAGAAGTAATGAACCGCATGTTTACATGTATTGTGACGTCTTGCAACTATCTACACCTTTAGAACAAGTTTAGCATCTCTAGGAAAGGGTCATTCCCTGTCGCAAGACAAGTAGTCCAATTTAGCTAAATCACCTAACCCGCAAGGGATTCGTATAGGCATAATTAGTCGATACGATAAACACCTCAAGTACTAGCTAGAGCTTGGCACGTCAGAAATGCAGCCTAGTATCGTACTTGGACGCCAAGTCGAGACCATCAAACCCAAAGGTCCTACCCACATTCACGGAATGTTTGGGTCAATTGAATGCCCATGCAAACAACGATCTAGGGTTACTACCCTAAGGATCGACTGACCTAATGTTAAAACTCGGATTGAGTTGAGAACCCTAGGACCGAACGTTGTCGGCCTAGTACAATTAGGGTTGGGATGGGTAAGAAGACACCCTAAACCTTGCATCTTGTCTAAACAAAATTCCTTGACCAGGAAACGCCGTTCAATGGGTGAAATGATCCCATGAGTTAGATGCGACACTTGTGTAACAAGTTGCAACATCGCATGGCTTTGTGGTTTATCCACAAGATAAAAATTGCCACTCCTTGAAACAAGGTTGGCAGGTTTTAGCGCAAGTCTAACTTGCAAGATTATGAGTAGACATCCTGTTACATCGCCTTTCTTGGGCTGACTTACCAAGTTAAGGGAAGTTATGTTTTGCCTAGTAAGCAAAGGATCAATCAAGTTAGAGCGACATGGTCACAAGGATTTACTGTCTTAATTTAAGAATCACTAAGGTGTTGGTTAATTTGGGTTAACAGGGTATAATCCTAACCCAAGGACAAAGGGGTAAACAAACAAACCCTTGGGGATCTTGTCAAGTCGCAATTGATCCCGGATCGAATGCTGGATGCATTCGGAGACAAGCATTCACTCCTTAGCAGTTGGCCAAATAAACGACCACTGGATTGATTGTGCTTGTAACAGTTTAGGAGCACTGTTTGCATTGTTTGCTCAAGGAACTAAAGATGGAAAGATAATTAATGCTTCAGGTTGAAGGCCTGAAGGGAGAGGCAGCATCAATTACCCCCGATTGTCTGCCTGACCCTAACCAAGGGGGTTGTTAGCTGCGCCGGGAACGTGGACCGAACCTGCCACAAGAGGTCTCTCCGTTGGGCGCTACTTGGAGCAGGAGGACGCTTAGGTGCCAGGGGGGGCTTTGGCCGTAAATCCCTTGCCTTCCGGGCCCTGCACAAGAGGCCAACGTGACTCGCACATATTGTGCATTTAGTTGTAGCATGTTATCGTAGGCAAGTGAGAATAATCAAGAAATAAGGGAGACACGTCTTAAATTGTGACAAAGTAGGATCTAAATCCAAATCAAATTTCATTAACATGAAATTTCTTTGAAGTGGTTTCAGCTATATCAATGTATGTGATGTATGTGGTAACAGCATTGGGACTGTTCTTATGCAGGATGGCTGAGTTGTGGCCTATGAGAGCCGAATTCTCCACGGTGCAGAAAAGAATTTGCAGGTCTATGAGAAATAGCTCTTGGCTGTAATTCATGCACTGTCTAGGGGGCTGATTTCATATTGCAGACATATTATCAAACTTTGAGATGCTTTCTAACGCAGACAAAGTTATAAGAGAAGCATATGACATGGGGAAATTTTCTCTCTATGTTTTATTTTTAGATTGTACTTTTCATATCTTGCCCCTTTTGTGGCTATTTCCCCGTCCTGGCTCCGATTCGAGTGCTGTAAATTTCTGCGCGTTCGGCTTGACATCCTGCATTGACTGTCAACTCCTGACAACCCGCACGACAGTCTAAAAAATTATAAAAAATCCACGTGTCGTTCGGGTGCCTTTTAAAAGTCGTATTTCACTTGGTGCTTAAAATCGTCCTAGTTGGAGCCGCCGCCTTCGATGTTAAATATTTTTTTCCTAACTTTTGAAATTTTAGGCAAATTTTAGGCACATCCCGAGCTCAAAAATCCGCTCTCAATATGGCTTCTGCAAAAGAACGAGTTACAGGCACAGTCTCCTTTGATGACATTTTTTCCATATATGATGTCTTTGATGTCAAATGGCCACTACAAGCCTTCAAGCTTCAGGCTTTGATACCATGTTCAAGATTCAGAGGGAGAGAAAGAGAAAGACATGGAGCTATAACAGAGAGTAGTGAAATCTCATTGTTCTCTTCTTCTCATTCTTCCATAATGCTTATCTTGCTTTCCCGAATCTCTTGAAGATTATTTTCTCTTCTTGCCTTTGCTATCTTCCTTTAAGGGGTTCAAAAACCGTATGAATTGAGGATCGTTTGCCTATTGCATTAACATTTTAGTTGCTATTCTCAATTGGTTGGTCATTAAATTTCTCTTGCTCTTGCTGGTTATCAGCTTCTAAAGGCCTAGAAGGACCCACATTTTGATCTAAACCAATATTATCAACTTACTATCCATGATCTGTACCTTGTCCAAGATCAAGCATTGCATTTTTCCCAACACTTTGTGAATTTCGGATTGAGAGGCATCATCCCTGCTTGATCCCATCTCACTATTTGAAGGCATTCTTGATGTAATACTTAGTTGAATACAATTTCAGTACTAGATCAAAGCTTCTGACCTTCAATCACGATGAAACTAGTCTTCCTCCTCAAATAGGGTGATAAATAACCTGATTAAGTACTAATGACAACAAGCATAAAATTCACATATATTGAAGAAACACACTTTACCACTTTAATCTTGGATATTGGATATTCTGTTGGCCCAAAATTGTCGTTCCTTGCGGTATCTCTTTATCTTATATTGCAAATAAAAGGAGTACAAATCAATTTGCCCCTTGGTTTGCTTGGGGATTGGCTTTCACCTGGACCCCTTGAAAGACAAATTCAGCCCTAATTTTGATATTGGCTGACCAGCCTCTTGAATCTCCTCGAAATTTTTCAATTTCAGTTCGCTTGAATTCAATTCCTAGGCCTTGAATTTTAAGCATGCATCTGAAAGTGCTTGTCAAACTCTGATTTTTGCTATAAATTAGGGTTTACATCAGTGATTGACTGAAATCTTTCTCTGATGACTCAAAATGTTAGAAAATATTGAGATAACTTGAGAGATGGTTGAGGGATGAGAGAATGTTAAAGAGAGAGAAATTGTAGAGTTTCATCGCAAGAAACACTGAAAAACTACTGCTACCCTCCTTAAACAGCCATGGAAGCTATCACCTACAACTTAGGACCACTAGAAACAGTGATGTTCCCTCTCTTATGCAGTCATTTGCACCAAAAGGACCTTGAACTATTGTCATCTGCTCCTAGAGGGGCTTCAAATTAGTGCCACTTATTATAGGACTAACCTGTAATGGTTGAAATCACATCAGGAATCTCTCCTTACTCTCTAACAATCTTCTTTTCTCTCACAATGACTAGAATAGACTCCATCAGGCCTTAAAAACGTTTTTCCCACTTACATGGGCAAGTTTTATCAAGTAGCAACCTTCTAATTCCATTTTCTAGCTTTATCCAACTTATAAATTAAATTTTAAAATATCAATTTTAAAAATTAATTAAATAATTATTCTAGTGCTAAAAAAACTAATTGTACTAGCCAATAATTAAATTGTCTAGGCCAATTTTTCTTCCAAGTATCCCTGAGCAATTATTGACTCTTAGACCAACATTAATTAATTAAGTAATGCCAAGTCTCTAATATCACCAATAACATTAGTGGCTAATAAATTGGTCTAGGCCCAAATGTGACACTGGATACCACCTAGTACTTGTCGTCAGGCATAACTTATTATGACTTTTACCTTAACACGCACTACATCCTCGAGGTCCTTGTCATGTTACAATGAAATAACTACAATGTGCATCACATGTGCTAGACAAACTTGCACATTGGATTAATATCTTAATTAAATGTTATCGACAAGATTACAGCATCTCAAAATTTCATGTCCGCGTGACAAAGTTACACATTAACCCAGACCCGGCCACCTTTCTAGTTGATGGATGGAGATATTGGGCTTATCAGAGGAGACATCTACAAAGATTACAATGGGATACAAGAGAGTGGGTCTGGAGGGATCGGTTGCTTGATAGACCTTGCGAAGGTTTCTCCTTTGACTACTCTACCAGGTTAGGGAGGAGAATACTAATGAGTAGGATCAGAACACAACCAGTAACCTCCCCCTATAGGTACAAAGAGGGAATCACAAAGGATTTCCTAGGTGACTTTTGGAGGAGGCTACATGATAGCTTCAGGCCTAGAAAGGTCTCTCTCTTCCTATATCTTGTAGCTCACAAGAGCTTAGTAGTTGAGACGTGGCTTGGATACGGCAAGGACCTAGTAGCATGCGAGAGATATAGCGATCCAGTGGAGACACAAAGACATTGCCTATGGGATTGCCCTAGAGCCCATGAGGTTCAGAGGAGAGCCCTCATGATGGTATTTCACAGCACAGCAAAGACCATGGTGGTGACCTGGGGGCTATAGCATGGGTCATAGATAGAGGCCCAACATGTGGCTATGAGGATGTTCAAGGAAGCTACTCTTTCTCATCATTGGATAGTATCTGAAGAGGTTTCCCACTCAAGATTACTCATAGGTACAATGGACCCAAGGATACTACCATAGATGGGAGTCAATTGCCAATATCATAGCCTAGTATATTTGGACTATGAGATGCAGCTACACTATCAACCTTTTGTGAGAGGGTGAGAGGATTGAAGCTCAACTGAGAGTTGCAATAGATAGTATGGAGAGTGAAGCACAACACCCAATGCAATAGATTGAAAGAGTGTAAAGTGAAAGTAGAAATTATAACCCTTAAACCTTAGGATTGCAAGGGGTGTAACAATAAGTGTCCATAAGTGTGTAAACATAAACACATACGAAAGAAGACAATAAGTCTGGGGGGAAAAACCTCTCGTACCGAGAGTAAAAAGTGCCCTAGTGTCCTACTGATCACCGACACTCCTCTATGAGCATAGGCGTGAGTAAAACCTAGCAAACCCCCTTGGAGTGAAGAGTGATTAAAAGTACAAGGATCATCCACCACCAAAGGAGATCAAATTCAAAGCATTGGAAAATGCTTCAAATTTGTCACGAGGAAGAGCTTTGGTGAAGATATTTGCCACATTATTGGTGGTAGAACCATAGACAAGGCTGATATCACCTACATGTAGCCTCTCTCTGACAAAGTGATAATGTATCTCAATGTGTTTCGTGCGTGCATGAAACACTAGGTTCTGTGCCATTACAATGGCACTCTAACTATTAGTGAACAAAGGAGTAGGCTCCGTAACAAATACATCCAGATCAGCTAGCAGGTGTCTAATCCATACATCCAGATCAGCAAGCAAGCGAATGTTGTCGGGAGGCAGTGTTTGCTTGAGTGCGACGGGACACTACGTTTGAGCTGACGCCCGACCTTGGGATATGGCATCCCTTTGAGGGAACCCGCCAAGATCAATGGTTTTAGCTGGTGAGAATCCAACACTACCTGGGCCCCTGTACTAGGATGCTAGGTGCCTATCCACGCTCCACTCATTGGGAGGTGTCTTCCAAGGACCTTGGTTCTGAAGGAAGTAGCGAAATCATAAGCTAGTGGCACAGGGTTCCGCCTTTGAGTCTGTTTAGGCACCCGGCTCAAAAAACAAAAACAAAAACATATGCATTCAACTGTGGTAGTGAAAGCTGCCTTGTATTCAGCTTCACATGACGATGTGGCAATAGTGGATTGTTTTTTGCTTAGCCAAGATATGCAAGATGGGCCAAGAAAGAAGCAATTGCCACTAGTGAAGTGACGTGAATCATAATCACCAACCCAATTAGAATCACTGTAAGCATGTAACTGCAGTGGTCCCCCCTTGGCATAAAGCAATCCAAGAGATTGAGTACCTTGCAAGTAACGAAAGACACGCTTAACAGCTTGCCAATGTGATATGCGTGGCTAATGCATATATCTGCTCAAGGCTGAAACTGCAAATTGTATGTCCGGCCTAGTGTTGCGTGGGTAAATAAGGCATCCAACTATTGGAGCATATGTGTGTATATCAAACAAATCACTATCATCATGTAACGACAGCTTTAGTCCAGGTTCCATCGGTGTACAAACTAATTTGCAATTCTATAAGCCAAACTTCTCAAAAAGTTTACAAATGTATCTTGACTGTGATAAACCAATACCTCTAGCATCATGTATGAATTGAATGCCGAAGGAATAATGCAAAGACCCCAAGTTTGACATATCAAAAGTTTACTGCAAATTTTGTTTAAATGTTGAAATCTGATCAGCATGAGTCCCTGTAAGCAAAAGATCATCAATATATAGACAAATGATCAGCATGGATTCCCCCTCTTTACATATATAAAGGGTAGACTCAGATGAGCTGTTTATAAACCCTTGTCTAAGTAAAAAGGCATCAATCTTTTCATACCAAGCTCTAGGAGCTTGTTTCAAGCCATATAAAGCCTTTTTCAACTTGCAAACCAAGTGTTCGGATCCCTCAACTGCAAAACCAATGGGCTACTGTATATATGCTTCCTCATGAAGTTTCCCATGTAAAAATGTAGTTTTAATATCTAAATGATGCACAGTCCATCCATAATGGGCAGCTAAAGCAACCATAGACCTGATGGTAGTCATTCGGGAGGTAGGAGCAAATGTCTCCTCATAGTCAATGCCTTTCTTCTGTGCATAGCTATAAGCCTTGCCTTATATTTGTCAATGGATCCATCTGCATTCTGTTTCAGCTTGTAGACCCATTTTGTTCCAATGGCTTTCTTCCCAAAGGGCAAAGACACTAAATCCCATGTTTGATTCTTAATGATAGAATCAAATCCAGCTTGCATTGCTGCCATCCAATGCACACTTTGTTGTGCATCCTCAAAACATTCAGGCTCCTCATCATCAACTGTACTTGCTACCATTAAAAACTCCATGGTATGTGCAGTATCATGCATACAAGCTTGCCTTCTGGTACGACAAGCTATGGGTGCATCCAGATGACTATCTTTCATAGTCTGTCAATACCATCTAGGCATTTGTCTTGCCTCCTGACTGTGCATAAGCTCTTGCTGAAATTCAGTTTCAACACTTTGCCGAATATTCAGAGCTGATTTTCTGCATTTTCCAATGGGGCAGCTGGCTGAATATTAAGTTCACTTGCTGAAACTCCAGTTGAATCACCAAATGAAATGGGCAGCAGCCCTTCGAATACATCACGGGCAGCCTGATATGTGCCTTAACCAGCAAGGGATAATTCTGATTTTTCATCAAAGAATACATCCCTATTGACAAACACCTTTTTTTAGATTGGATCATAGAATCTGTAGCCTTTGCTCTCACTACCATATCCCACAAAAATGCATTTAATAGCCTTGTTATCCAACTTTTTTGTTAGTACCTAGGGAATGTGTGCATATCCAAGACACCCAAAGGTAGGAAAGTGCCGAACAGAAGGTTTCGGGCTGTTCCAAGCCTTAAAAGGCATAGCATTCTTTAATTCTTTGGTGGGGCATTTGTTAAAAAAATGGCAAGCACACATTACGGCTTCCACCCAAAAACTGTGCGGCAAGCTCTTTGCTGCCATCTCCATGAGTGACCAATTCTTCCTCTCTACAACCCCATTTTGCTGTGGAGTATAAGCAGTAGTGAACTGATAAACAATGCCATTTTGCTTCAAAAAGGAATTCAGCATAGAGGACATATATTCTCCCCCTCGGTCCGAACGAAGAGTCTTAATTTTACGGTCAGATTGGTTCTCAACAAGTTCTACAAAAGCCAAGAATGCATCATACACTTCTGACTTTTTCACTAAAGAATAGACCTAGTAAAAGCATGTAAAGTCATCAATAAAAGTCACAAAATAGTAACATCCACCCAATGACTTTGTTTGTATAGGCCCACATACATCTGAATGCACTAACTGTAACCTAGCTGTGGCTCTAAAAGCAACATCACTGGGAAATGAAAACCGATGCATTTTTCCCAAAATACATCCTTCGCACAAGTGCTCAAGAGGTCTCTCCATAAGATGTAATCCATCTAGCATGTGTATATGTTGTAATAGCATCAAGCTACCATAGTTCACATGCCCCATCTGAGCATGCCATAACTTCGCCTATAACATAGCAAGAGTAAGAGTGGATGCCAAATACGCTGACTAATCAACTGAAAGAGCATCCAACTCATATAACCCATGACATAAAGTGCCAGTCAAGACCAAATTCATGTATTCCTTATCTCTCACCATGCATCTGTCATCATCAAAAGTGACCTGCAATCCACGTGTCAAAGGAGAAATAGAGACCAAATTCTTCTTTAAACCTGGCACAAACAAAGCATCTTGTAGATGAAGAATAGAGTCATCAATGGCTGTGAACATAATCTCCCCAATACCTTGAACAAGATATGATGCATTATTGGTACACTGTACAGACTTGCCAACAGGAGCTGCACCAACAAAAGCAAATAAATCTTTGTGAGATGTGATGTGCCTAGAAGCACCACTGTCAAAAAACCAAGTGCATGCATCCTCAATAGAGCTAAATGCTCTATCAGCCCAAGAAGAGTCATAACTGCATGTGTAAAAGCAATAGTCCTTGTCTGCAACAAAGAACGCTGACTCAATAGCAGTGGAAGGAGCATAAAAAACAGACATCCCTGACTCCTTTTTCTTCTCCTTGGCGATGCACTTTCTACATTCAGTGATGTAGTGACCTGCCTTCTTGCAATAATGGCATTTTCCCTTCTTCGCTTGTGTGCCCCCTTGTTTTTTATTAGCTTGTGAAGTGCCTGAAGTCCCAGAGCTCTGCATAGCGCTCTTTACTTGGCTACCTTTGCTCTTTTGTCTTGCCATAAAAGCCTGCTCAGAGGCTACGACATCCACACCACTATGTCTTCTTGTTTGCTCCTCCTCTAGAAGCAAAGTGACTAACTAAAGAAAAGAAATGGGCTGTGGCGCAATCTTGATGGTGAGGTTTAGGGCCTTATGAAAAGACAAGTATGAAGGAGGTAATGAGTTCAATGTAGTAGATACCAGTTGTGCATCTGGATAGTACTCATCGACTTTCATAAGTTGCTCCCGAAAGTCCTGAATTTTATTCAAGTGATCTTGCATAGAATCACCCTTATCCATTTTCAATGTCTGAAGCTCTTTCTTTAAGAAAGAGATGTGAGTCTCATTTTTCCAAGTAAACATATGCTCCAAAGTTAGCCAAGCTTCTCGTGAAGAAGTTGCAAAACGAATGTGAGGGATGATGGATCGCTGAACTGCCAATGCAATTAGCGACAAAGCCTGTGCATTCGTGTATCCCATGCTTTTTGAGTTGCTTATCTTTGGGGAAGTGGCTGAAGGGGAGCAAGCTGAACAAGTTGAGGCGCCCGTTATCCACGTCCTCCTGGAGGAGTAGTAGGAGCCACAACTCTGGGCCTAACTTCTTCTCCACTGGCATAGTCCCAAATATTTTTCGCAACAAGCACATTCTTCATCATGAAGGACCAAGTTGAGTAGTTGTTACCATCCAATCTGTCCTCCTTGGATACATAGGTAAATACATCTCCTCCCTGATTTGCCAAGATAATCAATACCAAGAGAAGGAAAAAGAGCAATGTCCAAGCTGAAGCAACATGGAAATCTCCAAATTTTCCAAAAAGTACAGCAAATAGCTTGCTGCAATTAGTACACTGAGGTACACTCTGTCAAAACTATCAATAATGCACGTAGTCCAAGGTGCATTCAACGTTCAGCAACACTATATGAGCAAAAATCCCAAAATTTCTTGCCCCAAAATTGTCCAAAACAGTCTATCTTTGACTGAGATTGCAGTACATGTGCCGATGTCTTCAAAAACCCCAAAAGCCCCAAAATTCTTGACTTATTTTCCAAGACATTTGCATCAATTGTGTCTCAAACACGTATTCTGATTTCTGTGTCAACCCTTGTAGAATCTTCTTTTCCAAAGATGAATTTGGAATAGAAAAAAAAAATCATTGTACCTTCAGTTCTAAGGCGAGATAGCGGCACAAGTGGTGGACTAAGCAGTTGCTTGGCAAGCTAGGCTAGGCGGCTAGCGGACCAGGGCCAAAGCGCAAAAGAGAAATTGCAGGCGGGGCAGCAGGTGCACGTTGGTGGCTGCTTGGAGAAGGCACGCATTCGTACAAAAGGCGGGCATTGGTATAGACAGGTGTGGCACAAGGTAGGAAGTGCAAGGGCAACAATGGCGAGCTGGAGGGCAGCAGAGTCAGGTGGGAGGGCGCAGTCTTGCGACAATTCCAGATAGACTGGTGGGCTACTGGGCGTTGGCACAGGGCATGAGCAATTGTTGACTGACGGATGCTAGGTGACACGCATCGCTAGGGCTGTGGACTAGCTGGCAGCTGATGAACCTAGCGTTGCTCTGGTGGATCTAGCAGTGCAGGTGGCGAACCTACTGGGCAGTGGTGGCTGCTGCAGGAGACGGGTAGTACTGGTGGTCTTCCATTAGACAGAGCTGGACTGAGCGAGAACTCCCAGAGGCTAAGGAGAGTTGATTGCTCTGATACCAAATGTGAGAGGGTGAGAGGATCAAAGCTTAGCTAAGAGTTGCAGTAGACAATGTGGAGAGTGAAGCACGACACCCAATGCAATAGACTGAAAGAGTGTAAATTGAAAGTACAAAGTACAACCCTCAAACCTTAGGGTTGTAGAGGTGTTCACACCCGAACACGATAAGTGCCTTAAGTGTATAACATAAACATATACGAAAGAAGACAATAAGTCTAGGGGGAAAAAACCTCTCGTACCGAGAGTAAAAAGTGCTCCACTATCCTACTGATCATCGACACTCCTTTGTGAGCATAGGCGTGAGTGAAACCCAACACCTTCTAAATGTATCCATAGTAGATACTCTATCAAGGATCTAGACAGAGCATTCACACTCTCCATGGGAGATGGGAGAGGATGCAGGGTAGCTTTGAGAGGACGAGGAAAAGAAAAGAGACTTTTCTACGGACATGGGATTCAGAAACTTTCTTTCACATTGTCCCTCATATGGCTTGGCATTACAGCCCATGGTGGTTCACACAACCATTGTATTTGTGATGTATTTAGTTACTCTTCACAAAGTTCCTTGTACTGTATTTTACCTCAGGTTATTTGCCAAGGTGTTATAAATAGAAAAAAAAATTCTTGGGAAAAAGAAAAAGCACACTTTCTAGAGCGTATGATCTCATAGTATACATTGCATCTACAAAATGTAATGTTTTGCTAGAAAGGGATGCCCCCTCGCTCCTCTCTCTCTTTTTTGCGCACAGGCCATGAGTTTTCTTCCTAATAGACAAAAAACATAGTATTGGAGGGATCAAACTTCCATTGTTGTTAGACCTTTAGATGTAGAGTTTGCAATTGACATGGCAGTATGTTTGGATGGAGATTATGGCACTTTAGAGCTTTCATCATAAGTCTTGTGGTTTTAGGAACCAAAGTGAAGGTACTACGCTTGCTTGGGCTACCTATGAGATTTTAGTAGGTATTTAGGATGCCATGTCAAGATTGATATTCCTTCAGAGCAGCAATCAGTCCTCCCTTCTTTTGAGCATCAAATAGAGGCTTCTCTACTCGATCATATACAAATTCTATTTAACAAGAATGGTGGTTGCTAACCAACCACTACTTGCAACTATATGGCACATTAATTGTTCATGGGCCTACTCTCTTTCATGTGCTGGTTAGGTGAAGATGCTCATTAGTGAATTTTATTTTTCAAGGAGACAAAGCCCAGTCAAAGATGTGGGTGCCTAGGATGTCATCATTTAGCAGAGACTACTCAAGATTATGGGCCTAGATAGTTCATTGCTAGTCAAAGCTCATGCCAAAGACATGTCTCCAAGTACAAAGCTACGGAAGAAGTTATTGATGTAGAGGATAAGGGGTCATTCTGATCTTGGAGGACCATGGCAGCCCAATGTTGGTTAGATATTTCACCAAATAAGTGTCTAAGATTTTGCAAGAGTTTGGGCACTTGGTTTGCAAGAAGTATTATATGAGCTTTGGAGATTAATCATGTACATCAAAGAGCTCCACCCTCGATCTAAGAAGAGTGGAGCTAGCCTCTTCTGTTCCATAATCTTTTTGACATCTCAGTAGTGCGCACAATTGGGCTAGGCTCTGTGGCACACCATTTGGCCTTTTTAAGTTCAAATTACCCATCTAGGTAAAAGGATTAGATGGAGGCCAATGGAAAATTCCAAGTTTCATTTAAAAAACAATTCAAATACATCATGAAGATGAATATTGTGTGTGTGTGTGTGTGTGTGTGTGTGTGTGTGATAATTGAATGCAAAAACCTAACATTAGAATGGCTAGGATCAAGTTTACATGCCATGGACGTTATGTGACAAAACCAAATAGCTAAATGTAAAATTCTTCATAGCAAAATGGTTAAGATAAGACTTACATTTGAGTTGGCATTCTTTTTTTAAATCTAATGCATCATGAAGATGAACATTGTGACTGAGAAATAAGAGGAAATAATTGAATGTAAAAGTCTCATAGTACAATGCTTGGGATAGAGCATACACCCCATGGATGCCACATGACAAAGAGAAATAATTGATAATTTACTACTGAAGGTAGATGGTGTATCCATGCACACATGCAAGTGATTGGTTTATGTTTGTTCGTGAGTGTCAATGAATATCTATATTCATGCAAGTTGGACATCCATACTCTCTCTTATTTTACAATCTACCAAGCTTAAGCAAACCCAATACCTACCCTACATGGCACTCAACGGAGGAACCCAAACCAAATAAAAGAAAGAATAAAGGAAAAGAAAGAATTATCAATCGGAAAATCTCTCCAAGTCCCCCCTCCCCTCTCTCTCTCTCTAGAGGCTCATGGATTGCCATTATGGTCTTTCTCTCTCTCTCTCTTTTTCGTGAATGAGAGTATATTAATATTGGAATATTTACATCCGGCCTTCAGGCCAACCAAACAGAAAGGATATAAGTCTCACATTTTACATCAGACCATTAGGCCATCAAAGAAAAAAACATAGATAGAAGTAAAAGTCTATCACAACTCTTTGAAATGTCACTCAAAAAGAGCAGTTGAAGTGGCACAAACTATATCCAGCCAAGGAGCAGCAATGTTAGGAAGAACCAGATCAGTTGAGACCATAGAGGCCATCTGCCATAATACTAAACCACGAACATGGGCTGTTGTGCTAAGAAATGCACCTAGCCACTTAAACAGCCCCAAAACATGCTTAATTTAGGCTTATTTTAGCCAAAACCCTAAAATTGGGAGCGTATCGAGAGAGTTAAGTGGGAGAGGATCTAGAACCCTAATTTTCTATAAATAGGCAGCCAACCCTCCACTCTTGTTCAATCTCAGTTTTGCAGATTTCAAGTGTTTCAGCTTGTTGTCCACACCTCGTTCGTAGAGGACATCTCAGTGGAAGCTATCCATTCCTGTCTCCATCAGTTGGCGCCTGATTTCCAGCCCTCTTTATGCAGTTTGAAGCTGATTCCAGCCAGGCGACTACTATTCCTGCAAGTCTTACAGGTCTTGCAGGATGTCCTGCCTGCATTTTGTCTCTCTCTCACCTGTTGCCTACGTTTTTAGTCTTTCTCTCTCCTCTAGGCTGTCATGCCTGCGTTTTTAGTCTTTCTCTCACCTATTGTCTACGTTTTTAGTCTTTCTCTCACCTGCTGTCTACGTTTTTAGTTTTTCTCTCTCACTATTGTCTGCATTAGATTCAGCTTCTCATTGCTGCATTTGCTGGTGTTCGATATTCAGAGGTTTCCTTGCTGCGATTCGGGATCCGTTTGGAGTACGACACACTCTCCAGCTCATTACCCGTGCCCTGATTCTTGACATACAGAAGTTCGAGGTTCATTATTCATTCATTGCATACTGTGTTTGTTGCATGAGTATCGTACTATTCAGTAGTCATATCACTTCAATAAAAAACTGTGTTCATTGTATCTCAGTTACCCTAACCCTAACTATGTTCTTTTATCAGTCTATACTTTGTCGTACAGTTTCTGTTTATGTTTTTTTGTTAGGGCATTTCTTTACATGGTATCAGAGCGTAGTACTTTGAGAAATCTAGGCTTTTGATCTGAAAGCTCTACACAAGAACCAAGAACTAGAGTAGGTTCAAATGACTTCGTAGTCTCCAAAACCAACTGTGCCGAGAACGGAGCGAGAGTGGGCCGATCAGCTTGCTCCACAAAGTTCCAACATGGTGGAAGACACTTTTGATTACATGGTAGAAAAGCTAGACAAGCTGACCTTTAAAGAATATAAACTAATCATAGTTTATAGACGAAAGAAGATTGAGGAGCTTAATCGAAGGATTGCCCTTCAAGAAAAGCTTCTAAATGAAGGTATGTATGAATTTCTCTCTTCAGATGTTGCGTGTAAATCTGATGATGTTACAGGGCCATTGAGACCTCCATCAGGGATGGGCCCCCCTCTTGGGGAACAAGAGAGTATGTTCCTTTCTTTCATCCTCTTCTGTCCACTCTGGTGCAAGGTACTTTAGATTCGTCTTTTGTTCCTTTTTCTTTTACCTCTTCTGCTTTGCAATATTATGGTAGAGATCATGTGAAAGAAAGAGTCGAGTCTGTTGACTACAGAAAAGGTCCTCTTGAGGACCAATTCCTGTATATTAACACACATCATGGGGATTATAAGAAAAAGCAAGGTACCTCTTCTTCTACCCTTCCTTCTTTTCCATCTACTTCACAAAACCAAAATGAATTTGGTGTTCCTTTTTCTTCATTGCATGGTGCATCATCATCTTCACACTTTCATTTCCAATCATTAAATATTAAAAATAAACAAAATGCATCTGCACCTAACACACCACATTTTCAAAACCGACCCATCCTACCACATTCTTCCACTGCTTCTCTACTTTCATTCACACCATTTCCATTTCCATTTCAAACACCTCATGTCACACCACACATCACACCGGGGGATTATGGAAACATAGGCACATCCTTTAGGACCTCATCCTTACCTCTATCAGGTGGTATTCCATCTACTTTATACACACTTTTGGGACCATTGAAGCCTAGGTATCCCCTCGAGTCTCTCACGAGTGTGGATCAGTTGACTCCACAGTTTGCCTCCATAGCTTTACCTAGTGGACCTTCTAGTCATACTCCTGTGTCCTAGCCTCAGTTTGGACCGGGCTTTCGTCTCCCAGTGCCTCCACCTACACTGGCACCTTATGGAGACATTCATATTCTAGTGTCTCTGCCTCAATTGGCACTCATTGGACACTCACAGCCTACTTCTGCCTACCCTTCTTTTCTCCCTCCTATTTATTAGACACATCCACCTCCACCATCTTATCCCCCATATTCATCTTACCCTATCTACCCAACACCTCATGGCTCTAGCTCATCTTCTGCCAACAAAGCATGCATTTATTGACAAGACTCATTTTAACGGGTCAAAATTTACTACTTGGTCGAACTTGATGAGACATGTCCTTGATTGCCGGAACCAATGGGATCTTGTGCAGGGGTTGGAACCCCAACCCGATCCCGCATTTGTTCCATACAAGGTTGTCCGCTCATGGAAGGCTAGGAATGCCTCCGCTATTGTCGAGCTGATGCAAGGCTTAATGCCTGAGTTTCATTCTCAGCTTCAGCATTTTGACTTAGCATCAAAGCAATGGGCACACTTGACTCACCGCTATGCAGCTCGGGATAGGACCTGTTGTATTAATCTTGACAATGAGCTTCAGCTTTTCAAAATCATTGACTAGGGTGACTTGAAAGTCAAGTTGGTTGAGTATCAGCATCTTCTCTCGCTGAATTCTCCACTACGGGAACTCCTAAGTCCTCTAACGATTAGGTAACATTGTTCCTAAACAAAATCCCCATGAAATACTTCAATTTTGTTGAAGGCATAGTTTCACAACCTACCATGCCTACATTCTATGAATTTGAGTGCCAGTTGTTGCGTTACGTACGGTTGTTCGATCAGTTTCATGTGAATTCCTCTTCAGAGGGGGACTCTTGTTGCTCATTCTCAGAAAGGGCAACTAGGGAAGGGCAAAAAAAACCAAACCTCCACTTAAAATCAAAATCAAACTCAAAAGTAAAATCAATCCGGAGACTCACAAGGAACATTCCAATCCCTCAAACCTAGGTGGCAGAATGTACCTAAGAAGAATAGGTATTGTCAACATTGTCAAAAAGCTGGCCATTTTGACGACGAATGTCGATCAAAGAAAAGAGGCACAATACCAAAACCTAAGTCTCAGACCCCCGCCCCTCACTCAGGTAACCCCCAACAGGGGAGGCAAGGTGATGCCAAGGGGCAGTTTAAAGGTCAGACTCATACTGCCACCGCTCAGCCATCTCAATCGACAACGTTCTCAACTCCAGAGTGCTTGTCTGGCTGGTCTACAAAGGCCCACATCGTCTCCGTAGAGACATCAGATGTGAGTCTCGTCCACATCTGTGAGTTCCCTCCTGATGAGATTATTGCAGAGGCCCACTCATCATAGTCGAGCACTTCAGCTCCTATTTTGATTGTGGACAGTCGAGCTACACATCATATGACTCCTATAGCGGACATTTTCTGTTTTCAAGCCCCTGCAGTCGGACGGGTCCACGTAGGAAACAACTTCTCGGTCAAGATTCAGGCTCAAGATTGCGTCAATTTTGCCACTGACAAGGGTCCGGATCTAGCTACGTTGGACAATGTATATCATGTCCCTCAGCTTGAGGTGAACTTGTTATTTGTTCAGCAGCTTTGCCGATTGGGACGAGTGGTTTTCTTTACAGCGACCATAGTCAAGATACTTGACTCTCAGACCGGTTTAGTGATTGTTCTTATGAGTCTGACAAGCACTATCTTGCAAATTCTCAGTCAAATTTTGCAATTTGGCCTGCTGATAAGATTTCAACTGAAACTCTTTAATAAGATCAGTCAAACTCATAGCCAATGGCAGCAGAAATACATCATCTGGAGTCTCCACCAGTAGAGAACGAACCAAAGCCAATAATTCCTCCACTGCTTGTCAACACCACCGACAAAGACAGGCATGATGGATCCCATACTGCCGAACAACCCGCTGCACATTAGAGAGAAATCGTTCAAAAGAAGCATTGCCTTCAGAGGAGAAGTCCAATAAAAATCTATCAATCAATTGCTGCATATAACCCCGAAAGATTGCATGCTTCAAATAAGACGAGTTGAAACGCAAAGGGAGTCTATCCAGAAATTGCTTAAAAGGTGCAATGGGTTGTACAAGCATCTCAAGCTGTAGAGGAAAATGGTCCGACAAGGCATATTGCTGCAACACTTTCATTTCCAGCATCTCAGGAAGAAAAGCATCATCCTGCATGATGTACATGCGGTCCAACTGCGACCATGTAGTTGTATACTGCGCAGAATGAAAAGTAAACCCTGTAGAAGAAGGGTATAGCCATGTCCAGAGATCTTGCTTAAGTATGGCAAGAGCAAACGCATTCCACACATGGCTTTCTGGAGCATCCATCACCGAATGCTCTGATGTGGATTGTGAAGGATCAATACACATATTAAAATCCCCCGTCAAAAAACCCCGTTTGCCAAGTGACAAGGAGGTCTACAAAGTATTCCAAAGATCCCAGCGGGATAAAGGGTCATTTGGAGCATAGAGCCCACTTAACCAAAAGATCTCTCCTTCAAATAAAACTTCAATCACCACAAAACGACCATGTACATCATTTTTAATAAGAACAGGTTGATATTGCTCATGTACAATCATAAGCACACCAAAATAATGCATGGCATGTGTCCCTGCATAAAACAAGCGAAACCCATGGGAATCCACAACTTTTTCTGCTTCACCGTGACTCTTGTGCTCAAGAGCACACAAGACATCCCACTGATTCTCATGCAATAAACTCCACATGGCATGTTATTGATTGCGAGAACAAATTCCTCGCACATTCCACGTGGCTATCTTCATGTGCATTCAAAAAAGAAAATCAGGAACAAGGGAAAGCTTGCCTCGATTTAACCTTTTCTGCTAGAATGTCAAGGACTCCCTCATCCAAAAAATCAGCTAACACGGCAAAAGAGTTTAGACGGCCAGATTTAGAGGTAGACGGTGTATCCACTGTCTTGGGGATGGAACGGGGATAACGACGATCCCATGGGGTAATCACGTTACCTCTAGCATCAAAAGCCAACTTAGCATATGGGCCCTTCAGACAATCCGTATATACTTTCCTAGTGGGCTGATTGCGAGGAGCAGAAGAAACCATAGCATGAGTAGTGTGCTCTGAAGACAGCATGTCTTTCTTGCGTATATAAGTACACAAGGAATCTTGTGAAGCATAGGCACAGTATCCGCCATGCTAGCATCAAACCTTTTACCTTTTTTGGCACGTACATCTACCCAGTCATTGTCACGGGAATCCAAACCCGAAACATGTTGTTTGCCTTTATCCAAAACTTTAGGTGGCTGGGTCGCATCCTGCGACGTAGCATCAAGCACCATATCTTCTATGGGAGGCAAAACATGCTCAGCATCTAAAGTCGGTTGCTTCGCTGGACATTCGGCCATAAAATGCCCCAATTTTCCACACGAAAAACAATGCCCTGCAAAGTTACCCCATTTCAAACGAAAGTTCAAAACGACCATGGCATCCTTTAACAGTGGCCTTTAGACAGCCGGACAATTTTCCACTTCAATTCACACCAGGCATTCGCGTTGAAGCAAGTACTGAAAATCTGCCATTGGGCGCCATGGCACAACATGAACCAAACGGCGATCAAAAAACAATGGCAGTTTAGTCACAGATCGGCACGATGCTTCTCGGATTTCAACAGCACCTTATAAAAGCCTCGGGGCCCAACAAAATCTCTTCAACACACACCCCTTGTAGTAGACTTTGCAGCCACTGGCGAATATAAAAAAGCACTAGGATCCTACCAGTGAAGAGTATAACAGCATGTTTATAAAACACTGAGAATGAGCGCAAAACATTTTTAGGATCCACAGTGGCTTCCAAAACATCTTCAGTTTTGCAGAGTCAAAAAACGCTTCATGATTATGTTGAACATAATCACCAAGCAGAGTGTTGGCAAACTCCAACAAATGCTCCCAGTCAACATCCTAAGAATCCACAGAATCAGAAGCAACCTGAGCATAAGAACGTTCCTGATGATCCATTGTATCTTCGGAAGTATGCTTGGTGCGTTTGCCCGCAGGAGGCTGGAAGTCAGGACCAGGTGGCATCTCCTCTTTGCAAGGAACCATATCCTCTGGTTCCTCTATTTTAGAATCTGGACCAAGGGCTGCCACCGTTTGGTCAATAAAGGCCATGTCCAGACCAGCCATGTTGTATCACCACTTTAAAAAGAGATCTAAGGCTATTTACAGGGCGTTCTCTCTCTCTCTGCTGCCACAGTCTGCCCGAAAGCAAAGCAAGATGCGACGAACAGACCTTGTGCAAGTCAGATGCAGAGCCACGATCGGCAAGTAAGGCGACCTTCAGGCCTGTCAACAGTCGCAGAAACACAGGTGAGCTCCCAGGGCAGATGGGCACAGGATGATTGGCGCAGCGATGGCCAGTGCAGAGCAAAGTGTTGGGGCAAGATAGCACAGCAGGGTGTCAGGGCGGGAAGGTTGGCAGGGCGAGATGTTGTCGTCAGGGCAGAACGAACCCCACGTTGGACTGAGGGGAGATCTCCTGCAGCGCACAGGGCAGGACGCACGTCACCAAGTCAAGGGGGAGCCAGTTCCGCCATCTCTAACAAACCTTCTCTCTCTCTCTCTCTCTCTCTCTTTCTCTCTCTCTCTCTCATGCTCGTGATGTCGTGCCTCAAATCCATTGTGATCCCCCCTTGTGTGTGTGTATGTGTGTGTGTGTGTGTGTGTATGCACGCCCGCACACGCATGCGCGCGTGTGTACACGCGTGCATGCCCCTTTGTCACCATATTGGCAGTCTAATGGACTCCATAGAAAACTTCATGTGTGGCATACTATTATTTTACAATCTACCAAGCCTAAGCAAACCCGATACCTATCTTATATAGCATTCAATGGAGGAACCTGAACCAAGCAAAAGAAAGAAAAAAGGAAAAGAATAACTGATTGGAAAATCTCTCAAGTTTCCTCCCATCTCTCTCTCTCTCTCTCTCTCTCTCTCTCTCTCTCTCTCTAGCATGGCATGTGTCTTGAAGCACGCTTTTCTACGGCCATTGATGGCTCCTAGCCTAGAATCACTAGATTCAACTCTTTTTTTTTTCTATGTCTTGGGGGTAAAGGCGCCTTTGCCTAGCCGCCCATGTATAACTACACTAGCAGTATCTGCCACTGCACACTGCAGATGGCGGGCGCCCGTCACCATCACTTTATTCTTTATTCTTTTAGTGACAGTTTAAATAAAGGAAGGCCCGATCACACATTGTGATTGTTGGAGTTCCCATTTGTCTCTCTCTCTCTCTTCTTGCTCTTGCTCTCCGCCATAGCTCACTTCCAAGCAAGCTTCGATTCTTCTCACCTTTCAATTGGTATCAGAGCTTTGGATCAGAGCTTGATCATGGAGCTTGGCCTGGCATCACTTTAGCCCGGATTAAAGACCTAGAGCTTGAAGCTTCAATGCTAGCTATGGCTTCTTCCCCCCAAGGTAAGATTTCATCTCCCGCCTCTCCCTGTCCCTCATAGGCTCTTTGCAAGTGTTCCTTGGCTTCATTGGGTACCTTGTATGCCCCCATTTTCCCCCTTATCCTCAGCATAACCAATAGGCCCCACGGTAGCAACTCACGTTTTTTTGCGCCTGTTTCAAAATTTGGCTAAAAAATCCCATTTTTTCTCTTATCTCGGGCATCCGGAACCCGATTTAGGCGAGGTAAGAGTCTAACTTGGAGTTTTGGCACGCTCCGGATGCGATGGCTATATCAGATCTGACAAATTCTGATCACAGAATTTTCTGCAACAGATCTGAGTTGATTTACAGCAAGAAAATATCATACTCTTAGCTTATGTGATGCTCGCAAGGCTTGGTATTTGATGCCCAAATGCTTTGGGGATGTTTGCCCAAGTTTTGAGATGCTTTGAGACTTGGTTTGAGCTTTCATAGGTTGATTTATGCAGGGATTTACTGCTGTACATTGTTTGGGCAGCAAGGTTTTATCAGGGACGGCTTATGCGTAATGCTCTTTGTTGACATTCAGTAACCTATTGGATGTATTGATGCTTGGTCATCATGGTTTATGCCCGTATATGCTATTTGAGAGATATTGAGTCTTGATTTGAATGCAGACACTTCGTTGTTGGTTGGGATTCATACTACCTTGGTTGACAGGTTATTTTACCTCCAGTTTGGTTATGGCTATTGGTTTCGGGCTATGTCTTTGGGATGTGCAATGAAGTATTGACCTTCGGGGTATGACATCGAGCTTGTCTTTGGTTTCGAATCTTCATTTGAGCTTGAGCTTGAGCTTGGCTTTGGAATGCATTTGATGCTCCATCTTGGATGTACATATGGCATGTATGATACCTATGTCTGACTAGTCTTGACATGCTTGGCCTATGTCACTACTACATGCTAGTTACATTGTTTGGAGCCGATTGCTAGAGCAGCCTGAAACTATGACTGATGATGAATGGGATGAGCTTGATGAGTTATGCAAGTCCACCCTCATCTTTTCTCTCACTGAACACGTGCATTACAATGTGGTTGAGGAAGCACAGAGTCCTTGGCAGCTTTGGGATAAAATTAAGAACCTCTATGACAAGAAAAGTCCAGCAAGTTAGATGTATTGGCTGAAGTAGCTTATGGACCTGTGCATGGAGGAGAATATGACAATGTCTGCTCATTTGAGCCAGTTCCATGCTATTCTCAAGAACTTAACTTCGGAGGGTATCACCTTCAATGATGAGGTTACTCCATTGTTTTTTCTTGGGACTCTAAGTGAGTCATGGGATGTATTCCGGACTGCCTTATGTGCTCTTGCTACTATTTTGAACTTGTCTGATGTAGAGAGTGCTCTTCTGTAGGAAGTGATCAACTGTAAGAACTTGGATGTCTCTTGTGTGTCGCATGCTTTGACTGTCAAAGGCAGAGATAGTAATGGTAAGAATGACCGTAGCAGAGACTCACAGAAGTCTAGGTCTAAGGCGCGTGGTAAGTCGCGCAACAAGTCTCTGGGAGAAATGCTAATGTGACATGTCATCATTGCGGCAAGAAGGGTCATATATGCCCATAGTGTCATGAGTTGCACAATGAGAAGCGCAAAGAGAAGGGGAAAGACAAAGTACAGGAAAAGTCCTCTAATCGTAGCATTATGCCTGCGAAATCCAGTGTGAAAATTGAGAAGATAAATGTCATGTAGACTGATGACTCCGATGGGGAGCACATACTTGCAGCTAGTTATTGTGATGCTACGTCGTTGACCGATGTTCACTCTATGTATGCGCAGTGCTGGCTTTTGGATTATGGTGCTTCATTTCATGTTACACCATGCTGTGAGTGGTTCCACTCCTACCACATTGTCTCTAGTTCAATTCACTTGGGTGATAACAAGTCACTTGCTATTATTTGCATTGGGGATGTACGGCTGTAGTTCTCTACTAGCAGTACTTTTTTGTTACAGGATGTACATCATGTATCTGTGCTTACATGCAGTCTTATGTTTGCAAGACAGCTTAATGATGCTGGGTTTCATGTTTCATTTGGGAATTCTACTTGGAAGATCACCCGTGGTAGACTAGTGCTTGCTAGAGGTGCCAAAGCTGGCAACCTCTATCCTCTTGTAGTTGATGAGTTCTCTGTTGACCATGTTTTGTCAGTGGGTTCCATCCCACATATATCTCTTTGGTATGTCCGTTTGGGCCATATGTCCTTGAAGGGAATAAAAATGTTTTTTGGTTTGCAACACTTACCGCCCCTTGACTACGCATGTTTTGATTCATGTGAGCATTGCCTTTATGCCGGACAGACTAAGAATACGCATAAGAAGTCTGGTAAGACATGCATGAGTGAGCCCTTGGCATTGGTATATTCGGATGTCTATGGACCTATACCCTGTCAGTCTATGGGTGGTGCAAAGTATTTTGTGACGTTCATTGACGATTTTTCGCGTAAAGTCTGGGCTTACCCCATTAAGCTTAAGTCGGAAGTCTTAGCTGTGTTTCAAAGATGGCTTGCATTGGTCGAGAACCAGACTGGGCATAGACTGAAATGCCTTAGGATTGACAATGGGGGAGAATATGTGTCACGTGCTTTTGAGCAATTATGTGACAAGAGGGATATTAAGCGTCAATTGACTCCCCCCTATACCCCACCCCAGAATGGTTTGGCTAAGCGGATGAATAGAACCATCCAGGAGTGTATACGCAGTATGCTTAGCCATGCAGGCTTACCACAAAGCTTTTAGGCTAAGGCAGTCAGTACAGCTGTGCATGTCATAAATAGATCACCTTCTAGTGGTTTGGATTTCCAGATTGCAGAGGAGGTATGGACTGGGAAAACTCCGTCTTATGCGCATCTACGTGTCAAGAGTGGAAAGTCATCCACAACCATGATGTAGTCTTCCATGAAGACAAAATGCATAGGCAGCCTAAGTAGGTGGTAGAGATACGCAAGGTTATATTCTACGAGGAGGCACGTACTCCTGCACAGCCAGTTGCATAGCATGCAGCAGCAGTTGATACACATGGCCAGGGTGTTGGACCGGTCGTAGAGCCTGCCGTGAAACAGTCTACTAGAGATAGAGGTCCACCTGATAGATTTGAGTCCCCAATGCATTATGTCTTAGTTACAGATGCAGGAGAGCCTCTCACCTATTATGAGGCTATGTGCAGGGGTGACAGTCACTCCTAGGAGAGGGCTATGTAGTCTGAGATAGACTCCCTACACAAGAATATGACTTGGGATTTGGTTACACTGCCTCAGGGCAAGAAGGCTTTGCCATGCAAATGGATGTACAAGCTGAAAAGTACCCCTGGAAACCCCAAGCCGGCTTATAAGAAAAGACTTGTCGCTAAGGGTTTTAAACAGGAGCATAGAGTTGAATTTTATGAAGTCTTTTCTCCTGTGGTCAAGATGACCACCCTACGCTTGGTTTTAGCCTTAGTCGCGCAGCTTGACTTGGACTTGTACCAGATGGATGTCAAGACTGCATTCTCGCATGGGGATTTGCATAATGAGATATACATGGAGCAGCGTTAAGGGCTTTGCAGAACCTGGCAGGGAGCACCTAGTGTGCAAGTTGAAGAAAAGTCTTTATAGCTTGAAGCAGGCACCTAGAGAGTGGTATCATAAGTTTGATGCCTTTATGCAGTCACAGGGCTACAACAGGAGTATTATGGATCCGTGTCTTTACACAAAGAAAGCCCGTGATGGCTCATTGCTTATTTTGGTACTTTATGTGGATGATATACTGATAGCAATGAAAGCTCATGATGAGCTGGATGCTCTTAAATCTCAGTTGAAGAAGAGCTTTGAGATGAAGGATTTGGGACAGGCCTCTCACATTCTTGGTATGCCCATTAAGCGCGACAAGTATCAGAGACTACTCTACCTCTCACAGAGGGAGTACATTTATAAAGTCCTCGAGCGTTTCCGCATGCAGAACGTCAAGCCTATTGGTTGTCCATTACTTTCTTATGTAAAGTTTTCACTGGCCGATTGTTCGCAGACGGATGAGCAGAGGGCCGAGATGGCCAAGATCCCTTATGTATCAGTCATGGGCAGTTTTGTTGGGTATTTGACTCACGCCTCACTTACGCCTACGCTCACATAGAAGTGTCGGTGATCAGTAGAACACGGGCACTTTTTACTCTCGGTAGGAAAGGTTTTTTTCCCCAGACTTATGGTATTATTTCGTATGTGCTTATGACATACACTTACGGGCACTTACCGTGTTCGAGTGTGAACACTCCCCTACAATCCTAAGGTTTAAGGGTTGTACCTTGTACTTTCAGTTTACACTCTTTCAGTCTATCGCATTGGGTGTCGTGCTTCACTCTCTACTGTCTACTGGTTTTCTATGCTAAGCTTTGATCCTGTCCTCCCTCACATTTGGTATTAGAGCATTGGCTTTGTTCAGCTCAGATTCTACCCAGCTCTGCTCAGTCTCCAAGAGCTTCTTGCTCAATCCAACTAGCTCCTCGCCTTGACAATGCCTTGCCACCAGTCCTGTTGTGACCAGCGCCCTGTCCTTTAGCATTTCGTTCAGCAAGTCCACCAGTGCCAGCTCCACTTGCAACAAACCAGCCCAAGTTGCGCAGCCCCTATCTGGCACCCTTCCGCCTGGGCTGTGCCATCCTGTCCACCCCTGTGCTGCTCCCACTAGGTCGCTCTGAAGCCCCAGCCCTTCCAACATAGCCCTTGTTTGCGCTCTCCTGCCTGCGCCTCAGAAAGGCCACTAGTCAAACTGCAGCGATCAATCTGGGAACGTCTCGTTTGTTAGTCGCAGTCAAGCACTAGCCTGCTAGTCATCAATCATCGCCAGCTCTTGAGGTGCCCAACTGAAACGCCGCCAGTGAACTCGAAATCCATAAATTTTTTTATTTTTTGTTAAATTTCCTTCAATTCCTGGAGCAGGGGTTCCCACGCCACAGACACAAAAGTCAACAAACGTGTCTGGGACACATTAACTGCAATTTCTGGACACATTCATAATTTTTTTTGGCACTTTTATGTTTTCTAGGAACATTGGCATATGCACTGCAGTTACAGTCACTGACAGACTGTTTTGACAAACCTGAGGCAAGAAATTTTGGGGATTTTGCTGGTACAGTGTTGTTGAATACTGATTGCATGTTGGACTGCATGCATAACAGACAGTTTTGACATAGTGCACCTTTGTACACTAATTGCATAAAGTTATTTCTTGCAATTTCTAGAAATTTTCAGATTTTCAGTGTAGTCCTGCTTCGACATTGCTCTTTTGCATTTTTTGGTAATTGAAGATCATGGCAAATCAAGGAGGAGATGTTTTCACCTATGTATCCAAGGAGGACAGGTTGGATGGAAATAACTATTCACTTTGGTCCTTCATGATGAAGAATGTACTTGTAGCCAAAAATCTTTAGGATTATGTCAGTGGAGAAGAAGCTTGACCTAGAGTTGTGGCTCCAGCTACTCCTCCTTCAGGAGAACGTGCACCACGGGCACCTCAACCTACTCCACTTCAGCACTTCCCCAAAGAACAGCAGCTCAAAAAGCATGGGATACACGGGATGCACAGGCTTTGTCACTGATTGCATCAGCAGTTCAACGATCAATCATCCTCCACATTCGTTCAACAGCTTCTTCACGAGAAGCTTGGCTAACTTTGGAGCAAATGTTTGCAAGCAAGAATGAGACTCGCATCTCTTTCTTAAAGAAAGAGCTAGAGATATTGAAAATGGATAAAGGTGATTCTATTCAGGATCACTTGAACAAAATTTAGGACTTGCGAGAGCAACTCATGAATATTGATGAGTACTATTCGGATGTACAGATGATATCTACCACTTTGAACTCATTACCTCCTTCGTACTTGGCTTTTCATATGGCCTTAAACCTCACCATGAGGATTGCCGCGCAGCCAATCACTTTTCTTCAGTTAGTCAGTTTGCTTCTAGAGGAGGGGCAAACACAGAGGAATAGTGGTGTGGATGCTATAGCCCCTGAGCAGGCTTTTATGGCTAGACAGAAAGGCAAAGGCAGCCAAGTGAAGAATACACCGCAGAGTTCTAGGACTTTTGGCACATCACAGGCAAACAAAAAACAAGAGGGCACACAAGCCAAAAAGGAAAAATGTTATTATTGCAAGAAGCCAGGCCACTACATCACTAAGTGCAGAAAGTGCATTGCCAAAGAGAAGAAAAAGGAGTCAGGAATGTCTGTTTCTGATGATCCTTCCACTAGTACTGAGTCCGCCCTTTGTTACAGACAGGGACTATTGTTTTTACACATGCAGTTATGACACCTCTTGGGCAGATCGAGCATTCAGCTCTACTGAGAATGCAGGCACTTGGTTTTTTGACAATGGTGCTTCTAGGCATATTACATCTCGCAGAGATTTATTTACATCTGTTCATGCAGCTCCAGTTGACAAGTTTGTACAGTGTGCCAACAATGCATCATACCCTGTTAGAGGTATTGGGGAGATTGTGCTCACAGCCATTGATGGCTCTATTCTTCACCTACAGGATGCTTTATTTGTGCCTGGCATAAAGAAGAATTTGCTCTCTATCTCTTCTTTGGCACATTGTGGATTGCAGGTTACATTTGATGATGATCGATGCATGGTGAGAGACAAAGAGCACATGACCTTGGTCTTGACAGGCACTTTATGTCATGGATTATATGAGTCGGATGCTCTTTCAATTGATCAATCAGCGTATTTGACATCCACTCTTACTCCTACTATGATACAGGCAGAATTATGGCATGCTAGGATGGGGCATGTAAACTTTGGTAGCTTGATGCTCTTACAACGTACGCAAATGCCAGATGGATTATCTCTACTAGAGAGACCTCCTAAGCACTTGTGCGAAGGATGTATTTTGGAAAAAATGCATTGTTTTTCGTTTCCCTATGATGTTGCTTTTCGAGCAACAGCCAGGTTGCAATTAGTGCATTCAAATGTATGTGGGCCTATGCATACAAAGTCATTGGGAGGATGTTACTATTTTGTGACTTTTATTGATGACTTTACTCAATTTTACTGGATCTACTCTTTGGTCAAAAAGTTAGAAGTGTATGATGCATTCTTGGCTTTTATTGCACTTATTGAAAACCAGTCTAGTTGTAAAATCAAGACTCTCCATTCGGACCAAGGGGGGAAATACATGTTCTCTATGCTGAATTCCTTCTTGAAGCAGAAGGGCATTGTCCATCAGTACACTACTGCTTATACTCCACAGCAGAATGGAGTTGCAGAGAGAAAGAATCGGTCACTCATGGAGATGGCCAGATGTATGCTGAAGGCAAAGAGCTTGCCTCATAGTTTCTGAATGGAAACCGTCATGTGTGCTTGCCATGTTTTGAACAAATGCCCCACCAAAGCTTCAAAGAAAATTACACCTTTTGAGGCTTGGAATAGCTGAAAACCTTCTATTTGACACTTTCGTACCTTTGGGTGCCTTGCATATGCACATATTCCAAAGGTACTCAGGAGAAAGTTGGATAACAAGGCTATTACATGCATTTTTATGGAATATAGCAGTGAGAGCAAAGGCTACAGACTCTATGATCCTGTTTCCAAAAAGGTGTTTGTCAGTAGGGATGTACTATTTGATGAAAAATCAAAATTGTCCTTGACTAGTTTAGACACATATCAGGCTGCCCGTGATGTATTTGAAGGGCTACTGCCCATTTCATTTGGTGATTCACCTGGAGTTTCAGCAAGTGAACTCGATGTTAAGCCAGCTACTCCTTTGGAAAATGCAAAAAATGAGCCATTGGCTGATCTAAATATCAGCAAAGTGCTGAAACTGAAATTCAGCAAGAGCTTATGCACAGTTAGGAGACAAGACAAATACCTAGATGGTATTTACAAACTATGAAAGATAGTCATCTGGATGCACCCATGGTTGGTCGTACTAGAAGGCAAGCTCATATGCATGATACTGCACATACCATGGAGTTTGTTATGGCAGCAAGCACCCTTGATGAAGAAGAGCCTAAATGTTTTGAGGATATACAACAGAATGTGGATTGGATGGCAGCAATGAAAGCTGAATCGGATTCTATCACTAAGAATCAAACATGGGATTTGGTGTCTTTGCCGTTTGGGAAGAAAGCCATTGGAACAAAATGGGTCTACAAGCTGAAACGGAATGCAGATGGATCCATTGACAAATACAAGGCAAGGCTTGTATGTCAAGAATCGCGTGATGGGGGGATTCGCTTGAGCTGCTACGCCAAACACACACTGTATACACAAGAGGAAGCTCACTCAAGAACACAAGAAGAGAGATGGAGGCCAAAACGTTTTCTTGCTGATTTTTTCTTTTTCACCCACTATACAATACACACAAAGTATAGATAAGATACAACATAAAGGAAAGTGGCCTTCTAAGTCAAACAGTGCATAACCGACTACACTAATCGACTGGTGTTATATCTTTGCCAGCTATAGGTAGGTGTAACAAACTAAATATAATAAGTGATAAGTTAGTGGCCATGTGAGTATCATAATGACCACCAACGTGCTAAGTGTAGACGTGCGGACTCATCTAGCCAGGCGGTCCATCATCAATGTCCACACGTGTTGAGCTTGCCATCTCAACACTCCCCCTCAAGCTCAATTCTATCTCTGCAACTCTAAGTAAGCTTCGGCTGCTCCATGTAACTGCTGCACTACCAAGGGAAAACATGAATCCACTTGTAGATCTTCTGTCTAACATGCTACCAGCCCAATCTGCATCTGTGTATCCAAAGACCTGTACGTCCTTACTTGCCTCATAAAAAAGTCCATAATGTAAAGTGGACTTCACATACCTTAATATACATCTAATTGCATCCAAATGAGGCTTTCTAGACATCTGCATAAACTGACTGACAAGGCCAACAACATAGCTCAAGTCTGGCCTTGTGATAGTCATGTAAATCAAACTCCCTACTATCCTACTAAACATAGTAGGGTCTTCTATCTCATGGCCAATGTCAGCACTCAACTTCACATTTTGCTCCAATGGTACTGAAAGAGGCTTATGTGCTATCATACCATACTTGGATAACATATCCAAGTCATACTGCCTTTGGGATAGCCATATACCATCATCACATCTGATCACCACAATACCAAGAAAGTATCTCAGCTCACCCAGATTTTTCATCTCAAACTTCTTCTTCAAGAAGTCCTTAACTTCAGCAATCCCATTGTCACTGTCACCTATAATAATCAAATTATCCATATAGATGACTATGATGACCAAACCTGCATCTCCCTTTCTCACATAAAGTGAGTGATCAACATCAGAAATGCAAAATCCAATATTGACAAGATGCTCTCCAATCTTCTTAGACCATGCTCTAGGTGCTTGCTTCAGCTCATAGAGTGCCTTCCTTAACCTGCACACATATGTGGGATACTCTAAATCCTCATAACCTGCTAGCTGCTCCATATACACTTCTTCTTGCAATTCACCATGCAAAAAGGCATTATTAACATCCATTTGCTGCAAATTCCAACCTTTGGCTCTGCCAAGGCAATCACACATCTAACAGTTACCATCCTAGCAACTAGACTGAATGTCTCTTCATAATCTATGCCATATATTTGAGCATAGCCTTTTGCAACCAGCCTACCTTTATACCTGCTAACTGAACCATCTACATTATGCTTGGCTTTGTAAACCCACTTACAACCAATAGCTTTATTACCCTTAGGTAAGGGTACTAAATCCCAAGTCTTATTGGCTTCTAATGCAACCATCTCCTCATCCATTGCTGCATCCCAATGAGCATGACCAATAGCAACCTCAAAACAAGTGGGCTCAACATCCTCAACTAGTTTCACCATATAAGCATAATGGTGAGCTGCATAACCTTCAAAACCAAATCTTTTAACAAGGTATCTGACCCTGCTAGATTTGCATACCACCGGATCACTCAATGGAGCCTTTACATTACTCTGAGCTCTCTGTACACCTTGTAACCTGACTGAAGGAATACCAAGTTCATCATCCAAACTCTCTGAACCATTGGAATCTCGGTCAAATCCCAAATGACTGGTAGATGTATCATTACCATCCAGCACTTTCTTCTTTCCTTTGCCCTTCCTTGCAACACTTATAGATCCACCTGAAGATGTGGGGCTACTCCTTAGTCTCCCAAACCAAGGGCTCACTGTAGGTATAGTATCAGATAATGTTTTTGGTCCACTAAGACTCCGTGATTCTTGTGTTTCTTTTTACACATAACTGTCATGATCATTATCATAATCTAATACATCACCAGCAGGTGTATACCAGCTGCTCATCTCATCGAAGATAACATCCCTGCTCACTCTGAACTCACCTGTGACAGGGTTATAACATCGATATCCTTTCTGCTCTAAAGAGTACCCAATAAAAATACATTTTTCAACCTTTGGATCAAGCTTCTTCCGTAGCTCATCTTGCACATGAACATATGCAACATATCCAAATACCTTCAAGTGCGATACATCGGGCTTCTTGCCAGTAAAGCACTCTTCAGGAGTCATCCCATGAACTGCAGCTGTGGGAGTTATGTTCATAATGTAGACATCAGTATAGACAGCCTCAGACAAAAAATGTTTGAGCATATTCTTTTCAGCCATTAATGCCCGTACGACTTCTGTAATATTTCTATTTTTTCTTTCTGTAACCCCATTTTGCCGTGGGGTATACCTGCAAGTAAATTGCCTCTTTATCCCATGAGTCCTCAAGAAGCCAATAAACTCATTAGAGAGGTACTCTCCTCCTTCATCTAATCTCAAGCACTTCACTTTTAAGCATGTTTCTGTTTCAACAGCTACCTTAAAAGATTTGAAGTGCTCAAACACATCACTTTTTTTCTTCATGAAGTATACCCATAACTTCCTTGAACAGTCATCAATAAATGTGACAAAGTATTTGCTGTCACCAAGAGATACATTCTGTGTAGGCTCCCAAACATCTGTATGCACTATATCAAGTATTTTTCTACTCACTTCTCTGTCATGCAAGAAGGGTTGTCTTACCTGCTTATCAAACTAGCATGCTTCACAGACTTTATGCAATTCTGCAACTCTAAAAGAAGACAACCCTGTAACTAATCCTCTGGACTGCATTAATTTCAGCCTTTGCACATTTACATGTTCAATACGTTTATGCCATATTTCAATATCTATAACTATCCTTTTCCTTTAGCATACATACCAGCATCCATTGCAAGAATTCCAACATCTAAAGTGAACATTCGGCTAACTCTACTTCCTTTTGCGACCACCAACCTGCACCTATCATTAAAGTCTTCTACAAAACAACCTTTTGCATTGAATCGGACCTGCAACCCTTGCTCTATCATTTGGCCAACAGACACTAGATTCTTTGTAATTGATGGCACACGTAATACATCTGTCAGACTCTTTGTCTGGCCATCATACAAGGACAAGAAAACATTTTCAATGTGTGAAATTGGGTGGCATGAATCATCACCTGCCTGCACATAACCTGGATTTTGTAAGTCCTGCATCTCTCCAAACCATTCAACATGACTGGTCATATGATTAGATGCACCTAAATCAACATACCATACTTCATCATGTGTCCCCTTTCCTGTAACTGCATTCATCATATGTTGCATAACGAACAGACGCTTATTTTTATCTTCATTCTGTCGTGAAGACAATACATAGTTTTCTTGCTGCAATTTACCACTGCGAATATCATCCTTCTTTGCATAGCAATGGGCTGCAATATGGCCTATTTTGCCACAATAATGACAAACAATATCAGAATTTCTAGAACCTCTATTCTGCTATCCACCTCTTTCTCTAGAGCTCCCCCCACCTCTAAAGTTTCATCAACCTCCTGAAACCTGCATTTCACCAAATTGCTGATTAAACCTATTTTGTTGGTTATTGCCAATATGTCCTATACCATGGTCTCTCGAAGAGAATCTGCCACGTCCCCTTCCTGAACTTGAGTAAAATGCTTGAACTTACTCACCATTTTTTTTAGATGAGTCACCCTGCATATTGATCTCTTCGGTAATCATGAGAGAGATTAACTCATCAAAATCTAAAAATAGCTTCCCTACATATACTGAAGTAACAAATGATTTCCATACCTTCTCATTGTTAAGGCCACTCAAAGTGAATGAAACCAAATCATCATCATCAGGCATTGTATCAATCATTGCTAAAGCATCTGCAATGCTTCTCACCTTCAACACATACTCATTGACAATCATTTTCCCTTTTTCAAGGCATTTAACTCTTGCTTGAGTTGAATATTTCGTGCCTTTGTATTTACTGAAAACATATTTTCAAAATTTGTCCAAGTTGCATGTGAAGTTTCTGCATTCCTTATATGCCCCAACATCATATTATCAATGACTGCAAATAACCAGTACATCATCTTTTTGTCTTTCACATTCCATTCTTTCCATGCTTTTAATTCATCTACAGTCGGAGGGATACCAAGCTCCGGCTCCTTTTTTTCACTTGAAACAAACTCATAAAGGCCCTTTCCAATGAGGAAGTTCGTTACACGAAACTTCCATGAAGGGTAGTTCTTTTTGTCGAGCTTCTCAATAATGGGATTTCCACTGTTCTCTGCCATTATCACAAACAAGGATACAACACAACAAGCTAGTCTTCTGTAATCTTTCACAACATGTATACAGCACTACACCAAGCAACCTTTTTCACTGACTGCTCAATAGTACATGTAATCTGCAACGTGTTTGCAGATAAACCTTATGTTTGCTTCCTGCAAACACCTCAAAAATTACAGATTCACAATCTGTTACCTGTGCACCCACTTTCGGTCAATACAGCCGAAATCACAGTGTACCCTGAAACTGTTGTCCGCAATCTTGCAGCTCTAAAACGGGGCTTGAAATGGCCTCAGATGCCCAAAATAACTACGGTACTGCGCTAAAGGACTTATTTGCAGAATATACAGTGCTCTGCTCGCACACCAAATCTCACAGCAATCTGAGATTCTCACTCTATCCTGCTTCCGGGGCCTCCACAGGCACTATCCAAGAGAGAGAGTGGAAGAATGGGAGAGCTTCTTATCCGTTGCTTGCTTGCTCGAACCTTGCTTCTTCTTCTTCTTCTTCTTCAGTTCAGCCTCTCTCAGTGGTGCGGCTCTGATACCATGTCAAGAATCGCGTGATGGGAGGATTTGCTTGAGCTACTATGCCAAACATACACTGTACACACAAGAGGAAGCTCACTCAAGAACACAAGAAGAGAGATAGAGGCCAAAACGTTTTCTTGCTGATTTTTTCTTCTTCTTCACCCACTATACAATACACACAAAGTAGAGATAAGATACAACATAAAGGAAAGTGGCCTTTTAAGTTAAACAATGCATAACCGACTACACTAATCGACTGGCGTTATATCTTTGCCAGCTGTAGGTAGATGTAACAAACTAAATATAATAAGTGATAAGTCAGTGGCCATGTGAATATTATAATGACCACCAACGTGCTAAGTGTAGACGTGCAGACTCATCTAGCTAAGCGGTCCATCATCAATGTCCACATGTGTTGAGCTTGCCATCTCAACATTGTAGCTAAAGGCTATGCACAAAAAAAAGGCATTGACTATTAGGAGATATTTGCTCCTACTTCCCGTATGATGACTATCAGGTCTGTGGTTGCTTTGGCTGCTCATTATGGATGGACTATGCATCAATTGGATATTAAAACTGTATTTTTACATGGGGAACTTCATGAGGAAGTCTATGTACAGCAACCCATTGGTTTTGCAGTTGAGGGCTTGGAACACTTGGTCTGAAAGCTAAAATAAGCTTTGTATGGTTTGAAACAAGCTCCCAGGGCTTGGTATGCAAAGATAGATGCTTTCTTACTTAGCCAAGGGTTCATAAACAGCTCATCTAAGTCTACCCTTTACGTATGTAAAGAGGGGGAATCCATGTTGATATGTTGATGATCTCTTGCTTACAGGGGCACATGCTGATCAGATTTCAACATTTAAACAAAATTTGCAGCAAACTTTTGACATGTTAGACTTGGGGCCTTTGCATTATTACTTGGGCATTCAGTTTATACATGATGCTAGAGGTATTGGGTTATCACAGTCAAGATACATTGGTAAACTTCTTGAGAAGTTTGGCTTACAGGATTACAAGCCAGTTTGTACACCAATGGAACCTGGACTTAAACTGTCATTGCATGATGAGAGTGATTTGTTTGATATACACACATATTCTCTAGCAGTTGGATGTCTTATTTACTTATGCAACACTAGGCCAGACATACAGTTTCCAGTTTCAGCCCTGAGCAAATATATGCATCAACCACACATGTCACATTGGCAAGCTGTTAAGTGTGTCTTCCGTTACTTGCAAGGTACTAGATCTCTTGGATTGCTTTATGCTAAGGGAGGACCACTGCAGTGACATGCTTACAGTGATTGTGATTGGATTGGTGATTATGATTCACGTCACTCCACTAGTGGAATTGTTTCTTTCTTGGCTCGTCTTGCATATCTTGGCTTAGCAAGAAACAGTCCACTGTTGTCACATCCTCATGTGAAGTTGAATACAAGGTAGCTTTCACTACCACAGTTGAATGCGTATGGATTAGACGCTTGCTTGCTAATCTGGATGTATCTGTTACAAAGCCTACTCCTCTGTTCACTGACAATCAGAGTACCATTGCAGTGGCACGGAACCCAGTGTTTCATGCACGCACGAAACACATTGAGATACATTATCGATTTGTCAAAGAGAGGCTACATGCAATAATATCAACCTTGTCTATTGTCTTACCATCAGTAATGTGACAGACATCTTCACCAAAGCTCTTTCTCGTGAAAAATTTGAAGCATTTTGCAATGCTTTAAATTTAATCTCCTTTGGTTGTGGATGATCCTTGTACTCTTAATCACTCTTCACTCTAGGGGGGTTTGTTGGGTATTTCACTCACGCCTCACTTACGCCTACGCTCACATAGAGTGTCACTGATCAGTAGAATACTGGGACACTTTTTACTCTCGGTAGGAGAGGTTTTTCCCCCCTGAATTACGGTATTATTTCGTATGTGCTTATGACACACACTTACGGGTACTTACCGTATTTGGGTGTGAGCACTCCCCTACAATCCTAAGGTTTAAGGGTTGTACCTTGTACTTTCAGTTTACACTCTTTTAGTCTATCGCATTGGGTGTCGTGCTTCACTCTCTAGTGTCTACTGGTTTTCTATGCTGAGCTTCGATCCTATCCTTCCTCACAAGTTTGATGTATGCTATGATAGCCACCTGTCTAGATATTACCTTTGCAGTTGGTGTGTGACACGCTATATGGCTACATCTGGCAAAAAGCATTGGGATGCCGTAAAGGGTATCATGAGATACTTGAAGGGCAGAGCAAATATGTGTATTTGCTATGGCAGCCAGGATACAGGAGTTGTGGGCTACACAGACTCCGATTATACAGGGCATGCAGATAGTAGGAAGTCTACTTCGGGCTATGTCTTTACCTATGCTGGAGGTGCTGTTTCTTGGATGTCCAAGGTTCAGAAGTGTACAGCTCTCTCTACCACTAAGACCAAATATGTTACGGCATGAGGCTTGCAAGAAGGCCATATAGTTGGGCCGTTTGGTTCATGATCTTGGGATTGATACTATGCCTACGCTACATTCGGATTCTATGAGTGCTATTCAACTAGCTAAAAATCCGGTCTTCCATACGAAGACGAACACACATTGAGGTGAGGTATCACTTCATGCGTAGGGTTGTGGAAAGGAAGTCTGTTGACCTTGTCAAGACCTCCATTGATGAAAATCCTGTAGATTTGCTCACGAAAAGCCTCACTACTTAGTGCTTTGCCTTCCTCAGGAGATTGATAGGCGTTGGATGAGATGACGTTTTTCCTCATCCTATTGTACATGTATACATTGTACTGTCTTTTCTTTGTCTTTTCACTCCTCTCACTGGGGCAGATTCGCCTTTCAATGGGAGGTTGTTGGGGGTAAAGGCGCCTCTGCCTAGCCGCCCGTGTATTACTACACTGACAGTACCCGCCACTGCACACTGCAAGTGGCGGGCGTCCGTCACCATCACTTTATTCTTTATTCTTTTAGTGACACTTTGAATAAAGAAAGACCCGGTCACACATTGTGACTATTGGAGTTCCCATTTGTATCTCTCTCTCTTCTTGCTCTTGCTCTCCGCCATAACTCACTTCCAAGCAAGCTTCGATCCTTCTCATCTTTCACTACAAACAACTCTCTCTCTCTCTCTCTCGTACTTATGATGGCATGCCTCAAATCCATTGTTATGTGATCCCCCCCCTCTGTGTGTGCACACATGTGCCCCTTTGTTGCCATATTGGTAGTCTAATGGACTCCATCTAATGCTATTGGCTGACCAGTAGCACCAGTTGGCTTATTTTCATGTGTGCCATAATGTTATTTTACATGATCAACAATGGCAACAGCATAAATTCTGGTCCCTGTGGGTATCACCCTGAACATCATCATCATCTTCTTCTTTTTCCTCCTCTGCCACTACGGTATCATCCTCATCATCATCATCTTCTTCTTCTTCACCTTCTTTTTACAATTAGGGATCGGCTCCAGCTTCTATGTGGAGAAAAAGAAGAAGAAGATTTATGAAATACAATTTGAGCTTGGAAGTAAGATTTTCTTGGTGCTACAGTGCCTCTATGAAGCCGGTAAGGTGTAGCTGGACGAAGGCATGCGCCTATCTGAACTCAGCGTGCTGGATAAACTGCATGGGCCAAAGTATCTACCAGTAAATATACAGTTGTGACCCTCCATCTTTAATAAGCGCCCCCGCCCTTGGCTCCCGCTTTCTCAAATTAGCTCCTTTCTCAGAGTAAGAAATGCCACAAGATGACGTACATTTTTGTGGACGCAGCATATCAAGGCATTAGCTGTGTATCGGTGGTCTCAACGCAGTGGTCTATTAGTGCATGTAGCCATCAGCTCTCATTAGCACGCTTGGTGAGAGTTGATCATACCGATGCCCGTCTCCTCCTTCCTGCTGCAATTTGACATGGCAGGTGGTGTTGTGTCTAATGAGAGTCTCCACAACGAATGCCATGTTGTACAGAGAGATGGGAGACGGCCTCCTCCATCAGCATATCATCTTCATCAAGCTCTCTGTTGTTGAGCAGGGGACCTCTATGTCTTGAATTTTGGAGGACAACTGCAGCCATTGTTGGAGTTCAAAAACGTGAGGCTAAGCAGCTCTAGGAAGTGAGCTCACTAGAGGAGGACAAGAGCAGTTCATTTGATATGCTGTATACAAATGTGTTCATAACTAAAGGAGGAGCAATCTGTAACTAGCACCAAATTTTCCTTAAATTGAGTGCGCATCAGATTGTGTATATCCCATCTTGGGTGCATCCAATGGGCTCGACACCATGTCAAGCATCTTTGGTTGAGATTATTGTGGGAACATTCCAAAGAGTTTTGAAACTAGTTTTCTTAAACGCATAGAGTGAATTATATTCATATGATGAAGATATTCATAGCATAGTGGGGATGCAATAGAGGCAAAATATTCTCTTAGACTTTGATGATGAAACTTAGGGATAGATTGGAAGGGGTTACGAGGTTAATCCCCATAAGTTTTCTAGCTCAATTGGATAGGTTGTTGGGTATACAAATGAATGAACATAAAATGGTTTTCATAATCCACTTTGCTATAGCATTTGACTCATTAATGTTTCCCTTAAAATGTGTAGCCTTGAAATGAACATCACAAAGTGTGATTATGAACCAGTCATTGCATGACTGCATGCATTTGTCAAAACTCAATCTATGTGCAAGTATTTAATGTAAAGTGTTTGGTTATCCTTATACCCTCATGTGCATCTAGATGAAGTGTAAGTTTATTTATTGATGTTCATATAGCCCTTTACCACTTGAACAAAACTCCTAAATGCTTTTGTGTTGTTTGGAATGGTGGGAAGTGCAAACCAAGATTATTAAAGCTTTGACATGAAGAATACATTTTGCATAATTAGATTGAGTTTATGTAGATGCTTCCACTATTTATAAAACATGCTTACATTGTGTAGATGATTCATTCAAAATACTATGATAGTGGTATGGGATTGAACAAATAGGTATTCGGTGCTTCTTTTAGGTCAATGAGATTGTGTTGTGTAGCGTCTAGGTTTTCCCCCACATACATGTGGGGTGTGTATGCATGTATGTCATACACATAAGCATGCATGCATGTGTGTGGGCATTAGCACAAGCAAACCATCCATCTATATTTGTATAGTTTTCAATGTGCAAATATGGGTGTTCACATGATAACTTACCTTTATTTATTTATTTATTTATTTATATTTGGGGGGCGAGAGAGAGAGAGAGAGAGAGAGAGAGAGATAGAGACAGAGAGCATGTGATACATATGCATGAACTTTCTATGATAAGATGACATATTTTTGAGAGACATGGGGAGGAGAAGAGCATTGCACATTGAAGCTCGATGAGCACCCTAACACGTGGTTTTTTGTTATTCGTTGGTTTTATGTGCAAACAATCTAAAATGGAATTTCAATGTTTTAATTATTCTCTTAAAAACATGCATTATGTTGTGAGAAATAATGAGAGGTGGTATTGTGTTGTTTATGTATTCCATGAAGTATTCTATGTTTGGGATATAGGCAAGGTGTGTATAGAGAAAAAGAGGGTGGCAAAGTAGGTAAATATCATTGCTTTACAAACATCGTAATGACCCATGCTTGTGTAGGTCCTAGCGCAAAGCACTAGTATGAATTTATGTATAATATATACATATGCACATATGCACAAGATTTCTATTCTTCATAATTAGTCGTGTTTAGGCATAGTTAACCATATATGCATGTAGGCAACATTGTTATGCATATTCATGCTTGTAGATGTTGCATGTGCACCAAAACATATTAGAGACTCAATTTAGAATTGTATATTAATACAAACATAACGACAAGGCTTCATTTGGCTAAAATGGCATTTTATTAAAGATTACACAATGTAGATGTTGAAATGTTTTGTATTGTTTATATTTTGTAACTAGCTTAGCATGCGCCTTTCAAACCGGCACTTTGCATGGTTAGCATCATGTGAAGCTTGCAAGGCTATGCCTCGCTCACTTCACATTTTGGCAAGCATAGGAAAGCAACCACACTATTGCCCAATTGTTTCATTTTTCTCACTAAAAATATATCAACTATAGCATAGGTATGTCCCTTTTCTCACCAAAAATCTATTAAAGATGCACTATGTGTAATGTACAATCGGCACGATGCATAATGATGCAAGTTTTAAGCTATTTTAACATATGACACTAGATGTTTAGTGTATGTAAAGGTATAAGATTTTGATTAGAAAAGTAAAACACATTTCAAAGGATCACATTGCAAATAATGTCAAAGAATTATGTTTGCAACAATATAAATGAGTTGTAACCATATAAAGTTGAATGTGAAAGAAAGCACAAAATGTTAAGAAAATCTCTAGCAAGGTTGAATATATATATATATATATATATATATATATCTCTCTCTCTCTCTCTCTCTCTCTCTCTCTCTCTCTCTCTCTCTCTCTCTCAGGTGACTGAATCGGAGGTAGCTTGTAGAGTCTTGGTGGATTCCATAGACTGAGGGGGAGATACCCTACACTCTTGATCTTTTTAAACTTAGTTTTTTTCCAATTTTTTCAATTTCCATACTTCTCATTCCAATATACCATGTAAACTTACATATAGATCTTATCTCTTCTTATCTTATGAGAGATGATGATACCAATTGTATTGGTTATGGTCTCATAGGCCACTTTGGCCTCTTAGAGATGTCAATAGATCTCTCTCTCTCTCTCTCTCTCTCTCTCTCTCTCTCTCTCTCTCTCTCTCTCTCTCTCTCTCTCTCTCTCTCTCTCTACATTTCATTATACAATTAGGTTTGTAACTAGTGATTGCAAGAAATCAAAGTATTTGAGTACCTACTCACATAGACTATTATATACTTGTATTTATGTAAGACTATTATATATTTTCATTCATGCAAGGCAATTGTGAAAGTGTTCATTGACCTATGTTGTGAAATCAAAGAGAGTCATCAACACAACTCTTGAAAATGATCTACAAATGTGTTTATTCTATCTATGATATTTTTACTCCAAGTGTGTGTTTATCCCTATTTTTTCTTCTTTTTTGGTTGTTCATACATGGCAAAGAGTTTATATTTATTTCATCATAACATTACATTATAGTTTAAATGTGTACATACATAAGTGCTCCTCCAAGTAGATTTATTTTAATGTTATATGTTTTGTCCACAAATTTGTCTGATGATATGATATAGGTGAAAGAGTACATGAGCATTGACACATTTTGGTTGACCTCACAAATTCAAGTGTTTTTTGCCATGATGGGCAATGGGCACACATACGCACATCCCTCCCTCTCTTTGTTCTCCATTCTTTCCTTTATATTCCTCCCTCTCTTCATTTTTCTATCTTATTTTTATTTCTCTCTCCATCTCTTTGTTTTTATTTCTCTTATTTGTTTCTCCTCTCGCTCTTTGTTTCTCTTCCTCCTCTCTCTCTCCCTCCCCTCCTCCCTCTATTTCTCTCTCCCTTCCCCCACTTTCTCTCTCTTCTCCCCTCTCTCTTCTCCCCTCTCTCTTTGTCTCTCTCTCTCTCTCTCTCTCTCTCTCTCTCTCTCTCTCTCTCTCTCTCCCTCTTTGTTTCTCTTTCTCTCTCTCCTCTTTCTCTTTCCCTATTTTTCTCTCTCTCCCTTCCTCTCTCTACACAATGTACCTATCTCAAAGGCTCAAAGAAAGATCCCGTTGCCTTCGCGACTTCCCTCCTTTTTCTCCCTTCTTAACACCCATGTCCTCCTTTTTTATAGATGACAACAACGGTGGCAGTGGACTCTCTCTCTCTCTCTCTCTCTCTCTCTCTCTCTCTCTCTCTCTCTCTCTCTCTCTCTCTCTCTCTCTCTCTCTCTCTCTCTCTCTCTCTCTCTCTCTCTCTCTCTCTCTCTCTCTCTCAGCATTGAGCTCTCTCCCTCTCTCTTTCATTCTCTTTTGCTCATTTACTTTAAAATGTTGTGCTTAGGTTCTCATTGCTTTTTTTTTTCTTAGTATGTCGTCGCTATTTATGACACTATTTGTATTACTATTTACAACGATGCTATTAGTAAGTGCACTAATTCATGTCAGAAACAACTATCACTATGTCTTTGTTTCCTTGTAGTATTGTGTACTAGTGCACCATTTCTTCATATAATCATGTGTACCTCTTGCATGCATAGCCTAGTGCACACTTGGTGTGCACTTGTGCACTTAACCACCATAACTTATCTACATAGCACCACATGCTATTACATGTGCACTACACTAGTGTACTAGTGCGTGACTCTTAGTGCACTATCCTTGCACATGTGCACATATGCAAGTGTGCACCAATTTACTACAAGCCTGGTGCACTTATCCCAGTAT
The DNA here is from genome assembly GCF_053477565.2 of Lygodium microphyllum. Classification (NCBI taxonomy): domain Eukaryota; kingdom Viridiplantae; phylum Streptophyta; class Polypodiopsida; order Schizaeales; family Lygodiaceae; genus Lygodium; species Lygodium microphyllum. The sequence continues at coordinate 19,571,056 of NC_141141.1, forward strand.
ACCTTCTTGTACATGCAATCCTTGCACACTGATCTTTACTTACTCGAGTTTATCATAAAGCTAAAGTATAGTGTAATCTCACTTCTGCTCTAAAATCTTACAAAAAATCAATGCTCTATAATGGACAAAGTACACTTGTTCTTTATAGGTATATATCATATTAGAATGTTTATGCTTGATATGCATGGATTACGCAGAGAGAGAGAGAGAGAGAGAGAGAGAGAGAGAGAGAGCTTCTTTGGCACAATCTCAAACCATGGAAGAATGCTCTTTTGTTACTTTTCAAATTCTTTCTAATTTATTGCTTTTAGGTGGTCGTCTTGCCTCACATCATTTGATGTATTTGAAGCTAAGTTTTTTTCTTTATTTTAAGTAGTCATGGATATTAAACTTGGAGAAATTGCTCAAATCAATAAGTAAGGTATGATGCCCATCACTTTGTATGAGGTCTTTGCAAACACAACTTAGGTGAACAACTTGATAAAGTTAAAAGCACTTTAAAATCAAAGTGCTTTACTCACTGGATAATAATAAGTTGTGTAATATACTATAAATTAAATCATTTGTGCATCTTTCCTTTTATTTACATGCATGCACTGGCATGCTTGCACACACACACACACAAGAATTGCACAATATCCATGATTTATTTTCTTTATGCAAAAATGATCAATAGTCAATGATAAATATGCAAGCAAGTAGCTTAGAAGTTGACATCAAGATCATAAGTTCATTGCCTTATGTCTACCTTTAATCATGCAAGGATTCTCATTGAGGCTTATTATTGAAACATTTATAAGAGCCTTGACCACCTAGTACTCATTGTGATTTTGGGGCACACATTGAGTAAGTTTTGAGCCATACTAAAACAATTGCAAATCCCCACAAATTGAACCCCATGATTACGATCCCTCATTTGCCATTACATTTGATAAACATATTCATGTACCTTTTTTGTTTTGCCATTCACGCTAATCGTACACTTAGTATGCCTGGCTAGCAATGCCATCTATTCCAACTAGCCTTCTATAGACCTACATAGGTACATCATGCCCTCAATTATTGGGCAAATGTTGGATTATGGAAAACGAGTAAGAAGAATGTGCTTCAAAACTATAACTTACCAAACACCTAAACCTCTCCTTGAAATGGAAAAGTAAGTATCAATACTAGCTCAAGTTAAGGATTGAAAATGCATTGTTCAACCCTTATTGCTACTTTTTACATAACAAAAATAGGTCATTTGTGACCATTCTATGAAGAACAAACTAGCAATTCAAGAATAATTAGATTTGTTGGAATGTTATCCAAACCCAAATAATCCACACAAGTTTCACTTAAATGGATTACAAACAAAACTTCTCAACATTTTTGGAAACAATATAAAATTATTTTCCATGTTCTTCATGCCTAGCCTACAAGGTGAAAGAAGACTCAAAATAACAATTAGACAAAAGAAAACATTTTTTGTATTTGTGTAGTATGAAAGTCAAAAGAAGTTGTTGACAAGTTCTTAGATTTCCTAGACAAGCGTCACAACCCATATGGCACTGAAACTTACTTTAAGATACTTGATTAAAAGAATCAAAGCCAAACAAGAGCCCTGAGGAATACTCCTAGCAGGACATTTGGTAGAAAGGTGTAGATGGTTCAATTATGGTTCTAATTGATAATGAATTATGCATTGTGCATGCTATTATAAGATGGTAGGCTTCTTAATATTCAAAAGGCCCAACACAAACTTTTATATGCTCACATGTGTTTCATGAAGAAGATATCAAAATATGAAGAGATAACATCAATACAAGTCAATAATTACACAGATACTCATGTGAACACATTTTAATTGGGTGTAGTTTTCACATAAACTCGTAAGCAGTGATCCAAGTTTCCTAACAATTGTATCTTAGGAGCTCAAAGTTCCTGGATGATGATACCAAAGTCTCTCAAACTCTAACTAAACTTGAGTAGTGTGTTTGCCATTTTCTTTCATGTGTGGCATATAAGGCTAAGAGAAACGCTTCACAAAGTGATTGGTGAAAGAACTAGATTGGCAATATTGGAGTCATACCAGGCCTATCCATTGAGTGGTTTGTAGAAGAAGCCAAGAGCAAAAGTATAGCAACCCACACACACAACAAAACTTGACTTAATTGCCACCTCTCACCAACTAGAAGAGAGAATTTATGAGTAGGGAGATAGCCCTTTAGAAGAGAGGGAGGTGAGAGAAAGGACACTTGAGGAGAAAGAACACAATACATACTTATAGATGACTCCTATGTCTGTGGAGGTACTCCATGAACCTCAAAAGTCCTGCCATATTGGTCATGAAAGTAAAATCTAGCTAGGCATATCCTGGCTTTTGTTCTACGTAGTGATATAGCTAGGGTGCCCTACCACAATGATTAAATTAAATTGATATAGGCATTTTTGACCGAAGTCAAAGAAGAGTATTCCTGAAGTTGTGACATATTGGACCATATCCCCACTGCCTAGCGCCCTGAATAGTCAAATTTATGGATCGCAACACATGCCTAGAGATCGCTGTTATAATCATTATCTATGAGTAGTCTGCTCAGATAGAAGGCTATGGCGCAGCAGCTCATGATCAATAATATCGTAGATGGCAGCCTTGATCACAGAACATGTGCTTAAGAACATCGCAGTCCGACCGATACTGTCGGAGCGCCTGTGGTACTACTGTATATTCATCCTCATCATCGTCCCTAGCTCCGCTGCTGTCCGTTTCCAGCATCCGGCCTTCAGCCGCCCAGGCGACGTCTCCAACATCACATTCGTGACGCCGTCGCCAGAATGGTACCAATCCGGCCGCACCGCCCTCTTCAGCCAATCGGATTCCGCCATCTGGCTCACGCCCCTCGACCACAACGCTACCAACGACCCCACCGACGTCGGCCGCATCGTGTACAAGGAGCCCGTCCAATTCGTGGGCGGCGCTTCCTCCTTCTCCACCTCCTTCACCTTCCAGATCATCACCACGCGCCCCTATGGCTATGGCGGCAGCGGCATGGCCTTCTTCATCTCCGACTCTCTCCAACCCGCCCCCAACAGTGACACCATGGGAGCTCTGGGCCTCGTCGACCCTAACAACCTCGGTGACCCTTCCCAATCTCACTTCTTCGCTGTGGAATTTGATACAAACCTCAGCCCCACCTTTCAAGATCCCAGCGACAGCCACATCGGTATCGATATTACCTATCTTGTGTCTTCCACCATCATCGACACAAGCCCTGGATCGAACTTCTATCCAGAGCTGTTCCTCTACAACAACTACACCTTCACGGCATGGATAGAATACAACGCTTCCAACAGCCTGATTCGGGTCTGGATGGCCAACATCAATGGTTCGTCGACTGTCGCAAATACACCTGAATATACGTCTGACCATGAACCTCTTTTGCAGGCTCAGTATAATCTGTCAGCCGTTTTCCTCGACAGGAACATGTATGTTGGGTTTACAGCAACATCGGCTCCACAGACCCGAGGCCTGGAAGGGCACCTCCTACACGCTTGGAACTTTACTAACGAATTGCAGCCTTCTCCTGTCGATACAGCTACTAATGGAAGGCCGCCCCCCAGTTTAAGCAATGCAGCGTTAGCCGGCATAGTACTCTCAGCTGTACTAGCTGTATTAATAATATGTGGTGTCATCATCTGCATGAGGCTAGTGCCTCGTTTAAGGGATGTCACTACCAGATCGAGTGCCAATGACACTATACAGCTAGTTTTGGCGCGGGGCGTCGTGCAGAACTACAGCTACAAACAACTTAGAAAGGCCACAGGGGGGTTCAGCAACAGGAACAAAGTGGGTGAGGGTGGATTCAGCACCGTCTACAGAGGGACCCTGGCAGATGGAACGACGGTGGCTGTGAAGAAACTCAAGCCCAGCTTGAAGAATATCGAAGCAGAGTTCTGCACAGAGATGAGCATCGTCAGCAAAGTCCGGCACGCGCACCTGGTAGAGCTACATGGATGGTGCTATGAGCGAGGAGAGGCATTCTTAGTGTACGAGTACATGGCGAACGGTAGCTTGGACAAGCATCTCTATAATCGCAGTGGTGAGTACAGTTCTCTGGACGGAGAGAGGCGGTGGCGGGTGCTGCTGGCTATGGCGGCTGCGCTGGAGTATCTACACGGAGGGCTGGAGGAGTGTGTCCTGCACAGAGATGTGAAGCCAGCCAATGTGCTTCTGGCAGAGGACTTCACACCGAAGCTGGGGGATTTCGGCCTGGCGCGGCTCATAGCCCGCAGCGGCCAATCGGCGATCACCATGACGCCGGCTGGCACGCCCGGCTGCATCGCGCCGGAGCTGGTGTACACAGGCAGGGCCACCGCCAAAGCGGATGTCTTCAGCTTCGGTGTACTGGCCCTCCAGCTAGCCTCGGGGCGCCCCGCCACTGGCACTGTATTGGCGCAGCGGGAAATGACTACTTATGATGGGTCGGAAGAGAATATAGCAGCATCAGCCGCAGGTGGTGGTGCTCCTGTTCAGGAAATGCAATTGCTGGATTGGGTATGGCTCCTGTACGAACGCAACCAGCTCCCGGACCAGGCCCTGGATCCCTGCATCCGAGCCGAGCTCGTGAGTGCCGACGCAATATATAATAATGACGTTAATACTGCTGCTGATCATCATCGTATGGAATTAGATGATGATGATCAGCGCATCAGGTGGAAGTGCGCCCTGCACGTGGCCCTCATGTGCTGCCATCCTTCCCCGGAAGCTCGCCCCACCATGAGACAAGTCACACAGTACTTAGAGGATCCCTCCCGGGCCGTCCTCGGTATACTCTTGACTAAGCCTCCCTCACACCCGGCAGCTTACACTAGAAACAAGCAAACACGTACCCTCATATCGTCTTCGAGCTCTACTTCCCATCCAATCACTACTAGCAGTCGCATGACTGCGTCTACTACTTCAGAATCTCAAGTGCTCTCACCACGCTAATTCTCTGTGTAGATCCGAATGCCGCAAGACTAGTGCCAAGTCTCGTTTTGCAACTCTACTTTCATGGTGCTTTTGTATGTGTGTGGGCGGGGGAGGGTGGGTGTAAAGGCTTTTATAGCTATACCATGGTGTTGCTACCAAAAACACTTATATAGGAATAATAGTAACTCTCTGCCTTGCTTGGTTTTACACTTTACGTGTGATTCTTTATACCCAGTGGAACTCTCATATATGCGGCATCATGAGAGTGTAATTTTGGGATGTATCTATGTTGTACCATTTCTTTCATTGAATAATACAATAATATACCTTAATCTCCCATATCATGTTACCTTTCTATGCCATGTTGAGTGAGTGATTGCGTGCAGATGCACCACACTTGTTATCAGAGCAACTCTTGCTCGGAGTGAAGAAGTTCTCACGAAAACAAGAGAGGAGATCCATTGCCCCAAAATCATGTCGTGATAATCCACATCACGACACCCCACATCACGACGTTCCATGTCACATCACCTCATGTCACATTGACCCCATCGCGTCGATCCCCATCACAACGACCCCAACACAAGTCAACATCTAAAGATGTGATGCAATTTCCCTGCGGCATAACCACTGTCCGAGGGCGAAACACGACTTTCCCACATCGACAATACCAAAGCTAAGGCCTGGCTTCCCACAATAACATGGAGGATGATAGAGAGAATCCACCCATCCCAGTGGTTGAAGAGAGGAATAAGAGGCAAAGTCAAGAATGGAAAGAAGCTCAAGAGGAAAAAGTAGTCAGCCTAGAGGAGCCAATTGGAGGATAGCGATTGTTCTATGGCGTTGCTAATACCGATGTTTTTTGTGATGATGGAGGTAAACTTTTTAATGAATATTTTCGTCGTTTTGAACGTCAATATGAGGCATGTATCTTGTAGTGATAGGTAACTTGCTAAGGTGGTACTTGGGTTAGTGCTCTTGGTTTGTTAGGTAATGGCTTCACTGTTTGGCATGAGACTCTATGCTTGTTCTCCTTCGTCTATACTTTGATTGATGTTCTACTTGGAAGTTGCATTCTTTCAGAGGGTACTCTAACACCCTCTCCTTGGATATCTAGAATCATTTCATTAAGTCCTTTTTCAAACATCACAATGGCATACTTGTCATAGAATTCCATGCCCAAAATAACTTCAAAATTTTCCATGGGACATCTATTTGGATAGTGGGATCCCTGCACTTGAAACATCTAACCCTTGTGGTTGGGGCTTGGGGTCTTCACATGATGTATTTGATCTAGCAGACCCATATGATGCACTTGGAGTTGGTTTGTCGTGCTTGTTTTTCAATTGTCCAATTGCTCCACTTGGCACCAAGGTTGATTATGACGCGACTGGGGTTATTCTTAAGGCTTGATCTCAAATCTTTAGGAAGGGGCCTTTCGGGGTATTGGGTCTTGGGGTCCAAGAGTTGGTGGTGAGGTTGATGTTGAATCAAGTTTGGCTTCCTTGAGTTGTCCTCCTCCCTTCTAGGTTAACTAGTCTTTTAGCCATCCTCATTGGCTTTTATCTTTCCACGTCTCTCATGGTTCATTCTTGTATGCCAAATAGAGATCCATGTAACTTAGTGTCATTATTCATGTTGGGTAACTGTAGCATCAATTGCCTATACTTGCTAACATACTATTTCATCTTTCCTTCTTCCCATGACAATATAGTGCATAATTACTCTTGTTCCAACAGATACTAGCTAGTAGCGCTCTCTTCTAAGTAGATAGCTGCCACTTCTCCCTTGCTGTCGACTTTAGTGATCTTAGCATATTTTAAGTATCTGTCTACCTCTGTAATCCACTTTTTTAGAATCAACTCGTCTCTCTCTGTCTCTCTCTCTCTCTCTCTCTCTCCTTTGTACTCGGTGAATTCAGGCATTTTGAACTTGCTATAATCGTCTTTTGAACTCTCACTCTCCTCTTCTTCCTTATTGTTTTGCCTTTTGCATTTCTTTTTGTTTTTCTTCTTGCTTCCTACTTCAACTACCTTTTTCTTGTCTTTCCTTGTGTCTTGAGCTCTCCTAGATGTCTCCTCTCTAGCTAACCTATCTCCCAATCTATTCATCTAGACTTCTTGCAATTTATGTCTTTTCTCCTCTTCTTGTTGTTGTATCACACCTTTGTAACCTTGCTCTACTTCTAGTTTTCTTCTCTTTTTCTCTTTTTCCTCCTTCATTTGCACATTCCTCCAAATTGAGTCTAACTATATTTGTCGCTATCTACGTCGCATATGCAACGCTAATAGAGATACAAATAGCGACGATTTGCGATGCTAACTGTGATGCTAATAGTGATGCGTGCAGTAAATTTGCGACGCTAATACCGATGGTTAAAGGGGGGAAAAATTTTGTGTGCACTGTGTGTTTTATTTGGGCCATAAAAAGAGTTACAGTAAAGTGTACAATGCTCGCCTTCATGAAGGCAAAGTGTACTTGAATCCATAAGACTGATACATAAAATAAATACAATATCGTATAATGAAAGCGATGGTACAATCTTGGCAAGATACAAAGAATGATAATAAGCTATAGATCCTTGCCATCCAAAACCTCGTCCCGCCCCCGTAAAGGAGCATCGAACGGACTCTACAAAAAAAGAAACAACTACATATGAGTCCACCATACAATAATAAACTTTAATTAAAATTAGTAACTACGGACAAGAAAGATGAGCAACTTATTGGGCCGCCGTGTCCATACAATCGGTCGATCAATGTAGTGAGACCATGCCTCTCTGTATATCGACTCTCTAGGCTGGTGGGATCATGGTTTGTAATGGAGTATTGCAAAGAAAACAAAATACAACTGTTAGAAATAGGATTGTCAGTACAAGGGATATTGCAAAAACATAAGCAAGCAGAACAAAAGAAAAACTTACAAAGTCCTCCAAATAAGTCCTGTGGCCATCACTCCCAAGATGATGAACCACTCCTGCCTCCAATCATGCCCTCGTCGCCTCGTGCTGCTATCTCCAACGTCCTAGAGAATCTGTAGCCTCCTCCCTGAGTCAATGCCAGTCATCTACGTCTAGCCACTCAGGCTTTGAGGCTGTACTCTTAAGTGCCTTACATGTGTCTGATTGTCTATGTGACATATACGCACGCATACACTTCACCGAGTCTGTGGAAAACTTATATGTTGCAGCTGGCACAGAAACTCCTCATGCAATGATGCTACTATGTAGTCCTTGCTCCCATCCAATATATTCTTCCAATGATCCAAGACGTATCGAAAAACTTGTTGGCATAACTCTCTCATATGAGCCATCGTCCTCTTCCCCTCATCATTCGTGATGATGGCTCATGCCCTATCATCTACAAGGTATCCATACCCCTTTGGGATATGCCTAAGATGTGTCATCTCCCACCTATGACCACGCTTGTGGGCATATCCAGGAGACCTCTGTACATCTAGTGTACCTATAGGGGTAGTATCTCTCGCAATAGCATCCATAGGGGTGCCACTTGCTGAGCAAAATCTGGAGTGACTGGAGTAGACGTCCCCACATGTGTGACAAATCTCATAGGTGACACAACTCCAGCAGAACAATGAGACGAAGTCACTGCGTTGGTACCTCCATAATAACCACTTGAGTCATGCTCTCTCGAACTTGTACGAGAACAAGGAGTAGCACATGTATCCCGAGCTAACTACGGGCTCACTGTATCCACGTCTCCACAACATCCCCTAGAACCACTCCCTTCAACCGGCCCAAGTCTAGAGCGTCGACCTCGTCTACTGAAAATTGAAGCATCAGAGCGCACGGAAGTAGATCTAACAGAACGACGTCTGAGACAACTCCTAGTCTGCCACATCTCTGAATCAAGCCATCTGATCTGGTGACATATGTGTTAAGATCTCCTGTAGCTCCTCATCGCTCATCCCTTGACTCATCGTGCAGATCCAAACATCCACAAAGGTCACATGTACATACAAAAATTGATGTTAGCATAATTAATATAAATCAAGAAAAGCACAGTAATATAAATCTTCAAAAAATGATCTTACAGTAATATAAATCGTGCCTCTCTGCATATCGAGTCTCAAGGCCGCTCGAATCGCGATTTGTAATGGAGTGCTGCAAAGGAAACAAAATACTAACTGTTAGAAACACAATTGTCAGTACAAATGATATTGCAAAAAAATAAGCAAGCAAAACAAAAGGAAAACTTACAAAGTCTTCCAGATATGTCATGTGGCCACCGCTTCCAAGATGATGGACCACTCCAGTCTCTAGTTGCGCCCTCACTGTCTCGCACTGCTGACTCCAACGTCCTGGAGAATCTGTAGCCTCCTCTCTCAGTCGGTGCCAGTCATCCACGTCTAGTCACTCTCAGGCTTTGCAGCCCCACTCTTGAGTGTCTTGCATGCATTCGATCGTCTGTGTGACATATGTGCACGTATGCACTCCATCATCCAGCTCGTAGAAAACCTATCTGTTGTGGCTGGAACTGAAAACTCCTCATGCAAGAATGCTACAATGTAGTCCTTTCTCCCCTCCGGTATGTTTTTCCAATGATCCAAGACGTGCCGAAAAACTTATTGGCACAACTCTCTCATGCGAGCCATCACCCTCCTCCCCTCATCATTCATGATGATGGCGACCTATCGTCTACAAGATAGGCGTACCCCTCTAAGGTATGTCTAAGATGGGTCCTCTCCCACCTGCGACCACGCTCCTGGGCATATCCAGGAGACCCCTGTACATATGATGTACCGGCCGGTGTAGTATCTATCGGTGTAGCACCCATAGGGGTGCCACCTGCGGACGGCTGAGCAAAATCCGAAGTAACTGGAGTAGACATCCCCACAGGTGTGACGAATCCTGGAGATGATACAACTCCAGCAGAATGACAAGACGGAGACATCGCGTACGTGCCTCCACAGCAACCACATGAGCTATGCTCTCTAGAACCGCCACGAGAGTGATGAGTAGTACCTGTATCTTGAGCCAGCCGCAGGCTCACTGCCTCCCTATCTCTGCAGCATTCCCCTAACCCTGAAGCACTCCCTCCCTCTGGCCCAAGTCTAGAGCGTCGACCTCGTTTGCTTGAAGTTGAAGCATCTGATCCCGTCGAAGTAGATCTAATAGAGCGGCCTGACGATATCCGAGACAGCTCCTAGTCTGCCATGTCTCTCAATCTCGCCATCTGATCTGGAGACATACACGTGAAGATATCTTGCAACTCCTCATCGCTCATCCCTCGACTCATCCTGATGATCTAACTATCCACAAAGGTCGCCTGCACAGACAAAAAATGATGTTAGCATAATCAATTTAAATCATACAAAGCACGGTAATATAAAGTCTCCACCCATCCACCCACAAATTAATGTATGCTAGAGTGTTTTCCGCTGTCTTGTGGTATTGCACCGGACCTCGCCACCACTCTCTCTTTGTTTTTTATCCATTCATTATCTCCTCTCCTTCCATCTCTCTCTCTTTTTCTCTTTATTTATTATGATGTATGTTTATTCCCTCTCTTTTGTTCCTTCTTCTTTTTTCTCTTCCTCCCCCTCTCTCATTTTCTTTAACAAAACATATATCTCTCTCTACTACAACAACAACAATAACTACTACTACTACTACAAACAAGAAAATGAAAAAAAACTAATATTACTACCACTACTACTACAACAACAACAAATAAGAAAACTAGATAGCAATAAACAAGAAAACAACAAAAAACCATTACTATAACAACAACAATAAACAAAAAAACCACTACTACTACTACAACCACGACTATGCTATGACCATGATCAGGACCACGATCACGACTACGATTATGACCACGACCACGACTATGATTACGACTACGATGACGATGATGACGACCATGACTACAAGCACGATCACGATCACGACCATGACCACGATGACAACTACGACGACAACTACGACTACGACTACGACTATGACTATGACTACGACGACCATGACCACGACCACGATCACGACTACCACTACCACTACCACTACCACCACCACTATAATAAACAAGAAAAGATGAAAAACAACAACAAAAACTACTACTACTACTACCACGACCACAACCATGACCACGACCACGACCATGACTACCACTACCACTACAACTATCACTATAATAAACAAGAAAAGAAGAAGAAAAAAAAAACAACTACTACAACAATAAACAAGAAAACTAAACAACAATAAACAAGAAAATAAAATAAAAAAACTACTACTATAACAAACAAGAAAACAACAACCTCTCCCTCCTTCTCTCTCTCCCTCCCTCTCTCTATCCCTCTATCCCTCTCTTTCTCTCTTTCCTTATTATGTTTAATGTTTTCTCCCTCTCTCTCTCGTTCTTTCTTTCATTTTCTCTCTTCCTCTCCCTCTCTCATTTCCTCTCCCTCCCTCACTCTCACCCTCTCTTTCTCTCTTTCCCACTTGTTTAATGTTTTTTCTCTTATCTCCTCTCCCTCTCTCATTTCTTTTTCTCTTTTCCTCTCCCTCTCTCATTTCCTCTCTCTCCCTCTCCCTCTCCCTCTCCCTCTCTTTCTCTTTCTCTCTTTCCCTATTATGTTTAATATTTTTTCTCTTTTCTCTCTCCTCTCCCTCTCTCATTTCCTTTTCTCTCTTCCTCTCCCTTCCTCTCCCTCTCTCTCCCTTTCTCTCTTTCCCTATAATGTTTAATGTTTTTTCTTCCTCTCCCTCTCTCATTTCCTCTTTCTCCGTCACCCTTACCCTCTCTTTCTCTCTTTCCCTATTATGTTTAATGTTTTTTCTCTTATCTCCTCTCCCTCTCTCATTTCCTTTTCTCCCTCCCTCTCCCTCTCCCTCTCTTTCTCTCTTTTCCTATTATGTTTAATGTTTTTCTCTCTCCTCTTCCTCTCTCTTTCCCTATTATGTTTAATGTTTCCCTCTTTCCTCTCCCTCCCTATCCCTCTTCCTCTCCCTCTCTCATTTCCTCTCCCTCCCTTACCCTCTCCCTCTCTTTCTCTCTTTTTCTATTATGTTTAATGCTTTTTCTCTCTCCTCTCCCTCTCTCATTTCCTTTTCTCTCTTCCTCTCTCTCTCTCATTTCCTCTCCCTCCCTTACTCTCACCCTCACCCTCTCTTTCTCTCTTTCTCTATTATGTTTAATGTTTTTTCTCTCTCCCTCTCCCTCTCTCATTTCCTCTCCCTCCCTCACCCTCTCCCTCTCTTTCTCTATTTCCCTATTATGTTTAATATTTTTTCTCTCTTCCTCTCCCTCTCTCATTTCCTCTCCCTCCCTCTCCCTCTCCCTCTCTTTCTCTCTCATTTCCTCTCCCTCTCTCAATACACATGAATTTTAACAAAAACAAATAAAAGAGAAAGAGAAAACACAAAAGCAAAGCAAGAAGGAACAATGCACTCACCGTAAAGGCTCGAAGAAGGATTTGGTAGCTCCTCTTCATGACGAGGGCTCCTCTTCGCCCTCCATACACCTCGGGGGGGTCACTCATGAATATATGTATATATAACGTGAGTTCAAAATAAGGGGGTTTTAAAATACAATTTTTATACATTTTTTACATACAGAAGGGTGTCATATAAAGGGGTTACTTACAGATTGAATAGAAAAGGATCGTATTTTATTCAAGAAAATTTCATAGATTATGATATTTATAAATAGGCCATGAGCGCACGTTATATAGAGAATATATATATAGTGAACCCCCCGAGTCGTACACCTCCTCCTCTTCTTCGTGAACGGCGACGATGGCGGTGAGAAGCTTTCTTTCTCCCTCTTTCTCTCTTTCTCTCCCTCTCCCTCTCAAATGCAAGATGTTCGCTCTCCCTTTCACTCTCTCTTTCGTGTATGCACGCAAAATAACATGCTTGGGTTTCGGCCCGCGTTTTTTTCGTCTGAGTACCGTCACTAGTTGTGTCGCATTTGGCGACGCAAATAGCGACGCCACTATTTTGCGTCGCAAACCGCCGTCGCTATACCTCCATATCCTTGTAGTGGACATCTTGCAAGTGATTTAAAAACATTGAAGTGTATATTTAGTTTATTAAATGCAATGAATGTAAAATTTTCGTACATATATTGCATGCAAATTAGGAATAAAGGGAAAGATGGAAAGAAAGAATGGCTTGCCAAGGTAGGACAATAAGGTGCTCTAACATGTGATCAAAAAGTCATGAGAAATGGAATGCTAGTTTTAGTGGATCCAAACTAGCACCCTATTTTGGAAATACCACTAACAAGGGTTTACTTTTGCATATTGCATTGTTTGGTTAGAATAATTGAGAAGTTACTATATGAATATATACGATTTGCATACAAGATGCAATATGTGTCAGAAGCTAATGCTACATGAAAGAAGGTAGAATAAGTCCTCTTTGAAGTTGGATTGCACGGGGGCCAAGTAGAAATAAAAAAGGACGAGAAAAAATCGATAAAGAGTGAAAATATTCCTTGTAAATAATACTTTGGTGGACCCAAGGCTAGGAAGTTTATATCTCCTCCTCGAGATGAGGAAGGCAATATACTTGTAAAACAACTAAAGAAGTATAAAGCATGGAAAAAGTTGCACCTTGCTGTTCCAGATTGGAGCAATGGGGAACGAACGAGGATTGCAAAGGCAGAAGTGTGAATACACCTAGATAGATTAGCAGCTCTCTTACAAAAGTTGAGGTTTAGAGATGGTGATGCCAATACATTTAAAGAGACAGTTTCTAAATTTCATAAGTCTATCGTGAGGCATGGACTACAAATAGTATAGCACACTACATGGTTAGTATTGCCACCATTACAAAAAAAATCATCATTTCGAATTAGTTTATGTTTCTAATCTCTCTTCTTGTGCAACATATACTTGAAGCACATGGTCTATACTTTGCAGATCAAGGAAGTTTGGTAGTATGGTCAACTCAAGGCATGGAACGATCTCATTGGCAAGCTCACTATGTTTTTCAAAATGCAACTGATCATGGAAGTGGCATCAATGATTCCAATTCTATGAGACAATTATTAGAATGGTGGTATAGGCGATTAGAGATATGATACGAGAAAAAAGAAAATAAGTCCAAAACCTCTCAAGTAGAATTTATAAGTAGGGCAATATATGAAGTGAGAAAAGCAAGATATGAAAACAATATAGCTAGACACCACCCAAAATAATTTGGCAACCCAAGAGAGAGATGGCAAGAAATGGAGACCTAAATAAAGATAATACTTTTGATGCATTTAGAGTCTATGAGAGAGCATAAGTACCCAAGATATAACACATCAATACTCCTATCTTTAACATGAGATGTCTTGTAAAATTTACTTAAAATTTCGAAGGTTTGTCACTATGTTTTTCAAAGTCGATTTCAAACTATGTTTTTTAATTATGAAAAGTTGATTTCAAAATTCTAAGACAAGGATATGAAAATGACCTTGGAACATTCACTAGCCTAAAGAGAGGGGCATGAGGGGGGTGGTAGGAGACAGAGAGAGGCAGGGATGGAGTGGAGAAATGAAATGAAATGATAATTTTAAAGTTCATTTATACCACAGTAAGTTTAAAAGTTTTGTACTTAAGTCAAGTCTCTCCTTTCATTTTTTCCCATTACTCTTCATTCTATCCTCCACCTTTCTATCCTTCATCATCACATCCATGGCATGTTCCAGGCTTCCTATCAAGAAGGCACTTGTAAGAGCAAGAGCTCAACTCTTCCAAATCTAGTGAGCATATTGTGAGTGACAAAGGTCCCTTGGTGGTGGACAACAGTAGCCCTACTGCAGCTAATAATGGTGGCGCTACTGCGTCCAACAATGGTGGCCCTAGTGTGGTCAATAGTGATGGTTTGCCATTTTCCAAAAATGGTGGTTCATATTCTCTAGTTGCTCCACCTCCCACTGCTGCTTCAACTTGTAATACACGTCCTCCAATACATAAGAAGCAAAGATGGAGACTAGGCACACTTGCGTTACGTGAGATAAGAAAATTTCAGAAGAGTGCCAACTTGATTATTCCTAAGGCACCATCCTCTAGGTTGGTGCGAAAAATACTGCAAGATCTGCAAGTAGGGCATTATCGCAAGTTCTTTTTAAGAAAGTGGGCAAAGAATGTGGGGCGATAGTCAAGCCAAGCCTTGCTTGCTCTCCAAGAAGCAGTTGAAAGTTACTTGATTGATTTAATGGATGATTGCCAACTTTTAGCCATTCATGCCCAACATATCACTATTAAGCCCATAGATATAGTTCTTGTTTGTAGGATTCACAACAACAAGGATGCATTTAATCTTAATGCCAACAATATGCTTTGAGAAGCTACCTTGTAATTGGATCTATATTTTTAGCTCAAGTTTGGTTGTAGATTGTAAAGAGCTTAGTTTTGGGTTATCTTTCCAGTAGACCTTCAAGTATTTGATAGCAATGACCTGCAAAATGTAGCTAATTTTTTCCTAGCTCTAGTTGTACTTGGTGCGATGTACTATATATCGTGTATTTCATGGTTTCATAATGCCAAATCTAATATTTGATATTTTATTTTGCCACGATTTGCATTGTGCGTACTTCCAAGTTTCTAATTTTGAAAGTAGTTTTGTTAAGGATAAATTCAATGCACAATCACACACACATCAATGATTAGTTGTACATAGGCCGATGCACTATATCTTTACTGTATTTAGTGGTTTGGTAATACTATATCCGATATGCGATATTCCATTTGATCCATGACTTATTTTTTGTGAATTTTTAAGTTTCCAATATTTCATGTAGTTTGGCTGACAACACATTTAATATGTAGTTGCGCACACTCGATGTGGTGGTGAGTTTTTCTATTATCAGTGAAGTATAATCTAGTTAATGCATTTTTTAAAAATGATTGAATTGCCAATTTTACAAATTAAAATTTGGTGAAACTTCACTGACATGCCAGGTATCATTAAGACTCATGGATATTAAAAAATTGGCCCCATCAGAAGCCTCTTGGACACCTGTCCGAAGACTCGCATCTGGGACTCTGAATTTGGGGATTCAGGGCCTCAGATGCCAGTCTCCGGACAAGTGTCCCTAGAGACTTCTAATGAGGCCTTTTTTTTTGGATAGTTGATATATCCTAGAGGAGTCAACGTGCAAATTTTCACGTCATTCGGATCACTAGTTATATTTTTCCAAATCTTGGATACATTAATTCAGGTTTAAGGTTTTTTTTTAAAAGTTGTGCTATAAGTTTAAAGTTTCACCTCATTTTACATATTTCACTTTTGAGTTTTGAGTTTTCTCTCCTAGAAGACATGGCACGCACCAAGCAAGCGGCCCGAACACACCCCCCTTAGAAATCGTATGCACAAGCCACCTCCCCTAGCTTCACCACCACAATGCCAGCATCGCAAGCATCGATGGAGGCTAGGCACATTGGCTCTTTGTGAGATACGTCATTACCAGAAGACCACACACCTCCTGATACCAAAGGCTCCATTCTAGAAGCTAGTGCGGGAGATTACGGAGGGAATACTGATATAGAACAGTAGGAGGCAATTCCCAGATGGATCACGCTTGCAACAACCCGATCATTGGACTGCCCAAGCTCTCCTTGCACTACAGGAAGCTGACCTCATCAACTTGTTCAAAGACTCGATCTATGTAGTAGTACATGCAAGGAGAGTCACCATCACTGATAGGAATTTGTACATAGTGAGGTTCTTCCGGTGATAAAAGGATAGTCCTTATGAAGATCAACAACAATAGGGATGTACTACCAAAACATATACTAAATGTAGCTTCCAAAGAGACTTTGTAAAACCTTAGTTGTAATGGATCCCATGTAAAATATTATGAATATAAATATAATTTTCTTGATGCATCTTATTTTTGTTTATTCACTTAATATTTATTTTATTTATGTATTTGAGTTATCGTTACATATGTTTTAATGAATACATGTTGGGCACAAACTTGATAAAGCACTACATATTAAATTTAGGGTACGAATCGTGTTGTGTATAAATCTGATAAATAAATGTAACATTAAAGTAAAAAACAATAATAAACGATGCATATGACAAACTACATTGCACGTAAATCCAATAAATATGGATTTTCATTACTTCAAGAGAAGATTACAAATTGCATTACATCGGTGATGAGATATCATTTAGCAATAAGTACATCTACTCTCTCCTAGGCTTCTTTGAGCTACACTCCCCATGATTAGATCATAGGCAGCAACACATTTTTCCCTAGTAGTTCCTGCCTAATGATATTGGGGTCTTGAACACCAGCAACCATGCCACGGGCCACCATGGAAAAAAATGGCCTAGACCTAGTACTAGAGAATAAGTAGAGGAGCTTCGAATGTCGAAGCAACACTACTTTCTCCAAGCTAGAGTTTGTTGGGATGGTGTTGAAGGGCCCACCCTTCGTTAGTGCCCTCAACTTTAGGAAGCTCTCAGCAAAGCCGGAGAGCATGACTTATGAAATACAATAATGTCACTCACAAGCTAGCCAATATACTCCTTTAATGTCGAGTCTTGCACCCTTCATTGACTACTAGATCGGGCACCTTGTCTAGATGAAAATTCATCTATATAGACAATGTCCTGCATCACACGAGTTCAGTGTCAGACTCACTATGTTGGACTCACTATGCATAGAGTGTGCTAAAGATATATACATTGGATTCATGCAAAAATTTGTAGATTCAGGTCCCCTGGACACGATCCTTTGGCCAAGGTTACTCTAGGGGCCCGATCTTGGCAAAATTTTATATCCATGCTCCCAAAGCCCTAGAGGCCCTATTGGTAAAATTTCACATGAATCTGATAACATTACCTTCTCTGCATCATCTATCTACTTCTGTAATGGAACATCCAGGTCTGCTCCTGCAATTGGGCCACCCTCGTCTCTCTCTTGGGAAGGTACTGTGTAGTCAGGTGTTGAGGTCTAAAAATGCTTTCTTGCAACCACTCGAACTCCTCATCTAATATCTCATACTGTGGTGCTACATTCTCAATTTGCTCTTGGATGCTCACAATGGCAAAGATGTCATTGACAATCGTGCCATCATATCGAGCCACCTCATCAACATGTGTTGGGGCATCTTGTATATCAAAATCTATAAAATTATTAGGTGCATCATGCACCATGATACAATATAGTTCTTCTTCTCTTAGCTCCAAAATTTCTAATACATCATGCATAAGTAGATATTCCACCCCTCGATGATGATAGCATGGAGAGAAGCGAGGGGTGGATCATCACTTGTTGGCGTCTCATTAGGGCAAGGAGGTGGGTGCACAATGGTTAAGCTGCCTCTACGCTCGGATTGAGTGTGATCTCCTCAGGCTCCCTCTCGAAATGCTCTAGTTGTGGTCGAGAGGGTGTATTGATGTCTTCGTTAATGTCCTCCAGCACCTCAGTGCACAAAACATATATGGCAAATACTGCATCGCACTCGAGGAGATCCATCGTGGCATGGTGTTGGGATGAGGTGGGCATTGCTCTAGCACAAAGATGCTACTCCACATGCACGAGGGATCGATTTATTACCTTTGGATGGCTTGATCCAGTATGTAAACTATGTAAGAAATCTATGAGCAAAGTCCGGAGGAATAGAGCAGGTGAGAGGGTTTGCCACATCACAAAACGATGCCACTATACTAGTGCTAGGGTCTATGGCAAAAAGCAAGCTCTCTAGACTCAAAGTCATGCAAAACTTAGGGTATACCTGGTCTCCTATGTGTGCGTAGCATGTGGAGCTAATCCATGCGCGAAGATGGGAGTGGTAGCCATGACACACAAAGAGAGAAGGAAGGAGAGCACAAGTGTACGGAAGTAGACAATGAAAGTGAAAATGAGTTTGGAGTTGTAGCTTTTATGTATCTAGGGTTTTAAATAAAGGGTGTTTTTAAACCCTAAAGTTTCAAATTAAAACTCTTACCTTAGTTTCTTTATTTCAATACTTTAAAGTCACTGTTAAAATTACTCATACATACAAACACTTCATTCTACATTATTATATCCTTGAATATAGTTGGATCGTCGAGTATATTCAAGTCTATCTAGAGAAAATATAGAAATAATTAAAGAAAAGAAATCCAAAAGACCTTCAAAATCCATAGATGATAAAACTCTAGCTTGCAATTTAATTATGATTTTAACCAGCACGATTAACTAATTATAGTATGTATTATGGCACGCTTGGATCATAGTAAACTAAGATTATCTAAATTGAAAGTACTCAGAAGTTTAAAAAAAATTTATAATCGTTCTTTGGACTTACATGCTCCTAATGACAACTCCAAGCTACCAATCAACCATTCACCACTAGATAGTGGCGGCAATGGGACATGCTGCAATCTCTAGCTTTCTACTACATACAATGAATTATAAAAAAAGATATTTTTGAGTTGCAATCTGACTTACATAGTTATTATCATAGATCAAAGAACCTATGTCTTCATGCCAGACATATATCTTGCCACTCAAACATTCCACATTCTGTCGTTCATGCAAAGTTGATGGATATAGAGCTGTAAGTAAAATAAGATTGAATTAGAACACTGCAATACTTTTTTCTCATATTATGAACCACGTGATGATGAAGGCTTGGAGCCTGTTGTAACCTTTGTGGATGACTAGATGACCTAGGAAGATCCTCTCGAGGTAATAAGTCCTGTACTTGGAATAAATCTTATTTCATTCTATGAGTTGTGACAAGTTGTTATTTCAAGAATTTGTGTAATCAAAGTAGCACAGCGGAAGCGTGGTGGGCCCTAACCCACAGGTTATAAGCCCCAATTGTGCTTGTCTCCCCCCAGTTTCCCTCGAGATGAGGACATCTCGATTCCTCTAAGGGGGAGAGGATGTGACATTTCCTTCCTTTTTTTTCAAAATTTTTTTCTTTCCCTTTCCCTCCCCCCCCTGACAGTACGTTGGGGAGAGAGGGAGAGGGAGTGATGTGGAGAAAGGGGAGGGGCATGCCGCCCAGGTGGCGGCACTCAGATGCGCCCCCCTTTAAAAGCCCACCCTCCTCCATCGTCTGCAGAAGATCCCCCCTCTTTGATGCAGAAGCCCCGTTTGCTGCAGGCAGGCGATAGCTCCCTTGGGTCCTTCGACAGACGTAGAAACCCCCTGCTGACGTGGGACCCTCTCCCCCTGCCACCCTGACCGGCCGTGAGGAGAAGCAAAGGAAGAGAAGGGAGAGAGAGGAGGAGAAGAGAAGGAAGGGAAGAAGGAGAGAAGAGGGAGAGAAGTGAGAGAAGAGAGAAGGAGAAGAAGAAGAAGGAGAGGGAAAGAGAAGAGAGAGTAGTGGAAGAGAAGGGGAGAAGAGAAAGAAGGAAGAGAGAGAAGAGGAGGAGAGAGTGAGAAGAGGAGAAGAAGAAGAAGGAGAAGAGGGAAGAGAGAGAAGTAGTGGAAGAGAAGGAGAGAAGAGGAAAAAGGAAGAGAGAGAAGAGGAGGAAGAGAGAGAGAAGAGGAGGAGAGAAGGAGAAGGAGAAGGGAAGCTCAATCACAATTCTTGCACACCAAGCAGGTCTCTGAACTTGCACAGCTTCTCTGTGCCAAATGCCTTCGTAAATATGTCAGCTACCTGATCCTCTGTGCTGACATAAACTAGATCAATAAGACCTAGTAAAACCCTCTCCCGCACATAGTGATAATGCACCTTAATGTGCTTTGTTCTAGCATGATAGACTGGGTTATTTGCCAAGTGTATACTACTCATGTTGTCACAATAAATGACAATTGGCCCATCTATAGGCTGATGCATATCATAAAGTAGCTTATGCAACCAAGCCACCTCACATGCAGCCATTGCTGCGCCCCTGTACTCAGCCTCTGTGCTTGACAAGGCAACTGTAGGCTGTTTCTTGCTACTCCAAGTGACTGCATCACTCCCAAAAAAGAACACATATCCACTAGTAGATCGTCTATCAGAAATACTACCAGCCCAATCAGCATCAGTGTATCCATGTAACTATATCTGAACCCCATTCTCATAAAGTAGTCCATACTGCAATGTGGACTTCACATACCTGAGTATGCGTCTAGCCGCATCCAAATGGGGTTTCCTTGGAGCCTGCATAAACTGACTTACCAATCCAACAGCATAGCTCAAATCTGGCCCGGTAATAGTCATATAAATCAAACTTCCTACTATGCATCTGTACATAGTAGGGTCTTCCAGAAGCTCACCTGCATCTGCACTCAGCTTCACATTCTGCTCCAAAGGAACTGAAATAGGCTTACAACCTGTCATCCCATATTTTAATAGCATGTCCAATCCATACTGCCTCTGCAAGAGCTGTATCCCACTTGGTGATCTAATCACCTCAATGCCCAAGAAATAACGCAGCTCTCCCAAATCCTTCATCTCAAACTTCTGCTTCAATAGCATTTTCACATGAAGGATATCTTCATCACTGTCACCTATCATAATCAAATCATCAACATAAATGACAAGTAGCATAATACATTTCTCTGTTTTTCTTACATAAAGTGAGAAATCTGCCTTGGAAATCTAAAAGCCAATAGTGACAAGATACTGTCCTATCTTGTCAGACTATGCTCTAGGTGCTTGCTTCAAGCCATACAAGGCTTTCTTCAACCTGCAAACAAACTCAGGATGAACAGCATGCACATAACCTGGTGGCTGCTCCATATAGACCTCTTCTTGCAAATCACCATGCAAGAAGGCATTCTTTACATCCATCTGATGTAAAGACCATCCCTTTGATGCAGCCATAGCAGTGACTGCTCTTATGGTTGCCATCCTTGCAACCAGACTGAATGTTTCTTCATAATCAATGCCATATGTTTGTGCATATCCCTTGACTACTAATCTTGCCTTGTATCTATTCACAGAACCATCTGCATTGTGTTTCACCTTATAAACCCACTTACAACCAATTGCATTCTTATCTTTAGGCAAAGGTACCAATTCCCATGTAGCATTTTCTTCCAAGGCATCCATTTTTTCATCCATGGCTTTCTCCGATTTTTCTTTTCCCATGGCTTGCTCAAAAGAAGTGGGTTCTGGTTCCTGTATCACTTTGACCATATAGGCATAGTGAATGGCTGTAAATCCATCATATTTTAGCCTATCCACAGGATGCCTACCTCTAGTAGACCTACGCAAAGTAGGTTCACTCCCAGGGGCTTTCAAAACATCCTTGGTCTTCCTTACTCCAGGTGTAACAATAGAAGGAATACCCAATTCATCATCAATGCTCTGTTCTGAGCCACTGGATTCACCATCCACATAAGAGTGACCTGCATTCACATCAAACATGGGCCGATCTACCTTCTCTTTTCCTTTTCGTGATACCTGCATACCACTATCTGCATTGCTTTGAGAAGATTCTCCTGATCTCAATCTGCATGTCCATGGCGAAGAATGTGAACCACTGCTAGAGGATGCTCCAGGTCCACTAATATCTTGTGACTGCTGATGTGAATTCTGTGCAGCATTACCATTTTGTGCATCTACATTATCAATCACATTTATGGTTTATACCAGCTACTCATCTCATCAAAAATAACATCTCTGCTCACTATAAACTTACGAGTAGAAGGGTTATAGTATCTATACCCTTTTTGCTGCAGAAAGTAACCAATAAAGATGCACTTCTCAGCTTTTGGATCCAACTTGGATCTCAACTCATCTGGCACATGAACATAGGCAATGCAACCAAAAATTTTCAAATGAGAAATATTTGGTTTCCTACCAGTATACCTCTCCTCTGGAGTCATGCCATGTATTGCTGCAGTGGGAGTCCTGTTCATTATGTAGACTGCTGTAGCATTTGCTTCAGCCCAGTAAAAATCTGGCAAGTCTTTTTCATTGAGCATGGCACGAGATATACCTCTCCAATATGCCTGTTTTTCCTTTCTACAATTCCATTTTGTTGTGGGGTATGACTGCATGAATATTGCTGCTTTATGCCATGCTCCTGCAGGAACCTTGCAAACTCATTTGAGAGGTACTCTCCCCCTCCATCTGACCTTAGGCATTTTATTTGCAGGCATGTTTCTTTTTCAACCATAGCTTTAAGAGTTTTGAAATACCCAAAAACTTCACTTTTCTTTTTCATAAAATACACCCAAACTTTTCTGCTATAGTCATCAATAAAAGTAACAAAATAATGGCAGCCTCCAATAGATGCAGCTTTAGTAGTCCACACATCATAATGGATTAATTCCAATGGCTTCTTACTCTCTTGAATATGTCTAGGAAATGGTTTCCTTGCCTGTTTTCCAAATTGACAGGCTTCACATACCTTATGCATTTCTGCAACCTTGAATTTAGGCAATCCTCAGAAATCCCCGCTCCAACAACCCGCCCGCGCAACATGGCACGCCCTCCCTCCTCGGAAAACCCCGCTCCACCGAACCCCCCCACAACATGGCACACCCTCCGCTCCCAAAAAACCTCGCATCGTGACCATGACACGACACGACACGACGCGCCTCCCCCCCCATGACATCCCCCTCCCCCCGCCCCATGACATGACACCACACCATGTCGCGACGCGCCCCCACTTCCCCCCTCAACACATACCACACCATGTCGTGATGCGACCCCCCCCCCCCCCCCCCATGACATGACACGCCCTCCCCCCCACCTCCAAAATTTGCCCCTCCCCTGTCACGTCTGATGTGATCTCAAATCCAAGACACTCAATTCTTCTACCCTCTGCATGTTAAAAAATATTGTTGATGTTACTTTGGTGGTGAACAGGAATTACGTGCCTTCACATCATGAGTTTTGTACAACAGCAAGCTTACCATCTTGGTGCTCTATAATACGTGTGTCAGTTCCATGTGATGCCTCACTGCTTCTTGTCATTGTCGTGCATCTCTCTATAGCGGTGTGTAAGGTAACACTCTCCATCACAAGATCTGCAAAGCATTCACTGAGCACTCAAATATACCTCACATGTCAACCATCACACTAATACAATATCATTATGCACATCTAGATTACGGTGTCAGTTTTTTCTAAATACCTAAAAAACCAAGAGCATAGTTTACATCCATGTAGGAAAAAAAAGCTTTGTATAGTTTTTGAAGGTTTTTTAAGCAGCAGGTTAAATCTTCCAGCCTCTCCTCTATCCACTTCCATTTAGCTAGCAAGAGAATAAGATGTTGAAAGACATTAGAAAAAGAAAGCCTATGAGGCTAGAACATCTCATGTGTATAGTTGCATTGATTTAAGTCGATGTACATTAACATGATCAATGTGTTTATGCCAGATATCAATATCTGTAACTATGTCGGTCCCATGTGCAAACATTGCTGCACTCAATTCAGGCATGTCTGCATCCAACGTAAACATTCTGCCCTTCTTCTTTCCTTTTGCTATCAAGCGACCTTTATTTTTCATATCCTCAACAAAGCATCCATGAGAATTAAATCTGACCTGCAAGCCCTGCTCAACCATTTGACCAACAGAAACCAGGTTCTTGGTGATATTTTGGACATGAAATACATCCGACAGGTATTTTTTTTTCCCATCCTGCATAGACAAAGGAATTTTTCCAATCTGCACAATAGGATGTGCAGTATCATCACCAGTCTCCACAAATCCTGGTTTTTCCATTTTCCTTGCATCCTGCATCCATTCTGTATGACCTGTCATGTGGATTGATGCACCTGAGTCAACATACCACACATCGTTGCTTTCTTCTGCACTTGTCACAGAATTGGTCATGTGCTGCACCATAAACAAATGCTCATTTCTGTCATCAACCTGTCTACTAGAAGATGCATAATTCCCTTGTTGCAATTTTCCATTCATGATATCATTCTGCTTTTTATAGCAGTCTTTAGCCATATGACCCATTTTACCACAGTAGTAGCATTCAACATTGTTGTTTGCATTTTGGCCTCTTTGCCATCCACCACGACCTCTTTGGCTCCCCCTGCCTCTAGAGTTACCACGTCCTCCTCCATAGGACTGGTTTTCTTGAGTTTGCTGCATATTCTGATTTCTACCACGGCCTCGAGATCGGCCTCCTCTACCTCTGCCTCTACCTCTTCCAGTATTTGAGTAGAAGACAGCTTCTTTTGAAGTTCCTCCTAAAGAAGATGCACCACCATTTCTCTGCTCCTCAGAAATTAGAAGAGCAATCAACTCCTCAAAATCAGGAAATCTTTCACGGACGGAAATCGATGTTCGAAACTGTACATAATCCTTTCCTAGACCATTCAAGGTCATAGAAACTAAATCATCATCTTCCACTGGCGACCCAATGGAAGCAAGTGCATCTACAATCTTCTTCACCTTCATGTGGTAGTCATTGATGCTCATACTTTCTCTTTGCACATTGTGCAACTCTTGTTTGAGCTGCATTTTCCTGGCTTGCGTATTTGTGCTATACATTTTTGACAAAGTATCCCATGCCTCCTTTGGCATACTTGCATCTTGAATATGCACAATCATAGAGTCTGAAATGCTGATAGACAGCCAATACATAACTTTCCTGGCTCTCTCATGCCATCCTTTAAATGCCTACATTTGCTGTTGATTGGGAACATCAGGAAGAACTGGTTCTTCTTTATTTCCTGCAACGAATTCCCAATATCCTTTTTCCATAAGGAAATTCGTCATTCTAAACTTCCATGCTTGGAAGTTGTTCTTGTCAAGCTTTTCAGTGACAATCTATGAAAGAGAATCAGACGCCATTACAGAACACTGCAAAAAATTCTATCACTGCAAAAAACACAGCTTCAGCCTCACAATGGCAAATCTGCAAAACTGACGAAAGTGGTATTTGACCACACAGTCACTTCCTAGTGACGATTTTGCATCAACAGGCAACAAGGATGATTCTGTAACTCCCAATGTCTCTGCGCACAGGCATACGATGCAATTTCTACAGTAACTTTTCACCGACTTGTAGAACAGTGGTCGCACAGCAAAAAATAGGGCCTTTTCCTAAGTGCGTGCGAAAAACTTCCGCCTCCAAAATAGGCACCGAAATGGCCTCGAATCAAAAAAACAGGGCAACTGAGGGCTAAAGCCCTTTCCCGCAGCATATACTAACCTCTTGCTACTCAATCTGAGACAATGCACTCTTGCACTTTCCGGTTGTGCTACCTACAGAGACTTGCTCCCAAAAACTCAAAAAATGAAAGTAACACTGGTCCTCTTACCAAACACCACGAACTTGGTTTGCTTTCTTGAGCTCCTTACCACGAACCAGGCTCTGATACCATGTCAAGATTGTGTGAGAGAAGGAAGGAGTCTCACTTGTAGCTTTCTCACATACACAATGGGGGAATACACACAAAGGTGGAGGCTGAAAACAATTTTCCTCTTCTTAGTTGTGTAAGCCAAAAAGAACTCTAATACAAAGAAATAGAAGAACCCTATATATGGATCTCAAACCAAACTCAACTAACTAAGGTGGTATACTAACTGAGCCACGAACTAGAGTAGATAAGGATAGCTATCATCTAGCTATTATTCATGGGCGGTGTACCAACCGCATCTGCAGCTAACAAGTCGGTGACATAAATGCACAATGGTCACCCTAGCATATCATGAGTGGAGCTCGATATCTCAACATGAAGATCATATCGGCTTTTGTTGTCATCAGGATCTTGAAGATGAGGCGTACATAGGGAGGCAGCCCATAAGTCTGGTACTTCAATGATTTGTAAGAAGAGTCGTCTGTTAAGAAAGATAGACGGACTGATATTACAGAGATAGTGCACCAAGGGAGGTGGCTTCAAATTACTTGCTAGAAAGGTTCTACGGGTGAATCAACTATCCTGAACTGTGGGGTGTTGCCACCTTTTCCACAGTCAGCTTCCCGCCCAAGGGTGTTTCCACCTTTTCTTGGAAAACGAGGCCTGTTATGACAGAAAATTTCTTCCCTTGCTCCCATAGGAGTTTTTTTTTCTTTTTTTTATGTTTTTCTTTTTTTTCATTTAAGAAAGAAAATGGTAGAAGTACCATGTGTCAGGACCAACCTCGCCACCGTTGTTGGATGAAATGAGAAGATAACAATGTCGGGTTGAGATATTTCTGTGAGGGGATAGCAGAACGAGACCGCCTCATGAGGAGAATCATAAGGGCTATCAAAAGCACGACGAGAAGGACAGTGCGATGCCCAAAAGGGAAAGGGTAGGTCGACTGTGATTGTCAAGATCCCTAGGGAGGGAAGTACATCTTCAGGCGATAGCCATTGATCAAGAAAGGATCATCAGTGGCATCAACGGTCTGCACTTGAACAAAGCCGTTAGGATTGACAGCAAGCACCTTGTATGGGCCTATTCACCGTTGTTGAAGCTTGCCAGGAAACTTGCCAAATCTCGAATCATAGGCTAGGACAATCTTCTTTGAACTCCTTGTGCTTGATGAAACTGTCATGATAGGCCTTGCGTCGCGCTTGAGTGATTTCCATGCATTGTAGGGCCATCCGCCATATCTCATCCAAGCATTCCAAATGCAGGAGATGGCGTACACTCATTATCTCCTAAGCGTTCTTTAACTGCCACTCGCAAAGAGGGCAATTTCAGTTCAACAGCAAAGACGGCTTCTGTACCATAAACTAACTAGAAAGGGGTTTGTCCTGTAGCTGCCTTATGGGAGGTTCTATATGCCCAGAGGGCCTCTATCAGTCGATTGTCCCAGTCGCAACGATGTGCGAAAATCGTTCTTGCCAAAATCGAGCAAAGGATGCGATTGGTGACTTCAACTTGGCCGTTGGCTCTGGATTAATAAGGAGTGGACTTGCGATGGCGGATCTTATACAGCTCTATCAGCTCCTCCATGATTTTATAAAGGAAATGAGTACCTTGGTCACTTACCAACTCAAGGGGATTGCCAAAACAGGTGATAATATTCTCATACATGAATAAGGCTATGCTGTTACTATCGTATCTATTCTGCTTCCGTCTGGTAGGTGGATCAATAAGACCCACAAAATCCATAATGGTTTTACATAGCTAGCCATCAAGAACTCCCCTATTTATAATTATGATAGTCAAAGTTCAACATATTTAGAGGATGAACTGATGGCTCCATCGCACCTTCTTCATTAAACTCAACAGGGATGCTTATCAAGATTTGTAAGCAGTGATAGTAGAAAACTTTAATCTCTCACACAAAGGTACCGTCTTCTTGCTCAATCACTTTATATCCCTTGCTCCACCAGATAAGCCTCCCCTGATGATATCTTTGCTCGAGATATGGGTGCTCCAAATAAGGGATTAACCGCCCCATCAACCAATTTAAGCTCTTGTAATATTTCCACGCAATAAAAGTTAGTTGGTTAGTTCGAAAGTTAGTTAGTCAATTAATAAGTTAGTAAGATTACTAACTAAAGACTAACTAAGGTAAAAACTGACTAGCATTAATACCTAATAATTTTCATTCAATTAAAAATATATTTAAAAAAATCGAGAGTCATAAATCTGACATTTTTCTCGGATTGATAAGGACCGTAACCACCCTTCACGAAAAGTACAATGTGAACGGGACTTATGAGCCATATTAATCACTAGTATTAATGTGTATAGTTTGAATGGTCC
The DNA here is from genome assembly GCF_053477565.2 of Lygodium microphyllum. NCBI lineage: Eukaryota > Viridiplantae > Streptophyta > Polypodiopsida > Schizaeales > Lygodiaceae > Lygodium > Lygodium microphyllum. The sequence goes on from NC_141141.1 coordinate 19,599,529, forward strand.
AAAAATATTAGATTCTTGGGGGGGGGGGGGGGGGGGAACTATTATATTTTAGATATTATCCTAAAAATATAGAACTAAAAGTCATTTAAAAGAAAAGACAAGTGATGTTTTAGTTAGTTTTGGAGATTTTATAGAAAGAGAAATAAAGAAAAGTGACTGGCAAAATCGTGCGCGTCGCGATCGCAGTCTACAGGCAGTAGACAACACTTCGAATAGAGAAAAGAAGGAGTGAACTAAGAGCTTTCTAAACAAGTGTCTTTGGGTTTTACCCCCTTTTGGAGCCAATGCAACCATCAGATTTATGATCTGAGCATCAGATCATTGAGTCTTCTAAGAGCCCCTCCACTCTTGTTCTCAGACTTATCCCCTCCTCTCTAATTGATTATAAATATGAGGCATGGGGAGGCAAAAGGGAGCATAACTGATTTTTGTTGTTTTTGAGGACTGAATGATTGATTTGTGATGGATTTAGAGTGATGTATGGTTGATAATGGAAGTATTTGAGAATGTTTTGGATGATATTGATTATATTTTGGAAGTTCATGATGATTTTTAGTAGAGATATGAAGCTCTATGATGTTCTGATAGGTTCTGATTGGTTCTGTATACATTCTGTATAGCTTCTGTTTTATTCTGATTTTCTTCTATATGAAGCATGGATTGATGATTGATGAAGATTGAAATCTTTTGGAAGGCTATTGAATAGTTTTTGATAGTTTGGAATGGTTTGAGTATGAGTTATGAGGTTCTGATGACCTTCTATAGACCCTCTGTCTCTGCTCTGTCTCTGTACTGTAACTGTAATGTAGTTGCTCTAGTACTGTACTGTATTGTTTTATAAACCTTCTGTAAGTGTTCTGTAGAAAGTATATGTGACTTTGAGAAAGTTTTCTAACCTTTGGAAAGGATGAATCTAAGTTCAAAAGAGCTAAAACAAATGGAAGAAGCAGCTCTACTGAAGACTAAAGAGAAGACTGAGTGACAGTGACAGTGACAGTAGTGAGCTATGAAAAGACAATGTAGTGGCTCTGGTGACTCTTCATACCAGACATACCTCTTGGGAGGTGCATCCATGACCTAAGAAGGATTATTGAGAGTTATTATGAGAGTATTGTAGTGAGGAGATGATGTATTATTGATAGAAAGAGAGAGAGACAGAGAGACAGAGACAGAGACAGAGACAGAGAGACAGAGATAGCCAATTCTATCAAAACAATGTAACTGTATATGAGAGATTGAGAAAGAGAACTATGAAGACATTGAAGAGGAATAATATGTGATTGATTTACATTCAAAGATGGTGTATTCTTTTGTGTTCTTTGTTATATTGATGGATTCTATGAAGATGTTGAAAATTATGGTTGATTCTATCAAATCCGTGGGAGATATCTACTATGATGCTGCGTGAAGAATTGTTGTTTTTTTTGTTTTGATGATCAAAAGAATGAAATAAAAGCTTGTTGATGTTACAAGATAGATTTTCTTGCAAGAGAATTCCCTTTTCCTTGGTGTTCCTCTTGGGGCTTCATGTTTTTGGTACGCAGCCGGGGAAACTTGCCATCAACAAGCACTAGAAGAGGCTGAAAATGAAGGAAATGGCATTGCCAAGAAGAGGAAAATTCAATGGAAGTTTGCAAATTTCCTTCTTCCATTGAAGAGTTGGAGATTCTCATTATCAAAGCCACTTTCCACAAGAAGTTCATCCCACAATGGCGGAAACATATCACTATCATGATGCATGCTCTATGTGGTGGACTGTTTTCTTTTCCTGTTGAAGTAGCAAAAACTTGCATCTTGGTGGAAAATTGTTTGGAAACAAACTGAAGAGCAGAAGCAGAGAGAATGACCATCCATGGAAGATTTGGCATTCATTGAGAAGTTTCTAGACATCATCAAGTGGGAGATCGTGAAGAATCTTCAGGAGTCATTGTTTGTGGAGGTTCACGAAGACAAGAAGGAAAAGAGTTACCCACTGGAAGTTGGTAGACAGAGTGTTTTTCACAACATACACTGTTGAAACCCTCAGAAGTTGGCATTATTATAATGATGCAACAACAATCCTAAGAAGAATGAGTTTTGATACTTTCATAACAGAATATCTTCCCCTCTGTAGTGGTTTGAAAGCTGAATTTAGAGATGTTGAGAAGAAGGAAGTAGAGAAGATGTTGGCTAGAGAATCCTCCAGAGACTGAAGCCCCCTCTAATACTATCCTGTTGAGTACATACCAACTGGTTGGAGCCAACCCCCTAATGAATGACGCAATAAAGAGGCAAGCATTATAGCGAGTCCAGAGGTACATGAGAAGAGAGAAGGCAAAAATCAAAGCTGAGAACGAGCTCGCAGAGCAGAAGCCTCCTTTGACGCCCTAAAAGCACTCTTTACAGAAGTCCCCATGGCGACTCAAGGTCCCCTTCCTAGTCAAATTCATCTTGGAAATATTGATGACAGGCCAACAAATGTAGTCCCATTGTCAGTTTTTAAGGGAGAGTACAATGAAGACCCTGATCTTCATGTAGCAGAATTCATGGTAGCATGTGCGGCTAACAATGCCAGAACCCCTAAGCATTGGTTAGCAATCTCTTCCCCACCACTTTCAAGGGCGCGGCGTTTCAGTGGTATGAGAGACAAGCAGCAGGAACTTTTGGCACATGGGACGACCTGAAGTTGGCCTTCCTCACTAAATTCAGGCATGAAGGTTTCAAAGAGCGGATGCAAGAGGAGTTCATGAACCTAAGTTAGTCCTCTGGAGAAAGAGTAGAAGCTTATGTTTCGTGAATGGAATCCATCCTGAAGAGATGGACTAACCATCATTTGGACGAAGGAATCCAAAAAGGAGTGTTTCTCAGAGATCTACAACCAGAGGTTTGCAAGTTCGTGGAATTGAGAATACTAGTCAATCTACAAGCTGCAATGAAAGGTGCAAGATTGTATGACGAAGTTGAAGCAAGGCTGTCAATGACTCCAGGAAGAGGAGTTTTACCTCCTCCCATGCCTGGAATGGTATACCCACCAAATGCAATCCCAGAGCGAGTTCCCTATCCCTATTCCTAGATGCAAACAGTGCAACAGTATAATGCACCTAATCAAGTGTGGTCACCGCAGACGACAGTGCCTCAAATGATGGTTCAACCACAGCAATAATGGCCTCAAAGAGTTCCTCTCATGGCAACTAAACAACAGTGGAACCCTACCAACTAGAATCAACAAACCCAAGTCTTAATAGGAGCTCTGAATCAGAGCCAGCCTTCTATTCCTACTGTTTGCGGAAGAACCATACAGAGGATATTTGCTCTTTGAAAGAGATGCATGAACAAAGACAGAAGGATGAAAATGCAAGATTCAACTTGCTGGAATCCAAAATGAAAACACATGATATTGGACCAAAGCCTAGAGAGTTTGGTCCTAATCAAGGAGGTTTCCCTCTCAAAGTTACAAAGGACGACAGTCTGGCGGTGGTCAGAGATCAGAGGTGGAATGTTATTGGTGTGGAGAAAAGGGACATATCTCCCCGAATTGTCCAAACCCTAGACGATCTATGGATTACAAGCCCTTACGCAGTCTATGTAAAGGTGAAGGTCACATTGCAAAGGACTGTCCCAGTCCAGCCCCTGTAAAGGCCAATGCCACTGATAGCCAACAGAAGGTACAAGAGCTTGCTTCCAATTTGATATAGTTGGAATTTGTTGCTGTTACGCACACCAAGAAGAAGGAACCAGTGGTTCAGAATGAAAATAACTCTCCTGCCAAGACTATGAAGTTCAACCTACCAACAGAGGGACAGAGCAGTACAAAACAGAACAATGCAATACAGAGCACTGTAGTGCCACAGAGAGTTACAGAGACAGTCCCAGAGACAGGACCAGAGGCCCAGGAGATAGATGATACAGAAGCACTTCCAAAAATAGAGGAAGTGCCGATGTTGCAATTGTTAGAAGAAAAAGGAAAGATGAAAATGGGTGTAGCCCCATTCCCCAACAGGCTAGAGAAGCCTGTGGATCCTATCAAAGATTATGACTTGGTCAAAGACCTAGACACTTTTAAACCAAACCTAACATTTCGGGTGCTGTCTCCCAGCTATTGAAAGAAATTTAAAAGCATATTGACAAGAAGACGTGGATTAAGGATTGCTCCTTCAACAGCGACCAAGACCAATAAGGCCTCGGAGCCTGTAAAGGAAGTAGATGTGGCTAATGCCTTCCTAGATCCTGGAACCCCAGAGATTAGTGTATGGATAGAAGGATGTTTTATTTCAAATGCATTGATTGATGGAGGCTCATCAGTAAACATAATGATAGATGTGACAATGAAGGACTTAGGGTTGCAAGGAATTCAACCTACACAGTGGCTTATCAGATTGGCAGACCAATGCTGAGTCAAACCGTTAGGTATCCTCCCATACGTAAAAAGAACCCTTGCAGGAAGAGATTATTGGCTGACATATCTGGTGGTCAAACCAAAATCTTATGGGACCTCATACCCTCTACTGTTGGGATTGAAGCAAGAGCCCAGATGGACTGGTTCAAAGGAACCCTGACCGTAGGTAGAGGACCCAACAAAGCGATGTTAAAGCTGTATGGAATGCAAAAAGGCAATGGATCCACATCCATTGAAGTAATAATTGACTCCTCTAACGAGGTAACAGATGGTACATCAGGAGATGAAGAGGTTGTTAAGCAAATCTTTCCTAAGAAAACAGAGGCACAGTCCCTAACAGTGGGCATTGTAAGCCAACTGCCAAGGGAAGCAAAATCCTTGTCCATGGGTGAATACCTCCTATCTCAACTAGAATTAAATTTTGAAATCACCTCTGACAATGAAATAGAAGCATGGATGTACTGTTCTCCCTGTTACATGACAGTTGCAGAGACAGAGCAGAGACAGTACAGTTACAGAGCAGAGACAATACAGAGGCAGAGCAGATACAGAGCGGCTATAGAACAGAGACAGAGCGAATACAGAGACAGTCACAAAGACAGTAACAGAGCCAGAACCAGAGCCAGAGCTAGAAGTAGAGTCAGAAGCTATAACAGAAGTAGAAGCAGATGCAGAGGCAGAAGATCTATTCTTCTCCTATAGAGCTTCTACAGAAATAGAGGCAGAGTCTCTAGAGGAAGAGGATGAAAATGATGAGGAAGAAAATGAAGCAGGTTATGAAAGTGCAGATGAAGAATTCCCTCTAATAGATGATGATCTTGTTGATGTCCCTACAAAGACCTCAGAGGCCAAAGATCTTTGGGTGCGGGATGGAATGACCATGGTTCCATTTGGGTTGATCAATGGACCACAAAGTATGCAGAATCTGCATAAGCAATGGATTAGAAGAATAAAAATTAAGTTTACCAGTTGCTCCTATTGTCCTAACTATTCAGTCCAGAGAAAAGATGATGATGATGCCCCCTACCAACAGAAGCTAGAGCCCTCGGAGCCCCGGCCTTTAGCAGATCCGTGCTATGTGACATTCCTGGATGCATCCTCTGAAGATGAATACCTAAGTCCAGAAGAAATTACCACTCACACAGAAGCAAACAAAGCTCTGATACCCTTCCAGCAACCTAAACATACGAATGAGTCATCTGTTTAGAAGGAGGACACTGGTTCTAGTGGAACATCAGACGAGGATACTACTCTCTTGAAAGAGTTAGACCTCTATCCAGAAGCAATCCATGGGACATTTATCCACGAAGTGGAAGGTAAAAGGCAAGTAACGTTGTTGGATACTGACGGTATTGAACCTCACCTCAAAGTGGGTCTCAATCTTCCAGAAGAAGAACTAGTGGTCTTGCGAGACCTACTCAAAGAGAGCTTAGACGTGTTTGCTTGGTCATATAAAGATCTAAAAGGGATTGATCCCACTGTATGCCAACATCACATTGACCTAGAGCCCGATGCCAAACCTGAAAAGCAAAGACAAAGGCGTATGAATCCTAATTACTCTGCTCTAGTGAAGGCTGAATTATTGAAACTTCTTGAAGCAGAGTTCATTTATCCCATGGCTAACATTGAATGGGTTTCGCCCATTGTGGTAGTATCCAAGAAGAATGGAAAACTTTGAATATGTGTCGAATTTCGAAAGCTCAATTTGAAGACAAAGAAGGATCATTTCCCTATTCCTTTTACAGACCAACTGTTGGACACAGTGGCAGGCCATGAGCTTTATTCCCTCTTGGATGGATTCAGCAGATATAACCAAGTCCAAATCACAAAAGAGGACCAATCTAAAACAACCTTCACCACAGAATGGGGGACTTATGCCTATAGAATGATGTCATTTGGGATTTGTAATGCTCCTACCACCTTCCAGCGAGACGAGTAATGATGGCTGCCTTTCAGAATCATCTACATGATTTCATTGAGGTATATCTTGATGACTTTTGTGTCTATAGTTTGATCCGTGAGCACTGGGGACACCTAGAGCAATGTTTTGACAGATGTTGAGAGTATGGGATTTCTCTCAACCCCGACAAATGTGTCTTTGGCGTCTCCTCAGGAGTTCTTCTGGGCCATATTGTCTCTGCACAAGGGATTGCAACAGACCTACAAAGATTGAGAAGATTTTCGCCTTAACAACACCAATAAACCTCGAGCAATTGAGAGGATTTCTTGGCCATGTGGGCTATTACAGAAGATTTATTGCACATTTTGCAACCAAGGCAGCCCCTCTACACAAGCTCCTAAGGAAAGAAGCTGATTTCCTTTGGACGGATGATTGTGAAGAGGCCTTTAATACCCTAAAATAGTGCCTGATCCAAGCACCTATTTTACAGCCTCCTGATTGGATGAAGGAGTTCTATGTGCACATCGATGCATCAATTGAAGGGCTAGGTACTATCCTATGTCAAAAGGGCCCCTCTAAATTAGATCAACCCATTTATTATGCAATCCAGAAAGTCACTGATAGGGAACGGAACTACACAGTGATAGAGCTTGAGTGCTTGGCAATGGTGTTTGCACTGGAGAAGTTTCGACACTATCTACTGTCAACACATTTCAAGTTCTACGTGGATCATGAAGCCCTGACCTTCTTGATGAACAAAGCAGATGTTAAAGGATGACTAATGAGATGGTTACTTCTATTCCAGGAGTTCGACTTCGAAGTGGTAACTAAGCCTGGTCGTTCCCATGTCCTAGCCAATCATCTATCACGGATCCCTCAAACAGAAGAAGAGGAACAGGATGATCCAGACCTTCCTGATGCTTTCTTGTTTCTAGTTGAAACAGTTACTCCCTGGTATGCAAACATAGCCAATCTCCTAGCGACTCAACAGTATTCTCCTGACATCTCAAGCCGTGAGAAGAAGAAGCTTCTATTAGAATCATCCCCCTACACTTTGCTAGGCGGAGCCTTGTACAAGAAAGGCAAAGATGAAGTACTGCGAAGATGTGTTGCAGGAGATGAAATCGGCATAGTATTGAAAGCATGCCTTGACGAACCATGTGGTGGACACTTTGCAGGAGAAGCGACAGCTAGAAAGGCTCTGCTAGTAGGATACTAGTGGCCAACCCTCCACAAGGATGCATATGATTACTGTAAAAGATGTGATTCTTGTCAGCGAATGGGGAAACCCACCAAAACAAGTGCCATGCCACTGCAACCCATTCTTCCCCTAAAGCCGTTCGAGAAGTGGGGGATCGATTTTGTGGGTCCCGTTGATCCACCTACCAGACGGAAGCATAACAGATACATCCTAGTATGTTTGGATTATGTCACAAAGTGGTGTGAAGCTAAAGCCTTGAAGCGGGACGATGGTAATAGTATAGCCCTGTTCATTTATGAGAATATTATCACCCGTTTTGGCAGTCCCCTTGAGCTGGTAAGTGGCAGAGGTACTCATTTCCTTAACAAAATCATGAAGGAGTTAACTAAGAGCTGTATAAGATCCGCCATCGCAAGTCCACTCCCTATTATCCCAGAGCCAATGGCCAAGTTGAAGTCACCAATCGCATCCTCTGCTCAATTCTGACAAGAACGATTGCCGCACATTGTTGCGACTGGGATGATCGACTTACAAAACCCTTTCCAGCTAGTATATGGTACAGAAGCCGTCTTCCCTGTTGAGCTGGAATTGCCCTCTTTGCAAGTGGCAGTTAAAGAACGCTTGGGAGATAGTGAGTCACTTCAACGCCGTCTCCTGCACTTGGAATGCTTGGATGAGATACGGCGGATGGCCCTACAGTGCATGGAAACCACTCAAGCGCGACGCAAGGCCTATCATGACAGCTTCATCAAGCACAAGGAGTTCAAAGAAGGTGATCTTGTTCTAGCCTATGATTCAAGATTTGGCAAGTTTCCTGGCAAGATTCAACAACGGTGGATGGGCCCGTACAAGGTACTTGCTGTCAATCCTAATGGCTCTATTCAGGTACAGACCGTTAATGCCTTTGATGATCCTTTCCTCAACAATGGCTATCGCCTGAAGAAGTACTTCCCTCCCCGGGGATCTTGACAATCACAATCGGCCTATCCCTTCCCTTTTGGGCGTCGCACTATCCTTCTTGTCCTGCTTCTGATAGCCATTATGATTCTTCTCATGAGGCGGTCTCGTTCTACTACCCCCTCATAGAAACATCTCAACCTGACATTGTTCTTTTCTCATCTGATCCAACAACGGTGGGGAGCTTGGTCCTGACATATGGTATTTCTACCATTCTTTTTCTTAATGAAAAAAAAACAAAAGAGAAAAAAAGAACAAAAAAAAGAAAAAAGAAAAAAGAAAAGACAAGAAAAAAAACAACAAAAACAAAAAGGAAAAAAAATAAACGAAACTGTTATGGGAGAAAAGGAAGAAATTCCCTGTCATAACAGGCCTCGTTCCAAGAAAAGGTGGAAACACCCTTGGGCGAGAAGCTGACTGTGGAAAAGGTGGTAACACCCCGCAGTTCAGGATAGCTGACTCATTACCAGTAGAACCTCTTCAACAAGTAATTTAAAGCCACCTCCCTTGGTGCGCTGTCTTTGCAATATCAGTCCGTTTGTCCTTCTTAACAGACGACTCTTCTTACAAATCATTGAAGTACGAGACTTGTAGGCTGCCTCCCTGGGTACGTCTCGTCTTCAAGATCCTCATGACAACCACAGCCGACACGATCTTCATCACCAACCCCTTGAGTGATGTGAGCTTTCATCCTAACAAGATGGGGATGTGAGTATGGGCTGCCCTCTGTATCTATCAAAGCGTGAGACAGAGAGTGGAGTGAGTGACCTGTCTTTCCTTTCAAATTAAATGAGAGGTGAGATGTGTGAATGGAGTGTTCCACGCATGGGATGGGCCTCTCAATGCACAAAGCACGATCTATTCTTGTGCACTGCACCATGAGGCTTCCTGGCCTTCCTTCTTGCATTGTATGCCGGCACAGGGTGGGATGCACTATTGCACCATCAATTGCGCACAAGGCATACAACCTCTGCACAAGTGACCGTGAGGATTACATCAATGGGTTTTAGGAATGGGCTACCCCCTGTATCTTTTAACAGAGCGCGAGACAGAGGGTGGGTTGAGTGTGACTGTTGTTTCTTCAATCAATTATCGAGAGGTGAGGATTGAGGGATGTTATGACCCTTGGAGTCAGGTACGTTCCCATTTTCCTATGCACCCACAGGAAGGGTCTTTGCCATCAGACATGACACATCACTCTGTTCTATACACTGCACTACAAGCCTCCCTGGCCTTTCTCCTTACACCTATGCCAGACGAGGTTGGATGCACTAATGCACCATCAATTGTGCACCCTGGCATACTCTCTTCGCACCATTCCCTTGTCGATTCCTAAATCGGGTGTGAGTTATGGGTTTTATTATTATTTCTTCGAGTGATATTAGTAATGGGGCGAGTGACTGCTCTTTCAATCCATTTGAGTGATAGTGAGTTGAGTGCAATATTCCTCACCATCGACGAATTTTCTGTGATTTCCTCAACCAGCTACCTCCCTAGGTGCTGCTACGTGGTCCCTGCCACAAAGGACATTGGACGAGTGTTGTGAAGATACCTGGTTACCTCCTCCAGTTGACATGACGACACTAGAAGCAACCTCGATAGAGTCGACCTTTCTCCTCGGCAATATGGGCCAAGTTTTTCTAACCCTACACCTTTTTCTTCTCAGCGATGGTTCTGTCTTAGGTGTGGGGACGTCGTGTCAAGATTGTGGGAGAGAAGGAAGGAGTCTCGCTTGAAGCTTTCTTGCTTGCACAATGGGGGAAGACACACAAGGGTGGAGGCTGAAAAACAGTTTTCCTCTTCTTAGTTGTGTAAGCCAAAAGAACTCAAGTACAAAGAAATAGAAGAACCCTATATATGGGTCTCAAACCAAACTCAACTAACTAAGGTGGCATACTAACTGAGCCACGAACTAGAGTAGATAAGGATAGCTATCATGTAGCTATTATTCATGGGCGGTGTACCAACCGCGTCTGCAACTGACAAGTCGGTGACATAAATATACAACGGTCACCCTGGCGTATCACGAGTGGAGCTCGATATCTCAACACTCCCCCTCGAGCTCAATCCCAATTCCTGCACACCAAGCAGGTCTCTGAACTTGCGCAGCTTCTCTGCGCCCAATGCCTTCGTGAATATGTCAGCTACCTGATCCTCTGTGCTGACATAAACTAGATCAATAAGACCTAGTAAAACCCTCTCTCGCACATAGTGATAATGCACCTCAATGTGCTTTGTTCTAGCATGATAGACTGGGTTATTTGCCAAGTGTATACTACTCATGTTGTCACAATAAATGACAACTGGCCCATCTGTAGACTGATGCATATCATAAAGTAGCTTATGCAACCAAGCTACCTCACATGCAGCCATTGCTGCACCCTTGTACTCAGCCTCTGTGCTCGACAAGGCAACTGTAGGCTGTTTCTTGCTGCTCCAAGTGACTGCAGCACTCCCAAAAGAGAATACATATCCACTGGTAGATCGTCTATCAGAAATACTACCAGCCCAATCAGCATCAGTGTATCCATGCAACTGTATCTGAACCCCAGTCTCATAAAATAGTCCATACTGCAATGTGGACTTCACATACCTAAGTATGCGTCTAGCCGCATCCAAATGTGGTTTCCTTGGAGCCTGCATAAACTGACTTACCAATCCAACAGCATAGCTCAAATCTGGCCTGGTAATAGTCATATAAATCAAACTTCCTACTATGCGTCTGTACATAGTAGGGTCTTCTAGAAGCTCACCTGCATCTGTGCTCAGCTTCACATTCTGCTCCAAAGGAACTGAAATAGGCTTACAGCCTGTCATCCCATATTTGGACAGCATGTCCAATCCATACTGCCTCTGCAAGAGCTGTATCCCACTTGGTGATCTAATCACCTCAATGCCCAAGAAATAACGCAGCTCTCCCAAATCCTTCATCTCAAACTTCTGCTTCAATAGCATTTTCACATGAAGGATATCTTCATCACTGTCACCTGTCATAATCAAATCATCAACATAAATGACAAGTAGCATAATACCTTTCTCTGTTTTTCTCACATAAAGTGAGAAATCTGCCTTGGAAATCTGAAAGCCAATAGTGACAAGATACTGTCCTATCTTGTCAGACCATGCTCGAGGTGCTTGCTTCAAGCCATACAAAGCTTTCTTCAACCTGCAAACAAACTCAGGATGAACAGCATGCACATAACCTGGTGGCTGCTCCATATAGACCTCTTCTTGCAAATCACCATGCAAGAAGGCATTCTTTACATCCATCTGATGTAAAGACCATCCCTTTGATGCAGCCATAGCAATGACTGCTCTTACGGTTGCCATCCTTGCAACCGGACTAAATGTTTCTTCATAGTCAATGCCATATGTTTGTGCATACCCCTTGACTACTAATCTTGCCTTGTATCTGTTCACAGAACCATCAGCATTGTGCTTCACCTTATAAACCCACTTACAGCCAATTGCATTCTTACCTTTAGGCAAAGGTACTAACTCCCATGTAGCATTTGCTTCCAAGGCATCCATTTCTTCATCCATGGCTTTCTCCCATTTTTCTTTTCCCATGGCTTCCTCAAAAGAAGTGGGTTCTGGTTCCTGTATCACCTTGACCATATATGCATAGTGAATGGCTGTAAATCCATCATATTTCAGCCTATCCACAGGATACCTAACTCTGGTAGACCTGCGCAAAGTGGGTTCACTCCCAGGTGCTCTCAAAACATCCCTGGTCTTCCTTACTCCAGGTGTAACAATAGAAGGAATACCCAACTCATCATCAATGCTCTGTTCTGAGCCACTGGATTCACCATCCACATAAGAGTGACCTGCATTCACATCAAACATGGGCTGATCAACCTTCTCTTTTCCTTTTCGTGATACCTGCATACCACTATCTGCATTGCTTTGAGAAGATTCTCCTGATCTCAATCTGCCTGTCCATGGCGAAGAATGTGAACCACTGCTAGAGGACGCTCCAGGTCCACTAATATTTTGTGACTGCTGCTGTGAATTCTGTGTAGCATTACCATTTTGTGCATCTTCATCATCAATCACATTTACTGGTCTATACCAGCTACTCATCTCATCAAAAACAACATCTCTGCTCACTGTAAACTTACGAGTAGAAGGGTTATAGCATCTATACCCTTTTTGCTGCAGAGAGTAACCAATAAAGATGCACTTCTCAGCTTTTGGATCCAACTTGGATCTCAGCTCATCTGGCACATGTACATAGGCAATGCAACCAAAAATTTTCAAATGAGAAATATCTGGTTTCCTACCAGTATACCTCTCCTCTGGAGTCATTCCATGTATTGCTGCAGTGGGAGTCCTGTTCATTATGTAGACTGCTGTAGCAACTGCTTCAGCCCAATAAAAATCTGGCAAGTCTTTTTCATTGAGCATGGCACGAGATACCTCTCCAATATGCCTGTTTTTCCTTTCTGCAATTCCATTTTGCTGTGGAGTATAACTGCATGAATATTGCTGCTTTATGCCATGCTCCTGCAAGAACCTTGCAAACTCATTTGAGAGGTACTCTCCCCCTCCATCTGACCTTAGGCATTTTATTTGCAGACCTGTTTCTTTTTCAACCATAGCTTTAAGAGTTTTGAAATGCCCAAACACTTCACTTTTCTTCTTCATAAAATACACCCAAACTTTTCTGCTATAGTCATCAATAAAACTGACAAAATAATGACAGCCTCCAAGAGATGCAGCTTTAGTTGTCCACACATCAGAGTGAATTAATTCCAATGGCTTCTCACTCTCTTGAACATGTCTAGGAAATGGTTTCCTTGCCTGTTTTCCAAACTGACAGGCTTCACATACCTTATGCATTTCTGCAACCTTGAATTTGGGCAATCCTGCAACAATATTTTGGGCCTGCATTGATTTAAGTCGCTGTACATTAACATGACCAATGCGTTTATGCCAGATATCAATATCTGCAACTACACCGGTCCCATGTGCAAACATTGCTGCACTCAATTCAGACATGTCTGCATCCAATGTAAACATTCTGCCCTTCTTCTTTCCTTTTGCTATCAAGCGACCTTTATTTTTCATATCCTCAACAAAGCATCCATGAGGATTAAATCTGACCTGCAAGCCCTGCTCAACCATTTGACCAACAGAAACCAGATTCTTGGTGATATTCGGGACATGAAATACATCGGACAGGTATTTCTTTTTCCCACCCTGCATAGACAAGGGAATTTTTCCAATCTGCACAATAGGATGTGCAGTATCATCACCAGTCTCCACAAATCCTGGTTTTTCCATTTTCCTTGCATCCTCCATCCATTCTGCATGACCTGTCATGTGGTTTGATGCACCTGAGTCAACATACCATACATCATTGCTTTCTTCTGCACTTGTCATAGAATTGTTCATGTGCTGCACCATGAACAAATGCTCATTTCTGTCATCACCCTGTCTACTAGAAGATGCATAATTCCCTTGTTGCAGTTTTCCATTCATGATGTCATTCTGCTTTTTATAGCAGTCTTTAGCCATATGACCCATTTTACCACAATAGTAGCATTCAACATTACTGTTTGCATTTTGGCCTCTTTGCCATCCACCACGACCTCTTTGGCTCCCCCTGCCTCTAGAGTTACCACGTCCTCCTCCATAGGACTGGTTTTCTTGAGTTTGCTGCATATTCTGATTTCTGCCACGGCCTCCAAATCGGCCTCCTCTACCTCTGCCTCTACCTCTTCCAGCATTTGAGTAGAAGACAGCTTCTTTTGAAGTTCCTCCTGAAGAAGATGCACCACCATTTCTCTGCTCCTCAGAAATTAGAAGAGCAATCAACTCCTCAAAATCAGGAAATCTTTCACGAACTGAAATGGATGTCCGAAACTGTGCATAATCCTTTCCTAGACCATTCAAGGTCACAGAAACTAAATCATCATCTTCCACTGGCGACCCAATGGAAGCAAGTGCATCTGCAATCTTCTTCACCTTCATGTGGTAGTCGTTGATGCTCATATTTTCTCTTTGCACATTGTGCAACTCTTGCTTGAGCTGCATTTTCCTGGCTTGCGTATTTGTGCTATACATTTTTGACAAAGTATCCCATGCCTCCTTTGGCGTACTTGCATCCTGAATATGCACAATCATAGAGTCTGAAATGCTGATAGACAGCCAATACATAACTTTCCTGGCTCTCTCATGCCATGTTTTAAATGCCTGCATTTGTTGTTGATTGGGAACATCAGGAAGAACTGGTTCTTCTTCATTTCCTGCAACAAATTCCCAATATCCTTTTCCCATAAGGAAATTCGTCATTCTAAACTTCCATGCCTGGAAGTTGTTCTTGTCAAGCTTTTCAGTGACAATCTGTGAAAGAGAATCAGACGCCATTACAGAATACTGCAAGAAATTCTGTCACTGCAAAAAACACAGCTTCACCCTCACAAGGGCAAATCTGCAAAACTGGCGAAAGTGGTATTTGACCACACAGTCACTTCCTAGTGACGATTTTGCATAAACAGGAACCAAGGATGATTCTGAAACTCCCAATGTCTCTGCGCACAAGCATACGATGCAATTTCTACAGTAACTTTTCACCGACCTGTAGAACAGTGGTCGCACAGCATAAAACTGAGCCTTTTCCTGAGTGCGTGCAGAAAACTTCCGTCTGCAAAACAGGCCCCGAAATGGCCTCAAATAAAAAAAACAAGGTCGCCGAGGGCTAAAGCCCTCGCCCGCAGCATATACTGCCCTCTTGCTTCACCGCGAAGGGCGTCTCAACCTGAGACAATGCACTCCTGCAATTTCCGGCTGTGCTACCTGCAGAGATCTGCTCCCAAAACAGGAAATGAAAGCAACACTGCTCCTCTTACCAGACCACCGCGAGCTTGGCTTGCTTTCTTGAGCTCCTTACCACGAACAAGGCTCTGATACCATGTCAAGATTGTGGGAGAGAAGGAAGGAGTATCGCTTGAAGCTTTCTTGCTTGCACAATGGGGGAAGACACACAAGGGTGGAGGCTGAAAAACAGTTTTCCTCTTCTTAGTTGTGTAAGCCAAAAGAACTCAAGTACAAAGAAATAGAAGAACCCTATATATGGGTCTCAAACCAAACTCAACTAACTAAGGTGGCATACTAACTGAGCCACGAACTAGAGTAGATAAGGATAGCTATCATGTAGCTATTATTCATGGGCGGTGTACCAACCGCGTCTGCAACTGACAAGTCGGTGACATAAATATACAACGGTCACCCTGGCGTATCACGAGTGGAGCTCGATATCTCAACACGTCGTGGTTGGTCTGATGTGAGATACCAAGTCCTTGATGTTTGGTTTACCCTTCCTACTAAGGTCTTAAGTGTGGGGACACGTCTCTGTGCATCTCTGTTGCATAACCTGAGGCATATTCCCTATTTTGCTCATGCATCT
Source organism: Lygodium microphyllum (assembly GCF_053477565.2). Classification (NCBI taxonomy): domain Eukaryota; kingdom Viridiplantae; phylum Streptophyta; class Polypodiopsida; order Schizaeales; family Lygodiaceae; genus Lygodium; species Lygodium microphyllum. Next base: position 19,615,376 of record NC_141141.1, read on the forward strand.
ATGCCGTGATTTCATTTTACCCTGATGGGTCCCTTCCCCACCCTTCCGTTCTATTTCACCCTGTCCTCGGGGTTGTTCCTTGATCGTTTGCCATTATTCTTTATTTTGAGATTTTTCCATGTGAATGGACCCTATGTTCACCGAAATCCCAATCCAACCTTACAGCCCTCTTCGTCCCTTCAAACTGCCTATTTTTCCTTTTTACCAACCCCTATTTTGACAGACAGTTCTAAAGTTATTAATTTTTGAAACAATTCCCGTAAATGGGACAGTTTTCCATGTGAACGTGTCTTTATTGCTTCGGAACCCTAATCTAATGTGTCAGGCCTGTCCTACCCATTCCCCCTGACACTTTTCATTTTTACTCAGTGTCCTTTCGAGATACGGTTCATCCGTTATTAATTTTTTTCGGGTTTTCGGGCCTTTTTGTGTCTATTTTTCACATTTTTCCATGTGAGCATGTCCTATTTTCACCGGAATTCCAGTTTGATTTGACAACCGTGTCTTCTAGCCTTTCCCTCACTTTTTGCTTTTTCCTCCCCCTCTTCTGACTATCAAATTTTTAGTTATTAATTTTTTCGAGTGTTTTCGGATGTATTTTTTGTGTTTTTCCCACGTGAACCCATCCTAATTTCCCCCAAACTGACTTTTGATGCACCAACCCTGAGAATTCCCTTTTTTTAGACATTTTTTCTTTTTATCACCTACTATTCCGATGCACGGCTCTTCCCGTATTAATTTTCGAGTCCCAAAAAACCTTTTTATCACCTGCTATTCCGACGCACGGCTCTTCCCGTATTAATTTTCGAGTCCATTTTCGGGCCCATTTTTGGGGGTTTTCCCATGTGAACGTGTTCTATCTCACTCAAAACTGTGTTTTGTCGTGATAGGGTTGTCGGACACATTGTTCTGCACACTTTTCCTTCTTTTTGCACTTCATTTCAATGCACGGATTTTTCGATATTAATACACATATGTGTCTTCGGGTTTTTTTTTGCTTTTTTCCCATGTGAACACCTTGATTTTGCTCCGAAACCTGTGTTGCTTGTTTCCAACATTTTCTCCTCGCCTCCTAGCACATTTTTCCTTTTTATAAATTTTTGATCCGACAAACGGTTTGGATTTTATTACATTTTCTTCATTTTTTCCGTTAACCCTGTTTCTCGCCTCGCGCGTGAATGTGCCTACTTTTGGTTTTACGCGGCTCGGGACGCCCCGTGGCATCCGTGGCTAGGGTGTCCCCGTCCTTGCCCGTTTGACCTCATCATTGCAAATCTTTTTACCCTTGCCCGCGCATGCGCGCAGGCCGAGGGTGTGTTTCTTGCCTCTCCATTTAAAAAAAAAAGAGAAAAAGAGGGACCCCCCCCCCCCCCCTTCTATAAGGGCTTTGTAGCTATACCATGCCGTTCCTACCGATTGCACCTATATAGGGAATAGTAGTGACTCAAAGCCCTGCCTTGTTTCCACTCTACGTGTGATTCCCTATACCCAGTGGTGAACCCTCTTATGTGCGACGTCACGAGGGTGTAGTCCTGGGATGTGTCTATGTTGTCCCGCTTTTTGGATTGAATAATACAAGAGTATACCTTGAGCTCATATATCGTGTTACCTTTCTGTGCGGTGTTGAGTGCGTAACGAGTGCAGGATTATCACACTTGGTATCAGAGCGACTCTTGCTCAGAGTGAAGGAGTGCTCACGGAAGCAGAAGGAAAGATCCAGTGCCCCGAAGAAATCGAAGTCGTAACAACCCACAACGCGACGCCCTGCGTCATGTCGCCCCACGTCGCATCGCCCCCCGTCGCGATGCCCCAGGTCGCGTCGCCCCACGTCGCATTTGACTATGAGGAGACTTTCAGTCTGGTGGCTAAAATGGCAACAGTCAAAACTGGGAAGCATGCAAAGGCTGGAAATCATGGCAAATGGATGTCAAGAATGCTTTCTTGAACGATGATTTGGTTGAGGAAGTATATATGGAGCAACCGAAAGGCTATGTTCACCCAGACTTTCCTACACATGTATGTAAGCTGAAAAAGGCTTTATATGGACTGAAACAGGCACCTAGAGCATGTAATGCTCGAGGATAAGTAGTTATTTATAGCAATATAGATTTAGATTGGGTGATGCAGATCACAGTCTGTTCACGAAGAAGACAGATCATGGATATGTGTTTCTAGTGGTTTATGTAGATGATCTTATCATCACTGAAGATGATGAAGAGGGCATTGCTGAAATTAAATCATGTTTACAGGCTGAATTCAGAGTCAAAGACCTTGGAGAACTAAAGTATTTTCTTGGGATTGAGGTAGTCTCTATGCCTCAAGGTATGTGGCTGCTACAGAAGCAATATGCTCATGACATGTTACAAAAGTATGGTATGGCTGAATGCAAGCCTATGGAGACACCTCTTGATCAAAATGTCAAGCTGCAGATTGATGTTGGGAATGACATAGAGAATGTGACCATGTATCGACAGATGGTGGGTAGCTAAATATACTTGACTATTACCCATCCTAACTTATGTTATGCTGTGGGGCTGATTAGTCAGTTCATGCAGAAGCCTCACAAACCACATTTAGATGTAGTTAGGAGGATCATGAGATATGTAAAGGGTACTACAGATTATGGGTTGTTTTATGCATATGGAAAATCCTTTGACTTGACAGAGTTTACAGATGCTGATTAGGCTGGTTGTGCCTATGACAAGAGGTCAACTAGTGGTTATGCATTTGGATTGGACAGTAGTATGATTAGTTGGCAGAGTAAGAAATAGCCTATTGTTGCATTGTCTACTACAGAAGCTGAGTACAAAGGAGCTACCTTAGTGGCTTGCAAAGTAGTTTGGTTTATGAAACTGCTGAAAGACTTGGGAATACAGCTTGAAATTAGAGTGAGATTGCACTGTGATAACCTCAGTAGTGTTATGTTGCCTAGCAATCCTATCTACCATGCTAGGTCCAAACATATTGAGGTTCACTACCCAGAGAAATGGTTCTTACAAGGCAGATTGACTTGATTCACGTGAAGACTAAAGACCAGGTAGCAGATATATTTACCAAGTCTCTTGGTAAAGAAAATTTCATATATTTCAGACAACTACTTGGAGTTTATTAGATGGTTTGAGCTTGAGGGGGAGTGTTAGAAGATCAAGCTCTCGTTATTCTTCAGTGATTCTATCTTTATGTGTGTGACCGACATTAGTTGGATACAACTGTATACATGTGTGATATTCAATAAGTCGATGCAGTCAGTGACAACCACAGTTAGTCTTGGTTAGTCATACCTATGTGTGTAAGTCTCTTTCAGTTAGTATGATGGAAGAATAATAGAAGAAGAACAGTAATGAGCTAAGGTTCATCTTCCGCTCCACTCTGTCTCTCTCCCTCTCTTCCAACACACCAATGGACTACTCTTTCTTTGGGACTATAACATATATATGAGAGATACATATGCAAGTCTACTAAAAATTCATAGACTAATTTGCTTTCTTATATTCATGGAGAGTGAGAGGAGAGATTATAGATGACTCAGAGCTAGAATATGACTCAATTAGTGAGAGGGAGTTTGAGTTGTTGGTAGATTTGAACACTTGGCAGATTAATGGGGCTATCAATTTACCATTGTCAACCATAAGCAAGACATTTGTAGTTCCAATTCTAGGACAAAAAAGATGGAATCAAATCTACCAATTATTCTTCTATTCTTAGTGTGTGGTGGATATGGGAAGTGTAATACTTTAAATACTATTGAGAAAGTTGTGGGTAATCTCTATTCATTTCACTTATAACTATGTCTAATTTTGTTGGAAAGAGATATCCTCACATGAGCAACGTGAAACATGTGTGAATTAGAGAGGACCATGTAGAGCATGTTGTAGTTTGTGAACCTTAGGAGACCAAGACCAGCCCATGAGATTATATAATAATTCCATGTTAATAGACCAAGGCCATTAGTTGTTTTGTGTTTTCTTTTTCATTTTCATTCGTGTATTTATTCCCCTTTTCTTTGATACATGTAGGCTATGCTAGGTATATACATAAGTAGAGACTTAGGTTGGGCTAGAAATTAAGAGGTTGAGGGTAAGAGGGGATCCTTTGATTGTGGTAAGACAAGTTCTTGAGCTGCGAAAGGTGAAGGAATAGATGGAGAAGGCAAAGAGATAGATGAAGATGTTTGGAAGTTGGGATTTAAACAAAACTCATTGCCTTTTGCATGCAAAGGTTGGTGGGCCTTGTTTAGTCTTGCTAGATCTCCCTTTTTGTACACACTAGTGAGATTTTGGTTCCATGAGGCCCATCTAGCATGTTGTTTGTGCACTCAAGCATTGTGATAATTGGCTTTAGCATATCATTCTTGAAAATGTAGGATTTAGGGTTTACATGTTATTTATTGTTTTGACCATTTAGTCCATATCTCAAAATAGATATACCATTTGAGGAGTCCCTCCTTTACCACTAGCCTATAGAGACTTAGATATAATGGAAACATTTAACATATTTGACATTTGTACAATTGCCATTACATAAAATCCACAACTAGGACTCCATTGTACTAGGATGTCAATCCCATTTTTTATTTAATAAAACTCTGCTATTTTTTGTTATTAAAGTGAGCATAAGAGGAAGGCTTAAATTCCTAAATTTTTGAACCTGAAAGCATTGACTTGTGCATTATCTAGAATCATTCAGACCGTGAGGATGGATAACACCTATAAAGAGCTTCAAGAGAAGAAGTCTCTCCTAAAGCAGAACACATTGCTGAAGTTCAACATAGAAGGAACCAAAGTTGAACAAGATGTGAAAGCCTAGATTGAAGCCACATATGATTACTTTGATGCTACCTTAAAACAATGCATCCTTCAGTACCACTTTATTGGCTCCTCATTGTCACTCTTTTGTAAACCATTTATAACTAGATCTACTTGATAAAACTATCAAAGGAGCCCAAAAATTTTAAAGTTAATATGTCATATGATATGTGTAGTTCATTGTCAAAGTTATATATAATAGTGGATATTAGATGACCCTCTATTGGCCCTTTACCCTAGTCTTTGCACAAGGCTTTAATGTGAAAATTAAGGCCTTAGAAGTAGCACATGCCTTGTTCAACACCTTGAAATCCATAATTGCAAGTTTTTGATGGGAAAAATATGTTGACAAACAGAGGATATATCCTTGATATAGGTAATATGCAAGGAGGGCATGCATTGATGGTTCTAATCCTATTTTTGAGGGGTCTAAGCTTTCTTGCACCTTGTTTTGCAAGTGTTTGCAACACTAGGTTGGTATCTAAGGTTTTGGAAATTGTAGGCTCAAGGAAGTGAATGAAGTTTAGTCTAAACCACTTACTGGCTACCTATTTGTTCATTGGAAATGGCATTGGACACAAATTATGTAGAAAAGTTGTAAATGAATCCTTGAGAGAAATGCAAAAGGTTAAAGATGATAATTTTTCTTGATATGTTGGGATTGCATTATATTATCACCAAAAATTTTGGGGAAGACTATTAATGTAAGAAACAATGGCCGAATGCTTTGTCAAGTTCTTTCAAAATCTTGTAGTAGATATTTATGTGGTACAAACATAATGACTTATCAAATTTTTAAAAAGAGTACAACTTTGTTGATTAAAAAATTATGATAGCTTGCCCTTTCATAGAGTGTTTGTTATTGTTGCTCTCATCTTTCTTAACTAATTTATGGCATAAAAGGATAAGTGAAATGATACTCTAACACAAAATAAACATATATGGAAAGCCCTAATTTTCTTTATAGTAAAAAATTTACCTAGGGATCTTCCCATAAAAACTAAAGTTTCGAAATTCCATAACACTCCACCTCTAATCATGGTCCTAGTACAACCACACTTCCCAACAACACATCGTCATTCTTGAAATGTTATAGTAACAAAAGATACCATGCTTTGAAGTGATGAGAAATTTAAAAAAATCCTCAATTTGTAACTTGAGAACATTCTTTTCATCAAACTATGTTCTTGAAAATGGAAAACTCTTTTATTTGCATGTTTTCATCTAGATTTGTCAAAATCTAGAAATTTGCGAATATTTGATCTATGAATGAAACTTTTCTTGATACATTAAGGTGATGCTTTTCAAAAGACGATATTAGAGGCTAAAGTTCTTCACAGTAAAGTAAGTAGATTTAAACCTTGATAAGGAATAAGAAGAAAATTCCATTTAAAAATAAAACTACCTTTCACATAACATATAAAAATGCAATAAGTGACTAAAAGTTTTTGGTTGATGCATTTTTAATTAATAAGTTACACATTTGTGTTTGGGATTCAATAGAAGAAAAGGATTAGCAAGTCATAGTTGTGCATTTATTTGTATGCAAAACTCCTTTTGAGGAGCCTTTGCACAAACTACAAAGTTATAATGTTGGAAACAACTTGGATGTTTGTGTCTTAAACTAGTTTTTACATTACTCATCAAATCAATGTAAGCATAGCTTCAAAAGTCTCAACTAAAGAACACCAAATTATGTTTCCCTTGTTACGCTGTGACCTTTGCAATCCCATAAAACAATTTGAGTAGGAAAATGGCAATGTGGTTGATGTCACCTATATTCCTTCACTCAAAGAGGAGCATGCCATTTGTGGTAATCTAAGTGAATGTGCTTGTGAGATATTTGTCTATGCAGTTTTGAAGAAACATCTTGCATTAATATGAGACACATACAAAAAGGAGGTGGCATTCAAGTTAAATTTGAAATGTGTAAAAAATTATAGAAGTTTCATTTATAAGTAAGCTAAAAGCTAAGTTTCGTTATAAGGAAGTGGCACTTGGTTTTACTTTAGAGTATGGAATATGTACACAAAGATTTCTATTACGATTGGCAAATAGTTATAACAAATATGACTCTTTATTAAAAATATTATGCCATGCAAAATTGTTTTTGATGATTAACACCAAATTCTATTATACACAACCTCAATCTTGATGCATGGAAATTTTCTCAATCTTGGCATTATACCCAAAGTATGATATCTTTTAAACCTTTCTTTTTACTAGATATGAAATATGGTTGTAGCTATTAATGCTTTGAAAGAGGACTTTTAATTTGATGCTTGAATGCATGAATGATGACTTAAGCATGAAAAAATCATAGTAAGTTCATGCATGCATAGATGCTACATGTGCCATGCCTTGTTATGCACTTAGTTATGGACTTTGGTGTTGTAAGATGTATATGCACAATAGATGTGAGTAGATAGATGGTGAGAAACACATAATGAAAATAAGAATCGAGTTTATTGTTGGCCATTAAGAAACATTATATTTGCATGGATGGTGAATGCTTTGGTGCAAGTTGGGGATACCATGATTCATATAATGTTCATATAATATGATTTGTAATGACTAACTATTTTAAGGAAAATTGAGTATCCTAGTATAAAACTAGTGGGCCACGGGAGATTGTGGAATTACACGTTTATATGTTTAGAATACTCCTAGATAAATGTGTCTTAAAATCATTTTTATATTTATATTTTTGATCTAGGTAGAATCATGCCCTAAGGTGATAACTTTACACTTTTTGTACGTAAAATTCAATCATGACAAGTTCATGCCCTAAGGTGGTGATTTAACACTTTTTTCCATTTATTAGTGGAAAGTTCAAAGACATTTTGATCTAGTAGAGCTTGAAATATGAATGGAACGTATGGTAAAATAAATCATAAAGTGAAGATTTTAACAAGGAGATAATTTTTCTAGAATAAAGAATATTGGGAGAGAGAATGTTCTAGAGGGTGGTGAGAAAGACAATGTTTAAGTAAGCAAGCAATGATACTCGTGTTGTTATTGTATTTTGATTTTTTTTTCAATGTGATATGCTAAGGTACAATAATCAAGCGTACTCATGAAAAGAGCATACTCAAAATCCTAATTTTATCCTTCTGTTGAGATTCTATCTAAGCATAAATGATAGTGTGAGCCTAGGACTCATTTTGCTATGATTGCACTCCTCCTTGCCATTGTTTCAAAGCATGCGAGTAGTAGGACTCCTCAAAGAGAGGGGGTTGAGGGGATGGGGAGGATAGGTGTGGCCAAGGTTGCAAGATTTTAAGGGAAACATGCATGAGGTAAGTTCTTGGAGTGCCCCCTATCCCTTCTTATATAGATTCTAGAAGGGAAGGTCTGTATTTTTGACCCCGATCAAGGCCAAAGATGAAGCCACTTTCAACTAGGTTGCCAAGCCAACTTCTATGAGTTGTTGCACTAGATAGGTGATTTTTGGCTCTAATCTCATTAAATTTGTCTAGCCTTCCATGATATTTAGGACACTCATTCGTAGCAGTCCAACTATTCTCATGCAAATATCTAGACTTTAGTAAGCCTACTTAGTCTTGCACTTTGCTTTGGTTTTTAAACCTTCATGGCTATGTCTCTATATTGGACACTAGGATGCTAAGCCTAGGATGTTTATCCCTAAGGGAACTAGTTTCAGGGCATAGATCCAATGGATCTATCTACACATCTTGATTTAAACTCTTTTAAATTATTTCTTCTCTACTTTATATAATAAATTCCTCCTATTATTTATTAATCAAGAAACATTCATAACAAATCATCTAACATTTCACAAATCCATAAACTTTAATTTCCCTTTTAAACGTTTCCCTTGTCCCATATAGTATAACTTAATACTTTGTGAACACTCTTAATTTGCATAAAGTTGAAAATTTTATAAAACATCCAAAACCATATTTTTATTTTTTCATAAAAGATATTAATTTTTCTTGAGTTAAAAAAATATGTTTTTAATCAATAAATACTGTAATTTTCATCCAAAATAACTATTTTTAATTTTCAAAACATGTTGAACATCTTTCAAAAATTTTACAAAATTTTTAAAATACTTTTAATAGTATAGAATTTATGAAAAAAAAGTATATCTCATAGTTGCTCAACCAAATATTTTATAAAACTTTATCTATGCCATTTTAAAGCCTTTTTAGTTGTTTTTTATTTTTAAAATATAAAATTAGACATGCATAATACTAACAATTATTTAGAGTTAAAAATTATATTTAAAGACATTTTATAAAAAATATAAACCAAAGAAATGTTTATGCTACATTGTTTATTTTTGTTAAACGAGGTAAGACACTTATGTGATAGTACGAGAGTCGCTATTACGTTTTTGAAAGCTGTGTCCATTGTAATCCAACCAAGAAGAAGTCTACCCAGTGATTTGGAACAATAATCTCACCATTTCTCATTTCCCTGAGTTTTTCTTTGCCAATTGCATTGTTGCCATAAGAACGGGCACTTAGAACTCTCTTAAGATTTAATCTTGATTAATTTTAAACTTAAGAGCTTAGCTTCCATGGAGTTCATGTCGACAACTAAGAGAGGAAAAGAGAGTAATTCAAGATCTCCCTCATACTTCCATGAAATCACTAGCCGAATAGAGCGACTAAATGGCAAAAAGTTGCTCTCCCACCCCATCACTTCAAATCGGGTGGGTACATTGAAGCTCCAATTTGGTGTTTAGGGGGAAGGCATGGCGATGATCAATGGATGATGACGATCCTCCATAATAGATGGCGTTGTAGTTTTGTTGTTTACAGTAGTTTGATGATTTCCTCTCCTCGTAAATTTTTGTCCAAGGCTATGATGATCATGCAGAGTGTGAATTGGATGTACTATATCATCCTTTTCTCCTTGTTTCTCAGGCTTCCTTCCCAACACCATGAGATGGTCTTTGTTATCATAATCAACTGTTGTGTTCATTGACATGAAGGTTTTGCTTAGATGTTGTAGTTTGCCTCATCTTGTGTATGCTTGTGTTGAGGATGGTGATGATAAATTGATGATGATGATGATGATGATGAACTAATGATCGATATTGATCCCAGGACGATGGCAAGATTGCCTCCTCTCCCCCTCCCCTACTTTGCTGATTGAATGGCATTCTTTCTCTCCCCTTTAGTCTTGGAAATGGCGCCTCTTCATAATGTTCTTTCTCTCACTCTCTCACTCTCTCAAAATCAATCAAAACCGAAGTCATGAAAATGCAATGCGTGAATCAATGTTGTTCCTCAGAGAGTCAATTTTGGCAAGAATAAAGATCAACCACCACCTTAATCGAGAGCTAAAGAACTAGCATGACACAACTATTCCAATTCTTCAACAGATTGTGAACGACATGCCACCTTGGTATTGCGCAAAGGCAGGAGATGGCGAATTGAATGTAAGCCCAACTTATCAGTGATCTTTGTAGCATTCATGGCGTTTGGAAGGTCTTGTTTGTTTGCAAACAGAAGAAGGTTGGCATCCCGAAGTTCATCCTTGTGTGGAATGTTGTTTACAAGCCAATCCAAACCCTCGTCCCGAGGTTGTGCAAGTGCTTTGGATGTACCAATGGTGATGGCGTTGCAGAGGACAGAGGCACTCCTCTGTTGCTTGCTGGAAACCAAAGCATTTGTGTTGTCATATTCTCTTTCTCTCTCTCTCTCATGCTCCTCAACAATGCCCCCCTTCTTGCCTCACAATGGTCCCCCCTTCTTCAGGATGTCATGCAATGGCCTCCCTTTCTCTCTATTTTTCATTCTTTCTTTTGGTTAAAAAAAAGAAACCTTCTTTCTATAACCTTAGTCATATTAAATTTGATAACCCTAGAACCCGATATGATTCTTTGCCTTGAGTGCTTCCCCACAAATGTATAAAAACTACCGTTCTTCCAATGTTTCATCCGTTTTGACCACCAAATTTGCTATGCTTCCTCCACAATAATCCATCGCTATCCAAAGAAAATCTTTGGCTTGATAGCTGCCCAAGTAGCATATAACATTTGAATGATTGCAATCTTTCAACATTTCAATCTCTCCACAAATATCTTCATAGCCTTCTTCCTCTTAGAGCACTTGTTAACCTTACAAACTCATAGGGGTAGAGGAGGGGAATCCAAGGAATATGTATATGGGAGGTTAAAAAAACAAGCATATGAACAAGTTTTAATATAAGAAAACATGGGAAATATATATTTTTGGTGATTAAAAGTAAGCAGGGGTTATCCAAAGTAGATCTACATAAGGTCCTCACTCACATACTATATTTTGTCTTGTCTTAGCTTCGATGCAGATCCTCCATAGCATTGCAGAACACTCCACACTAACTAAGCCGTCCTGCCATCTGCACGCATTGATGCAATCTCAAATAATCATCATAAGATCTAATGATTATCACACCTTCATCACAACAGTATCAAAATATTGATGATGACAAAGCAACAACAAAAGGGTGTAATTCTTAATCATGCATTTTGGCCTTTTGTCAGGTAATGTCTCCATAGGTAGGATCATGATGATTTAGTAATTTCCTTGGGAGGTAATATAAATCATGAAATTCCCACCCCTAATTAATACTAAGATATCCTAGTCTCAAACTTTAAAATTGCACTATTAACACCATCATCTCAACCTGTCAAGACTTTGGCAAATCTAAAAACCCCATGAAAACCTCTAATTTTTAACAAGATCTTATCTTCTCTAGGTGATAATAATTCCCTATGGGAAAATTTTAGATGGTTATATTTGGGATTCACTAAGAAAATCTATCAAATTTTATCTAAAACTCCACCTTTCTCTCATACAAGAATTTCCTTACACCAACATCTCCTTGCCAGACTGCAAAGACACATCCTCCAAAAAGAGCAACAACGAACACCGCATTTGCATTAAATTAATGTAAAGAGATGGTAACAATGTGCCAATTGTGTACAATTTCGCTTCTTCTTTTTTGCAATATTAGACATTGCTTCTAGGTGTTGTCATTCTCCCCCACTTAATTGCGAAGTGTCCTCACAAGCACAGCTACCACGAGCACTGCTACACTCAAAATAAAAAAATATTCTCCCCCACTTAATTGCAAAGTGTCCTCACGAGCACAGCTACAAGATCTGCAAAACCACACATAGAAAACTAGTGGACACTAAAAAGGTAGAAGAATACTTATTTGTGTCATATTATAAAGCAAGCAAGACAAATGTGTCAATTAAGTTGTAATATTTCCACACAATAAAAGTTAGTTGGTTAGTTCAAAAGTTAGTTAAGTTAGTAAGATTACTAACTAAAGACTAACTAAGGTAAAAACTAACTAACATTAATTATTAATAATTTTTATTTAATTTAAAATATTTTATTTAGAAAAATCAAGAGTCGTAAATTCGATATTTTTTTCGAATTGGCAAGGACCGTGGCCATCCTTCACGTAAATTACAACGCGAACGAAACTTATGAGTTATATTAATCACTAGGATAATGTGTATAGTTTGGATGGTCTAAAAATATTAGACCTTTGGACAAGACTAGAATATTTTAGATATTTTAGAGATTATCTTAATTTTTTTAAAAAAAAAAGAGAGATATGGAGATTTCTAGAACTAGATGTCATTTAAAAGAAAAAAACAAGTGATGTGTTAGTTAGTTTGAAGATTTTATAAAAAGAAAAATAAAGAAAAGTGACTGGCGAAATCGCGCGCGCCGCGATCGCAGTTTACAGGCAGTAGACAGCACTTCGAACAGAGAAAAGAAGAAAGAGTGAACTGAGAGCTTTCTAACCAAGTGTCTTGGTGTCTTGGGGTTTTACCCCCCTTTCGGAGCCAATGGAACCATCAGATTTATGATCTGAGCATCAGATCACTGATCTTTCCAAGATCCCCCTCCACAAAGAGCTCCACTTCTCAACCACAAGCCCTCTTCCCCAATTCACTATAAATACGAGGCATGGGAGAGGCATAAGGGACATAAGGAGACCCCGAGAGGCTGCGAAAGAGAAGAAGAGAGAAGGAAGAATACTCCTTCAAGAGGCTGCGAGAAGCTAGAGAGAGAGAGAGAGAGAGAGAGGAAGAGAGCTAGCTCAAATCCCTTGTCTCGATCTTTAACTAAGCCATATTCTCTACCCTCTCTCATCTAAAATCTATCCCACCTTCCCTATCTCTCAAACTCCTCGTGGACGATGGCTCCAAAGCGACGAAGTGGAAAAACCATGGAAATCAATGCAACCGGTCAAGCAACGGGTATTGCCAATGATACGAGAGTGCCCGAGGTTGCGGGAATTGCCACCACAATTGGAACATCGGGTGTGGCTAATGCGAGCGCGAGTAAAGATGAAGTTCCTAATGTCATCATGCCGCCAAACCAGGTTATTCATTACTAGATTATCAATTTTACAATATAAGATAAATTACATAGGATATTAGCTTTCATATTCTTCGCTTACACATTAAACTGATAACTCATCTAGAAGGACATATTAGTTCAAGCATAAAACGATTAATCACTATGATTTCTAGCTAGAATAGTTGGGATACTAAGGCATAGAATCAAGACAGAATTAATTGTCAAAGGTTATTGTACATATGTCTTTATGCGTATTCAATAGAGTTATGATCAAAATACGACAAGGTTAAGAACTGATTAGTGAAGGTTATAGAAACTGGTTATCTATTTAGGAATCCTAAAGATCATCTTGTTGAGTTTATTGACACAATATATTTCCAAAAGGGATTTTGCTTATGTTAGATAAGTGAATCCAAATGGAAAACTCATGCCTTGCTTAACGTGTTTTAAGAGGTGTACTCAACACTTCTTTATGGGGAGAAGAATCCTCATTAGAATGAAAGGTTGCCTTAGGATAAGGTCTACCTTGGCTATGTGAAACTATGATTTACATGTTGGGATGATTGTCATTGCACTATTTGATACATATTTGAAAGGACTGTTTGTGTTTGCTAGAATCTAGATTTTGATTGAAATTATTGCCAACAGAATAAAAGGAAGGATCGCGCTAGGCTACCCCCAAGCTAGCGGCGAGACCCTACTCCAAGGGGGTCATGATTATCGCTACGAGAGGCTTGGACCGGCTCCGTAGGCGAAAGGTCTGTCAATAGGGATAGTCTCGGGCAGTAGGAATTGTAGGTGCCAGAGGGGGCTCTGGCTGTAAATCCTGCATTGTTCCAAGAATCTGACGAGCCCCTTCGTGACCCAGGATGGGATCCTGGAACCCTAAATACTAGTTATGAGGGTGGAATCTTGGTGGACAGAATGTCCTTATGGAATTCTGTGTATCTTCCGCTGGGACGGAATGATGGAAATTGTAATAAGACTTCCAATATAATAAAGAAGTTTGCTTTACTGTTCGAATTGTATGCGTGTTAGTGAGATAAATTATGTGAAGGAACGTGTGACTAAATGGATTAATTAAGGAAGCTGGTTGTATATGTTTCAATAAATGTGTTGTAGGTAATTAAAAAACTAAAGATGACCCATCATCAGAGGAAAGCGGGTGGGCGTAACCCCCGACGGGTCCGTCCAATGGTAGGGTGGTCCCGGTTAGCTGGGAGCTTTTCTACATCGGATATAGAAATAGGAAGACGATAAATTGACCAAGTAGTCATTAGGTAGAACCGACTTGCATTGTTTTAGGGGACCGGAATGGGATTTTGCCTTATGGGCAGGAGGGTTGACGTACCACACTCCCCTCCGTCTCCCATTCTCTTTGAACCAAGTGTAATGGCAAGTCCGCTTCAGATTGAGTAATCCTCTAAAAAGTGGAACTCGAAATTACTGACGCTAGCTGGCTGCTAGGAGATCCATCCGATTTTAGGAACCCAAGTCTTCAGGTCGATCCTAGTGGGTTTTGGCCAGAACTCTCCCATTGCGAAGTAGACTCGGTAGGGCCTAAGTGACAATCCCGTGATGTTCCAAGGGAGCACCGGGTGGCATCATTTATGGAAAAACCTACTGATGGACTACTAAAAGGTGTGCCGTGGATTGGGACTAGCGGACACCTCACAGTTGGTATCAGAGCGCACGTTAGTATAGATTACGATGTAAGCTTAAGAAAAATATTATTTTTTTTCTAAGCATAGCCTAGGACATGTTTTCTTCCTTTTATTAACGTATGTTTTTTGAATTATGGCAGAGTAATGAATCTTGGAAGCGATTCTTGATCTTTCAAGTAATGTTTATGTCAGCTATGCATTCATCCAGTTTTTCCTAGAGAATTCAGATGATGCGAGTACTAGATCAGTTGTACAACCCGTCGCCTCTATATCGTGAAAGACGGTGGATGATTAGTGGAGGATATTGCTATATTGATGCAAGTCGTCTAGCTTATCTTCAAAATAATCTGAAAAGGGTAAAATGGATGGAAGATCTTAAAGTTGTTAAGATCTATCTATTTCATGAGGCCACTGTAAACTCAACCCTATATACTAGAGGCAAGAAGATCAAACTAAACCAATATATCTATGGGGAAGTTACGAAGAGCCTTCCGGCTGACAGAATAAAAGTCATAGGTCGCTCTAGCCGTCGCAACTACAAAAAAGAGGGATTTCCTGAACTCCCTCAAAAATATAGATTCCTAGATATTCACTCTCCGAATCCAAGTTACTTCATAAAGGATGTATCAGAGTGTCATACGTAGATTGTAGTAGGGAATCCTTTCCTGAGAGAAAATAAGATGAGCCTGCGAGCCATCTGAATAATGTATTTCCTTCCATCTGATTACCTTGTATATCCGTTGTAATAAAAGATTGATTGATACTTCATCAATCAAAGAAATAATGCAATCCTATTTTTATTATTTTTGTCTTGAAACCTCTGAAATTGCAATTTAATTTTATGGGAAGAAAGTTGATTTGAGAGTTGTTTCAGTAAACTAAGCGAGAGATATTTTGAAGTACTGAACTCTATTATTGACGCTACATAGAGTTGTAAAATTTAACTTACGAATTTCTAAAAATTTCCCAGAATCTTGCACCCACAATAATTCCCAACGAAGCTCAAGAGAAAAGGAATTTATTGAAGCAAGTCAAACCTCCAGAGTTTAATGGGAAAGGCGAAAATGTGGAAGCTGATGCAGAAATTTGGATCGAATCGATGGAAGATTATTTTACTGCTGCTGGAACTATCCCAGCCAACCAAGCCATGATAGCTAAGCTAAAATTAATTGGTGAAGCTCGACTTTGGTGGAAGCAGTGGTGCCGAGATCAAGGTGTCCCTGAAAATACCATTACTTGGGACTTGCTGAAAGAAGCTGTAAGAGGGAGGTATTTACCTCCAGCTTATCGCACCCAAAAGATGAACGAGTTCTTCAATTTGAAGCAAATGGGGCTGACCTTGGAAGCATACTACTCCAAGTTTGTTTCTCTTCTTAAATATGCACCCCCCATGGATACTGTTCAACAAGTGTCCAAGTTTTGCAATGGGCTAAATTATCCTTTGAACACTCGTTTAGAATCAATGCGCCCCATAGACCTCCAGGATGCTTTGATTCAAGCTGCTCCTATTGTGCGGGAAGTACAATCAAAGCCTAATAACAATAAGTTCTGGAGCTACAATAACCAGAACAAAGGAGGATTCAAAGGTCAAGCAAAAAGAACCCAAGGACAATTTTTCCAAGGACAAAAGAAGAAGGCAAAATCCAATGCAGTTGGAAATTTTATTCCTACCCAAGGAAACAAGGATGGTCTTAGGTGCTTCCATTGTAATGAGACAGGACATTTCAGGAGAGATTGTCCAAAGCTTGGTAGAAACCATCACCAAGGCCAATTTCGAGGTCAAGGCAGAGCTGCCCAAGGTCGTGGTTATGTAGCTATGGCAAGAGGGAGAACGTCAAATATTACCCTAAAAGAGACTAATAAGGAGGAAGACCCTACTATGGAAGAAGATATTGAAAGAGCAACTGTTCATGCTGCATTCCACAGGAAATGACCAAATCGTCAATATTCGGTAATACAGACACCGGCTAGTCACCAAGGTAAATCATTTAAAGTTTTGATTGACTGTGGAAGTACACACTCATTTATTTCACCCAAGTGTGCTAAGAAGATAGGTATAGATACTGTAAATGCATCAAAGCTGCTTGTGGAATTAGCAAATGGAAAGGAAGTACTTTCTACACAGCAAACTGCCAAGGTAGAGTTTAACCTAGGGGAAAACCTTTCAAGTATGAGGTTTAGGGTAATGAACCTAGGAGCCCATGAATGTTTACTAGGAATGGATTGGCTGATTCCCAATGATGCTCATATCCATTGTGGAAAAGGTCAAGTCACATTTCAGGATTTGAACGGTGAAATAGCAACTACACAAGGTGAAACAGGGAAACCTAAAGTTCAATTGGCAAAAGCTTCTTGAATTGTGAAAGGCTTGAAGAAAGGATTACCTGTTTACTTGATCAAGCTTAACAAGGTAAATCAAGATGATCATGCAGAAGAAGAACCATCCTGGTTAGAAGAGTATGCCGACATATTTCCTGAAGAGCTAACTGAGTTACCTCCGGAAAGAGAAGTTGATCATGAGATCAAACTTGTTCCAGGAGCCGCTCCAGTGGCAAAAAGACCTTACAAAATGTCTATTCCTGAAGCCATCGAACTAAAAGAGCAACTCAAGCAACTGCTAGAACAAGGGTATATCCGGCCAAGTAGTTCACCATGGGGAGCCCCAGTATTATTCCAAAAGAAGAAAGATGGAACTCTCCGTCTTTGTATCGACTACCGAGGGCTAAACCAGGTGACAGTAAAGAATAAGTACCCAATCCCAAGGATTGATGAGCTTCTTGATCGTCTACAAGGAGCAAAGATCTTTTCTAAGATTGATCTTCGGTCAGGATATTACCAGATTAGAGTCAAGAATGAAGATATTCCAAAGACCACCTTCAACACAAGATATGGCCATTTCGAATTCATTGTGATGTCATTTGGATTGACAAATGCTCCAGCTACCTTCAACAGGTTAATGCAGGACATTTTTAGACCCCATCTTGATGACTTTGTCCTTGTATTCTTCGATGACGTCCTAACTTATTCTAAGGAGGAAGAGGATCATGAACCACATCTTCGCATTGTCCTTGAGACAATGAGAACACACAAGTTGTATGCCAAGAAGAAGAAGTGTGCATTCTTCAAAAGAAAGATTGAATACTTGGGATTCATAGTGTCTATTGAGGGTATATCAGTAGATCCTGCCAAGGTCAAGGATGTTCAAGATTGGCCATCCCCAACCACTATCAAGGAAGTGAGAAGTTTCCTTGGCCTAACAGGATGGTATAGGGTATTCATCAGAAACTATGCTCAAATTGCAGCACCTCTTACAAATTTACTTAAGAAGCAAGTTGCCATTAATTGGACGCCAATCGAACAATCTAGCTTTGAGCAACTAAAGCATAGTCTGGTAACTGCTCCTATCTTAAGGCTACCTGACTTAAGCAAGGAATTTGAAGTTGTCACAGATGCCAGCTCTCTTGCATTGGGATGTGTGCTAATGCAGGAAGGACATCCTATAGCTTACTCTTCAAGAAAATTGAAAATCCATGAGCAGAAATATGCTACTCATGACCTGGAGTTATTAGCTGTGATTCATGCTCTCAAATTATGGAGACATTACTTGCTTGGAAATAAGTTTTCTTTAGTCACAGATCATAAAAGTCTTAAGTGGATTTTTACTCAGCCTGATCTTAATATGAGGCAACGACGTTGGATCGAGGTTCTACAAGAATATGACTTTGAAATTAAGTTCAGACCCGGTAAAGAAAATGTAGTAGCAGATGCCCTTAGCCGTAAAGCCTTCCTTAATGCTCTTATCACTGAAGAACCATCTAGGTCAGAAACTCTAGCTACAATGGTATCGATGCCGACTAATCCTATCATCGAGTTGACCAAGGATGAAGCAAATAAGGACCCAGACTATCAACAATTGTTTTGGGAAGTTCAGAATAAGGAGCAAGATCCCAAACTCAAGACTAAGTATCAGGAATTCTCTATAGATGAAGATGAAGGACTTGTTTATTTCAGAATGAGACTATGCATTCCTTCAAGTCAGACTCTCAAGAGAAGGATACTTTGGGAAGCACATGATTCTCCTTTTTCAGGACACCCAGGATATGCAAAAACTCTTAATGCTGTCAGAAAAAGTTATTACTGGCAAAAACTCAAGGGTGATGTACTTAAGTATGTCACTGAATGTCTAAATTGCCAAAGGGTAAAATCTGAACGTGTCAAGTTACCAGGAAAACTCCAGCCACTTGACATTCCCCAGATGAAATGGGAATTTATTAGCATGGACTTTGTAGTTGGGTTACCTTCTGTACAAGGAGGATATAACTCAATAATGGTAATAGTAGACATGCTAACAAAGGTCGCTCATCTTCTACCAACAAAAACCAATTACAAGGCTTCAGATATTGCTAGAATTTTTGTAAAAGAGATTTTTTGGTTACATGGGTTACCTAAAAGGATCATCAGTGATCGTGATTCTCTTTTCACATCACACTTCTGGAAGAGTTTATTTGAAGCCATTGGAACCCAACTTTGTTTCAGTACTGCTTATCATCCTCAAACTGATGGGCAGACAGAACGAGTTAATCAAGTAATTGAGGATATTCTACGTGCATATTGCAGCAAGGAACCTAAAAGGTGGATTCAGTATCTATCCTTAGTGGAATTTGCCTATAATGCCTCCTATCATCGAAGTATTCAGATGACTCCATTTCAGGCACTGTATGGTCAAGATTGTCGTATGCCACTTAATTTTTCCGATCCTACTCTAAGGGTAGAAGCCTCGAGAAAAATGTTAGAAGAAATGGATGATCAAATCAAGATCATCAGACAGGATATTCAAGCTGCCAAGGATCGACAAAAGGCGTATGCTTATCTAAAAAGGCAAGAACGAATCTTCAAAGAGGGAGACATGGTCTTCATCCGTGTCCATCCAAAGAAGAGTTCTTTGTCTTTAGGTGAGTTTAAGAAGCTAAGTCCAAGATATTGTGAACCCTATAAGATTCTCAAGTGCCTAGGACCAAGCGCTTACAAGATACAACTCCCTGAGAATATAAAAATCCACAATGTATTTCATGTTAGCTTATTGAAAGCATACGTAGCTAACCCTAACCATATCCTTGATGATGAACAAGTTGTAATACCTAGCCAAGGAGTCCTTGAGTTACAACCTGACAGAGTAATTGATGTAAGGGAGAGAAAATTGAGGAGTAGAACCCTTAGAGAATACCTTGTCCAATGGAAGGATTACCCTGAAGAAGATGCTTCATGGATAGATGAGGATGCTCTTCATCAACAATACCCACAGTTCCTCTCGAGATGAGGACATCTCGATTTCTCTAAGGGGAGAAGGATGTAATATTTCCACACAATAAAAGTTAGTTGGTTAGTTCAAAAGTTAGTTAAGTTAGTAAGATTACTAACTAAAGACTAACTAAGGTAAAAACTAACTAACATTAATTATTAATAATTTTTATTTAATTTAAAATATTTTATTTAGAAAAATCGAGTCGTAAATTCGATATTTTTTTCGAATTGGCAAGGACCGTGGCCATCCTTCACGTAAATTACAACGCGAACGAAACTTATGAGTTATATTAATCACTAGGATAATGTGTATAGTTTGGATGGTCTAAAAATATTAGACCTTTGGACAAGACTAGAATATTTTAGATATTTTAGAGATTATCTTAATTTTTTTAAAAAAAGAGAGATATGGAGATTTCTAGAACTAGATGTCATTTAAAAGAAAAAAACAAGTGATGTGTTAGTTAGTTTGAAGATTTTATAAAAAGAAAAATAAAGAAAAGTGACTGGCGAAATCGCGCATGCCGCGATCGCAGTTTACAGGCAGTAGACAGCACTTCGAACAGAGAAAAGAAGAAAGAGTGAACTGAGAGCTTTCTAACCAAGTGTCTTGGTGTCTTGGGGTTTTACCCCCCTTTCGGAGCCAATGGAACCATCAGATTTATGATCTGAGCATCAGATCACTGATCTTTCCAAGATCCCCCTCCACAAAGAGCTCCACTTCTCAACCACAAGCCCTCTTCCCCAATTCACTATAAATACGAGGCATGGGAGAGGCATAAGGGACATAAGGAGATCCCGAGAGGCTGCGAAAGAGAAGAAGAGAGAAGGAAGAATACTCCTTCAAGAGGCTGCGAGAAGCTAGAGAGAGAGAGAGAGAGAGAGAGAGAGAGAGAGAGAGGAAGAGAGCTAGCTCAAATCCCTTGTCTCGATCTTTAACTAAGCCATATTCTCTACCCTCTCTCATCTAAAATCTATCCCACCTTCCCTATCTCTCAAACTCCTCGTGGACGATGGCTCCAAAGCGACGAAGTGGAAAAACCATGGAAATCAATGCAACCGGTCAAGCAACGGGTATTGCCAATGATACGGGAGTGCCCGAGGTTGCGGGAATTGCCACCACAATTGGAACATCGGGTGTGGATAATGCGAGCGCGAGTAAAGATGAAGTTCCTAATGTCATCATGCCGCCAAACCAGGTTATTCATTACTAGATTATCAATTTTACAATATAAGATAAATTACATAGGATATTAGCTTTCATATTCTTCGCTTACACATTAAACTGATAACTCATCTAGAAGGACATATTAGTTCAAGCATAAAACGATTAATCACTATGATTTCTAGCTAGAATAGTTGGGATACTAAGGCATAGAATCAAGACAGAATTAATTGTCAAAGGTTATTGTACATATGTCTTTATGCGTATTCAATAGAGTTATGATCAAAATACGACAAGGTTAAGAATTGATTAGTGAAGGTTATAGAAACTGGTTATCTATTTAGGAATCCTAAAGATCATCTTGTTGAGTTTATTGACACAATATATTTCCAAAAGGGATTTTGCTTATGTTAGATAAGTGAATCCAAATGGAAAACTCATGCCTTGCTTAACGTGTTTTAAGAGGTGTACTCAACACTTCTTTATGGGGAGAAGAATCCTCATTAGAATGAAAGGTTGCCTTAGGATAAGGTCTACCTTGGCTATGTGAAACTATGATTTACATGTTGGGATGATTGTCATTGCACTATTTGATACATATTTGAAAGGACTGTTTGTGTTTGCTAGAATCTAGATTTTGATTGAAATTATTGCCAACAGAATAAAAGGAAGGATCGCGCTAGGCTACCCCCAAGCTAGCGGCGAGACCCTACTCCAAGGGGGTCATGATTATCGCTACGAGAGGCTTGGACCGGCTCCGTAGGCGAAAGGTCTGTCAATAGGGATAGTCTCGGGCAGTAGGAATTGTAGGTGCCAGAGGGGGCTCTGGCTGTAAATCCTGCATTGTTCCAAGAATCTGACGAGCCCCTTCGTGACCCAGGATGGGATCCTGGAACCCTAAATACTAGTTATGAGGGTGGAATCTTGGTGGACAGAATGTCCTTATGGAATTCTGTGTATCTTCCGCTGGGACGGAATGATGGAAATTGTAATAAGACTTCCAATATAATAAAGAAGTTTGCTTTACTGTTCGAATTGTATGCGTGTTAGTGAGATAAATTATGTGAAGGAACGTGTGACTAAATGGATTAATTAAGGAAGCTGGTTGTATATGTTTCAATAAATGTGTTGTAGGTAATTAAAAAACTAAAGATGACCCATCATCAGAGGAAAGCGGGTGGGCGTAACCCCCGACGGGTCCGTCCAATGGTAGGGTGGTCCCGGTTAGCTGGGAGCTTTTCTACATCGGATATAGAAATAGGAAGACGATAAATTGACCAAGTAGTCATTAGGTAGAACCGACTTGCATTGTTTTAGGGGACCGGAATGGGATTTTGCCTTATGGGCAGGAGGGTTGACGTACCACACTCCCCTCCGTCTCCCATTCTCTTTGAACCAAGTGCAATGGCAAGTCCGCTTCAGATTGAGTAATCCTCTAAAAAGTGGAACTGGAAATTACTGACGCTAGCTGGCTGCTAGGAGATCCATCCGATTTTAGGAACCCAAGTCTTCAGGTCGATCCTAGTGGGTTTCGGCCAGAACTCTCCCGTTGCGAAGTAGACTCGGTAGGGCCTAAGTGACAATCCCGTGATGTTCCAAGGGAGCACCGGGTGGCATCATTTATGGAAAAACCTACTGATGGACTACTAAAAGGTGTGCCGTGGATTGGGACTAGCGGACACCTCACATAAGTTGTGTAAAAATTGTGCAAACGAACATTTCACTTTTCCCTCTCCCCACTTAAGTGCATAACATAGCTTTATCTAGTGCATAGAATGTACCAACTAAGAAGCTTTCTAGAGCCGCTAAACAACAATAATCCCTCTATGCAAGAAAATGCCACAGTACTATCCAACTAGGAATATTGCTTCTGAAATAGCCTCATTGATAAGATCCATGCCTAACAAAGAACCCAAACAAAGCAAGCTAATATCACGACACCAAATAGGACTCCTATGGTTTAGTTGCTAATCATCCATGTTCTACTAGAACAACCAGTCAATGGTCCCTAACTTCCAATTGTCCGTGGTGTTTGACTGTTTGTTTGTTTTTTAAATAGTAGTAGCTTTCTTTCAATGCCAAAATAGTATATACATTTATTCTCCTTCCCAAAAGGCCCCATCCCAAAGAGATCATGCAAGGCATCAAACGCAGAGCACCCGTCAAGGAAATCCCTACAACCTACTAGGACCTCAGAGGTGATGGTTATCTTCTTTTGGTGTTTTGTTTTTGTTTTTCTTTCTTTGACCATGTAGTCTCAGGGCTTTTTTTTTTCTTTTTTCTTTCTTGTCTTCCGAAGAATAAATATATAGATTCTTTTGAACTTTCATTATTTGGATTGCATTTTAATTTTTTTTATAAAGGATCAACTAGAAGGCTAAGAATGCAAACTATCAAACATTTCAGCTCAACAACTTTGCTCGAGGAATCTAATCTAGCACATAATACTAGTCCCTCCGACTAGGCAAATGAAAGGACAAAGAGACCCATCGGCTCAACATCTCCCTTCCACGCTACTCCTAGTCAAAATTTTGTGGAGAGAACCTTGTTATTCAGCTACCCCCACATCGTTTAAAAAATTACAAAAAGTCAAGGGAAAACTCTATTGGATTCCTAATTAGACTTCCATACAATGAAATTCACTATGTCATGCACACACATCACCCCCTTTCAATCACTCCCTAGTGCTAAATCCCATCCCATGTGGGTGGACTCTAATATAGACTAAATTGAGTTTTGTGTTTCTTCTAGAGGTACTTAGACTTGGAAGTCTCTAAATGATTTCAATCAAGTTTTTTTTTCTTTATTTCAAATGAATATAAATAGATAGATTAGATATGAAGCAACCTGTTATGTACGTGGATATGGCAACTCCAAGATAAAGCAAAGATAAACACATAGTGGTTCGCAAATTGCAATAATCATCAAACCTGCACAGAACCCAACCACTAACCACTAAACAATTAATATGTTAGACCAATAAAGAGTGAAACTCCTTTAGAAATCAACCATCGAGGCAAACTTCCATGTGATGAACTCCTAGCACTAAAGGAGTATCCCAACCGCGAGTGCAACTAACTACCTAACCATGTGGAGACTAACTAAGCTAAAGTGTGTTAAATCCTAAAGTAAAATGGCATCTACTCGAGAAGTTTATTTTTTTCAAGGATTTTTTTTTTAATATAGAAGAAAGTAAAAGTCCAAAAGACTAAGAAAATAAAATATCTAAACTAAAATCTTCAAAGTCCCTAAGATCTTCTACTACAGACAGTAACCCTAAGCCAGAATCATCCACACTATCTAAGTCAAGCCTATCAACTAAACCATCAGATATCTAAGTCAAGCCTATCCACACTATCTAAGCCAAGCCTATCAACTAAAGCATCAGATATAGGATGCTCATGAATAGCCTCCAGTGTAGACACATCAGATGTCATAGGCCGGCTATCAGGTGCATTGTTAAACCTCCATCACATCAAGGAGCAGAGTTGTAGCTACATCCTCATAATAGGGCATAGGTGCCACTAGTAAAGCATCTAAACAATGCCCCGCGGTCGCATCCATATACCAACAGATATAATCCCAACACAGTTATGGAACACTAGTTTGTGGATCATAATAAGATGGAGTAAGGCGGTAGACAATAGATTGATATCGCACAAATTCTTGCTGCTCTCTACCCACCCTAGATTGACTAGTTCCATGCTTAGGAGAAAGACACTAGAATAATCATGGCGTTGGTAAGTGTAACCTATCATATCCTGCATGATAGTGGTACCATAATGTTGAAAATATGTGCAACACTACCAACATAATAACTGAGCGCGCACAAATAAATGCCGCTGACAAGACATACAACCAAATGGTGGGTGATACTGCAGACAAAAGACAACTAAAAAAGACATACCATAGCATGCCTCACCGTGCGGAGCATATAAAAATCTGTTATGTGTTTGAAATCGTGGAATACTATATGGTCCAACATGAGCAGGGGACTCATCATGCAATGCCTTAAGAACCACAGTAACTTCATCTTCCCTTACACATGGTTGATAGAAACCCTTGCATGGAAAGAATTTATAAAGGTAACCTCCTAATAATCCATAGAAGCGTGCTTGCATTAAAATTTTTCACTTTTGTCGTTTATCAACACTAGGTGGATAATGAGTTGTGCTAAGAAAATTTGCAATATCAGCATACCATGGAACTTGCCTCTCCACAATAAAAAGTGATCCATCTAGCAAATCATCCTCCACACCTTTTTCCTTATTAGATGTTAATAATTGTGAAAGATGATCTACTAGAACATGAGCTTTACCAGGATGAGTAACTATTTGAAAATCAAAATCCTGAAATAATAACATCCAATGAATTACATGTCTCGAAAGTTTTGCTTTATTAAGCAAATACTTCAGTGCTTCATGATCAACACAAATAGTAAATTTATTCCCTATAAATAATGATGAAATTTTTCCACCGTGAATACCATTGATAAGCATTCTTTCTCAGTGGTACTATAATTTCTTTCTACATCACTTAAATTACGACTTGCGTCATAAATCATGTTGGAAGAGAGGGGGAGAGACAGAGTGGAGCAGAAGATGAGCCTCAACTCATTGTTGTTCTTCTTCCATTATTCTTCCATCATAGTAGTTGAAAGAGACTTATACACATAGGTATGACTAACCAAGACTAATTGTGGTCAAGTTACTGACTACACCGACTTATTGAATGACACACACATGTACAGCTATATCTAGCTAATGTCACACACATAAAGATAGACTAACTGAAGAGTAATGGGAGCTTGATATTCTAACACTCCCCCTCAAGCTCAAATTATCTAATAAACTCCAAGTAGCTGTCTAAAGTATATGAGCTTTTCTTTACCAAGAGACTTGGTAAATATATCTGCTACCTAGTCTTCAGTCTTCACATGAATCAAGTCAATCTGCCTTGTAAGAACCATTTCTTTGATGAAATGGTAGTGAACCTCAATATGTTTGGACCTTGCATGGTAGTCAGGATTGCTAGCCAACATAACACTACTAAGGTTATCACAATGCAATCTTACTCTGCTTTCTAGTTGTATTCCCAAGTCTTTCAACAGTTTCATTAACCAAACTACTTCGCAAGCCACTAAGGTAGCTCCTCTGTACTCAGCTTCTGTACTAGACAATGCAATAGTAGGATGTTTCTTACTTTTCCAACTAATCATACTGCTGCCCAATCCAAATGCATAACCATTGGTTGATCTCCTATCATAGGCACAACCAGCCCAATCAACATCAGTAAACCCTGTCAAGTTAAGAGATTTTTCATATGCATAAAACATCCCATAATCTGTAGTACCCTTTACATATCTCACAATCCTCCTGACTGCATCTAAATGTGGTTTGCGAGGCTTCTGCATTAACTAACTAATTAGCCCCATAGCATAACATAAGTTAAACGGCGGGTAATAGTCAAGTATATCGAGCTGCCCACCATCTGTCGATACATGGTCACATTCTCTATGTCATTCCCAACATCCATATGTAGCTTGACATTCTGATCAAGAGGTGTCTCCATAGGCTTGCATTCAGCCATACCATACTTCTATAACATGTCATGAGCATACTACTTCTGTAGCAGTCATATACCTTGAGGCATAGAGATACCTCAATCCTAAGAAAATACTTTATTCACCAAGGTCTTTGACTCTAAATTCAGCTTGTAAACATGATTTAATTTTAGTAATGCCCTCTTTATCATCTCCAATGATGATAAGATCATCTACATAAACCACTAGAAATACATATCCATGATCTGTCATCTTCGTGAACAGACAGTGATCTGTACCACCCAATCTAAATCCAAGTTGCTATAAATAATTGCTAATCTGAGCATTCCATGCTCTAGGTGCATGTTTCAATCCATATAAAAGCCTTTCTTAGTTACATACATGTGTAGGAAAGTCTGGGTGAACATAGCCTTCAGGTTGCTCCATATATACTTCCTCAACCAAATCATCGTTCAAAAAAGCATTCTTGACGTCCATTTGCCATAATTTCCAGCCTTTGCATGTTGCTCAAGCAATGACAGTTCTGAATGTTGCCATTTTAGCCACCGGACTGAAAGTCTCCTCATAGTTAAGGCCATACTGTTGCACATACCCTTTTGTAACTAGCCTGGCCTTATAGCGTTCTAATGAACCATCTGACTTGCATTTAACCTTGTACACCCATTTTCAGCCAATGGAGACTTTGCCTTCATGCAAATCAACCAATTCCCATGTCTCATTTTCAGCCAGGGCTGCATACTCTTCATCCATGGTAGCACACTAGTTATCATATGTAACTGCATCATCAAACTTTGTAGGTTCTTTGTAACCTGTCACACTAGCCATATATGCATAATGGTGGGCTGAACAACAAGTGTATGTAAACCTGTCAACTGGTTTTTTGACTTTCTCAGATATTCGTAACTGTGGCTCTAAGCTTCCCTCTCATGAGGTGGTACATAACGGCTCTACCTTGCTCCAGGCATCATAATAGACAGAATGCCAAACTCACTATCCAAACTGTCGATGTTAGATGACTCATAACGTGCTGTAAGTGGACCTGCCACATCCTCAAGCATCTTTTCTTTTCCCTTATCCAATCTCCACTTCACTGACATATCTGTGTTAGTGGATGTAGGAGTACGACTCTGCAAGCTAACTCATAATGTGTTGTAAGTGGACCTACCACATCCTCAACCATCTTTTCTTTTTTCTTATCCAATCTCCCCCTCACTGACATATCTGTGTTAGTGGATGTAGAAGTACGACTCTGCAAGCCTCCTGACCAAGGACTTACTGTAGGTGACCCATCACCTGTAGGACCACTCATAGATGTACTCAATGTAGGTGTATTTTCAGCATTACTAGTATTGGTTGATCCATCAGTAGCCATTGCAACAGGATTACCATACCACAATGCTAGCTCATCAAAAACAACATCTCTGCTAGTCAATGTCTCATGTGTAGACGGTAGATATATAACACTTGTAAGCTTTTCGGTCTTGTGCATAACCAAGGAACACACTCTTGACAGATTTAGGATCCAATTTCTTCCTCTTTTTATTAGGAACATGCACATACGCAATGCTGCCAAATAGCTTCAAGTGTGAAATGTCAGGTTTATGACCATACAACCTCTCATATGGAGTTACATCATGAATCCCTGCTGTAGGAGTTCTATTCAACACATAGATAGTAGTCATTACTATTTTAGCCCAATAACCATTTGGCAAAATCTTCTCATTTAGCATAGCTCTTGTCGATTCCATCAGTACCCTATTTTTCCTTTCTGCTACACCATTTTTGTTGCAGTGTATAGCTGCAAGTTAACTGTCTTCTGATCCCATATTTAGCAAGGTACTTGTCAAAGTAATTCGATATATATTTTCCACCTCCATCTGATCTAAGACATGAAATTTTATAGCTCAACTCATTTTCAACATGCTCCTTGAATTCCTTTAATGCATCAAATACATTATCCTTATGTTTTAGTATGTAAAGCCAAGTGTACCTGCTGAAATCATCAATGAAGGATACATAGTAACGAGCACCACCAAACGAAGCATTATGAGACGGACCCCGTACATCTTAATGTACCAACTGCAAGGGTTGTGAGCTATTCCATACATGTCTCATAAATGGAAACCGTGCTTGCTTTCCAAACTGACATGCATCACATACATGTCCAAAGTCATGATACTTGAACTTCGACAATGCAAGCACAATCTCCTTCTGTTGCATAGATTTCAGCTTTTGTACATTGACATGGCCAATCCGCTTATGCCATATCTCAACATCCTGTATAGCACCATCATCATGTGCAAACATGGCTGCTTTCAATTCTAGAATTGACGCATCAAGAGTAAACATTCTGCCATCTCTTCAGCATCTAGCAATCAATTTGCAGCCATTACCATATTCTTCAACAAAGCATCCATCTCTATTAAATCTCACTTGCAAATTCTGTTCTGCCATCTATCCAACTAACAAAAGATTCTTGGTTATTGTAGATACATGTAGTACATCATGTAGGCTCTTTTTCTTGCCATTAGGCATCAACAGAAGTACAACTCCTTTATGTTGAATAGTATGCTGGGTGTCATCCCCAGTACAAACATGTCCATTTGAACTTACAACCATCTCAACAAACCATTCTCCATGGGGTGTCATATGATTCGAAGCCCCTGAATCAATGTACCATCTCTCATCTCTGTTCTGCCTAGATGCATTCTTAGACACATGCTACATGGCAAACAATCTGTCAACCTGCTCATCATGAGCACTGCTAGAAGGTTCATAGTGCCCATGTTGTTTGCCCTTTGCCTTTATATCTCCCTGCTTCTTGTAACAATCCATTGCAATGTGTCCATATCTACCGCAGTAATGACATTCCTTATCTTTGTTTGACTAATCATTTGACTACCATGAACCAAATCCACCACCTCTACCATGGGGTGATCTCCCCCTACCTCTAAAGCCGCCAAATCCACACTGGCCCTGTATATTTGTGCCATGCCAAACATTCTGCTCATGCTATCCATAAGAATTTTGAGTGCCTCCTCAACCTCGAAAAGATCCACGACCTCTGCCGCATCTACCACATTGGCTAGAGTAAAGAACAGTGTCTCTACTTTCAGACGTACTAGAACCTGTATTCAGCCCAAGCTTAACCTCCTCATGTAGCAACAAAGAAATTATACTCTTTGCCAAGTCCATTCAATATCACTGCAATCATATCATCCTCAAACACTGAAGATTCAATGGTGGCAAGATGATCCACTATGTTCTTGATCTCTGTAGTGTAGGCCTAAATGCTTTTGCCATTCCTAGACATGTTATTGAGCTGTTGCTTTAGTTGAATCTTTCTTGCATATGTTACATTTCCATAATTCTTCATGAGTATGTTTCATGCATCCTTTGGAGAACTGCATCTAGTAATCTGTATAACCATAGCATCTGATATACATAAGGAAAACCAATGTAACACCTTGCATGCTCTCTTAGTCCATAGCTTATGAGCCCTTTTCTAATCATTTGTCGGATTGCTTTCATGTATTTCAGGTTCAGCCTGATCACCTATACATAAGTCCCAATAACCTTTGCCAACCAAAAAATTCTTCATAGGGAACTTCCATAAAGCAAAATTTTTGTTGTCTAGTTTTTTTCCCACAATTTGAGTGATATTGTCAGTGGCTTGAGCATTTTCCATAGTTGTAGCTTAGGTATTAAGTGATGCATACAACCTGTAAGTATTTGACTCCTTTTCCTACAGTTCAGGACTAGTTTTATGCTATTCATGACAGTTTCCTTCAATTCAGGATAGTTTTCCTTACGACTTGCTTGCTGTAAACTGTATTACAACAATGAAAAAACACTGTCAACTGAGCATAAACCAAGCTCAAATCAACTCAAAACATTCTATGGTAGTGGCAAAATATCGCAGTAACAAAATATGTCCATACAAGTATCAATGTTTGTACTGTATGCAAGTAGCAGTACCAAATACAACCAGCCTAGTGCTATAGCCAGTAGTATTTTCTTTGTTAAAACAAGAGTATTCAGACATCAGAACAGCCCCAAAACATCTCATTCAATTGCCACTCTATGCAGGAGTTGATACATGTCCAACCGATCAGAATATATTGCATGTATGACAAGTGAAGATGATAGGGGTCCTTCCTGCAGATAATAACCAATCAATACCCTGGTATAACCAGCAACAAATCAGTCTAAACTTTGGACTTTCAGCACTCAAAATATCCCAAAAAGCATCTACCACTCAAGTGGTATGATCCAAGAATTTGTCACTAGCAAATAAGCATCACAGATACTTCAACCCTGTAGGTATATTGTTTCCAAATTCAGGACAGCAACTAGTTCACTATTTCTAGCCTGCAAATAAGCTCCAAAACTGAGCATTTAACATGCCAATGTCATGCTCAAATGCATGATAATAAGGGCATATACATTGTTAGGTTGAAAGCCACCAGCACCATGGAATCATCTGCTGTTTAGTGTAGTAAACAGCCAGTCTGCACAAGTATGTGATGAATATCTCAAAATCTGTGAGGAATTTGAAAAAAAATTATTCTGTAAAGTTGTAGATCACATCAAAACGGTCAAGAATAGGGGTCAGTTTATCCAAAAACCATTTATGTAGCAAGATATAGCTTTTGAAAAAAATGGGCTGCAGGCATAGTCTCCTTTGATGTCGTTTTCTTCATATACGATGTCTTGATGTCAAATGGCCATTGCCAAGCCTTCAAGCTTGAGGCATTCAAGCTCTGATACTATGTTGGAAGAGAGGGGGAGAGATAGAGTGGAGCAGAAGATGAGCCTCAGCTCATTGTTATTCTTCTTCCATTATTCTTCCATCATACTAACTGAAAGAGGCTTACACATAGGTATGACTAACCAAGACTAACTGTGGTTAAGTCACTAACTATACTAACTTATTGAATGTCACACACATGTACAACTGTATCCAAGTCACACACATAAAGATAGACTAACTGAAGAGTAACGGGAGCTTGATATTCTAGCAAATCAGATGATCCACCTTATTATCATCTGCTTCGCAAAAAACAACTCCTACAGCATACATAGATGCATCAGCATGAATATGGAATTCTTTTGTCCAATCCAAGGGGTTCCAATACTAGTCTTTCAATTAACTTTTGCTTAAGAAATTCAAATGCTTTCTAATAGACATCATCCCAATTGAAAGGAGTATCCTTTCGTAGCAAATTTGTTAAGGGTTAGGCCACTTTAGCAAAATTGGAAATGAATCCTCGATAATAATTTAGATGCCCCAAAAATCCATGCAATTGCTTAAGATTTGTCAAAGGTGGAAGTGCAGAAATCTTTGCAATTTTAGCTGGATCCATAGCAATACCTTGTTTAGAAACGTATGCCCCAACAACATTCCTTTTGGCACTCCAAAAACACATTTATCAGGGTTCAAGGAGATACCTACTTTGTCACTACATTCAAACACTTGCACCATTAGTAGCTTTTAAATCATTATTAACCTTCATTATAAATGAGGATTTGATAGAATCTATTACGCTAGGTATCTGCTCTAAATCACATGGATATTGAGCATGTAACTTACGACAATATTGATGTAAGATTTTATTATTCTTTTCTAAACATTCCTGATAATCTAAACTCCAAGACCACTGGTTACCCTTAAGCTTGAGAATTAATGAATGGAGATCCTCATTTTCCTCACCTTGAATTCGACAACCATGATAATATATTACTTGTTTAAGTTCTACAAAATCCCTAGGTGTCACAGGTTCAAACAATCTAAGTTGTGGTTCCTTTCCATTCCCATAGATCGTAAAATCCATCACACTTTCTTTTGGATGAGGCAACACAACCTCTTGCATATATTGCATATTGATCTTAGCGGGTTAGATTGGACTCATTGATAACCAACCAGTGGTCCCTTAGAATAATAATACGTCTTTTGCATAATTCCATTGAAGCACCTAAAGAGATGATGCAACCAAGGAACACTAGTAGGGTTTTTCACTTGAGTTTCTGGTTCAAAAGTACACTTAGATTTATCTTTTTCCCAAAATCTATTAGTCTTTTCATATTCATCCCAATAATTCTTATCTATAGAGGTAAGGCTTGTTCCATCTGTGACTCCCCACTACTTAATTTCGACTTCTGTTCTTCTAAATACAAATCTAGAAGTGAAATTTCATCTAGATATCGCCTTTCTCTTACTTGAAATTCTGCCTTTTCTTTTTGTAACTGAGTAATTTTCTTCATTGCTTCATTTACAACAGTCATTGCTACCTCATGTTCTACTTCAAATGCCTTGTTTAATTCTTTAATGATCCTAACATAATTACCATGATGTTCACTAGATTTTTGTGCAAACCTATGTAAGATTGAAGCTAAGTCATTGCTGCCTCATGTTCTACTTCAAATGCCTTGTTTAATTCTTTAATGATCCTAACATAATTGCCATGATGTTCACTAGATTTTTGTGCAAACCTATGTAAGATTGAAGCTAAGTCATCCTCATCATCATGCGATGTTGGTCTTTGTAACGGTTTGCACCTATTCCTACTCTTCCTTTCTCTTTCTCTTTCCTTTCTTTCTAGTTGGTGACAATAATTTCTTTTAACTATATATGGCAATTGTTCAAATCCAAAGGGTAGAGCATTTTCCTCATAAGGGAAAGCAGCAAAGACCCTACTCTTAGGCCTACCATCATTATTCTTAGCAACGTCAAATTTGTCCATATTTTCCAAAGAGGTTGTGGAGATGTCATCTATATTAAATGTCATTAACTTAGGCATCTCTTCCTTTTCTAATTCATCCATAGAAATCACTTCTGCCCTACTATATGTAAAAAATGCATATTCCTGATTATTTTCTTCCTGATCCATGGATAATTGGGAATATGTTTCAAGTGAATCATCGAAGTATTCCGCTTCCCCTATAGAGAGCATCAAGTAGTCTAGGGTTATATCTTTAGACGTAGATAACCAGTGAGTAATATCACTATCCGAATCATGGTCTGATGAAAATGTTACAACATATTCACCAATACCCACCTATTCTACCTTGTGAGGCTGATGTACCATATTTACCTCTACTTTTTTTACTCTTGCTGGGTGCTGCATTTTAAATAACTAGGCATAAGGCCCTTCATGATCCGTCCTCTCCATTTTCAAATCATAAAACTCACTGTTGGATGTCTCATCCATTTCACTAACCATCTCATCTCGTGACTCTTTCAAAAATGCTTTTGAAATAGCTTGTATTTTAACCCTATCATTTCTAGGACCAATCACAATTGAACCTTTATACCAATCCTGAGTGCACCTTTCTTGGTATAGCCAAGGTCGTCCCAACAACATAGAATATGATGATATATTTGTATGTGAACAAACTATCAATCATGAAATTCTAATTCAGCTACCATCGATTTTACATTTCTGAGTAACCCCAAAGGAGTTGTTAGAATATCAAGCTCCTGTTATTCTCCTATCAGTTTGTATGACCGACATTAGCTGTGTCCAGCTGTATCAGCAAGTATGGGACATTAAATAAGTCGGTGGTCTTAGACCCAGTGTGAATGGTCCTACGGACCTTAGTACTATTGTATACACTTATGTTATGTGTGTGGTCTATTAGATAATGAAAGAAGAAAGAGAGAGCACTCAACTCTTTACTCTTGTCTCTGTCTCTGAATCTCAACATGGTATTAGAGCACCCATGACTGGGCTCTGTGGAAAGCATTTATGAAGAAGACTGGAAAATTGAAGCTTTAAGTTTCCTAATGAGAAGGGCTAACTGCTCCTGCTCTTGTAGAGGTTGTTGAATACATCAGCAGATCTGTGTGAACTGCGCTAGTCTAGAATGTGGACTCAAATGCTTGCAAATCATGATCATGATTAGTTTTAGTGATTGGTAAAGAGATTGTGTGAACCATGTGAAGGGTGATTGAAGGCCTGGAACCATTCTTGTTTGCTGTGAGCTCATCTGGGAGCTGAAATCACTAATTGCACGTTTGGGATTTTTCACTGTTTGCTATATACAGGGTACATATAGCATGAATGCATAGTTAACATGAGTTTGGATCTCTCAAACACGTCCAAAACAACCACTGGAGCATGGATACATGCAAAGAAGACATATAAACTAGATGTTATGCATTGAAACTAAAATTTCTTACTGAAAATACACAGATCTGGAAGCCTAAAGCAAGCTGAAAAACTGTCAAAAAGTGTGGGTAGCAAGCATTGGTCCTTCTTGAAGCATTACATGTCTTTGGCTGACTCTTGTGGTGAGAGGAGTGACTTGACATATATGTGTCAAATGTTTTGAGCATTGAGAAGGGAGTTGGATGCAAATGTTTGGAGCTAAATCAAGTGGCTTGACATGGTTTTGAATGTCAATGAACTATGAATGAACTGTGAATGTCTTGTTTGCTACTGTGTGAAAGGTGAGAAGGATCGAAGCTTGCACGTGAGCTATGGCGGGAGAGCAAGAGCAAGAAAGAGAGAGACAAGAAATGGGAACTCCAACAGTCACAATGTGTGACCGGGCCTTCCTTTATTCAAACTGTCACTAAAAGAATAAAGAATAAAGTGACGTGACGAGCGCCCGCCACCTGCAGTGTGCAGTGGTGGGTACTGTCAGTGTAGTAATACATGAGGCGGCACGGCGGAGGCGCCTTTACTCCCAACAACCTCCCACTTAAAGGTGAATCTGCCCTAGTGAGAGAGAAAAGAAAAAAGAAAAGACAGTACAAATGTACATAGGTACAAGGGATGAGGAAAGGCGACATCTCATCCAACGCCCATCAACCTCCTAAGGAAGGCAAAGCGCTAAGTAGTGAGGCTCTTCGTGAGCAGATCTGCAGGATTCTCATCAGTGGAGATCTTGACAAGGTCAACAGACCTGTCCTCCACGACACCACGTATGAAGTGATACCTCACCTCAATGTGTTTCGTCTTCGCATGGAAGACCGGATTCTTAGCCAACTGAATGGCACTCAAAGAATCCGAATGCAGTGTAGGTGTAGCATCAATCCCAAGGTCAGCAACTAGACGGCCTAACCATATGGCCTCCTTGCAAGCCTCAGTGGCTGCAACATACTTGGCCTCAATGGTAGACAAATCCGTACACTTCTAAACCCTAGACATCCAAGAGACAGCCCCTCCAGCATAGGTGAATACATAGCCAGAAGTGGACTTCCTACTATCTGCATGTCCTGCATAATCGGAGTCAGTGTACTCCACGACCCCTGTATCGTGGCTGCCATAGCAAATACACATATCTGATGTGCCCTTCAGGTACCTCATGATATCCTTCACGGCATCCCAATGTCTGCTGCCAGGTGTAGCCATATAGCGTGCCACAACACCAACTAGATGCGCAATATCTGGACGAGTGGCTATCATGGCATACATCAAACTGCCCACGGCTGAAGCATAAGGGATCTTGGCCATCTCGGCCCTCTGCTCATCTGTCTGCGGACAATCGGCCTGTGATACCTTCACATAAGAAGGTAATGGACAGCCAATAGGCTTTACGTCCTGCATGCAGAAGCGCTCAAGGACTTTATGAATGTACTCCCGCTGTGAGAGATACAAAAGCCCCTGATGTCTATCGCGCTTAATGCGCATCCCAAGTATATGTGAGGCCTGTCCCAAATCCTTCATCTCAAAGCTCTTCTTCAGCTGAGATTTAAGAGCATCGAGCTCATCATGAGCTTTCCCTGCTATCAGCATATCATCAACATAGAGTACCAAGATAAGCAAACTGCCATCACGGGCTTTCTTCGTGTAAAGACACGGATCCATAGCACTCCGGCTGTAGCCCTGTGACTGCATAAAGGCATCAAACTTATGATACCATTCCCTAGGTGCCTGCTTCAAGCCATACAAGCTCTTCTTCAACTTGCACACTAGGTGCTCCCTGCCAGGTTCTGCAAAGCCCTTAGCTTGATCCATATAGATCTCATCATGCAAGTCCCCATGTAGAAAAGTCGTCTTGACATCCATCTGATATAGATCTAAGTCAAACTGTGCAACCAAAGCCAAGACTAAGTGCAGGGTGGTCATCTTAACCACAGGAGAGAAGACCTCATCAAAGTCCACACCATGTTCCTGCTTAAAACCCTTTGCTACCAATCTAGCCTTGTATGTCGGCTTGGGGTGTCCAGGGGTACTTTTCAGCTTGTACACCCACTTGCATGGCAAAGCCTTCTTGCCCTTAGGCAAGGCAACCAAATCCCAAGTCTCATTCTTATGCAGGGAGTCTATCTCAAACTTCATAGCCCTCTCTCAGGAGTGACTATCACCCCTGCGCATAGCCTCATCATAAGTGAAAGGCTCTCCTACGTTTGTAACCAAAACATAATGCATAGAGGGCTGAAATCTGTCAGGTGGACATCTGTCTCTAGCAGACCGTCTCACCACAGGCTCTGCTGCATGTCTAACTGCCTGTCCAACACCCTGGCCTTGTGGAGGAACTGCTGCAGGCTGTACTACTGGCTGTGCTGGAGCTCTAGGCTCCTCCTGAAAGATCACTCTGCGGATCTCAACCACCTTCTCAGGCTGCCTGTGCATCTTGTCTTCATGGAAGACGACATCATGGCTGCGTACTATTTTCCGCGCCTGCAGATCCCATAGGCGATAGCCCATCTCTCCTGACTCACCATAGCCAAGGAATATGCATTTAATGCTCTTTGGATCCAATTTACTCCTCTTGTCCTTGGGCACATGGTAGAATGCCTCACATCCAAAGACACGGAGATGCGCATAAGAGGGTGGCTTACCAGCCCAAACTTCCTCTGCAACCTAGAAATCCAATCCACTAGAAGGCGATCGATTTATGACATGCACTGCCGTACTAACTGCCTCAACCTAAAAGCTCTGTGGTAGGCCTGCATGGCTAAGCATAGAGCGGACACGCTCCTGAATAGTCCTGTTCATGCGCTCAGCCAAAGCATTCTGGGCGGGGGTGTAAGGGGCGGTCAACTGACGCTTAATATCCCTGTCATCACAAAACTGCTCAAAAGCACGTGAGACATATTCTCCCCCATTGTCAGTCCTAAGGCATTTCAGCCTATACCCAGCCTATACCCAGTCTGGTTCTCAACAAGAGCAAGCCAACGCTGAAAGACTGCCAAGACATCGGACTTTTGCTTTATGGGATAAGCCCACACTTTCCTAGAAAAATCATCAATGAAGGTAACAAAGTACTTCGCGCCACCCATAGACATACACGGCATGGGCCCACAAACATCTGAATGCACCAAAGCCAAGGGCTCACTCATGCATGGCCTACCCGATTTCTTATGCGTAGACCTATTCTACTTACCATAAAGGCAATGATCACACGAGTCAAAACGTGCATAGTCCAAAGGCGAAAGATACTGCAAACCAGATAACATTAGTATGGGCATATTGCCAAGGACTGCTGGAACAAGCAGGGCAATCAGAAAGGCAAACAACATGGACACTTTGCTACGTCTAGTCAGGCAGATGATACTTCAAGAGATAGATTGTTTGCCATGCAGTATGTAAAAGACAGAGTTGCTGAAAAATCCACTGATGATGCAGTTTGATATATTGATTCAGGGGCATCGAACCATATGACTCCTCATGGTGATTGGTTCACTGATATGGTGGCTGAAAAACATGGCTATGTCTGTACAGGTGATGACACGCAGCATAGCATTGAACATAAAGGCAAAGTGCCTCTTGTGGTTCATGATGGCAGAAAGAAAAATTTGCATGATGTATTGCATGTTCCTTCGATTACAAAGAACTTACTCTCTGTCGGTCAGATGATGGAGCAGAACTTACAGGTTAGATTCAATAAGCATGGCTGCTTTATTGAAGAGTTTGGCAATGGATGCAAGTTGATAGCTCGCGGTCACAGAAATGGCAGAATGTTTACTCTTGATGCTACCTTGCTAGAGCTGAATTCAGCTATATTTGCCCATGGTTCTAGCACTATCAGAGATTTGAAAATTTGGCACAAGAGAGTGGGGCATGTGAATTTGCAAAGGCTGCAAATTATGCAGAAAAAACAGCTCGTTACAAGTTTACCCAAGTTCCAATACTCAGATATTGGTCATGTATGCGATGCTTGCTAGTTTGGTAAGCAGTCAAGGTTGCCATTTGTTAGGCATGTAAGGCAGAGTACACGTCCATTGCAGTTAGTACACTCTGATCGGACTCCCACTGCAGGTATTCATGAGATGACACCATTTGAGAAGCTGTATGGCTATAAGCCGGATGTAAGTCACATGAAAGTTTTTGGTTATTTTGCTTATGTGCATATTCTAGATGAAAAAAGGAAGAAGCTGGATCCAAAAGCACATAAGTGTGTTTTCATTGGATATTCACAGGAGAAGAAGGCATACAAATGCTATGATCTCTCTACCAGGGAGACCTTGGTGAGTAGGGATGTTATTTTTTATGAGATGGGTTCTTGGTATGTATCACCGGCTACAGCGCCATCGGATATGCCTTCCACTCATGTATCTACAGTTGATTTGCAGTAGAGCACTGCTATGACAAGACCTAGTCGTCAGACAGTATCCCCATGGACAGGGAGATTGAGGAGCTCACTGTCCACTGACACCAGTATGTCAGTGAGGGGGAGATATGATGTCTTGGACAGCAAAGGAAAATAGAAAGTTACTGAGGATGCATCTGGTATGATGACACCTGGTAGAGGAAAAGAGAAAGTTACTAAGGATGCATCTGGTATGATGACACATGGTAGAATGACTTCTGGATGTGAGTCTGCTGACACTTTAGACAATGAACTTGGTATTCCGACTATCTATACGCCTGGTTCAAGGCAGAGCAGGTACATTCCGCCTCACGAGAGAGGGGAATCGAGCAGTGCACCACATCCTAGATGCTCACAGAGGGTCACAGGTTGACATATAGTGGCTACACTGCAAAGCATTATGCTTACATGACAAAAGTGATGGAGATCAAAGAACCAGGTACATATGCTGAAGCAGTGGAAGATGAGAACTGGTGTGTAGCTATGGATGAAGAAATGAATGCCTTGGCTGAAAATAAGACATGGGATCTTGTGCCACTGCCTGAAGGAAAAAATATCATTGGCTGCAAATGGGTCTACAAAATCAAATGCAAATCGGATGGCAGTGTGGAAAGGTACAAAGCCAGGCTGGATGCTAAGGGGTATGCCCAACAGTATGGACTTGATTATGAGGAAAGATTCAGCCCTGTTGCCAAAATGGCAACCATACACACTGTGATTGCTTTGGCTGCTGCTAGAGGCTGGAAATTACAGCAGATGGACGTGAAGAATGCCTCTCTTAATGGTGACTTAGTAGAGGATGTCTATATGGTTTAGCCAGAAGGTATGTTCACCCTGATTTTCAGCATTATGTATGCAAGCTAAAAAAGGCACTGTACAGGCTGAAGCAAGCTCCGAGACCTTGGCATGCTAGGATCAGTAACTACTTGTAGAGGTTGGGATTTACTGTTGGTAGGGCTGATCACAGCCTATTTACAAAGAAGACTAATAGTGGCTTGGTAGTGCTGGTCATATATGTTGATGATTTGATAATCACTGGTGATGATGACTTGGGCATACATCATGTAATGAAGATACTGAAATCTGAATTTGACATGAAAGATCTCGGTGAATTGAAGTACTTTTTGGGTATTGAGGTAATCAAGGCTGAAAATGGTTTATGGCTGATGCAGAAACATTATGCCATGGAAATGCTGAAAAAGTATGGCATGCCTGAATGCAAACCATTGGATACACCCCTTGATCAGAATGTCAAGCTGGACATTAGCACTGGAGCTGAAATTCAAGATGTGACTATGTACATGCAAATGGTTGGAAGTCTAATCTACTTGACCATCACTAGGCCAGATTTGAGTTATGCAGTTGGGCTCATAAGTCAGTTTATGTAGAAGCCCAGGAAGCCACATTTGGATGTTGTTAGGCAGATTATGAGATATGTTAAGTCCACTATAGATTATGGGTTGTTCTATATGAGAGATAAGCCCTTGAAACTGATCAGCTGGAGCAGCAAGAAGCAACTAACGGTTGCATTATCTAGTGTACTGAGGCAGAGTACAGGGGTGTTGCATTGGCAGCGTGCGAGATTTCATGGCTGCTCAAGCTTATGGCTGATTTCGATATTCAGTGGATGCTCCAGCGACCTTATTATGCGACAATCTCAGTAGTGTACTCCTGGCAACAAATCCAGTATACCGTGCCAGGTCAAAACACATAGAGATATACTACCATTTTATTAGAGAGATGGTTCTTGCAGCGAGAGTAGTGTTGAGATATCGAGCTCCACTCGTGATATGCCAGGGTGACCGTTGTGCATTTATGTCACCGACTTGTCAGTTGCAGATGCGGTTGGTACACCGCCCATGAATAATAGCTAGATGACAGCTATCCTTATCTACTCTAGTTCGTGGCTCAGTTAGTATGCCACCTTAGTTAGTTGAGTTTGGTTTTGAGACCCATATATAGGGTTCTTCTATTTCTATGTACTTGAGTTCTTTTTGGCTTACACAACTAAGAAGAGGAAAATTGTTTTCAACCTCCACCCTTGTGTGTATTCCCCCATTGTGCAAGCAAGAAAGCTACAAGTGAGACTCCTTCCTTCTCTCCCACAATCTTGACATGGTATCAGAGCCTTGTTCGTGGTAAGGAGCTCAAGAAAGCAAGCCAAGTTCGCGGTATTCTGGTAAGAGGAACAGTATTGCTTTCATTCTTCTATTTTGGGAGCAAGTCTCTGCAGCAGGTAGCACAGCTGGAAAGTGTAAGAGTACATTGTCTCAGGTTGAGACGCCCTTCGCGGTGAAGCAAGAGGGCAGTATATGCTGCGGATAAGGGCTTAAGCCCTTGGTGACCCTGTTTTTTTGATTTAAGGCCATTTCGGGGCCTATTTTGGAGGCGGAAGTTTTCTGCATGCACTCAGGAAAAGGCCCGATTTTATGCTGTGCGACCACTATTCTACAGGTCAGTGAAAAGTTACTATAGAAATTGCATCATATGCATGTGCGCAGAGACATTGGGAGTTACAGAATCATCCTTGTTGCCTGTTGATGCAAAATCGTCACTAGGAAGTGACTGTGTGGTCAAATACCACTTTCGTCATTTTGCAGATTTGCCCTTGTGAGGCTGAAGCTGTGTTCTTTGCAATGACAGAATTTTTTGCAATATTCTGTAATGGCGTCTAATTCTCTTTCACAAATTGTCTCACTGAAAAGCTTGACAAGAACAACTTCCAAGCATGGAAGTTTAGAATGATGAATTTCCTTATGGGAAAAGGATATTGGAAATTTGTTGCAGGAAATGAAGAAGAACCAATTCTTCCTGATGTTCCCAATCAACAGCAAATGCAGGCATTTAAAGCATGGCATGAGAGAGCCAAGAAAGTTATGTACTGGCTGTCTATCAGCATTTCAGACTCTATGATTGTGCATATTCAAGATGCAAGTACGCCAAAGGAGGCATGGGATACTTTGTCAAAAATGTATAGCACAAATACGCAAGCCAGGAAAATGCAGCTCAAGCAAGAGTTGCATAATGTGCAAAGAGAAAATATGAGCATCAATGACTACCACATGAAGGTGAAGAAGATTGCAGATGCACTTGCTTTCATTGGGACGCCAGTGGAAGATGATGATTTAGTTTCTGTGACCTTGAATGGTCTAGGAAAGGATTATGCACAGTTCCGAACATCCATTTCCGTCCGTGAAAGATTTCCTGATTTTGAGGAGTTGATTGAGGAGCAGAGAAATGGTGGTGCATCTTCTTCAGGAGGAACTTCAAAAGAAGTTGTCTTCTACTCAAATGTTGGAAGAGGTAGAGGCAGAGGTAGAGGAGGCCGATCTGGAGGCCGTGGTAGAAATCAGAATATGCAGCAAACTCAAGAAAACCAGTCCTATGGAGGAGGACGTGGTAACTCTAGAGGCAGGGGGAGCCAAAGAGGTCGTGGTGGATGGCAAAGAGGCCAAAATGCAAACAGTAATGTTGAATGCTACTACTGTGGTAAAATGGGTCATATGGCTAAAGACTACTATAAAAAGCAGAATGACATCATGAATGGAAAACTGCAACAAGGGAATTATGCATCTTCTAGTAGACAGGGTGATGACAGAAATGAGCATTTGTTTATGGTGCAGCACATGAACAATTCTGTGACAAGTGCAGAAGAAAGCAACGATGTATGGTATGTTGACTCAGGTGCATCAAACCAATGAAAAGTCATGCAGAATGGATGGAGGATGCAAGGAAAATGGAAAAACCAGGATTTGTGGAGACTGGTGATGATACTGCACATCCTATTGTGCAGATTGGAAAAATTCCTTTGTCTATGCAGGATGGGAAAAAGAAATACATGTCCGATGTATTTCATGTCCTGAATATCACCAAGAATCTGGTTTCTGTTGGTCAAATGGTTGACTAGGGCTTGCAGGTCAGATTTAATCCTCATGGATGCTTTGTTGAGGATATGAAAAATAAAGGTCGCTTGATAGCAAAAGGAAAGAACAAGGGCAGAATGTTTACATTGGATGCAGACATGCCTGAATTGAGTGCAGCAATGTTTGCAC
Organism: Lygodium microphyllum; assembly: GCF_053477565.2. Taxonomy (NCBI): domain Eukaryota; kingdom Viridiplantae; phylum Streptophyta; class Polypodiopsida; order Schizaeales; family Lygodiaceae; genus Lygodium; species Lygodium microphyllum. Next base: position 19,658,811 of record NC_141141.1, read on the forward strand.
ATGGGACCGGTGTAGTTGCAGATATTGATATCTAGCATAAACGTGTTGGTCATGTTAATGTACAGCGACTTAAATCAATGCAGGCCCAAAATATTGTTGCAGGTTTGCCTAAATTCAAGGTTGCAGAAATGCATAAGGTATGTGAAGCCTGTCAGTTTGGAAAACAGGCAAGGAAACCATTTCCTAGACATGTTCAAGAGAGTAAGAAGCTATTGGAATTAATCCACTTTGATGTGTGGACTACTAAAGCTGCATCTTGATGGAACCTAGCACGGGCCGACACTGGCTTGTGCACTAGCCGGACCTCTATCACACGCGCTCAACAACTCCACGGCCTCGCGGCCACCAGGAGCGTTGATGACACATTCCTAAATGTCTTGCGTTTGTATTACGTCGTTTGTATTCCACTCTTCTCTCACCCACTACTCCTCAGAGGGAGTCCCTTACATATTGCCTAATGTCACGAAACACAGACATAGGAGGTCCTCCAATGGCTGAATGCCGCCACCCCTCTACCACTCTCCTACACCTTGGGGATTGGCCCCTCGATGCATCGCTCAACATATAGACATTTCGCACAAAATCCACTCAAGGTACCATTTAATCGTATACAGGAATGTACCATTGTCCTTACTTCTCTTTCCCCTAGACCCCACGACTAGCCTATAGCTCAGGGTGTCCTGTCTCTCACTCAACGTGGGTCAAAGTCCTAATGAAAGCAATTGCTGTGCATCCAGGATTTCTGATACCTTTAAATATTTCCATGGTTTATGCATATTGTGGATGCTAAGTGCTCAAACAATTATGAAATCAATATTGTGCACATGTGGAAAACATCCTTTCAATGATTTTCAACTACCGTTCTTATGCGGCGATGCACGAACCTAGCACCGAGGGCACCCTCGTGCTACTAGGCTCTTATCCTATAATTATTCACCGACCTATATGGCATGCAACCAAAAACCAGCAACCTTTTCATCATTTTACTCCACATCTAGACACATTTTAACCACTCTACCCTCCCATCGATCAAATGTTGCATTGTTGTATACATTCATAAGGCATTTTGCCATTATTTTATGTGTAAACAGCGAAAAAGGACGCACTAGAACAAGAAGGTGGGGATGAACTGAGGCAAATCCTCATGCTTCAATCCCCACAAACATTCACAAACATTGTTCTTAATTTTCATTAATTTTCCACACCCAAAATGCATTTTCCCCCTCTTTTTAGTGATTTTTCTCTCTTTTCCTTGTATTTTTCCCTATTTTTTGCATTATTTTATTATTGAAAATTCAAAATAGGTTATGGGTTGTGGCCCTTAGTTCCTTCTTGTAGCAAAAATGAAAATTTAGTTGGTGTTCCTATTTATTCTCCCATTTTTATGCCCAAAAATATCATTTTCCCTTGATTTTCCATATTTTACGTGTTTTAGTGTATTATTTTGAGCCACAAGATGCATATTTTTCTGATTTTCTGATTATGATCAACAAGTACTCATTGAAAACAGCAACATAAACAATTTTTAGCCCACATGAACAACATTTTATCAATCAAAAGCCATAAAATCTCAAATTTCCCTTGAAAAAATTGAATTACCGCTTATTTGCGTGTTTCGGGTTTCATGTCCATGGCTGCAAATCTGAAAATTAGCAGCACTTCATGCTCATGACGATCACAAATCACCATTTCCAGCCCGTGGAGCAATCCGATCAATGCCGGACAAGCCTCCATCATTCTTTCTTCTTCTTTCCTCTTCCCACATGAACTTGCCTTTAGAAGAGAGAGAGGGAGGAGAGAGAAAGACTAAATTTCCATCTCAGCATTTAGGCCATCAATTGAGGAGCGAAGGACGGTGATAGAGTCAGCATTCAGGAGGGAAGCAAGGGCCAATGTCTGATGGGGGGTTGTGTGCAGGCTGCATGAGGCATCTCCCACCATGATGGCACAATTTTCGACATGATGCAGGCGTGGGCTTCTTCTCTCTCTCTCCACAATTTTTCTTCATCTAACTTTCATGTGGCATAAAATTTCTTGGGCTCCCAAAGGTCATGCCCACTTTGGCCACTCCAATGTCCACCTCTTCAAATCTTGCCCAACTTCTTGGCCATTTCCCCGTCCGGACTCGGAATTGAACTCTGAAAAATCCTGGCCGTCTGGCTTAGCATCCCGCATTGGCCAGTAGCTCGTGTCAACCCGCACGACTATCTGAAAAATTATGAAAAATCAACAAGTGTCGCTCGGGCACCTTTAAAGCACTTTGGTGCTTAAAATCGTCCTAGGTCGAGCCGCTACCTTTGACATTGATTATTTTTCCCTTGATATTCGTAATTTTTAGCTATTTTTAAGCACTTCCTGGCACCTAAATTTTGGTGCTTAAAATTGTCCTAGGTCGAGCCGCTGCCTTTGACATTGAATATTTTTCCCTTGATATTCGTAATTTTTAGCTATTTTTAAGCACTTCCCGGCACCTAAATTTCGCTCTCATTGGCGACCACGGGATAGGGCGACTCAGCCCGTCGAATCCACGAACATATCTGCACATAAACAACCAAAGAAGCATCAAGCTGATACAAAATAAATATATAATAAAACTCAGCACAATGCTCCCCCTACCCTTGGACAGAACCAAGGCATGACATCCACAAGGAGTAGGCCTAGCATCATCTGATAGAAGGTCCAAAGCGAGTCACTAACCAACTGCTCCAACACAGCCAAACTAAAAAATCTATTAAAGAGGTTGCCCTAAGTGGTAGTCTGAACTACTTACCAACTAAAGACAACCCAACTAGGAGCTCCTACAAGGCGAGGACTCCTATAGCCTGATCAAGGAGTATTTTCGTTCAGGACATTTCTTCTTTTAGGATTTTTATTTTATCAACATACTTGGGCATGTAAAAAGGAGGGAGCTGAGCGTAGTGACCCAAGGAGAACAGGGCATCGGCCTCAGGACCTATCTCGGCACCCAAGAACCTACCAAGCCCTCGCAAGGCGACACTTAATCCTTTTCTAACGCTCACTTTTATTTTCGCTCCAACCTTCCTTGTTTTGTTATTTTTTTTCAGCAAGAAGCCACCCCTAGGAAGACAAGGTATCAGCCCCGGGTCTGACTCGTCCCCAGGAACCTACCAGGCCTTCGCAAGGCAATGATCAACTACTTATATATTTCCATTTCTTTTCTTTTGATAAGGGTTAGAACCCCTTTTTACACACCTTCATATTTATATTCATCTTTCAGGATGTTCAGGGTTTCTTGGCATCATCATTATTATCTTCTGGCAGGCTTCTCTAACTGCCTCACTACTAACAAGAACTCCTAGAATGGCTGCCTAGCAGGCTAGCAGAACAGGGCCACTAGGACCTCCTTCCAAAACAGGTCTTTCGATGCCTGACAATGTCTTTACAGGAGGCAATGACTACTCCGACCTCCCTCAAACATACTTAGCCTAAACCTGGGACTTCATGCCTTGGTTGCCAGTCCCCAACAAAAATATATCCCCTCGACAAGTACAAATACACATATAACAAGAAAGAAAGGTACTCGTAAAGGAGAGGTATCACCTGGATTGACCACAAGAAGCTTCCATCGCAGCAAAGGCTCCTCCAGGCTCCACCAATATTCACGAACCACAAAACCTGTCCAGCACAACACTTAAAACAAAAAACCCGATTAAACGCACCCGCACTAGACAGAAAATTGGCCCTCTTGGCCTAATGAAATCAAACAATACTACTCATAACATCCTCCTGGAAACAACTATGATAGACATCAAAGCATACCATTCCCAGGGGAACAGGGCTCGTAGCCCTAAACTAGGTGCATTAAATTATGACCCATCCCTCCTACGTATATCGCAAGAGGTGTTCGCATCACATGTCGTCTAATCAGTCTGTGGGTCCAAGATAATAAAGGCAGATGAGTCTCGCTTACCCTCTGCATCACCCAGATCAACCATCGTCTGCCAAAGAGGGCATGTTCAGAAAGCATACCCCACAAACGACCAGGTCCTGTCTCACCATCAATAGATATATCGGGACAAGGGCCACAATTAAAGAAGAGGTCTTCTTCATACGCAAAATTAGCCAATGAATCGGCAAACTGATTCCAATTCCGTGGAATCAGCTGAAAAGACACTCTATCAAATTCGTCTAGCAGGGCTATGGCAGTATGATAGTACATGCAAAGGATGGGGTTTCGTACCATGTACGTCCCATTGAGTTGATTTAAAACCAAATGAGAGTCCCCTTTCACCAACAACTGGCGGATACCACTCTTCTTTGCAATATTTGGACCCATAATCAGGGCTTTGTATTCTGCCATATTATTGGTGAAATTCACGCCGAGATAAGCAGCTAACTTCATGACAATGCGTCGTCGGGGGTCTCGGATGACAACTCCTACACTTCCTTTTTTGCATGCACCCCTGGACGCCCCATCAAAGTACAAGGTGTACGTCCATAAAGGGTTTACATATCCCGCCACCCGGAACTCTACTCGTAATTATGGTAATCGAAATTCAGCATATTCAACAGGTGAACTGTAGGCTCCATCCCTCCATCATCATTGAATTCAACAGGGATGCTCGTCAAAATTTGTAGGCAGTGATGGCAGAAGACCTTGATCTCCCAAATAAATGTCCCGCCTTCTTGCTTAGTCACCTTATATCCTTTGCTCCACCAAATGAGCTTTCCCTGATGGTACTGCTGTTCTAAATACTGGTGTTCTAAATAAGGGATCAGACGACCCATCAACCTCTATCACGATTTCCTTGCAGATATTTGATCGATCTCGCCTAGACCTACAAGGGCAGTTATAGTATTAGTGCAATCAGAAATAATAAGGTTTAATCTTATTAAGATTAACCTTATTTTTAAATTCTATCCCCTCAAGGTCAGCTAACAAGACTGTAGATTTATTCTTTTCTATTCTCACGATCCTATAGGACCCGTCCCATTTGGGCTCTAGCTTGCCTGGAAATAATTCACGTCGTGCGTCATAATACAGAATAAGCTGTCCTTTCTTGAAGGTGTATTTCTTGGCTTTAAGGTCGTGTAGCTGCTTCATTCGGCACTTCGCCACTTCTTGGTGCAATAAGCTCTGCAGCTTAAGCTCATCTAAATGTGCCAGTGTCGTCAAGCGCTCAAAAAGTGCGTCTTCATCACTCAAAGAATGCTTGATGGCAAACCGAATAGTTGGCAGCTCAATCTCTAAAGGCAAGACACACTCCTCCCCATATACTAACTTGAATGGGGTATGGCCAGTGGCTCGTTTGAAGGTCGTATTATAGGCCCACACTGCCACGTATAACTTTTTATCTTAATCCCGTTTCTTTTCCGACACAATTTTGGACAGGATACCCACAAGCTGCTTGTTGGTGCTTTCAACTTGCCCATTGGCTTGCAGGTTATATGGGGTTGTTTTGTTATGCTTGATTTGCCACATCTCTGTCAAACCTTTGATCACCTTATTCAGGAAATGGGTTCCGCGGTCCGACACTAATTCTTTCGGCGGACCAAAACGGCATATTATCTGCTCTAAAAGGAAACTAGCAGTTTCTTTAGCATCATCTTTTCTTGTTGCACGTGCTTCTGACCACTTTGTGAAGTAGTCAGTTGCTACAATTATGTACCTATTTTGCGTAGTCGACGACGGAGTAATAGGACCCACAAAGTCTATTCCCCACTTCTCGAATGGAAGTATTGCCATAATAGGGGTAAGTGGTCGTTTCCTATTCTCTCGACTATCATGTCGTTGACAAATATTGCATCTCTTAACATATGCAAACGCATCCTGGAAGATGGCAAGCCACCAATAACCTGCTCTTAAATCCTTTTGTGCTGTAAGCCGTCCAGCAAAATGGTCGCCGCAAGCAGAATCATGGCACTCTTCCAAAATGAATGGCACCTCGTCAGGCATCACACATCGGCGGTAGATGTCATCAACCCCTTGCCGATATAATGTACCTGCGATCAAGGCAAACTTTAATGCTTGCTGCTAATTTTCCTTCTCTCAGCTTTAGATAATTCGGATCCCGCCTCTCCTGTTGATAAATAATGCGTTATTGCAGCATACCAGGAGGGAATAGATGCCGTATCTATTTTAAATAACAACTCCATGTCACTACCTTCAGCCACAGATTCTTTCGGCTCCCCAAAGTCCACCAGACATTCCACGATGCCTTGCAACCTTGGTGGCTTACTCCTGGTTTCATAATCGAATTCCTGCAAAGTGATTAACCACTTTGCTAGACGATCAGGCGGCTGTAGCTTATTCATCAATAATCGAAGTCCCTCCGCCTTCGTATAAAGCACGACTTTCTCATAGAGAATGTAATGCCTGAATTTCTTGGTCCCAAAGACCATCGCTAGACACAACTTCTCCATGTAGGTATAATTGATTTCGGATACCCCCAGCTTCCGGCTAGCAAAAGCAATCGGGTGGTACCACTTCTCTTCCCAAATTTGGGCTAAACAACAGCTGATACTATACATGGTGGCTGCTGAGAATATATAGAACACCTCACCTCTTTTAGGTGCTTTTAGAACGGGAGCTCTTGCTAGCTCTTGTTTCACATCCTCGAATGCTACCTTACAAGGGTCACCCCATACAAACGAACGGCTAAAGGACAATAAATTTGTAAGCGGCAACGTTCTTTCTGCCAAGGCGTTTATGAATCTACGGTAATAACCAACCGAAGACAGAAAGCTATGAACTTCTTTCGGAGTGCGTGGTGGACCCATGGCAACTATAACTTTGACCTTCTCGGGGTCTATCGCAATTCCTACCGAACTGACCACATGACCCAACAATAGCCCATAAGGTACTCCAAAAACACACTTCCGCGGGTTTAGGGCGATGCAAATTGTCTATAGCGCCCAAAACATTTTCTTAAAATGATCAACTGCCTTCCTCTCACGGTGGCACCCTCTAAGTCATCAATGAACACCTTCAACTCTTCAGGGGATATGTCACCGAATGTCTTATCTGCTGTTCATTGCCACGAACCAGGCGCATTGCATAAACCAAAGGCCATCACATGGTACGCAAAAGTACCAAATACAGTAATAAAAGTTGTTTTCAACTTGTCCTCTTCTGCAATTGCCATCTGGTTATATCCTACAAAGCAATCCATAAACGAATATATCTCCCTACCCGCTAATTGATCCAAAATCTGGTCAATAAATGGCAACGGGTAGTAGTCCTTAACTGTCTGCTTATTCAGCTCCCTAAAGTCTACACATAATCGGATTTGATTATTCTTCTTCTTTCTGATCACAACTGGTGAACACCATTCCGTCTGTTGCACCGGAAAAATCAAACCCGCTTTTCGAAGTTTCTGTAACTCTTCAAACAGCCCGTCCCTCAGTTCGAAAGGCATACGCCTTACTTTCTGTCGTACAGGACGACTGCCCTCTTTCAACGGAATTGTATGGACAGCAAGACTAGGAGGAATGCCTCTCAGCTCATCATAACTCCAGGCAAAGATATCACGGAATTCCTGGATCAAGGCCACATAGTCCTCCCTTTCTATTGTGCTGAGCATAGAACCTAATTTGATTGGCCGTGAATCATCAGGCGTACCAAGGTCTAGCTCGATAACATCTCCATCTCTTATACGATCTTGGCCCTCTATCGGCTCGTTCAAAGTGATCTGATAGATGTCTTCCGTGGTGGATCCCTCTTTGGACTCATCACTCGATGATGTCTCACTGGCAGATAAATCCTCTAATGTCTCCAATTCTGTACAAGATAGAGGAGCTCTCTCACTCTGCGGGGACTCAGGATAAGCATCAACCACCACACGCTGGGCACCTCTGCCGAATATTAGTCGACCGGCGGGTATATCTACTTGGCAGTCCGCTTGCAAGATCCAAGGTCGTCCGAGTAATACTTGGTAACTTGGACGGCCTGCAAAACGAATCACCCTAAAGTCCAACAGGCATTCTACATTTGCAACAGTGACATGGACCTTAGTAATGCAGCCTTCCGGCTATCTCAAACTATCATCTGCCATTCGGAGGATTGTGGAGGTATCTTTCTGGATCGCAAGACCCAACCTTTCCATCAGTTCAGAACTCATAATGTTAATAGATGATCCCGTGTCAACAATGGCATAATCTACTAATATCCCATCGACATAGGCTGCAACCCTTGGGCAATGCTTCTCAGCATGCTCGAACCAATCATCACCAACTCGCGCAATACCAAAGGTTCTACGATATACCCGGTACGTAGGATCTTTCTAAATTCCTTGCATACTCATGGGGAAAGCTTAATAAGCTGTAAGAGGTTCACGTCCGGCTTGACTTCACAAAGAGAGCTCGCCAAATCGAATTCATGATAGTTCGATAGAGCTCGCTTTTCATGCCAAACCATCCACTCTTTAGGTCGTTGAACCGGCTTTATTGCCTCTTTCTTAACTTTCACCTTCTTCTTTGGTGGTTCCTTATCGGCTTTACTTTCCACGGGCTTCAAAGGTCCCCCTTCCATGGTAGGATCCAAAACTTGCATTCCTTTGTCGCCTTGTTTAGGGTTTCCGTCAACAGGCTTATCCTTGTCGGCTTCTCTACCCTTTTGACCTCTTGTAAGAACAGCTCGCAGATGAGAGGTTTCAGCATCATTAACGCGTACAGCCTCAATCAAACTAACCCCACTACCACTGGGTAGCTCCTCCACTGTAGTCTTTGGTCGTTGAAGTATTTGTTTAGGCCCGTCTTCTCACTGGGAATCATTTCCTTGCGCACGATGATTAACAGGCCCTGGCTGCCGACTACCTCGCTGGAGGGAACTAATCTTACTCCAGCAAGTAGCTGCTAAATGGCCAGATTTTCCACAGATGTCGCACTTAACATTTGGGCAATTTCTTGGATAGTGCTGCCCACCACACCATTTGCAACTAAACCTCGACGATGCACCCTCATCTGGGTATCTACTTCCTATCAAATTTTGTTGTTTTTTAAGGAAGTTGACATCAACGGCTATTTGTCGATACTGCTCTGTTATCATGTCGGTATAATGCTTCACCATGTCCTTAACCTCGCCAAGAACATTGGAAGCACTCGACTCATAGCCTTGGTCATTACCATGTCATTCCATCGTCCTAACAATTCGATTAGGCACTGGTTGTTGAGCCACAGGCATGGTATTAGAATTGACCGCCTGGCCTCCACCATTTGGAGCCATTTGACTGCCCGTAGGCATCGACATGCTAGGGGGAGCTGGTAATAAAGGGACATTCTCCATCATGTTCCCTCTCCCATTAGGGTTAGCCATCGCTATCCCTTGGCCACTACTGCCATTGGCCATCGCCATATTATTTCCCAATACTAAACCCATATTCGAATTGCCTCGAGAAGCATAGGCTGCTTGTAGTCGGGATTCCACCTCTTGTGCTCGTGTAATGGCAGTATCTATATCCCCCAAGGGGACACTACTCAACTGCAATTGGATATTAAAGTCCAAACCATGTAGGAAATATTGCAATTGGGCAGCTGCGGGGATAGGAATAGAGGTGTCCAACTTACGGAAAACCTCTTTTATTTTCTTCGCATAAGCACGAATATCCTCGTGTGGTTCTTGGCGGGTCACATTGAGTACATGCAACCAATATTGCCCACCCCTTTCAGGGGCAAACTCCCTTCGAAAAGTTCCATAAAATGAATCAATATTCAGTATGGTTCCGGCTTCTAAACCATGATACCATATAGCAGCTCTTCCTTTGAGAGTCATATTGAAGAACATCATTAAATGTCCTTCTTCTTGGATGCGACAGTTAAACATCAGCTTTTGAAACTCCCTAATGTGGAGTTCCGCATCTTCCTCAACTAGCCCATTAAAAATGGGTAGCGAGTAACCTAGAGCCGACAAATCCGTCGTTCCTGCATGGATTGCAATAGGCTGCACCATAACGAAAATTGGATTTGCACTAGGAATAGGGGACGGTGGGGTTACACCTCCCGCACTTGATATAGACTGACTTATGGCAGAAAGGGGAGCACTAGAGCTTCCACCTTCTCCTAACTTACTGCTTGTGGTCCCAAGACCACTAGATCCACTCCCTCGTAAGGGTTCAGCACCGCTACGCTTAGGAAATATCTCCTAAAAATTTCAGCACGTCACCTAGCTCTTTCGTCTCTCTCTTGCTTTTGGATTTCTGCTAGACGATGCTTATCAATAAATAATGGATCAATCTCAATATCCTTTGGCATAAACTGCTAGTTGGTCCCTAGACAACCAGGATTCGAGGACCGCCACTTTTAAGCGGCTCCCGGCAGACGCACCACTGATGGAACCTAGAACGGGCCGGCACTGGCTCGCGCACTAGCTGGACCTCTATCACACGCGCTCAACAACTCCACGGCCTCGCGGCCAGGAGCATTGATGACACATACATTGCCTTCCTAAATGTCTTGCGTTTGTATTACGTCGTTTGTAGTCCACTCTTCTCTCACCCACTACTCCTCAGAGGGAGTCCCTTACACATTGCCTAATGGCACGAAACACATACATAGGGGGTCCTCCAACGGTTGAATGCCGCCACCCCTCTGCCACTCTCCTACACCTTGGGGATTGGCCCCTCGATGCGTCGCTCAACATATAGACATTTCGCACAAAATCCACTCAAGGTACTATTTAATCGTATACAGGAATGTACCATTGTCCTTACTTCTCTTTTCCCTAGACCCCACGACTAGCCTATAGCTCAGGGTGTCCTGTCTCTCACTCAACGTGGGTCAAAGTCCTAATGAAAGCAATTGCTGTGCATCCAGGATTTCTGATACCTTTAAATATTTTCATGATTTATGCATATTGTGGATGCTAAGTGCTCAAACAATTATGAAATCAATATTGTGCACATGTGGAAAACATCCTTTCAATGATTTTCAACTAGCGTTCTTATGCGGCACTGCACGAACCTAGCACCGAGGGCACCCTCGTGCTATTAGGCTCTTATCCTATAATTATTCACCGACCTATATGGCATGCAACCAAAAACCAGCAACCTTTTCATCATTTTACTCCACATCTAGACACATTTTAACCACTCTACCCTCCCATCGATCAAATGTTGCATTGTTGTATACATTCATAAGGCATTTTGCCATCATTTTATGTGTAAACAATGGAAAAGGACGCACTAGAACAAGAAGGTGGGGATGAACTGAGGCAAATCCTCATGCTTCAGTCCCCACAAACATTCACAAACATTGTTCTTAATTTTCATTAATTTTCTGCACCCAAAATGCATTTTTCCCCTATTTTTAGTGATTTTTCTTTCTTTTCCTTGTATTTTCCCCTATTTTTTGCATTATTTTATTACTAAAAATTCAAAATAGGTTATGGGCTGTGGCCCTTAGTTCCTTCTTGCAGCAAAAATGAAAATTTAGTTGGTGTTCCTATTTATTCTTCCATTTTTATGCCCAAAAATATCATTTTCCCTTGATTTTTCATATTTTACGTGTTTTAGTGTATTATTTTGAGCCATAAGATGCATATTTTTCTGATTTTCTGATTATGATCAACAAGTACTCATGGAAAACAGCAACTTAAACAATTTTTAGCCCACATGAACAACATTTTATCAATCAAAAGCCATAAAATCTCAATTTTCTCTTGAAAAAATTGAATTACTGCTTATTTGCGTGTTTCGGGTTTCATGTCCATGGCTGCAAATCTGAAAATCAGCAGCACTTCATGCTCATGACGATCACAAATCACCATTTCCAGCCCGTGGAGCAATCCGATCAATGCCGGACAAGCCTCCATCATTCTTTCTTCTTCTTTCCTCTTCCCACATGAACTTGCCTTTAGAAGAGAGAGAGGGAGGAGAGAGAAAGATTAAATTTCCATCTCAGCATTCAGGCCATCAATTGAGGAGTGAAGGACGGCGATAGAGTCAGCATTCAGGAGGGAAGCAAGGGCCAATGTCTGATGGGGGGTTGTGTGCAGGCTGCATGAGGCATCTCCCACCATGATGGCGCAATTTTCGGCGTGATGCAGGCGTGGGCCTCTTCTCTCTCTCTCCACGATTTTTCTTCATCTAACTTTCATGTGGCATAAAATTTCTTGGGCTCCCAAAGGTCATGCCCACTTTGGCTACTCCAATGTCCACCTCTTCAAATCTTGCCCAACTTCTTGGCCATTTTCCCGTCCGGACTCGGAATTAAACTCTGAAAAATCCTGGGCATCCGGCTTAGCATCCCGCATTGGCCAGTAGCTCGTGTCAACCCGCACGACTATCTGAAAAATTATGAAAATTCAACAAGTGTCACTCGTGCACCTTTAAAGCACTTTGGTGCTTAAAATCGTCCTAGGTCGAGCCGCCGCCTTTGACATTGAATATTTTTCCCTTGATATTCGTAATTTTTAGCTATTTTTAAGCACTTCCCGGCACCTAAATTTTGGTGCTTAAAATCGTTCTAGGTCGAGCCGCCGCCTTTGACATTGAATATTTTTCCCTTGATATTCGTAATTTTTAGCTATTTTTAAGCACTTCCCGGCACCTAAATTCTGCTCTCACATCTCTTGGAGGCTGTCATTATTTTGTCACTTTTATTGATGACTATAGCAGAAAAGTTTGGGTGTATTTTATGAAAAAGAAAAGTGAAGTTTTTGGGCATTTCAAAACTCTTAAAGCTATGGTTGAAAAAGGAATAGGCCTGCAAATAAAATGCCTAAGGTCAGATGGAGGGGGAGAGTACCTCTGAAATGAGTTTGCAAGGTTCCTGCAGGAGCATGGCATAAAGCAGCAATATTCATGCAGTCATATCCCACAACAAAATGGAATTGCAAAAAGGAAAAACAGGCATATTGGAGAGGTATCTCGTGCCATGCTCAATGAAAAAGACCTGCCAGATTTTTATTGGGCTGAGGCAGTTGCTACAGCAGTCTACATAATGAACAGGACTCCCACTGCAGCAATACATGGGATGACTCCAGAGGAGAGGTATACTGGTAGGAAACCAGATATTTCTCATTTGAAGATTCTTGGTTGCATTGCCTATGTTCATGTGCCAGATGAGTTGAGATCCAAGTTGGATCCAAAAGCTGAGAAGTGCATCTTTATTGGTTACTCTTTGCAGCAGAAAGGGTATAGATGCTATAACCCTTCTACTCGTAAGTTTACAGTGAGCAGAGATGTTGTCTTTGATGAGATGAGTCGCTCGTATAAACCAGTAAATGTGATTGATAATGAAGATGCACAAAATGGTAATGCTGCACAAAATTCACAGCAGCAGTCACAAGATATTAGTGGACCTGGAGCGTCCTCTAGTAGTGGTTCACATTCTTCGCCATGGACAGGCAGATTGAGATCAGGAGAATCTTCTCAAAGCAATGCAAATAGTGGTATGCAGGTATCACGAAAAGGAAAAGAGAAGGTAGATCAGCCCATATTTGATGTGAATGCAGGTCACTCTTATGTGGATGGTAAATCCAATGGCTCAGAACAGAGCATTGATGATGAGTTGGGTATCCCTTCTATTGTTACACCTGGAGTAAGGAAGACCAGGGATGTTTTGAGAGCACCTGGAAGTGAGCCTACTTTGCGTAGGTCTACCAGAGCTAGGTATCCTGTGGATAGGCTGAAATATGATGGATTTACAGCCATTCACTATGCATATATGGTCAAAGTGATACAGGAACCAGAACCCACTTCTTTTGAGCAAGCCATGGGAAAAGAAAAATGGGAGAAAGCCATGGATGAAGAAATGGATGCCTTGGAAGCAAATGCTACATGGGAATTGGTACCTTTGCCTAAAGGTAAGAATGCAATTGGCTGTAAGTGGGTTTATAAGGTGAAGCACAATGCAGATGGTACTGTGAATAGATACAAGGCAAGATTAGTAGTCAAGGGGTATGCACAAACATATGGCATTGATTATAAAGAAACATTCAGTCTGGTTGCAAGGATGGCAACCGTAAGAGCAGCCATTGCTATGGCTGCATCAAAGGAATGGTCTTTACATCAGATGGATATAAAGAATGCCTTCTTGCATGGTGATTTGCAAGAAGAGGTATATATGGAGCAGCCACCAGGTTATGTGCATGCTGTTCATCCTGAGTTTGTTTGCAGGTTGAAGAAAGCATTGTATGGCTTGAAGCAAGCACCTAGAGCATGGTCTGACAAGATAGGACGGTATCTTGTCACTATTGGCTTTCAGATTTCCAAGGCAGATTTCTCACTTTATGTGAGAAAAACAGAGAAAGGTATTATGCTACTTGTCATTTATGTTGATGACTTGATTATGACAGGTGATAGTGATGAAGATATCCTTCATGTGAAAATGCTATTGAAGCAGAAGTTTGAGATGAAGGATTTGGGAGAGCTGCGTTATTTCTTGGGCATTGAGGTTATTAGATCACCAAGTGGGATACGGCTCTTGCAGAGGCAGTATGGATTGGACATGCTATCCAAATATGGGATGACAGGCTGTAAGCCTATTTCAGTTCCTTTGGAGCAGAATGTGAAGCTGAGCGCAGATGCAGGTGAGCTTCTAGAAGACCCTACTATGTACAGACGCATAGTAGGAAGTTTGATTTATATGACTATTACCAGGCCAGATTTGAGCTATGTTGTTGGATTGGTAAGTCAATTTATGCAAGCTCCAAGGAAACCGCATTTGGATGTGGCTAGACGCATACTCAGGTATGTGAAGTCCACATTGCAGTATGGACTACTTTATGAGACTGGGGTTCAGATACAGTTGCACGGATACACTGATGCTGATTGGGCTGGTAGTATTTCTGATAGACGATCTACCAGTGGATATGTTTTCTCTTTTGGGAGTGCTGCAGTCACTTGGAGCAGCAAGAAACAACCTACAGTTGCCTTGTCGAGCACAGAGGCTGAGTACAGGGGTGCAGCAATGGCTGCATGTGAGGTAGCTTGGTTACATAAGCTACTTTATGATATGCATCAGCCTACAGATGGGCCAGTTGTCATTTATTGTGACAACATGAGCAGTATACACTTGGCAAATAACTCAGTCTATCATGCTAGAACAAAGCACATTGAGATGCATTATCACTATGTGCGGGAGAGGGTTTTACTAGGTCTTATTGATCTAGTTTATGTCAGCACAGAGGATCAGGTAGCTGACATATTTACAAAGGCATTGGGTACAGAGAAGCTGCGCAAGTTCAGAGACATGCTTGGTGTGCAGGAATTGGGATTGAGCTCGAGGGGGAGTGTTGAGATATCGAGCTCCACTCGTGATATGCCAGGGTGACCGTTGTGCATTTATGTCACCGACTTGTCAGTTGCAGATGTGGTTGGTACACCGCCCATGAATAATAGCTAGATGATAGCTATCCTTATCTACTCTAGTTTGTGGCTCAGTTAGTATGCCACCTTAGTTAGTTGAGTTTGGTTTTGAGACCCATATATAGGGTTCTTCTGTTTCTATGTACTTGAGTTCTTTTTGGCTTACACAACTAAGAAGAGGAAAACTGTTTTCAGCCTCCACCCTTATGTGTATTCCCCCATTGTGCAAGCAACAAAGCTACAAGTGAGACTCCTTCCTTCTCTCCCACAATCTTGGCAAGTAGATCTTATGCATGTGAAGACTGATGAACAGGTTGCAGATATCTTTAACAAGTCTTTGGGTAAAGATAAGTTTAGTAATTTTAGACAGCTACTTGGAGTTCATCAGGTGATTTAAGCTTGAGGGGGAGTGTTAGAATATCAAGCTCCTATTATTCTCCTGTCAGTTTGTGTGATCGACATTAGCTGTGTCCAGCTGTATCAGCAAGTGTGGGACATTAAATAAGTCGATGGTCTTAGACCCAGTGTGAATGGTCCTACGAACCTTAGTACTATTGTATACACTTATGTTATGTGTGTGGTCTATTAGATAATGAAAGAAGAAAGAGAGAGCACTCAGCTCTTTACTCTTGCCTCCTCTGTCTCTGAATCTCAACAGGAATCACTTTCCTTTGATCAGCCACACATAAAACAATATGGGTAGGTTCTAGATTCTTCAACCCTGATTCTTGCATTGTTTGTTCTGTCATCAAATTGACTCCTGAGTCACCATCTAACTGCACTTCATTTAGTAAGTGGCCATTAATAGTATCTATAACTGGAGCTCCTAGATCCACAAATAAATCTACTATTTTTACGTCTCAAGTCATTTTTCTTTTAGAAGCGATTGCAGTTACTTTAGAAGTGTTAGTCTCAATTATTTTCCTTCAATGCCGAACTAATTTATGATAAAGCTGCTTTCGACAAAAAGGCACTATTTCTAGCAATTGCCGAAGGTTAATAGTCAATGATATTTCTTTTAATGTAGCTCAAAGATCATAGGTCTTGTTTACTGCTTCTGCCTGCTCTTTACTTCCTTCCCTAGGAGAAATCAATCTTTCAAGAAAAGGAGCTACTCCCACTTGAATCTTAGGATTTGCTAAAGGCAAAGGTAATAATGGATGGTCAGAGGAATGTTGTGGAGAATCTGACTCATGTAGCTCTACATTAGGATCTATATCCTTAGGTTTATCCTGCATAGCTCCTTTTAATTGTGGACTCTCTTCATCTAACAACTTGTGCTCCTTTTGTTGTTGCTTTTGTGCCCTAGTAATGACACCAATCATGGGGTCAGCTTAAATATCGCCTTGCGGGGTATGAATTTGGACTTAACTCCAATCTCTTGTTCCTTCATTTCTACTTCCACTAAATTTGCGAACAAGTTTGAGAGTTCATCAAAAACTTGCTTACCCCTATCATTAGTTTTGTTATCTTCTCGCTTCGGGCAATTCTCTTCATGATGCCCTTCACCGCTACATCTCCTACAAAGAGGAGTAAAGTCTTGATTTTTACGCACATTTGGACAATATGTAGCTATATGACCTTCCTGTTGGCATCGATAACAAATTACCAGTCCCCTAGGCCTTTGTTGTCCACTTTGTCCCATTAGATTACGAAAAGTACAATTGTTTCTCCTAAAAGGAGAATTTCTTCCTCAGTTTCCATCACTATTGTAATTATTTCGGGGTGCTGGGGGTCTACCTTGGGTTGGAAGTCCTCTTGGCCTAAAAGGTTGATTAAGTGGTCAAATCGCATAAGTCTTATTGTTACAATCCATGTAATTGTAACTTTTTTGCATTGAACGAGCTTGTTGATGCTCTTGACCTAGCTTATGCCAAAAATTTGTATCTAGATGCCCTGTCTTAAGGCAAAAAGTGCAGAACAATGGATGATCAGCGGTGGATTAGTCTTGAAGTCTCGGACACTCTGTAGCCACATTTCCATAACCATGACACTTACCACACTAGATATTAGATCTAGGTGGATTTGAAGTTGAACTACTCGAGGATTGTTGTGCACTAGAAGACTATGTTGTTATCAAATTAATTTCTTTCAAGGGTGCTTGCATTGCACCCATGATTTCCTGCTTCAACTTTCCTAGGGATTTTGCAATAATATCAGCTACTTTCTCTTCATCAAGAGAGGATTGAGATTGTGGCATAGAAGGCATTCTTGTTTGCATCATATGGGCTGGAATCAAAGTGTATGGATTTAAAGGTACACTTGATACATTTGGACTTGCAATTACCGATGGATTTAAATGAACGGTCACATAAGACACGTTCTTAGATATCCCACTTGAAGTGCTTGCATATTCCGTCCGGGGTTCTTTGAATAAGTCCCTCCATCGTTGTTGGCTAAGTTGTAGTTCTTCCCACCATCTAGCATGTGTTTTAGAATATGCTAGTGTAGCTGGCCATTGTAGGCTAACATGCTGATGAACTTCAGGATTAAGCCCATCAATAAATTTACACTTTTGCGTGGGCCCATTAGAAGCTGGATTCATCTTTCAAATAATTGTCTCCATATGTTCAATGTAATGTTCAACACTTTCGGTTGTTCCCTAGGACAAATAATCCAATTGAAGGGCTAGTCTATCTTGGAAACCTTGTCGTCGAAATTTTTCTAGGAACGCTTTCGAGAAGGTAGCATAAGTCACTTTATGTTGGGCAGCTAGGTTCTCGTACCACCTCGCTGCTTCATCTTTTTGTGTTTTAGGGAAGATATGAAGCTTTTGGTCATCGTCTACTATCTCATTGGCGACACAGGTCACCTCAAATCTTTGCAAATGCGCATCAGAATCCTCATCCCAGTCCCCCAAATTGCATGAAGTCAGCTAATCTGACTGGGTTGCGAGCCATTGTTTCTCTAAATAACATCTCTAACCCTAAATCTTTGGTAATATCAAACCACGCAGGTTTCTTGAGCTCCTTAAATAAAGATCTTAAACCTAGATCAGGTACGTCTTGACTTGGATCTCCTTAGTGGGAATTTCTAAACAAAGATCGTAGTTCAAAATTCACTACTCGCTCTATCCACGGTACCTCCTTTGGCTCCTTAAATAGTTGGTGCAATCCAAAATTCAACTCTAAATCCCAATCAAAGGGCAGTTTAGTACTCTCCTACTCCTTTCCCCAGTGACACTACCAGTGCTTGAGGCGACTTGATCCCATTGATATGAGTTTACTTCCTTCCCTTTGATGGTGTTCTATCGAATAATATACTAGGCCTAAAAGGTTCTATGTTTGAGTTAGACACATCGTCTATCCCTAGATTTAATAATATATTCACCCTTTCAAGCCTTTCTAAAAGCCAAGCTTCCTATTGCATAGCTCGTTCTCTAGCTCGTTGATCTCTAGCTTCATTTTGCTGTCTGTGCTTCTTCTCCGAATTCATCCACAATTATTGAAATAGCTATTACTGTCATACTCCAAAATTTCACATGTTTTGTTTGAAGCTATAAGTTAGGTTTTTGCTTGCATGTGTGCATAGAAGGTTTAGAATGGTTGGTAACTCTGGGTCTATTTCTCCATAAGGCAACTTTTCTTCTTGCTCAGGGCTTAGACTTGAAATTTCAGCGACCTCTCTAATGTCTTTTGTGTCAAGAGTAACTTTTAAACCTCTGGATATACGTATCCAAGGCAACACATCATCCCATACCACTCTTCTAAGAGTTTGATAAGCGTTAGATAATACCAATCAAGGTGGTATGATACACTGATTGTATTTATTTCTACTGCATCTATTAACCCAAAATGCACTGCTAATAAAACTATGGTTTACACACAATCGTTATAGCTCCAACTCCAGGAAGATAGTTGTTCTACGTCTACAGTTAATTGCGGGCCACAATATTTGTCCCCCCTACTAATTTAGTGTCTCTTGCCCAATCCAATATTCTCCTTTTGAAATCTTGGGGCAAATTAGGAAAATGGTCCCTTAGAAAAGAGACCTCATGTTCACTCATAAATACCTAGGATTTAAAAATCCTAGTGAGATCAATCACCTCACTTGGCTCCTAAAAATGCACCAAAAAATGATCGACCAAAGATCAATGAGCCACTTTCAACCGGGAGCCACTTTCAACCAGGTTGCCAAGCCAACTCCTACGAGTTGTTGCACTAGATAGGTGATTTTTTGCTCTAATCTTGTTAACTTTTTCTAGCCTTCCATGATATTTATGACACTCGTTCGTAATAGCAATCCAACTATTCTCATGCAAATATCTAGACTTTAGTAAGCCTACTTAGTCTTGCACGTTACTTTTATTTTTAAACCTTCACAGCTATGTCTCTATACTGGACACTAGGATACTAAGACTAGGATGTTTATCCCTAAGGGAACTAGTTTCAGGGCATAGATCCAATAGATCTATCTACACATGTTGATTTAAACTCTTTTAAATTATTTCTTCTCTACTTTATATAATAAATTCCTCCTATTATTTATTAATCAACAAACATTCATAACAAATCATCTAACATTTCACAAATCCATAAACTCTAATTTCCCTTTTAAACATTTCTCTTGTCCCATATAGCATAACTTAATACTTTGTGTACACTCTTAATTTGCATAAAGTTGGAAACACTATATTTTATATTAATAATATTTCAAAGTAACAACACCAAATTACTTTTCTTTTTTTTTTAACCCCAAGAAAATTCTATAAAACATCAAAAATCATATTTTTAGTTTTTCATAAAAGATCTTATTTTTTTTAGTTTAAAAAATATGCTTTTTATCAATAAATATTGTAATTTTCATCCACAATAACTGTTTTTAATTTTTAAAACATATTAAATATCTTCCAAAAAATTTGGAAAATTTTCATAATACTTTCAATATATAGAATTCATGAAAAAAATATTATATCTCATAATTGTTTAACCAAATCTTTATCCATTCTATTTTAAAGTCATTTTAAAGGCTTTTTTTAGTTGTTTTTTATTTTTAAAATATAAAATTAGATATGCATAGATACCAAAAACTATTCAAAGTTGAAAATGAGGTTTAAAGTCATTTTATAAAAATTATAAACCAAAGAAAGATTTATGCTGCATCGTTTATTTTTGTTAAATGAGGTAAGACACTTATGTGATAGTACGAGAGTCACTATTACGTTTTTGAAAGTTGTGTCCTTTGCATTCCAGCCAAGAAAAAGTCTACCTAGTCATTTGGAACAACAAGCTCACCATTTCCTGCTTCCCTAAGTTTTTCTTTGCCAATTGCATTGTTGTTATAAGAATGGGAACTTAGAACTCTCTTAATATTTAATCTTAATTAATTTAAAACTTAAGATATAAGCTTCCATGGAGTTCATGTTGACGACTAAGAGAGGGAAAGAGAGTAATTCAAGATCTCCCTCATACCTCCATAAAATCACGGGCCGAATAGAGCGATTGAAAGGCAGAAAATCGCTCTCCTACCCCATCACTTCAAATCGGGTGCATACATTGAAGCTCCAATTTGGTGTTTAGGGGGAAGGCACGGTGATGATCAATTGATGATGATGATGCTCTATAATAGATGGCACTATAGTTTTGTTGTTTATATTAGTTTGATGACTTCCTCTCCTCGTAAATTTTTGTCCAAGGCTACCATGATCATGCAGAGTGTGAATTGGGTGTACTATATCATTCTTTTCTCCTTGTTTCTCAGGCTTCCTTCCTGACACCATGAGATGGTCTTTGTTATCATCATCAACTGTTGTGTTCGTCGACAGGAAGGTTTTGCTTAGCTGTTGTAGTTTGCCTCATCTTGTGTATGCTTATGTTGAGGATGGTGATGATCAACTGATGATGATGATAATGAACTTGTGATTGACATTGATGCTCAGGACGATGGCAAGATTGCCTCCTCTCCCCCTCCCCCACTTTGTTGATTGAATGGCATTCATTCTCTCCCCTTTAGTCTTGGAAGATGGCGCCTCTTCATGATGTCTTTCTCTCACTCTCTCACTCTCTCAAAATCAATCAAAACCGAAGTCACAAAAATGCAATGTCTGAATCAATGTTGTTCCTCAGAGAGTCAATCCTAGCAAGAATACAGATCAATCAGCATCTTAATCGAGAGCCAAAGAACTAACATGACACAACCGTTTCAATTCTTCAGCAGAATGTGAACGACATGCCGCCTTGGTATTGCGCAAAGGCAGGCGATGGTGAATTGAATGTAATCCCAACTTATCAGTGATCTCTGTAGCATTCATGGCATTTGGAAAGTCTTGCTTGTTTGCAAACACAAGAAGGCTGGCATCCCAAATTTCATCCTTGCGTGGAATGTTGTTTGCAAGCCAATCCAAACCCTCATATGGTCCTTCACCTGAGGTTATGCAAGTGCTTTGGATGTACCAATGGAAATGGCGTTGTAGAGGACAGAGGCACTCCTCTGCTGCTTGCTGGAAACCAAAGTGTTTGTGTTGTCATATTCTCTCTCTCTCTCTCTCTCTCTCTCTCTCTCTCTCTCTCTCTCTCTCTCTCTCTCTCTCTCTCTCTCTCTCTCTCTCTCTCTCTCTCTCTCTCTCTCTCTATAATGCTCCTCAACAATGGCCCGCCCTTCTTCACGACATCATGCAATGGCCTCCCTTTCTCTCTATTTTTCATTCTTTCTTTTGGTTTAAAAAAAGAAACCTTATTTCTCTAATCTTAGTCATATTAAACTTGATAACCCTAGTCATATTAAACTACCCCATACGATTCTTTGCCTTGAGTGCTTCCCCACAAATGTATAAAATCTACCGTTCTTCCAATGTTTTGTCAGTTTTGACCACCAAATTTGCTATGCTTCCTCCACAATAATCCATCGCTATCCAAAGAAAATCTTTGGCTTGATAGCTGCCCAAGTAGCCTATAACATTTGAATGATTGCAATCTTTCAACATTTCAATCTCTCCACAAATATCTTCATAACCTTCTTCCTCTTAGAGCACTTGTCAATCTTACAAACTCATAGGAGTAGAGGAGGGGAACCCAAGTAATATGTATATGGGAGGTTAAAAAACAGGCATGTGAACAAGTTTTAATATAAGAAAACATGGGAAATATATATTTTTGGTGATTAAAAGTAAGGAGGGGTTATCCAAAGTAGATCTGCATTAGGTCCTCACTCACACACTATATTTTGTCTTGTCTTGTCTTAACTCCGATGTGGATCCTCCATAGCATTGCAGAACACTTTACACTGACTGAGCCGTCCCGCCATCCAGGCATTGATGCAATCTCAAATAATCATCATAAGATCTAATGATCATCATGCCTTCATCAAAACAATATCAGTATTGATGATGACAAAGCAGCAACAAGAGGGTTTGATTCTTAATCATGCATGTTGGCCTTTTGTCAGGTAATGTCTCCATAGGTAGAATCATGATGATTTAATAATTTCCTTGGGAGGTAACATAACTCATGAAATTCCCACCCCCAATTAATATTAAGATATCCTAGCCTCAAACTTTAAAATTTCACTACTAACACCATCATCTCAACCTGTCAGACTTTGGAAAATCTAAAAACCCCCTAAAAACCTCTAATTTGTAACATGATCTTATCTTCTCTAGGTGATAATAATTCGCTATGGGAAAATTTTAGATGTTCATGGTTGGGATTCACTAAGAAAATATATCAAAATTTGTCTAAAACTCCACCTTTCTCTCGTACAAGAATTTCCTTGCACCAACATCTCCTTACCAAACTGCAAAGACACATCCTCCAAAAACAACAACAGCGAACACCACATCTGCATTAAATTAATAAAAAGTTGGTAACAATGTGCCAATTGTGTACACTTTTGTAAATTTCTTTTGCAATATTAGGCATTGTTTCTAGGTATTATCAATTTTGCATTTAGGACGCATGTCGTTGATGCTGCTAGGAGGGGTTTGTTTTTGGGACATGAAGTCGATAAGCATGGAGGTGCCTTTTTGGGTATGGAAAAAAAGAGAGGTTGGATTCACCCAATCGAAATAGTAGCATGAGAAGTGAGGGTCCTAGGATGTGATAATGTGTGATGTCCCTATTGTAGCTCACAAGCAAGGCAATGAATAAAGCATAGACCTGAATGCATAGAGGTCTAAAATCTATTAGAAGGATGTGAGGATCTAACAGAGTGTCTCAAAATAGGTTGTGGGGTGTGCTACTTGTCCTCTATATCTAACATCATGATCTTGCACAATAGGTAGATCTTGGGCTATTACATCAACAATAGGTGTAGGCTATCCAACTGGGGTTGGTTGTACTACAATAGGAGGCTCCTAAAAGGTCATCTTATGTACCTCAACTACCTACTTTGGTCTCTTATTCATCTTATCCTCATGAAGCACAATGTCATGGATACATATAACCCTCTGAGCTTATGGATCCCAAAGGCAATACCCCATCTCACTTGCATCGCCATATCCAAGAAAGATGCATTTGATAGAATCTGGATCTAGCTTGTTGTATGTGTCTTTGGAAATATGGTAGAAAACCTCACATCCAAAGACTCGCAAGTATGTGTATGAGGGAGGTTTACCAGACTATACCTCTTATACAACTCTATCACTAAGAACAGCGCATGGGGATCTATTAATTAAATGGACTATAGTAACAACTGCCTCATGCCAAAAATGTTGTGTTAAGCTTGTCTGATTAAGCAAATTGCAAAGACTTTCCTAAATAGTCCTATTCATGCACTCTACAACACCATTCTTGGATGGGATGTAAGGGGTGGTCAACTGATGCTTAAGACCCATCTCATCATAAGACTCCTCAAATGCTTTAGAGACATATTCACTCCCATTGTCAGGTCATAAGAATTTTAGCCTATTCCCAAACTAGTTCTCAACCATAGCAAGAAAGCATCGAAAAGTGGGTAACACCTCTAACTTTTGCTTTATGGGATAGGCCTAGACCTTATGTGAATAATCATCAATGAATGTAATGAATTACTTTGCACTACCTAATGACTGATAGGGCATGCAATCACAAATATCTAAATGCATAAGAGCCAATGGCTCACCCATATGCATAGAACTAGGTTTTTAATATGAGTTACGAGTTTGCCTACCACATGAAAAATAATCATATGAATCAAAACATGACTAGTCAAGAGGTGATAAATACTAAAAATAAGTCAAGAATTTCATTCCCTTAATGGACATATGCCCAAGATGGTGATGCCAAAGAGATACATATTGAAGTTTGGCCATGATTAGAAAATGATCAATAGATCCAAATATAAGTAAGAAATACATGCTGCCAACCTTGGCACCTCTAGTAAAAATGAGGTTTCCATGTGTAATCTTCCATGAAAAATAACCAAAAGATACATAGTACCTATCATCATCCCACTCTTGAGCTAAGATAAGGCTTTTAGTCAAAGCCAATACATGACATACATCATGCATAACAAATGGAGCACTAGTACCAATCTATAATCTCACATCATCTATGCCAATAATCTAACATACATGATCATCGCCCAATTTGATTGAACTTGTAATAGTGTGGTAGATATAAAACCAATAACATTACAAGGTCACATAAAAGGAAGCCCATGAATCTAAATGCCTAGTTCTATGCATATGGGTGAGCCATTGACTCTTATGCATTTAGATATTTCTACCAACCAAAGATAGTACGAGCTACTATAATAATAGTAAAAGGAAGCCATTGTTTCTACCAACCAAAGATAGTACGAGCTACTATAATGATAGTAAATCATCTCCAAAATTGAGACAATAGGTATATAATAGGCGGAAGACTAAGCCAATACATTGATATCCATAGGTAGGAAGTACTAAAGTGTGCAATATACGCATCCGATCTAAATAAAACTCTTAAAAAAATTCAATTTTTGCACAGTTGTCCACAAATTTGCAATAAAAGCGTATATAACTATAGGCAAAAGATCAAAATGCAAAGCTTCCCCTTCCAAGGGTATCTGGATAGCAATTGTGATATACAATGCAACTAGTAGTGTAAGAAAAAATGGCATAAAGCACCATGGTATCAAATATTGTCAAAGACCCAAATATGTCAGATATATAGATGCAATCCAAAGCAAAGGATAGCAAAAACATAAGACAATTGTGTATAAGAGATATCCAAAAGCAATAGAGATCCCCCAATATGCAAACTAACCATTGCATATGAATAGTGAAGCTCAAGTACATAACAAAAAATGCATCCAAAGCTAACAAATCCATCTGAAAAGAGGAAGTACTAGGTGTACAGACAAAAGCTAAGTTAGTACACAATCATCAATGTTTGAAAGAATGGTATATACCAAAATCAACTAAGCATATATGAATAGGCAAGAGACTCCCACTATCTCAAATAAACCAAACTTTGCAATGAAAAATATCAAAGTTCTCTCACTAGTACAAAATTTAGAATAGAAAAGAGCAATGCAAGCTCAAGACATGTCTTGTAATAACTGGGTATCCAAAGACATGAACAAATACATTTGGGAGCATAAGCATAACATAATTGACTAAGCCCATAAATAGGAGACCACTGAAGCAAATAACCACTGCAAGTATGTATTTAATGGAGTTCAAATCCAAAGTTTAGAGCTCAATATAAGCATATCCAAGCATAATAATCAATGCCAAGCATCAAGACATCCATGTAGCATCCCTAAAGCACCTGCAAACATTCAATGCATAATCCTTTAATATATAAGCTTACTAAATGCCTTTCCCATTAATCAAAGCATCAACCACAAACATTAGAAACTTTCCCCATAAGCATCAATAGAACATTAAATAATCAAATACTTCCTTTCCAAATAGTGAACAATAGTCTTTCTTGAACTACATAGAAATGGCTAATTTAAAGCTCCTCAAATGATGTTGAAGATGGAGGCAATGGAAGCCAAAAAGGACCCAAGAAATGGCCAAGGAGAGTCATAGGATGAGAGAAATAGGTAGAACAGGTAGCAAACAACCCTAAAAATGCACCAAAAAATGTGGGCTACTCCCTAGGCTCTTTCCTAGTTGCAAGTAATGGCATTGATCAATGGGGGAGGATTAAATAGTCTAGAGGAAGACCCTAATCAATGCTTGAAAGGGTAGAGTTGATAGAAAAAGCTATCATAGAAGAGATGCCTAGTGGTAGTGGTATTAGCCTTATTGAAACTATACATGTCAACACCACTGAGGCTTCCAATTTTTGAGCCATCACAAGAGGATAGAAGGTTAAAGAAGGTGATAGAGATCATGTAAACCCCATTGAGGTAAACCCTAAACAAGATGATAAGGGGATGTAAGTCCTTAACCCTAATGTGGAAGCTGGTCTACCAAAAGCTATTGGTAGCAAAGCTGACTCTAATAAGGAGCTACCAAATATTTATACACAAAATATTTCTAGAGAAGAAAATAAAACAACAAATGAGTTAGGGGCGATTGTCTTTGGTCAAAGTAAAAGGACCATTGTTTGAGGGAAGAGAGAGTTTAACTAAGGTATAATATTTTTTAACAATAGGAAAAGTGTTATAGTCAATACCCAAGGGGTTAAAGTATGGATTTATAAAGAAAGGTAAGAAATACACTATTTTAGAAGACCAATTGCATTTGAAAGACAAAAACTTGGTTTTATGATGAGTACCTATACTACTATGGTGCCATCTACTTGTGAGAGTGTGCAACGAAAAGAGGAAAGTGAACATGGAGAGAAGAAGGAGAGAAAGAGAGAACACAAGAGAGAAAAGGAACAATGTGATTGCAATGGATGAATGTATAAGGCTCCAACATTCAACCCCAACACATAGCGTTAATGTAGGCACAAGACAGTAGCAAGTGGATGAGAGAATGAGGAGGGCTAGCTGATTAGGCAAAAAAGTGGAAAAACCCTAAATGTAGTTAAACCCCTAAACAATAGCCAAAAGTGCACTAAAAGAAATGTACTAATGTTCCTACCATCTAAAGAGTCTAAAACACATAAAATGACATACAAATACAAAGTCAGAGCTCCTAATGTTCTCATGTGACTTAGAGTGAGGCTGATAGGTAGGAGATGACCACACAAGACACATATGACTACTAACACCCCTCTCAAATCCTAGATGTGGTGGAAGGCCAAAGGAGATGCAGATTCAAGGATGACAAGAAGAGTGCCAATGCCGATGTAGCCAATCAATGAAGAAAGCCAGCCAAGGAGCAAGTCCCCCCTCTCTATATAAATAGCCGATCAAACAAAGGGCTACCAAAGGGAAATGGAAATAAAGAGGCCTCAAATGGATCACTCTAGAAAACTCCAGTCAAGCATGGGTGAGCCAAGCCTCTAATCCAACTATGAGACAATAGTGAGGAACTATTGAAGGTGCCATAAGCCACATAGAAACACTAGGGACCAAGGGCCAAGCGGTAGGGAATGGTGGCTTGATGGGACAAATAAAATAGATTTCCACATAAAAGAAAGGCCTAAAGGAAAGTGGAAAAATCCTCTAGGAAATCCTCTATAAAACACAAAGGGCTAGGAAATCCACAATTGCATCACCAATATCATCCCCCTCTAAAAGGGATGGGAGGTATGAGGGAACCACCAAAGGAGATGGTAGAGGATGGGATGGAACCTATTGGATAAGTGGTGCACAAACATGAATAGGTGTGGCAATAGAAAGCTGCCTTGGAGGGCCCTACACAAAGGAAGGTAAAGGGAGCATAGATAGTCCCCTCTCCTACCAACTTGTCACAAACGCAGCTCAAGTAGAAGAATCCTCAATAAAGATGGTGGGCTTGGTGAAGAAAACACGTGTCCCAAGACTAGGAAGACCATGAATTGAGAGGAGAAAGAAGCCCAACTCCAAAACAAGTAGGGCCTCATATAGAGCTTGATGGACTAGCCAGACAATAGAGACAATGTACCAACACCATTATTAGGTAACAAGGAAATGTCACAAGAAATAACAATACCCTCTAACATACAAAGATCCTATAAAAAAGCACCTCAGGGAATCATACAACTCAATGCACCATTGTTAAAGAGCCAAGGCACTGCTCAAAAGTTGAGACAATTGAAGATGGCTCCTTTTCCTAATAAACATGTAGAAACATTGAATCAGTAGAAATAGCACATGACAAAGTAGAGGTAGATGAAGGCTTCAATGTAGATCCCTCTTTGCTCCCAGATGAAGGTGAGGGTATGTCCTCTAGCACTCTGCCTTGGGTGTGAGGTCTTCCCATATGGAGGACACATGGGATATCCTCTACATTTTCCCACAAAAGCTGTATCAGAGTCTGAAGACCACTCCAACTTCTTTCTCTTCCCATTCTTCTACTAGGCTTATCTTGTACCTATAGATAAAACTACATAAGCATGACTATGTGCACCTGCTCCATAAGAATCTAGCTGACTATGACAGGGATGCTGACCAAGCGCTAATGGAACTAGCTCCTCCCAAGTGAGAGTCTCCTAGCTATGAGAAGTGAGAAGACTAGTGTAGAATACATCATAGGTCAATGATGAAAGATGTGAGAGAAGTATCACAACTATGTCCTCTAAAGAAATGATTGTACGAAGTAATGAAAACTCATCCTGAATCTCCTCCATCCTATGGATGTGATTCCTCATTGTAGGGGATCTATGATATAGAGCTATTGTAGCTTCAACTCATGAGATAAGTGATGTCCAAATGTCCGAATCTGAAAGAGAAATACCAATCTCCTGATGATATTTGCAATAGTGCAGAGATGTCTAACATGCATGAGCACAGAATTTATACAACTCAAAAAAGGAGAGAAGAGCAAGATTTGGCATTAAGTTGATCCCATAAAGCTATCAAATCCACAATCACATCATCATGAGAATCCACAGCAGGTCAAAGTATAGGGATTGTGATAAAATCCCAAAGGTCACAATCGTTGAGGAGACACTCCATGCAGCACGAACATAGAGGATAGTTTGTCCCATCCAACTTGTCAGATGCAGAGAGAGAGGGTAGGACTACCACCTACTCAAGAGATGCCATTAATGACAACCAAGGACTAGAAGCCCTAAAAGAATATAACAAGAAAGAGTAATAAGATGTTGGTTGGTTTGAGTGATCACAAACCACACTATCCCCTAAAGCACACATTGTCCATAGATGTCCTTCAATAAAGTACCTACAAGAAAACAAAGAAGATGTTGCTAGTGGAATAAAGATGACTGATAAGAGGTGTCCTCACAATAATCTGAGCATGTCACGCCATGATACAAAAGAAGACTATAGGTGAGAAGAACATGATGTCTAAGGGAATACATAATGTTGAGTAGAGAAAGGGAGCAGTAAATGTAGAGCAAAACATGTCTTCAATCTGTAAACACAAACAATCTAAGGGGGTTGTCAAGGATCAAGAGTGTTTGGAAAGCAAGTTCCTGTAGTAAATGCAAAATTTTCCTTGATTTTGATCTAGTATGGAGGACACCCAACACAAAAAATAAGTCACCTTAGTCAAAAAGACCAGTCAATTTGAAATACAACAATGAAAGGATGTTATCCACCTTTAAACAGGCCACCCATTAGAGAATAGTGCTGCCTGTTGAGAATCAGAGTTTGCATCATTGGAATGTGTGCACAAGAGGGAGAAGAGAGCTCAAAGTACAAGAATGAAATCTTGCTTAATAAGTTGCTTAGAGTACAACTTGGGTACACTCTCTCACCCATGATAGTGACCCATAGGCTGTTTATATAGCCCTTGCCAGCTAGGGTTAGGGTTTCCCCTGCCCCTAGGGCCATTCACACTCATCCGCCCTTATACTCCCTTGCTTACAGTGGGTTTCTATGCCTGTCTTCTAACACCCCCCCTCAATGCCAGGGTGGCATTGGATTACAAGGCATGTAAGAGATCCCCCCCTTTTTGGGATGCCTTTATAAATCAGGCTTACAAGGTTGTTTTAGATAGATAATTTAAATAGTCAAAACAGTCGATCTTCAGATGAATTGGAGACATAGTTGGCCACCAATTCTTTGGGTATTTCAGGAGTGTTGGGGCATTTACTAGTGATATGCCCTGTCTTCTTGCATTTGTTACATTTCATCTTCTCAGGATACTTCTTCCAACAGTTGTTTACAAGATGTCCTTTCTTCTTACAGAAAGAACATCTAGTGAGAACTATATGAACCAATACTTGTTCACGGGAATTTGAAGTTGCCTGACTGTTGTTGCTTTCTTTGTGGTTCCTCTTTTCTTCATCCAAACACGATTGAATGGTACTTGCCAAAGTAGGATCTGGAATGTTGGTGAGAGTGGTTACAAGAGTAGGAAACACCTGTTTTACAGCTCTTAGGAGAATAGCAATAGCATCTTCTTCCTGTATTGGAGCTTGTACAGAAGCAAGCTGTGCCATAAGTCCCTTCATATGAGAAATGAATTTTCCCAAATCTTCTCCTAAACAATATTCCAAGCTAAAGAATTCAATTTTAAGGAAGATTTTAGTATTTTTGCCAGTGGCTCCATAGAGCTTTTCAAGCTCATCCCATTTTTCTTTAGCAGTGTTTAGTTGATCAACATGATGAATCAGGGATTCATTTAAGTGTAGCATTATGATTGCTTGAGCACGTTGGTCATCCTCTATATCAATCATATTTGCAGAGTTTAAACCTCTACTGTCTTGAATGAGAGGCCAATACCCTCTCTCCATCATTTTGTATTTTATAAGTACCTGCCATGGGTGGAAATCCTTACCATCAAACTTTCGAATTTGCGGACGGACATCAACATATGTTGTGGTCATTGGGAAGGTCTTACCACTTGTTAGGACAAGGGCAGTGTCTAGTCCCTTACAAACTTTTCACTAAATGCAGAAGCAAATTAGACAATGTGAAGTCAAAGTTGCAATGAAGAGAAAGGCTGAAAATCATACAAGTGTAATATTTCAAAGTATGACTTTGGTGGTCCTTTCTTATGTGCAAGCTTCTTCCGAGGTTTAATAGTCTTTTTAGGTTTTAATGAAGTAAACCTAGACTAGACTTCAGGCTCCTCCTTGTGGTATGGCTTAGTGGATGAAGCTTGTGTTGGACACGGTTTTTCTATGATCTCAATGCTTGTTGCTGATGATTCCGAGGAGAGTATGATGACACTCATGCTATTGATTTCACTGACCAATGTACTTGAGACAAAGTCACTCACGGTATGCAATACACTTCTAGTGCATGATGGTCTATGTGTTAATTTTACACATAACCTTACAACAATATATAAAGAGGAATAAAAAATTCACTGGGTTTTAGTGAATGCCCAGCAAGCAAATAACCTGATGATTCATGATTAGTGTTAAAAAAAACACTATTGTCAAGCTTAGTGAAGTGCTTGAATGGAACCCGGTTGGAAGTCGGCTTCTCGATGCTTGATGATGTCCATTGAGCATGCCCAAGAGCTTTAGAATTTGGAATAGGCTTCAGAGATTGTGCTTCAGTGATTAGAATCACTGTTAATGAAGCTCAGAGTGAAAACATGATAAAATGTCAAGCTTGGAGCTTGTTGGCTATGGCTGCCCAAAAAAACACAGTTAGCATTTGGCAAAGATCTCTCTCTGTGAGAGGAATTTCCAGGAACCCTTTTAGCTAAGGATAGCCCACTTGGGGGGCTATCAAAGCCCCAAGATAACAGTACGGATTACATCCCCTGCTGCGTGTACAGCAGCCCGACTTCTGCACTGTTAGAAAACTGCGCCGTTTTTGCAATTCACACAATGCTGCCCACCCCGTCAACCAATCTTGACGTCTATCATGCCAAGCTGATTCGCCCTGAGATAGGCAAGAAATCCCTAAGAAAGCAGAGGGAGATATGGCCTCCTTTGTCCTCTCCAAGTCCTCCAATGGATGTAGGTTGCAGGCAGCTATGGAGGAAAGAAGGATAAGATGAAGGAAATGATAGCTCATGTGCACTTAGTCATAGCTGATGCTGAGGGAAGCTGAGGAGATCAGAGATGGCTCTGATACCATGTTGAGAATCAGAGTTTGCATCATTGGAATGTGTGCACAAGAGGGAGAAGAGAGCTCAAAGTACAAGAATGAAATCTTGCTTAATAAGTTGCTTAGAGTACAACTTGGGTACACTCTCTCACCCATGATAGTGACCCATAGTCTGTTTATATAGCCCTTGCCAGCTAGGGTTAGGGTTTCCCTTGCCCCTAGGGCCATTCACACTCATCTGCCCTTATACTCCCTTGCTTACAGTGGGTTTCTATGCCTGTCTTCTAACACCGCCCAGCTAAGAAGAGTTGTTGCCCAACCTTAAAGGCTACCGCCTAGTAGAAAAGAGATTGCCCAACAATAAAATATAGATACAGGGGGGACTATCTCTACAAAAAATTCAGGCAATGTAAGGCCTAGTTCTACAGCACGTGTTGAGGGCTGCCTACACAAAAACGTAAGTGAAATAGGTCCTAGTTCTGTAGCACATGTACCATGGGCTACCTGTAGAAAATACAAGTCTAATTTGGTGTCACCCAGCCAAAAGAATGGCCACCCAACATATTTGACATTGAATGGGTGCAATAATGGTGCCAGCTAGCCTAGTAGAACAAAAATCTACCTTTGTAAATGTAGCCTAGAAATGAGTTGAAAATAGGCTTCCCTACCCTATTTAACTCTAAGCGCAAGGTTTGTAGTGTGTGGGGATGGAACCTAGTAAGTTTTGTCACAAAAAACACACTTCTCTTAGAGAAGTCCAACTCCCACATGTGGCTCTAATACTATCTGAGAGTACACAAGGGAAAGAGAAAAGTGAACATGAAGAGAAGAAGGAGACAAGGAGAGAATACAAGAGAGAGAAGGAACAATGTGACTACAATGAATGAAAGTACAAGGTTGCAATAGTTAGCCCAACACATAGCTCTACACATTTGTGTGGGTGCTAGACAATAGCATGGGAATGATAGGATGCGGGGGGCTAGATGATCACGAAGGATCAATGATGGATAATGAATTTAAAAAAATCGAGGCCCACAGGTTATAGGAGATGACCACACAAGGCACATATGACTACTAAAACTACTAAATCTCTCCCTCTCACCTTCTAGTCCCTTTACCCCATCATTCAAGCTTCCAAGCTTCCAAGACATGTAAACAAACATCTCTGTCCCTATATAATACTAGGACCTCTTCTATACTACAAATGAAAGAGCAAACATTATATTTAACTTAGTACTTCCAAGCACTAAAGAGCCATAAATACGTAGGTACTTCCCATCATTTTCTCCATTCAACATTACCTCTCCAAGGTGATTATAAAGAACTACTCTCTTCTAATCCCCTCATAAAATCTCATTGTTGAAGGAAGAACCCTAGCTTGCTCTCACTAGGCCCATAAGATAGGCTACCTATTGGGAGTTAAAGGCCACCTGTGCCTGGGCACCTACATTCACTTTGTACACAATGCTCACACACACCTATACATTACAAATGATGGCCATCCACCCATCACTTTCACTCTAGTCTTTATTCTTTATATGAAAATAGAATAAGGAAAGGCAAGTCACACATTGTGAATGTTGGAGTTCCCACTTACCATCTTACTCTCTCTCTTACTTGAACTTTCGCTCTTACTTCCCTTATGCTCTCACTCTTGATCCACCTTTCAACTGGTATTAGATCAGGCATTCCAAGAGCTTCATCAAGCTCTGCTTTTCATCATGTTAACCCATCTTATATGAGCATATTATTTAAAAAATAAGTAAGAATATTTGTTTATTATTTGCATGTATTGTTGCTTTTCTCCTTTAGTCAAGTCCTCTACTAACATCATCATTAACTCACCTTGCCAAACATTATCCCCCTTTCAACTCATGTTAGTCAAGTCCTCTACTAACATCTTCATTAACTCACCTTGCCAAACATTAGCCCCCTTTAAACATGCATACCTTTGTCTAGGTAAACCTTGTAGAAATTACATGGTACAGGGGACAGAATTCGAGTAAGGAGTAGAGACACAACAAATATGAGAAGAATAGAGACTGCATTAATTTCAAATGAATTGATAGAAAGATGGCTCTGTCCAACTATGTGCTTCCACTATGAAGCTTAGATGGCGATCTAGACAAATGATAAGTAAATATCTCAAGTTAGATCTAGAAGAACTTTGATTGGGTGAAAGATAGATTGACAATTGCTTTAGAAGGGCCTTCCTTTTATAGCCTAGGAAGGTAGTCTCATCGGCAAGTCTGACCATATTATGAACCTTCCCTAGCCGTCCAGGGAATAACCCCTTTACCTCAGGCCAGGGGTGCTGCCCTTGGACCCATGTCAAGGGGATGCTAGCCTCCCTGAGACCCCCCAACCAAAGGCCGCTTTTGCGGCCCTCGGACCTCACTATAGGGATCCTTGATAACTCCCACACCCTGCAACTCGATGCGTTGTGCCTCTAGTTGCTACTAGCATAACTACTCTATCTAACCCAAAGGATAGATCCACTAAGGTCACCTTTTTGCCATCCGGTCACATAGACCTCATTTGGTGACATACAAGTCAGGACCCACCCAATGTCCGTGCTCACACATGGGTTCTCCTCATAATGAGGGCCTTACAAATTAGAGCACCATGGATCATTGGTGGCACCTTATGAGGGTGGGGCATTGAGCATATCTAACAAGTTAGAAATTGGGTGGGGCCCTTGTTCCTCCCCTTCCTAACACTAAAGTCATAAATACATAGGTACTTCCCATCATTTTCCCCAGTCAACCTTACCTCTCCAAGATGGTTATAAATATCTAATCTCTTTTGATACCCTCACAAAATCTCTTTATTGAAGGAAGAACTCTAACACCCTCTCACTAGGCCCACTAGACAAGGCTGCCTCACAGCCCTTTTACACTTAACTCAAAACATGGTAACGCCATTGTTGATCTTGGTACTCATACCCTCCTTTCTTTTGAAGACATTGGAAATTGATAGATCATGCCATGCACATCAATCACAAAATTCTCACAGATGGAAAAAAGTGTATGCATAAAGTGATTATGCCTAGTCTATCTAGTACTAGTGCTCCAATGCACATATACATAGACCATAGTTCATTTGCTTAAGTCCATTCCTTTAGCACTAAGGTGTTGACTGCTCATTGAGAATATGAGTTGCACTCTGGCCCCCACTCTTACATGTATTCATGATGGAAATTGAACTTGAAGAACCCCTCTTCTAGCTAATGGAGTCTTTGACAACCCTCATGTTTGTGTGCAAGGATTTCTTGATGTGTAGTGTTAAATAGTGCATGCTCAATATAAGGTATCCACTCTTATAACATGTATCTAGATTTTCCTTAAGTATAGCCTTAATGGGCCTCATGTGGTGCTATTGTATAAAATGATGCACTCAAGGGAAAACTCCTCCCATGGCATGGTAGTAATTGAAATGAAGGGGTATATGAAGCCCTAGTTCAATGCAATAGAGTGTGTGTCATGTAATACATAGTGACAACACTCATGGATGCAAAGCATGAGCTAAGGAAATATATATTCCTACATTAAAATTTCATTAAGTTCCCTTTGTTTTGACCTTTCTTACCTTGCACAAAACTAATTAGAGGAATCTTTTGGTGAAAACACATCCTTTCCTCCCTTCAAAAGAAATCAACTCTATATTATACCTTCAAATTCTTAGCTGCTACATTAGAGTAAACAAAAATGGAAAAAGCAAGCATCTTATGTGCAGTTTCTAGTTTAACAAAGAAAAAAACACCAACTTGGCCCCAAAATGGTTTTGGATCACATTTATATATCAAACCTTTATTTATATATAGATCATATCCTATTCTCTAGTTCTCTTATTTCTATTTTTAATGAGAACTTTTTGTACACTTTTTATACATTTTAATGTATTCTTCCAACATATGGCTTGAGTCTAAACCTATGAACTCTTGTCTTATGGAGATTTTCATCCATGTCTCCCAAAAGATAAGTGCCATTGGGAAAATTTTGATATACTCTAAATGGTCCTTCCCATTTTGGTATCTATTTAGTGTGAAAGGTTGTGCATAGTTTACTATTATATCTCATTACAAGGGTACCTTCAAGTATTACTTTGTCCTTTAACTTTTCATTTATCCTCCTTTAGCTTTTCTCACATTCCTCTTGATAATACTCTTGATTGTCTATCTAAGTGCAATTCTTGTGGTCTTAGAATTCTCTCTTGCATTGCTCTATTGCACTTAACTTATGATTTTGAATAAATTGAAGACTTGGCAACATGACCTCAACTGGAACTACTTCCTCTTGCCCCATCACTAAATGATAAGGCATAACCTAATTGCTTCTTTCTTTGTAGTATGATATGTGCAAATTGAATGTTTAAGTATTGATCACATCTTCTACAATAATCTTCCATAAGTTTCCTTAGGATTTTGCAAAGTATCCCATTAGATTTCTCTACCGACCTATAACATTCAGGATAATAAGGGGTCAAATATTTATGTTCTATATGCAACTCTTTCAATAAACCCACTAGTACATTTTCTCTAAAAGTCTTATTTTGATCTATCAATATTCCTAGTGGAACTCTCAAATAGAAACATATTTTGCTCATACATAAAGTTTACTATAACTTCAACTTTAGCAATTTTTGTTACCTTGGCTTTTTCCAACTTACTCATGTAATCCGTCACAATTATTATAAGTCTCTTTCCAGAAATAGTCCCAAGCATTAGCGTCAATACCCAAGGGGTCAAAGTATGGATTCATAGAAAAAGCTTTGCAATCCAATACGTTAGGAGACTAGTCATATTTGAAAGGTAAAGACTCGGTTTTGAGTGAGTACCCTAGAAGGAACATATACAGTTGCTATTGCAAATTTTCCATGAAGAAATATTTGATGGTCACTTTACTATGGATACCATAAAGAGAAAAATTATTATGGCAAGTTTAGTATGGCCTTCCTTGAATAGGGATGTAGTCCATTGGTGTGTGAATCCTACCAAAATATGCCAATAATAACCAAACCCTACTAATCAATAGTGTCATATGCCTTCGTATGAAAAATGGGGATGGACTTTTCCTTTTGTTCAAAAATCTTCTACCTTACTTAAAATCTCTCTTCTCTCAAACAATGGTCCTTTGCCTTTGACCAAATACAATTGCATCAAACCCTCTAAGCCAACTCATTTGCTATCTTATTTTCTTCTCTAGGAATGTTGTATTTGATAGATCTTAATTTTTTCGACAACCTCTTACTTTATCTAGCCATTCTTTTAATCTAGGCTTTCTCACTCCCCATATTCTTTGTAATTGTCTAGATTAAAATTATGCATTGCCTTTTATCTTTATCCTTTCAAACCCCTTTCTAAAAACTCTAAGAAAGAATCATATAAACTTGCATACTTTATTGGTAATAGATTACAATTACTCATGACAATGAATGGATTTGGTACCAAATATGATCAAAATTTTCTTCCTAGCAAATTTATTATTAAAAATTTTTGCTCTATTTGTGGATAGGTCTTCTCTCCTTTTTAAAAATAGGTCTTATGTACTTATTTTATCAACTTTTCAGCTTAGAATTTCTCAAATGGCATCTTTGCCTGCAGTAGGGCTTATATAGAGTCTACATCTAGTCATATGATAGGAAATTAAATTACTATCTCCTTGATATTATTAAAAGATTCTTCTTCTACTTGGCCCCACTGGAATGGGTCTTTTAAAGTTGTCTTTGTAATGCCCTAAGGCCCATTATGATAGCATATGAATAAACCTAACAAATATCTCAAGTTTTGGGTAAGAGACAATAATTGTTTAACATTAGTAGGTGATTCTCTTAACAGCAATGTTTTAATTTTTTAGAATCTAACAAGGACATGGCCCAACAATGATATTTTTACACATAATATAGGGCATTTCAAAGGAGTTAACCGAGCTTTCTCAGTTTCTAATTTGGCCAATACATCATCCACAATTTTCACATGTAGAACTCTTGATGTGTAATGCAAAAGTCATCCAAAAAAACCCTAATAAATTTTCCTAGAAAATGTGCTAAGGCATAATTGATATATCTTTGTAAAGTTGGAGACATTCATTAGACCTAAATGCATTTTATATTATAAGAAAATCTTTCACATGGAGTTATAAATGTGATGCTCTTTTGGTCTTCAAGAGCTACACTTGATTAGAAATAACTAGAATACCAACCACATACCATATACCTCTTGATCCCTTTTCGTAGCAACATTTAAGGGTTTATAATTTAGGCATACTTGTTTAGATGAAAAGCTCAACATGTGTGGATATTGATGATGGACCACCTAGCTAGATGGGTTTATATGTCTACACTTAGCACATCGGTGATCATTATAATCCTCACATGGTCACTAACTTATCACTTATTATATTTAGATTATTACTAGCATACTTATAGTGCCAATTGATTGTATAGTCATTTATGCATTGTTTGACTTAGTAGGCCACTTTCCTTTAAGTTATATATTATCTATCCTTTATGTAAATTGTATTGTGTGAGAAAGAAGAGTAAAAAACCAGCAAGAAAACGTTTTAGCCTGCATCTCTCTTCGTGTGTTCTTGAGTAACCTTCCTCTAGTGTGTATGGTGTGTGTTTGGTGTAGCAGCTCAAGCAAGTCTCCCCACCACACATGATTTGTGACATGGTATTAGAGCAGTGCCACTAAGAGGGGCTAGTTTTGAAGGCTAAAGTGAAGGAGAAGAAGCAAGGATTTGAGCAAGCAAGCAAAGGATAATAACGTCTTCTTCTCTTCCACTCTTTCTCATGGATAGTGCATGTGAAGGCACCAAAAGTAGGGCAGAGTGGAAATCTCAAATTGCTAAGAGATTTGGTGTACGAGCAAAGCACTCTCTATTCTACTAGGTTGTGAATAGTAGTTTTTGGCCATTTGAGGCCATTTTGGCCCATGTTTTAGACCCAAAGATTGCAGATAATAGTTTTAGAGTATACAACAATTTTGACTGTGTTGACTGAAAGTGGGTACACATACTATAGATTTTGAATCTGTAAGCTTTAAGGTGTTTGCCAAGAAGAAAACACATGCCTTATTGAGCAGTTAACAAAAAAGGCTACTTGATATATTGCTATACACTTGTTATGAAAGATTGTAGAAGACTTGCTTACTGTTTTGTATCAATTTTGTGATAATGACGGAGAACAATGGAAACCCCATTATTGAGAAGCTTGATAAGAACAACTACTCATCATGGAAGTTCCATGTGACAAACTTCCTTATTGGAAAATGCATTTATGAGTTCGTTTCATATGAAGATGTTAACCCTCAAACAAACAAGGTGGAAAATTGAGAAAATTTAAAAGCAAAAGATGGAGCCAAGGCAAAAGTAGAATGGAGAACGAAGGCACACCAAGAAAAATCAAGAAACTCAAGAAGTGTGAAAAAGTTCTAAATCAAGGAGAGGCGCTCAAGAAAAAGCACAAGCTAATACTATTGTAAAAGAGTGCAAGGTGCACCATGATTATTTTAAGAGTGTCGGGCTCTGACTTGTGAAAATTGTAAATGTAGATGGGCGGAAGGAAGCTAGGAAGATAGGAGAATAATGGAAAAAAGGGCCTAGGTTATGATTGGCCATGTAAAAAGGGGATGACCGTCCAAGTGGGATCTAGGGCTTTGTATATATAGTTCAAAAGAGGAATGAGATCTCATTCTTACACAGTGGAATTTTCTTCTTCTCTCCTTCTCTTCTCATTGCTTGCTTGTGTGTGCTTGAGGGAGGGAGTGTGAGAGTGTGAGGGAGTGAGTGTGTGAGGGTGAGGGATCACGAAGGTGAAGCTCTCCACCATCCTCTCTTTTCTCTTCCCTTCTCTTCTCTTCTCTTGTTTTGCGCATGGCCATGGAGGATGGAGCTTGGAGGTGAAGGCTTGAGGATGCTTGAGCTTACGTTAAGAATCGTGGAGCTATCAAAGTGCTTGAGGGAGGAAGCAACTCAATTGGGCATCAAGGTAAGCTCACTACACTCTAGCGTGTCGGCTATGTGAGAGGTAGCCATTGGTGCTTGCTTGGAACGCTTGAATAATAAGCG
Organism: Lygodium microphyllum; assembly: GCF_053477565.2. Classification (NCBI taxonomy): domain Eukaryota; kingdom Viridiplantae; phylum Streptophyta; class Polypodiopsida; order Schizaeales; family Lygodiaceae; genus Lygodium; species Lygodium microphyllum. The sequence continues at coordinate 19,699,063 of NC_141141.1, forward strand.
GTCCATGGGTCTTGGTGGTTGAGCTAGAGAGCTCCCAACATTTTGGTTCTGTTGTCGGGACTACGGATTCAAGCTTGAGTGATTGTGCACTTCAAATCGAGCATCAAAGTAACGGTTATTAGAATATCAAGCTCCCGTTACTCTTCACTCAGTCTATCTTTATGTGTGTGACTAACATTAGCTGGATATAGCTATACATGTGTGTGAGATTCAATAAGTTAGTGTAGTCAGTGACTTAACCACAGTTAGTCTTGGTTAGTCATACATATGTGTGTAAGTCTCTTTCAGTGAGTATGATGGAAGAATAATGGAAGAAGAAAAACAATGAGCTTAGGCTCATATTCTGCTCCACTCTGTCTCTCTGCCTCTCTTCCAACATGGTATTAGAGCTTGAATGCCTGAAGCCTAAAGGCTTGGTAGTGGCCATTTGACATCAAGACATCAAATCTGAAGCAAATGTCACTAAACGAGACTGTGCTTGCAGCCTGTTTTTTTATAGAAGCTATATCCTTCTACAGAAATGGTTTTTGGAGAAATGACCCACGATTCTTGACCGTTTCGTCTACAACTTTGCAGAAGAAACTTTTTTCAAATTCCTCACAAATTTTGAGATATTCAGCATAGACCTGTGCACACTAGCTGTTTACTCCAATAAACAACAGGTAATAGCAACATTGCTTGACTGAGAGCTTGACTAAAAGCTCATTTGGGAGCTTGAAGAATTGACTAAAAATCTAAAATAATAGTGGTCTGCTATATACAGACAACCTACAACATGTATGTACCTTTGACATGAGCTTGGAGCTCTCAAACTTCTTCAGGAGTACCATTGAAGCATAGGTATATGCTGGGAAGTCATATGGACTTGATGTCATGCATTGGAGTTGGGATTTTATGTTGAAAAATATTCAGATTTGGAATTTTTTAATGGTTAGAAACTGTCACTGAATGTAGGCAACAAGCATTGTCTCTTACTGAAGCATTACATGTCATTTTGGAGCTCTTGTCATTTGTATGACCTGACATATGTGTGTTGAATGCTTGGAAGACTAAAGAGAGCATTGGATGCAACCGAGGATTGAAATTTAGAGATGAAACAAATGCCTTGACATCTACTTGGCTAGTCATTTACAGTAAATGCAGTATATGACATTGCCTCTTTACACTCCTGAAGAAAATAGCATCATTTATCACTCATGATCTCAAAGGAGTTGATTTCCTGAATGAAAAGAAGGTTCCTAAATGTCAAGTTGCAGGTTTTAGACTGCATATTCTCTTCACTGCAGTAAGAATACATGAGACAGAGATAGAGTGCTTATAGAGTCTATGTATTGACTAAAACACCTATGAGTTATCCCACATGCTTGTGGATGTTTTTGAGGTTGTAAAGGTTTGAAATATCCTATTTCTTTGGTGTAGAAAAGTATTGCAAGAAATTGTCTTGAATTGCAGAAAACTGTCTTGATCTATAGGGAATTGTCTTGAATTGCAAGAAACTGTCATGATCTGCAAGAAACTGTCTTGATTCCAGGAAACTGTCCTGATCTACAGGAAATTGTCCTAAATTGCAGAAAACTATCTTGAATTGCAGGAAATTGTCTTGATCTTTGCACGAAACTGTCCTAAATTGCAGGAAATTATCTTAAATAGCAGAAAAATGGTCCTAAACTATAGGAAAAGGAGTCAGATACTTACAAGTTGTATACATCACTGAATACCTAAGCTGCAACTATGGCAAATGCTCAAGGCACTAACAATATCACTCAAATTATGGGAGAAAAGCTGAAAAACAAAAAATTTACTTTATGGAAGTTCCGTATGAAGAATTTTTTGGTTGGCAGAGGTTATTGGGACTTATGTGCAGGAGATAAGGCTGAACTTGAAATGCTTGAAAGGAATCTAACAAATGATTAGAAAAGGGATCATAAGCTATGGACTGAGAGAGCATGCAAGGTGTTACATTGGTTTTCCTTATGTATATCAGATGCTATGGTTATACAGATTACTGGATGCAGTTCCCTAAACGATGCATGGGACATACTCATGAAGAATTATGGAAATGTAACACATGCAAGAAAGATTCAACTGAAGCAACAGTTCAATAATATATCTAGGAATATCAGAAGCATTCAAGCCTACACTACAGAGATCAAGACCATAGCAAATCAGCTTGCCACCATTGGATCTTTAGTGTTTGAGGATATGATTGCAGTGAAATTGAATGGACTTAGCAAAGAGTATAAAGCATTTGATACATCTATTTCTATGAGAGCTGAATCCCCTCATTGGGATGAGCTAATTTCTTTCTTGCTGCACAAGGAAGTTAGGCTTGGGCTGAATACATGTTCTAGTACATCTCAAAGTAAAGACACAATTCTTTACTCTAGCTAGCATGGCAGAGGTGACAGAGGCCGTGGCTCTTTTTGAGGTCGAGAAGACACTCAAAACACTTATGGACATCAATAGCAGAATGCCTAGCATGGCACAAATACAAAGGGCCAACATGGATCTGGTGGTTTTTGAGGCAGGGGGAGATTCCCTAGATGTAGAGGAGGATCCTGGCAGTCAAATGATCAGTTCAATAGGGACAAGGATTGTCATTATTGTGGTAGATATGGGCATATAGCCAAAGATTGTCATAAGAAGCAGACTGACATGAAAGCCAAGGGTAGACAGCATGGAAATTATGCTTCATCTACTAGCGAAGTTCCTAATGATCAGGGTGACAAGTTGTTTGCCATCATGCAGCATGTGTCTAAGAATGCATCTAGGCAGAACAGAGATGAGAGATGGTATATTGATTCAGGGGCTTCAAATCATATGACACCCCATGGAGAATGGTTTGATGAGATGGTTGCAGGTTCGCATGGACATGTTTGTACTGGGGATGACACCCAGCATACTATTCAGTATAAAGGAGTTGTACCTTTGCTAATGCATAATGGCAAGAAAAAGAGCATGCATGACATACTACATGTACCTACAATAACCAAGAATCTTTTGTCAGTTGGACACAAGGCAGAATAGAATTTGTAGGTGAGATTTAATAGAGATGGATGCTTTGTTGAAGAATATGGTAATGGTTGCAAATTGATTGCTAGAGGTCGAAGAGATGGCAGAGTGTTTACTCTTGATGCGTCAATTCCAGAATTGAAAGAAACCATATTTGCACATGATAATGGTGCTATATGGGATGTTGAGATATGACATAAGTGGATTGGCCACGTGAATGTACAAAGTATGAAATCTATGCAGCAGAAGGAGATTGTGCTTGGATTGCCTAAGTTCAAGTATCATGACTTTGGACATGTATATGATGCATGTTAGTTTGGAAAGCAAACATGGTTTCCATTTATGAGACATGTCCGGAATAGCTCACGACCCTTGCAACTAGTACATTAGCATGTATGGGCTCTGTCTCATAATGCTTCATTTAGTGGTGCTCGTTACTATGTAGCTTTCATTGATGATTTCAATAGGTACACTTGGCTTTACATACTGAAACATAAGGATGATGTGTTTGATGCATTCAAGGACTTCAAGAAGCATGCTGAAAATGAGTTGAGCTATAGAATTTCATGTCTTAGATCAGATGGAGATGGAGAATATGTCTCTAATTACTTTGACAGGTACCTTGCTAAATATGGGATCAAAAGACAGCTAACTTGCAGCTATACACCACATCAAAATGGTGTAGCAGAAAGGAAAAATAGGGTATTGATGGAATCAGCAAGAGCTATGTTGAATGAGAAGAGTTTTCCAAATGGTTATTGGGCTGAAGTAGTAGTGTCTATTGTCTATGTGCTAAGTAGAACCCCTACATCAAGGATTCATGATGTAACTCCATATGAGAGGTTGTATGGTCATAAGCCTGACATTTCACACTTGAAGCTATTTGGCAGCGTTGCATATGTGCATGCTCCTAATGAAAAGAGGAAGAAATTGGATCCTAAAGCTGTCAAGAGTGTGTTCATTGGTTATGCACAAGACTGGAAAGCTTACAAGTGTTATGTACCGTCTACACATGAGACATTGATTAGCAGAGATGTTATTTTTTATGAGCTGGCATCATGGTATGGTAATCCTATTGCAGTGGGTACTTATGGATCAGCCATCACTAGTAATGCTGAAAATACACCTACAGTGAGTACATCTATGAGTGGTCCTACAGATGATGGCTCACCTACAGTAAGTCCTTGGTTAGGACGCTTGCAGAGTTGTACTCCCATGTCCACTGACATGGATATGCCAGTGAGGGGGAGATTGGATAAGGGAAAAGAAAATATGCTTGAGGATGTGATAGGTCCACTTACTGCAGGTTATGAGTCATCGAGCAGTGATAATTTGGATAGTGAGTTGGGCATTCTATCTGTTATGACATCTAGAGCAAGGCAGAGTCGTTATGTACCGCCTCATGAGAGGCAAGCTTAGACTGAGCCACAGTTATAGAGATATGAGAGAGTCAAAAAACCAGTTGATAGGTTTACATACACTAGTTATTCAACCCACCATTATGCATATATGGCTAGTGTGACAGGTTACAAAGAACCTACAAAGTTTGATTATGCAGTAATAGATGATAACTAGTGTGCTGCCATTGATGAGGAGTATGCATCCCTAGATGAAAATGAGACATGGGAATCAGTTGAGTTGCCTGAAGGCAAAGTCCTCATTGGCTACAAATCCGTGTACAAGGTTAAGTGCAACACAAATGGTTCGTTAGAACGCTATAAGGCCAAGTTGGTTGCAAAAGGGTATGCATAGTAGTATGACCTTGACTATGAGAAGACTTTCAATCCGATGGCTAAAATGGCAACATTCAAAATTGTCATTGATTTGGTAGCATGCAAAGGTTGGAAATTATGGCAAATAGATGTCAATAATGCTTTTTGGAACGGTGATTTGGTTGAGGAAGTATATATGGAGCAGCTTGAAGGCTATGTTCACCTGAACTTTCCTACACATGTATGTAAGCTGAAAAATGCTTTATATGTTGAGATGACAAGCTCAACACATGCGGACATTGATGATGGACCGCCTGGTTAGATGGGTCCACACATCTACACTTAGCACATCGATGGTCATTATGACTCACACATGGCCACTGACTCATTACTTATTATATTCAAGTTGTTACACCTATTTACAGCTGGCATAGTTATAGCACCAGTCGACTAGTGTAGTCGGTTATGCATTGTTTGACTTAGTAGGCCACTTTCCTTTATGTTGTATCTTATCTATACTTTGTGTACATTGTAAAGTGTGTGGAAGAAGAAGAAAAAACCAGCAAGAAAACGTTTTGGCCTCCATCTCTCTTCTTGTCTCTTGAGTGAGCTTCTCCTTGTGCATTCTGTGTGTGTTCGGTGCATCATCTTGAGCAAGTCCCCCCACTACGCGATTCTTGACATGGTATCAGAGCTACGCCACTGAGAGAGGCTGATTTGGAAGGCTGAAGTGAAGGAGAAGAAGCAAGGTTCGAGCAAGCAAGCCACGGGTAAGAAGCTCTTCCATTCTTCCACTCTCTCTCCTGGATAGTGCCTGTGGAGACACTGGAAGCAGGGCAGACCAAAAATCTTAGATTGCAGTGAGATTTGGTGTGCGCGAAGAGCATCTGAGGCCGTTTCAGGGCCCGTTTTAGAGCCGCAAGGTTGTGGACAGCAGTTTCAGGGTACACTGTGACTTCAACTGTATTGACCGAAAGTGGATGCGCAGGTTATAGATTTCAGATCTGTAAGTTCAAAGGTGTTTACCAGTAAGTAAACACAAGTTTTATCTGCAAATTGGTTGCAGATTGCATGTATTGTTGAGCAGACAGTGAAAAAGGATGTCTGGTGTATTGCTGTGCACTACAGGTCGAGGGTTACAGAAGATTTTCTTGCTATTTGGTATTAGTTTTGTGATAATGGCAGAGAACAGTGGAAGTCGCATCATTGAGAAGCTCGACAAGAACAACTACCCTTCATGAAAGTCCCGTGTCACGAATTTCCTTATTGGAAAAGGTCTCTACGAGTTTGTTTTAGGTGAAGAAAAGGAGTCGGAGGTGAGTGATCCTCCAACTGCAGAAGAGACAAAGGCACGGAAGGAATGGAATGCAAAAGACAAGAAGATAATGTATTGGTTGTCTGCATTAATTGACAATAATATGCTGGGACACATTAGAAATGCAGAGAATTCATATGCAGCTTGGACCATACTTGCAAGTATGTTTTCTGTAAATATAAAGGCACGAAAGATTCAACTCAAGCAAGAGTTGAACACATTGAAGAAAGGGAAGATGTCTATCAATGAGTATGCAGTGAAGGTAAGAAGCATTGCAGATGCATTGGCAGTGATTGATGCAATGCCCGATGATAATGATTTGGTGTCGTCTACCTTGGGTGGACTTAACAATGAAAAGGCTTGGAAGTCTTTTGTAACTTCCGTATATGTTAGAAAGCCATTTCCAGATTTCGATGAGTTGTTCTCTCTTATGATCACTGAAGAGATCAACATGCAGAGTGAGACATCTGAAAAAGGTGGTGAAGAGGTCCAAGCTTGCTACTCCAGTTCAGGAAGGGGATGTGGCAGGTTCTCTTCAAGAGGCCGTGGTATAGGACGTGGTAGTGACAGCCAGCAAAACAAATTGAATCAGCAATTTGGCAATATGCAGGTTTCAGGAGGTCGTGGTAACTTTAGAGGTAGGGGGAGCTTTAGAGGAAGAGGTGGATGGCAGAACAGAGGCTCTAACAACTCTGGTATTGTGTGTCACTACTGTGGCAAAACAGGTCATATTGCAGCCCAATGTTATGCTAAGAAAGATGATATTCGCAGTGGTAAGTTGCAGCAAGGAAACTATGCATCGTCTTCACGACAATATGAAGACAAAAATGAACTTTTGTTTGTTATGCAGCATATGCTGAATGCTGTTACAGGAAAGGGAACGCATTAGAGTTGCAGAATTTCAGAAGGTACGTGAAGCATATCAGTTTGGTAAGCAGGCAAGACAACCCTTTTCACATGACAGAGATGTAAGCAGAAATATCCTTGATGTTGTGCATACAGACATTTGGGGGCCTACACAAAATGTATCTCTTGGAGGCAGTTCATACTTTGTCACATTCATTGATGATTGTTCTAGAAAGTTGTGGGTATATTTTATGAAGGAAAAGAGTGAAGCATTTGAGCACTTTAGAACTTTCAAGGCTACAGTTGAAAGAGAAACAGGCTTGAAAGTAAAGTGCTTGAGGTCAGATGGAGGGGGAGAGTACCTCTCGAATGAGTTCAGTGATTTTCTGAGGTCTCATGGGATAAAGAGATAGTTCACATGCAGATATACCCCACAGCAAAATGGGGTTGCAGAAAGGAAAAATAGGCATATTGCAGAAGTTGCACGTGCCTTGATGGCTGAAAAGAATATGCCTAAGTATTTTTGGTCTGAGGCTATTCATACTGTTGTTTATATTATGAACAGAACTGCCACAGCTCCAGTTCATGGTATGACCCCCGAAGAATGTTTTACAAGTAAGAAGCCTGATGTTTCACACTTGAAAGTGTTTGGCTGCATTGCGTATGTTCATGTGCCAGATGAGTTGCGGAAGAAACTAGATCCAAAGGCTGAAAAGTGTGTCTTTATTGGATACTCTTTAGAGCAGAAAGGGTATCGTTGTTATAACCCTGACACATGTAAGTTCAAAGTGAGCAGGGATGTCATCTTTGATGAAATGAGCAGTTGGCATGCATCTAGTGGTGATGCATTGGTTGATGATGATGATCATGACACTCATGTGCAGGCTGAAAAGCAAGAATCACGGACTCTTAGTGGACCAGAGACATCATCTGGTAGTCCTTGGTCTAGGAGACTAAGGAGTACCTCTACATCTTCGAGTGCATCTAGTAGCACTACAGGTAAAGACAAAGGAAAGAATAAAGTGTCAGAAAGCATTGATGCAGTTCTTGATGGAGACTCCAGTGGCTCAGAGAGCTTGGATGATGAGCTTGGCATTCCTTCAGTGAGGACTCCAGGTGTGCAGAGAGCACATGTTAATGCAAAGACTCCATTAAGTGATCCAGTGATACGCGGATCTAGCAGGGTCAGATACCCTGTTAAAAGGTTTGGTTTTGAAGGTTATGCAGCTCACCATTATGCTTATATGGTGAAACTAGTTGAGGATGTTGAGCCCACATGTTTTGAGGAGGCTGTTGGTCATGCTCATTGGGATGCAGCAATGGATAAGGAGATGGCTGCATTAGAGGCTAATAAGACTTGGGATCTAGTATCATTGCCCAAGGGCAAGAAAGCCATTGGATGTAAGTGGGTTTATAAGATTAAGCACAATACAGATGGTTCTATTAGCAGGTACAAAGCTAGGCTGGTTGCAAAAGGCTATGCCCAGACATATGGCATAGATTATGATGAAACCTTCAGTCCAGTTGCTAGGATGGCAACTATCAGATGTGTGATTGCTTTGGCAGCAGCCAAAGGTTGGAGGTTGCAGCAAATGGATGTGAAGAATGCCTTTTTACATGGTGATTTGCAGGAAGAAGTGTATATGGATCAGCCAGCAGGTTATGAAGATTTAGAGCATCCCACGTATGTGTGCAGCTTGAAGAAGGCGCTCTATGGGCTCAAGCAAGCACCTAGAGCATGGTCTGACAAGATCAAAGAGTATCTTGTCAATATTGGCTTTTATGTTTCTGATGTTGATCACTCACTTTATGTGAGAAAGGGAAATGCAGGTTTGGTCATCATAGTCATCTATGTGGATGACTTGATTATTACAGGTGATAGTGATAGTGGGATTGCTGAAGTCAAGGATTCTTTGAAGTAGAAGTTTGAGATGAAGGATTTAGGTGAGCTAAGATACTTCCTTGGCATTGAGGTGATCAGATATGATGATGGTATATGGCTGTCCCAAAGACAGTATGGCTTGGATATGTTGTCCAAGGATGGTATGACAGCATGCAAACCACTTCCAGTTCCGTTGGAGAAGAATGTAAAGTTGAGTGCTGATGTTGGGGATGAGATAGAAGACCCTACTATGTTCAGGAGGATAGTGGGGAGTTTGATCTACATGACTATTACAAGGCCAGACTTGAGCTATGTTGTTGGTCTTGTGAGTCAGTTTATGCAAGTACCTAGAAAGCCACAATTGGATGCAGTCAGACGCATATTGAGATATGTGAAGTCCACATTACATTATGGACTTTTCTATGAGGCAGGTACAGATGTATAGGTGTTTGGATACACAGATGCAGATTGGGCTGGTAGTATGTCTGATAGAAGATATACCAGCGGATACATGTTCTCTGTTGGTAGTGCAGCACTTGCTTGGAGCAGCAAAAAGCAATCTACAGTTACTTTGTCGAGTACAGAGGCTGAATATAGAGGTGCTGCTGTTGCAGCAAGTGAGGTAGTATGGCTGCAAAAGTTATTGGATGATTTGGATGTGCAAGTGGAAGGTCCAGTTGTCATTTATTGTGACAACATGAGCAGTATACAGTTGGCTAGGAACCCTGTGTTCCATGCCAGGACAAAACATATTGAGGTACACTATCACTTTGTGAGAGAGAAGGTACTAGCAGGTGAGATTGACTTGGTGTATGTTAGCACACAGGATCAGATAGCTGACATCCTCACAAAGGCGTTGGGTACAGAGAAGCTTCAAAAGTTTCGAAGCTTACTTGGAGTCGCAGAGATGCAATTGAGCTTGAGGGGGAGTGTTGAGATGACAAGCTCAACACATGCGCACATTGATGATGAACCGCCTGGTTAGATGGGTCCACACATCTACACTTAGCATGTCGGTGGTCATTATGACACACACATGGCCACTGACTCATTACTTATTATATTCAAGTTGTTACACCTATTTACAGCTGGCATAGTTATAGCGCCAGTCGACTAGTGTAGTCGGTTATGCATTGTTTGACTTAGTAGGCCACTTTCCTTTATGTCGTATCTTATCTATACTTTGTGTACATTGTAAAGTGTATGGAAGAAGAAGAAAAAACCAGCAAGAAAACGTTTTGGCCTCCATCTCTCTTCTTGTCTCTTGAGTGAGCTTCTCTTTGTGCATCCTGTGTGTGTTCAGCACATCATCTTGAGCAAGTCCCCCCACCACGCGATTCTTGACATTATATGGACTGAAATAGGCACCTAAAGCATGGAATGCTCAAATCAGTAGTTATTTACAGTAACATGGATTTAGATTGGGTGATGCAGATCACTGTTTGTTCACGAAGAAGACATATCATGGATATGTGTTTCTAGTGGTTTATGTAGATGATCTTATCATCATTGGAGATGATGAAGAGGGCATTGTTGAAATTAAATCATGTTTATAGGCTGAATTCAGAGTCAAAGACCTTAGTGAGCTGAAGTATTTTCTTAGGATTGAGGTAATCTCTACGCCTCAAGGTATATGGATGCTACAAAAGTAGTATGCTCATGATATGTTACAGAAGTATGGTATGGCTGAATGCAAGCCTATGGAGACACCTCTTGATCAGAATGTCAAGCTGCAGATTGATGTTGGGAATGACATAGAGAATGTGACCATGTATCGACAGATGGTGGGCAGCTTGATATACTTGACTATTACCCGTCCTGACTTATGTTATGTAGTGGGGCTGATTAGTCAGTTCATGCAAAAGCCTCGCAAACCACATTTAGATGCAGTCAAGAGGATCATGAGATGTGTAAAGGATACTATAGATTATGGGCTGCTTTATGCATATGGAAAATCCCTTGACTTGACAGGGTTTATTGATGCTGATTGGGTTGGTTGTGCCTATGACAGGAGGTCAACCAGTGGTTATGCATTTGGATTGGGTAGCAGTATGATCAATTGGCAAAGTAAGAAACAACCTACTGTTGCATTGTCTAGTACAGAAGCCGAGTATAGAGGAGCTACCTTAGCGGCTTAGGAAGAAGTTTGGTTGATGAAACTGCTAAAAGAATTGGGAATACAGCTGGAAAGCAGAATGAGACTACATTGTGATAACCTCAACAGTAGTGCTATGTTGGCTAGCAATCATGTCTACCATGCTAGGTTCAAACATATTGAGGTTCACTACCATTTCATTAGAGAAATGGTTCTTACAGGGTAGATTGACTTGATTCATGTGAAGACTGAAGACCAGGTAAGTAGATATATTTACTAAGTATCTTGATAAAGAAAAGTTCATATACTTCAAACAACTACTTGGAGTTTATCAGATGGTTTGAGCTTGAGGGGGAGTGTTAGAATATCAAGCTCCCATTTCTTTTCAGTCAGACTATCTTTATGTGTGTGACTAACATTAGCTGGATACAGCTGTACACGTGTGTGACATTCAATAGGTCGATGTAGTCAATGACTTAACCATAGTTAGTCTTGGTTAGTCATATCTATGTATGTAAGTCTCTTTCCATGAGTATGATGGAAGAATAATGGAAGAAGAACAACAATGAGCTTAGGCTCATCGTCTGCTCCACTCTGTCTCTCTCCCTCTCTTCCAACAAGAGTTTCACCCCCAAACCAGAGTTTGAGATAGATAGGAGGTTTTGGGTTTTAATTTGTGTTACAAGTAAGTATTTCTGGTTTTTGATGATTGGTTGAGTAGGAGAAATCCATTCAGTGCCATGTTTTTTATTTTTATCGCATTTAGAGTAGGATAGGTAGGAGAAATGAGAGAGGAAAGCTTGAAGTTCACTGCTATAAGGTAGTCCTAAACAGGGCAATAACAGGGGAAAATGAAAACAAAAGAGTGTTCAAAGGTGTCAGAGTCAAGGATCAAGTGATTGGGAAGGCTAAGATGTAGGCCAGTGAGGGCTTAAGGTACTAAGTGACCAAGGAAAAACTTGTTTACAGTTCTAGCTTTGTGAGAGGGAGAGAGAGAGAGAGCTTGTAGGTCCAAGTTTGCATCTGATCTATCGAAGCATATCGAGACCTTCAATGACATTTAGGTATGGAAAACCCTTGGTCGACACCCCTTCTTGATTCTTGGAAGTTCTGGTAGCTACTAGCAACATTTATCTCTCGAGTTTCGGGCAAATTGACACATGGTTTGGTTGGAAAAATCGGACGCCCCCCTGGTATTTGATTCCCAGAGTCGAGACCGAGTGACCTATCCAATTCCCAAAGTCGACAGACCACTCGGACAAACCTATGTGGTCCGATCGGACACCCTGTCTGATTTTGAAAATTGGACAACCCAAAATTGGAAACATACCTCGTCCGATTGGACGCTCAACCTGTCTGATCGTGACAATCAGACCACAGAGTCGGACCAAACCATATTGTCCGATTTCATAATTAGACCATCCTGAATCGGACCAGCTTCAGTTGTTTGATCAGATGCACACCTAGTTTGATTGTGACAATCGAGCCCGACCATGTCCGATCAGACACAGCTTGAGTGAGAGAATCAGACATTGGTAAATCGAACACAGCTTGAGTGAGAAAATCAGAAAATTGACAAACCCCTACTAGCAAGAAGCGTGACCCGCACTGAAAGAATCCAGTGAACGCCTCACATGTAGTTATAAACCTAGAGATTGTGGTTGAACAGTCTGAAAAGGTGTTTTTATTGTGGGTTGAGCACCGAAGCTACGCGCACTTTGTTTTTCACTCATTTTGAATTCCACCACTTGAAGCTCAATTAAGGAAAGCTAAAAGCCTAATTTCACACAATGCACAAAAAAGAGCACACATGCATACACACACAGAGTGAGTGTAAGTTGAGGGCAAATTGTAGTTAACAAGGAACACACCTGGACCCAAGGACTTGAAGGAACCCACCAATAAGAGATGACTTAAATACATGGAAGGGATATCGAATCCCCAAAGGTAGGACCAAGAGAAGAGCACATCCAAAAATTTGAACACAACAAGGACAGACAATACTGCGGAAGTGGATCTGCCTAACATTATCAACTTGATCAACAACTTGGCAAAACAGGAAGTCCTAGACATGGAAGGGGGCAACTCACACTATAGAGGCAACGAGGAGCTTAACCTAGAAGACTTTCTTGAGGTTGTCCAACATTTAGTGAACCAATACAATGCTCAAACCCAGCTAGAACACCACGATCGACCAGTAGAGGACATCATAGAAGACTTAGAGGAGGAGAGAAAACTGGCCCGCAAGGCTCTGCAAGGCCTGGCTGCATACAACCAAGATCAGCAAACCAAGAACTTATGATAGAGCAGCTTAGAAATGGGAGAGATCTAGAGAGCACTAGCCTTAGTGGGCAAGAATTGGTCAGAGAGCAAGAGAGCGCTAGAAGGAGATCTCACACTAAGCGAGCTCCTGACAAAGCGATTGCTAGATAACACAGCCGCAGAACAAAGCATTGCAGCATTGGCAACATCGCTAATGATGGGGTCGGGAATTAACCAAGGCTCTAAGAGCCAATCAAAAATCCATGTGCTAGCAAAGCAGGTGGACAAATACCAAGCTACCATTGACCCACACAGCTTCTTGGAGCAGTTTGAGCAAGTTTGCAAACCCAAAGGCCTTGCTGATCCTTCTCAACTCTCCCAAGCCTTTGGATTGTACTTAGGCAACAAGGGTCAAACTTGGTACAAGTATGGATGCTGTAGAGCGTGTCGATTACAATGGCCTAGAAAGTCTCTTCATTAAGAGATTTTTCAAACCTGGATACTCGATAACCTATTAGTGCGTCTTATGAATGTTAAGCAAAAAGAGAGAGAATACATTCGAGATTATGTGACCCACGTAAGGAGCCTCTTCATCAAGAGAATTCCCCTAGGTGAGAGACCAACTAAAAGGGCGGTGTCCACGGTATTCATCAATGAAATATGGGACGAGGAGCTCTACAAAGCCTTGGCCAGCAACTCAAGCTTGTAGCGAGATGCACTGGCAAGGGTCTTTGAAGAAGCTATTAGAGTGGATGACCAGCTCAAGGAAAGAGGTTCTAGAGGCTCAAATTAGGAAGATTCCAGTGCCATGAGTTCTAAGAGAGCCTCAACACCAAGTGAGAGAATAGACTCAAGCACTCAAGACAAAGGGAAGGGCATCGAGTTGGGATAAGAGTTGGTAGAGATTAGGATGGACATAGCCAAATTACAGGAGATGATGAGACGAACAATGCACCCACATGTCCAATGTGTGTATTGTGGCAGAAACCACTTGCCAGCTAAGTGTCAGGATCATAGGTCACCACCTTATGCTAATTGTGGTAGGTTCGGCCATGACACCATGTAGTGTCGATCACCTCGGAGGCTCCCACACCCACAGCTTTACGGTCAACCCCACCTTGCAAACATGCCACCAAACATCTTTGGAAGGGGAGCCCCGTTGGCTCTTCCGGCACCAAATGATGCTAAACCGACCATCCCTAGGATAGAAATAAATCCTATAGGTATCCTTGGACCACTTGGACCCTACGTGACCCATCCACCAAGTGACACTCTAGTCCACTATGTGGACGAGCTTAACAACAATGAGCCATATGTAAACCCATACATGTCGTACAATGAGGAAGGCAACACTATCCTCATGGACTATCGACCCGTACCAGTGATGGCGTTGGGCAGAGGAAGAGACAGAGGCTTAGGAGGGAAAACCCAAGAACCAATCGTGTGTTGGAGTTGCGGTCACCCAGGACATTTTTCTTCACGCTCTCCTAATAGGGAACAAGCAAACAAAGATAAGGCTAACCTGAGATGCGCTCATTGTGGAATCTCTCATCTCTTTGTTGATTTCCCTGGGCGGAGACCATCCTCTAGTTCAGAAAATGAGGCATCGGTTCTAGTGGGGTTGTTTGGTGTTGACACACTCGATGAGGAGGCCACACCTATCTCCTTGCGCGTCATGACCCGTGTCCAAACGAAGCAGACCAGCATATCACTGCAAGGACCAAGCAAACTTGATGCAACCTCAGTTGGAAAGAGGAGCCAAAGATGAAGGAAGAGGAGACTAGATGCTAAGGTCACCCTCAAAATTGAAAGTGCCACGACTCTACCGGTTGAAGGGAAAGCCATTGATGCAGAAGAAGAGACGTCGGTGCCTCAGATGATTGAAAAAAAAAGTGCTAAGGTTGGGGAGTACCCCAACCCAAAGTGCCAACTCGAAGCCATCAAGAAGGTGAAAGAATGGGTAAGGGTGGCCCAGGAGCACCTAAAGGACGTTGAGCCCATACTGGAGATCGAGATCGACGATCTCTCAACAAGCATAGGCACCCAATCCCTCCCCCACAATCAAAACCAAGGGAGGCAATGGAACCACAAGCTGAACCGCCTTTGGGAAAAGTCTAACCGCCTCAAGCTGGCAAAATAAGCAAGGCCATTGGCCGAGAACCATAGACCTAGAAGAAAGGCAAGTGAGTAGCAACCTCCTCAATACTCTATTGACCACTCTGGTAACTCTAAGCTTAGACATCTTGCTTAGGCAGCACCCAATGCTATGGCAGGAGCTTAAGTAGTGGGTTGAAGTAACCAAATGATCCAATTGCCATGGACTGGCCTGAGCATGATGCAGAAACACAAATATTGAGCCTGACCCTACACTCCCTACCTAAATCCCTGCACATCAATGCCTTTTGGGAAGGTACAAAAATGCATGTAGTCTTGCTAGTCCTAGCACTGGGGGATGTCACCAGAAAGGGGATTGTGGACACAGGGGTACGAGTGAGTGTACTAAGCCATGCAATACTCCAAACTTGGGGCAACCCACTAGTCGAGACTACTAGATTTAACATCACATTGGAGAATGGAATGAAGGTGAATTGAAGTGTTAAAAATTGGCCAGTAAAGATCCCAAGGATCTAGTTCTCTGTTGACTTCATTGTTATGAAGGGAGTGGCCTACGAGATCCTGCTAGGCTGACCCTAGATGCACAATGCAAGAGTCATAGAGGATTGGGGCAACCGTATTATCTTCTTGGGCAATCGAAAAGAAGGTGTGAGAATAGAGATGGACACTTGGAAGACTACCCCGGTCAACCTAGACACCATCTCCACCATACTGAAGGGCAATAGAAAAACTAGGGGATCCTATGGAGCCCTTACCAAGTATATCCTATGCCCAAGGATGGATGCATGTTCTAGCTACCATCAACCTACCCTTCTTAGATACTGAGGAGTACGAATAAGCCATCAAGGTGACTGATCAGTTCACGGACACACTTTCAATACCATGCTGCATGATGACTCTGGGAGTCTACATGGAAGACCCACTCATGTTGCATTCCGAGTCCCAAGCAATAGACGCGAGATCTAAGAGGTTCTAGGATACTTAACCAACAAGTTGGTTAGCAACCCAGTGATGACCCTTAAGCCACTCAAAGATCTCCCGGATGAGCGTGAATGGCGATGGTCCAAGGTACACGATTTGAACTTGAATTACAACTGGGCCTTACTTCTCGACCAACAAGAAGGGAGTAGTTAGAACTAGGAGGTTCGGGAGCAACCTAACGAAGACAGCTCTAACAACAAGTATGAGGACTGTTGTTCCTTCATTAGGGAGAGCAAAAAGGAAGTCGATATCCTAGAGTACTATACTAGGGGACATGTAATCAAACAAATACAAGTAGACCCCAGACCATGCAAGCAAAGTGCACTTAGAGATGGAGTCATACGTGAGGACTGCGATCAAACTCGGTTGGAGTACACAAGTGCAATCGATTGCGAGTGGGCAGGCCTAGTTCAACCAAGTGATACACCACTGCTGCAAACGAACTCACCTTTGGAGCTACGACCTCCAAGAGAGAGCCCCTCTTCTAGTGAAAACAGAGAGTTTGATTCTGAATCAGAAGTCAACTCAGATAGTGATAATGAAATACCTCGGCCTCCCAAGACTAGACACACTAAGGGGGGGGACCTACCTGTTCACCTATGACACCAACAATTAAGGGAGGAATGAGAAATGCTGAGCAAAGAAACATGGACAAAGGAACAAGGCAAATCACAAGACCTACCAAAACGGTTCACAAAGTTCAAAAAGGGAGATAAGGTGGTGATCTTGCTAGGAGCCAAATGACAAGGGCAAGCAAGCAAACCCATTGGGACCCACCAAGGTTAAGGAGGTCTATTTAGCCAAGGAAGGGGAGACCCAGTGTCCTGTCTTTATAGTCGATGACTTGGCTGAGCAAGATGAGGCAAGTCTCATGACTCTCTTGCGAGAGTATATAGACATCTTTTCTTGGTCCCTAGAAGAGCTCAAAGGGGTAGACTCGAGTGTAGTGACTCACAACATACCCAAGACACATGATGCAACACTGGTCAAATAGCGACCGTATCCCATGAATCCAAAGTACACTCACACTGTAAAGGAATAAATTGACAAATTGATGAGAGTGGGATTCATCTATGAAATTGAACACATGGACTAGGTCTCGCCCATAGTCATCGTCCTAAAGGAAAATGGGAAGATTCGAGTATGTGTCAATTACAATAAGGTAAATGCAGCTACAAAAATAGATAATTACCCACTACTATACACTGAGCACATGTTAGAGAGAGTGGCTGGCAAAGAGGATTACAGTTTCCTGGATGGCTTCTTGGGATATAATCAGGTGCAAGTGCATCCTAACGATAGGCATAAGACGGCACTTGCCACTGAATGGGGAGTCTTTGCCTACATAGTCATGCCTTTTGGATTAATTAATACACCTGCCACTTTCCAACGACTGATGTGTACAATATTCAAAGACATGTTGAGGAAGGAGTTAGAAGTCCTCATGGATGACTTGTGCATTCACTCTGCTTTGGCAAGAGCGCTTAGGCAGGATTCGAATGGTCTTTGAATGATGTCGGCTGTATTGCCTCTCATTGAAACCCTTGAAATGTCAGTTCTAGGTGAAGCATGGATGTATCTTAGGACATTGGTGTCAAAGAATGGCATTGCCACAAATTTTTTGAAGATCAAGGTCATTGTCAATCTTCCACCCCTAGTTGATTACAAGGGTGTTCAGTGCTTCTTAGGACATACCGAGTACTATCGATGATTTGTGTTAAATTACACATTGATTGCTAGACCTCTATATAAGTTGTTGATTGAATTCGAATGGACCACGGACGCACGTATGAGGAACTAAAAAAGACTCTAACCACTACTTCGATACTACGAGCCCCAGATTGGACACTCACATTCCATGTGCACATCGATGCTTTGAAATTCACCGTAGGAGCTGTGTTGTGCCAACCTGGTAAACATAACCTAGATTATCCAGTGAGCTTTGCTAACAGAAAACTCACTGAGACTGAAATGAATTACTTGACAATGGAAAGAGAGGGCTTGGCCATGGTATTTGTCGTAAAGAAATTCCAACATTATCTTTTGGCTACGGCTTTTACTTTCTTTGTTGACCATCAAGCCTTCTGTATCTGGTTAATAAACCATGCGCCACAAGACGCATTGCCATATGGCTTCTTCTGCTTTTGGAATTTGACTTCTCTATAGTGGTGCATAAAGGGAAGCAACACTACATGGCTGACCATGTGTCTCGTATCCCCACGAGAAAAGTAGCTGAATAAGGCATTGAGGATGAACTGTCGGATGCACACCTATTCCGCTTGTCTAGCAAAAAAGATTTGTTTAAAACTAACTTAATGCCATATTGGGTAGACGACATAGTTCAAGTGCTTCAGCATAGACTACTGGAACAACCGATAGAAAAGGCCCACCTTAGGTGGCTTATCCTAAAAATCCAACCCTATCAATTAATAAATGGTCAACTTTACAAGCTGGGGCAAGATGAGTTGCTGCACAAATGCGTATATGAGCATGAGATGCATGACATACTGATGGAGGCACATGATGAAATTGCAGGAGGACATTTCAATGGAGATGCGATAGACGGCAAGGTGTTGCAGTCCCAACTGTGGTGGCCTACCCTCTTCCAAGATGCGATGCGATTCGTGAAGCATTGTGATGAGTGCCAACAAACTAAAGTATCTCTCCATCAAGATCACAAGGAGCTAACCCCAATTATCGCACAACAACCCTTCGAAAAATGGGGGATTGACTTCATTGGACCCATTAGTCCTGCCACACAATATTCACAAGCTAAATACATAATTGTGACCACCGACTATCTAATGAAATGGATAGAAGCACAGGCTACAAGAAAGAATGATGCTATGACTACTGCTAAATTCGTATGGGAGCAAGTGATCTCATGATTCGGCTACCCCATAGAATTAGTTAGTGACCAAGGCACACACTTCATCAACGAAGTGATAGCTCACCTCCTATCCTCCTTCCTAATCATCCATCAGAAATCCTCATCTTACTACCCTCAAGAAAATGGTCAAGCTGAGTCAACGAATAAAACCCTAGTAAACCTACTGACCAAGGTTGTCTCTGCGTCATGCAGTGACTGGGATAACAAATTGATGGTAGCCTTGTGGGCTTCAGACCCCCTTTAGATTGACATATGGTACTACAGAGGCAATCCTTCCCTTGGAATTCTTTGTACCAAGCCTTAGGATTGCCGTTCAAGAAAGATAGGATGGGAAGGGGCATGAATGGAACGCTTGATTGAACTCAAACGCTTAACGAAAACCCAGCTTCTAGCCACCCATGTACTCATATGCGAGAAGATAAGATGCAAAAGTTCGTTTGACAAGCATGTCAAGCAGCGCAACTTCGAACAAGGTGACTTAGTATTGATGTACTCAGTCAAAGAACATAAGAAAAAACTGAAATCCGGAGGTCTAGGACCTTTCAAGGTTCGAACCATTAGCCGAACTAGCAATGTAGAACTTGAAACCCTAGAGGGTAAGGGCATAGGCCTCTTCAATGGCAATTGCATAAAGAAGTACTTTCCCCCCATGCACCCATTGCATGAGTCCCCAATGCCAACGCTAGTGGTCAACGTACGAGTGGCCACTATCACACTGAGATGGACAGTGAGGATGAAGAAGCAATACCACCAGTTCACCTACGCATGACGGTCATCAAAAAACACACATGCACCATTAGCACATTGATTGATGAGGGAGCTAATTTTAATACCTTGACTCATGACCATTGGACCCAAATTGGAAAACTGCGGATGCAGCCCACTAATGCAAGTCTCACCCCTTATGGAGGCCAACCCTACGAACTTTTGGGAAAGTGCAAGGTTGCAGCTTCTATTGAGTCTGAAAGCATGCCGATAATTTTCTATGTGTTTCCCAACACTAAGAATGCAAGCACAGAATCATTGTTGGGATGAAGTTTCAAGAAGCAAGCTTGTTGCAATGTTGACTATAAGTCGCACCGCATCCACCTTGCCATGGGTAACGTCCGCATAGTTACAACCTTTAGCAAGGGTGGTGTGATCTTTTCCAAGTCCACAAAACCACCGGTAGAGAAACCCACCACCAAGGCTAAGGAGGGGGGTCGTGCCTCATCACAGCCCACCCCGCCTTGAGGCTAGCAACCCCACTAGAACCCACATTGAAGCCCATGAACCCTGGTTCAAATGGGTACCTAAACAAGGAGGGCCACCTAGGAATGGAAAACCACGACCTTGCAAGGCTCATCATCCACACCCAAAACCTAGGAAGCCAAGGCTTTGCCATAAACATCGATGCACAGTCCAACCGCGATGGGTCCCCAAGACCTTATTGCAAGCGCAAGGCTACTATGTAGGTAGCACTTGGATTTGGCCACCTAAAGCCAAAGAAACCAAAGGCCCTACTCAGATGCCACCCTTAAACTTGATCACAAGAAACATCATGCCAGAGACACTCATGGCACAAGAGAATTAGGCCGCCAAGTCCGTAGAATCTCCAAAATCTAGCTCAGCAGGACCTAAACCAAGCTATCACCCAAAATCACAGCCCACTACTAGCAAAATTCCCAACTCTAGCACTCATGATACCTTTCACATCTCGAATGCAGCTAGTGGCATGACAACTGCAACTCCCACTAAACCCATCAAATGTGAGGCCAAACTCCAACCTAAAGAAAAACCCAAACTACGATTATTGGCGGCTAAACTCTCTAGTCCTATTAAGCCTCAACCCCCCCTCAGGCTTAGACCCCCTTATGATTGGCGGTCAATTCTAACCTTGGCCGCAAATTTAGTTGAAAATACCGGGGATGACTTGGTTTCCTGCCTATGACACTTGGATGCTACTTTCATGGCATTGGCTAAAAGCTACAATTGACTAGATCTAGGACTCTTGGAAGAACCTATAGGGACGGAAGTGCAAATGCTCCCTTGCTCTTGGGAGGATTCGGAATTCATATTCATTAAAGCTTCCAAAGTAGCCGCGGAGTTAATTGCAACAACCAAGGTAACCAAGGAACAAGCAACCAAACAGTGCCTCATCACGTCATATAGTAAGAGCATGATCATGGCCACAACCCCAAAAATTGAGAAGTTGCAACGGCTTGCTAACAACAATTCCCCCTTCTTGCAGCAATGGTACTCTCTTCAATGGAAGCTAGAGGGCTACCAAATCATGACTAATGCTGAGCAACGATGTGCCATCAAAACCTCGGAGTATGACCCCACTTATGTAGCTCACATATCCTATAGGGCATTGACCACCATTGGTAATTGACACCTAAAAGAGCACCTCCAATCCCACCCGTATCTAGATTGAATTCAGACAGAGGAGGAGTTACACATTGCCAATCGAGTAGACTCTGGTGACTTCCTTATGGATGTTCTCATCTACATTGCTCAAGTAGACATCTGTCTTTTCGACATGGACCACTATGCTGATCTAGAATACAATCCAAATTTCTATACTTGGCTCATGCAAAAGTAAAGCACCAAGAACACATGTTGAATGCCCTTTACCTCTCAACCTCTAATCCTAGGAAGGATTCTTCTCGTTCCCAAGGGGGGAGAGGGTAAGGTGGAGTAAGGTGAAATCAAGCATGTAAGGGGAACGAAACACTTAGGGAAAAATTTAAAGTCTCAATCAACGTCCAAATTAGATGAAAATTAACTTGTGATTGAGGAAAAGTGTCGTAAAATCTAGGAAATGAAAAGAACTGCTCGAAGAAAATTTCTCTTTTTGTGCTTAAGCATGCTCTTCCTTCCATAAAAGCAGGATCAACTCCTATTTATTTTCTAGGGAGAAAGTGTCTTAAGAATGCTAATGGTGAACCATGGTTTCATGATAGGAACTGAAGATGGCAGCACAACAGGATCAGGCCTATCAGCTTTCGTTCATGGACGAGGAAAGAGTGAAGTATGGCATTTTCCTCGAGAATCACGCCTATAACCAGCTTAAGTTTTGAAGGATCCACAATATTAAACAGGTGGTGGCTAAGGAGGAGGCTACCAAAAGGGTTGTGGAGCAATGAAACCTAGCCAAGTACCTCGATAAATTTGGTCAGGAACCCAACCACATCAAATGTGTGGAATTTTTGAGGACCTACAACCCTAACAAGGAATGTGGAATGGTGACTATGGGGAGGGGAGAAGGAGCTAAGCAAGTGCAGATTCAGCTCAGTAAGGCCTTGGTGGAGAAGGTGCTGGGTCTAGAATCCAAGGTGGAAAGGAGACAAAAGAGGGACGTATATGCCATGCTAAGCATGAAGAAGGATCAAGTCTTGACAAATGATGGCATAAGCATTCAAGACATCCCGACCCAGAAATCAGAATGCAGGCAAAAGCCGTACATTCCCTCTTCTCCAGTCAAAGGTACAACTCCCTCATGCACACAATTAATGTGCCCATGTTAGAGAGCTTGGCAAATCACTCGTTGGATGAAATAGATTGGAATGGCTACGTGCAAAAACCCATTGATCAATCTGCTAAGGCACTAGCCCTAGGAAGTGGTGGAGAATCCTTGGCATCAAAGGGAGCTTAGAGAAAAAAACCATCATACAAAGCCTCATTCATTGGATATGAGGGAATTTTGATTGCTCTCATCCAAGAAGCAGTAAAGGAGGCACGTGATGGAGAGGAAGGAGTTGATGAAACACTTGGAAGGTCACCTCCCCATCATGAATGAGAGCAATCAAGGAAGAGAACAACTAATGAGGAGGAGGGAGAACCAGAAGCCCAATCCAGCAAAAGAAAAACAAAAAAGGCCAAGAAAAAGATGATACAAGAGAATCAAGATGAGAGAATGACAAAGAAGGAGAAGGAAGAGCACCTAAAAGCACAAAGAAATTCCAAGAAATCAGAAGAGAAGAGAGAATAAACAAAAAGGTTGAACTATAGAGAATAGTAGAAGAATTAAAAAGGGCAAAGGAGGAAAGAAGAAGGAAGATAGAAGAAGAAGACGAAGAGTTGAGGAGAAAGGAAGTGGAGGACTTAGCACAAGCTGTGCATATGTCCGTTGAGCAGCAATGCAAATATGAGGAATTGGCAACAATGGGCCCACTAAGGCAAGACAGGATACGGACTAGTAGTCAAGTGCCAGAAAACTTGTCTTTGTATGTTCCAGAAGGAAAAGTCAAGGCTGCACTCCACCCGATCCCGCCCGCCATGCTACCAGCCACCCCAACCATTGCAGCAACACAAGGCATCCCAACCGCTATTAATGCTAGCAACTTCATGGCATAGCTGTAGTTCTTAGTAGACAAAGCACATAGCTCAACACTCGACTGTAGTGCAAGGACTCCAATGATAGGAATGAAAAGACCGAGAGCTACGAATGCCAAATCCCAGCAGGGGCACAAGCGACAAAGAGTCGAGAGTACCACCATTGTAGGGCCGCAAGGGCCACATCCCACTAAGCATGATGAGCATGTCAAGGATCTTTATGCTCAATTGGAAAGAGAAAAGGAGGAGAAGAAAGCCGCAGTGGCAAAGCTAGAAGCTAAAAGAGAAATGTTGGCTGCTTTCCAACTAGAAAAGACACGCCAAGTGGCCATGCACCAAAAAGAGATCAAAGAGCTAAAATCAGAGCTCAAGGCTAAGGAAAATAAGGAGGAACAATGGAGAAAAAGACTAGAACAAGAGAACTAGGAGCTAGTTGGAATGCAAAAGGAGTACAAGCTCTTGGTACTACAACAAGCAGAGCTCAAAACGTAGATGAGAAGGACACAGAAGAGTCACAACACTAGAGGCAGAGAGAGCATGAGAACAAGAGGAACATCAAAGAGAGAGGGAAGAAGTGGAGCATAGAGTGCAAAGGGAGATAGAAGAACAAAGGAGATTGGAAAGAGAGATCGAGCACCTAACAAAGGAGAAAGAAGAAATGGCACAGCAATGGAAGATGTAGGAGTCGACGATAGTGACCATGTCACAAAGGCAAAGTGAAGGCTTGGAAGAAATGAAAAAGAAGGCATAGGAATGGAAGGCCAAGAGTGAGAAGAAAGTGAAAGACCTAGCAAGCTATTTGGCCCTTGCGAAAGGAAGCAAAATACTAGCAGAAAGTAGGGTAGACATTGCCGCTCATGCAAGTCTAGAGGCCAGCACGTGCCTTCCTCAACACAATCTTGGACATCACACTCTCTAAAGAGGAGGAGGCAGTTGATGCGCTTAAAAGAAAGCTGAAAATAGCTCGCAAGGCAATAAAACAAGGGCTGTGCTCCCAAATCTAGGACATAGGACTCAATCTAACTTAGCAAGATCAACAAGAAAATCTGCTAAGAGAGGGCTTGACACCACATGAGGTTAATGCATTAGGACTCCAATAGGAACATCCACAAGAAGCGGAAGTAGGGTCAAGCCATAACACGGCGCAACCGGATGAGGAGTGGGTTCCACCACCTCCCTCGCCATAGCCAAAACTCTCTTAAGAGCAAGATACCACAACAAAAATGAAAGTAAAGGCTAAAAATAAAAAAGCTAGAATGCTTGAACAGGCACGCAAAAGGGCAAAAGTGCAACTGCCTACAGTCCCAGAGCCTCCTATCCCACTAAAGAAAGACTACTCACCGAACTGCTCACCCATGAACTGGAACATGGAGCTATGAGTGTGAGAGCAATGGGAAAACCACCGCGAGCCCTTTGATTTTAGTTTTTGATACCCAACAGCCTTGAGCAAAGTGCTATCCATCGAAGTGGTAAAGGAAGTGATCACCATGGGAAGAAGCCTTGGTGACCAATGGCTCACTGAAAGAGAGAAGAATCCAACCACATGGGGGATGGAATCTCCAAATTATTGGGATAATAAGGTTGAGGAGGTACCCCACATAGTGAAAGGCTATAAACCTACATGGAGGAGAAGAGTTTGGAGCAGTAATGTAGATGCTTGGATGTCGTTTTGCGGCTCCCTGCCCTTCAAGAAAAATGATCCGACCTACCTACCATATCCTCGGAGGGTAGAGTAGATTTTGATCATGACATCCATGGCCAATACGACTTTCCTAAGACCTGCAATGTCAATGCCACAAAGCCTAAGGAAGCACTCACTTTCTCAGAACAAGATCTATGGGACTCCATGGCCCACTTCTTAGGGGAATTCTCTTCCTGCCCAAACCCCGCCTTTATAACAACATGTAACTATATTAGATTACTTAGGACACTCCTTAAGCAACCCCCCGCACTGGCAGAGTACCATCTTTTGCTGCTCTTTTTTTACATTAATGCAAGAATAGATAGTTATGCCATGACTTGGCTAATGTTGCATGCTGCTCTGCTCCCATCAGTTTGCATGGCCCTCCTTAAGGACATGAACAACAGCCATTTCACCAACTCTAGCCATCCATTTTTGTCCACCACTCCTCTCCATGTTAGGGTAGGCCAAAAAGGGTATATGCTAAGTAGGAACTTCCTTAGTAAATCATTGAAGCCCCCTAACTCCCCATCTCCACCCCACTCAGATGATGAAGACTAGAACTCGTCATGACCATGTATTTCAAAAAAAGAAAAGAAAAGAGGAAAGAGAAACACCTCACGAGCAAAGCAGTTAGACCACCTCACTTCATATAGGCCACAAGCACTACATCTAGGGTTCTCAGGTTAGGTGTGTCCAGTGGCTTCAATCAGTCGGCTCCATCCCTAACCCCCCTAGCCCCTTTAATTTTCCACTACACACACTTAGGGCACATCAAGGGCAGGACATACCTAGGGATGTCACACTCTTTTAGATCTGTCTTCCTAAGCTACACCCATTGTACGTCCCTTATACACGAAGCCCCGCAAGTGCCATGGGACTGGCACTCATCTAGGAGGGTGGTAATGTTAACCCCAGTTCAAGACGAAAGAAAAAGAAGTCGAGAATGTGGATGCAATGGAAGAAGTAGGATGGATAATAGCTAAAAGCACAAGGGTGGCCTCAAAAATCAAGTCAAAGGCAAAAGTGCATTTTTAAATGCAAGGCATCCCTAAAACTGTTGTAAAAGAGCATCGGGCTCCCTCATGTGCAAATTGTAAAAGGTAGGCATAAGGCAAAAAGAAGGAAATGGAAAAGAGGACCTTGCCACAATAGCCGATCATGTAAAAAAGGGATGACTGCCCGGAATTGATTTAGAGTTACGTATAAAAGCCAAAAAGTGAACAGAGAAGCTCATCCTTTGGTGTGTGGCAAAAACTGACTCATCTTCTTCTTCTCTTCTCTTTGCTTGCTTGTGTGTGCTTGAGAGAGGGAGTGTGAGGGAGTGAGGAAGTGAGTATGTGAGGGTGAGGTATCTTGGAGGTGAAGCTTTCAATCATCTCCTCTCTTCTTCTTCTATTCTCTTCTCTTCTCTCATCTTGCGCATGGCTATGGAGGATGGAGCTTGGAGGTGGAAGCTTGAGGATGCTTGAGCTTCATCACGAATCGTGGAGCTACCGGTGTGCTTGAGGGAGGAGACAACTCATTCGAGCATTGAGGTAAGCTCACTACACCCCGGTAGAATTGAAGGCGTGTCGGCTAGGTGAGAGATAGCCATAGGTGCTGGCTTGAAACACTTGAAGGGATAAGCGGTCCATGGGTCTTAGCAATTGAGAGGGGAGTTTTATGTCACATGTATCTTGGATGTTTGGATGCCATACACATGATGTATCAAGCTTCATTTTCTCATCTAGCATTCATTCTTTATTCCAATGGAAGCTTGGCTAACACTTGGATGTTACATAGAGCTTTGGATATTCACAATTGAGCTTGATCTTACTCTAGTGAGACCATGGGACTTGGTTGAGTTATGTCTATGCTCTCCAAATACTTGTTGACTACAAGTGTTACCTAGTAGGCTGATTTGATCCTTGCATTGACCCCGACACCTACCTCTATTAGGTTGTTATTAGCGATGCATACACCTCATTTGGCTATGCATTGAGCTTTCATTATACATGCTTAGTCAATCATGTATCATGCAATCCTCTTACGTTATTTTGAGACCTACTATATGCATGATAATTATGCCTATTGGATGTATCCCACTCTAACACGTTGAGTTTGACAACTCTCAGTACCAGTTGCATGCTTAGTGATGATTAGTGGTTCATGCATACCAAGTTTCTTGTAGGATAATTCCAGATTGGATTTTATCAATTGATTGCTCACACCTAGCTTTGGTTTTACTACTGTAATAATTTTTCGTCTATTGTAATTTCAATTTTATGTGTCATTTATGAGGGTAGATGCTTTGACTTGATCATCACTCATTGGCCATTAATGGTGGACAGTCTTACACTTTGCAATTTTTTCTTAGTCAAGCTATGATTTTGATCTTTTTTGCTATCATTTACAATTGTCTATTCGTCTTGGGGTGTGCTTTTATTTATTGCACTATGGCTAGGTGGATCAAATGACATTGCTAACTTTCACATTAACCAATTGAATGGCACTAATTACAATTATTGTTTGGAATGCACAGATGTAGCAATTCGTGGTGTAGAAATTGCATATTAAGCCTTTGAGACATGAGGGTATAAAGTGTGAATGCTTTGATATAGAGGATTGGGCTGAACTAGATGAGTTATATAAATCTACAATCATTTTGTTGCTCTCTAAGCATGTTTTGTATAATTCTGTCTATGAAGGGCAAACACTTAGGAGTTATGGGACAATATTTGTAATGTCTATGACAAGTAGAGTCTTGCCTCTTAGAAGTGTTGGCTGAAGCAACTATGGCCCTTCATATGAAGGAGGGGACTTCCATGTCCTCCCACTTAAATGAGTTTCATTATATTTTCAGCCACTTCTCTTTATAGTGGATTAGCTTTAAGGATAGCCTTTCTCGCTTGTTATTGCTAGTTACATTGCCTAAATCATGAGACACATTTCATAATGCTATGTGTGCAAATATGCTTACTAATGGGTTGAAATTGCAGGATGTAGAGGGTGCATTATTGAATGAAGAGGTTAATAGAAAGAATATCGATGCTTCCCATAGTTCTTATACTTTGACACTCAGACACAATAATGGTAAGAATGGTAATTACTACCCTAGGAGAGACTCTCAAAAGTCTCATTCTCAGTCACATGTTTAAGCTCATAGTAACTCCCATGGCTGTAAGTCTACATTGACTTGTCATTATTGTGGAAAGTAGGGTCAGATTTGGCCACATTGCCATAAAATGTGTGATGACAAGCACAAGAAAAAGGGAAAGGTTAAAGTGTAGGAAAAGAATAATGATCACAATATTATCCCTAGCAAGTTCAATGTTAAGATTGAAGAGATCAATGTCATGTAGACCGATTATGATGATGATTGCATACTTGCAACTTCTTCTCTTGATGTTTCAAAGTTCACTGATGCATCATCCACCTATGCTTAGTGTTGGCTGATTGATTCAAAGGCTTTATTTCATGTTACCCTCATCAAGAATGGTTTCACTTTTATCATAGCATGACAGGATCTATCAGATTGGGTAATGACTTGGCATTGGATATTGTTGGTATTAGAGATGTCTAACTACAAGAAGTAGCTTTGTTTTTGCATGATGTATGCCATGTTTTAGCTTTGACTAAAAGCCTACTTTCTATTGGATAGTTCGATGATGTAGGCTATGTTGTATCCTTTGTTGGGGATTTCTCATAGAATATTATCCATGGAAATCTTATCCCAACACAAGATGCCAAGTCTGGCACTATTTATCCCTTACTTGTATCTTGGTCTATCAACCACGTATCATTATGGCATCATCGCCTTAGGTGCATGTCATTAAAGGGAATGAAAATGCTTACCCATTTGTAGTATCTTCCACCCCTTGACTATATAAATGTTTTGACTCTCGTGATCATTCTCTTTATGGTATGTAGACATGGAGTTCACATAAGAAGTTTGGCATTACACATATGGGTGAGCCTTTAGGTCTTCTTCATTTTGATGTTTGTGGAATTGTGCGCTACAAGTCATTAGGTGTGGCACAAAATATTTTGTTACTTTCATTGATGATTACTCACATAAGGTCTGAGCATACCAAGCAGAAATCAAAAGTCTTTATGGGGTATGCTCAAACCTTATGGACTTAAGCATACCCCATAAGGCCCCTCTCATCATAAAACTCCTCAAAGGCTTTAGATACATACTTTCCCCCATTGTCAAATTATAGGCACATAGGAAATGTTACCACAAGTCTGATGTTTTTATGCATTCACAGGGCTATTCCCATAGTGATATGTATCCCTATTTATACACAAAGAAGGCCCACGATGCAGCCTTATGATTCTGGTACTCTATATGGATAATATATTGATCATTGAGAGTGCTCATGATAAGCTTTGCCTTTCAAAGTCAACTCTAGTAGAGCTTTGACATGAAAGACATGAAAGAGGCTTCACATATTCTTGGGATATGTGCATCATGTGCAATCGTTGTAAGGGGCTCCTTTAGTTATTGTGAAAGAAGTACATCCAAAAGATCCTTGAGTGGTTTCATATGCAAGATGTTAAGCCTATCGGTTGTCCTTTACCTTCTTATGTGAAGGTTAATTAGGTTGATTGTCCACATTTTGATGAGAAAAAGGCCAAGATTGTCAAGATACCTTATGCATTTACAGTGGGCAGTTTGATGTATGCCATGATTACCACTCGTCCTAATAAAGCATTTATAGTGGGAGTTGTGGAATGCTATATGACTAAACCTAGCATGCGACATTGGGATATCATGAAGGATATCATGAGGTACCTTAAGGATACTACAAATATGTACATATGTTATGGTCGCTAGGATACAAGAGTCGTGGTGTACACTAACTCTGATTATGCAAGACATGTAGATAGTAGAAAGCCCATCTGTAGCTATGTCTTTAGCTTTACTATGGAGGTATTGTTTCTTGGATATCTAGGGTGCAGAAATGCATGGCCCTATCTACCAAAGGAAGATTATATTGCAGTCACTAAGGTTTGCAAGGAGGCTCTTTGGTTAGGTTGTCTACTTATAAACCTTAGTATTACTAATGCAGTTCCTATACTGTATTCGAATTCCATGAGTGCTATTTAATTGGTCAAGAATCCATCTTCCACACAAAGACAAAACACATTGAGGTGCATTATTACTTTATCAAAATAGGTCGTTGAGGACAAGTTCATTGAGCTTATTAAGATATCAACTAACTAAAATCCTATAGATCTACTTACTAAAAGTCTCTTAGTGGAGTGCTTTATCTTCCTTAGGAAGTTGATGGGTGTTGGATGAGATGATGTCTTTCCTCATCCTATTGTACTTTATATAGATTTGTACTTTATCGATGTTTTCTTGTTCTCTCCTCTCACTAGGGGCACATTTGTCTTTAAGTGGGAGGTTGTTAGAGGTAAAGGTACCTGTGCCTACATCACATGTATATTCACTACACTAATAGTATACGCACACCTATATACTATAGGTGGTGGGTGCCCATCATTATTACTTCATTCTTTATTCTTTTAGTGACTAGTAGAATAAGGAGACCAATCACACATTGTGATTGTTAGAGTTCCCAAAATCTTGAGTCTCTCTCTCCTGTTATCTTGCTCCATCTACCATAGGTCACACCTCCTATGCTTCCACTTGCTTATGCTCTCACTCGGGCCTCTCCATTCATGGAGTACTAATTGCCTTTCCTTCCTCCATATTGAAATGTTACAACACTTTGCTAACATAATCCTTTTAGGATAGAGAGAGCAATATCTTTGTCCTGTACCTAATCACGTGCATGCCAAGAATGTGATTTACATATCCCAAATCCTTTATTTCAAAGGTTTCCATTAACTTTTCCTTTATTAGGGCATCAATCTTATACTTTTTTTTCTAGCTATTAACATATCATCCACACAAAGGATCAACACTCTCAAGCTATCATCTTTAGCCTTTCTTATGTATAAGCAATTTTCCAATCTCAGTTCTCTTGTAGCTATGAGACTATACAAAGGCATCAAACTTATTATACCATTCCTTTGGGGCCTACTTTAATCTATAGCAACTCTTTTTTAGCTTATAGACAAGCTTTTCTTTGCCATGTTCCACAAAATCTTTTGGCTACTATATATAGATCTCATCATGAAGATCACCATGTAGAAATGTTATTTTGACATCCGATTGTACAAAAATATCCATAACATCCTTGGCCACCAAGGTAAGCATAGTGCAATGAGTAGTTAATTTTACCATATGTGAAAAGATATCATTAAAGTTCATGCCTTTCCTTACTTAAAATCTTTGGCCACCAACCTTGCCTAGTACTTTGGTTTTTAGCATCACTTGTAACCTTCAACTTATAGATCCACTTAGATTATAAAGAATTTTTTTAGCCATTGGCAAAGGAACCAACTCCTAAGTTTGATTCTCCACCTTGTATATCTCTACCTTTAGAAAATATAATATACTCCATATGTTCATGTATTTTAAAAACTTGTTTACTATATATAGCATATTCCATTTCAGCAACAAGTTTCATTCTTGCACTTATTTCTTATGTCCTAATCTTTGTCAAAACTGAGAGCGGAGTTTTGAGCTCGAGATGTGCCTAAAATTTGCCAAAAAATCCGAAATTTAGGGGAAAAATATTCAACAACGAAGGCGGCGGCTCCAGCTAGGACGATTTTAAGCACCAAGTGAAAGACGACTTTTAAAAGGCGCTCGAGTGACACTTGTGGATTTTTGATAATTTTTCAAACTGCCTTGCGGGTTGTCAGGAGTTGCCAGTCAATGCAGGATGTCAAGCCGGATGCCCAGGATTTTTCAGAGCTCGAATCGGAGCCAGGACGGGGAAATGGCCACAAAATGATCAAGATATGAAAAGGTGGACACTTCGGAGGCCAAAATTGGGCATGCATTTTGAGTTGCCCCCCCCCCCCCCCCCCCCCCCCCCCCCCCCCCCCCCCCGCGGCCCCCCCCCTTCAAAATTTTAAGCATACAAGATGAAAAAACGTGGAGAGAGAAGATGAAGAAGGAGGAGATGGAGGCGCCAACATCACGCCAAATTTTGCGCCCTCTCTCCTCTCTCTCATGATTGGGGGTTTGCATACAACCCATGGAACAGATCTTGGGCCTTGATTCCCCCTTATGGGCCGAGCATATCGCCATCCTTTGCTCGTCCAATGGTGGCCTGGATAAAGAATTCTGATTTTAGTCTTTCTCTCCCCTCCCTCTCTCTCCCCTAAGGGGTTGTTCTTGTGTGCAAGAGGAAAATGAAGAATGGTGAAGGAAAGCTTGTCCACATAAAATGGTGAAGGAAAGCTTGTCTGGATACCCAGACTAGTCTTACACCACCTTGCTTGATAAAATGCTCAGAAAAGAAGAGTTGCATGTTGCAAGTAGACTAGCCCAAGAAAATGTGGTACTTGACATGGTAGGATGCTTAACCCTACTAGTTGAGCTACCACAACTTCTTGACAAGTATCCTACATCTGAATATAATATTGACTTTTACGAATGGCTTGTTTTACAATAGAGTAACATTGTACCATAGGTCACTAACTTGTATATAGATAATTAATTCATTGCCATTCTTGTATATTACTTTAAAACAATACATGCATACCACAAGAGTAACACCCCTATAATGCTTAGAAGCATTGCAACATTTTTACGTGGGGGAGGAAATGAGCTACAAATCAATAAATCATGGGGCAGGTAATGTGGTGGAACTTTAATTTATAGTAAAAAGTTTCTTATATTTTTGAATTGGAATCAAATGCATGTACTCAATTTTTATCAAGTGATTGCTTGACAAAATAGGTAACAAGTGGTGCACTCAAGCCTGAAGCCAACATCAACGAAGTAGCTAGGTGGACAACTCCTAAAAAGAACTCAAGAATGCAAAAAAGATAAACATAAGGATATGTAAGATCCTTAGTTAACCTCAAGGGCATGCAACAAGACAATTGATATCAAGAAGGTGATTTCACCTAAAATAGAGTCTACCTTGACTACTAACTCAAATTCTCTTCTAAGAAGAATGTGCAATGGCATCCCTATCAAGAGATTCCAAGCCTCATTGCTAATTATGGTTCTTCATCAACAACAATGGTTGCTCATGTTCCAAAATTCCTGGCTCAACACTCAAACTATGTGCTTCAATACATCAACAACATAGCCAAAACTATTATCATTATCAGCCTTTACAATCCTTAAATTTTCTAACCATTTTTGTAAGGCTAAGGACATGACTCACGATACCACACTTAGGGGTCCTCAACTTAGGTATAGCTAGTGGCCTAAATTAGCCAGCTCTATCTCTAACCCTCTAGCTTCTTCCAATTTTCCCATGTTCACTTAGGGCATATCAAGGGAAAGGCATATTAAGGGAGCTCGACTCAAACATGTCTCCTTAAGCCATTCGTAGTTTTCTCTCTCCATTACTCAACCATGTTAGTACTACCGATCAACTATTGGAAAAGAGACCAATTTCTTTAACTACCACAAGTACTTGCGATTGTTGGGGACTCTATCATTCAAAATCTCTTTGCATGTACACAATGCTTTGCCCAACACATTAATGGTGTCTCTTGTGATCTTCTTCAAGTGCTCTTTTCCTCAATACCAACATTTTTTTTCATCTATGAAAGCTCATTTCCTCAACCCGTAAAACATGCGTTTAAGGGGTAAAATGGGGGTTTTTGCAAAATAAATGAGAAATATGAGATATAACATCAATAAAACCCTAAAATTTTGCTATCAAGGAACCTAAGGGCCACAGCCCACAATCAATCTTGATTTTTAGTAATTTTTTATTGAAGAAAATAGAGGAAAAGTACCAAAAATGGTGAAAAATGGGTTTTAAATGGAAGAAAATTAAGAAACGATAAAAGAAAAATTCCAAAAAATTACATGTGTGTTTGTGCAGCATATAATGAAGGTAGAGCACGAGGTTGGCCTTGCTTTACCCTCGTTTCTATGTTTTCGTGCGTGTTTATGCCGTTCTTTATAAAGAAATACACATAAAATGATTATTTCACCTATCAACGAATGCAAAACATTAAACGGTAGGGTGAGAGGGGAAGTTGAGCGTTAAAGTATAATCTTAAATCTGTTTTATGTGTTGCATCATGCCTATAGGCCGTTGTTTTAAAATAAAGGAAAAGGCAGCATGAGCGTAAGGCTCGGTGTCTCTCCTCGTTTCAATACATAAATGCTAGTATGGAAATCATGAAAAGATTGGTTTCGCATGATGCACAATGCTGATTTTCTTCTATTTGTGCACTAAACCATTCATGTTATGCACTATGCATAGTTCATGGTATCAATGGAAAAGCTCTTGGACTGCATAGCAATTGTTTTCTTAGGAATTTGACCCACGATTGAGAGTGTAAGGTTATCCCTTGCCATAGGGTAGAGGGTCGGTTTCCTAAGGGACTGTTAAGTGAGGAAGCATGGTATATCTCCTGGAAATACGAGAAATATAAAAGAGAGGAGTTTGTGTTTGTTTGTGTTATATGTTTAGCAGCTCATCAAGGGGCCAATCCCTGCGATGTAGGAGAGCTGCAGTGGGGCCGCGGTGTTTCTACCGAGAGGTTGCCTCCATGTGTGTGATCGTGGCATTGCCAATGTGTATGGGTTCTCCCTCTGAGGAGTTTATAAAAGGGGACGTTGGACTACAAAACGATGAAACTATAAACACATAGACTAGGATTTAGGGCAGTTTGTCCTTTAGCATTAGATAGATGCTCCTAGTCCGCGAGGCCATGAGGGTGTTTGTCTGTCATGAGCATGACGTCCGGCTAGTGCCATAGCCAATGCCAGCCCATTTCAGATCCCATCAGTGGTCCGCCTGCCGAGAGCTGCCTATAAGTGGCAGTTTTCGAATCTAGGGTTTAAAGGGACCCTAAATTACCCATAAAATGGGGTTTATTCAAGGATGGAAAAACTTAGCTTTCCCTATACAAAACTTACTAATGGACTTAGTTATGTAGAGCATGAGTCCTCTGCAGAAGATAATTTATGTGATGAAAAGAGTAGCCAATTAGTGGTTACCCCATCCTCTAATACGATGGCATGGGCCGAGGTTCGCCTTGGTGTGGTCTCTACCCAAGAGAAATCATGTTTAACCATCCATCAACCTAGAGGGCATGAAACAAGCATGTTGGAAACTATGGTAGTCATGGCATCAACAAGTCATCATGCTAAAGCCATAATGCCATGGGAAAGTGCTGATATACGATGGAATATGCTTGTGGTTGAAACATCCCGTGTAATGAGCCACCATGACGACATAGTAGGCATCACAAGGATGTTAGAAGCCCTAGTTGTCAAGGGAAAACTGTTGCTTAAAAGGCACGGTTCCCAAGTTTTAAGAAGTGGTAATGATAAATCTGCTTTGGATACGGACCAAAAGCTCTTATATAAACTCGTTATGGACTTTCCTTTTAAAGGGAAAGGTATGGAAGACCCTCTAAGAGGGGATCAAAAGGACATGTTGAAATTTATAGGACTCCCTAGACCACTCAGTGAGATGGCAGAAAGGGATATCAATGAGGGTAATAACCTCCCTACACCGAAAAGGGTGGGGATGGAAGAGGTTAAAGATCCTAAGAGGCTGGACCCAGATCATGATGAATATGAAGATTTTAATGACCCGGTGTTGATCCCAAAAGGGAAGACTAAATGTCCTCCTCCTTATAGGGATCTCCGAGTGTTCTATGGGTTGCTAAATGAGGATTCGATGATTCATTTACGAGAATATGACCTAACTTGCATTGCAAGTGGGTTTGACGATATACATCGGATGCTCGTATTCCCAAGTACCCTAAAGGGAGAGGCAAGGAAATGGTACTGGAGCCTCCCAAGAGGGTCGGTCAAATCATTTGAGGAGTCTTGTGATAGATTTCTAGGTGAGTATGAAAAGAAGCTTCCTATGATTCAGGTCTTAGGGCAGCTTATACAGTTTAGACAAGAGTCTTATCCTTCTATTAAAGAGTATGCTAGAGCCTTTGATAGTACTCTTAGGTTTTGGCCAAGAAAAGCCAATGCAATACCAGATGATGTGCTATGTGAGCTCTTTTTGAATGGCTTATAGATTAATACGCAAATCCAAGTGGGACTGCAGAATCCTAAGTCATTAAGGGAAGCAAAAATGCATGCCATTGATTATGAGGGTCACATTCAGAGATGTTGGGAAAACTTTTGGAGTTTTCCCCGCTCAGTACAAGTGCATCCTAGCTTCCAATCATTTCTATAAGAAGACAGCTCACTTGTTGATACCAAGACAGCCTATGAGGGGAACCTTGGTGGCCAAAATCTCAAAGCAGAAAATGGCCATCCTATGAGCAGTAATGACATGCCTCTCAGTGAAAAGGTTCCAAGTCATGTAAGTCCCATTAGGGCTTGCAATGCTTCCACGAGAGGTAGTTGTGATGGCAACATGGATAGAACCAATGGGCCTATGAGTGTTGATAAGCATTCTGTGTGTGGTTCTAATTTTGTTGCTAGTAAGGCTCTTGAGAGACCTTTGTGTTGGAATCATGCTTCCGGGTGGATGTTGTTCCCTTCAGTGGAGGCATGGTTCTTATGGAAAAAAATCTACAGTATGGATGTAAACAAGTAAAGACATCTTTTGTAAAGAGGATGCAAAATGCTAAAAGTCCACATGTGCTTCACAAAGGTCATAAGGATTGAGGCCATTTGGCCATAGGGATAAGTTTGCATTGAGTTCGTTAGACCAATGCAGCAAATTGAGGGAATGCAAGAATATTAAGGGAAATGTGAGATGGGTTTGGAGACCCAAAATCTCCAAAAGTATGGTAGGAGTGTCGGATGCAAGGCCAAGGATCCCATCTGGATATATTTTGTCGAACCCCCAAGAGGATAAGACTGGATATATATCTGACAATATACACTGCCTTCGGATACACCCATGTGATGTGCCTAGGCTTGAAGCCACTCAGACGCTTGAACGACCAGTTTATTCGGATGACAATAATTGGGGAACATGCAAGCCCACTGAGGCCGTTCATTCAGTTCATAGTGCCCAAGACGGGATTGGACTTATTGATGAGTTATTTGTGGAAAGGCTTGGACTTGTAGCTCTACAAAACCCTAAGATTAAAAAAAATACAAGATCAAGCTTTTAGCTAATTTGCTAGTCGACCTATGATATGGTATCCTTGGCACCCTGGGCAGTTTGATAGGGTGTGATGTATATGCCAAGGACATCAGTATTACGTGGACTAAAATGACCTATCTAGTTTTAAGCTAGGAAGGCTAGCTGCTTTGGATATTACGTCCAGATTCTGTTAGGCCAAGAGGGTCAGTTGTCTGTTTAGTACAGGTGCGGTTAATGGTTTGTTGTTTTAGTTTTGTGCTAGACAGATTCGAAAAAAGAACTTGGAAGGAGCCTTTGTTGTGTGGCAGCTTCTCGTGGCCCTATCCAGGTGATATCTCTCCTTTATGAGTACCGTGTTTTATGCTATATGTGTACGTGTGCTTGTAGGGGATTTTCTTTTCTTGTTGGGGACCGGCGTCCAAGGCATGAAGTCCCAGGTTTAGGTTAGGTATGTCTGAGGGAGGTCTGAGTAGTTGTTGCCTCCTGTAAAGACATTGCCAGGCATCGAAAGACCTGTTTTAGAATGTGGTCCTAGTGATCCTGTTTTGCTAGCCTGCTAGGCGGCCGTACTAGGAGTTCTTGTTAGTTGTGAGGTAGTTAAAGAAGCCTGCTGAAAGGAAAAATGATGATATAAGAGAAAAGAAACCCTGAATATCCCAAAAGGAAATCAATCTATACAAAGGTGTGTAAAAAGGGGTTCTAACCCCCTATAAAAATAGAAAAGAAAAGACATGAAAATTTATAAGCAGTTGATCATCGCCTAGCAAAGGCTTGGTAGGTTCCTGGGTACCGAGACAGGACTCGAGGCTGATGCCTTGTCTTCCTAGGGGTGGCATCTTGCTGGGAAAGAAGAAAGTTAGGAAGGTTGGAGCGAAAATAAAAGTGAGTGTCAGAAAAGGATTAAGTGTCGCCTTGCGAGGGCTTGGTAGGTTCTTGGGTACCGAGACAGGATATGAGGCCGATGCCCTGTTCTCCTTGGGTCATTACGCTCAGCTCCCTCCTTTTTAAATGCCCGAGTATGGAAAAAAAAAACCCTTTAAAAAAATGTGCTGAAAGACAATACTTTTTTATCAAGCTATAGGAGTCCTCGCCTAGTAGGAGCTCCTGGTTGTGTTGTCCTTAGTTAGGTAGGTAGTTCAGACTACCACTTAGGGCGACCTCTTTGATAGTTCTTTGTAGTTCGGTCGTGTTGGAGCAGTCGGTTAGTGACTAGCTTGGGACCTTTTATCAGATTATGCTATGCCTACTCCTTGTGGATTTCATGCCTTGGTTCTGTTAGGGGGTAGGTGAGAGTTGTGCGGTGTTTTAATCTGTATATATTTTGTATCAGCTTGATGCTTCCTTTGGTTGTTTTTGTGCAGATCTATTGTTGGATTCGACGGGCTGAGTCGCTATATCCCGTGGTCGCCAATGAAAGCGGAGTTTTGATATTGGGATGTGCCTAAAATTTGCCAAAAAAATCCAGAATTTAGGGAAAAAATATTCAACGACGAAGGCGGCGGCTCCAGCTAGGACGATTTTAAGCACCAAGTGAAAGACGACTTTTCAAAAGGCGCTCGAGCGACACTTGTGGATTTTTGATAATTTTTCAAACTACCTTGCGGGTTGTCAAGAGTTGCCATTCAATGCGGGATGTCAAGCTGGACCCCTAGGATTTTTTAGAGCTCGAATCGGAGCCAGGATGAGGAAATGGCCACAAAATGATCAAGATATGAAAAGGTAGACACTTGGGAGGCCAAAATTGGGCATGCC
Organism: Lygodium microphyllum; assembly: GCF_053477565.2. Lineage (NCBI taxonomy): Eukaryota > Viridiplantae > Streptophyta > Polypodiopsida > Schizaeales > Lygodiaceae > Lygodium > Lygodium microphyllum. Next base: position 19,738,036 of record NC_141141.1, read on the forward strand.
TTTTGAGTTTGGACCCCTCCCCCCTCTCCCCCTTCAAAATTTTAAGCATACAAGATGAAAAAACGTGGAGAGAGAATATGAAGAAGGAGGAGATGGAGGCGCCAACATCACGCCAAATTTTGCGCCCTCTCTCCTCTCTCTCATGATTGGGGGGTTGTATACAACCCATGGAATAGATCTTGGGCCTTGATTCCCCCTTGTGGGCCGAGCATATCGCCGTCCTTTGCTCCAATGGTGGCCTGGATGAAGAATTCTGATTTTAGTCTTTCTCTCCCCTCCCTCTCTCTCCCCTAAGGGGCTGTTCTTGTGTGCAAGAGGAAAATGAAGAATGGTGAAAGAAAGCTTGTCCGGATGAGACCGGATTGCTTCTAGATCAATGAAGACATAAAGATTGCTGATTGTGAAGATGTTGGACATTGAATGAGGGCTGACCCGCAGTCCCGTAGCAAAACTGATATCCCGAGATACAAAACCTAAGCGGTAATTCAATTTTTATGAAGGAAAAAAGAGGTTTTTGCTATTTGGTTGATGAAATATTGTTCCCATGGGCTGATTATGCATTATGATGTTGTTTACTATGAGTTTGATCAGTTTATGCTCTGAAAATCAGAGAATCATAAGTGATATGGCTGGAATTAGTGTTATAAAACCCGTAAAACACGCGTTTAAGGGGTAAAATGGGAGTTTTTGCAAAATAAATGAGAAATATGAGATATAACATCAATAAAACCCTAAAATTTTGCTGTCAAGGAACCTAAGGGCCACATCCCACAATCAATCTTGATTTTTGGTCATTTTTTATTGAAGAAAATAGAGGAAAAATACCAAAAAATGGTGAAAATTGGATTTTAAATGGGAGCAAATTAGAAAACGGTAAAAGGAAAATTCCAAAAAATTACATGTATGTTTGTGCAGCGTATAATGAAGGTAGAGCACGAGGTTGGCCTCAGTTTACCCTCGTTTCTATGTTTTCGTGCGTGTTTATGCCGTTCTTTATAAAGAAATACAGATAAAATGACTCTTTCACCTATCAACGAATGCAAAACATTAAATGGTAGGGTGAGAGGGGACGTTGAGCATTAAAGTATAATCTTAAATCTGTTGTATGTGTTGCATCATACCTATAGGCCGTTGTTTTAAAATAAAGAAAAAGGTAGCATGAGCGTAAGGCTCGGTGTCTCTCCTCGTTTCAATACATAAACGCTAGTATGGAAATCATGAAAAGATTGGTTTCGCACGATGCACAATGCTGATTTTCTTCTGTTTGTGCACTAAACCATTCACGTTATGCACTATGCATAATTCATGGTATCAACGGAAAAGCTCCTGGACTGCATAGCAATTGTTTTCTTAGGAATTTGACCCACAATTGAGAGTATAAGGTTATCCCTTGTCGTAGGGTAGATGGTCGGTTTCCTAAGGGACTGTTAAGTGAGGAAGCATGGTATATCTCCTGGAAATACGAGAAATATAAAAGAGAGGAGTTTGTGTTCATTTGTGTTATATGTTTAGCAGTGCATCAAGGGGCTAATCCCTGCGATGTAGGAAAACTGCAGTGGGGCTGCGGTGTTTCTACCGAGAGGTTGCCTCCATGTGTGTGATCATGGCATTGCCAATGTGTATGGGTTTTCCCTCTGAGGAGTTTATAAAAGGGAACGTTGGACTACAAAATGATGAAACTATAAACGCATAGACTAGGATTTAGGGCAGTTTGTCCTTTAGCATTAGATAGACGCTCCTGGTCCGCAAGGCCGTGAGGGTGTTTGTCTGTCATGAGCATGACGTCCGGCTAGTGCCATAGCCAGTGCCGGCCCATTTCAGGTCCCATCAAAAACAATTGATTTATTGTTAGGGGTCTCACATCCAAACTTGTAGTATACACATCCAAGCCATCCACATTAGATAGCCTTACTCTTCTAGCAGCCTTTTTTTAAACTTGAATCCTCCCTTCTCAAGCTCCTCTATTTCTTGTGTTGTGAAACTTGTATCCCTTGCAACTAGTCACTCTTCAAGGGACTTTGTAGGATATTAGATGGAGTCCATGTATGGTCTACATTCTTTCCAAAAAACCATACCATTTAGATGAAGGGACTTCTGAGGATATTAGATGCACTCCATGTATGGTCTACATTGTCTCCACAAAACCATATTATTTACCTTCTAGAACCATGAACTTTGACTTTTTCCTAGGAAGCTTGAAGCCAAGATACCAATTTGACCACCCCTACCCTTTTGATCAATTAGCTTATTAGACTTCTTTCCTTTGTCCTCAAGGTACCCTTAACATCTTACCTCACTACGAGCATTGGTTCTACAAATCTCCCACATTATTTAATGGACGCACCTTTCCTTTTGAATGCTTATTTTACTCTCTCACTAGTTGAGTCACATGCTCATACAATAGTTAATGGAATTCATTGTCTCCACATTATATACTTGCTCTATGTTTTTTGTGTACAATTCTTGCATCCCCATCACTTGAAAACCTCCCCTTTGGTGCTTAGATCTCTTCCACGACATCATTGGTAAGATTGATCGTGGTTTTTAAAAAAGAGGTTTGTTTGTGGATGCTCTTTTTTTTTTGGCTTTCAATCCCATGCCCACTTTTGACATATTCAACCCTTCAAGAAGGTTATATACTTTGAAGTAAGGCCACTATCAAATTAGAGGTATATGCACTATATAAACTAAAATATTTCTCATCATCATGAGATGCTAGCCAACTTCCATGGATAGACTCTAAAAATTTTGTACATAGAACAAGATATTTATCATCATTGTCAAGTGCCTACAACAACAAAGAGAAAGGATTTAAAAAGTATAAATACCAAATTTTGACTATTCAAGCTTATCTAAAGATCTATGCAACTCAATCATATATTCACTCCAATGCCCACCCAACTCTTGCATTCCACCACACAAGCCAAGTTTTTAGTTATGGTAGTTTTTGAACTATTAGCATGTCCATGTTTTAACCAATATCATAGAGCCTATAACTCAAAATCAACAACTTTTTTAGATGAAGCATTTTTTTAAAGTTTGCACTTAAACTCTTCTTGATTATGAGGGAAAATATATTTCTTGCAACGATGCTACAAAATTTTCCCCCAGTGGAGGGAACACAACCTTTCTTTCCCTGGAATAGTTTTGTTGGGATCACCACTGAACACAACTCTCATTATGTACCAATTAGTTTGGTTTTTGTTGGCCATAGATCCTACAAAATAAGCTTTATCATAGGCCTTCCTTTTCCATGAGCCTATTAAGTAATTTGAACAATAAACATTGGGTATCCATGTCTTCCACATTAAAATCTGTGATTGCAATTGTTTATAGCTCTTATTTATTGGATTGTTAACATGGCAAGCCATAGTACTTCAATCCTTCATTCTTTTCACAAAATCAAAATACATCTACATTTGAAAAGTTCTCCCCTAGGTGTCATGTTTCGCTTGTGTCATGTTTCAACATGGTAATACCATTTGTAGGCCTTGGTTTGACATTTACTTCTAGTACTTCTCCTAATATAGATATGGCTATTTCTCACATAATCATTGCATGCTCTTAAACTTACCATATCAAACTCACAGATTTGCCTCGTTATTGTAGTCTATCAACTCCATGACTCAAGTGATACCTCTTAAGCACACTCCACATCCATAGCTTTGATTGCTCTAAGCTTGCTCCGTGAAGGAGAATAAGAAAATGAAAATGAAAATGACTCCACACAAGCAAGAAGATGAAAGGTAGAGCCCAAGTGGAAGCACACAAGTGAAAGCAAGAGTTACGACAGATGAAGCAAGAGAGCACGAGAGAGAGAGACATCGTATGTGGGAACTCCAACAATCACAATGTGTGACCAATCGCCTTACTCAATAGTCATTGGAAGAATAAAGAATAAAGCAATAGTAATGGGCGCCTGACACCTACAATGTATACATGTGCAATCACAGTGTGTGAAGTAAATACGGCACGGTGCAGGCACAGGGGCCTTTACCCCCAACAACCTCCCACTTAAAGGCAAATGTGCCTCTATTGAGGAGAGGACAAGAAAAAGTGGCAATGTCAAAAGGTATGTAAAGTACAATAAGATGAGAAACATATGTCCTCTCATTCTATACCGATTATCTTTCTAAGAAAGGAAAAACACTTCTCTAAGAGACTTTTAGTGAGCAAATCTACAATATTCTCGTTAGTAGAGATTTTGACAAGCTCAATAGACTTGTTCTCTACCACCTTCCTAACGAAGTGATAACACACCTCGATGTGCTTTGTCATCGCATGGAAGACCGAATTCTTGACCAACTGAGTAGTGCTCATAGAATCTAAATGTATTGTAGGAGTAACAGTAATACCAAGGTCTATCACCAAATAGCCTAATCTAGGGCCTCCTTGCAAGCCTTAGTGGCTCTACAACATACTCTACCTCAATAGTCAATAAGGCTATGCATTTCTACACCTTGGACATCCAAGAAAGAGCATCTCTAGCTGTAATGTTCCCCCCGCTCACGCAAACAAACCCCCCATTAGAAAATTAATTGAAATCCCCCCCCTTGTCATCGCCGACGACAAGTGGCGACGGGGGGGAAAGGAAAGATTAAAGTTGACGATGATGTGGAGGCCATTGACGATGCCAAGGCAAGGAGGAAGGACTCGATGAAGACGAGGAGGGTGTCGAACTGCAGCACTGCCATGAAGACGGCAACATGTTGTGGTTACCACCACCACCACTCCCTAATAATAAACCCCCCTCCTTAAGCAGCTAGGGAGGCCACCTTATTCTCTCCCCCCCCCCCCTCCTTGAGCAAAGAAGGACTTTACCACCTCATGTCCCCTTGGCTGCCATGAAAGAGAGGGAGAGAGAGGGAGAAGAAGAAGAGTAAGAGAGAGGGAGGGAGAGAGGAGAGAAGAAGAGAAGCAGAAGAAGAGAGGGAGAGAGAGAGAGAGGGAGAAGAAGAGAAGAAGAGTAAGAGAGAGGGAGAGAGAGAGGAGAGAAGAAGAGGGAGAGAGAGAGAGAGAGAGAGAGAAAGAAGAAGAGGGAAAAAGAGAGAGAGGGAGAGAGGGAGAGAGATTCTTTCCCTTCCCTCCGAAAAGGGTGGCCACACGCATCTCTTTCCCCTCCCCGTAGCCGCAAACCTATACATGTCTCACGGGATTATCCCCCACTTTCAAACTCAATTCTCTCCCCAATTGGCCCTACTAATCGAGCACAAGGTGCACGAGTCATGTGCAATTCGCAAAGATCGAGGATGCCCCCCAAGCGCAAAATGTCGTGCGTGTATGGAAACCCCACAAGGAGCAACAAAGCCCTGAGCGAGGACATCACTACCCATCCAACTGCAGTACTGATCATAAGCAATGTATTTCCAGATTGATAAATGCTTACTTCGATTCCCACATGAGATGCATTACACCCATGTTATGCCATATGGGAATAGGACATTAAAAAGGATAAACTGCATCGCAAGTGTTCAAAGGATTAAATTTCCCAAATGCATGTGTCAAAAGAATTCAATTGTATTTAGATACCATGCGATGAATTCATAAACAACATTTAAGGCTTCAAGCATGTCCTCACAATAGTAGGTGTGTTTTCCTCGCTTTGAAGGTATATGCTGCAACTTGCATGCCTGATGTATTGCATGGCAAACAGCTTTGTCTAGAAACGAATCGTTATCGAAGCTCTAGACCGTTGTCCAAGATCTCGTTAATAGCTTATGTTTGATAGATTGGGAGTCTTGATATTGTGCATTGTTAACACAAACCGCAATCATAAGGGCTAAAATTGAGATGCCTTGAGATCCGTCCGATAGCTACAATGTTATCAATCCTATTCAGGGACTGGAATGGATACAAACAACTCTAGGCCTCAAAGGCAAATGAAGAGCTCAAGAGTTAGGAAACCCTAAGTCAAAGGAAAGATCGATGTTTTTGTACTCAAGAAGGTTCGGTTATCAATCAAAGTAAGGGATTACTAGAACTCATGTATCAAGCAATGTTGAAATTTTGACATATGTCCTAGCCGAATGGAGGAAGTGTTAAGTAAATTTTGCATGGAATCACTTAGATCCCAAGGGGGAGAGCAAATATGCGATGGAAAGGTTATCGCAACTATTCCTGCAATATTTGAAAAAGGATACCATTGTTTTGTTAATTGATCAAATATTATCCTAAATGCTTTTGCATTAAACTAATTGTTGGAATGTGATCTAGATGATTATTCCAAGTGTTAGTGTTTGATGGTAAATGCATGGCTAGGGTCTGTAATGACAAGTTGATATGGGAATAAATTAATGTTATCTTGGAAGATGATAATAGGGTTAATTGCCTTGATTTTGTTTTATTCTTAATTGTATTAATTAAGGAATTATATTTTGCACAAGTGGATCATCTCCAAGGTCACGCCGCATCTCAACCCGAAAGGGCAATGCTCGATTCACGGGCCGAAGGTCAAGTGGTGAAAAGGCCAACCATGGAAAGTTGTGTCTCAATCCTAGGTCGCTTGGGGGCATCTAGCTCACCATGAGCTCTCCCAACAATCAACATATCATTTACAAAAAGTACCAAGATAATAAGGTTGCCATCACGAGCCTTCTTTGTGTAGAGACATGGACCCATATCACTATGTATATATCCTTGTGAATGCATAATAATAAGATTGCCATCATGAGCCTTCTCTATATAGAGACACGAACCCATATCACTATGTGTATGTCTTTGTGAATGCGTGGAAGCATCAAAATTGTGGAACCATTCCCTAGGTGCATGCTGCTTAAGGCCATAAATACTCTTTCTCAACTTGCACACTAGGTATTTCTTTCCTTTTTTCTCAAAGTCCTTAGGCTACTATATATAAATCTCATCATGTAGATACCCATGTAAGAAACTTGCATTTACATCCATGTGATAAACATCCAAATATAATTGAGCAACCAAAGCTAGTACCAAACATAAGGTAGTCATCTTGACCATAAGAGAAATGACCTCATCAAATTCAACACCATGCTCTTGCTTAAAACCCTTTGCAACCAATGTGGCCTTATATGTTGGCTTGGGGTATCTAGGGGTACTCTTTAACTTGTACACCCAGTTGTATGGCAAACCATGCTTTTAGACAAAGGAACCAAATCCCACATATGATTATTATACAATGAATCATACTTTGACTGCACTATCCTCTCCCAAGAGTAACTATCACCTCTATGCATAGCTTCATTATAGGAAAGAGGCTCACTAACATCTGTCATCATAACATAGTCCATGGAGGGCACAAATCGATCAAGCTAATGTTTATCTCTAGTAGATCATCACAAAATATTCTATGGGGCTTGTATATCTAGTCTAATATCATGATCATAGGCCACTAGAATATTAGTTGTAGGTTGCCTAGCTAGCTATATAGTAACAAGAGGCTCATCTTGAAATATCACTCTATATACCTTAACTACTTGCTCAAGTTTCTTATGCATCTTCTCCTCATGGAAAACAACATCATGGTTACAAAGGACCTTCCTAGCTTGTGAATCCCATAGGTGATAATCCATCTCACCTATATCCCCATAACTAAGAAAGATGCATTTCATTGACTTAGGATCCAACTTATTGCATTTGTCCTTGGGAACGTGGCAAAAATCCTCATATCCAAAGACACACAAATCAGCATATAATAGAGGTTTTCGAGATCATACCTCCTCTACAACCTAACAACCAATAGTAGTGCATGGGGATCTGTTTAACACATGTACGACAATAGTAATTGTCTTAACCCAAAAATGCTATGGTAAGCCTGCTTGGTTAAGCATATTATGAACTCTCTCTTGAATCATCCTATTCATGTGCTCTGCAACACCATTTTGGGGTGGGATGTAAGGGGCGGTCAACTGACGTTTAATATCCCACTCATTGCAAATCTACCGAAATTCTTAGAGACATATTCACCCCCATTATCTAACCTTAGGAATTTCAACCTATACCTAGACTGACTCTCAATAAGAGCAAGCCAATGCTGAAAGGTTGTCAATACATCCAATTTTTTATTTATGGGATATACCCAAAATCATCAATGAAAGTCACAAAGTATTTTGCAACACCTAGTGATTGACAGGACATGGGGCCACATACATTAAAATAAACAAGATCCAGAGGCTTAGCCATGCATATAATGCCAAACTTCTTTTATGAGAACTATGTGTATATCTACCATAAAGACAATGATCACATGAATCAAAACATATATATTCAGGGGCAGAAGATGTCGTAAATAAAAAAGTATTTTCATTCCTTTTAAGGGCATGTGCCCAAGGCGATGATGCCATAAAGATACATGTGGTATGTTAGCAATCGCCAAATCATAATCATTATATCCAAATACAAGAAATGATAGAGGCTGCTAGCCTTGACACCTCAAGCAAAGACAAGATTTCCATAGGTAATATTGTTGAGATATCGAGCTCCACTCGTGATACGCCAGGGTGACCGTTGTGTATTTATGTCACCGACTTGTCAGTTGCAGACGCGGTTGGTACACCGCCCATGAATAATAGCTACATGATCGCTATCCTTATCTACTCTAGTTCATAGCTCAGTTACTATGCCACCTTAGTTAGTTGAGTTTGGTTTGAGACACATATATAGGGTTTTTCTATTTCTTTGTATGAGAGTTCTTTTGGCCTACACAACTAAGAAGAGGAAAATTGTTTTCAGCCTCCACCCTTGTGTGTATTCCCCCATTGTGCAAGTAAGAAAGCTACAAGTAAGACTCCTTCCTTCTCTCCCACAATCTTGACATGGTATCAGAGCCTTGTTCGTGGTAAGGAGCTCAAGAAAGCAAGCCAAGCTCGCGGTGTTCTGGTAAGAGGAGCAGTGTTGCTTTCATTTTCTATTTTGGGAGCAGATCTCTACAAGTAGCACAGCCGGAAAGTGCAGGAGTGCATTGTCTCAGGTTGAGACGCCCTTCACGGTGAAGCAAGAGGGCAGTATATGCTGCGGATAAGGGCTTTAGCCCTTGGCGACCTT